>NC_051084.1:56291333-57762999 GCF_004664715.2 Peromyscus leucopus
TTTCACCAGCCAAGACCCCCTGAAAGGTCTCCGATGACACCATGGCCCAGATGATCCAACATCCAGAGCGGTTTCAAGGCAACTGGTTCCAACAATACAGCCTCACGGACTACCCCATAGGTCTAAAATTTTCTTTGCATCCCCATAAGATACAGCGTCCCCTCCAGCAGGAAGTAGTAAGAGATGCTACGCCCAAATTCCCAAATATACCAAGCTGGCTTTAGAGGTGGAATTGGCTCACTCCTCCTCTAAACCCAGACATATTGCTTTAAAAAAAAAAAAATGGTTAAGCGATTCTTGTGTCCCAAATCAGAAAAGCCCTCAGATGTGGGACAGAGAAAACCAATATTTTTATTTAAAACAGGTTGATTATAAATGTGATCTCTTTCTAAAAAAGAAAAGGGGATATGATATAGATATATAGGAGGATATAGAGATGATAAGATAAAAGGATAGATTAATCAACCTACTTTTAAAGAACAACTTGTTTAAAATGTTTTACATTGGTATAGATTTTAGTTTATGTTTAAAATGTTTTACATTGGTATAAATTTTAGTTTATTGATACAAACTTGAAGTTAATATTGTTATACTGTGTATATATATATTTCTATTCTTGTTTGAAGTATTATGTTTATGTAACTCATTTAAAATTGTAATGGATAATTAAAAATAGATTAATAATTAGTCATCTATGATAATCATATCTGTAGCCATGTTAGTTAAGTTTTCTAGGTATACATAGATATATTTCAGATAGATAGGTAATCTTCAAACACTTCATAGACCTAGAGAATATGGCATTTAAATAACTTAAAATTCTCTTGACGTGAGACACAATTGCTCCTGGCTGCACCAATTGATCCCGAGAGAATGTTGGGCTTCTAAGACATTTCCATTTGGAAGTTTGTCTTTTTGACACAAAATGGCCTACTGGGCAAAGAACTGCCCTTGCCTTGATGGCTGACAGTACAAATGCATTGCTGTCCTTTCTGGACAAGCGGGACACAAGGAAAGTGACCACTGTACTCTGCCAAGACAGGGTAAGATGGTCTTTCAGATTCCTGCTTCTGAAAATGGTCTGTCAGATACTCTAGGCCTGTAGCCAATTTGAATGCACCAACAATGCTGAGAAACATTAGATGACTGTCTAGGCTGCCAGCTGTCTTGGTCTACTCTTGCAAGATTCCCAAAAGTTGCTTGCATCCATCTACCATTTCTCAGGTACCATTATGTTCCTTCTCAGGTCTTTGATGTGGTTGAAAACTAGATAGTTGTAATTTCCTCAGTTATGATAAAAGATAAGTTTGATATAAAACCTTAAACTCACAATTATAAGATAGATAGGACATCTTTAATATTGTAACTGTAATTCTTGCTCGATAATTGTTTTGTTATATGTAATTTTACCATGTTAAAGTTAAAACCTTACTTTAAAAAAAAAAAGAAAAAAAGGGGAAATGCTGTGGATATCATTCTATATAAATAAAACACTGATGGCCAGTGACCAGACAGGAAGTAGGTGGCCAGGCAAGAAGTAGGTGGGACAAGGAGAGAGGAGAATGCTGGGAAGTGGAAGGCTGAGGGGAGAGACACTGCAGCCACTGCCAGGACAAGCAGCATGTGAAGACGCCGGTAAGCCACCAGCCACGTGGCAAGGTATAGATTTATAGAAATGGGTTAATTTAAGATATAAGAACAGTTAGCAAGAAGCCTGCCATGGCCATACAGTTTATAAGTGATATAAGTGTCTGAGTGATTATTTTATAAGTGGATTGTGGGACTGTGGGGCTTGGGGAACCTGGAGAGAAGCCCTCCAGCAACATGCCCATAACAAAGTTTTTCAGAAATGGTACTATTATATTAATACAATTCTAAACTCTCATCTTAAGTATCTTCCCTATAAATCATAGAATTAGGAAAAAAACTTTAAGGCAATTTATTTGAGCTGATTAAAAAAATAAAAAGAAAAACAAATTCAATTTCACTATCACATTGTCACATGTTGCAATAATCAGGAGTAGCTTTTGCTCTGTTTTCAATGTCAAGATGGAAGAAATGAAGATTTGGGGGAAGAACCATAACTTTCAAATAGTTTGTACTGCTACCATGCTAAATGTGTACATCAAATCCATGTGATGAGGTGAAGGGTTATTAACATAAATTTTACTTATTTGATTATAATGAATTCTCCAAATGTCTTGTGTAGCAGGTAGCTGTTCCAGCTTTGACCTGGAAGTATTACCCTTAGTGAGGCTTCTGGTAAATGCCATGCCTACCTATGATGCACCCCTCAGGTGGGACTGAGACAGGAATCCTTAAGACCTGAGATCGGGATGTGCCAGCCCTCTTGGTTTCTGGTGATCTTGGATGCTGGAAGACAGACCAAGTCAGAGTTCTTAAGAAAACCCTGCTGGACTGCACCTCACCTCTCCTGGATGCTGTAACCAACCCCTTTATTGGCTGTAAGTTACCCCCAAGTAAACCTCCTTTTAAAACATGTGGAGTTGCCTTGATAAATCCCCACATTAATCTTGTTCTTTCTTCATAGGAGTGTCTGTTTATCCTTACTTTGAATGTCCATGTTTTTTGCTTGTGTGTTTATAAATACCAAGACTTCTGTCTGAATGTATCCACCTATATTTACCCCAAACCAGTGATAAAATTTGCATTTTAAATAAGTTTGTAGCAGCTCCACAATAGACAGTTCAAACAGAATTTGGAGTCTCTGCGTCATCCTAGCTGGTGGTCATAGAAACAATCAGCCTCTATCTTAAGGACATTCTACTTATGCGTTTCCATACACACACATTGTTTTGCTTCCAAGAATTCTTAACTTTCCTCCAAGATTTGGTTAAATTAAAGAGAAAAATCACCGACACAAATCATCGTGAAGTAACAATCTCAGTCTCTTTTCCTAATTCTATAGTCTGCTGTACTAAAGAAAATTGGAATATTTTTTCTTTGAATTTAAGAATATCATATGCATTCATCAGTGAAATAAGCATTAGCTTTTATTTCTCTGACCTGAATGAATTCTCTTTGTTCCACATCACCAACCATCACATTAGGATTGCTATCAATCCAATCTGCTGTGTTCAAAGACTATTTTTTTTTCTAGTAGAATAGAAAAACACATTTCTACCTGGCCTCAGATCCCATATTGTTGCATTCTCCCTCTTATGGTTTTTTTTCAATCTTTCACTTTGGTTTATTAATCACGTAATAAAGAAAAGTGAGCATGTCATGAAATGTTTCTCTGCACACACTAATCCACCCCTACTGCCTCTTCCTGAAATGACAATTTATTAATTGTATCTCTTGATTTAGCTCAATGCCTTCAAACAGATATTTTCTTGAGTAACAAACATTAGACACCATTGATCAAGTTTCCTTTGTAAAGAATTATTAATTCAATCATGTATCCAATACCTATCTTCCTTTCTCAATATCTCTCGTCTACTTTGAAGAGGTAGATTAATTTTCTACTTTCATTTATAACATTGTTCTTCATCTTTTCAATTTTTAGAACATCAAATAATAATAATTTTCTGTCACTTATTTCTCTTTCTATGAAGTATTTGATAAGTCTACACTATGTATAGCACTAGTCTTATAACACTACCTTTCCCAAATCTTATAAAACTACCAGCCCCAAATCTTTGATAAACACAACTTGTATGTGCATGTTTTTATAGCCTAGCAAAATTGGAGAACAAAGAGGAGGCTTGAGATTATAATCCTTATAAGCACTTGAACATTCACATAACAAATTGCCATCAATGCCAAAGTCTGAGGATAAGAAAACAAAACATAGAAAAGAAAGAAGGGAATAAAGGCAAAAACATACTGGAATGGGACAGGAAGGCAAACTACCTGGAAATTTTTACAGCCAGGTCCCAAAGCAGAGAGATAGGTCCTCTTGCTCAGGAAACTGGATATCTGTGGTTATGTAACCTCAAAGTGTTATTCAAGAAAGATTCGGGTCCATTGTTTCGAAATAACTAAATCTAACATAAGAATAGGACTTAACCATTCAGTACAGTACAAGTGATCCTATTATCCTTATTTGCCAAGGGCCCTGAGAGTATACAGGATGTGACTAGTGTTTGACAAGTCAACCCACCAGACACATAACTCCCTAACAGGGAGCCCCATTTGGTAAAGCAGTGGGGTCACTGGCTGTGGAAACCTATGGTGATATTGTGTTCCCCAAAATATTGTGCACCCTAATAAACTTACCTGGGTCAGAAAACAGAACAGCCACTAGATATAGAGACCAGAAAATGGTGGCACACACGCCTTTAATCCTAGCATTCCAGAGGCAGAGATCTATCTGGATCTCTGTGAGTTCAAGGCCACACTGGAAACAGCCAGGCACGGTGACTCATGCCTTTAATCCCAAGAAGTGATGGCAAGAAGCAGAAAGTTATATAAGGCATGAAAACCAGGAACTAGGTTGGTTAAGCTTTTAGGCTTTGAGCAGCACAGTTCAGCTGAGATCCATTTGGATGAGGACTGAGAAACTTCCAGCCTGAGGAAACAGCATCAGCTGAGGAATTGGCAAGGTGAGGTGGCTGTGGCTTGTTCTGCTTCTCTGATCTTCCAGCATTCACCCCAATGCCCAACTCCAGGTTTGTTTTTATTAATAAGACCCTATAAGATTCGTGCTACAGAAACCAGTTGTTTTCTGTCCGTAACTTTCTTGGGTGCCATTCTTATGCCTTCCTAATAAGAACAGCTGTGGGGTGCTTTCCCATGATCAGCTCAGGGTAATAAAAGGAATGCCTCAGAGTAGCAAGGGATAGGAAATTTTTTTTATCTGAGGGTAATTAGGAACAAGTTTCAGTCTATCTATGACTGGTGAAATAAGGAAACACACACACTTTCTGATGATAACTTTCTCTTTTACTGCAACTTAAGAATGGTCTCTGACTCTGTCTCCACACAGCTACATATCTCCACACTGCTGCATATAGCTACATATCTTTACATACATACATTGTTTTCCCATGGCTACACATCTTTCTTCTACATCTCTTTTCTATAGAGTTACAGATCTCCGCACAGGCACAGCTAAACATCTCATTTACACAGCACTCTGCCCAGTTCCTAGACATAGATCCTCTCCATAGCAGCAGCTCTTTCACCTCTCTCTCTCTCTCTCTCTCTCTCTCTCTCTCTCTCTCTCTCATACTCATCACACACACATACTTCTAGATTATTCACTCTCTCTTTACTCACCCCCTCTTTCATCCACACACTCCCTCATACTTTTCTCACACTGCTTCTTTTTTATCTCTCACTCAGTGCGTGCATGCACACACATGCACGTGCCCACACACACATGCACTTTACTCACATTCTACAGCTGCTCTCCCATAGCTCCTCATAGCTGTCTCTCTCCACACCACCACTGCTGCTCCCTCACAGGTAAACTCTGGACAATTATAAGTTACATTTTCAGAGCCCTACCCGTTCTGATAACACAAGGTAAGCCACATGGTTTCTCTTAGACTAGTAGTGTCACAATGACCCATGTATGTAGCTCTAAGTAGTGAGGGGTCCCAGACATTAAACAACTGCCTGAACCCTGATCGGTAAGAGTACATGCAGAAAGAGAGCTACTTCAAGGAGCTAGTCACAGGGTAGACAGCCTGGCCTTTATTTAGCAATAAACAACACCTGGTAACTAGTCTTTATGTATATTCTGTAGGGGCAACTTAGTCTGTTTTAGACTATTTCTAAGGTCTTTGAAAAATGTCTAAAAGGCTGTCTTTGAGACTGAGAGTATTGGTACTTTCCTCTGTCAGTAAAGAAGAGTATTCTGGTAATATTTCTATTCATCAGAATTATACAGCTTAAACAGAAATCCACAGCTAAATGTGTGCCCAGAGGTGTAAAATGTAGTACAAAGGGCTGTGGAAAGAACCCCACAGCTGTTTTTATTAGGAAGGCATAACAGTGGCACCTGAGAAAGTTACAGACAGAAAAACAGCTGGTTTCCACAGCCACTGACCCCATGGTTTTGCCAGGTGGGGCTCCCCATCAGGGAGTTATATGTCTGGTGAGTCAACTTGTCAAACACTACTTGTCACCTCCTGTATACTCCTACAGCCTTTGGCACTTACTCAATTGTAAACCCTGACAGTGCAATTGACTAATATTTTATGAAGTCTAAATATTTAATATAAGTTCTGCTATCATTTAACATGTGAAAGTTATAATATTTTAGAATATGAAAAAAATCAAAGAAACAAGAAATAAAACCAATAATTAGGAGACAGAGGAAACATTAAATAAAAACAGAACAAGAGATGATCTAAATGTTGATGTTATCAGGCTAATAAACATGTGAAATGGCTAAAGACATGTATGTGTACTAGAAGATACTTTATAGAAATGTGGACAAGAAAAATGGCAAATAGAAATGTTTAGAAAATGTATCAGAGAGGCTTACCAAATCACTTCAGAGCTAAGTATTAGTAAACTGGTTGAAAAGCAAATAGAACTTATCAAAATAAGTTTCAAATAAGAATCACACTGTAATTAGTTGGTTAACTGCAAATCCCCAAAGAGCAGAATGCAGATATGTAAAGTAAATGTTGAATTTCTTTCAAAAATGAAATTTTAATATAAAATAACAAGTTCAAAGCATTCTAAAATTTTAGAACATTTAAGAACATCACGAAAATTTGTAAGAAAAACGATGAAAAGCAACTCTTTACAAACCACCATAGGAAAAAAATCCTCAGTTTTCTTTAGAAACAATGGGAGAAAGAAGAGATGAAGCGAAGCTTTAGGAAGTTGTAAAAATGCTGGAAAAGAAGAATTATTTTATGTTCCAAAAAAATTCTCCACAAATAAAAGCCAAAAGACAAAGACTGTGAAAGCAGAATTGAAAATCAAGACATGCTTTCGGGATTAACAATTTAAAGCATATAAGAGATCAAATCTCTAAGAAAAGAACAAAAAAGTAGCAAAAGTAAAGTAAAATAGCTTTAAAATTTGAGCCCTTTGTATTTTACATAATAGACTATTGATTATTTAAAATAAAGTGATATATATTATGTACCTTATGAGACTTTTGCCATTTGCATTTGTGAATTATATTATAATACCCCACAAAGCAGAGGCAAAGTGGGAAATAGATTATGATAGACTTCTTATATGGTTTAGTATAGATACATATATTTTAGTAGGTAGATTCAAAGTACATCTGACATTGTTATGTCAAAGTAAATCATAAACTATTAATAAAAACAGGAAGAATAAAATATATGTTTGTAGGTATATACACATACACATGACTGCACACCTGTGCACACAGGTTTGGCAGACAGAGGTCAGTTTGGGGCATTTTCCATTATTGCTTTGTAGCTGGAGTTACCTCCAGTTCTGCCCAGGCCTGCAGCTGCTCAGACCTAAATAAACACACAGAGACTTATATTACTTATAAACTGTATGACCGTGGCAGGCTTCTTGCTATGTAGTTCTTATATCTTAAATTAACCCATTTCTATTAATCTATACTTCGCCACGTGGCTCATGGCTTACCCGTATCTTTACAACTTACTTCACATGGCAGAGGCAGCTGGCAGCATCTTCTGACTCAGCCTTCCACTTCCCAGCATTCTCTTCTCTCTTGTCCTGCCTATACTATACTTCCTGCCTGGCTACTGGCCAATCAGCATTTTATTTATCAATCAATCAGAGCAACACAGCATACAGAAAGACATCCCCAGTATTGTTTCCTAAAGTGATTGAGATATTTTCTCTCCCTGAAGTTAGAGCCAATGGATTGACTCTTCTGGCTGGCCAACAGGTCCTCAGAATCCTCATGCCTCCACTTCCCAGAATGAAATTCCACATGAGCACTGTGCCAAGCATTTTAATAAAACATATATGCTTGGGTCTTAACTTGGGTCTCTATACACAAGACTTTTACCCACTGAGCTATCTCTGAAGCCTTCATAGTTATTTTTGTAAAAACAAAGTATAATATAAATATAAATTCTTTCTACAAATGGAGAGTGCTTCAAAGTGATAATTCAAATAATGAGAAAGCAAATACTAACATGTTTGATTCAATCTTATATATACTGATAAGAACCTCATAACTGAAATGAGGAGAGCATAGGTTGAATAAGAAAGCAAAGAAATAATTCTAAATGTACATGCATATAAGGTTAAATGAAGTGATAGGAAAATATACAAAAGAAAGAATGCTTAAACTGTTGTGAGGCAGATATAGAAATGAGTAATATTGAAAATTAAAGCAACATTCCATAATTATGAAAAAATGGAAACACATAGTGTGTATTAGGAAAAGACAAAGAAATAAATCAACACAGTTCTTAAGAAAAATGGAAAACAAACACATTAAAATCAATACTTAAAGAAAATACAGAAATATAAAGATAAAACTATAATTGTCTAGAATAAAATATCAACAATGGATCAAAAGTATCAAGAAATTAAAGTAGCTTCTGAAGATAAGGATGAAATTTATAAACACATGGTAACAATAAAGAAAGAAGAAATAACAAAAACTCAAAAATAACAAGAAAATATTATTAAGATAGTATAGATACTTAATAGATAATAGCAGACAGTGAATAAATTTATTCTATTGTCTTACTCAAGGTTTCTATTATTTCATAAAGCACCATGGCCAAAAGTAACCTGGAAAGGAAAGCATTTATTTCAGCTTAGACTTTCAAATGACTTTATCACTGAGGTAAGTGAGGGCAGGAACTCAAACAGAGCAGGAACCCTGAGGTAGGAGCTGATGCAGAGACCATGGAGGAGTACTGCTTACAGTCTTGTTCAGCCTCCTTTTTTATACCATCCAGAACACACTCTAATAGGTTGCTTTCACTCTCTGCATCTTGTTGGCCTGCCACCCAGCACCCAAATAAATATATGGAGATTTATTCTTATTTTTGAATGCCCAGCCTTAGCTTGGTTTGTTTCTAGCCAGCTTTTCTAACTTAAATTAACCCACTTCTCTTCTTCTATGTTTTGCCTCTGAGTTTTTTGTTTTGTTTTGTTTTTGAGTTTTGTTTTTTGGGTTTTTTAACATTTCTTTATTCTATATGTCTTTTTTTTTCTTTCCTTCTTACTCCATGGCTGGCTGAGTGGCTGGGTGGCTGGCCCCTGGCATCCTCCTCTCCTTCTCCTTTTCTTACTCCTCCCCTTTTCTCTCTTCTCTCTCCTATTTATTCTTTATGCCTGGCAGCCTGCTTGTCCTTCTCTCCTGTCTATCTATTAGCTGTTCAGCTCTTTATTAGACCAATCAGGTATTTTAGAAAGGTGAACACAGCTTTAGAGAGTTAAACAAATACAATATAAAAAAATGCAACACATCTTTGCATCATTAAACAAATGCTCCACAGCATAAACATATGTACCATGTCTTAAACTAATATTCCACAACAGCAAACCACCGGTCTAGGGATGGCATCATGTCCAGTAAGTTGGCCCCAAACGCTTCTACCAACAATCGAGAAAATGCACTACATATCTGTCTATAGGCAGACCTTTGGAGCTATTTTCTCAACTGAAGTTCCCCTTTCCCAAGTGACTATATATTTATAAGGTTGACATAAAAACTAACCACACTGATAATTGATATAAAATAAAATATTTATTTGAAATAACTATTCAATATTTAAACAACCAAAAGCAATACTCAATGGAAATAGTAACAACTTGAAAATTTTCCTAATCTGTTGATTATCCTGATTTGAACTTGAAATCTTTACTTTCTCCTCTATACTCAATAAACACACACCAGAGCAAGACACCTCGACTAATACGTAAATTCTTTCAAAAATGTAATGTAGAAATTATGCACACATTACATAAAATGACAAATAGAGTAACATTCCAAATTCATTTTAGGCAAAGATACACAAAGAATATTACCATCACAAATGTCTAACATATCTATAAATCTAAAAATATCAGAGAAACTTTAGTGAATTGAATTCAGCAACCCACTAAAGAAATCCAGCAATGAATCATGATGTATAATATTTTCATCAAAAATTTAAAGAATTAAGAGAGAATTACTAAAATGAATAGCAGTGTCACACTGGAATATAATTTCAATACACAGATGAGACATTTTTACCCCTCAAAATTTCTGTTTGTCTGTCCATCTGTCTCTGTCTCTGTTTTTCTCTCTTTCATTCTCCTACACTCATTAATAAGACACATAACAACCAGAGAGGGCTACAATACAGTCACTTGTGTACAAAGAAATACATATAAATACATGAAGACATGATCAAATCTGTCAGCCATCAGAAAAATTGAAATAAAACCCACAAAATCCTACAGGTTATTTTGAAACTAAAAACGCTGACCAAATGTGAATTAAAAAAAAAAATTAGAGTGTGTTCATACATTGGAATTCTATTCTTAGGTTTATTATACTCATACACTGAATACCATTTAGCAATTAAGAGGAAGCACATGAAAATACTATAGCATATATAGAATTAAGAAAATATTTAGTTCAGACTCACCAAACCATGCATTAACTGCCACTTTTTTAGTATAATGGCTATGGCAAGCAATAGAAAGACATGTAGAAATTGATATATTTGTCTGGCTCTGAGAGGAGCTGAGGATTTTTCTGAGAAGAAGCAATCTAGATGTATGTAAGACAATATATCTTACATCATGATATGGACAAAGGGTTATGTGCATATGTACATTAAAAATCATATAATTTATACTGTGTATCTCTACATATCACAAATATAAACATTTTAATATACACAAATACATAGAGACAGGCATGATGTTACATACCTCCAAACCCAACATTTGGGAGGTAGAGGTTGGATTATAAGGAGTTCAAGGTTATGAGCTTCATAGGGATTTTGAGACCAGCCCAGGTTACATGAAACAGAATCTCATAGATATATGCACACAGATTATCATTTGGGGGCTACAGAACTATTTGCTTGCTTTATTTTACTTTATTGCTATTATCTCTAGCTTTAAAAAATTACTGACAGAAAAATTGACATCAATAGTTACAGACATTAATTTCCTTCATATTTCATAAAATATATATGCTATATTCTTAGAACTAGCCAGAGATTTTCAGTAACTTTACTTGTTTATTATTACTAATGATGGAAATCCCTTTCACTCCTAAGTAAATATCTTCCTTTCATAGGGGACTACCCTAAGATGTGCCGATTCCTGTACAGCCTGGGTCAGCAATTATCCCTCTATACCTTTATATTCAACTGTATTTATTGTACTTGTATGGTCATTCTAGAAGTTGAGTTAGAACATATACACCAGAGGGTTTATATAAGTCTTTTCTAAGACAGTCAACAGATGCCCTCATCTGCAGTGTGGTATTTTGTAAATGAATTGACTTTCTCCTTCCCCTCCCTTGTCTTTCTCCCTCTTTTTCTCTTCACTTGGTCTGATGAGTTTGCTCGCTTTACTGACCCTGGCTATCTCTTCTCTACAGTGCACCCTCTCTTTCTCTCTTGTGCTTTTTCTCTCTGTCTGATGTGTGCCCTGTATTCTTTGAGATATTTTTGCTCTGTAGATACTGTATAGACTAAACATTCTGACTTCCTGCTGCTCCAGTTTTTAAATTGATTGTATTCTTACTGTTAGTTTTCTTGCATGTTTGTGAATTCCTGTGGCTGTTTTCAGACTTACAGGGGTGCATTCCATTTTCTACATTCACAGGTTGAGAGTGCTCTGCTCTTGCTGTTCTGCTGATGAGATTTTGTCTGAATAGCAGTGATGATGGGACTTTTGAAGACCATTGATGTACTTTTTTTGTCTTATTATATTTCATACTTTGCTTTAGTGTACGATGTAGAAACCAGACATTCCGCACTTATACCAAAAAAAAAAAAATCAAAATAAAGGGCTCAACAATCAGATTTAGATTTTTTTTTAAAACTAAAAAAAACCACCTTTGGTGAATTCTTTCCTGGAATCTATGTATCACATTGCCTACATCTATTCCTCCAAGGAAGGGAACAAATTATAGACAAGTTTCAATTATTTCTTCCTTTATGATCCTAATCACTTACCCTGGCTTTTTATCAGGAATGTAAGCTCCAAACTATACTGTACTCCCTTGCAGTATATATAGCACTAGGTACAATTTTCTCATTTTACATATCTGCATATTTTCATACTCCTTCTTTAGCTCTAGAAAATTTCCAATATACAGCAAATGCCTCCCTTGTGATTCACTACCACTGTCATCACAACATGAAAAATCTTGTGAGAAAATTATGTATTCTGTACATATTTAAGAAAGAAAAAAGAGAGAGGGAGGGTAGAAGGGAGGGAGGAAGAAAGGAAGGAAGGAAGAAAGGAAGGAAAGAAAGAAAGAAAAAGAGAGAGAGAGAAAGAAAGGAAGAAAGATAGATGAGGCTACAAACTTCATGATTTAACTTACTATCAGATTACATGTGACTCCAATTATCTCACAGCCAAAAACAGAAAATAATTTTTCTATCTAATGAAAATGTATTGAAATTATACCTTCTGACAAATCATCTTAATTCCATAAGCCAATTTTCATATTTTATAAAGTATATAAAATCATGGTACTTCATAGAGAAGCTAAGAGGATTAGATCAAATGAGGCATGTAAAGGAATTTAGCATTCTGTCTGGTACTTACTAATCTTTGAACAAATTTTATGCATAAATGTTATTGCCCATTACCTCCTTCATTCCTTTGCAAAATGTTGTGGGATGTAACAAAGTTACAAATTAACACTACTCATTCATGATATGATTATTCCTACATTAAATTAACCATGTGGACAATAGTTACACTCAGTAATCACATTTTTATTTATCTGCTTTAAAGTTGAAGTACAATATCCACTCTAAAGACTCCATGCATTTGAAAATCCTGTTTTAGTAATTATTGCTCATCAATTTCATTATATTTATCTAATTTTAGATTTCTGATTTTTCACTAGATTTTTATAGTCAAGGTACAATATTATTGGTGTATAACTTTAAATTCTCTAAATACATCTATCTCCATCTTATTCTTTCCCATTCGTAAAGCAACTGAAAACATTGCTATGTAATAGCAACAGCTTCCTGTGGCATTTTTAACATGAAATGATTTTTCACAGTGTTGATCAATTCTTCTTGATTGACAGTAATACTTAAGCCATAAATGAAAACACTCTGGACACCACAAGATGGTTGATATTTTTATACCTAAGCATAACTGATGAATTAATGGCTGGCTCTACACTTTTGCGAAGTATAATCTAGAAACAAACCTGCTGCTCATAGGTGTACCAAATGGAAGGAATGAACTAATCATTAAATAGCAAAGATGACATGAAGTTTTGTAATTGTATTATAATAATGTGATGTCCAGCTTGTGGATTTGTCATCCATATTTCAAAGCTTACACTCTGAGCAGCCAAACGTCGACCACCCGAGAACTTACATATTCCTTGAACTTCAGGTCATTAAATACCTGCCTAAAATGCTCTAGAAATTTTCAAATAGGACTTTATTTCCTTTGTGAACCTAATTCATGCTTATTAAAGAAAACACTGGAAATAAGTAACATCACATACATCCCATCACTGGAGGGTTAATAAATTATATACCACCCTATAATGGGCTTAATTTGAGTTTTGCTCCAATGTTAAGCAATAGCCAGCTTAAAATAATATAAAATTAAATCATAGCACACAGAAGTCAGTGAAATACATAGTAGTAAGAAGATAGTAATAAATTTTACTAAATAGAATAAGGAAGAGTTATCAAGAAAAGATGAATTCCAATTTCGTTCATGTCTTTTCATTCTCATATATAATCACAGGCATTTTAAACAACAAATAAAGTCACCAAAATTTCATTTGATCTTCAATAGCAATTCATCAAATATTTTTCATTTTAACTGTGAAAGGTTTTTATTTGTCTGTTTGTCTGCATGAAAACTTTACATGACAAATTCTAAGATCTTTAAAACTATTCAGCATTCTTCTTGTGGGCTTAGCTTCATTCAGGCATAGCGTAGCAGATCCCATGATGATTCTGAAGTGGATCACCCACTTTCGGTAGGAGGATCTTCCTTGTTCAGGGCCCATCACAGTGATGACTCATGTGGCAATACGTTATTGTGTTGTTAGTTGTGATAAACTTCATGGATGGTATCTGGAAAACATGGTATATGCTATGTCAGAGAAGAAGACTTCAAAAGTATACATCCCCACCGATGCTTCCCCCTTTTCTTCCTATTAAGAGGTGAAGGGAGCAAGCAAAAGCACCTTGGCCTGAGTACTGCCATTTTGACTTCAGACTCCATTTTACTTGTAGGGTGAAGCAAAGTTCAGGTTCTCAAGCCTGAAGGGAGCTGAGAACTTTCCAGTGACTGATCAATCTCATCCCTAAGCCATAGAAATAGTTATTGTACATCTATAGTTCTCTAGAAACTTTATGGCTGTTCTTTACCACAGAAGGAACAAATGAATCTGATTGGTTGGACTGAAAGGCTTGGACTATATATCAGTAAACAAGATGGAACATTCAAGGAAGCCCCTAATCTCTGAATCCTGATTGGTGAAAATTGCAACTGTAACGTCACAACAAATATTTGTGAATTATATGCTTATAAACCCCACTTCTGACCCTGCTCGAGGATGTCAGGGGGGAAAAGGTTCCCAAGTCCTTGTCCTGCAACCCTGATCAATCAGTAACCCACTTACGTGGTGAATTAATAAAATCTTTGGAACCCATAGTGTTGTATCTCTCCACATAATGGACTAGGTGTAACAGAGGTTGGCAGTTCTCAAACAGGGCTGTCCCTTCACCCTGGGCTGTGGCGAAAGAATACCTATGGCACATATCCAAGAAACTTGTGATTGCTGACATCCGACATAAAGGAGATAAAAATGTTTGTTATCATATGTTCCAGAGTGGTTAGAATGTGGAAAACTAGTGGTGAGTTTTGTCAACCTCTTACCACAAAAAAAGGATAGAGTTCCAACTGTATCTCAAATGTACAATCATCAGCTGATGTGATAACATTTCCTAAACCAAACTTTATGCACACTCCAATGTTAAACTGTGGTGATATTTTATTTATGCTGAAATGTAGTGATATTCTATTTGTGCTTTAATAAAGACTGCCTAGAGGTCAGAGGAAAGCCAGACACTATAGTAAACACAGAAGTCAGGCAGCACACGGCCTTAATCTTGTCACTTAGCAGGCAGGGTCTCTGTGTGTTCAAGGGCAGACTAAGGAACAGAGCCAAGCGTGGTGACACACGCCTTTAATCCCAGTACCAACCACAGAGACCGGAGGTCTGTTCAGACAGACAGTGACAGAGCTGTGTAGGAAGAGGAAGTGAGGTAGCTGGGCTAAGACAGCCAATGAGAGGGCAGAACAGCAAGGCAATAAAGGCCTGGGTAACTGGCATTTGGAAGCTGCAGAGTAGATGAGGTAAGGTTGGCTGGTGACTGTCCCAATTTCCCTGATCTAAGGCTTTCACCCCTATATTTGGCTCCGTGTTTTTTTTAATAAGACCATTTAGAAATTCGTCTACATTAAATGATGATTGATTACAGTAAAGATATTTTAGAAGTCAAGGAACTATTTTTTTTCATTGTTGGAAACTATAAAAACCAAAATTTATTAGAATAACAATAATTCAAAGAACAAGAAAATGTCAACCCAAATGCTATATTTAGAGAAATATCTTTGAAGGATGAGGAGAAATAAATACACACATTTTTAAATAAGACAAACAAAATATATTACTGCCAGTATATCTACCATGTAGGGAAGGTTATCAAAGGTTTAGGCAGAAGGAATAAGGTGTAAGACAAAAACTTGGACCTATGAAACTAAGAACTTTGGCATGCAACAAATTTTCTTTCAGACCTTCTGACATGTAATAGAAGACATGTAAAAGAAAAACGGTAATCAATTTTCTGTGAACAGATGGTTCTTTCCCACCTGGCATTTCCCAAATAATCACTCAGAGGCATAATGTTACTTATAAGTGCTCGAGTGGTAGCTCAAGCTTATTACTAACTAGCTCTGACATGAAAATTAACCCATAATTCTTATCTATGTTTAGCCACGTGGCTTGGCAACTTTCCTCAGTTTGACATTCTCATCTTGCTTCCTCTGTGTCTGGCTAGCTGGTGACTCCTCAACACTGCCCTTCTTCATCTCCAATTTCAGTTTGATGGTACTGCCTAACCTTATCTCGCCTCGCCACTGGCCAAAACTGCTTTATTATCAACCAAGGAGGGCATCACATATTCATAGCACAAAGAGGGACATCCCACATCAATTTTCAGAATTAATACAGAGACTTCTTAAAACAAAATTCAACATCTGTTCCTAATGATAGACTCATGCTCTTCGAAGACAAAAGGCAACTTGAAGGAGACTAAGTTAGCGGCACTGGGGAAGCCTGTATGCCTCCTCCCTCCTAAGATGCAGGGCAGTAGGGGGCTTCCTTCTTCTCACTCCTATTTTGTATCACACTAAAAGTCCTAGCGATGTCAATGAGCCATTAAAAGAAATAAAAAGCTCATAGACAGCAAAAGAAGTGATAATAATCTCTAGTCATAGATCACAGAACTGTCTGTTTATAATCCAAAATCTGCAAATTGTTAATACCATACTTTATTAGTTTTCTCTCTTGTGTGTTTCTATACTGCTTATACATTATGGCAACTTCATGCATTGTTTAATATTAGAAAAGACTCGTCGTGGAACATGGTATTTTCCCTCAGCAGCATTCTTAATTCATATCAAACTAACAACCCCCAACTTTTATGTGTTAGCTCACTTTAAAGTCTTTTGGAATGATTCTAATTTCTTTTTTTTAATATTTTTATTTTATAATTAACTTAACTTCACCTATCAGCCATGAATTCCCCCATCCTCCCTTATCCCACCCCCCCAGAGTGCTCCCCCCCAACGCACCCCCCATTCCCACCTCCTCCAAGGCAAGGTCTCCCCTGGGGAGTCAGCCCAGCCTGGTAGACAAAGCCCAGGCAGGTCCAGTCCTCTCCTCCCTACACCAAGGCTGAGCAAAGTGTCCTCGCATAGGCCCCAGGCTCCAAAAAAAAAAACCAGCCAATGAACCACGGACAGGTCCCAGCTTTACTGCCTGGGGGTCTCCCAAACAGTTCAAGCTAATCAACTGTCTCACTTATCCAGAGGGTCTGGTCCAGTTTCATGGGGGCTCCTCAGACATTGGTTCACAGTTCATGCGTTTCTGCTAGTTTGACTATTTGTCCCTGTGCTTTTTTCCAATCGTGGTCTTGATATCTCTTGCTCATACAATCCCTCCTCTCTCTTTCCAATTGACTCCTGGAGCTCCACTTGGGGCTCGGCCGTGGATCTCTGCATCTGCTTCCATCAGACACTGGATGAGAGTTCTATCATGATAGCCAGGGTGTTCAGCCATCCAACCACCAGAGCAGGTCAGCTCAGGCACTCTCTTGACCATTGCCAGTAGTCTACAGTGGAGGTATCTTTGTGGATTTCTGGGGACCTCTCTAGCACTGTTTCTTCCTATTCCCATGGGGTCTTCATTTATCATGGTATCTCTTTCCTTGTTCTCCCACTTTGTTCCTGATCCAGCTGGGACCTCCCCCTCCCCTAAGCTCCCCCCCCCAACCCTTGCCCTCCATTACCCTCCCACCCCCAGTTTGCTCATGTATATCTCATCCATTTCGCTGTTGCTGGGCAATCCCTGTGTCTTTCTTAGGGTCCTCTTTACTAGGTAGCCTCCCTGGAGTTGTGAGTTGCAGTCTGGTTATCCTTTGCTTTACATCTAGTATCCATTTATGAGTGAGTAGATACCATGTTTGTCTTTCTGAGTCTGGGTTACCTCACTCAGGATGATTTTTTTCTAGTTCCATCCTTTTGCCTGCAAATTTCATGATCATTGTTTTTCTCTGCTGAGTAGTACTCCATTGTGTATATGTACCACATTTTATTTATCCATTCTTGAGTTGAAGGGCATCTAGGTTGTTTCCAGATTCTGACTATTACAAATAATGCTGCTATGAACATAGTCGAGCATGTGTTCATGTGGTATGATTCAGAATTCCTTGGGTATATGCCCAAGAATAGTATAGCTAAGTCTTGAGGGAGGTTGATTCCCAGTTTTCTGAGAAACCGCCATACTGATTCCCAAAGTGGCTGTACAAAGTTTGCATTCCCACCAACAGTGGAGAGTTCCCCTTGCTCCACATCCTCTCCAACATAGGCTGTCTTCAGTGTTTTTGATCTTAGCCATTCTGACGGGTGTAAGGTGGTATCTCAGAGTCGTTTATTTCTTGATGTAGTTGTCTCATGAATTTTTTTTTCTTGTGATTTTAAATGGTCTACCTCTCAATGACAGTCTTCTGGGCAGGTCCATGACATTTAACTTTTCTGTCTGCAAGTTCTCCAACTGCTTCTTAGGGAACAAAGATATCCTGGTAAATCTACCTGCAACTGCCACTCTCTGATACTTCTGATTCTTTCATGGGAAAGAATTGGAAGGAATACATTTCCTTCATTCTTCCTGTATAAGCATTACCAACTTGTAGGCTGGATAGAAAGTGGGGGTGGAGAGAGCATGAATTCAATTCACCACATTGATGTTGTCTCAGTTTTGTTTTTGGATTAAAGGGTATGTTCTCTGTACTGGGTCCATTAAAAACCCCCTTGGAGCCGGGCAGTGGTGGCGCACGCCTTTAATCCCAGCACTCGGGAGGCAGAGACAGGTGGATCTCTGTGAGTTCGAGGCCAGCCTGGCCTACCAAGTGAGTTCCAGGAAAGGCGCAAAGCTACACAAGAAAAACCCTGTCTTGAAAAAAAAAAAAAAACCTTGGAAGAACGACCCCTCTTCTGCCTTTCTGCCCACTTGTCATTGTGCTAACTGGGCCATCACTGAGTTGTAGTTCAACTGCATTCAGACATGTTTACTCTGATTTATAAATTCCATCTGACCATATAGCATCTTATTAATCATAGAACACCATCTGGTATATGGAAGGTGCACAGTTAATTTTTGCTGAATCTAGTGGGAATTTAAGAAGCAGCATCCATCATCTCCCCCTTCCTAAACTATTAGGTGTGAGCTAGTGCCATCTGATATGCATATGGATATCTGGGCTAAGAAGACTTTCCCTAAACTTTAGGAATTTGTTTCTTCATTTTTACTGAAGTGGGTATTTGAATTGGTTCTCTCTCTCTCTCTCTCTCTCTCTCTCTCTCTCTCTCTCTCTCTCTCCCTCCCTCCCTCCCTCCCTCCCTCTCCCTGCCCCCCCTTGTATGTGTATGTGTCTGTGTCTATGTGTTATACATGTGCATGTATGTGAGTGTAAACAGACTTGCCAGGACCCAGAGAATGACATGAATTTTTCCTTTATTTCTCTCTACCTTTTAAAATCAACTTTTTATTACATTTTGTGTGTGTGTGTGTGTGTGTGTGTGTGTGTGTGTGTGTGTGTTGTGTGCTTACACCCATGCCATGGTACAAGTGTGGAGATCAGAGAACAACTTGAAGAAGTCAGTTTTCTCCTTCTGATATGTGGGTACCTGGTCATCAGTCCTGACAGCAAGTTGATGTAAATATAAAGAAATTAGATAACAAAGTTTAAGAGAAGATTGTTCTGCCTGTCACCCTAACTGTGGTCACACTGTGAGTGGCTTACATTTCTTGATGAGACTTCAAGTATATAAAGGTGGAGGGGAGCTTGGGAGAGGGCATCTAGAAGTTGGAGAAAGACAGGGTGGGAAACTTGAACTTCAGAACAAGTCTTAAGGCTTTGTTAAGAAAGAAAGGGAGAGTCCCATGAAAGAGGTATCATATATTATCTGGTTTGCTTTATTCTTTTTCCACTCTACATTACTATTCTCTACTGCAAGCCCCAACCTGTAAAATCTTGGTTAATTATTACTCAGTTTTCTAAGTGAAAGGTGAACCTACATATAAAATATCAGTGCTAGAGATCCCTCCAACCATTTAGTGCTGAGACATCTCTCCCTCCAGTTCCTGATACAGAGATCTCTAAACAGTGAGATTCAGTCAGTTGTAAACTGCCATACACTTAAAATACCCATTTCCCATGATAGCATAATGGAGAGAGAGCAATGAGTAGGGCAGGCAGCTCCACTTAAGTTTTCCTCTGAACAAAATGCAAAAGCATAGGCCTAATGTCTTTTTTTCTGATTTTCAAAGTATTTTTGTCTATTAATGAATTAGTCTATAACTATTTTTGTGATTGCTATGAGCTTAACAAGGAAAGACAAAGACAATAGAAATTGTTCTATTAAAATTAAAATAAATGATTGGATTCTAAAACAAGGAATCTTTCCAAACCTTCGTTAGTACAAATTTATGTCCCACTTAAATACCTATCAATATAGCTAATCATTTTACTTCCTTT
The DNA here is from genome assembly GCF_004664715.2 of Peromyscus leucopus. Classification (NCBI taxonomy): domain Eukaryota; kingdom Metazoa; phylum Chordata; class Mammalia; order Rodentia; family Cricetidae; genus Peromyscus; species Peromyscus leucopus. The sequence goes on from NC_051084.1 coordinate 56,311,781, forward strand.
TTCAATCTCCATTGAGATTGAAGTTATTCTCCTTCTGTTTATGGCAAATACCTGCTGACTTCACATTATGAACTACCTGCCCACACCCAGAAACTACCTTCAAGACAGCATTTCAGCACATGGGACACTGACACTTCCTGACACACATTACTGGCACAAAGCACACATTAACCATGGTAGCCCCAATAAGTCAGGTAAGAGAATCTAAAAGACAAAGTCCTACAAAGATATTAAGGTAGAAAGTAGACCGTGAGGTAATATATGGAGAGGGTGGGAGAGCAAGGGGGAGAGAGGAAGACGGAGAAGGGGGAAGGGAGGGAGAGAGGAAGGGTGGAGAGGGAAGGGAAAAAAGAAAAGGTAGAAATGAGCAATATTAAAGTGTTAAAATCCAGGGAAACCTTTGCAAACAAAACCAAAATTAATAGTTGTTTGCCTGTTTCCTTTACCTTTCTTTTGTAAAAACTCCAGATAATATTTTAGCATCATAAATTATTTTACTGTAAAGAACTACCAGACCTATAACTCTTCCTGTATTTCATGGCACACTCACAGTCAAATTGAATTATTCAATCTTGTTTTGAATATTAAGCCATGAAAATATCTTTTTTCTCTTCAGCTGCAGGTTAGCCATTATCTGACTCAAGGCCATGTTCAACTTCAACTTGTTTCCAATTCAATTGGAGTAAAAATAGCGATTTCTTCAACTCCAGAACATTACAGATTTAACACCTGCTATCTTACCATATGGAACAGAGACTGAACCTGGATTTAATCCCAAGGGACAGGGTGACTCAGGAGAGTACCTTTTTACTTTCATGGCAGCAGCTAGACTCCCGTGCAAGGCTCTGGTGACCAAACATGCTCCCAGCTGAGCTTTTCCCAGGCAGAGGTGAGAGATTGTAAAAAGGGAGATTCTCAGAGATCCAAAATTCTTGACTGGTAAATTCCCATGACATTTGTTGCAAGCGCTTGGCAAGGCTTAGTGGCTAATGAGGCACTGGAACAGCCTTGCTCAGGTTCTGTCTCCAAACATAAATAATTCATTTTTTTTTTACATACTCCATATATCAACTACCTCTAATATCTTTGGACATGATTGGGGATGGAACTGAACACACTGATTTGCTCTGCCTCTACTCTGTTTATGTTTCAAATTACCATACTGTCTCCATAAACTTAGACAATTAAAACATTTTTTAAAAAAGACAGAGACTTAAAAACAATAACATCATGTTGTGCTGTTTAGAAGCAAATGGCTTGGGATATCTTTCAGATGAGGCTTGACTCCAGGGAAGCCGCCTAAGAGAAACTTGGTTGTTGATACTTCCCACAGGCTACAAGAAAAAAAAAAAAAAAAAAAAAAAGAGTGACTTACAGTGCTTAGCTTTTATTTGGAAGTCAGTTTATATGCTCAGTCTGCATGTTTAAAATATCCTTATAGATTTTATAGATAAGACATTTCTCATTATCTGGGATTAAATGTATAAATTAGAGCTTTTCTTCCATTTATATTCATAGGAAAAAGATAAATCTTCAGATCAGAATTTTCTTTATTAAAGAGTATCAGACAGACAGCATGCAGAAGAAAAGGTTTCACCGGTCATATTTTCCTTGGATTTTTTATTCTATACAAACATTTTTTTCTTTCATTTCTTTTCCACACAGTCTCATCTTAGTTCAGCCACATATGAAACATAACCCACTCTCTGTAGTTGCTGCTGCTTTAACTAATGGTGAATTAGTAAATGCATACTTAAATTAAATGTACATATTTATACATAAAGTCTTACATGCATTTAAATAGCAGGCATAAATGAATACATTTACTTTAGGCCATATTTCCTTCTTTTTTCTTTATGATAAGCAGCTCTATAGTGTGAGCCTTCGTAATCTGCTAGTTTTAGTAAGTTAAGTGCTCATGGAGAATGTAAGCAAAAGGAAGGCATAACCAAGTTCATTCCAATTTTCAGGTGAGAAAATTATGGAACAGATGGTATAAGTGAGATACCCAGAAAAGATCCAGGCAAAGAAAAGACTTTTGGTCTCAGCCTCTGCCCATTATTATCTCTCAGAGGTGTAGGATTCTGCTCACTAAGACGACTAACTTGAATCTTCTCTGGGAGGCAATTTAACCTATAAGAAGTTTCCTTGATTAGTACAGGGGTGAGAAGGAAAACACAGATTTTTCCCTAGGTGGAAAGGTAATATTGAGACATCCCACAAAGCACATGAATTCACAGAAATTGTCTCTAAAGTGCTGTACTGGCTTGTTTTATGTCCCCTTGATACAAGCTAGTCATTTGAGAGGAGGGAGACTCATTTGAGAAAATACCTTTCTAAGATCAGGCTGTAGGAAAGCCTGTAGGACATTTTCTTAATTACTTATTGATGGAGGATGGCCCAGTCCATTGTGGGTGGTGTCAACTCTGGGCTGATGGGCATGGATTCTGTAAGAAAGCAGGCTGAAGAAGCCAGTAAGCAGCATTCTTCCATGGCTTCTGCCTCAGCTCCTACCTCCAGGTCCCAGCCCTGCTTTAGTTCCTATCTTGACTTCCTTCAACAATTAACAGTGCTGTGGGAATGTAAGCCAAATAAGCCTTTTCTTCCCCAAGTTACTTTGTTCATGGTGTTTTATCACAGCAGTAGTAACCCTAACTAAGACAAGTGCCAACTAACATGCGGGGCTTTAATCCCTTAGTTTGTTTGTGAGGATATTGTACAAGTTATAAATTATGGTAAGGAATGCCTGCTTTACCTAAAATGAGGAACCAGTGATAGAATTATTGGGAGAGCCCAAATTAGTAGACCTGTGCAGTGAAACAGTATTTGCAGGACACGCAAGGCTGTTGCAAACATGAACTCACAGCACCTGTGATGGAATGCACAAAACCTGCATCAGATCAAGCCAGGTAGAGTCCCAGGATGGCTACAGGAGTGTCTCATAAAGTTCCTCCCCTTGCTGACCGGTTGTTGGCAACTGATGTTTGCTAGAGTGAGAAGAGTCAGTCAGTTTTCTACTAGGATTTGATTCCTGTGTTGCTATTCATGTTTCATTTGGTAGTCTTAGGCAGCACAAACAGTATGTTTAAAAAACTAACAAGTTCATGAGGTTGGGAATAAAAAGCCTTCAGGAGTAGAGGAAAAATGGAAGAGGAGTTATTGGGGTCTGGGTTTAATCAAAGCATATATGAATGCATTAACTTCTTAAACAATAACAACAAATTAAGGAAACAAACAGGTAGACCAGTGAAATAGAATCGGAGATTGGAAACTGAAAGAAAAAAAAAGAGTAGAAGATGGGAGTAAGACTAAGTTTTCCGTGGAACCAGAGTCCAAAGGCTGCTTAGAAAGAGAAGAGGAGGAGGGGAGGGCAATACGCCAGGAATCAGAACTAAAGGACGTGGATTACTGTTCTAGGCCGAATTTCAAGAACCCTGGCTAGCCTTTGATGGATATACCGGCTTAGTTCTTGGTGGTTTCCTGTATGTTTGCCTGTGTTTGTAGACCCTGATTAATTCACAATTCAGGTCGGGAACTGTAGCTAGAGTTTTCCTGCCTTGCCCACAGTCAGGACAAATCTTTGTCACCCGCCAGTCCCACAGCCGCTCAGACCCGACTAAGTAAACACAGAGACTTATATTGCTTACAAACTGTATGGCTGTGGCAGGCTTCCTGCTAACTGTTCTTATTTCTTAAATTAACCCATTTCTATAAATCTATACCTTGCCATGTGGTTCATGGCTTACCGGCGTCTTTACATGCTGCTGGTCATGGTGGTGGCTGCAGTGTCTCTCCCCCCTTCTTCCTGTTTCCCAATTCTCCTCTCTCCTTGTCCCACCTATACTTCCTGTCTGGTCACTGGCCATCAGTGTTTTATTTATATAGAGTGGTATCCACAGCAGGGAACATAAGAAAGTCACTTGCCTCAGTGAAGATCAGAATTTGGTATATGTGAGTATGCATGATGTGTATCACATAATAACACCAAGTGACAGGCTGTGATGGTTAATCTTGGTTGCCAGACTGGCTACATCTGAAATCAGTTCAAATCCAAGCAGCAGAACACACCTGTGAATGACAGTTTTGATTGGATCATTTGAGGTAGGAAGAACCACCCTCTACCTGGGCCACACTTCCTGGTGGAAGCATCATCAAAGACTGTGGACGAAGGAAAAATTTTTTTAAATAAATAAATTTATTTATTTTACATCCCAGCTGCAGTTTTACCTCCTTCGTCCCTTCCCAGTCCCTCCCCACAACACCCCCCCCCTGTTTCCACCCCCAAATTCACTCCTCCTCAATTTCTGTTTAGGAAAGGGCAAGTCTCCCATGAATATCAACAAAACATAGCATATAAGACTAATAAGCACCTCCCCATGTATCAACACTGGGCAAGATGACCCAGTATGAGGAGTAGGGTCCCAAACCATAGTATAGACCTACTCACAAATGGATCTTAGCTTTATAATAAAGGTTAACTATGCTACAATCCAGAGATTCAGAGTGATAAGAAGAAGGATTCATGGGGGAACATCCAGATATCCCTGAGAATGGGAATAGAAGAGATTTTTGTGAGCAGACTGAAGGTGGGTCAGGATGGGAATATGAGTAATCAGGTTAGGGGTAGGAGATGGAGAGAGAGTACTCAAAGAGACTACTGGAAAAGGGGGACATTTTCTGGTTAGGTAGAAACCTTAATTTCCCAGGAATCTACAAGGATGACACCAGCTAAGACTCCTAGAAGTAGCGAATATGTAGCCTGAACTGGCCATCACCTGTGACCAGAATGGTGCCTAGCCCAATTGTCATCAGAGAGGTTTCATCCAGCAACTGATAGAATCAGATGCAGACCCACAGCCAAAATAGGCATTAGGCAGTGTTCAGGGAATCCTGCAGAATATGGAAAAGAAAGATTATAGGAGCCAGGGGGTCATGGACATCATAAGAAAACTCACAGAATCAACTAATCTGGTCTCATAGGGGCTCACAGAGACTGAACTGACAACCAGGGCTACTGAATGGGAGTGATCTAGGCACTCTGCATATATATGACAGTTGTGTAGCTTGGTCCTCCTGTGGGATTCCTAACAGTGGAAGCAGGGGCTGTCTCTGAGACTTTTTTACTAGAAATTTTACTTTTTGTCAACTTGTCCTCAATCTCACTGGCAAGCTCATCTATCCTGTTCCTAAGGTATTCCTTAGTTGGCATTGGAACCTATTTTTTTTTTCAGGATTCCAATATAGAATGAAGACCAGCAGCTCTCTGGGAGTTTCCCAGACTCTAACAGCAGATTGTAACTGCTGAGACAACCAGTGTTGTGGACTACACATTCACTGGATGCTTGGAGTCTCATTCAGAAGATAGCTATTGTTGAACTACCAGATCACATACAGCCTGCAAACCAATCTTATAAATCATATGGTGTACGTGTGTGTGTGTGTGTGTGTGTGTGTGTGTGTGAATTCTATCAGTTCTATTCCTTTAGAGAACTCTAACATGCATTCAAAAGTAAATGGGATAACTGTCACAAGACTCCACCCCTAGATGAAAAACTATAGGAAGATAATGGCTGCTGATAGTGGAATCATCAGTCTTCTCCAGGGATGAACTCTTGGATAAGGTATCCAATCCCAAGATGTCATTTCTAAAGATATAAGTGCTGTGGAATATTCCTTTATACTGTGTGAATATATGTCACTATGATTGGTTAATAAAGAAGCTGACTGGCTAATATCTGAACAGAATAGTTTAGGCAGGATAGCAACACTAGGAGAATTCTGGGAGGAAGAAGCGTGGAGTCTGGAGTCACCAACCAGATGCAAAATGACTGGGAAACACAAAATGGGATAGAGATAAAAGCCACGAGCCTCAGAGAAGCACATAGATTAATCGAAATGAGTTAAGTTGTAAGAGATAGTTAGTAACAAGCTCGGGCTATTGGACAAGCATTTGTAATTAATATTAAGCCTCTAATTGATTACTTGAGAGTGGCTGCAGGAGAGGAAAACTCCGCCTACACTATGAGAAAACTGAATGAACTCATATAGATACCACAACAGCTAGAGACTATGGAAAACGTGTTAATTCCTCTTTCAATCTAACTTCTTAAAACTTTAGATTTTTATTTTTATGTCATTCATGATTCTTTGAAAACAATTTTTTTTCTCCAAAAGAATCATTCTTCTTTCCTATATTCATAGTTTATGAATAGCATCAGCATGATAACTGGTGATATCATGAATAGCTTACACGTTTGTTAAAGTGAAACTACTTCCCTATGAAGTGCATTTCTGCCATCATCTAATAATCTATCGAGTTTCTTTGCAGTTTAACACCATAATTCATATTAAAAATCTAAATGTACAGGCTTGGACTTAAACTTCCAACCTTGTAAAGTTCTCAGCATAGTTAATAGTTTATCTGATTTGTTGCCTGGATCATTTCTATGGCTGTTTTGGGTATCTACTCTAAGCATTTTCCTTTACAAGTTATTGCAAGGCAAAGCCCATGTGTTCTTTGCCTGTCTCTGACCATGCTCAACAACATGGTCTCAAAGAGTGTTTGACAAATTATACCAGTTAAAGAAAACTGCCTCAGGGTACCTATTAATTCTTCCATAAAGATCCAAATCCTAGTAAGTATAACTGTAGCAAGAAACACAACCATGTTTTAAATATATTTCTGGGACTTATAATTGAGAACAAGAAAGACAGAATTATAGAACTGAATGTATTTTATAGATTTGGTTTTGCTTTGAAAGCAAGAAACGAAGACTCAGAGCAGGTATTTGATGTTCCACAGATGTGCAACTATTGTAGCTGACTTGAGGGACAGAATATCTTTCCTCTCCCCCAATATACTGTTGGCGGTCTTTTATTTCTTACTATAATACAGCTCCTATCAATCTTTGATATTTTAAAAAAATGCTTTCCCTAATGATGAATAATTTCTCAAATTGCCATACAAATTGTATGTACAATGGTTTAGTATATTCTTTTTAAATGTATTTTATTTTTATTAAGAATTTTTTATTCATATTACATATTACATACCAATCGCAGATCCCCCACCTCTCTCCTCCTGCCTCTCCAGTCTTTCACAACCAACCCACCCTCCATTCCTTCCTACAAGAAGGTAAGGCCTCTCATGGGGAGTCAGCAGAGCCTGTAGCTTGATCTGCTTAAAGGGACCCTGGCAGTATGATCAGAATCCATGCCTGGTGCATGAGCTGGCTTATTGGAGCTTACCACCTATGATGGAACATCTCCCAGAGCCTTGAGGCAGGGGGAGAGGCTTAGACCTGCCAGTACTGAATGTACCAGGTGTAATATATTCTTAAAGCAAGTGATAAAAGTTTCTTCAAATAATGAGTTAGAAGAGCAAAAAAAATTAATGTGAAAATTTTATTATTTTATTGTTATATTTTGAAGATAAATTGCAAAACCAAAACATTAATATTTAAGACTGAATAAATATTACCATTTTTGCTAATTATTCTTCCTTTCAATATAAAAATATGTATTTCTTTAACATGATATATTTACAGGAAAGATAACCTCAAAATGCCTGGGCAAATATCTTTGCTAATATTATGAGAGAATAATAGATTATTATCTTAATAATCACAGTGCCATTTCTCTGGTAATATCAGTTAATTTTTTAAGAGTGCAAAGACCAGTATTTTAGTCATTAGTTTATGTAACTAGCTAAATTTAAATTAAATAAAATTAATTTTGATTCTTCTATAGTACTAGTATAACTAAAATATTTAGTAACTCCATTTTCTCAGTGGTTATTAAATTAGATTAGAATGACACAGAACACTGGTTCACGTAACACAACTTTTGCTAGTGAAATCTATAGTATTAGGAATTCTGATTTTCAAAGGATAAAACCAGGCCTTAGTTACAGGTCCATCCTCAAATGTGTAGTCAGTTAAAAGTCAGGACTGAATTATTTTACTTAATAACACTACATTTATCAGTTAAAAGGAGGAAAGAATTCTTTTATTGAATGATTTCAGGGGTTCTAGCTTGTGGCCATATGTGGCTAAACTTGTGGCCATTAGTTTGAAGCTTGAGACAGCACTTAACATAATAGTGGGAGGGCAAAATGTTAGAGTGAGGCAGCTCATTCTACAGCATAAAGGGAGGGAGGGAGGGAGGGAAAGACATATAGATGATAGATAGATAGATAGATAGATAGATAGATAGATAGATAGATAGATAGATAGATATCAAGGGCTTATTTCATTCAGCTAGGCATAAACTAAAATCTATTATTATTAACTTGAACTAATACATTAATAATGTTTGCCTTCTCATGATCAAATTATATCACAATAATACCACCAATCATGGAACTTTTGGGGAAACACTACATATACAAACCACAATACCATACAGGAATTTCTATTGTTTTCATGTATTTTGCCATCACTACCAGAGTTTCATAAGCTGAGACCTTGATCCAGAGTGTAACATTATGTTGGGGAAATTATTAATATGTCATGCCTGTAGGAAGCAATTAGGTTGTGGGCTGTGACCCTCCAAAGAGATCAATGTGTATCTCTCAGGCCTCTGGTCAGTTCCCAGGCGCAAGCTTGGGCCAAGAATATCTCTGGCTTCGTTTTTAAAAAACCATATTTCCTTTCATGAAAGCAATTACTTCAATATCATGATCCAGCTAAGGGAGCATACAGAGAGGTCAAATTAGCAAGGCCCAATACTGGACTTTCAGCCTCAAAACCTATTACCTTCCTAAATCTTTACTAATACAAACAGTCATTGTAAAATTCATTGTTGACTGTGTATGAGAGTGAGAATAAATATAGATTTCTGTCTTTTTTTTGGATTCTGGTTTTGAGAATTGTATATGTGCGTGGAAGAAGTTATTTGTTGAGTAAATGAACATCTTTTACATTTCTCCTCTTTTGGGGAGGAAATGGCAGTTTACAGCTGCTAAGGAATACAGAATTACATTTCTTAGGAAGGAGGACACAGATTGATTCACCATGCCCAGGTCATGATCCCAACCCCATGTACATATGGACATCACAAATTGTAACTCAGGGTGTTAAAAGTTAATAAATAAATAAATAATAAATAATAAAAATAATAACTTATTACAAAAGGAGGACATTTTGTTTGGAGGGAGATGTGTTAGAAGGTTTTCGAGAATTAAAAAGGCATCAAGGGTGTTTAAAATAAAGGTAAATTGCATACATGTATGAATTTTTCAATTATTTAGTAAAAATTAAAATGAAAATATTTTACAGCTATTGTTATTCTGAGACAAAGTCTTGCTAATGTCAGGTATGTTCTTACTTGTGATCCTCCTGCCTCTGCTTCCCAAATACTAGAAGTACCAAAACCAATCTAAATTAACACTTTGTTATAGGTGGAGTTTTCCTGTCCTGACTGCCTGCTCCCAAATAACCAGCAGCTGCTTCCAAATAACTGACTTGGAGACTTAATATAAATTATAAATGTTTGACCAATAGCTCAGACTTGTTACTTAACTAGCTATTACAACTTAGCCCATTTTTATTAATGTATGCACTGCTCTGAGCCTCAGGGTTTTTACCTCTATCCCATTTTGTATGTCCAACTTTCTCTGCCTGGCTGGTGACTCCTTTAACTCCGCCCTTCTTCTATCACTCTCCTAGTTTGGTTGTCCTGCCTATGATTCCTCCCTTGCTACCGGCCAATCAGTGTTTTGTGTTTTTTTTTTTTTTTAATTAAACCAATCCCAGTGACAAATCTTCACAGTGTACAAAAGGACTATTCTACAGCACTTTATATTTCTGTCATGAAATAAACTTCTGATCCCTTTTTAAAGCAAAATACACATTCTTAAGAACTAAATATATTTTCTGTAGAACAATCTTTGTGCACTATAAATATGTATTGCTCTCATTGGTTAATAAAGAGCTGACTGGCCTATAGTTACATAGAAAGAGATTCGACAGGAGAGCCAGACAAGCAGAATTCTGAGAAGAAGAAGGGTGGAGTTAGAAGAGACTCTAGCAGACACAGAGGAAGCAGAACATGTGGAAAATGAGGTAACAACTCATGAGCCACATGGTAGAACTTAGACAAGAAATATGTGTTAATTTAAGTTGTAAGAGCTAGTTAGTAACAAGCCTAAGCTATTGGCCAAGCACATAATTAATATTAAGTCTCTGAATGATTGAGAAGTGACTGCTGGGGCACAGAAAAATGCTTTTAGTTCATCCAGATTTTTCCATGTATTTAAAACTGAAGAAATAAGAAGACAATAAAAAGGAAGCATATAATAAACCAGAAGAGAAGTTTTTAATCCAAAGACCATCTACCAGAAAAGGACAAAACTGTGATAGTTACAGGTACTCACAGAGAGAGAGGAAAAAAAAACTGAAGCATTTAGGAGAAACTTAGTAGCATATTTATCTTACCTTCACAGTATCATTTAGAAGTTGTATGGTAATGATTGAGTTACAACAAATAGGCTATGGGTGCTGAATTGTCTGCAAGTGTCTTAATCAGGTTCTCATGGGAACTGGTGTTTAAATTGCAGTTAGTGGTATATGCTTGGAAATGGAAAGATTTAAAAATAAACTAGCACATTAAAAATGCCATGCAAATGAAAGAGTGAAGATTATGTTATAAAAAAACAAATATGACCAATGTCTCACTCAGCTATCATTAGAGAAGCTTCCTCCTGAAGTGGATAGGACCTAACACAGAGATCCACAGCTGTACAATGTACAGAAAGTGATAGACTGGAACACTCAGTCCTAAATAAATGTCTTAATCGACCCCTACCCTCAGAAAAGAGGCAGAAAAATTGTAAGAACCAGAGGAGATGGATGATACCAAGGAATCAGTGTCTTTCCGACACAACATGACACCCATAAGTTCTTACAGAGACTGGCAGCATGCACAGGACCTACACAGGTCAAAGCCAGATACAATCAGAGCCCTGAGAAGGCAAAGTGAAGACATGATGTCCCATCCTTAACCAAGAAGATATCTCCAATTGACAACAGCTTGCTCATGAAAAAAATTGTTTTCTTCAATGGGCTCTCACTTGGTATACAAACTATACTAAAGGACAGGGCCTGTCCCAAGGAGTAGATGGCCAATACAAACTACAAACTAAACCCAGAAGTTTTGGAAATATTTTCGGTTTCATATTCTTTGTTTGGGCTTTTGCTTGAGTATTATGATAGCTGGTTTTGTGTTTTTATGAGGTTGTGTGTGTGTGTGTGTGTGTGTGTGTGTGTGTGTGTGTGTGTGTGTACACTCACCTGTGCATGTGTCTATGTGTGTCTGTGCGTGTGTATATGTTTCTTGCACTTTTTCTTCTTTGGGGGGGGCAGTATTTGTTGATTTTCCTATTTGTTCTTTAAATAGAAAGAGAAGGAAGACATTGGTTGGGAAGACATGGGAGAGGAGAAACAGTGATTCAAAATATACTGTATGAAAAGAAAATTATTTGCAATAAGAGGTTGAAAAATATTATGCTACATCCTATATTTTATTATTTTAAATATCCTTGCTAACATGAGTGTTTCCTTTCTGTTTTGTTTCTAAGGCATTTATAATTTGGATGGATTTTGAACTGTTAGATCAGTTTCTTTTTTCTTTTTGGAGTATTCTAAACATTGGGTTTTTTTTTTTTTTGCTTTTTTTTATTGAAAATAGATTCTCAATCATACCATACATCCAGACCATAATTTCCCCTCCTCTCCTCCCAGCTGCCCCCCCCACACACCTCCTCTTTCCCTCAGATCTACTCCCCACTCCATATCCCTTCAGAAAAGATCAGGCCTCCAGTAGACAACAACCAAACAACAACAAAAAATGTAATAAGACAAGGTGAAAGTCCTCATAGTGAAGCTGGACAAGGTAACTCAATAAGAGGAAAAGAGTCCCAAAGAAGGAAAAAGAGTCAGAGACACACCTACACACACTGTTAAGAGTGCCACAAAACACCAAATTAACAACCATAACACATACAGAGAGGATCTGGTGCAGACATTTGCAGGCCTCCTGCTTGCCACTTAAGTCTCTGTGAGCTCCTGTGAGCCCTGCTTTATTGATTCAGTGGGACATGTTCTCCTGGTGTCCTCCATTCCCTCTGACTTCTACAGTCTTTACTCCCCAAGATCCAAGGGGAGAGACTTCCAATTTTGATTCTCTCTCTACATAATCTCGTTTGCTTGACAGCTAATATTCACTTATAAGTGAATACATACCATATGTGTCTTTCTGGGTCTGGGTTACCTCACCCAGGATACTTTTTTCTAGTTCTATCAATTTGTTGGCAAATTTCATGATGTCATTTTTAACAATTGAGTAACATGTGTGAATAATTACATTTTATATTTACATCAAGAGTAGCAACTAAAATTGGTTGAAAAGTGGAAAATTTTACTCTCTGTCTCTGTCTCTCTCCTTCTCCTTCTTTCTCTTTCTCTCCCTACACACACCCAAAACATAACATTGCCACCATCATTGAATACACCACTATTATAAGAAAAGAGATTTTCTTTTAATTTTCTTTATATTAATGTTAAGGAAGATTTTGTGTTGGCCTTTGTGTGGGGCTTTTCCTTGAGAAGCTAGTTTCTCAACATCCTTTAAAATAGTTAAAATGACAATGAAAAGTAAACATCAAATAGACTGCACTAGAAGCCTTTATTAAATTCCATTGTATGTGAAATGGGCATTTTTGTGTTACAATATGATATACAATATAATTTTTATTTTTAAATTCCCATTTTAAAATACAAGTGCTCAGTGGCTATTTTCTCCAGATAGATCAAGCCTTTAGGTTTCTTTCCCACATTTTAACTGGTGATGTTTTAAGCTACATAACAGCCTTCCTGGAATCTTATGTGAGGATTAACTTCTAAGCAGTTATCATCTGTACATAAGTGTGCTCAGTACTTTGTTTGTAAACATCTAAACATTCTTAGGGTCTTGGTCTTTGCTACTGAACAAATGGAAATGGAGTTTGTGTTCTTGTTCACTCTAAAACGTTTCTTTCTCTTCCTGGAGTGCATTGTTCTGCAGCCCAAACTATGTATTTCAGTGCATTAGAACAGAATGTATAGGGATTCATAATGTGAGAAGCTCAGGACAAAAGGAGCAGGTGTTGCTTATGATGCATTTCTTGAGCAAAGCCTATAATACACTTGGATTTGTACCATCAGTAAAAATCCATAATTTTATTTGAACAGAAGAGCTGATCCATAGCAAATTACTGATACTTTTTTGTGGGTAACAGTGAAAATATCTTTTTGAATTTTAGTGCAGACACAGACTTTGATCAGGTAGGATTCCACATAGAAATCCTCCAGAGATTAGCAACAGCAACTGCCTTGGGGTGTCCTCTGTTCCATTTCACCACTTCACCATCTGGGTAGACATATGAGGATCAGTTCAGCAGATTTTGGAAATGATTATTATGGCAGTTATGCTTCTTAACAGATAATGTTTTTTTTTCTGCTTTGCCACTCCCACATAAATGCAAAACAGAAATATGCTCAAAGCATTAGCACTGACAAAGCTCACATACTCAAAATTTCCTCTCCGTAGATGAACCCACTGTCGACTGAGTCTGACACTCTTCAGAAACAGAATAAAGAACAAGTTTTGAAGTGTGGGTGCATTGGTGTGGCGTCTAATTCTCTTTGACTCCCAAAATAAATCACATATTTTGAAGATAATTGTAAATACAAGTAGTAACAGCTGTGATTTTATTTAATAAATTAATTCTCCTTCAATGTATTCTTGAAACATCTAACAAAACAGTATGCTTTAGAATAATTTAATACTTAAAGTATGAAACAGGTATATTAAACCAACAGGTTTGAAAGTTAGACCAATAGTGAATTTGAATTATTTTTTAGTTTATATTATACTTGGCTGATATTTCTTCTGTGTGTAGAGTAATTTTATGAATAGCTCAGGTCTCTCTAAACTTTAAAGTTTTAATAGAGTGTGAAGCTCATTGTTACACAGTTTATATACTTCTTCACAGACAATTAGTAGATGAACAGTTCCTAGTCTTCCCGTGAGTAGTTATGTATGTTGCAAGCTGAGTATAGTTCTCACAGTAGACATCAATCATAAACTAAGTACAGTACTATTAAAAATAATATATCAAATGACAAATGTAAATTTTTGTTGTATATTTACAGAAGGTATGTATATGCTAAGTACACTGGCTAGTTTCAGATCAACCTGACACAAGCTACAATCATCTAAAGAAGGGTCCTCAGTTGAAAAAGTACCATCATAAGATCTGGCCACAGACAAGCCTGTAGGACATTTAAAAAAAAAATAGTGACTAATGTAAGTGGGTCCAGCCTATTGTGGGTAGTGCTGCCCTGGGCTGGTAGTCTGAGTTCTATAAGATGGCTGAGCAAGCCATGAGGAGCAAGCAAGTAAAGTATCACCCCTCCATGACCTCTTTATCAGCTCCTGCCTCCAGGTTCCCACCCTGTTTGAGTTCCCATTCTGTTGTCTAAAAGGGGAACAGTGATGTGGAAGTGTAAGCCAATTAAACCCTTTCCTCCCTAAGTTGCATTTGGTCATGGTGTTACATCACAGCAACAGAAACACATACTGAAACATGAGACACGTTTTCTGCAAGAAACTTTTTGAGATTTGTTGTTGTTGTCATGCTATAGTTCTGAACGAGGAATTTTTGTACTGTAGGCATGAGACATTTATCAATATTTAAAGACATATTTGACTGTGAGCATTAACACATTGGCTACCAGTTAATGAGGAAGATAGATGATGATGATGATAGATAGATAGATAGATAGATAGATAGATAGATAGATAGATAGATAGATAGAGGCCAGAATCTTTATCAAAGACAACAACTCCAGGAGACATTTTCTGGGAAACTTCAGACTATTCCAGGGCCAGAGAAGAAGTTAGACTAACTGCAGATTTTCACATTTCCTTTGTCCCCTCAAAATCCAATCTCAGAGTCTCATCCCCAGCTCTAGAGCAAAGTACCTGCTGTGGCCTCTTCTCACTATTTATCCTCACTCCCATGGTACTAAGCTGAACTGGGAAGAAGACCCTACCTTCTTCCATCCTATGAACACTGTGCTCATAGCCTATTCCTAATCCTAAGTGTCAGTACCCAATACCGAGAAACGGATTCAACCCAGAACAGAATATCTGGTGGTCACATATGGCAGGATAACAGATTTCCTACCAGGCATCACAGAGCCACCACACCCTCCTAAGAACCAGAGAGAAAATGGAAGCCAAGGAACAAAATACCCACCCAACGAAGACAAGAGCAGATATCAGCACTTAGAATTACAATCTTCCAACCCCAGATGCTTAGACTCCAGCATAACACACAATCAGCAATAGCCAGGAAGTTATGTTTCCACTAGATGCCAGCAACAATACTAAAGTAGTCCCCGAGAAATCCAACATAGCTGAAACACAAGACAAAGACCCTCAAATAGCAGTTATAAATATGATAGAGGTCTTTAAAGAGAACATTAATAAATTCCTTGGAAAATCTATGATTAAAAAAAGGAGCAAGCAATGGAAAGAAATGAATAAAACAGTTCAATGCTCGAAAGTAGAAATAGAATCAATAGAGAAAATGCAAATGAAAAGAAATCTGGAAATGAAAAGTTTAGGAACTTGAACAGGAGCCATAGAGGCAATCTTCACAAACAGAATACAAGACATGCAAGAGAGACTCTCAGGCACTGAAGAGATTAAAAATAAACAAAAATTGGATACATCAGTCAAACTGTTAAATCTAAAAAAAAAAAAAATCCTGGCACAAAGCATTATGGGACACTATGAAAAGACCAAATCTAAAAATAATAGGAATATATAAAGAAGAAGAAATATAAGTCAAAGACACAGAAAATATTTTCAACAAAGTCATAGAAAAAATTTTACTAACCTGTAGAAAAGGAAGCCTATTAAGATATAAGAAACATATAGAACACAAAATAGACAGGACAAGAAAAGAAATTCCCCTCAACATACAATAATCAAAACACTAACTATACAAAACAAAGAAAAACTACTAAAAACTACAAGGGAAGAAGGTCAAGTAACATAAAAAGGCAAACCTATTATAATAACACCTGACTTCTCAATGGAGACTTTAAAAGCCAGGAGGGCCTAAACAGATAGATGTGCTACAGACTCTAAAGAGATCACAGATGACATCCCAGACTACTCTACCAAGCAAAACTTTTGATCACAATATATGGAGAACATAAGATATTCCACGATAAAACCAAATTTAAGTAGTATCAATGTGCAAATCCAGCCCTACGAAAGTATCCAGAAGGAAAACTTCAACCTGTAGTTAAACACACTCTAGAAAACACAAGTAATAAATAATCCCAGCAAATCAAAGGATGAGGGAAAAAAACACTACCATAACAAAATAACAGGAATCAAAAAAAATGCTCTTTGGAAACTCTCAAGATCAATGGTCTCAATGCCCCTAATAAAAAGAGATAGACTTAATAATGGATGTGAAACAGGATATATACTTTTATTGTATCCAAGAAACATCAATGATAGACATCAGCTCAGGGTAAAAGGATGTAAAAATATATTCCAAGCAAATAGACCTAAGACGCAAGCTGTCATAGCCATTTTAATATCTGACAAAATAGACATCAAACCAAAACAAATTAGAAGAGCCAGGGAAGGACATTTTATACTCATCAAAGAAAAAAATCCACCAGGATTACATTGCAATTCTTAATATCTATACAGCAAACACAAGGTCACCAAATTTATTAAAGAAACACTACTACAATTAAAATCGTATGTTGACCTTCACACATATATAAATTATAATGTTGAAAATATTAAAACATGCAAAATCTATTTTTGAAAGATTTTTAAAATTTTAGTTTCCAGCCTTGTTTTTCCTCTATACATACCTTATAAGGCTTTTATCATTCAAATTTTATATAAATAACATGGCTTTTACTTCCTATTTTTTTTTAAATTTAATTATATACATAAGTATGCATGGATAGATGAGAATGTGCACATATGATTGCAAATGCCCTCTGTGCTAGTTTGGCTGGTTTGGGTGAGAATAGCCTCCATAGGCTCTTGTATTTGAATACTTGGTCCACAGTTGGTGAAAGAATAAGAAAATGAAGGTTGATGGAATGTCATTTTGTATGTTGTGAAAATACATTGCTCTGATTGGTTGATATATAACGCTGTTTGTCCAATGGTAGGGCAGAATAGGGTTAGGCAGGATATTCTAACTAGACAGTAGGAAGGGGAAAGGCAAAACAGAGGAGATGCCAGCCTGCCATCCAGGGAGCAGAATGTAATGGCACACAGGTAAAGCCACAGAACAAATGACAACATACAGATTAGCAGAATTAGTCTGAGGTTAAGTGTAAGAGCGAGTCAGTGGTAGGCTTGAGCTAATACCCAAGCAGTTTTAATTAATATAAGCCTCTATGTGTTTACTTGGGTCCAAGCAGCTGTGGGACTAGAGGGTGAGAGAGATTTGTCCTGACCACGGACCAGGCTGGGACCCAAGAAATCTTTACGGTTTCAAAAGCCCACAGCAGTCTCTCTCTCTCTCTCTCTCTCTCTCTCTCTCTCTCTCTCTCTCTCTCTCTCTCTCTCTCTCTCTCTCTCTCTCTCTCTCTCTCTCTCTCTCTCTCCCTGCCTCCCTCTGATAGTGTTGTTTGATCTTAGATACTGGTCCAGCATCATGCCTGCCTGCCCATCACTCTGTTCCCAGGCATGAAAGTCACAGACTAGCCTTCTGAAACCGCAGGCAAACTTCCATTTAAATGCTCCTTTTATAGGTAGCCTTGATCATTGTGTCTCCTCTCAGCAATAGAATAATAACTAAAACACCCTCAGAATCCAGAAGAGAGGGTTGAATCCCCTGGGGAAATTGCAGGCAGTTATGAACATGGGTGCTGGGAATTGAACTCTGTTCCTCTGTAGGAGCTGAGTAATCTCTTTCATAATCTAGAATAGACATAAGAATTAAATTCTTCATAATTAAATGTGGGGAATGTTTGTTTCTTTGCTTTAAACAGAGTAGAGCAAGCTATTTAAGTTTGGAACAAACGAAGGAAAGGTCATAAGAGATAGAAACATCTAAAAACCAAATGAACATAGAAGCACAAAATATCCACAAGAGCAATTGATGAATTGTATGATGTTTGTGAAGTAATAAACACTCACACATTTTAATATGTTTTTGCTGCATTTGTAACAATCTAACTTAAATTAATCCATATGAAAGAAATGATTACTCCCTCAATTTGTTTCAGGTAAAAGTAATACACATTTTTTTTTTATCAACACATAGGGAAGTAAGCATTTATAAATTTTAGAAAATAAAATCAATAGTTTCTTTAGAAAAGTTGGAAAATGTTCCAGAAAATAATGATAGACTGTCACCTGTGGGGACCCACAGAGGCTCCACAGTGTGGCCTTATTCCATCTTGACTCAAGGTCAGAGAGTCTGGACTTGTTTCGCCCCACAATACTGTGTAACACGATGTTTTGACCAAAGGCATGATTACCAGGTGTCTAATACTTCAAGGCCTAATTACAGGATGTTTTGTCATAAGTCGTGGCTACTAGATGTTTTGAGAATTAAAGAAGTGTTTACACTTGTTTGTACTTTGTCCTTGAGGAGGAGGGGGTTCTTTTGCCTCTCCCCTTGGTGGTGTATAAAAAGCCCATGAGGAATAAATTCAGGGTGACTGTGGCATTGATGCAGAGCCCTCCTGATGTTATTCTGTGTCTCTGTCTTTTTTTTTTTTACATCACCTATTTTTCATATCTATTATTTTTCAATCTTCACTTATCCTTTCAAGGACCGTTCGATAGACAGGCAGGACCCAGCAGTCACCATAATTCATTTACTCAGATAATTAAATAAGAAAATAAGCTGAATAAAATAAAACAGGATAAACACGTGTAAATGTTTGAAAAATGGAACAAATATGTTCTTATTGATGAAATAAAAATACCTCAAAATCCAGTACTGATCAACTTGCCAGGAAGTATGTACCCAGTGGTTCAATAGTGCCATGGAGATTATGACACTAACGACATGATTTTAGATTGCATTAGAGGATTCGTATACAGGACAGAATTCATGGCCCATACCATAAACCTTGCCAAAAAACCAATGGTTCGAGAGAATATAGGCTCTGGAGAAAAATCTACAGCTATTTTTGTTGTTGTTGTTTTTGATGAATAGACATGGTGCAATGCTACATTCTGAATATTTATGCTTATAACCATAGATTAGTCCTGCTCTCAACTTCAACTCTCTGCCACGATAAGCAGGTAAGGAAGAGATTTGTAACCTGGCAGTGTTGATAGTAATTACACACACACACACACACACACAGAGAGAGAGAGAGAGAGAGAGAGAGAGAGAATCTGAAGCAATGTGACATGAGGAGAGGCTATGCTGGGGTACCCTGGAGTAATGGGATGGGGAGTTTGGGTACATATGATCAAGATATGTTGTTTACAAGTATTATATTTTCAAAGAATAAATAAAATATATTCTATTTTAAGAATTAACAAAACAGCAAGAAGGAGAAGGAAGGAGAGAAGGAAAATTTATTTTAAGAAAGAAACTTAAAGGGTATATTAATCACACAAGTATAGACTTCATTTAAATCCTGATTCAAATAGTTTTTATTTTTAAAAAAATCCACGATACTTTTTTAACAAAATAAAACTTTTTAGAAATCAAAGAATATTTATGTGGTGATATTGTGCACCATAATAAACTTATCTGGGTCAGAGAACAGAACAGGCACTAGATAGACATACAGGCCATAAAATGGTGGCACACACACCTTTAATTCTGGCATTCTGGAGGCAGAGATACATCTGGATCTCCATGAGTTCAAAGCCACACTGGAAACAGCCAGGCATGGTGACTCACACCTTTAATCGCAGTAAGTGATGGCAGGAAGCAGGAAGGTATATAAGGTGTGAGGACCAGGAACTAGAGGATTTTTAGTCTGTTAAGCTTTTAGGCTTTTGAGCAGCAGTTTCAACTGAGATCTATTTGGATGAGGACACAGAGGCTTCCTGTTTGAGGAAACGAGATCAGCTGAGGAATTGGTGAAGTTAGGTTAGCTGTGGCTTCTTCTGTTTCTCTGATCTTTCAGCATTCACCCCAATACCTGGCTCTGGGTTTGTTTTTATTAATAAGACCTTTTAAGATTCATGCTACATATTTAAAGTAGATTAATATAAGAAAAACACTTAAAAGCATAACTTTCCTTAGTGAAAGTGGGAAGGATTGTATTATATTTTATGTCATATTAAAATATGAAATATGTAAGAATCAATTTAAGTTGGCAGGTGTTTTATGCCTGAAACTTCAGCAATGGGGAAGTAGAGGCATGAAGATCAGAAATTCCAAGCCAACATTGGCTACCTACTGTGTTTGAGAACATTTTATGGGTACATTAGACCCTAGCTGAAATAAATTTAAACAGAAATCAATTTATTAAGAAAAATAAAAATTTTGAATTATAACCACCATAAAAACTTGTTAATGATGTATAGTTATATCTGAGAAAATTAAAAGCCTGGCATATTCCTGGACTATAACACTCTCAAGATTAATATATATATTCAATGAAATTAATAGATTTTCCAGGGCTTAAAGTAAAATGGCATTATCATCCTCATGGACACATAAATGATTATAATCCCCAATAAATTGAAGAACAATAATGAAATAAATGAAAGTATGGTTTGTCAATCAGATAATAAATCACATTATGATGTCTACTTAATCAAGTAAAATTCTTCCAAAAACAATTAATGAAAGATAGAGGCTGCAGAGATAACTCAATTGTTAAGAGCACTTGCTGCTCATTAGCAGTCTCAAGTACACTTCTGTATTAGGTGGGTAACAGCACCTGTAACTCCACTCTGAGGGACCGAGTGCTCTCTTCTTGTCTCCTTGGTTATTCCAATGCACGTGCACATACAAACACCCAAACAAACCTGCCTAGATATACATGAAAATAAAATAAATCATTTTAAAGTAATTAAATATAAAAAGGTATTTCAGTATAAGTAAAAGTGAACTAAATATCAAAAAAGTAATTGTATTTAATTCCAAGTGATCATAGTATCAGATGCATTGGCTTACATGAAATAGGGTGAAAGATAATATCCATTGAGATATAGCTCAATAGCAGAGCTCTGGCCTACCACACGAGTTGGTGCTTTGGATGTATAGCATTGAGGGAGAAGACACTATTAAATATGAGAATAGCATAAATGAATCAATGAACCTAGAAACTGCTTGACACAGAATATCATAGAATGCCTATATATATATATATATATATATAGATAGATGATAGATAGATAGATATGTAATTGTATATAATATATAATTGTATTGAATATTAAATATATTATATTTGGAATAATTGTATTAATTATAAATATTGTTTAATTATATAAGTTTATATAATTAATTTATATAAAATTAAATATATTATTAATACTAATTCCTAAATGTTCTCTAGATAAAAATATAGAACACAAGAAATGTATATAACTAGGAAGAATTTCAAAGTAGTAATAATCATGAGTGCTTTTTTTTCTGTCAAGTCAGGGGAATACTAACTAACAGCAGGTAATCTGGTCCCCTGTCTCTTATAGTATTTCTGTCCCTCTATATTCTGTTCTACAATGTTCCCTAAGTGTTAGGAATATGGGTTTTGTTGGAGACACATTAGTTGGGATTGGGCACCAAACAGACAACAGTATGGCTGCTAAAACAAGACCAGCATAATGACAACAACCATTGACAAGAGAAACCCCATTCCACAAGATCCTACCCTTTGATGAAGAGCTACAGGAAGTGAATGGCTGTTGAGAGAGAAAGAATCAGTTTCTTCCAAGCATGAACTGCCACATAGGTGGTACAATCCAAGGTGTCAACCCTGTACACAAACTTATGATCAAAATTAAATGAACTCAGTAGGTTGTATAAATGTGTGTGTAAGTATAAGAGCAATAATTAAAGAGTGTCATACTCTTAGTCCTACTGCTATAAAGAGACACCATAACCAAAGCAAGTTATAAAAGGAAGCATTTAATTGAGGGCTTGCTTACAGTTTCAAATATTAGTTCATGATCATTGTGGTGGGAAGCTTGGGTAGCAAGATGGCAAGCATAGCTCTTGAGTAGTAGCTGTGACCTTACATTTGATCCACAAACAAGGTGCAGGAAGAAAGGAATACTGGACCTTGTGTGGGCTTCAGAATCCTCAAAACCCACCCCAATGGCATAACCTACTCCAACAAGACCATACCTTCTAATCCTACTAAGCATTCACCAACTGAGGACCAAGCATTCAAATACATGAACCTATGAGGACCATTCTCAATCAAACCACCACAATCATAAATTTGGGAGGAAGTGAGACCTGATAAGAATGTGTGTGTGTGTGTGTGTGTGTGTGTGTGTGTGTGTGTGTGTGTGTGTGTGTTTGTGTGTGTTAGGGTGCAGGAGTTATATAGGTTCAGTTCTCAAAAAGTAAAATAATTAATAACAAATTTTAAACAGAAGTAGTAATCATCAATAAACACTATGTTCAGTTTCCTGAGATTAGAAATGAGGCTGAGATGTTTTTAAAATACCACTTCTTGTCTATTATATTGCTTTAAAAATGATAGGTGATTCACAATGCTATGAAGCTATTTATTTATTTTGGGAAATCCAAGGCATTATGCTTTAAAATAAAAATACATAAACATGTCTTCTAATATTGCTAGTTTTAGGAACATATGTCATAGTAAAAAGAAATTGTAATGTAACCATTTATCATAGCCCCTGGTGTAGCTTTTTTTTCTCTTTGCTCATTGGGGACCCACCACCCAGCTCCCAAATAAGTACACAAAGATTTATTCCTATGAATGCAGCCATAGCTTGTCTTGTTTCTAGCTAGCTTTTTTTTTTTTTTTTAACTTAAATTGCCCCGTCTACCTTTTGCCTCTGGGCTTTTATCTTTCTCCATTCTATTTAACCTTTTTACTTCTTACTCCATAGCTGGCTGTGTATCTGGGTAGCTTGCCCCTGGCATCCTCCTCTCCTCCTTTTTTTCAATCCTTGATCTTCTCTCCTCCTGTTCATTCTTTTTGCCTGGCAGCCCCACCTATCCCTCTCCTGTCTATCTATGGGCCATTAAGCTCTTTATTAGACCAATCAGGTGTTTTAGGCAGACAAAGAAACACAGCTTCACAGAGTTAAACAAATGCAACATAAAATGAAGCAAAAAATCTTTGCATCATTAAACAAATATTCTGCAGCATAAATGAAATGCAACACATCTTAAAATTATATTCCATAGCACCCTGGTTTCCTGATAATACTTGCAACCTTCTACATCTATACCATAGAACATACACCTCAGCAATTGAAAGAAAAATCCACAATACTTTACTGAAAACAAGATTATTGTGTTCTTTCTATTTCTGCAACAGGATCAGTATTGATAGGTAATTTGTCAGTAAAAGAGGCTCACAGTTATGAGGGCTATAATGGCTAAGAGCTGGCCATACCTGCGGTTCTTACCACAAAAGTAAAGAGGGAATAGGCATAGTATGAAAGATGGATGGCATCTTTACTTGACAGCATCGTACATTCATGGTACCTCGCCCTACCCCTCAAGAATGAGAATTCAGTCATGGAAAGAAAGTATTAACCAATTAATGATAGCCTCACACCTGACTCAACTCTCCACAACCATGCCTGCCAACACTGTTACATTAGAGATCATTCATAAACTTGGGTTTGTGCAGGAATATACCATTTTTAAAGCATGACAGAAGTATTTTAATATTTTTGTCAATTTGAATATTTCTTCTCAGAATATGTATGAAATATTCTTATTTAGAACTAACTTCTCGTTGAAACTAGGACCTGAGAAAACACATGCACATGTGCGTCACCTATATTTCTTATGTAGCTAACAACCAACAACAAGCCGTTGTTCCATAATTTCATATAGACCAGGCTGATAATGTTAAAAAGGAAGAATAAATAAAAGAAAACAAATATTTGCCAGTAGAAATAACAAAGCTGTAGAAAAGAAAAAAAATCAATCCAACCAACTACTGCATTCTTTCACTCTAACTTTTAGGTTATTTCTTTTAGTTTTTTTGTGTCTCATGGTTAACAGTCTCAATTATTTCCTGCCTTGTGTTCCATAGCTCACTGAACATTTTCCATTGACTTTGATTCCTTGGTCAGGTCATTTTTATTCTTCTGCTTCTTCTTTAGGGTAGGGTTCTTTTTTTGTTTGTTTGTTTTGGTTTTTCGAGACAAGCTTTCTCTGTGTAGCTTTGTGCCTTTCCTGGAACTCACTCTGTAGCCCAGGCTGGCCTCGAACTCACAGAGATCTGCCTGTCTCTGCCTCCCGAGTGCTGGGATTAAAGGCGTGGGCCACCACCTCCCGGCCATGGTAGGGTTCTTTTCATTTGGCCCCCTGTTTGTTTCTTCACGGCCCTCCTTAGTTTTCCAGCTAGCCATTTCAAAGAGCTGGCCACCCCTTCCACTCTCCCTGCACAGTCTTATTAGGAAAGGTTTTCATCAGTTTGCCCAATGAGAGATCTAGATGACTACTCACAATTGTTTTTGTACATAATTCTTCTTAGTATTTGTAGATATAAAATCCTAATGAGAGAAGTATTTGCTGGTTCATTTTCTCAGAAGCCATCCATCCTCACCTCCATTTGTGTCTATTTGCTCAAATGTGGGTCCTCTGGAGTAGGCTTTCTCCAGTTCCCCAAAACAGTCAGCATTGTGTTTATAGTGAGGCAGACAGACAGCAAAAATTGAACCAGGTCCTCTGAGCATGCTGATTTGAGTGAAGTCAGTACTTCCAGTACCTTGGAAGTCGGACACTGACTGGATGCTGAGGCCTGAGTTCTTCCCAGGCTTTTGATTTTCCTCCTGTACTTAGGAGAAACTACTGAGTCCTATCTTTGTCTGGTTGTTACCTGGGCATACTCCTGCAGGGGAGACAAATTCTTCTGATCTTGTTTGTGGGCATCCACTGAGCACAGCATCTATCAGAACTCACACAGAAGACACAGAAATTGGTTCCTGAGGCATTGCTCAAGCTAGAAAAGTTGGACACATGCTGCAACTCTTTCCTTCCCCAGAGGGAAGCCAGAAGTTGAGAATTTTCTCCCATTTATGCCCTGTGTGCTTAGAAGGAAGAGAGCTGGAGAGTGCGCGTACACTAGTTCAAAAGACTGCCTTTGCTCCTCCTGTCCACCCCCTGGAAACCTTTCTTATCAGGCCATCATTCAGATGAGACAGAAACTCTTAGTTCAGATTGTCTCCTCAAAATGTTTGGATGTACTGCACATGTGTTCCAGACTTACTCCCTCTTCAGGGAAACCTAGAAGTGGAGTCTCCTCCTAATCACAGTTCAGTGTGCAATTGGGAAAGCCTCTAGAGAGGTAACATGACAGTTTCTCTTATCTAATTTTATATTAATGTTCCCTGCTTTGCTGAGGTGTAGGACTTCTTCGGGGGCTTTTAGATTTCTGATGAAGGAATAGGCTCACATGTTTCCATCAGATCTGTATTGTCTGGGGCAAGAAGAGTCTACAGCTTTATGTTACCCATCTTGTTGGTTTATAATTTTTCTTAAAAAATATTCATTGGTAGTACATGAAGATAAATTTATAAAGTTATTAATGTATTAAAATTGTATGCTGTATTCCAACATTGTAATCCACTTTATTATTATTTTTTTTTATTAGTAGAAGATTACTTCTTGCAGTCTTTGGGTTTATCTATGAAGCAGGCTAGAATATAATTTTAATTCTTCATTACTGATGATTATGTCCTTTATTTCTCTTCTTTTTGCAATGGCTATGACACCGTGTAGGGGGTTGAATATAATATCATAGAGCATATATATGTATCTTCACAATTACTTCAAGATTTTATTTTAAAATATCAGCTGTGTGTTATTCATGAATCTCCAACTTTGTTATCCTATTCCAGGATTAATAAAGCTATATGTTCCTGGTCATTGTGACTAATCATTTTTCTCTCCCTCCCATACCCAACCATTCATTGGCTTGTCCTAATGGTGCCCAACTGCCTGGAGCCACAAGGTACCTAGTGGACCCATGGCTTCTTCTTACGTGTGTGTGTTTCCATCTCCTGCCGCTCAGGTTTAGTGGCACTGAGCAGGCCCATGGCTTCTCACCCACTCAGGGGTGTGCCTTTTTTTTGCCTCAATTACATTATTCCATGACGGTCTTTAACTTAACACTAACATAACACAAATTTCATCTTTATATAGCATAGTATTGCAAAGAAGTTAAATGATTTTATAAAATCTGATCAAAGCATTGATTTCCTCCACCTCAGCCCAGTCTCACTTGAGTGTAAGAGATAGAAGTTTAAGAGCAAGACAATGCAAACAAAAGAGGAGATGAGCTCTCTACTGCCCTGGCTGCCTTGCCCTCAGCAAATCACAGATGGCTGGTACATTGAGTCCCTCTGAGGGTGCCTACTGCCGTAGAAAACTATCAACAAAGAAGCATGGGTATGACACTGTCCTTTCTAGCTGTGTTTCCAAGGCACCAAGTAGAAGTGATAGTTTATATCTAAAGATTTTCCAATTTGAACAGATCCTGAGTGTTCCTGTCTCACAGAACCCCACATAGCCAGGAGTGGGGTTCTGCACAGCTAAGAGGATTGTACAGGACAGATGACCATGACTAGTAATGAAACATGTATTTTCAAAAAAATATATGATGAATTCTTCATCTGCTACCAAGATTCTACTTTTTTTACAATTATTTATTTATTTTTATTGTAGAGCACATGTTATTGATTCTAAACTACCTTACCTACCATGGATAAAACATATCTTACTCTCAGGTGTTAAACTTTGATTCTAATATTGGATCCAATTTGCTATATTTTGTTTGTGGTTGTCATATTTCTGCTTCTGGGAGTTGTTGGTCTGTAATAGGTGTTTATTTGGGTTTGGTTTCTTTTTCATCAATTTATGAGGTAAGCTTGGATCTCTACTTAAGTCTATCTTCTAGTTTAGAGTGAACTTTGCAAGTGAGATACCAGTGTAAGAATTCTTTTAGCTATAGTGTACAAAGTTTCAAATTTTGCTTCTTGTTCACTTAAAATTTTTATATCTCTACTTGGTAGGTCTGATAGCTAATCTTCATTTTTAATTCGACTGGATTTAGAATCACTATGGTAATACACCTCTAGGTGTGTATAGGAGAGTGTTTCCAAAAAGGTTTGACTGAAGAGGGAAGTCACACTCTGAATGTGAGTACATTACTCCATGAGTAGTCCCAGAATGGATAAAGTTTAGAAAGATAATTCTCTGCCTCCTGACTATGTGTGAACAGGTACCTCACACACCTGCTGCCATTCCATCACCACCATAAGAGCTATAACCTTAAATCATGTTGAAAAATGTACATGTCCTTCCTTAAATTGCTTTTCTTGGGTAATTTTGTCACAACAGAGAGTATAATATGAAGTATACTAGTTTTCTTTTGTTTATTATGCTCTTTGCATGAGGTGAAGTTTTATTGTGTACAATCTGGATAAAACAATAAAATAGATACCAAAATATAGCTCATTCTCCACAATATGACCTTTAATATGGACCGTTGAACCCACAGGAGCTTAGGTTATTATTTTGAGAACTACCAAAGCTTTCATTGCCTAGAAGAAAGTCAAATTTCAAATTAATACAGATCGTTTAAAAACACCAAATAGTTCCTCTACAAAATTCTCTAGTGTTTTATCTGGTTGTTATGATTCTTCCAGTTTGAGTGTTACAATGTGAGCATTTCACTTTCCAAGTTACAATAAATACTTTAAAATGAATAATTCATTTGGAATGTGATAAAAATGGTTAAAAGGAGCCGGGTGGTGGTGGCACATGCCTTTAATACCAGCACTTGGGAGGCAGAGCCAGGTGGATCTCTGTGAGTTTGAGGCCAGCCTGGGCTACAGAGTGAGTTCCAGGAAAGGCGCAAAGCTACACAGAGAAACTCTGTCTCAAAAAACCAAAAAAAAAAAAAAAAATGGTTAAAAGGTCTTAAACAGTTTCTTTTTTAATTACATTACAATTTATCTAGCCAAAAATTGGGTGCTAGACCACCACTTGCCTGACAAGCACGATGCCCTGGGTTTATTCATCATAATCACAAGAGAAAACATAGCAAAGCAATATGTATGAAGTTATGACTTTATTGTCATTTATAGTAAACTTGTACAAATACTTCAGTTTAACTCAGAATTTCTGTGGACAGTAAACAACGAACTTGTAGTCATGGAAACCTGAAAGAGTAAGCTCAAATATTCATAAACTGGATGGAATTTTGTTAACTGTGATGAATTATACAGAGATAAATAGCATTTGGAATATTTCTATATGTGAATGATTATTGGAATCCCAAATTTGCACTGTAGGTTAATTTCCAAGTGTTTCCCTCAAAGTTTTGATGTCCTCTATATTAGTAAGACTTTGCAGCTAAGACAGACATTCTATTCTCATTGTAGCTCACTATGTCAATTCAGATATATAGGTTCTTCTAATAAATTAAATCTGGGGAATTATAAATCTGACTCCATGCACTCACTATATTTTAGTATTCAAGTTATATGTACTCATTTAATATGAAACAACACCTCTACCTTGGCCTTTGCTTGTCTTGACTTGTAAATTACTCTGCTTATATTTTCTCCAATACTAGGAGAAAATATACTAAAAAAGTTTCCAAAATATTTTTGCACTGGAGGTAGAATTGTTAGCAGTTGTACACAGAGGATATGTGAACTACAAAAGGATGTGCAGCTCTTCAGAGACTTAAACTTTCATGATCTCATTTGGGTTAAGAAATTTTAATTTAGCATTCTGTATTTTTTAATAGGAAGGTAAAGACCTAAAGTCTATGTGTCCAAAAGGCCTACACAAGATGTAAGGTCACCCAAATCTTAAAAAGTCTTTATGCAGCACAGTCATGTTGTTTTGTTTGTTGATTTTATATCCATGACTATATTATTATTATAAAACTTTAGCCCTAGATAGTGTCGCAAATAAATCCAAGCTTATCTAATTATTCTGTAAGAAAGTAGTCTGAAGTTTAGGGAACTGTATATGCAGTTCAAAATCTTGTATGTTGTCAATTAAAGAACAATATCCAAGAGAAATAAACAACTATTCTATTTTGTTATTATATCTGCTGTCTTTTTTGTCTAGTAAAGGAAGACAGGGACATTATTTGCTTCAATCTGCTGGTTTATTATCCTGCTAGGATTAGTTGCTTTTCTGTTGCTATGATAAAACTCCATGACTAAAGCAACTCATAGAAGGAAGTGCTTATCTGAGTTTATAGTTTCAGAGTAATAAGAGCCCCTCAAGATAGAGCAGAGACATGGTGGCTGGGGCAGGAAGTCAAAGGCCCACGACTTGAGACTGCAAGCATGAAGCAGAGAGCATGAACTAGAAGCTGTGAGTATATTGAACCTCTCAAATCCCACCTCCAGTGAAATAATTCCTCCAACAATGCTATACCTAAACAGCACCATCAATTGGGAACCAAGTTTTCAAGTGTCCAAGACTGTGGGGGAAATTTCTCATTCAAACTATCACAACAGTATAGTGTCTCAATTCCTGGTGAAGTAAAGTATCTCTGTCTCTCTCTGCTCTATAGATCATGACCAAGGGGAGCATGAGTTCTCCATAAAACACAGAGGAGGCTAACTTCTCTGGTCTCCTAAATACTCTACAGTGACAACTCAACAGATGAGTTAAAAATAATCATTACTTTGTATTAAGTTATTGAGGTTGTGAAAGCTCTCCAACATCAGTTCTTCTCTCTGGTAAACAATACACTACCACTCAAAATGGATTAATTTAATTGTTATGACTTCCAGATTGATTAATACTTTAAATATAATGTTAATTCTTTAGTTCTAAAGAAAAATATATCGCAATATATACTTATTATATATTATTCTGTGTGAGGAATACCCTGTTTAAAATTATTTTATATTCTATGGTTATCATATGGAGTCTTTACAGTGAATATCTTATGACAGCATGCTTTTCTGATCAATGGAAATTTCCATAGAACATATATTATGTGCTTTATAAAAATAAGTTTCCATCTCTGGTGGAAAATATCATGATCTACTTAAAATAATGATTATCAGTAATATCTTGTTTAAAAGCCCAATGCTGCTGATTTAATTATTCACCACCAGGTTTTGAAACATTTGACACATACATCAACAAAATGAAATGTTACAAAGCTTCACAGTTGAACACTAAATTACAAGGATTTCCTTATTTTGTCTCATTTTCTTTCTTTTTTAAAAAATCAATTTAGAGTCTACATTTTGGTAAATTTGTGCATTACTTAATGGGGACATTTTGTTTAGATTCAATTTTATCAGATGCAAGGAAAATTTATAAATGTCTTTACCTTCAATTGAAATTATTTTTATGTGAGAAAAAAAATGCCTTAAATATATCTATTTTTCACTATTAACTTTATTTTTCTGTTATGGCCTAGACCTTACACATCATCTAAAAGTTCATGCATTGAAGGCTTAGTCCCAGTGCGTCAGTGTTCAGAGATCAATTCATGAGATCTCTGATCTCACCATTGTACTAAACTGTTCATTGGTTGATATCATAGACATTACTAGAAGTGATAGGAGCTAGAGAAGTACAATCCAGTTGTAGGGTCTGGGTCCTTATGACTGTGTTGTTGGACACTATTTTTTATCTGTGATCTATTTGTCTCCCTGTAGCATGAATCTTAACAGTTCTTATTAATAAGATCAAACCCGGGGCCAGTTATTGGGGTGAATACTGGAAGATCAGAGAGACAGAACGAGTCACAGCTAACCTCACCTGGCCAACTTGTCAGCTGGTCCTATTTTCTCAGACTGGATGCTTCTGTGTCCTCATATCCGAATGACTCTCACCTGAATTTGCTGCTAGAAGCCTGAAAGCTTAACCAGCCAAAATGCTTAACTAGCCAAATGCTTAAGCAGCCAAATGCTTAGCCAGCCAAATGCTTAACCAGCCAAATTCTTCTAGTTTCTGGTCCTTGTGCCTTATATACCTGTCTGCTTTCTACCACCATTCCCTGGAATTAAAGGCTTGCTTTCTGGGATTAAAGGCATGATGAATCACCATGCCTGTCTGTATCCTTGAACACATGGATTTCTGCCTCTGGAATGCTATGATTAAAGGCGTGTGCTACAACTGCCTATCCTTTATGTTTAATATTGTGGCTGCTCTGTCTCTGACCCCAGATAAGTTTATTAGCATGAACAGTATTTGGGGGAACCAATACCACATTTCCTCTCTTTTTGTCTAAAATTTATAAAAGCTTATAACTAATACAAGAAAAACTATCCAATAAGTATATACAATATATACAGCCAAAAATTACATTAATGATGTCTAGTCCACTAACATTTGACAGATTCAGACAAAAACTCCATTATATATTTTAACAATGTCCAGTCCAGTAACATCTGATAAACTCAGACCAAAAAATTTTCATTACTTATCTTATTTAAAACAAGTAGTTCCATTTTAAAAGTAGATTCCATAATCTCCCTTTTTATCTTATCATATCCATATCTCTCTTTTTTTCATAATACATTCAGTAGTCTACCTTTTGTCAGTTTTATATCTTCCCCTTTTTCTTCAGTGTAGATTCAGTGATCTACCTATTTATCCTATTATTTCTTTATCTTTTTTTCTCAGAGTAGATTTAATTATCTATCTCATATCTTATTCTCTTTTTCTTTTTGCTTTCTAGGGGTGAAGATATCTTTAGGGAATCTTGAAAAGAAAATTTTTGGGTTAATTGTCAAGTCCTGTATCATTTGTTCAGTCTCTGCATATTGGGAAAGTGTAGGGCTTGACAAAATTCCTTGTTCCAGTAGTCTGTCAGACTGGATCATCTCAGCTAGTCCTCTCGAAATTGTCCTGACCAGTTTGTAGTCCAAAGTCGATTTTTCCATGGTGTTAATCAGCTTAATGGCTTTATAATAGTTCATGTGGAATCATCTTTGTGGAGTCCCATCTTCCTTTTGAAGATTCCAAAGTCGCTGTTAGGTATGGTCATGGTTACCTGTAGACTTTTTTTCTTTTTCTTTTTCTTTTTTTTTTTTTTTCTTTTTTCTTTTTGTGCCTCCTCTGTGGTTTGGAGCAATCACAGTCTGATCTCCCTTTTTTTTCTAGCCTGCTAAAATGTGAATTTCTGAAGTCTTCCATGTACTTCTATCATGCTGTCCTGATGCCCAACAAAAGCAGAATGAAGTGAACATGTGCTGAAATAGTGGAAATTTTGAGCCAATTTAGTTCTTTCTTTCAGATGTTTTGCCATCACAGTATCAAGCTAATACATTTTTTTCTATAAATAAACATGTATGTGAGCAAACAGTTGACTATATAACTCAAAAAACTCATATTTGTCAAGTACCACTGTTCTTTTTTTCTCAATGTATTATTAACTTAAATGCACACTCTACTTTCTTATTTCCTTGATTTTTTCTTGTTTTTTTTTTTTTTTTTTTTTTTTTTTTTTTTTTTTTTTTTTTTTTTTTTTTTTTTTTTTAGCTTAGCTTTATATCCATATGGGCTTTATCATTGTGCTCTTTGCTTTCCAAGTATGCATTGTTCTATATTCCTGTGTTTAATTAACACATGATTTTGCTTAAATAACTTTCAGATTTCAAAATATTTGAATTGTTTCATTTAGAGTCTCTTGAATTTCTATTGTTTATTTTTCAGCCAGTAAGTAATCAAAATTTTAATATATATAAATCTTTATTAATTGACTCACATTAGATTATGATATATAATGAGGAGTCTTTATTTTGGTTTAATTTGACCATCTTTTATCCATGATCAAACATGACAATGAATCAAATTATTGCTTAGGAAGAGCCAATGTTATAGCTTCTTTGCTTTGGCATTTGGGTTCCTAAGATTCCCTTTCTTCTGTCTAATATTTAGGGGCTATCCAGTGAATTTATTTTCAACCTACTTAGAATCATTTTGGTGACACTTATCTTCCAAACACAAAGCACTGCATTATAGTAGAACAAATGATGGTAAATTTTCACATGTGACATCTGACCCTTAAAAGAAACTTAAGGTAGGTATCAGGTTGGCCCTATCTGGTATTATCTCAGAATGTCTGTAGCTGAGGAAACACCTCAGCATAGAAGTGTTTTAAATCTCATCTCTAGTCTCACATTGATACTTTTTGTTTTTGTTGCTTTTGGTGTTTCTTCTTCTTCTTCTTCTTCTTCTTCTTCTTCTTCTTCTTCTTCTTCTTCTTCTTCTTCTTCTTTTTCTTCTTCTTCTTCTTCTTCTTCTCCTCCTCCTCCTCCTCCTTCTCCTCCTCCTCCTTCTTCTCTTTGTATTCTCATGATTTTATTCCTCTCTACTCAGTGATGACATAGACAAAGGAGAAACCTCTAAAACGGCTTCTATCAAAAGTTAAGTCTGATATCCTGTCATTTATTTTAAGTAATTTTAGCACATAGGAGACATGCATGACTGTGTAAATAAATCTATAGCCCAGGATTAGAAAGAGAACATCAACAGCAAAAGCAGATCACAGTCCTAATGTGGTAACCTTTATTTTTAATGAACTTAATTAAAATTACACGTTACCTATGAAAGGATTTTGTAACCTTTAATGTTTAGTGTCCAATGTGGGGTTATGAACATAATGAGTTACAACAGAGATGGAAAGAGTTGAGGAAGTGCCTGGAAATGTGTTTCTCATATTGCATAAGACACCTTCAAGTTGGATATCACAAAGTAACCAGACAAGCCCAGGAATTAGTATTCTTGAAATAACTATCCAGGCTGGACCTCAGTAAACCCCTGTGACCTGTCTTTTACTTGGCTTCTGTCACAAGGCATACCTCAATGTTTTGCTGATTCAGAAATTAGGCTATTGCTGCCCCTGCCTGCCACAAACTGCAACACTTGGGAGAGCAGGCCCTGCACCTCACCTGGGCAGGACAACAGACGCAATCCTGGTGGCAGAGGTGTGGGTGAGCCAGCACTGAAGTTGTGAGCATGGGAGAACTGTCCCCATTACTCCTCTATCATCTGTTGGCATAGGCAGAGAAGAACCCCCCCCTTCCCCTGTCAACATCTGAGGCAGGCGGGAGAGCTGGCCCTGAAGTTAGAAGGGCTGGAGAACTGCCTCCT
This sequence comes from Peromyscus leucopus, assembly GCF_004664715.2. Lineage (NCBI taxonomy): Eukaryota > Metazoa > Chordata > Mammalia > Rodentia > Cricetidae > Peromyscus > Peromyscus leucopus. The sequence continues at coordinate 56,346,108 of NC_051084.1, forward strand.
GTCTGCCACCAGCTGCAACATTCAGGAGATTAGGCCCTACATCTTGCATGGGCAATGCAATAGAGCTAGCCCTGGTATGGTGAGCAGGGAAGAGCTGTCCCCATTACTCACCTGTCATGGACAGCATGGGCAGGAGAGAGATGTTCCCCAGCCCAGCCCATCAATGCCTGATTCAGATAGGAGAGCTGGCCTTGAGGTCCTAAAAGCTGGAGAGCTAGCCCTGCCCTTCATCTGCAGCAGCACTCAGGAGAGTGGCCCCTATACCATGCATGAACAACACAGTAGAACAGGCCCTGAAAGTGTAGATGTGGGAGATCTCATCTGCTGCAGCACTCAGGAGAGTAGCCCCTGTACCATGCCTGGACAACACAGTAGAACTGGCCCCAAAGGTGTGGATGTGGGAGATCTGACCCGGAGGACATGAAAGCAGGAGAACTGGCCCTGCCCATTGCTTATCACTGCAAAGGGTTAATGGTAATGTGGTGATATATTGTGTACCCTAATAAAGCTTGCCTTGAGGATCAGAGGACAGAGCCCACCACTAAGTTAGACATAGGACAGACAGTAGAGGCACACACCCTTAATCTTTCACTGGGAGGCAGAGATCCAGACAGTGAGTTCAAGGCCACACTGGAAAAGACGCAGGCAGTAGTAGCATACACCTTTAATCCCAGTACTGGGAAGCACACATGCCTTTAAACCCAGGAAGTGATGACAGGGTGGAGAAAGGTATATAAGGCAGGAGGAAACAGGAACTAAAGCAGTTCAGCTGAGACCCTTTTGGGTGAGGACTCAGAGGATGTCAGTCAGAGAATTTGTGGAGTCGGTGAGGTAATAGGTGGTGACTGTGGCTTGCTCAGCTTCTCTGATCTTTCAGCTCTCACCCCAATATCTGGTACCGGAGATTTATTAAAAGACTATCTAAGATTCGAACAACAGGCCAAGGCATTGCAGGAGAGCTCACCCTGGTGGTGAGGACAAGGGAGAGCTGGCAGGCTGACCAACCCTGCCACCCCCAGGCACAGAACCAGGGTTAGGGGTTGGCCCACCCCAATATCCAACCTTTCTGTGATCTGCTGGAGTACAGTAAGGGGCCAGTCCTACAGACCCAAAGCTGCAGGGTCTCCACAACACAGAGTAACAATAAAATAACCAAGAGAAGTCCCAATGAGGGCCCAGCACCAATAGTGTAGCAGAAACCAGAGACCTCAAACCAGACCAATGACTCTGCAATGAACACTTCCAAGTAAAGATGTATGTATAAAAGGGTTTACTGCATGACTCACTATGTCACACTACAGCTTACATGATGAAACACACACCCCCTTTTCTTTTCTTTTTTTTTTTTTCTCTTAAATTTATCTAGGGAGGAGGGTGCTACAAGAGCAGAGGGTGGATATGCAGGGATGGGAAATAAATGGGATCAAGATGCGTGATGTGAAAGACACGAAGAATAAATAAAAAGGAAGTTAAAAAAATTAAAAAAAAAACAAATTAGGCTACTATCCCATCCATTTGAAGTAGTTCTCAGATATAAACAAAGATTTTCTATCACTATTATTTTTGTTGGATTTTATGTTAATGGTTGTAATGAAATTTAGTTATGCTAATTAATACTGAAATCCTAGTAACAAGATGGCTGATAAAGAAGCACTAGGCATCCTTATAACTGGACCTAGCACTGAAGATGGGTAAACTTCCTTTCTTTAAAGACTCCTGAGTCTTGCCTCCCATAGAGTTGGAATGTGAAGGTAATTTGCACAAGACATTCAGTCACCATTCCATTCAAACCCTAATCAGCAGGGAACTGGATTATCTTGGAGTAAGAAGGAGAAAAGCAAACAGACTGACTAAGATGAAATTGAATGATCAGCTTTCAAATAATCAAATTACTATGTACAGATTTCATCTCTAACTGGTACAATTTCTTCTAATTTTCCCTTTCATACACATTTTTGTCAAGTCCTTTCATTTGCTGACCTTTCAAACTCTATTTTCCTACTAAATGCTTCTCCTCTCCTTGAGACTTAGTGTAAATGACTTGCCTGGCAGATCATTAAGCCCTACTTCCACCGCTCTGCAAACCTCTCAAATAGAGAATTTACCTCACACTGATTCGGTTATTTTATTATCAAGTCAGTCTCCAACAATTCCCATTCTGAAATGCGGAAGGGACTACTATAATATGACTCTTTCCCCATTCAAAGATTCTCACTGGGTTCGTACTGAAAGGAATTAGACATACCTCCGTGTGTGCATTTTAATGGGAAACAAAGTAACGCCTGCTGCTAATACCGTTGTTTCTAAGCCATAATTAACTGTGAGCACGAAAGTGTGGACAGCAATGCACTCTAATCCAATAGAAGTGTTTCTGCAGTGGCAAAGTGCTGCAGAGTAAAACAGAATTACTCCACTGGGCCCTGGATCCACTGGCGTGTGTACAAAGGCATTGCAAGTGGGCAGGCGCTCTGCAGCTAATGCACGCAACTGATTCCCACTCACTAACCTGTGCACGGCAGGCAGGGTCCAGATGCATCCCTCTCAAGTTCCATCTCTTCATTCCCGGCCAATAAGAGATCACGCTGTGAGAGAGGAACCCAATCACATCTCCACTTTCAGTTGATAGAAGAGCACTCTGTGAAAAACGTGTATTAGTTACGACGCACCTCAGTTTTACATGGCTGAGAAATTATAGGCCAATGGCTATGAGGTCTTGTTTGATTGCTATGGGTTGGAAATGGTAAACACTAGTGAGTCATGTTCATATTTTCTTTTATATAAAGACTTTTGTTATCATATCTAAGTGAATTGGGGGAAAGAGATTATACTTTTTCATAACTTCATGATTATTTTAACTTTTTTTATTTTTAAAATATTTAATTGTGGTGAAACCAAACTAGCATAAATTGAAGCATTTAAAGTGCAGCTAGTTACAACACAATTATTCTGTTATATAGCTAACATTTTTACCTCTATCTAGTTACAAAATGTTTCTGTCACTTCAAAGGAACAACCATTTCTGATGGAAAAATTTCTACTTGCTTCCTTCTCCTCTTAGCTGAGGAAACTCCCCATCTCAATCCCAATTATGGAAGAGTGTATATTCTGGATGTTTAATATAACAGTATAGTGGAAGAAACGATTTATCCGGCAGAGGTGACTTCAATACAAAGAGGGTTCTTGGGCTGTGTGTCTGGAACTGGGTTTGAGGGTATGAAGTTGTTATTAAGCAGGAAGGGAGGAGTTAGGAAAGGGAAGAAGAAATTTATCCCTCAAAGGAAGGTCTTAAACAAAGGTACATAGTAGTTTTGATTGTCTGCATTTACATAAGACAATGTTTCAGAGTTTCATCCATGTTGTAGTGTACATGGCCACTCTATTCCTTTGGATAGCTGTAGATGACATCCCACAGTACATACATAAACACTTATTATATACTTGTACCTATTATTTGGAGGACAGACATGCGAGTTGTTTCAACCTTTTGGTTATTATGTGCTGCACTGGTTATTATGACCACACATTCTCATCTACTTGTCTGAGTCATTGTTTCCAATTATTTTGCAAGCATACTTAGGAAAGGAATTTATAGGTCATTTGGCAATTTTATGTTAATCTTTTTTGAGATAATACTATTTTTTCCATAATAGCTATAACAATTTACATCACCACCAAAAAATGCACAAGAATTCAACTTTTCTACACCTTCTTTAACATCTGGTATTTTCTGGGGTTTTATTATATATCTCTTAGTGGCTATTGAAAGAAATGTCATTAGGGTTTTTGATGATATCTCCATTAGCTGTGTGCTTCTTGTTGAAAGGATATTGGGAGTTAACAAATATACTGCTATATGAAGTGAGGAAACATCAGATGGCTGTATTTTCCCTTTACACTAATTTTTGTATTACAGAAATTTTTTTAAAATGTTGAACAATTCTTTCATTCTTGGAATAAATCACTCCACCATGATATAATGGTTTCAACTGTGTTGCTGGATTCAGATAGATGGTGTTTGTTAAGGACTTTACTATCTCTATAAGGGGAATAGTCTGCAGTTTCATTATTATTTGTCTTTGGGAATTTGTACAATGCCACACTCAGAGAACAGAACAGGTGTGTTCTTGAACCTTGTTTGTTTAGTTAGAGTGTATTGATGGTTTTCGTTTTTATGTTTAAGTGCTTGCATATGTTAATAATGAGTACCATGCATGAGTGCAATGCCTCTGGAGACCAGCTGAGGACAGAAGTTCTCCAGAGCTGGAGTTGGAGGGAGTTTTGAGCTACCTGATGTGAGTGCTAGGAACTGTACTCCAGTACTCTAGAACAGCTGGCATTTATTTTTTTCTACTGAATCCTAGCCCCATATTGGTGGGTTTTTTTATTTGTTTGTTTTCTTTTGTTGTTGTTGTTGTTGTTCTTAAAAGTTGTGCAGAATTCATCAGTGATCCCTGGGCTATTTTTTTTTTATATAGTTTTAGATGATTCATTCAACTTATTTGAGTTATGAGGTCTTTTAAAGTCAGCTTTACTGAGATGCATATTTGTAACCATCTGTCCATTGCAAGCAGGTGTTTAGATTTTTGGCATGTGATGTTTAATAGATGACTCCTCCCCCTATTTTTAGTCTTATTCTTATTCATCAGGATCTTACTATGTAGCCTGAGCTGGCTTGGAACTCATTATGTATGATGGCCTCAAAATCATGGGGATGCCCATCTCTGCTTCCTGGTTGCTGGAATTAAGGTTGAGTGCCACCATACATGGCCAAGTCATAGATTATTCATATAAACTTTTATGTGTCTGTGAAGGTGACAAAGAACCGCATGTCTGTTTCTTTTCTTTTCTTTTTTTCTTTTGGTTTTTCCATACAGGGTTTCTTTGTGTAGCTTTGTGCATTTCCTGGAACTCACTTTGTAGACTAGGCTGGCCTCAAACCCACAGAGATCCGCCTGCCTCAGCCTTCTGAGTGCTGGGATTAAAGGCATGCACCAGCCTGTTTCTAATTTATTAAGTTGTACCTCCGCCCTTTCTTTATTAGTGTTTCTAATCTTTAGCAGTTTTTAATATTTTCAAACAAGTGATGTCCTTTCACCAAATTTATGAACTGATTTTTTGTTTCTTATGTCATTTGGATTAATCAGGACTTTTTCTGATCTTCCCTCTGCTATGTGCTTATTTGCTCTTTTCCTAGTTATCAAATGTAGATTTAAAATTAGATTATTAATTTAGGATTTTTCTTCCTTTATAATATAATTACTGGCATAAACATCTCCTGTTTTATGGTACCCCCTGGGGTTTAGAATGTGACTTGAGCTTGTGAAGAGACTGTCTGGTATCACACTGTTTATTCTTTGACCCATTAGCTGTTGTGGTAAATTTTTCCATTTCCAATAATTGATTTCAAGCTTTTTTTCTAATTTCTATACTAAATATAATTTTTATCTTTTTAAATCTTTTGAGACTTGTAGACTAAGACATGGTTGATCTCAAATAATCTTTCATTGCAATTAAGAAAAAAAATGTGCATTTTGCTTTTTCTGAGTGTAACAAATTATACATATTAAGAGGTGTTTAAGAGCCGGGCGGTGGTGGCGCACGCCTTTAATCCCAGCACTCGGGAGGCAGAGCCAGGCGGATCTCTGTGAGTTCGAGGCCAGCCTGGGCTACCAAGTGAGTCCCAGGAAAGGCGCAAAGCTACACAGAGAAACCCTGTCTCGAAAAACCAAAAAAAAAAAAAAAAAAAAAAAAAAAAAAAAGAGGTGTTTAAAAAACAAAACAAACAAACAAACAAAACAACCATTCAAATCTTATACCCTATTGATCTGTCTACAATCATTAATTAAAGTGGAGTGCCATGTTCTTCAACTTTTATTGTTAAGATATCCATTCCTTTCTTTAAAGCCCTTATTGCATTATGTATTGGGGGTCTTTTATATGTTATCTAAACGATGGTGAGTACCATGTCTTATATACAAAGGAATCTTTTATATATATTTAATAATCTACTTTTTTTTTTAGCTTAAATCATTTTCACTTCTCTGTTGGTATAGCTGTTCTCTTTCTGTCCTTGGACTTACCATCACTTATCTTAATATCTAAGGCAAATTTCTCATTTATTTATTTTACAGACTGAGCATGGTTTTACCTCCCTCCTTTTCTCCCAGCCCCTCCCCCAATCTCCCTTGTTCCCCTCCCATATTCTCCTCCTCCATTTCTATTCAGAAAAGGGCAGGCCTCTCATTCATATCAACAAAAAATTGGCACGTCAAGTTGCAGTAAGACTAAGCACCCCCTGCTGGTATTAAGATTGGACAAGACAACCCAGTATGAGGAATAGAGTTCCAAAAGAGTGAAAGAGCCCTTGATCCCTCTGTTAGAAGTTTCACAAGAACACCAAGCTATGCAACTGTAACATATATTCAGAGTACCTAAGTCAGTCCCATGCAGGCCCCCTGGTTATAGATTAAATCTCTGTTAGCTCCTATGTGCCCAGGTTAGTTGATTTGGTGAGTTTTCTTGTGGTGTCCTTGACCCTGTTGGCTCCTACAATCCTTCCTCCCTCTCTTCTGCAGGATCCCTGAGCTCCTTAAGACAGTTTTCTTAAGGGTAGTTTGTAAACTTGGTTCATATTTTCTCTTGTTTTTTAACTTTTTTATTTTTGAGATTATTATAATTATATTATTTCCCTCTCCTTTTTATACCCTCCAAATTCTTCTCTCCTTCAAAATTATGAGCTCTTTTTTCATTGTTACTACATATTTGTACATATATGTATATACACATATATCCCTAAATACATAGATAAAATTAGCTCAGCCTGTATAGTGTCAGCCATATTTATTTATTCTGACAGTTCTTAAATGGATGAATTTAAATATTTGAGTTTGAAATTGACAGCTGTTAGTAAGTGCTGACTTCTGTGGTCTCCATGGTTTGCTTGTTTTCTGTGAGTTATGCATGATCTCTTTATTTTCTCCATTGTTGCTTTAATGTGTGTTTTTATTCCACTTTCATCTCTTTTTATGTTTAAGAATTATATTCTTTATTCATTATTACTTTGGAGATGAAGATTATTGTCTTAAATATATTATCATATACCTTCAGTTAACCTCAGTTTGACTCATACAGAATATATACTCTTATGCACTTCTTCATCCCTCATATAATTCTTTTCACAAATGTTATCACTGATAGAACTTTTTGCTTGAATGTTGTAAACAGGGTTAAATAAGTCAACCATATGTCAAGAGGAGAAGCAGCAAGAAACCAGTGGACAGGAAAAAACCATAGAGAGTAAGAAGGAGTCAGGAGGATGACAGAGAGAATCACAGACAGCAGAAAGAACAGACATTGAGTTTGAGGAGTTTTGTTTGAGATGAAGTAGGAGAAAGGTTCTCTTCTTGGATAATGGTGGAGGAGGAAGGTCAGCTAGGTGCTTTCTCTGCCTCTCTGAGTTAGCAGGTTTTCACCCCAGCATCTGGCTTCCAAGTCTTTATTGGTAAGATTAAAAGATTAAGATTTTGTTAAAAACAGCATGCTGTTTCATAACAAATCAATAATATTGTCTTTTATAGTTATCATTGCGATTAACTTTACCGTGAAATTTTCTCTCATTCTTTCCTTTGTTTCTTTCTTTCTTCTATCTTTTTATCATTTTCACCAAATTCATCTCCTTTGATTTACCTGAAAGTTCCTTAAGTCCTCCTAAATTTTCAGCAAATATAGAATATTTGTTACTCATTCTTTTTGATCCTTTTAAATATGTGATCCCACAGCCTCTGACATGATGTCTAATGGAATAAAAGTTATTCTGAGTATTCCATGTGCAAGACGGAAACATGGCTCTCTTCACTTTTAATATCCTCTGTTTTTAATCATTTTATTATAATTCATTTTGGAGATCCTTGCTCATACTGCTTGGAGATTGATGGATTTCTTTGACACATAGATTCACTATTTTCAAGTGACATTTTTACCATTATTTGCTCAAATATCCCATCTACCTTCTTCTTCAGTGCCTCTTCTTTTTGACCAGCAATAATGAACACACTATCCAATCAATGTGATCTAGACCCTCATTATTATCCATTCTGTTTTTATTTCTGTATCTCAGACTAGACTTGTGAAGTCTAGCTGTTTATCTACCTGTTTGTACAAATCTGCTTTTGAATCTTTAAGGTGTATTTTTAATTTTATTTCTTATACTTTGCAGTTGCAGAATTTTTATTCACTTCATTTTTGTGATTTGTTTCTCTGTGTTGATGTTCTTATATGTCTATGCATATTTCATTTTTCAAAGTCTTCCCATGGTTTCTTTCTGTCATTTGAACTCTGGAGACTAGACTACTACAGAGTTTCGTCAGCATAAGTGACTTCTTCACATTCACTATTTTCCATAAATGCTCTCAGATAATTTTTTTTTTTACTGCCTGCTTTGGTTCTATGACCTGTCCAGTTCATAAATTGTGGTTTTGTTCAGTTTCACTTAAATGAACTGTTTTAAATGTCACAGGCCAAGGAAATTTTCATTTCAAATGTATAATTAGCTGCTCTCTAACATAGAAGTTATGAGGATCTTAAGGTTCTTTATTGAATTTTACCAATGGATTATAATAATACCAGAAGCTTTTCTGTATGCTCCTAAAATCTCTGCTATTTCATCTCTTGCAACTACTCATACACTACTGATACTTATACATAATACTAACTGTTGCTTTCTGGAAGTTACATAGTTTTGGACTGAATAGTTCTTGGCCTCAGTTGTTAGTTTTGTTTGTTTGTTTGTTTGTTTGTTTGTTTGTTTTAAATCTACCTTTGTATCCAGGATTCTGTTGTGTTTAACCCTTAGTAGTAAGGACTGCCTCCCCCTTCATCCTAGAGTCTGCACAGACTAAAGTAGCTACTTCAACATTTGAGCTACCATAAATCTTGTACTTAACTAGAAAAGTGTGTATTCTATGTATTAATTCCTATGAATGCTAAGAGGATAAATTCTATATTAAATAAATTCTGAGCATAAATTTTGGTATTGGAATTTTGATGTTATCACTTGATAGTCATAGGACATTTGGCTATTTAATCTGTCTGGGCAGTTCTCTCTGCTGAGAAATTAGAATAGTAGCACTGCTTTCATTATAGATTTTTTTAAAAAGGGAATATGTTTATATTACAGGCTATATACATATCACCTTACAGAGAATAATAGCACTATGCACATTGTCTATGTCATTTTCTCATTTTATGAACTCTGGAACTATAAGTATTATGTTTTTATATCTGCAAACTTGTAGCTAACCAAGGTCACGCATAGGGTAGTTATCAAAACATATTTCAAACAGGATAAATGGTTAACAACAAACCCAACCTCATTTTTATCACCTAAAATAAGATGAATTACTTGCACTCTCTGCACCAGTGACTGTGACACAGCCACCAGATCTTCCCACTCATCACCACACATGATGACAGTTCCTCTTCTCTAAATAGCAAGTTTAAGTGGACTCAATCCCCAAGACGGAAACCAGGGTTTTTCTCAAACTCATTTTTATTCCTCCTGACTTAAGTGGGAGTATATAATTTCTTGGGACAGGACATTTGCTATGTGGTCCTTACAGAGTCTGGTCTGTTTTGCTCTGGCACCCCCCTCATTGCAACTCACAAGGGTTCTAGTCTTCTCCATGCTCCAGTAATCTTCCAGCAATGCAATGTATTCTTGCTCTGCATTCATCTGTTCATTGGTGATTTACTGTGTAAGTTCACCTTTAAATATCACAAGTAGTTGAACTACTTGAGGCTAAGAAATCAATGGAATTATCTTTTAGAAATAATACTTTATTATTGCACGATATTTTTATCATTACATTGACCATAGTATTCACTACTATCTCCTTCCATCTCCCCTGGTATCATCCTACCCCACCTACCTTCCAAATGCATGTCTTCTTTTTTTATTAGTAGTAGCCTGTTGAGTTCAATTAATGTGTCCTATAAGTTAATGGGCCCTGCCCATCCATCTGAGCATGATCAACCTACTTGCTGCACTCCCCAAAGAGTGATTGTTCCTCCTTCAGCAACTATCCTCTGGGAATAGCTCCTCTAATAGCAGTTCTTCCCCACCCCTGCTGTCATTTCACTAGCTTGACATTGTGCTAACTTATGCAAGCAACCACAGCTACAGTTTGTCCATGAGGACAGTGACCACGGCATGTCCAGGACACAGCATTTCACAGCCCTCTTCCCCATTCTATGGCTCTTAACTTCTTTCTATTCTCTCTTTCATGTAGCTTCCTGAATCTTGGAGGGTGAGAATTTGATATAGATGACTCATACACAGCTGAGCACTCAGAGTGGTTTATGCTTGACATTTTGACCAGTTACCAGTTTCTACATTAACTGCTACCTACTGTGAAATAAAGCTTCCCTGTCCAAAGCTAAGAGTAGCACAGATGTGGGAGTATAAACATAAATATTTAGGATGCAGTTTAATAACATGTCTATTTAGTAGAGCAATAGTGTTAGGTTTCTACACTTAGGACCTATTACCTCCCTAGCCACAGGCTTTTGACCAGGTTTAAAGTATCAAGCATGTAATCCTTCCCGTAGTCATATCCACAGCAAGCTGTTCGTTGTATCCACAACCATTATGCCACTACTGTGTCATTAGTCAAACCTTGTCAGCAGGTCAGTATTGCAGCATGCAGAGCTCAGTAGTGAGTGGATGAGGCAGCTTATATCTGCTCTCCCCACAGCCGGTAGAGCACCTTCTGGCACTCTGTAAACTGGCCGGCATGGGGGAAACTCCCTGGTCAGTTCCAGGCTGATTTCTCTATTTCTTGTATCCGAAGTGAATGTTTTCTTTAACTGTATGGTCTTACTATTAGTCGTGGTGGATAACCAAGAAGAGTACCTGTACTTTAAAAACAAAACAAATTTTTAAAAAAAAGTTATCACTTGCTTCTTTTCCAATAATTTAGCAACTGCTTAATATATGTTCACTGAATTAAATTTTATCAATTCTCTTTGTAATGATCAACAACTTCTACATTCTTATCCCAGCTAAAAATTACCATAGAACTTCAAACTACACAATATATTTGAGATTATTTTTGTCTTCATGTTTATCTCCCAGTTTCCAAGCTACATATAGAAAACAAATAGAAAGCATCTACATATCTCAGTATATTACACATTAATTTGATATGTTATTGTCTTGGCTTTCTGCTTCAGTGAAGAATTTTCATAAATTCATCAATAAAATCTAATAAATATGGTGAAGTTATTTTTGTAGAAAATGTGTTCTCTTAAATATCATTTTATCTTTATACCCATGGAACATTGCCTATGGGACAATATTCTTAAGATTTATTTATACAGAATATATCTCTCAAGAGAAGAACGTTCACATTTCACAATCAGCACAGGAAAAACTTTGAAATATCTATGACTGCATTTTAAACATTATCCTATAATTTTAATATTATATATTATATTGAATTTATAAGAAGAATAAAATGCCTCCTATTGCTCCTAACTCCTGCCTCATTGCCAGCTCTGTAGCAGGAAACCTGCTGCAGTCTCCCTTTCCTCTTTGACCCTGTCCCCAACTTCTTTCCCCCAACTCATCCCAGTATCATAGCCTTCCACAGCAGCAGACATTCCCTGTGAACACACCAGCCGAGCAGAACAGGGAAACAGGTAAGCTAACTGAAGATCCTCACCACTCCCACCTCACCCCCCCCAAAAAAAAACCCAAGTCACCAGTTTCATCCTCAGTCAGTGCTGCAACAGAATGTCAGCATCAGCCTTCCTTCACCCTGCCCATATCTCCTATGGATCACATAGTCCATCTCCTCCTAAACCTTCCTCCCCTCATTGAGTAGATTTATCCCAGTCCCCAACTCCAATAGATACCCCCTTGCTAACCCATAGGCCATGCCTGCCAGAAAACTAGTTACGCTATCTGTAGACCTGCTTTTGTCTTTCTGTTCCGTGAGATCCAGTACGCCAGTCTCATCCCCAGTTCTGCAGCAGAACAGCCATGGCAGGCCTTCCCTGCTTCCCTGCTCCCATCTCCTGAGGATCCTGCCTATCTTCCCCTTCAAACACTCTTTCCAATGCATTGTTTTTTCACAGATTTCAACTTCCAGCTGGCACACCCTGCTAAATCAAGGCCTGTTTCTCCCAGGGTAAAGGCTGAAGGCAGAACTATATCTCTCCTACTGCACCTGATATCTAATCCCCCAGTCTTATTCCCAGCTTTGTAGCAAGAACTCGGATCTCCCTTTCCTTTTTGATCCCACCCTCAGTAGATCACAAAGACATTCTCCTCCAACCTACCTTCCTCCCAATTCATTCCAGTACTCTAGCCTCCAACCCCAGTAGACATTCCCTGGGAACACACCAACTGAGCAGGCCAAAAACAGGCAACACACGGCCATCATACTCACAGAAAATCTAGAGAAGAAACAAATCAGCCACCCAACTAAGAAACCCAGAAATCAGTACCTAGACCTATACCCATCCCAAACCCACATGCCTAAATGCCAGTATAAAAATATAGTCAAGCCGGGCGGTGGTGGCGCACGCCTTTAATCCCAGCACTCGGGAGGCAGAGCCAGGTGGATCTCTGTGAGTTCGAGGCCAGCCTGGGCTACCAAGTGAGCTCCAGGAAAGGCGCAAAGCTACACAGAGAAACCCTGTCTCGAAAAATCAAAAAAAAAAAAAATATATATATATATATATAGTCAATAATAGCCAGAACAATATGTCTCCACCAGAGTTCAGCTATCCTACCACAGCAGTCCCTGAATATTCCAATATGGCTGAAGCATAAGAAAAGACATTAAAACTACCTGCATAAAAATGACAAAAGTTCTTAAAAGGAAATGAATGAATCTAAAGAAATCTGGAAAAATACAAACAGTTGAAGGCAATGAATAAAAGTGTTCATGGCCTGAAAATGGACATAGAAGCAATAAAGAAAAACATTAACTAATGCAAGTATGGAAATAAAAAAAATGGGAATTCAAGAAGAAACTACAGGTGCAAGCTTTACCAACAGAATACAGGAGACGGAAGAGAGAACCTCTGGCACTCAAAATACATAGAAGACATGGCTATATCAGCCAAAGAAAAAAATTAACTCTAAAAGACTCCTGACACAAAAGATCCAGGAAACCTGGAGCACTATGAAAAGACCAAACCAATGGATAATAAGAACAAATGAAGGAGAAGAATCCCAGCTTAAATGCCCAGAAAATATTTTCAATAAAATCACAGATAATATTTTCTAACCTAAAGAAGGAGATACCCACAAATATAACACAGTGTACCAAATAGATTGGACCAGAAAAAAAAAAGTATCCTTGCCATACAATAATCAAAATACTAAACACACAGAACAAAGAGAGAATATTAAAAGCTGCAAGGGAAAAAAACAAAGTAACATATAAAGCCAGACCTATTAGAAATATACATGACTTCTCAATGGAGACTTTAAAAGCCAGGAGGGCTTAGACAGATGTCCTGAACACCCTAAGAGACAGGGATGCCAACCCAGACTACTATACCCAGCAAAACTTTCAGTCATCATAGATGGAAAAAATATCCCATGATAAAGCCAAATTTAAAAAATAACTAGCTACAAAATATGGGAAGCACACACACACACACACACACACACACACACACACACACACCACACACCACACACACAATAAAAAACAGCAATGCATAATAACAGGAATTAACAGTCATCAGTCATTGATAATCCTCATTATCAGTGGTCCCCAGTAAAAGACACAGACTAATAGACTGGATGTGAAAACAGGATCCATCCTTCTTCTGTATCCAAGAAACACTTCAACAGTGTGGATAGACTTTTCCTCAGAGTAAAAGTGTTGGAAAAAGATATTCCAAGAAAATGGACTAAAGAAGTGAACTGGTATATGCAAGAATGATAAGTGGCACTGGTTACTGGCACTGTTACCTCTCAGAAAGGTCACAGCCACGACTACCCCAGTATCAATATCAGAGCTTTATTAGGAGGAAGAGGGGTGGGGGTATGGGGGACAAGAGAACCAGGCCCGGGGAAGGAGCACATGCAGAGGGAGAGAAAAATGGTGGGGGGAAAGAGAACAGAACAGAGAGAGGGTGGGGTCTGTGTCCAGCTTTTTAAGGGTTCCCGTGAATATGTGCAGGCTGGCTTACAGAGCTACGCCACACATGCACAGATTGCATGACCACAACACACGTACGTACGTAATCACCAGCACACACTGATGACATAAGACACAAGACCTTTGCTTAACTCCTGAACTGCACATGCTCAGTAATACAGCTGGAGTGTATTACTATTTCTATCAGTATAGCCATTTAATATTTACAAATATAGATTTCAAAACAAAAATCAAAAGAGATAGATCAGAACAATGCAAACTCATCAAAGCAAAAATCCACCAAGATAATATTTCAATTCTGAACATATATGCTCCCAATGCAAAAGCACCAAAGTTTGTAGAAGAAACATTACTAAAACCTAATCACACATTGATCTTCACACACTCATAATGGGAAACTTTAGTATCCCACTCTCACCAGTGGATAGATCATCCATACAAAAACTAAACAGAGTACAACTGGATCTAACAGACCTTATAAACCAAATGGACCTAACATATATTTACAGAACATTTTGCTCCAAAACAAAAGAATATACCTTTTCCTCACCTCATGGATTTTTTTTCCCCAAAATTGACCATATACTTGGAAAAACCACTATCAAAATATCCAACATGATGATGACAATAATAATAATAAGTGAAAGAAAAGAATCCCAGCTTAAAGACCCAGAAAATATCTTCAACAAAATCACAGAATAATATTTTCTAACCTAAAGAAAGGGATACCTGCTGGGTGGTGGTGGCACACGCCTTTAATCCCAGCACTCGGGAGGCAGAGGCAGGCGGATCTCTGTGAGTTTGAGGCCAGCCTGGACTACCAAGTGAGTTCCAGGAAAGGTGCAAAGCTACACAGAGAAACCCTGTCTGGAAAAACCAAAAAAAAAAAAAAAAAAAAAAAAGAAAAGAAAGGGATACCTATAAATATGCAATAAGTTGTACTATAAACCAAGTCTCAACAGATATAAGAAAACTGAACTAAGTCCCTGCATCCTATCAGGCCATGACAGAGTAAAGCCAGATATCAACAACAGTAATAACAGAAAATTTACAGATTCATGGAAACTGAACAGCTCCTTACTGGATGAAAAAATGCGTCAAGACAAAAATAAAGAAGGAAATTAAAGACTTTATGAAATACAATGAAAATGAATAAGCAGTATACCCATACTTATGGGACACAATGAAAGCAATGCTAAGAGTCAAGTTCATAGCATTAAAAAATAATGGAGATGTCTCATACTAGCAACTTATTAGCTTCCCCTGAAAGCTCTAGAACAAAAAGAAGCAAATGCACCCAAGGGGAGTATACTTCAAGATATGATTATACTGATAGCTCTATAAAGGAGAACAATGCAAAAAAATTCAATGAAACAAATTGGTTTTTTGAGAAAACCAACTAGATAGACATACGCTTATCCAAACTAGCTAAAAAGGAGAGAGAGAATATCCATAGTAACAAAATCAGAAAAGAAAAGGGAAACATAACAACAGATACCAAGGAAATCTAGAGAATCATGAGGACATACTTTAAAAATCTGTACTCCCATTTTAGTACATGTGCTGTTGAAGCACAGAGGAGGAGTGAAGCGGGGCAGGAGCAAATAGGAGGAAGGAATTGGAAGAGAGAAGGGGAGGGAAACTGTGGTCAGTATGTAAAACAAATGAATAAATTTAATAATTAACAAAAATTAAATAATAAAACAAACCTGTACTCTATGGAGTTGGAAAACAAAGGAAGTGGATAATTTTCTCAATAGATACCAGTTACCAAAACTAAGTCAAGATAAGACTAACAACTTAAACAGATGTATGTATAACCTCTAGCAGAATTGAAATAGTCATTAAAAGGCCCCCAACCAAAGAAAAAGCCCAGGACTATATAGTCTTAGCACAGAATTCTACCAGGTTTTCAAAGAGTTAACATCAATACTCCTAGGATTATTCCTCAAAATAGAAACAGGAAGAACACTGCCCAATTCATTTTATGAAGCCAATTTCATCCTGATACCAAAACCACATAAAGACTGAACAAAGAAAGAAAATTACAG
Organism: Peromyscus leucopus; assembly: GCF_004664715.2. Classification (NCBI taxonomy): domain Eukaryota; kingdom Metazoa; phylum Chordata; class Mammalia; order Rodentia; family Cricetidae; genus Peromyscus; species Peromyscus leucopus. The sequence goes on from NC_051084.1 coordinate 56,362,339, forward strand.
ACCACGTTCCCTTATGAACATAGATTCAGATATACTGAATAAAATGCTTATAAATTAAGTACAGAACATGTCATGATCAAATGGGCTCCATCCCAGAGCTTCAGGAAACATTCAGTATAAGGAAATCAATAAATGTAATATACCATACAAACTGAAAAGTAAAAATCACATGATTATTTCATTAGATGTAGAAAAGCCCTTTGACAAAATACAACACTCCCTTTATAATAAAAATCCTAGGGTGATTAAGGATACAAGGGATATATCTAATCATAATAAAGGCAATTTACAGCTAGCTGATAGCCAACTTCAAATTAAACTAAGAGAAACACAAAGTAATTCCACTAAAATCAGTGACACAATGAGGCTGTCCATTCTCTCTACAACTATTCAATATAGTACTTAAAGTTTTATCTAGAGCGATAAGACAACCAAAAGAGGTCAAGGGAATACAAATTGGAAAGGAAGAAGTTAAAATATCATTATTTGCTTATGATATAAGAGTATACATAAGCAACCATAAAAAAATTCCACCAGGGAACTCCTATAACTGATAAATACTTTCAGCAAAGTAGCTGGATAGAAGATTAATTGGAAAAAAATCAGTATCCTTCCCATATACAAATGACAAATGAACTGAGAAATAAATCAGGGAAATGACACACTTCACAAGAGCCTCAAATAATATATTTTGTGATAAAAAATTGAAGAAGGTATCATAATTTGGAAAGATCTCCCATGCTCATAGATTGGAATAATTAACATAAAACTGTGCTTCCTATAAAAAGCAATCTACAAATTCAATAAATTCCATTTAAAAATTCCAACACAATTCTTTACAGATTTTGACAGGCCAATTCTTAACTTCATATGGAAAAACAAAAATCCCAGAAGAGCTAAAACAACCCTGAAAAATGGAAGAATTGCTGGAGGTATCACCAGTCCTGATTACAAGATGTACTACAGAGCTACAGCAATAAAAATTGCATAGCATTAACCTAAACATAGAAACATTGATCAATGTAGTCAAATTGAAGACAGACATATATTCACATATCTATGGACTCCTGAATGTTGATGAAGAAGTCAGAAATACACACTGGAAAAGACACATCTTCAACAAACGCTGCTGGTCAAGCTGGAGGTCTACAGGCAGAAAAAGGCCAACAGATTCATATTTATCAATTATCACCATGCACAAAACTCAGGTCCCAGCGTATCAAAGACCCCAACATTAAACCAGAAACACTGAACCTCTTAGAACAGAAAATGGGCAAGAGCCTTGAATGCATTGGCACAGAAGACAACTTTCTGAACACAACACCAATAGTGCAGGCTCTAAGATCAACAATTAGTAAATGGGACCTCATGAAACTGAAAAGCTTTTGTATGTAAGGCAAAGGATGCTGTCAATCAGAAAAAAATGGCAGCCTACAAAATGGAAAAAAGATTTTTACCAACAGTACGATTGGTAGAAGACTGCCACCCAAAATATATAAAGAACTCAATAAACTAGATATTAAAAATTAAATAATTCAATTTAAAATATTGGCTCCCATGGGAGCCCTTACCTTTTCTGAATGGAGAAGGGGGAGGAGGACATGGGGGAAGGGTTGAAGGGAGGTAGGGGAGGAAAAAGGAGGAGAGGAGGGAGGGGAACCCTGTTGGTATGTAAAATAAATTTAAAAATTAATAAAAATGGAGAACAGATCTAAACAGAATTCTCAATAGAGGAAACTCAAATGGATAAGAAACACTTAAAGAAATGTTCAACATCCTTAGCTATCAGGGAAATGGGAATCAAAACTACTTTGAAATTCCATCTTACATAAGCCACAATGGCCAAGATCAATAACACACTGTCAGCTCTTGCTGGAGAGAATATAAAACAGCAATGAGAACACTCCTCCATTTCTGGTGGGAGTGCAAACTTGTACAGCCACTATGGAGATTATTATGGTGGTTCCTCAGTGAACTGGAAATTGATTTACCTCAAGATCCATCTATATCACTCTTGGACATATACCCCAAAGACATGACATCCTACTACAAGGAAACTTGCTCATCTATGTTCATAGCAGCTTTATTCATAATAACTTGGAACTGGAAACATGCTAGATGTCACTCATCAGAGGAATGGATGAAAGAGTATTTCTCAACTGTTAAAAAATATCATGAAATTTGAAGGTAAATGGATCCCAGACCTAGAAAGATAAATATCATATCTATTCACTCATAAATAAATATTAGCTGTTATATAAATTATCACCAAACTACAATCCATAGATCTAGATAGGTTAGGTAAAGAGGAGGGGTCAAGCAGAATACATGGATGTCCCTGGGAGGAGGAAAAAACATGGATTTTTCTGGGCAGACTGGGGTCAAGTGGGGACAGCATCAATGCTGATCAAATTGTGGGGAGATAGGGTGGAGAAAGAGAGTGAGGGAGAGATGGCTAGAACTCGGGGGGGGGGATTTGCTTGGTGGTGCAGAAACCTAGTGTAGTAGAAATTTCCTGGAAGGTATGAAGGCTATTCTAAGGAGGACTCCTAGAAATGGGGGATATGGAGTCTCAATTGGCCATCTCTTGTCACCAGGTGAGGCTTCAAATGGGACTGGGTTGCCCTCAATTGAGTTGTTGGCCCAGGAGGTCTCATGGAAATTCCCAAACAACTCAGGCTATTGCTAAGATGAAATGTTGCTCTCTGCAACCCCACAGCAAGACCCCCTTGCCAAGGAAAATACCCACACAACTCACTGAACATGGAGAAGTGGAACTGGTACCTACATGGAGACTTCACCCCTACTTTCTAGTCTCTTCGGTGCAGGAAGGTACACTGCAGGCTACCATATGAGAACTGTGGACACCAACCAAGTCTTAAAACCTTTGACCTACAACCTGTCCTGCCTGCAAAATATGCTAGGGGAATGGTGGGACAGAACTAACAGGAGTAGCCAACCAATATCTGACTTGACTTGACTCCCATTCCATAAGAAGAAATCCTGATACTGCTTGGGTAACCAAGTACCAGAAACTAGATAGCACAGAGACACAAAACCTACTGGTGTAAAAAAAAAGTTATCAATAAAATAACCTCTAATGATTTCCTGCTGTACTCATAGATCAGTTCTTTTATCCAGTCATCATCAGAGATGCTTTCTCTGGCCTCAGACAGGAACAGATGCAGACTCATAGCCATATATCATAGCCATATATCATGGAGAGAGAGAGAGAGAGAGAGAGAGAGAGAGAGAGAGAGAGAGAGAGAGAGGGAGGGAGGGAGGGAGGGAGGGAGGGAGGGAGGGAGGGAGGGAGGGAGGGAGGGAGGGAGGGAGGGAGGGAGGGAGGGAGGGAGAGTCTAAATAGAGGTCTCCATTAAATCCCTTCCCTCAGAGCTGAGGGAATCCTACAGAAGAGGAGGCAAAATAATTGTTGGATTGAGGTCAGGAGAACGAGAACCTCCTACTCAACTAAGCACGGTGCATATGAACTCACAGAAACTGAAGCAGATAGCACAGGGCCTACATGCATCCTCATCAGGTCCTGTGCATATGTACTATATCTAGTAGCTTAACATTTTATGGGACTCTTGACTGTGAGAGTAAGTGTGTTTCTGACTCTTGTGCCTGCTCTTGGAACTCTTCTTCTCCTGCTTTTTGCTGTGTCCAACTTCAATATGATAGATTTTTGCTTTATCTTATTATATTTTATTTTGTCATGTTTGCTTGCTATCTCTTAGAGACTTGTTCTTTTCTAATGAGATAGAAAGTAATCTGAACCTGGAAGGGAGGAGAGGTGGGGAGAACCCGGGAGAAGTAGAGGAAGGGAAAACTATAATAGGATATATTGTAAGGTAAATGAACCTATTTTCAATAAAAGAAAAATGCAATACACTTCTGCGAGATTTTGCTTTGTTTTACATAAAAATATATATTTAATTCAGATTCTAGAATGCCTTTTTTGTTTTAGATTTATTTATTTACTGTGTGTTTACATGGTGTTTGTGTGTGTGTGTGTTTCTTCTTATGTTAAGAATACATTTCCATTAAATATATATATATATATATATTATATATATTATATATATATATGAACATATGATATTTAGGATATATTTATTTGTGTGTGTGTCTTTAATATTAAGTTGGAAGGTATCTGTTTTGCTTGTGTCCTGGTGGAAAATAAAAGGAAGAATTGGGGGCACATGCATGAATAAAATTTTCAAAGAAGAAATAAAAATACTTTAAAAATTTAATGTTAAAATCTAGTCCACAGAAGCATATTTAAAATGCTCTGACATGGGACAGAAGAAAACCAAAATTAAGGGACTATTCTATTGGCACTAATCTCAATTCTTTGATTCTATTTTGATTCTTAAAACTTTTCTTAAGTTATGAATTTTATATCAAAATTTATAAGACATATATATATATTAAACTTTTGTTATGATACTAACGGTAATATAGACTACTAACTAATTCTAGAAAAAATGGCTTCATTTAGCTGCCTATACATGTTTTTGTGTTGGAGTCTCTATCATTTTTCTGTAGGGAATCATGACCAGGCCCAACAGTGAATTTGAAGTCTCTAAAAAGATGATGGGGCCCCACAACAATGATACCACATGGATAATAATAATACCACCAAGATGACAAACATCATCCAAGGATCAGCTCTGGACTACAAACTGCTCAGGACAATTTCGAGATGGCTAGATCAGATGATCCAGCCTCTCAGACTACTTGAAAAAGGACTTGAGATAAGCCCTGCACTTTTGCATTATACAGAGACTGGACAACAAATGCTACAGCTACCACTCCGGGACTTGAAAATTCACTAAATTTCTTTCTTTTCAGGATCCGCTAAAGATGCTTTCACCCACAAACAGCAGGAAGCAACTTTAAGAACACAATGTTCATATTCTTAATGGTGGGGTGGGTAGTTTATGGTCTTTCAATGGGTTTTGGGTTTGGAATAATTGTCATTGTTTAGAATATTTGGTTACAAGTTGCTGTTAATGGTCAGGAAAGAAGCTAAATAAAGGAGATTAGATTTAAGGATTTTGTTTGGAAAAAAGAAAAAGAAAAGGAAAAAGGGGATATAGATAAGAGGTAGATTATTTAATCTACTCTAAAAATGTAGAAACGATAGAATAAAGGGTAAATTATTGAATCTACCCTGAAAAGAAAAATGAAAGGATATAGACATGATACAGATAAGAAAGTAGATTATTTAATTTATTTTTAAAAGACAACTAGTAGTTTTAAATATTTTACACCAGATTGGATTTTTATATATTATATACAAATTATACATATTGATACAAATTTGAGATTGATTTTGTTAGAAAATGCTGTACGTATATTTGTAATCTTGTTCAGGATATTGTACCTATACATTTCATTTAAGAATGTAATGCATCCGGGAGGTGGTGGCAGATGTCTTTAATCCCAGAACTTGGGAGGCAGAGGCTGGTGGATCTTTGTGAGTTCAAGGCCAGTCTGGTCTACAGAGTGACATCCATGTAAGGTGCAAAGCTACACAGAGAAACCCTGTCTCAAAAAACCAAAAAAAAAAAAAAAAAAAAAAAAAAAAATGTAATGCAATTTGCTAATCCTTGAATGTTATTATTACCAACTATTAGGATATAAAGTAATAGTTAGACATTACAATCAAACTTTTAGTCATATTAGGTATGTTTTCAAGGCTAAGCAGAGATATGTTTTAAATAGACAGTCCATCTTGAAACCCTTCCGAGATCTTTAGAATGCGGCATTTAAAATGTTTTAATAACATAGAGTTTTTTTTTCTTTTTTTATGACTATGAGACATGTCTGCTCCTGGCAGCACCAATCTACTTCAAAGAAGATATGGACATTGAAAAAAACTGCATATGGAATTAATTTTCATTGTGGCAAAAGTTAGCCACTGGGCAAGAAAGTGCCCTTGCATCAACTGCTGACAGTATGTTGTCCAAAACGGACAAACAGGACACAAAACAAAGGAATACCGATCCTTGCCAAGACAAGTGTGGTTGCAGCTTTGGCAATAGGCATCCTCGGAGGCCAGGACAATATGTCACCATTGCTGAAGTGGCTTTGCAATCCAGAAGAGGTACAGTGCCACTTTCTTTGAAGGCAGCTTAACAGGAAGTGGACCAATGGCTTCTGGTGTGCAGTGGAACAGTAGCTGAAATAGTTATTCTTGAAGGAGTAACTAGGCTAATGGAGTCTAACCTCTCAATGGCAGACTGGCATTTAGTAAAGGAGAGGAAGCCACCTACAAGCCAATAAGAATGGGCAGGCAAATTCCAAAAACACCAGCAATTTCCAGAATTTAAAATATTGAATCATGACAGGACACTGGTGAAATTCATGTTTATCTGGTACAAGGAATACTCGCACTGAATGTGAGGTTGAGCTGTGGGCCTTGCGTACATCCTACTTCACAAATGAGTCTGTCAGATATACTAAGCCTGTAGGCTGAAGATGATGCCCCAATGTGCAGAGAAACCTCGGATTCCTCGGACTGTCCAGGAAGCTGGCTGTTTCTGTCATAACTCATTTTTGGAAATCACTTTTTTGCACTTCCTGTTTTGCTCGGTAATATTTCCTTCTTGGGTCTCTGAGGGAGTTGAAGATTAGATAGTTATAGCTACAGTTTTCTTGTTAAGAAATTCAGAAAAGAAACTCAGTAAGATGTCTTAAGCCTATGAGTTTGAAAGGTATCACAAGATGGTTTTCTGTTGATAACATAAGTTAGGATAGAAAGTGAATTAGGTACATTTTGAACTCACCAAAATAGATTAGACAGTGGAATATTTTCTCTGAATTTGTCTAATGCAAATACTAGACAATTTTGACATATTTATTGCTTGTATATATTGTATATAGTTATTGTACTTATTGTTTATAGTTTTTCCTTTATTGATTATAACTTTTTATTATTTTATTAGACAAAAAAGGGGAAATGTGGTGATATTTTATTTGTGCTTTAATAAATAAAATTTGCCTGGAGATCAGAGGAAATAGCAAGCCATTTTAAGTAAACAAAGGGGTCAGGCAGCAGTAGCACATGCCCTTGATCCTATCACTTTGCAGGCAGGATCTTTGTGTGTTTAAGGCCACACTAGGGGACAGAGCCAAGTGTGGTGACACATGCCTTTAGTCCCAGTACCAGCCATAGAGATCTGGAGGTCTGTACAGACAAGCAGAAAGTGACAGAGCTGTGTAGGAAGAGGAAGTGAGGTAGCTGGGCTAAGACAGCCAATGAGAGGGCAGAGCAGCAAGGCAATAAAGGTGTGGGTAGACAGGAAGTAATTCACATTTGGAAGCTGCCAAGTTGGTGAGATAAGGTTAGCTGTGGCTTTCTCTATTTCCCTGAACTTTCTCTAAGGCTTTCACCCCTATATTTGGCTTCATGTTTTTTATTTAATCAGACCATTTAGAAATTCGTCTACAATGCTTTTTTTTTTTTTTTTTTTTTTTTTTTGCCACTTGTCCAAAATGTATCTCATCCTAAGGAAATGACCTTTTGTATTTTAAAATAAATAACAACTCTAGCTCTAAACAACAACCTCAGTCTAATTTTTCTCTTATAACATTCTTCCCCTTAATGTTAAATCCATGTATGGTGACAGACACCTGTAATTTCAGAACCCAAAAGGCTGAGACAGGAGCATCACCACCATTTCCTAGCCAGTATGGGCTATTCAGTAGGATCCTATTCCAAAGAACCACTCCCTATCATGTATACATGCCAAACATCCCAGCTTATTATAGATCACATTTGAGCAATATAAATTTTTAATGTACAGAAACACATTCTCCACACATTAACAATAAACTATTAGGCTGTTTTCATTGGCTGACAGATAAGCACCTGCTGTACTGATGACATTTACCCTTGAAGTCCTTAATAAAGGCCTTTGGAAGCACTTTATATTTACTAATCTGCTTCTCAAAACTAGCTAGATTTTACAAGGCTTTTGTTGATTTCATGTTAAAGCAAGCACTTGTCATCTTAGACAAACATTAATTTATAGGAGGAAATTTTAATGTTTATATTCATTTGTGTGTATCTTTGGCTGAAGGAAGGTAGTTAAAGAGTGAGTTAACACGGCTTTTTTTTTTTTTTTTTTTTTATTTTAGCCATCCAGAAATATGTCTGGGGTTGGGAAAATAAGAACAGACAAAGAATAGAAATATTTCTTCAAAGTCACCTTCAACAGATTCAATAGAGCCAAGAAAATATTTCAGTGACTGACAATAGGTCAACAATAATCACCAAATGGGAATGCAGTGATCAAAATAATAGGACACTGAGGAGCTATGGAGCATCAGAGGGCATACTACATACTGGAGTAACAGCTGGGAAGAGGGTGAGAGAACGGGGTTTTAAATACGAAGAATTGAAAATTTCCCACAAATTCAGGAAATTCAGTGACTACCACAGGGAGGAATCCCAACAAAGCTGCAACTAAATAATAGCAATGAACCACTAAGGGCCATTCCCAAAAGCAGCCAGAAAAGGAGTATAAAAGCATGTATATAGACAAATAAATATAGTCATTTCAGAGGAAACCATGCACACAAGAAAGAGTAGAATGAAATCTTCAATATTTTAAGAAAAAAACCCTTCTAACTGGAATTTTACATGCATGCAAAATTTATAATTCCATGAAAATGTTCACAGGAAAAAAAAGGAATACATAAGATCTGCAATGCTTGGGTTCCTATTTCTATTACAGCAAATTTTACAGGTGTAGTGGCTCAGGACAACATAAATCCATCTTCTTGCAATGTGAAGATCCGGATTCTTAAGCAAGGTTTCTGCAAACCCCCACGCCTTCATACCTGCATGCCTTTTGGAAACTGTGACAAAATTCTGTTCCTTTGGCTTTTCTGCCTTCTGGGTACCAGCTGTGTCCTCTGGCTTATAGTCTGTTTTTCTGTGTGTAGACCCCGCCGTGTGGACTCTCGTATTCTCTCTGACTTAACCCAGTGTCATGTTGTCCTTGGGATAAATCTCAGAGCTTGCTGTTTTCTTTCTTGATTATCCATAGATATGTACTGTGTGATAGAAGGTGGCACAAGTCTGTAGTTACAACACTTGGGACTGATGTAGGGTTTCTTGACCAAGGAGTTTATCACTATCCTGGATAAGTAAGACTTCATTCCAACATCCCTACCAAAACTAGAAAGGATACCATAATATAAAGGGAAAAGTATTGCAGAATTCACAAAAACAGAAAAAAAAAAGATTAAGAAGATAGAAAATTAGATAGAACAATAAAAAATGCTTAGTTACTGAAGGAGAATAAAATGATGAATAAGAAATTATCATAAACAAGCAACACTGTGGAGATGACCTTTAATTCAATTACACATATGGTTACTCCTAACATGGATGGTGTGAGAACAACAGTTTTAAAAGAAATTTTTTTTAGGTTGTATTATAAACATGATAGAAATTAGCACCACATCCAGCAAATCTACTTTAAATATCAAGACTCAGATAAAATTAACAATTGTTGCATTATCCTACAAGACAACCATGAAAATTCTTTGCTAACTATTTATATGATACATAATTAATATGCATGATTAACATTCAAAAAAGACAAACCTTGACTGTCACTCACACCTAAAATCCTAGCACTTTAGGAGGCAAACCCAGGAGGGTCTAGTGGAAAGGACCAGCCTAGACTATATGTAGTTCAACAGCCTATTCAAAACAAAACATTACCACCGAAAAAATCAACAATTCAATCAATAAGTGAGTAAAGCAGCTTAATAAGCACTTTTAAAAAGAGACAGTACAAATGTGTAACCACTATAATCAAATGTAATCACCTGGAATGTCAAAGCATGACTATATTGAGATCTCCTCTCTCCCCAGTCAGATGGCTGTCACCTAGGGGGGAAAAAACACAGTGCATGTAAGTGGAGATGTAGGAAAAAAGAAAACCTCATTTCTTACTGGGGCAGATGGAAATTAATTCAGCTAAACAGAAATCAGTTTAGAGGTTCCTTGAAATCTAAAATATAATTCAGCTATACTGCTCGCGAGTATATGACCAAAGGAATCAGTGTCAGCATCCAAAATAAACACATGCATATTCCTGTTGATTGCAACATGGTTGACAACAGTCAAGTTATAGGACCAGTTGAGGGGATTTTAACAGACTAATAGGTTTAAAAAGTCTCATACACATACATAATAGAGCATCACTCAGACATAAAGAGAAACAAAATGGTATTCCTTTCAGGAAAATGAATATAACTGGAGACAAAAATGTTAATCACTAGAAACAAGACTCATGAAGACAAATATTACACACTGTGTGTCATAACTCAAACCTGAAGCACAAATAAGAACCTGAGGAAAAGACAGGAGGGTTAAGACAATGTAACGGGAAAGAGTATGATCAAAATATGCTGTATAAGTGCATGAAATTTTGATGATGAAACCCATTACTTTTGACAATTAATATAAACTAGTAAAATTTGAGGGTTCCTAATGTGACATAACAGTATAACATGTCAAAGGCTATCAAAATAAATTCTTATCTCCATTAGAAGCACAGGCAAAGGAGGCATTTCAACAAGAAAGATTATCAGCATTACCGCCATGCTAAGATTTCAGTGCTTGTGACCTCCAATACTTGTGTTGAAATACACTTGCCATGATATTAAAATGTGAAAAGTTTAAGAGGTAATTAGGCCTTAAGGATTCCACCTTCATGAATGAGTAAATACCCTAATCATCTTATGAGTAGTTACCTTGGCAGTAGGTTTTATATCCAAGTAGTGTGTGTGTGTGTGTGTGTGTGTGTGTGTGTGTGTGTGTGTGTGTTTTTGTGTGTGTGTGTGTTCACTGCCTCTCTGTCTATTTCTGTCTGCCTTTCTGACTCTCTTCTCTCTCTCTCTCTCTCTCTCTCTCTCTCTCTCTCTCTCTCTCTCTCTCTCGTTATATCATTATATCTCCTCCCCTTTCCTCTTCTATATTCTATCACATGACAACATAAGAATGTCATTGTAAGTTTCTGATTATTCAAATTTGGAACATTCTAACAACTTAAATTCTGGAACAATACATTTATTTTCATTATAAATTGCCTATATTTAAGCTCTTGATTATACTAAAATTGCACAGAGAGAATTATAAAATAAGAAAATATGATGATCCAATCCTATAATGCATTAGAAATTTATCACATAAATTAGGTATTTGGTACTAGAGCAAGCATAATTTTAAATATTCACCAAGATGTTAATGAAAAATATGTTGATTAATTAATTTACTTCATCAGATTTTTACAAATTTGTCAAGATTATGAAGCATTCAGGAAATACATAGTAGGTCATATGAGCAAAAGAGGAATATACCTAATTAAAATGTAACTTGGTGAGCATATGAATAAAAAAGTTTACTCTAAGCACATACTTTCCTTGTAGTATATTACTTGATAAACCTGCCTGTTCTCTTTGTACTCTGCAACTAAAATTTTGAAAATCAAAAACACTTAAGTAAGGCTGCTGCGTAGATGATATGTTCCAGTCACCCTTTGGCTTTTCTGATCTAGGAATAGTTTCATATGATGGTTAAAATATGCAAAATAAAGCCTCTGTCTTAAATGGAATTTTATTCATTTACAGAGATTGGATTATTCTTGCTTCTAAATGAGACGTAAGTGAGGGTTGCTCTGTTCTACATAAGAACAAGACGGCTAGGGAACTGGTGCTTACTGCAATACAAACTCCACTGAGGGATCAGGGTTCAAATCAATGTGTGATTCACTATGGAGAAATAATTTTATTGCCAGTACATGGAAAATTCACATTAGTTCTATTAAACATGATGTCATGGTCTAGTGTAGAAACAATGACACAAAGGTTTGTATCGTTAAATACTATGTGTCATACCAACAAAAGAAGTACCACTGGACATAAACATTCTATTCACATAAATTTTAAAAAAACAATAATAATAGTAATTACTTCAGTTGCCAGAGTTCAAGAAACTGTGTAGTTCTTGGATTTTGAAGAGCATGACACCGGCTACTTTTAGGATATCATATTTGAGACTAGAGTCCTGACCAGTATTATTATAAGTAAGATTTCAGGCAACACAATTCTATCTCAACATGTCTTGATTCTCCTATTAAATGTCAATCCTTGGATTAACTATATGCCGCATGAGTGTTTTCTCTAACATCATGACCAGCCACTGCTCCATGTGGTTGGTGTTCATGTCTGTATATGTTCCTTTCTGCTGACTGTGTGCTTAATTTAGTGACAACAAAAATCATGTGCAGTCATTCTTGACATTGCATTACAGAAATATTATGATGCCTGTTTGTTGTGAATCTGCGCTCTCTCTCTCTCTCTCTCTCTCTCTCTCTCTCTCTCTCTCTCTCTCTCTCTCTCTCTCTCTCTCCTCTTTGAGAAGACTACCGCCATGCTGGAAGCATCTCAAATGAAAGATAGAATCCTTAAGATGTAAGCAGTGAGGAACTGAGGCCTTTAACAAGCTAGCCTCTTGGAAGTTGAATCTGTATAGCCAGCTGAATTTAGACTAAGACTTTCTCCTGGTAACAGTGGGAGCTCTAGAGCTTTGTCACAACAGTCAGAGGCCAGAGGTACCCAGCTCAGCTCTAACCCATAGATGCTGCAATGATGAATGCTTGTTTGAAGGTTCCCTACTTTGCTTATTTTGGGGAAAGATTATTAATCACCTCCCATGAACAGTGAAAATGACACTCATCTTTAAATTTGGTTTTAACTTTATTATGATATCAATGACTTCTCTTGAATTAAACTAGCACCTAATCAGTGATGCGACAAGATAAACTACCCAACAAATAACTCCATTCAGTTTTAAGTTTCCAGAAACACAGAGGGCAAAAAAATGAAAATTGAAATTCTTAGCAATGAGGATAACTAAAAAAATCTCTTTGCTTATGACTTACAATTTGGCCTCATGTGAGCAGAGAGTAGATATTAACTAGATGCTTGTATCTCTTTAAATACAACTAAATACCCAGGGTATGATTTCAAAGCTCTCTGTAAAACTTCTGATAATTTCTAGGGAGTTGCATATTTAAGGTGACCTCTGGGGCTGATATATATATATATATATATATATATATATATATATATATATATATATATATACCAATTGTATCTTGATATACCATTAACTCAGACTTGGATCTCTAGCTCATACTTCCATAAAATCTATTAAAAAATTGAGTTGAACAAATAAACTACATCGAAAAAGGAGTCAACATAATAGTACAATAGATGTGTGTATATAGTTGTATCAAATAGCACACACTACTTCAAGTTCATGTTAAACACTACATGTACTTGCCGGGCGGTGGTGGCGCACGCCTTTAGTCCCAGCACTCGGGAGGCAGAGGCAGGCGGATCTCTGTGAGTTTGAGGCCAGCCTGGTCTACCAAGTGAGTTCCAGGAAAGGCGCAAAACTGCACAGAGAAACCCTGTCTCGAAAAACCAAAAAAAAAAAAAAAAAAAAAAAAAAACACTACATGTACTCATTCTTAAGATTCTTCTTGGCCATACAGTCAACACTTTCAGTTTGACCCTTCATTTTCCATAGGATTTGTCTTTACTATTTCTTCTTTCCCACAATCTCACATTGCCTCTTTCTGATTTCAAGGACAAAAGTTGAAACGCTAATCATTTGTTTTCTGTTGTCAGTTATTTTCACAAGAGCTTTAGTCTATTTTAATATATACAACCAACTTTTACATAGAAATCTGTAGAGTTGCTACACACAGACACACAGACACACACACCACCACCACCACCATCACCACCACCACCACCACCACCACCACCACCACCACCGGATTTCTACAGTAATTCATGGTTTGCATACAGGTAATATGCTGAATGGTAATATTCTTACTTCTTCACCAATACCTTCAAAAGTATTTGTGTGAATAAATTTCTTAATAGAAAAATGTAATAGCTAAATTATCATTTATCATAATTTTCCCTTTGAAGTTGAATTTCTCATTTCAGAAATTTACAAAAAAAGATGATTATTTCCTAATTATACAAAAAAGGTGAGTTTTTTAGAAGAAAATGAAAGTGATAAGAACATGCCAATAAGGTTTATAAATGTATCATTGTCTAATAGTAGGATGCATCATTCAGTAAGGAATAAGAATATGTATTAATACATATTTAATGAATCCTCACTCTTTCCCAAGAACCAGGATAAAGGAATTGAGAACTATCTTGCTTCCTTTATAGATTAAAAGGGAAATGAAATACACGGAGAGAAAGAAACGGTGAGAGCAGCCTTATCAACAGTTTCAACAGCACTGAAGTCTGCCTATCCACAGCTCTGTGTGTGAGGTACGAAAATTCCAGACAGCCAGGAAGGAGGAAGCTCAGTGATGAGGAGGCTTGGCAGGAATTGAGCTTTAAGTATATCTGGATTGCTTTGTGGCCATAGTCCTAGGCATATACATATTTTTTCATAAATTCCAAGTACTCTAGATGAGCTGTACCAGTAGAAAAGTGTAACTCAATAGAGTTGTTAGTAATCAACGAATTACTGTGTATAAGAAAACATATTAACATTAGTAAAATAAATTTGCAAGCACGGGATAACAATTTACAAAGCTTAGAAATTTGTAAGAGTCATTGGAGAAAAAAAGCCAAGTAGGGATTAGAAGACACAATTCTCCAATAAATTTAATGAAAATTAAACTTGAGGGACACAAGGAACAAAAATAAGAATGGCAGTAGCAAATCAGCATTTAGATACAACAACTAAAGAGAACTATTACAACAGGTGGCCTCTGTGGTCCCAGGCATGACTACTGCTGTTCATAAATGGTGCTTCAAATACATTTAAAATTTCCTTTGATGTTTGTACTACTTCTTTTGTTTAATAATCCCCATTTGTCTCTGAGTCATGGCTAGGCACTATTATGGAGAAAGATGTTTCTTCATTGCCTAGTCCTCAGTAACCATGGGACCTTATTGGCTTGTGTTTTGAGGCAGAGGACTCTGTTATTTCTCTTAGTGTTTATCGAAATGGAAATTTTTTTTGTGTGTGCATGTGCATGTGCGTACATGCTTGGAGGGGGGATACATGTGCATGCACACCCATGTCCATACTCTCAGCTGTTCTTTGAGAATTTATATTTAACCCATTTGCATTTTAATACTAACAGAAGCAGCTACATTGTTTTACAGATCGAGAACACCACATTAAAAGACAGCATGGAATATCCTGGATTGAAAACTGTTTGAGAAGAATGTAATTTACTATGTTTCCTGAATGTAAGCAACATCATTTACTACAGTAGGAATCTCTTTCAAGAGGTACACATACAAAAAAATTCCATATACCAAAGTCTTAGTAGGTTTTTTTTTCATTTCTTAAATGGTATAAGCTTAATTTAAGGTTGTTATTAACTTACTATTTTAAAGCATGAGGACACTAGTTCTCAATAAGTGGAGTTTATAAGTCTCAAAGTGGCAGGATTCACATTCAGATTTCCCCAATTTGAAGCTTAAATATTTCTTCAAAATCAATTAATACAAAACTAAACATATTGCATTTGCTTTGAACTAAAATATAATTGAATCATTTGTTTGTTCTTCTCTCTCCTCCCTCCATCCCGCCCCTGACTCTCCATTCCCTTTCAAATTCACAGTCTCTCATTCTTTAATTATTGTTACATATATATGCATATGTATGTGCTAATAAATACATAAATGAAACCTGCTGAGTCCATTTAGCATATATATATATATATATATATATATATATATATATATATGACTGTCCACTTGAGAGCGGATGATTTTAAAAGTAGTACTCAGAAGGAACTCCTGTTGATTTGCCTTGTCTAAGTTCAATGTGATGGTGTTTGCTTTACCTTATTATTTTTTATATTATTATATTTTGTTGCTATCTCCTAGGAGCCTGTTCTTTTCTAAGGAGAGACACAAAGGGAGTACACCTGGGTGGGAAGGGATGTGGGGAAGAATAGAGGGAGGGGGAACTTTAATCAGGATATATCATAATAATTTATTTAACATGTAAAATAAACAAACAAATATATAAATAACCCATCTAGGGTAAATTAATTTGGCAGCTAAAGAAACCATAAAACACATAGTCCTGAGGAAATGTGTGTTTAGCCAGGCACACACAGGTGGTCATCCTCATTTCTTCCTGATATTAGGCACTCCTCCTGTGAGACCTAAATAGCCCACCTTCCCCACCTCCACAGCTGCCCTCTTGACAACCACCCTTCCCCCCACCTCTCCCTGGTACCCAAGGGCATTCACATCCCTATGGTGTGTTCTAAGAGGTGCTTGTCCAGATACCTGGACAAGGGGGTTGGTAGTTCCTTCCCTGTCCTCAGTTGGTCACTGAAATGGCACTTCAGGTAAAGTCCATTGCCACTAAGCCCAGTGACCTGAGTTCCATGGGACCCACATGATGGAAGGAGAGAACCAACTCCTGCTACTGGCTCTTAGACGTCCACATGCATGCATGTCACCCCCTCTGACCTCCACATGCTTGCATGCCCATCCAACACATACACAATTTTTTAAATGTATTTAAATGTATCCTTCTAAAACAGAACATAAGCCAGAGTTTACCTCCATGGTAGAGTGAAATATACTAGTCCAAACCTCTGGATTGAATTCACAATACACATAAACATAAATAAAAACAATTTTTCCCATGGGCCTTCTAGGCACCATGGTGGTAAGTCATGAAATCCCACAGGTTTTATGAACAATATCACTACGTTGTCGTGGGTGGTAAGAGAGAATTTAAAATTTTGTTTTCAGGAATTCTTTCTTTTCATTAACTGACATGCAACTCAACAATGAATTTTTTATTATATGTGTGTGATTTTTTTAATTGAGTGTATGAGAGCAATAGGTGCGCATGTCACTGAAGCTGCCCATGAAGTTCAGAAGAGGATGTCAGACTCCAGCAGTAGAGTTCCAGGATCTTGGGAGCCACAAAACATGGATGTCGGATAACAAACTGGGTCCTCAGTACATGCCCCTTAATCCTGAGCCATCTCTCCAGCCCCCAAGATTTTAATTTTCTTAGTATTGTGACACAGTGCATAGTAAAGGAGACATATGGAATTGTATTAAACTCACTGTATTTATTTAAATAAAAGTATAAATGACACAAAAGGAGAGCATTACAACACATTAATTGCCAAGAGTAACTCAGAGCTCACATCAGGAATCTCAATACTCAGAAAGCACAAGAAGGCTAGCCAGAATCTGCAGACCTGGCTGGACTACATATAGAAACACTCTCAAATTAGTTGTACATTGTTTTACATATTTTCAAGTACTTGATGCTCAATTAACTCAAAAAAAATCTCACAGAAAAATAAAGCAGTATTCAGAGACTCAGTTTACAGTGCCAGAATTTGCAATCCAATAATTCTGTAGTAACATGTGAGGAAATTCAATTTAAAATATAAAATACATTTTTAAAATACGTTATGGGTAATTTATGTTATTTCTAATTTTAAAAGTCTGTGTGCTTAACATAAGCAATTCAACCAACCTTACTAAGTAAGTTCATTGTTTCCTTGAAAGGATTATCTCTCTCTGTGACTGTAAATAAGAGGGTCATAAGTGAATCAAACACATAGCTCAGAAGATAAGAAAACCAAATTTCCATCTTTATTTTAATCTTCAATAGTTCCCAATTGTGTGGTAGCTGCCACTTCAGAATAAATAGCCAGAGTTCATTTGTATGAAATTTAGTCATCTTTATTCTGTGGTTATTTCCTATATGACCTGTTCTACAAAGTGGAATTTGTGTGCTTTTGTTATTGTGGTTATTTTTCCAGAAATAGACAAGAAGTAGTGGTGATTAGAGGCTATACTTAAGCAGCATTTCCCTAACATTATAATTCCAAGGAAATTAGACTTTGGCTCCAAACTCATAAAAATTTAGCAGCATAAAGCATAAAATGTACCCAATCTTAATCAATGTAAATTGCACTGGGGAAAGGGATGTAGATATGCAACCAACAGTCATCCAATTCTTCAGAAATGTTCTCTTTGAATCAATTCTTAAAGCTATGACTTAATGAGTGAAATTCCAGCACACTTATCAAATACAAAGTTGAATCATCTATTAACATTTTGTGCTTTGTGTTTATTTAATTGGATAAGAAACTTACTATTTTCATTTCTTCTGCCCTTGGAAGACTGTAAGGATATTGCTTCCTCTGCCTATTTTATACCTTGTGAATATATTTTTAAATTATGAAAAAAGTATGAAACCATAATTTGTGATGTTTTTTTTTTAATTGAATGTGGTCACAATAAAAAGAGCAATTGTAAATACAATAAAATCTAACCTTGGGCAATGTTACAGCTAGCCATTTTTTAGCACAGAGCAATTGATTTTCATCATTGTACCATCAATCATTCTTCATCCCTACTTAGTACTAATTAACAGGTTTTACTCAGAATTTTATCACCTGAACTGATAATGCAACTTAAATGTCGTATTTCACAATCTGTATTATAAGCTAACATCTGTTTATCTTCAGTTGTGATGTTCAACCTAACTAATAGTTATCTTAAGCAGAGGGAAATTCTCTTGCACCTAATAAATGATCTGCAAATGAAAAGGTGCTTCATAAGCATTTTACTTTAGCAAAATCTTGGAAATTGTGTTCCCACAGTAATGAGAACTACACAGGGCCCGGTTATTCTATTGATTTTGTCCACATGCATTGTTTTCATGCTAGACGTGGAAACTCTGCAGCACTCAGGAAGCGCTAATGTAAATGCCTCCTAGTGCAGACCTTAACGATGTGGTCTACAGTTTCCTTCTCACATGCCAATCTAATTAAAGTTTCCACAGAAAGTGAAAGTGACATATGTAGCAGAGCATAGAGATGTTTACATAGCAGTTTTCAGGTGTCTAACAACACTGAAATTGTTTACTCATAAAGCAAGAAAGCTTAGCTTAATGTAAGGCAACGATGGAAGTTTTGTTCAAATTATTGTTATGGGAGTTAAGTACCACTCAATAATGAGTGATGGAAGGAACAATTAAAACAGCCCAGCTGCAAACACAACAACTCCATTATCCCATCCAATGTCAGGGTTGACTAAATCATAATGCGATTTCTGCTAGAGAGGAGTCATTCCGGGGACCATCCATTAGGTGTGGATGCTTGTACATTTCCCCATTTGCCGGGAGAACTTTTCCTTTTGTGTGTGGTTTATGTTAAAGAGAAATTCTCCACACACTAGACTGCATGCTCTCATGCGCATGCCATGTTCTCTCTCTCTCTCTCTCTCTCTCTCTCTCTCTCTCTCTCTCTCTCTCTCTCTCTCTCACACACACACACACACACACACACACACACACACATACACACACACACACACAAATACATGAAATGTAATTAAAAAACTTTTGAGCTGATAAGATGACTAAGTGCTTAAAGGAGTTTGCTGCCAAGCCTGGCAACCCGAGTCACCCCACCTGGATGTATAGGTGACTGCAGAACATCTACTCCTAAGGTTACCCTCTGTCTTCCATACATTTTGCCATGGCACACAGGAATCCCCCCCCCACAAAAGTACATTAAAATGCAATTAAAATTAAAAAACCTATCTGAAGTCTTCCATCTGTTATCTTGCTGCCTGAAGAAGGTGGATACATACTTTCCTGAGTATGTGCTTTTTTGCCTTTCCAGTTAATCCAAACTTCATTATATTAAACCAAATGCATTACACATGGAATTAAATAAGCACACTTTGGCTAATAACGAAGTAATTATAAAAGTGAATTTATTAGTTCAAAACTTTTTTAAGGGATTAGACACATTCTTGCTATAAGAATCACAAACCCGTGACAGATACCTTATGGATGTCAAAGACTTACTGATGACAAAGAATAAGTCATTCCAGCCTACCACTGAGGAATAAACAAGCAAGAACACCAGGAATAGCTAGATTGTCACCTTACTAGGACTCTCAATTTCCTTTTACATTATGTTAGCAAAAATACATGGTGAGGATTTCCTCCTTTCAAATATGGCAAAATACTTGGGATTTGTAAACACCATGATGTTATGGTCTAAATAGTGTCTCTGATTCTTGTATCTTCTTTTGACTTTTAACTCTTGCTACCAGCATTTGAATATCAATTTAAAATAAATAGAAACTTTTTATGAGAAGAATAATCCATGCTGTGAGAGGCATACCTTAGACAAAACAGAAGTAAAACGTACCCTTAACACTCTGCACATTCTTTCATTAATATTGATGTTATCAGGACTGCCCTCATGCTCGAAAAGAGCTAAATAGACAAAGAAAATTAGAGTTGAAGTGTCTATATAAACAGAAATGAATATGTGATAATTTAAATAATATAAATCACTTCATCATATATTAATATGTACCAATGATAACATCTTGGATAATACATCAGTACTCATCATTTTCATAATCTATCACTCCATCAGTCACTATCTACTTCTGTTTCTTTTCTCTTTACTTAATTTTTAAAAGAAGATACTGGATCACTAGTGTGTTTTTTGTAGACATAAAGTAACATGAGATCATGCATGCTACAGCTCCTGAGCTAGGGAGATAAGCTGTTTGACTATGAGAAGGAGTGATGTTATTGCCAAAAGTGACCTAACAGAAATGAGAGGTACAGGACTGAAAGCTTTTATCATCTGAATAACAAGCCAAATACTTAAGACAATTTTTATACAATGCTTTTGGGTTGGTTTAAGGATATACTGTTAGAAAAATAGCCTCCCTCGTTCTTGACTTTCTGGTTTCATTTTTTTTCCGTTGGTCATCAAAATTCCAGTTGTCGTCAAGAAGCCTTGACACAATCTCTGAGGGAAAGCGACTTTGATAATGAAGGTCAAGAATATCTGAAGACCGAAAAACATCTTAAGGAAAAGTGCTGGAGAAACTGCTCTTTGTTTACCTGTGTGGTGTGTCTTGTACCCATCATGGTCTCCCTGGGCTGCCAGTTCATCAGTGATTCTGTATCAGACCCCTGGTCTTTCTCTCCTAAGGGTAATTGCACGATTCTGTTATGTTTCAAAAAGAAATAGATGTGTGGAAAGCAGAGTCACAGTCTGCCCCCAGCATACCAAAATTACACTTGTATTTCAGCAGTCTTTGTGTTCTCTGAAGTACTGTCTGCTGCCCTGTGAGCCTCTCAAAATAATCAAGCATGGAGATACCTTGAGTGATGTTTGCCTGAAACTACATTTAATGGGCACCTATACTTTCAGATGCCTAAAGTGCACATAAAATATGTAATTTCTGTGAAAACTTTCTTAGCACATCTTTTGTTCTTTTCTTTCTATATTAGTTGATAGAAAAAAAGAGTAATTTGGGATGAAAATATAAAATGGAAGAGCAAAAAATAAATAGTAAAGATGTAGATAAAATATGCAGAAGGGAAGGTTCATCTAAATATATAGTTGGGATTGTTCCAAGCTTGGCATTTTAAGTAGGAAGTCTTTTGGATAACCTGGTACGAAGAGCAACTATTCTGAGAGAGTCTCTTTAAAAAGTCAAACTAACCTAAATTCCAATAAGCTCTGATTGAGTAGAAATAAGAGTAAGCAAGCTGACCTTTAAAGAAAATTGTTTTATATCCAGTATTGGTTTCTTGGGGTAAATATTTCATTTTTAAACTTTAAGCTAAAAGAATAACTTCAATTCAAAAACTAACATCTGTTTGTTTCTGGACCTAATGGAGCTATAAAATTATTAAGTTTTTCTCATAGAAAATTTGAATACAACAACCATCTTAAAACACTAATCCATGGCACAAGTCTTTCATGTATACCTAAAAGTATTATGCAGTGGATATAAAATCTCATGTATTCAATAATTGGGATATGTTCTATTTAAATAAATTTGTTTGTTTGTTTGTTTAGTGTGTATCCATGCTTGTGTGCTTGTGGTGTGTGTGTGTGTGTGTGTGTGTGTGTGTGTGTGTGTGTGTGTGTGTATGTGTGGTGTCTGTGTGGGTATTTTTGTGTGTATGATGGGTATATAACTCTATATGTAGGAGCATGCCTCTTTATGTGCAGAGGGTAGAGAAGGAGATTGAATGATCTCTATAAATTCCTACCTTATTTCTTTGATACAATATCTTTCACTGAACTTGGAGCTATGTTCAGAGGTATTGGCTAACCCATTGGACAACAAGCCCCCGTGATCATCTGTCTTGGCCCTCCCCTTCTTCAAGCACTTGGATTACAAGCACATTGAGGCCACTCCAAGATTTTGGATCCAAACTTATGCCCACATGTTTGTAACAAACTCTCTTGCATCTTGCAAGCCATTGGCTTGTGTTTTAAAAGGGTTTTCAAAAGTTAACCCCTCAGACATTGAGAATTATTTTTACAGTCAACATTTTAAACTGTGACACTTACATATCACATACATAACTTGAATTAATCATGACATACATTCAGACATTTACAATTTTATGTGATTTAGTCTATCAATATTTATTTAGTCTTTCTTCCTTTGCATTTCATTTATAGAAGCACTTACCATTTTTGCCATAACTTGATTTGCTTCTTCTTTAGGCAGTTATGTGCTCAAGATATGTATGTTCATCTTACCACACAGAGCTCATTATTTCTCTCATGATGCTCATTATCTCATTGCTGCTTAGAGATGATCTTAACTGTTGATTTTGTGACTTTAGAATAACATTTGTTGTTATATCCACCTTCAATATTGTCTCGTTTCTTACCTCTTTGGTGATCTGTGTCACAATCTCAGTTCATTTCATTGCTGTGCTTTTTAATATCTTACTCAACTTTGAAGATGTTGTGATTTCCTGTCATTACTAATGCAACTTTAAAAACGGACTGTGTTTACAGGTAGAGACTTCCTCGGGAGCATCTTACTGTTCTGAGCATCTTTCATCCAGCTACTGTGCATACCATGATGATTTCTGCAAATTGTTGGGACTCACATTAGTAAAGATATGTAATTAGATGACATAACTTCCAACATGTAGGCCTAGAAATTATTTTTAACTCCCTCTTTGCCTAGAAAACACTTTGGATTTTTTAGGCAATCCAAATTATCAGGGGTCAAATTACATTTCTTAGTTATGAGGTGATGCCTGAGAAAAATGTTGTTAATCCATTCAATAAGACACTTTACTAGGGTTCATGATTGCGAACTCTTGTGTATATGAAAGTAAAAAGAATCTATATTTCAACTTCACATTTCTTACAATTCATTTATTGCTTTTCAGAACTATCTGGAAACTATCTTCGTGTAGGGGCCAGATTTATTGATATAATAATTAGTAATCAATGCAAAACTCACTTCAAAAAGCAGCATCAGTTCTGTTTTTTTTTTTTTTTTTTTTTTATAGCGTTGATGTGGGTTTGCAATCAACAGATGTGCCATGTATTGATTTCATCTTGTAGAGTAAGAAGGACTTGAATCTGGTCCAAAGTGGTTGGTTACTCCCTTGATGTTCATGCCACTATTGTCCATTGGAAGTGTCTTTTAAATATCAACTTACTTACAATTTCTAAATGTTCCTCCAGAATTGAAGGTATTTACCTTTAGCTGATGGTGTGACTGTGCTAGCAAAAGAATTTAAGATAATTTAAACTAATACCTTTGAACAATGAAAAATAGGAAGGCATCCCTTAGTCATTATTTGATGGTTTGGTGATAATATATTTTTTTTCTTCAAGATTGGTAGTGTTGGGAGACAAAAGAATCTGCGGATGGGAAAAGGATGACCTGGTAGAGGAATTTAGAAATTTAAAATTTAGAAATGGAGATGATTTCTTTTTTTTTAAATTATATTTGTTTGTGTGTATAAGTGTGTGTGAGAGAGGGGGGAGGGAGGGAGAAAGGGAGGGAGGGAGGAAGAGAAGGAGGGAGAGAGAGAAACTTTGGGAGTTGGTTTTAATTTTTTATCATATGGGTTCTATGGATAAAACTCACCTGCTCAGGTTTGGTGTAGGCATCTTTATCCATGGAGCCATATCACTAGCCCTTAAGAATGGAAAAGACTTCTAGAGCTCATCTGTCTTGTAGCAAATCCTTCTTTTAGAATATTTTTTCCATGGGTCTATATAATCATTATATAAAGATCTACCTTGAGAATATTCCACTCATCATCTCTGCATGGCATTTTAGTTTGGTCAATAAGAACCTTAAGTGATGTTCTTATTCAGTATCACTAGTGTTTCTATTTCTGTTCTCCACACTCTCATTATTATGGTTAACAGTTTTAGCTGATATTCTTCTTGCTCATTTTTATCAACATTTTGATTGGCTCAATTATAAACTGTGGCATGTATTGCACTCATACACGAATGTAAGTAAAATAATGAATAAATCTAAATTTTTCCTGTATCAAAGTTTCAGGTTTTTTGTTTGTTTTATCATCTTTATTTTAGTAATTAACTCAACATACAGAGCAAAAGGTTATAGGTACTTTGTTTTTAAATGCCTGCTGACCTACTCCCATCTTTATTTTAGTAATTAACTCAACATACAGAGCAAAAGGTTATGGGTACTTTGTTTTTAAATACCCGCTGACCTACTCCCATCAGGCATGCCCACCCTTGACTCTCACTTTTTGGTCCTGGTTCTCCTCCCAGCTATTTTCTGCTTTTACCTTCATGTTGTATCTACTTCATTACCACCACATTCCACCAGAATATCTGTCCTTTCCATCTCATGGTTCCTTTTCTAGTTCCCAGATCTACAGCCTCCCAAACACATACATATGTACATATATACACACTAAAATCTAGGGCTCACATATTGTGATACATGATATTTGTCTGTGTCTATCTTATTTGATTAACATATGAGTCATTTCATTCATTTCCAACATAGGTTATGAATTCATTCTTTACAACTAAAATGAATTCCATTGCATTCATATGCTACACTTTTTGCCTGCCTGCTTGTCTGTCTGTCTGTCTGTCCATCTGGGGATGCCAAATTGATGACAGGTATACATAAAGCCAGATGCATTAAGTCAATTGAAGCAGGAGTTACAGGGAGTTATGAGCTTCTCAGCAGGGTGCTGGGTAACAAACTCAGGTCCTCTCCGATAGCAATACACACTCTCAATGGTAAGCCATCTCTCCAGTCTCTCAGTATCTCTTTTATATAAATGTGAACTAATCATAATAAATGACAGTAAAATAAGTTTTATATACTACTGAAGATACAGTGATAATACTATGTAAGGACTGACATTATTTAGTGTTTATATGGATCTATTAATATATTCCTGATAGGGAAATGTCTTAAAGCATAGTGAAGATTAAAACTATAGAATAAAATATGGCAGCTACCTATAAGAAACAAATAGAAATTATTAATGACTAAAAGGCACTTATGAATCAAGCAGTGAGTCTAATCAAATCAAGATTTTGCAATTCTATTACATATGGATATTTGAACTAACCAAATTATACAATTTGATGTTTTAAAGGGAAATCTAAATGCATAATTATGTCACTTCTTTTACATTGGAAAAAATTTCTAAACATGAAATATGATTATGTAAGGCATTAAAAAAACTTAAGGTCAACATTTGATGAGATAGCCTGCAGCATTATTCTCATTTTGTCTACTGCTTATCACCCTTGATGTGAAGCAGAGCTCCTTAAATACTGCAAGTTTATGTAGTATTTTTATTCACTGAAACTCTGCCCAAGATCTTAAGAAGTATTTCACATCTCAGTTGTATATGCTGTATTTGGGTCTATAGAGAACTCTTCCAACTCAATAATTTGTAATTCTGACAGAGTGCCCAGTGTTAGAAATTAGTAATGCCAATGGCAATCACTCTTAAAGTTACAATGTCAGGAGGGCAGAATGTGTGTGTGTGTGTGTGTGTGTGTGTGTGTGTGTGTGTGTGTGCATGTAAGTGCTTTTATTAATGTATTTGGAACTTGTGTGTGTGTGTGTGTGTGTGTGTGTGTGTGTGTCAGACAGAAACATGATTTTCCCATAGTTGAAGATCATATAATTGAAAGTGATTTCTCTGAATGTTTGGAAAATAGTG
Organism: Peromyscus leucopus; assembly: GCF_004664715.2. Taxonomy (NCBI): domain Eukaryota; kingdom Metazoa; phylum Chordata; class Mammalia; order Rodentia; family Cricetidae; genus Peromyscus; species Peromyscus leucopus. Next base: position 56,388,461 of record NC_051084.1, read on the forward strand.
TTGGACAAGGCACACTGTGACACACTGCATTCCCTTTGTCTTTAGCTTTGTTATATGTTTCACTAAGCATGAAATAGAATCATTTTCACTTTTACATTTCCTTGTATAAATGTCATTGTTCTTTACTCATTCAACATGCCTTACCTTTCTGCCACTTCCTGCTTTTTCATTTCCTCCCCTCTAAATAGTCCTTCAACTTTCAAGTGTGCGTGTGTGCTTATGTGCATGTGTGTGCACGTGTATGTGTGTGTGTGTGTGTGTGTGTGTGTGTGTGTAAATGTGACAATAGTTCTTTCAGACAGATGAATTATGGCAAGAGTTCAAAGGTTAAAATGTCATAAAGTCAAAATTAGAGCAATCTACATCTAATTTATGATTATAGAAAAAATAGACCGCTTCAAAATTAAATTTAGTGAAACCTAAGTGTTTTGAGGTCTACAGCAGTGGGCAGGAATAATACAGATCTTCCTAACTACTCATCTTCTTGGTCACATAAGCTCCAGCTGGCATCGTGTCTTGTACCTCTATTATATAATCTTGTGTTTGGCAATATGACTTTCTGTTTTTGGAAGCACTAATACATGTCATTGTCTTACAGTTGCCTGGGGATTTGGTGCAGTAACATACTGTACATGTCTGAAGCTTAGGGACCGTAGGCTCTTCCACATAGCTTAGGCTACACCATCTTAGCTCGTTAAACTATGATCTATGATGTTCACGCAACAAAGAAATTACCCAGCCACAACTTTATCACATTTAAAAACCTCTACATTAGTTGATTCTCTGTGTGTGTTACAATAAACAAAGAAGTTTTCACACATAGTAAAATGATCTTCCAAGTGCCGAGTGTCTCATTTGGTTTATATCTTGGTCAATTAGGCATACATTGAATGCAGTGCTAATATCACTCCTGTTTTAGAATAGCAGTGAAACAGGCATGTTCTTGGTGTGTCCTCCTCATCTGTAATATTATCTGCCAACAATTTCACATCCATCAACAATTTCCCCACACACTATTTTGATTTTGCAGCTTCATTGGTGTATACTCTGCACTAAAACATTCAAGGTAAAACAGAAAGCTAACTGCACAGGGACTCTTAAGCTCATTTGAACACAACTGAATTTATTACCACAATGAGGATAAAAAGCAGTTTGACTTCTCTCAATCCTCACTAATTCCCTCTGCTAATTCAGAATGTCCACAGAGAAACCCAGTAGGGTAGAATGCAGAAATGGTGGTTTGGAATATGAGCAACGTTCAGAGAGAGTAGAGTGTGCCTCAAGTCTGTGTGCAGACTATGGATCACATCTATTCTGGAGTCCTGCTCATATTGTAGAAAACTACATCTAATGATGCCGAGGAAGATGCAGGTTGTGCAGAGTACAGACTGATTTCCATTCTGTGCATTCTGTTCCTCACGGTAACTGAATGATACCAATTATGGGATATCAGAGAGGGAATTCAGGTGGTAAAAGGCTCGAAATATATAACACAGACTAGTATAATAAAAACCTGTTATTTCGGAATGGAAAATTTTAAAGAATATGAAATCATGCTAAAACGGAATCCTCTTAAACTTTGAAAGTGTCTCAAAAGTGATCATAAAATATAGCATTCAAGACAGCAAAAGAACTATTGAATAACAAAATTTGACTGATGACTACCTCAGATAGTTTTGTATTCAGAGGTCAATACGTTTTGAAGTATATTTTAAAAAATAAAATAATTTCTGGTGAAGTATTTTAAAGAGGTGTGAATCTGACAATAAATTACTGATATTCATACTTAGCCTGAAATGGAACTACTAATTCTGTTGTACTTTAAAGAAGAAAATGTTCCATCAGCTTATTAATGTGTAGTCTTTCCTTTACTCTGTTATTTGAGTGGCTACAACCACAGACTTTTCTTCTCACCACTACCTTGGAGTGTACACTACCTGTATGTACACTTTTCTCTATTCTCAGGAAACATTTGATCCTTCGGGGACAAATAAATTACCTTCACCTACATACATGGAAGCATCAGTCCCAGATGGAATCAAATCTGCACACATTTCTAATTTAGACCTCTGAGCCTCAGTCATTGGCTTTGTTTACCTGTGATAAACTTTCTTTTTGTTCCTTCACTGCTCTCCTCTGCTAGAAAATCCAAATACCACCCTCTTTATTGTTGGAACAGTGTCTGACAGGGACAAAGACTACAAGCCATGGGGTTTATGCTACCGTTATCTTTGAATATACTTTTGGTAAATTATGCATATGGAAGGCCTTATATCCCACCTCTGGTCAGTCTCAGAGGAAACAGGATAATTTTTCAGGTGATTTTTCTTCCTATTTTTGAGTTGCTATTATCCATAGTTCTCTGAAGTAAATCAATGCCTCCTCTGACTTTTCATAGTTCTCTGTGTGCCACTTGGATTCTAAAGTTCCTTTAGGGTTGATTCTCCTTGTCCCTTTCACTTTCCTCTTCATCAGATTTGCACTGCTACCTTCTCAGGAAACACATCACACTCACACTCTTTATGCACAACCTTCATAGCCTTGTATTCTGAAAGTGGGAGCATTCACACATGTTCCTCCTTAGTGGCTCAGGGTCACCTGTCAAGTGCTATCTCTATACATCAGATTTCTCAGAACAGGTCCCATCAAATCTTCAGACCTAAACACGATATAAAAACTCTTCAGGTGAACCTCTTCCATTCTTTAGGCAAGTGATCTGTTTCCACATTGTTTAGGAGTGGAACTGAGGCCTCATATTATTTGCACAAAACTACTCTCCAGCAACTCAATTCAAGTACTCAAGTGATATTTCAACTTCCAATTTAATATTTTGCCTCTTGTATGCCTTCAAATACCTAATGGCCAGTTTTAGTTTTGCTTACTTTTATATTGGTATGACAAAACATTCATAAAAGCACACAAGAAGAAAAGTTTATATCAACTCACAGTTCAATGATATACTTTATCACAGAAGATAAGTCAAGACAGCAGAATATCAAAGTTCACATCACATTCACTATCATGAGGCAGAGAGTGATAGCTGACTTCTTTTGCTGTTGCTGTACAATAGCTAAATTCCCTCCTCTACACATCCATTTCCTTCAGTGCCACATACATAGTATTTCACAGAACATACCTCAATGAACTTCCTGCATGCTTATCTCTGTCTCAGCTCTTGTTTTCCCAAGACTCCATTTAAGATAATGTCCTGATAGTGAAACAAGGAAGGACACTCAAACTATACTTTGCAGCTCTATCAAGGATAGTATCACAGACGATATAAGAGCATAATATTGGGCTAGAGAGATGGCTCAGAGGTTAAGAACACTGGCTGTTTTTCCAGAGGTCCTGAGTTCAATTCCCAGCAACCACATGGTGGCTCACAATCATCTGTAATGAGATCTGGCTCCCTCTTCTGGCCTGCAGGGACACATGCAGGCAGAACACTGTATACATAATAAATAAATAAATCTTAAGAAAAAAGAGCATAATATCTTGTTAGGTAAAATGTTACATCACATCACTGATTGATATGGATAATATTTTTGATGGTGAATCTCAATTGTCAACTTGAGATCTGGAATAGACTAATCGAGGTTGCAAGATGCACTTTCTTCAGTTGGTACTATTTTGGCAGGGATCTTAGACTGTGTAGAAGCAGAAAGTGAGCGGAGCGCCAGTGTTCACTCTTCTCTGCTGCCTGACTTTGAACACCATGTGTTCCCTCAAGTTCTTGCCTTTCCATGATAGAATGTATCTTCCACCTGTGAGCCAAAATGAACCTGTTTTCTTTTGGTTATTTTTACTCTTAATTTTTTTATTCATTTATTTCTTTATCATAGCAATAGGAAAAGTAACAAGACTTTCCAGTAAAAGTAAAAGACAAAAACAAAGGGTGGGCTTGTGATGTCTGTCAGATATTTGGGGAAAGTGGAGTAAATGATAATATGAGGATTAGAGATGGAATGGCTGTGGCTAGGTCAAATTAATAATACGAAGACACTATTGTCAAAGAATTAAAGCAAGAGGGCCTTTAATTTACAAGGAATATAAATTCTTTCACAAATAGGAAAGAAAATGTTGTTTGTACTCCAGGACAGAATCACAAGAGGAGACAACATCTAGAGGTGGGTGACCTTTACATATGAGGAGGTGGGATTGTGAAACAAGACACACTTGAAAGTTTAACTCCTCAGTCTAAAGTTCTCTATAGTAGCAATCACTTTGAAGTTCCTGCTCTGCATTTCCAGGTTCCAGCCTTGGCTGGAGTTCGGATCCTGAGGCAGGGAAAGAGTGTCGGTGCAAGGAAAAATTCTGACCACCAATTGGATTGCACTCAAGTAGCCTCAAACAGCTCAGGCCATCTTTATTTATACTTAAACAGAGTTTTTCTTACCAGCCTTACTTAAACAGCTTTATTATTGGCTTCTATTTCTGACTGTAAGAAACACATCACAATTTAAGGAATACATCATGGTCATTAAGAAAGTCCCCATTGTTCTCCTTTATGCTTCCCCAAATACACCTCCCCATGGCCTGCATAACCTTACTGTAGACATAGAGTTGAGCATTTTTGCAGGCTTAACTAAATATTGAGCCAAACATATCCTGCTCTCAGAGCACTTATATCAGCTGGCAGATACTTGCTCTTTTGTATGGTAAAGATGAATCTATCTATGCCACATTTTACATTGTAGTTTTTCCTCTTGGAGCATATCAGATCCTACCAATGATTCTATGCTTGGTGTCCATGGAACTTACTCTCAACAGTTAGAATACCCCCAAATTGATTACTTTGGATGAATTATGTGCTTGTGGGTGTGATCAGTTAATGGCACCTCTTCATAGTAACTGAAGAACTTGGGATCCACCAGGAATCCAGGAAACAGAAGAATAGTTTCCACCAGGAAACTGTCTAGGTAGGCAGTAGACTATTCTTATTCTTCTAGAAAAAGATCAGGAGAGATGAATCACAAAGTAATTGTGCTATATGAAGAATAAAATATAATGACTGCATTTCAAAAATAACATTTAAAATATTCACAAAAAAACCACTTTCTACAGTTATAGAAAGTATGTGGTAAAAGAGAATAGTCCTGGAAGTGGGTGCAAGAGGCAGAGTAAGGATGACAGAGGACATTTCATTTTTTTCTTTATTAAGAAAATTTTTATTCATTTTACATAACAACCACAGATCCCCCTCTTATCCCTCCTCTCATTCCCCCAAGCCTTACTCCCCCTCCCATTCATGTCCTGTCCCTTCTGCCAAAAAGGTAAAGCCTCCCATGGGGAGTCAGCAAAGCCTGGTACATTCAGCTGAGGCAGGCCCAAGGCCCTCCCCCTGCACCAAGGCTGTGCAAGGAATCCCATCATAGGTAATGGGGCCCAAAAAGCCAGCTCATGAACCAGGGGTAGATCCTGATCCCACAGCCAGGGGCCCCTTAAACAAACCAAAATACACAAGATAGAGGACGATTTCAAGATGGTGGATGTGTGAGGAATTTTTAATTGAATGAGATATGTAATATAAGTGGTGTTTTTGTTGGTAGTGTTTGATTTCTGTTATAAGCATTAGTATGTATAAATCTTTCCTGATAATCCTAAGTCTCTAATGCCAGTTACTATCCCATGGCCATGGTGCAATGCTGTAAGGCAGTTTATGCTGGTTGTTCAAGAGTCAGCTCTAGCACTTATAAAAGAGATGAAGTATTATCTCTGTTCTGGTCCAATCTAAGGTAAAGATCAATGAAGAATAAAACCAACAGGACAAAGAATCAAAAGGAGGAATGGGAAAGCATGGTCAACAAAAGAAAGAAAGAAAGCCCATGTTGGGATTTTCTGGCAGCATTGGGAAGGAAGTGAGATCTATAAAGGTCATATTGACCCCCATCCAATAGCCACCCTTGCGCTCTCTCTCTCTCTCTCTCTCTCTCTCTCTCTCTCTCTCTCTCTCTCTCTCTCTCTCTCTCTCTCTCTCCTCTTTTAAAAGTAAGATTTCATTTATTTTTATTTTATGTGTGTGAGTGTATTGCAGTATGTATGTACATGCACCACATTCTTGCTTGGAAGTCAAGAAGCCAGAAGAGGGCATCAGACCCCAGTGAGCTGGAGTTTCTATTAGCTATCAAATGGATGCTAGGAACTGAACCCAGGTCTTCTGCAAGAGCAGCAAGTGCTTTTATTATTCATCAAACCATATCTCCAGACCTGAATCTTTTATTCTTATTGGTTTATTTCCTACTAAGTTCTTTAAGACAAAATAGAAAATCTAAGTCATTTCAAGTAAAACCTCTCATTTAATTCTGACAGAAAACACAAAACATCAACAACAAAATTCTTTACCTAGAAAGGCTATTAAAGGATCCTCTGCACTTTCATCAAGGTCTGCTGCTATTTTTCTTCAGGAGATGACCCTTCCCTTCAATTACTTTTTAAAGCCCACTTAGGATAAGATCTCCAAAGCCTTGTGGAATATATAGTGATTCCCACTCTCCTTAATGACAAACGAAACCTTCCACAGCTATGCATGTGGCTCTTTCCACATGTCACTCAGGTTTGCTGTAGGCAACCCCTCTTCCTTCTCACTTTCAGTCTATTAGAGATTGTATACTTTGGACTATAAGACAACATTTTTATTTCCTTGTGTTTCTTTCTGCTAGCCTATGGTTGTTTTATTAGTTCTCAGATGATTTATGTATTTTCAGTGTTCAGGTGCCTAGAAGGTAAGATGAATAGAGGTACTTTTATAGTAATATTTGAAAAATAGTTCAAGGCTTGAAAAAGCAAAGCTTATTAGGTATCAAAATTAAAATGAATGTTTTCTTTGCCAAGCTATTTTTATGAGACAGTACAAGAGTCATGAAGAGAAGGTTTCTGATAAATGTTTCTTTTTATGTTGTGCTCTATCCATAGAACATCAATGTCAAATATGAATACTGAGTCACTTACCACAAGACAGTTGTGTATGTTTTCAGAACTTTGTTCTGAAAGACACAACACCAAAGTACATGAATCCTGGGGCATCTAGAACTCTTAAGTATTGAAGACAAATGTTAGTCAAAACAAAGGCAAGACTTCCCATGACATTTCTTCATGGAGATATAGTGTATTTCTATCATTCTTTCATATAGAAACTTATTTTAATATCATCATGTGTGCATTTCAATAAATACCTATGTGTTTTGGGTGCCCTTATTAATTTTAAAGGTATCTGATAATATAAAGGGACCTCTTAATGTCTATAGTTTTAAAAGAAGGAACTCCCAGTATGATTTATATAATAAGGAAAAACAAATACCACCTAGCTTTCTGAAGACATATTTCTGAATACATTACAAATGTTCAAATGTTACTAATATTGCAACTCTTATCAGTTCTGTCCCTGGAATATTAGTCTCCCATTAATCTTAAATATCCACCAAGAACTATATGATTTTGATGATGTCCATAAAGATTATTTGTGTGTCATAAATGGCTTATTTGGCTTATATATATTTATCCTGCCATAAAACAAAAAATTAAAAATAGTCTGAGGGTAAAATACTCTTATTTGAAACAGGGTAACAATATTATACTCTCTTGGCTAAGATGCTAATAGAGTCTGACAAGAGGAATGCCAAGTATTACTGAGTAGCAGAGAAGTGTTCTGGAAAAGACTGAGGTCAAATATGAGAAGCGATGCACCTTATTACTCTCCGTAATAGATATGCTTCTAATGATGGTTCATAACCTGTGTGAAGGTGATTACAATAACCATTCAGGCAATCAGCTCAAGTTCCTATGAGGTATGCAGGAGCAGTGAGGAGAGGAGGAAAAGGTCAGGGTCATGTTTGGACCCTGATGATGCAGAAACACATGCACTGAAAGGACCTAAGTATAAACCAGACTCACAGAAAAAGTGAAAGAACCCCAAAATGGCAGATCTTTGAAGAGGATATAGAGGACACGCTAGAGCAACAGTTTATTGAGAATGATGAGAGAAGAGAAAGAACATCATGAGATGAGCTGAAAATGACAATAACCTAGATCCGGGATCACTAACCACTTCAGACGTCATCTTAGAAAAATGCAGATATCACCAAACAAAAGGCCATACAAGGCAGGAACAAACTATTGTTTTGTTTTTAATATTGGGGAGACTTGCTATGGATGTTCTTGTGATGAAAAAAATCAATAATGACACAAAGGCTAAAGCTATTGGAATGAGATATTTGAGCTTTGGGAAGGACCGGCTTTAGTCTCACATGCAAAGTTTTGCTGGATATGAGAGAGGTAGTCCCACCCCTTTTCCAAGTGAAGAGAGAAGTTCAAAGGAGAATGAACAAATGGCTTTTTATTTTTAAAGATCAGAAAGACCTGCAGGGTTAATCATCTTAATGATCTAAGAAATAAATTGTCCTGGCCATCAAAAAACACATGCTAAGGAAATGAGGTTCAATGGAACTTCAAATGTCTCAAGTGCTGGTTGTGTCCATGAAGGCAGACTGCAGCTGTGGGAGTTTTCTGAGAATATTTAGGCAATATTGAGAGTGGATGTAATGGGAGAGCAGGAGTTTTCATGGCTTCTCTGAGCTCAGTGGGCGATTCAGTAAAGAAAGGATAATATCTTGAGGTTATATTAGCTCAGAGAAGCATCAATAGAAGAGAATGAGGCAACAGTGTATAGGACACTAGGGAGAATGGGTTTTATGTTTCATAGCTGGGTAACAATGTAATTTATCATCCAAAGTGGGGCACATTTGAGAGCAAAAGAAGGCTTAGACTAAATACAAGATGTGGGAAATCAGAATAAATTGTTCTGTCAATAGGCAACTCATGATAAATGACCAGTTTGTTCACAATGATGAAAACAAATTTTTTAAAGACCATACCAATCGGGTGAAAATGTCTAGGAAATGGTCTAAATCTATGTGGAGTTGGAAAAAAGTTGGAGTAAGAGACTAAAAATCCTGGAAGTACAGAGAGGGCTACAGCAGGGTAGATTTTGCAAGCTTAATAGATACTGTGACTGTGGTTAATGAAACAATTTACCATTGCTGGAATGCTGGAGAGGAAGAATTTATTGAGGTTTAGAAAGTTGCAGTGGTCTAAGGTTAAAGCCCAGTCGTTTCTTTTCCTGCTCATTTAAAATTGTCAAGGAAGATAGTGGCATCAGCAGTGGAGACTTTGCAATCCAGAGGCCATAGTACTGCTCCAACATGGCAGTAGAAAGAAGATGAGAGGGTCAGTCAGCAGCAAGGATGAGGTCTGGGTGATGGGACGCTCAGTGAAGATAGTTTTATAAGAGGGCACCAGAGGTCTGTTAATGGCTATTAAGAAAATGAATACATTTGGCTGCCACGGCTTCATGTCATTAAGTGAATCATCCTTGATCCTATGTTCGCTCTACAACTTTGATTATAATTTTCCTTTCAATGCTCCCAGGGAAAGAATTAACTTTGTACTAATAACATAATCAGTTTTTACATATCTGTTGTAATCTTTATTTTAAATTATTTAACTAGACTTCTCATTATAATCCCAAATTTTAAATTTCTGATTGTAATTACATTTCTCCCTCCCCTATCCTTCCACCAAACTCCCCATATACCCTTCTTTGTCCTCTTTCAAATTCATGGGCTCTCTTTTCCTTAGTTATTGTGTGCCTATATATACATTCACATATATTCCTAAATATTGCCTGCTCGGTCTGCATACTATTACTTATATGTATGTCTGTTTTCGGGGCTGATCATTTGGTATTGGATTACTAACTATTTGGTAGGCTTTTTCCCAGGGAAGAATATTTTTAGCACTCTTGGCATTCCTTAGTTTCCTATAATTCTTTGTGTATGGTAGAGGCCTCTTAGTCTTTTTCCTGTCCACATTGGTATGTCTATTGGTGTCACCCTGGTTCAACACATGTTGCTGAGACTTTATGAGTGTAGTGTCTGACATTACTTGAAGTCACAATATCACAGGATACTTCCTGATCTTCTGGCTTTTTCAAACTTCCTTCCCCCTCATTTGGCAATATTTCCTGAGCCTTGGTTGTGGTTGTCATATTGGAGGTATATACATTGGGACTGGGCTACACAGTTCTCAATGTTGATTAGATGAGGTTTTCTATAGTGGTCTTTATCTGTTGTAATGAAAATTTTCCTTGATGAAGGATGATACTACACTTATCTGTGAGTATAAAGAAAAAATATTTATGTTATTGTTTCAGATTACACTGGATTACTAAAGAAGTAATTACAAACCCTCCCCTAATAACCATAACTTCGCTATCATAGGTTAGTTATGTAGTTTTCCTTTATCAGTTATGGTTTCCCTCTTGTTGAGTAGGTAGGTCATAGTCCAGTTAGGGTGCTATTCATCACCACCAAAGTATATGTGCCAATACTGGACCCTTAGGATTATCATGCCATGCTGGTCCTCAGTGTGGTTCATAGGTATTATAGTTGGACTGTTGTTTGCCTTCCTCCTTTGGAGCTTGCCTGGTGCCTCTGGCACCATGAAAGATAATCCTCAGGGAAGAGGCATTCAACTTAGTTTCAGCTTGTGAATCTCTGGGCCCTGTTTCTGAAGTGCGAAGTGTCTTCAGCAACAGGGACTTATCCATCTCTGGAGGCCACCAAGAGAAATAGCAATAGGCTATATGTTTGGGAACTCTGGCAAGACTGGCTAACAACCTAAAGAGGGATTTTCATGTCTGGTATTGGAGTTTTTGTTAGATAGTCTTTGGCTCATGGAGGGAGAATTGTCAGGGCAGATAAAAATGTTCATTAAAACAATGCATATTTATAAGAAATGGTGTGTATTATGCTATTTTAAAAGCAAGTTGTTAATGGTATATTTCTTTATGCTTTTCAGACATCCTTATTGCTATTTTACCTACCTTCCTCCTTCTGCATTTATTCCATCCCCACTCTGTAAAGAGTCTCCCTTTTCCATTTTCCTGATCAGATCACTTATGCTCTACTATTCCCCTCTGTATGCTCCCCACCCACCCCCATCCTGACAATGCTCCTATTCTACTTTCCTGGTTTCTGAAATTACCACAAACTTACACCTGAAGATTTGGAGCTATCTAAGTGTCTTCAAAGAGAGCGAACATATGACATTTGTCTTTCTGGATCTGGCTTACCACAATGAATATGACCTTTTCTAGTCTACACATTTACCCACAGTGTTCATGAGTTCAATTTTTCTTTACGTACTAATAGTATTTGATACTATGATAATAGTATTTTGGATATGTAGCACATTTTCATTACCCATTTATTGCTTAAGGATTCCTAGGTTGTTTCCATTTCCTATTTATTGTAACTAAAGCATCAATGAATACGGCTAAGAAAGTATCTTTGGTGTATGATGTCAAGTCCTTTGGAAATATACCAAGGAGTAATATAATTGGGTCATAATCAGTGTGGAGAATTCTCAAAAAGCTAAAAATAAATCTACCATATGCCCTAGCTATATCACTTAATGTGGTAGTTTGAAAGAAAATGTCCCCCAAAGGGAATGGCACTATTAGTAGGTATGATCTTGTTAGAGGAAGTGTGTCACTGCAGAGGCAAGCTTTGAGGTCTCATTGATGCTCAAGATACTGCCCAGTATCTCAGACTACTTCCTGTTGCCTGCCTGTGCAAGATAAAGAACTCTCAGCTACCTCTCCAGCACCATGTCTTCCTGCATGCCGCCATGTCCCACCATGATAATGGACCTCTGAAATGTAAGCCATCGCAATTAAATGTTTTCCTTATAAGGGTTGACTTGGTCATGGTGTCTCTTCACAGTCATGGAAGCCCTAACTAACACACTCACTCACTTTTGATTTTGATTAAGAATATTTCTTTCAAAAAGGACAGGCTATTCTCTTCTCTTGCTAGTAGACACAAATGGAGTGCCTACAGCAATGTCATGTCTTATACACTGGAGAAACAAAGGAATTGTCACATTCCAACACTGTTTTGTGGGTCTTCCTGACAGAGTTACATTTCAACACTGTTTTGTGGATCTTCCTCATGGAGTCCTATTATTTCTAAGTTTAAATAGCAAAAGGAGCTTCAAAAATACAAACTGTATTCAAGCATCTGTATTGAAATTACAATTGCTTGTCACTTTATCTATTCTATACCTGATATTTCAGATTTTAACAGACAAAAATAGTATCTATGCATAACTTTTGCATTTTGTTTCTTTCTATCATTCACTACATGAATGACTAGTTACTATTTATAAATGTTGTGGTATATCCTTAATATGACTTTAACAAGAAAAGATGATTGAGAAAGTATTTCTCTCTTTGTTTCATGTATGACATTTAATTGTAATAAAATCATAACATGCAGTGAGTTCAAGTATTTTTTTACAAACTTTAGGAATTTTGTTTGTGTGAAATGCCATAATATAATATTTGTCAAGTAAAGTAGTTGTAAGTCATTAATATATAAATTTTAAACTTAGGTTGATCATATAAAATTATTGAAATCATATCAAACCAAATCATAACCAATGTAACAAAAATATTGTCTTACTATTTAGTGATAATGTAAATGTTGTAACAGATGTGATAGTAATTCTGAATTATTGACATTTGTGTTAAAAAAAAGGTTGAACTGCATGAAATCTCTTCCTGTCACTTACTTTTGCCCTTCCATAGGATCCTTGATGATAGTGTTGGCTTCATCCTTTTGTCTTCACTCAGAAGCATCTCAGTAGAATTGAAAATTAATTTAATTCTTTCAAACTCTCACTAGGGAAGAGCACCCAGCCTCCAAATCTACCATATTTACCTAGTCTCTCTATATACTCATTTTGAAAGCCCTGGGAATATAGATAGTTCCTCAATGTTGTCAGCCATGTGATTAAAATTCATAAAGATACTATTATATAATCTCAAAGAAGAAACAAAGCTAACTTTAAATTATAGCTTCAAATTTCACTAAATATTTCCTACAATCCTCATACTTTGTGAACATATTTTACCCAAACCATTACAGAATGGTACAGGGACCTTCAAAATATCTCGGTAATTGACTGAAATAACTCAAAGCACTCAGCAATCAGAGCAGGTACATGGAGAACTCAACAGAGTCTAATTGTCCTTATGGTTGATGGCCTTTTGTCCATACAGGTGTCTGGTAAATTGACTTTTCTCTATCAGTATACTTTCATACTAGGGAAGTTTTATTTCTAACCTCCATGAAATGGTTCCCACTGATTCCTGCTTCTTGATTTGAACGCCTTTATGGAATGCCATGCCCTTGAGTATTCACTGGGCCTCATGACTTCATTACAGTTGGCAATATATGACATTGAAATGATGCCACCTCTGAAACAGGTTATGCAATTCTGTGGTTCCTGTCCTTCATGTTTCCTATGCCCCCCTCAGTTGCTCACTCTGGTGAAGCCAGCTGTGATGGAATAATCTACCCAAAGGAAAGGTCTATACAGCAAGAAATGAAGACAACTCTGAGGAACTGAAGTCCTTCCTCTCATTGGCTGTGAGAAATTGAATTTATCATCAATGACATTCCTGACACTTTAAGCTGATTATGTTAGTAAGGTTTGACATTCATATGATAAAATATCTAATAAATATGGCTATTGTGGCTGGACTTAAATGCCAACTTTACCACATCTGGAATTAATTAAAATCCAAATGGTTGGCTATACCAATGAGAGATTTTTTTCTTAATTAAATCATTTGAAGTGGGAAGACCCACTTATAATCGAGATCTCTGAGGTGAGAAGACATACCTTTAATTCAGTTCTTTTGAGTTGGGAAGATATACCTTTTACCTGGGTCACTCCTTTCCATGGAAGCCTATATAAAGGACAGGAAAGAAGGGAACTTAAACCCTTTTTGCCTGTTTGTTCTCACTGCTACTAGCAAATTCATTCTTTTACTTGCATTGCCTACTTCTTTGAGATTGCGACCTATACTGAAGACCAGCTGAGACATCCAATCTTGTGGACTGAATTCTTGGACTTTCTACTCATAGACAGCCATTATTTAACTAATTGGACCACAACCTCTAAGCCATTCTGATAATTATTTGTGTGTGTGTGTGTGTGTGTGTGTGTGTGTGTGTGTGTATTCATTCTATAAATTCTGTTCTTCTAGATAACCCTGACAGATACAATGACTTTAGGGGACAAGGACATGTTAGCTTGTGGTTTCAGAAGCTTTACTCATAGTCTGCTACTCATGTGTCTGGGCGGTGGTAAGATAGACAAACCATAATGGGAGGAGACTGTGGAGGCTACCTCATGGAACACAGGAAGTAGAGACATTTGATTATAATCAGCATCTCCATCTCCAGTTACTCTACTTAAGACATTTTATCATTATTTGCACTCTAATCATGGTTAATACACCATTCCAACACTCAATATTAAGAATATATTGCTTTTAATTTTTGTGACAGAATGATGCAATATTCTAAAGAAATTTTTAAAAATTTTTGTACTAAAGTTAATAAAAGAAAGTAAAACTGACAACAAAATCAAACCAAATAAAATCTAATGTGTTATTTAAGCATATATGTCTATATATATGCATACATATTATTAGAGTAATAAATTTAAACTTCATTTAAAGTCATTAAATATCAAAGTATATTCACACTTAACAATATAGCAAATATGTAAATATAGAAACAAATGTTAATTTTAGCAATTAAATTCTTCCATATTATAAATTTTATTTAATGTCAAAACCTATACAACGCTTTAATTGCTGATACACATTTGTAAGAATATTTTAGTAGATGTTTTAAATTTTGAGTAGATTATAAATAAAGCATTCAAACAATAGGAAACAGGCAATCTAAATTTTTAGCTTAGAAAAGATCCTCCCAAATATCACATTTTTGGATGATTTTCAATATTGTACTAAGTGAAACATATTAATAAGCAATTTGGCAAAGAAGGACATAAAAGTGTGTTCTTTACTATGCCTGATGATGCTTTGTTTGGCTCCTTTAACTTAAGGAAAGACATTTCAGTGGGAATTGTTTAATAATTTAGTAAGAGATAGAGATATTTTGGAAAGAACCCTGAGAAGCTGAGCATTTAATGGCTGGCAAGGAACATGGGAATGAGAACAGCTTGCAGAATGGAGACTATAAATAAAAAATAAGAAAGATTTCTAGACTGTCTCAAAAACCGAATAAACTCAAACTCTCACAGTGTCAGAATTAACTTGATCTATATTTTAAGGGGAAAACTGGAGAGTGAAAAATAAGTGAGCTCAGGTTTCTGCAGACCTGAACAATTCATGATAGGTAAGACAGAGATTTTATGTTCAAACCTTCAAGCGACTTCTGGTGTGGCTAAAGACACACTTTTAAGCACCCCAGGCAGAACTGTGGAGTTAAATGCCTGAGTCTACCAAGTGCACCCATAGGAAGCTGTTCCGAACTTGGCTATGCAGGAAGTCAAGGTTTTTTTCAGGCCAGATAAACTTTCTCTGTGCCTAGAATTATGCAAATGTGCTTGCTTCGTTGATCTAATTAATGAGATGCAGATACTCTCCAAATTAAGAATGGAGTACTTTACTATATCTGGGATACATTTGGCTGGGAAGCACAGCAACTGGTTTAGTGTTGCTGAAATGCTGAAATGTAGTCTGAAATGTGTTTGGTAAGAAATTAAGCACTGTCCAGCCTTAAGCTCTCAAAGCCTGCCCACAGTGACATACATCCTCTTGCAAGGCTATACCTCCTAAACTTACCCAAACAACACTATTAACCACCTATTGAATTGCCCAATACTATGGGACACACTTATCATTCACACATATCATATCACGTCAGGGTTTCTAGTCTAAGGCATTAGAGAATAAATATGCTTCCTATTTACTGTGTCTGAGAATGTGGAAATTAGATGGCCTGGTTCAATAAGGTCTTAAAGTAATCTGTAGGTTGAAATCTAAGACTCGTTTTTTAATTTTTATTCTTTTGTTTATTTTTGAGATTTTTTTAAATTATATTTCTCCTTTCCTCCCTCCACATCTTCCCATATACTCTTCCCCACTACTTTCCTTCAAATTTGTGGCCTCTTTATCAGTTGTTACTGCATGCATATATGTATTTGTGTACACATATATATCCCTAAATATAACCTGTTAAGACCATATGATGTTACTTGAATGCATGTTTTCAGGAATGACCGTTTGGCACTGGACATCCAATTGGTGCGTTCTTCCCAAGGGAGGGTCAACTCTCCTGCTCCCAGCTTTACACAGTTGCCTGTAGCCGAGAGGGTTGAGGCCTTGTGGGCTGTTCCCCATGCAGGTTGGCATGTCCATTTTTAAAATTATAAAAGAATAATAAATTCAAACCATTATGTTCCCTGGAGATTAAATAGCTGTATTTCTTCTCTTGAATATGAGCAAGTTATAAAAATATACATATAGTGTAACTTTTCCTTTTCTAAACAGATCAAACATAGCTGAGCAAGTGCTCCTGTGGTATGATTGAGCATTTCTTGGGTATATGCCCAAGAGTGGTATAGCTGGATCTTGGGGGAGATTGATTCCCAATTTTCTAAGAAAGTGCCATATTGATTTCCAAAGTGGTTGTACAAGCTTGCATTCCCACCAGCAGTGGAGGAGAGTTCCCCTAGTTCCACATCCTCTCCAGCATAAAGTGTCTTCAGTGTTTTTGATCTTAGCCATTCTGACAGGTGTAAGGTTGTATCTCAGAGTTGTTTTGATTTGCATTTCCCTGATGATTAGGGATGTTGAGCAATTCCTTAAATGTCTTTCAGCCATTTGAGTTTCCTCTGTTGAGAAGGTCGAGGGAAAGAGAGCCTGTGGGAGCAGGAGATCCCAGCTGCATCAAGAACAGAGAAGGAGAACAAGGAATAGGAGACCATGGTAAATGAAGACCACATGAGAAAAGGAAGAAACAAAGTGCTAAAGAGGCCCACAGAAATCCACAAAGATACACCCACAAAAGACTGCTGGCAATGGCCAAGAGACAGCCGGGATTGACCTACTCTGGTGATGGGATGGCCAAACACCCTAATAGTTGTGCCAGAAACCCCATCCAAGGACTGAGGAATCTGGATGCAGACATCCACAGCTAGGCCCCGGGTGGAGCGCCAGGAGTCTAATTAGCGAGAAAGAGGAGGGTTTATATGAGCGAGAATTGTTGAAATGAAGGTTGGATAAAGCACAGGGACAAATAGCCAAACGAATGGAAAAACATGAACTATGAACCAAAGGCTGAGGGGCCCCCAACTGGATCAGGCCCTCTGAATAGGTGAGACAGCTGATTGGCTTGATCTGTTTGGGAGGCATCTAGGCAGTGGTACCAGGTCCTGGGCTCGCTGCATGAGATAGCTGTTTGAAACCTGGGACTTATACAGGGACGCTTGGCTCAATCTGGGAGCAGGGGACTGGACCTGCCTGGACTGAGTCTATCAGGTCGATCTCAGTCCTTGGGGGAGGCCTTGCTCTAAAGGAAGTGGGAATGGGGGGGTGGGCTGGGGGGAAGGGGAGGGGGGCAGGAAGGGGGAGAACAAGGGAATCTGTGGTTGTTATGTAGAACTGAATAGTATTGTAAAATAAAATTAAATTAAATTAAAAAAATAAATTAATTAAACATTAGTGTTTTGCAAATGAAGAGAGACATTATTTCCAGGACAGAACCAGACTTTCAGTGAGTATGGGTGTTAGAGTGTATATGATCTGCTAGAGCTAAAGATCTCTATTTATTTAATATTATTACTATTATTATGCTATATGTAGGGTATATAAGCTGTATCTTTAGCATTTTAAATTGGTATATTTCTAGGGATGCCATTTTTATTCCTTTCTGGTTAAATTGGCTGATAATGAACTAGCAATTAGTAAACTACAAGTCTCCTTGTCATACATGCTTCAAATGCCGACATTGAGACCATAAAAGTACATAATAAATTGATTGACCACAGGATGGAATCCTGTTTCATTAAGCCAGTTTTGTTTGTTTGTTTTTGTTTGTTTTTTAGTGTCTCTTATTGGAGACCCATACCCTATCCTGATCTTTATTGTCTACATAAATACAAGACAGCAATACCAGTTGGTGGTTTCTATCACTTATCAGGCATTTTCTTAAGGTTCGTTAACAGAATGAATACTTCAACTAATCTCAGATGGGAGCAAACACAACAAAGGAGTCCTTGCCTTTCCAAATTGGATCTGTAGTAAACTGGAAATTCCCACTGTCTGCTTAAATCAAATAAGGATGTGGGTTTCAATGAATCAGAGCATGACATTATCACAAACCTCCATCTTGAACAACTCAGGGAAGGACTTTTGGAGAAATGTCATTCTATGACCAACTATTTCACTCATAGTTAGTTTTGTTTTGTTGTTGTTGTTTTGTTTTGTTTTGTTTTATTTCAAAAAGGGTCAAACTAAAATAGTCTTAGACAGAGAATCATCTGTTGGTCCAATTTCTGGGAGTGATTAATCAACATATACAGAACTCATGTATCTCAATGATGTGGTTAAATCCTTAATTTAGAAATGGAGCTTCAAATACGTCTATGCAATAGTAGTCTTCAACTCTTCCTCATATTATTAATATATGTGATATAGAAATAGTAACATATTTCATTTACATTCTTAGTTTTATAGAGTAGTTAGTAGACTTTAAGAGTACAAACAGGGAGCTGAAGGGATGGCTCAGAAGTATAGAGCACTGTTTTTGGTTGTTCTTCCAGAGATCTGGGTCTTAGCACCCACAAGACAGCTCACAATCATCTATAACTCCAGTTCTAGAGAATATAACTTTCTTCTCAACCCCACAGGCATATTCATGTATTTATGGTCCTCAGAAAGGTATACTAGGAAAATACTCATACACATAACACAACAACTTTAAAACATAGTGTAAACATACATAAATATGTGTGAGTTAATAAGATAAATATAAAATGTTTATTTGAAATCATTTTAATATGCATAATTTATGCATAATTTAAATATTGCATAATTTTTCATTTCTTAGAGTTTATAAAATAGAACTCATCTATAAACCAGTATATAGTGAAAATCCTACTTTCTCCTATGTATGTATATATACATAAATATGTATATTGATGTATCCATATCATATATATATGACCTTTAGGGACGGAGTGATTATTGTAATAGTTGTATGCTCATTGGAAAGAAGGAATGCCTAAGAGACACTTCTCCAGCAAGAAAAGCATGCAAAACCTTTCTGGCAGTTGATGTGATGATAAAGGGGAAAAAAGCTACAGAATCCCCAAAATATGCTATTATGACAGAAACTAAACTTGTAAATCTACAAAAATGAGTGAGCACTTTTACAGAATTTTAATGAGGATCAACAGGGAGAGGCCATGTTCACTCATGAAAGGAGACATCACATACTTGAGTCTGAGGGAACTTTTGCTTGATGATGTCACAAGCTGAACTGACTTCAATAGGTTTGTGCTGCACATAATCAGCTCTCACAAGGGTCATGTCAGCAAGAGAGCACTGGGGGAGCAATGCCCAGTCATAAAGTAAGTGTTATTCATTGTGTTCATGGATTATAAAGGACTCCTTGAGACTTGGAAGAATGGTTCCTACCACAGTCTTCTAAAATACCATTAGAGAAACTCGGGGACACCAGCACAGATATGGAATGTATTTTCCTTGACAGTATTGTCTCCAAATGAGGAACAATTTTAACAATATTACTACAGTATTAAGAAACATTGCTTATGAAGAGAGACCTGGCAAACATGAGAAGCATGTCTCCTTTGAATTTACTACTTTTCTTTTAGTAAGTGCATCCAGTCCAGTCCTTTACAGTGTTAAGGCACATGGCTCCTTTCCCATCACGTCTTAGAGAACAAACATTAGCCCACCATAAAAGGACATGCTGATTTTTAGTCACCACAGAGAATCAAACCTATTTGCTGAACAGCTCTGTTTACTTTTTATTATTATTTTTGTGTTTGTTTTTATTAAGATTTTTTTATTCATTTTACATACCAACCACAGATCCCCCTCTCTTCCCTCTTCCCAGCCCCTTCAGCCTTCTCCCCCACAACCCACCCCCATCCCCTCCTCTGAAAAGGTAAGGCCTCCCATGGGGAGTGAGCAAAGCCTGGTACATTCAGTTGAGGCAGGTCCAAGCCCCCCTTTTGCATCAAGGCTGTGCAAGGTGTCCCATTGCAGGTAATGGACTCCAAAAAGCCAGCTCATGCAGCAGGGATAGATCCTGATCCTACTGCCAGAGCCCCGTTAAGCAGACCAAGATACACAACTGTCTTGGTTATTCAGAGGACCTAATCCAGTCCCATGGAGGCTCAACAGCTGTTGGTCTAAAGTTCATGAGTTCTCACTAACTTGGTTCAGTTGTCTCTGTAGGTTACTCCATTATGATCTTGATGTCCCTTGCTTATAGATTCCCTCTTCCCTCTCTTCAGCTGGACTACTGGAGCTCAGCCTGGTGCTTGGCTGTGAATCTCTGCATCTGCTACCATTAGGTACTGGATGAAGAAGGCTCTATGCTAACAGTTAGGGTATTCCCCAATCTGATTACTGGGCACTCAGCCTCATGGATTCCTGGGAACTTCCCTACCACCAGATTTCTCCCTATCCCCGTGATGTCTCCCTCTATCAAGGTATTTCTTTGATTGCTCTCTCACTCTGTCCCTGTTCCAGTTTCACCATCCTGTTCCCTTATGTTCTCATCCCTGTGGTTTATATATTGTGCACCTCAAAAAACTTATCTGGGGTCAAAGAACAGAATAGCCACTAGATAGATACAGAAGCCAGGCAGACTGTGATTGCTTCAAAGCACAGAGGACACACACACACACACACACACACACACACACACACACACACACACACAAATCCTGCAGGGAACCATGACCAGGCCTAACAGTGACTTTGAAATCTGCAAAAAGATGAAGATGATGGGATACAATGACGATTCCACCTGAACTATGATAAAGCCATTAAGCTGATTAATACCAACAAAAGATCTGCTTTGGACTACAAACTGCTCAGGACAATTTCGAGATGGCTAGCTGAGATGATCTAGCCTCACAGACTACTCGAACAAGGACTTGAGATAAGCCCCATACTTCCACATTATGCAGAGGTTAGACAACAAATGATAGAGCTGCTATGGGATAATGCCCTTGTACACAGGTTTAATAAAACACTGATTGGCCAGTAGCCAGGCAGGAAGTATAGGCAGACAAAACGTATTCTGGGGAGAGGAAGGGCAGAGTAAGGAGTCGCCACCCAGACACAGAGGAGGCAAGATGAAAAGGCAGAACTGAGAAAAGGCACCAAGCCACATGGCTAAACATAAATAAGAATTATGGGTAAGACTTAGTTAGTAATAAGCTTGAACTAATGGCCATACAGTTTACAAGTAATATAAGCCTCTGTGTGTTTACTTGCATCTGAGCAGCTGCAGGACTGGGTGGGACACAGAAAAACTTCTAGGCACATATAGCAAACTCTCTCAGGCTTGACAATTAACCCAAAAATTTTCTTTCCAGGATTCCCTAAAGATTCCTTAGCCCCCAGACAGCAAGAATTAATTTTAAGAAAACAACACCCACATTCCCAAGAGGTGGGGTGGGTAGTTTTTGGTTGCTTGATTTATGAATATTGTGATTGTTTACGATGGTTGGTTACAAGTTGTTAATTGTTAATGATCAGGGAAAAAAAGCTAAACAAAGGAGATTAGGTTCGAGATTCTTATTTAAAAAGAGAGAGAGAGAAGGAAAAAAGAGGATATAGATGAGATAGATTATTGAATCTACTCTGAAAAAAAGGATATAGAAATAACAGAATAAAAGGGTAGATTATTGAATCTAATCTGAAAAGGAAAAAGGGAAGATATAGAAATGATAAGATAAAAGGTAGATTTTTGAATCTACTCAGAAATTAAAAAAAGAGAGAATATGGATATAAAATAAAAAGATAGATTATTGAATCTACTTTTAAAAATGAACTACTTGATTTAAATAGGATAAGTAATGAAATTTTTTGTCTGAATTTGTCAAATGTTAATGGACTAGACATTATTAATGTATATAATGGAGTTTTTTGTCTGAATTTGTCAAATGTTAATGGACTAGACATTGCTAATGCAATTCTTGACGGTATATATCATATATACTTATTGTATATACTTTTCTTATATCAGTTATAACTTTTTTAATTTTAAACAAAAAAGGAAATATGGTTGATATATTGTGCACCCCAATAAACTCATCTGGGGTCAGAGAACAGAATAGCCACTAGATAGACATAGAAGCCAGCCATGGTGGCACACACCCTTAATCCCAAAATTTGAGATCTCATGTCCTGTTTGGGAAAGATACAAGCCTTTAATCCCAGGAAGTGATGTCAGGAAGCAGAGAGGTATATAAGGCATGAGGACTAGAGGTCCTTTTAAGATTTTATGCTTTTAGCAGCAGTTCAGCTGAGATCCATTTGGGTGAGGACTCAGAGGCTTTCAGTCTGAGAAAATGAGATCAGCTAAGAATTTGGCAAGGTGAGGTTAGCTGTGGCTTGTTCTGTTTCTCTGATTTTTCATGGTTCACCCCAATACCTGGCTCCAGGTTTGTTTTTACTAATAAGACCTTTTAAGATACTTGTTACACATCTCCTGTTCCCTCCCCTGTATTGCACCCCCACTCCCAGTTTACTCATAGAAATCTCATCTATTTCCCCTTCCCAAGGCAATCCATGTGTCCCTCTTAGGGTCCTCCTTGTTAGCCAGCTTCTCTAGAGCTGTGAGTTGTAGTCTGGTTAACCTTTGCTTTATATCTTGTATCCATTTATGAGTGAGTACATACTGTGTTGGTCTTTCTGAATCTGGGTTACCTCACTCAAGATCGTATTTTCTAGTTCCATCCATTTGCCTACAAATGAAAAGATCTATTTCTACAGTTTTTCCCTACCTTGTTCCTTCACTCATTATGAAAGATGTACTCCAGAGGTCTTGACGAGCAAACTTCTCTTACTCTCCTCTTTGATTATGGCCAGGATCAGGTAACTGCAGGCCACTTGTCAATGCCAGTCAGCCAAGTCTCTTTCCCATGATGTCATTGATCCCCCAATTACCTCTCAATTAGGAAAACATGATCACCCTGCCTCAAAACACTGGTGCCTCATAACTTTAAGTGTTTTTTATTCTTTCTTTTGGTCTCCTTTCCTCCCCAAAACATAAAGTTGTACAATCATACTTTATACTTGGAAACTTTAATATCTACAAACTATATCCCATGGACCAAATCCAGCTTGCAGCACACACTTGTAATCTTGGAGTTAAGGACAAGGTTTATATTTATAAATGGTTACAATTAAAATGATTGGGTGAATGAATATTGTGGGTATATTCTCTAACATTCTCAGGAGTAATGGTATCGGGGGTTTATCTGTACAATTCAATAATGTGACCTTTCTCATCAGTCATCTCACCCTAGAGAAGCATGCCTTGATATCTTTTTCTCTTCCTATGTACAAGCAACTCATGCCTAGAACACAGAAACTAAAAGGAAATCTGTGCTACAAATAGCAACTATCAATTTTTGAATAATTATTATGTACCAGGCACTTAAAAGCATAATCTTATTTGATCCTCTCAAGAACTCCACAAGGTATTATTCATATATTAGCAATGAAAAAATAAGATTCTGAGAGGTTAATTGCTCAAATTCACAGAGAAGGTAAAGTGTCAGAGCTCCAGCTGGGGCCTTTAGAGATACAAACTTCATCTTTCTTCCACTGTGCTGAGTGAGATAATGACAAAGAATGTCTTCAGGGTCAGGCATATTAGTTAATAGTTGATTGTGGAGGAACCATTAGATGAGTCAAATTAAGTTTTGAAAGAGTACTTATCATCACCTCAAAGGACTAAAAGGGTATTGTTCTCCACCATAAGTCACAGTGGCTAAGAAGACTGTGTGTTGGAAAATAATCCAGATTTATCAAACAGTGCTACATGTAGGGGTTATTTTGAATACAACAAATGCATAAGTAACTTCTTAACTCCCATATGACTGAAAACTAAGGCACTCAAGTGTGTTGCAGAACCTTTGCTTTTTTTGTTTGTTTGTTTGTTTGTTTTCTGAGACAGGGTTTCTCTGTGTAACAGTGTAACAACCCTAGCTGTCCTACAGACTAGACTGGCTTTGAACTCAAGGAGATCTGCCTGCCTGTGCCTCCTGAGTTCTGGGATTAAAGGCATGCACCACCACTACCCAGCAGAAACTTATAGTTTTATAGCTGTAAAAACACAGTGATTTCACTGGAAGATCTCCCTTGCTTCCTCCAAAACCTAGAGGTTGTTTAACTGATAAAGCATAGAACAAACCAAAGAATCAGCAACTTACCAATCAAAATTGAATTCAGTTAAAATTATTTTAAACTAATAACAGTAATTTTTTTTGCTTTTTTCAGGAAAAACACAATTCTCCTTTATTCTAGCCTAAGGTTTTCTGATAGGACTAACCAGTTCCAATAAAGAAATTCACATACAAAAAAGGAGGCAGTTCTCACATGTAGTAAAAATTCCCAAGCACGACACAGTTTCATACTTGCATAAATATTCTCTTTAAAGGCTCTGTCATTAAAATGACAGAAAAACACATCTTTCTAGTTTTCAGTGTTCCTTCTGAATGGCCTCTCATGCTTCCACTGTCTCTAAGGATTTTTAGATTATCTGCAAATTCATAAGGTGTCCAAAGCTGTTGGCATCTTACTGATTCAGATTCAACTTTTTGCTTGACCCTTTTGGGTGTTTAGCTTGAGTAACTCAGTATCCTCACAGGGCTTGATCTGATTGTATTTCTTTATAGGTTTACATGTGGCTTCAAAAGACTGATATTCTATTTGAAAATGAGAGCATGTCCCTGCATCTGTTTCCCAGTTTCCCAGTATTGATTTCTGCTTAAGTACACAGATACCACTGCAACTGGATGGTCGAGGGGATCAGGATATTCTACATCTTCTCACGTTTCTCTTAACACTTATTGTATGCTAACTGTTTCAGACAAATGTTTATTTAGTATTCATAACTCTATTAAATTCCATTAAATAAGTATTATTGTCCTTACATGTACAAAAGAAGCAACCATCTAAAGGACAATAAGATGAGATAAAAGACTCAGGCTCATTCAGTAATATGCCTCAGATCAGCGTGCAAATTCAGCCATTCTGATAATACAGCTTGTTTCATCATAAAACTGTCATCTTTCTAGTAATCATTTCTGTGTATTAACCTTCTTTTATAAAAAGGTTTTCAGCACTTTTATTTTCTGGGTGAGCAGAATACTCTCATAATTATTATCCTTAGTAATGTATGATCAGTTATCCCAAGAAATGAACATAGATGGAGTGACCAAATGTCTGGAGACACATCTACAAATTTACAAGAGAAATTTTCATTCACACACAACATTGCTTTCTAAACTTCATGTTAATTTCTCAATCTTGTATGGTTGTTTTAATTTATGTCTTTAAAACATGAAAAAATACAGATGTGTATTTTTACACTGATAGTTTCTCTGTTATGTAATCCAAGGCCACAAAATACTATCTGAGTCATAGTAATATTTCACTAAATATTTTTTTAATATAAAATAAACATTTAGGAAGATATTTTCACAGAGGAAAAACATTTATCAACACTGGTTTTGTCTGGTTAGGATAAAGAGAACTACTCCCAACTTCAAACTAATAGAGTGAAATATTTTTTAAAATTGTATATTTACATTATTAAACATATATTTTAGAACTTATAACTCAGAAAATAATTCATAACAAAATCACTTAAGTCTGTTATGTTTTGTATATGTATTTTTGTGTCAATAATGCGAATCAACTTTGTGCACTGAGGTAATCTTGACAATGGTATTGACTGGTGTGGATGTTTTTCAAGCCCATATGAGATGAGATAAGAGGACATTAGAGACAAAGGAAGCTTTAAGAGTAAGTTCATTTCCCACATCAAAAAGTAAAATAATATTTGCTCAATGTGTTTCCATATTCCAAAATGTTATGTTTTGCCAGAAATAAGAAAATATATGCTATTGCATATACAAACTATTTCAAAATCTTGGTATCACTGACTAAAGCCTAAATCTTGTATGTAGGATGATTTTAACTATATTGTAACATATTCTAAAACCTTGACCATCAATTTTCTTCCAGCCTTCCTTAGCCCTCTTTCTGTCTGAGTCCCTAAGTATTTATAATCCACAAAAAATAAACTGCCACGAAGATCACACTAAATACACACTCATACACTCATATACACACTAACCTATAAACACTAAAACACATGTTCTTATAAATGTGCATGCGCGCGCACACACACACACACACACATACACACACACACACACACACCTTGGGGCATTATTGTTAATATGTAGAAAGTATGCCTGACTGTATTATTGTTGTCTTTGCTAAGTACCATATCAAATCATCCTCTTAGAAACCCCAGGCACTACTGGAAAGAGTGCCTGCTGAAGAAATTATCTCCTTCTGCTGCTAGCAAAAAAGCCTGCTCTTTCTTCTCTGTACGTAATCTCTATGCCCTTGTTTGAAATTTCTCATGAAAAATACAGCCTAATCCCTAGTGTATTTCTCAATGGAGCATTTGTGTTTGTGTTTCCTTGGCCTAGTTTAACTCTTAGGAAAATCGTAAAACATCTAAATGATTTTATTGTCTCTTCAGTTTCCTTATCTAGGAAACTTGGATTGTAGCTACTTCTACAGAGCACCATTGTACTTGAGATTTACAGATGAATAAACAAAGACATTTCTAAAATGAATTAATTGGTTTTCTGGAATTTTTCTGTAGTGTTATTTTCTGTACTCATGAAAAATCTATTCAAGACAATATTTCACAACTAAGACATTGAAGTGTTCATATCAAAGAACTTTTGAACCACAAAGACAAAATGTAGGCATAATTACAGAATGGTACATTTCACTGATAATGACATTTATATTACTCACCATGCACTAATTGTTTCCAAATCCATAAGCACTTCCTATAAAATTTTATCTAAATGTCTACATTCTTCTGAGACAACCAAAACATTATATGGAAACATGACTGTGGGTAAGTGTGCTCAATGAACCTTATAACTTGTAAATTTATGTTTATTATTGTATTGTAATACAAAATAATCATTATGAGGTTTAATGACAAAAAATTGAGTAGTATCATATTATTATCATTTAAAATTACACAGACACACGCATGTGATACTCACAGATTTAACTGTTTTTGCTATGTTCATAGCAACCTGAAATTGAAAATTCTGTTCCTATCACATTCTTTATACATGTTCATTTCAAAGACATAGTCTGTTGTTACAATGTTTGAGGCTGCAAACTGATACACCACTTACAAAAAACAATGTGGATATTCCTCAAAAAGCTGAACATCAATCTACAAGTTTCAGCTATAGGAATCTTGTACATACATCAGAAAATTTCTACATCTTACTACAGAGATAGTTGCTCATCTATATTCATTGCTACCCTATTCATTATAGGCAGAAAATGGAAACAGCCTAATTGACTAATTGAATGGAAAATAAAAACAGTACATTTACATAATGAAATATTATTCAGCTGTTAAGAAAGCTGAAATTGCAAAACGGGCAGGTAAATGGATGAAACTAGAAACAATCTTCCTGAGTGAGGTTACCCGGACACAGAAAGACAAATACTGAATGTTTTCCTTTAAGTATGGATGTTAGCTTTTAAGGTTCATATATGTGTGTTTCAATCTAAATAATCTCAGAGGTTACAAAATGTTAAAAGGGTTAGTAAGGGACCAGGAAGAGGACAGGATGCTAAAAGGAAGGTGAGAGTATAGTATTATAAAGGGACAAAGGGGAACTAGAATAAGAGGATTGCATTGGGAAGAGCAAAGGAAGGGAGCCTGAAGAAGGGAATATGCAGAGGGAAAATCGACAGTAAAGCCTTTTGGAGAGCCATATACTGTTGAAGATTTCTAAAATACATACATATATGAAAAGAATTTAAATGGACTTACCATATAATTCATGAGAATGCCCCAACTAGACATTTTATGCCACCAAGTGAAACACCCCGTGGCAGGCATTGGTTATAGTTCATTGAGTTCTTGGTCCAGTGGGTGCCATCGACTCCTATACATCACAAGCTATTTATGAGAATGTTGGTTACTCTCCATAACCAGTTGCTAAAGACATGATCTTATTTATATCATTTAACATGGAGAAATTGAGCTGTTGCCCAGCTACAAGTATTATGCTTATTGACTAGTGTTCATGGTGCTAACTGGTTCTTTGCAGGCTACCTGAAGGAAAAAGTAACCACCAGTTTCATCAGCTACAGACCCTATGACCTAAAACTCAACTCCAAAATATATGGGTGCAATAGTGGTACAAATGTTATGGGAGTAAGCAATCACTTTTTGACTGGATTTATGACTACTTTATAAGATGGAATTCATAGCTTACACTGCCAAAGTGGCCAAGAACAAATAGTTCGTGGGCCCTGGGGGAAAATGTCCTACTAATATTGTACTAAAGGAACATACCAATAAAATTACTTCTGTTGACATATATCACTCTACTCATAGAGTAGAGCATTGTTAAACCCTTATCAGAAAAGTGTCTTCTTACAATAGATGGTAATTAACAAATGGGCCCACAACTGAATAATGTGCAAAGAGTGAGAGTCTTTGGAACATTCTTCCCTAAATGTTAATATTATCTTTTCATCAGTCCCTCAATTCAAGGCTCATAGATCTATACAGAAGAGAAGATGAAAAAATTATAAAAATCAAAATGGTGGACTACTCCAAGACATTAGTGTTTTCCAGAGATAATGGAGTTGATGCACAAATGACCTCACAGAGACTGTGAAAGCACACATAAGACCTGTACAGATGCAAACCAGGCAAAATCCAAGCACTGAGAAGGGGAAGTGGACACAAATCCCCACCCTAAGCCAGGATGTTATCTGTAATCTGTGTAACCCACAGACAAGGAAAAAGCAGTTTTCTCCAATGGAGTGTCAGTAGTGTATCAGCTATACTCCACACCAAGCCCTAAGCACAGAAATAGCTGGCCAACAAAAAAAATCATAAATCTTTGTGTAGGGGTATGGGGAGGTGAGGGTGAGGGTGTGTGTTTTTTTGATTTGTCTTCATATTTTTTATCTTACTGATTTTCTTTTTATCAGTTTGTTTTGATTTTGGTTTTTGTTTGCTTTCATGGTTTTAATGGGCCTATTTTTAGTGTTGTTGCTTTGTTTTCTTCAAGAGAGGAACATAAAGTTGGGTGGGTAGGAAGGTAGGAAGGTTCTGGGAGAAGTTGGGAGAGGGGTAAAAGTATGATCAAAATATATTGCCTAAAAATAAATAATGAATTTGAAAAATCAAAATGTTTTAAAGTTTCTGTGATATATGATATGAAGAACCAACCATTCCTTCTACAGGATAGACACTTATTGGACAAAGAATCTTCATTCTTTCTTATGTTTCAAATGGTGAACCCTGGTTTTATTAGCAAAAAAAAGTATTGAAGGGAAAAAAGAGGAAGAGGGTAAGTAGGGAAGAATTGGAAGGATCGTAGGAAGTAAAGGAACAAAAGTTGTGTTTGTTGTCACTTTGCTAGATGACTGAGTACACAGTAGAGAGGGGCTGCTGCAGAGGGAGTTACAAAATCTGTCCACTCAAGAAGCATGCACTTCTTCACTCTATACAACTAAAAAGCAAACACTAAAATTTAGGCACACTGGTGATTTTACCAGAAAATAATGCCAGTGAAAAGAAAAAAAAGAAGGCCTTATTAAACAAGAAGAAACAATGTCAAAAAAAAAAAGTAGATGGGGAAGAGAGAAATTACAGCTGAAATTAAGGATATGGAAATTTTAAAATACAAATCAAAAATATAAATGGAAAGTCATTTAATTTTATGACTGACAAATCTTCAACCAAATTACCTGAAAGAAAGAGAAGAAATTCAAATCAATAAAATTGAAGATGAAGTGGGAATTATTATAACAGACAACTGAGGGAATCCAGAGAATCAAAAGGTCATGCTTCAAAAATCTATATTCCTCCAAACTAGAAAATACATAAGAAAATAATTAATTTCTAGATCTATTGGATCTATAACCAAAGTTAAATCATCATGAAATAAATTACTTCAGTAGAGCCATAACATACAATTGGATAGAAGAAGTAAACTAAAACCATCAACCAAAAAATACCTAGGGCTAGATGTATTCATTGAATAATTTTATCAAATCCTCAAAGTAGAACTAACACCAATATATCTCAAGCTAGTCCATGAAAGAGAAAATTATAGAATATTTCTGAATTCTTTTTTATGATGCCAATATCCTTCCAATAAGAAAACTAGACAGAAATCTAACATGAAAAAGGAAAAATACTCATCTATGTCTCTAATGAAGTTAGAAACAAACACCAAATAAACAGCCAACAAATTATTAAATGAAGAAAATCTCAAAGGCTTTCCACTACATTCATGGGCAAGACAAGGATGCCCTCTTTCTCTCTTCTGTTCAATAGACTGCTTGAAGTCTTTGCTACAGCAACAAGACAAGTGGAGGAGATAAAGAGGATATGAACAGGAAAGTAAGAGGTCAAAGTTGAAGCATCTTCATTTGCCTTGGTGGAGGAAATACATCAATACATCAGTGGAAGCTCACTTTGATTATAGCCTTGCTTCCAGCTCTCTCTCTCTCTCTCTCTCTCTCTCTCTCTCTCTCTCTCTCTCTCTCTCTCTCTTTCTCTCTCTCTCTCTCTCTCTCTCTCTGTGTGTGTGTGTGTGTGTGTGTGTGTGTGTGTGTCTGATTCATGGTTGGGGTTAAAAATGTGATGTCATAGCTTTGTGTTTTTGTAGCCATGCCTGCTACTTTCCACCATGCCTATGCCTTGCTATGATAGATTCTTTTCCCTGTTGAACCAGAATTAACTCTCTCTTCTTTCAGTTTACCTTTGGTTGTGGTATTTCATCACTACAATGGGATAATAACTAAATGCAATCATAAAACTAAAAAACCTCTCTGCACCAAAGTACATCATCATTTGAGTTAAGAGGAAGAACACAGAATGGGGAAAAAATTACCAGCTATCCATTAAACAGATGGCTAGTATCTAGAATATACATAGTATGCAAAAAACAAACAAACAAACATCAAATAGATAACCAACTTGTAAATTGGGCCTATAATTCAAAAGGGAATTACCAAAGGATGAAATATGAGTATCTGAAAACTATTTTTCCTTAGTCATCAGGGAAATGCAAATAAAAATTCCTTTGGAATTTCATTTTATTCCAATTTGTATGGTTATGAGAAGACAACTGATGAAAAATGATGGCCTGGGGGTATTGAAAGAGTACATAGTGGATATCAGTGTGGAGGTTTCTCAAAAAGCTAAATTAGATTTGCTCAGATACAGCCACATTGCTCTTGGGTATATACCCAAAGGAAGACTATGCATCCTACTACAGAGGTTCTTGATCCATGTTCATTGCTACTCTATTCACAAAAGCAAGGAGATGGAAACAGCCAAGATGTCCATCAAAAGATTGATAGATAATAAAAACATGGCATTTCCTAGGTAAATGGAATTGGAAACAACCATTCTGAGTGAAGTAATCCAGACCCAGTAGGACAAAAATTGCATATTTTTCTTCATTTGTGTTTGTCAGCTTTGAATGTTCAGATTATGAGTACTTCAATTGGAATACTCACAAAGGCCAGACTAATGGGTCATGTGGCAGGAGTATTTCAAGAGAGTGGAGATAGAACACAGTGATGTCAGGGCTAAGGGGGAATAATGGAATAGGAGGAATAATATGTAGTCGTGAGATGAAAAACAGGGTAGAGGAGGTAATATGGGGGCTGAAGTGATAACTAACATTAAAGACCTTCTGAAATATATATATATGTGTGTGTGTGTGTGTGTGTGTGTGTGTGTGTATAAGTACAGAAGCTTCCATTATACATATGTATGTGTGTAAACAGATGTATATTTGAATATATACATATATATTTATTTTGAATAGACTTAAGGTATAACTAGCAACAATGCCACAGGCTAAAAAATACAAACCCAACATCTAGAATGGGTTCCTGGTACTGGTGTTGGTGACCAGTGAGGATCCATATACCAGCAAATGTTAAAAGTTATTATGATATCTTTTGGTTACCTTCTAGAACTTTATTTTAAAACTGTTGCTGCAAACCTCAAATATTTGAGTCACAAAACATGAAGAAGTTAGGCTGATGTTGGTATGGAAGCTTTATTCCTACTGGCGAGCTTTCATAATGCTGGAAGGTGGTTCACCTGCTATCCAAGGAGAAAAGTAATCACCAGCCATATCCAGGTATGTACTCTGTGAGCCATATACCAACCTCCCCTCAGCAAGTTATGCTCATTGGTGAAATACTGGCACAAATACTAGGGAAGTAACCAACCACTTTATAACTGAGATTGAGGTCTGATCCTCAAAATGAAACCCATAACTGTAACTAGTGTTAGAGACAAGAAACTGTAGCTAGAGAGGTTATAGGCCTTAGGTAAGGACCTACTGCTGTTGTTATGGCAATGGTACATACTACTAAACTGACTGCCTAAAAATTCTCATTATACACTGATTAATGAATTCCTCCTATATCATCAGAAAATCTTCTATTTGTAGATGGAAATTAGAACAGAGACTCACAACTAGTCAAAATTCCTAGAATACGTGACTCTAGGATGCTCAGCTCTAATTGGGACACCTATGTCACATCCTTCTCTCCCAAAAGCTCAGAGGATCATTTTTGAAGAGGCAATAGAAACCATAAAGGCCAGAGACCATGGATAACTATGAGGAAGCTGTTTTCCGGATTCAGAAGGACAGTTGCATGTATAAACTCACAGTGATTGTATTAGCACGCACAAGACCTGAGCAATCTCAAGACACAAAATTTCATCATGGAGCAGCAAGTTAAGCATGAATTCTTACCTTTAGCTCAGGAACTATTGGTAATTTGTACAAATGGAAAGATGGAGACTTAATTTTCTTCAAGAGTATGGTACCTGGTAGTTCTAACACTCTTCAAAGAATGTCCACATGCACAAGAGTATATAGACAACACTGGTTGCAGTTGATATGGTTCTAAGAACAAAAGTGAATGAGTTAACAAAGTTGAGTATGTGTGGAATAGGAGGTTGATTTGTAAAAAGATGCGGGATTGAGTTGAATATGATCAAAATACAATGCATGAAATTATCAAAGGCTTAATAAATCACTTAAAAAGAAAAGACTGCAAAAATGAAGATTTTAGCAGAAGGGTCTATTTATTAATTGGTCTACATTACAGTTTGGCATGGCACTACTCTGATTATTGGGGCATAAACAGAAAATACGTTCACAATTATCTAAAAAGATAAACATAACTTTGATCAAATTCAAAGAGAATAGAAATATATACTCCCAAGCAAGAAGACATAAGGACATTGGAATATATATCATTTGGAGAAACTAAAATGAATTAATATGCTTCTCCTTTTCCCTTCCTTTTTTTTGTGGGTTTCCATGGGGATCTTTGTATAGCAACTGACTACAGATGAATGTATATGTGCTCTAACAGAGTCTGTTTCAATTAAAGATTTGCTGCATTATCACCAGGGGTACATAAAAATTCAACAAGAATTTATTGAATGATTTATAGGAACCTAACATTATCTAAATATTCTGTGAGAAACTTTTCAGTGGCAAAAGTCCTTACCTTTGTCCATATTGGCAATAGGAAATGAAGATGCCCATGATTACCACTAGGTTGCAGAGAAGAAGAAATTCCCAAATGTATTTAATATAAGCTTTATGTGATGTCTCTGCTTTCTGAGATGAACACAAAAAGACACATTGGTAACTGTTTTTGTGAGTAGGGAAATAAAGTCTGAGTAGCAAAAACGATTATATTGTAATAGAAATGAAGAGGGGAAACATAGTAAGACTTGCTTATTCTTTTTTTAAAGACATTTTCCGAATTGTTTGTGTTTGTGTATGTCTGCGTATGGGCTCATTTAAATGAATGATGATACCCACAGAAAAAATATCAGGAACCCTAGAGCTGTAGTTATAGGAGCTGTGGACTGGCTAACCTGGATGCTGGAAACTGAACTCAGGTCCTCTGGAAGGGCAGCTCATACCCTTAACCCCTAAGCCATCTCCCTAGCCCCTTGTTTGTTCTTGTCTAAACCTTTGGTTGTGACATTATTTCCCTGATGTGGTGCAGGGTGCTTTCCATATGAAGTTCTAGAGGGACAAAGTAAGAAGTTGAAAAAGGCAATTCTCCTTCAGTTTTCTGTTTACTCAGTGAACCAGGATATAACCTTTGAAGACACCATTCCCCTTCTAAGTGACAAATATAAAGTCATAGGTGCGCTTTTCCAACCATCTAGTTACATACTCTCTGCCATCCCCACCAACTGAAATGACAGTCTACTATCCCATGTTACTGTTAGTCTTGCCTTAGATTTAATGTGGTTTATAATAGATTGTCAGATAGAAAACCAATAAATATTTGGTATCTCAATCTGTCAAGGAATATAAACTGATTGTCTTCAGCTACTGATCACTATCACAATCATGGTTTATTAGGTCACAAAAAATGTACAAGATAGACAATGGCGTTCTCTTTGATTAGAACACATGCAACCTAGATAATGATACTAAAGGTTATCATGGCTAAGAATGGTATTAACTAAGAAAGACTGTCAAGAATAGTGCAGCCTAAATGAAACAAAGGTATAAAGAATAAGTTATATGGTTGGACGATTTTATCCAAAATGATCAAGCACAGAAACTTCAAGGGATAATTTGGATTGAGGTTTTAGAGGTGATAGAACCTCATGGTGAATACATGATGGAAGAAACTTCAAAATCCACAGGATTTACATTCATTATTTGTTTGGTTTTCATGCTTCAGTCTCTATTCTGGTAAGACTGGCCTTGACTTGTGTTCAGGTAATCAGTCCCCTCCCAGGAGTCTCTCAAGAGGCTGAGCCTATGGGCATGCACCATGCTCCAGCTGTAGGAGCTACATGCACAAAGTAAAACTAAAGTAGCTGATTATATTAGTTTTATTATGTTTCAGTTAGCCTAGTTTAACCAAAATATTGGCATTTTGACATGTAATCAATTAAAAATGAGATAATGCATAATAATATCTATAGTAAGGTTTTGAAATAAAAATGTGAATTTGGTTTAAAATTTTTAACTCTGGTAATTATCTATCTAGAGTGAAATAGTCATTGGTGATTACTAGATATCACCCTGGACAGTGCAGCTCCAGGAACAGAAAGAAAGGGTCTGTCTGAAAGGTCCTATAAATAGTTTTATAAACAACACCTGAGCAAATGGCAATATCAATAAACATGTTAACGTAGAGAGGAGACAATTTCCCAGGGTATGATCTCCAGACAATTAACTATAGACAACTAATTACTTCTGGGAGTAGGAGCCCCTTATTGGTTGTCCAATGTAGAGTGGTCCCTGAAGTAATACACATAAAATCACCAGAAAGAGAATCAGGTGATTGTACTTGTGTGTTTGTGTATGTATAAACATATATGTAAAAATAATAATAAAAGAGTTTATCAACTTTCAAGTGGAGAAGCATGGGAGGGTTTGGAAGGAACATACTTGGGAGGGGCTTGAGGGGAAAAAGGAGAGGGGAAAGTGATGTAATTTTAATTCAGTTAAAAACACATCTTTGCCCTGGAGGAGATGGGAATGGGGGGGGTGGGCTGGGGGAGAGAAAAAGGGAATCTGTGGCTGATATGTAGAATTAAATTATATTGTAAAATAAATAAAATAAAGAGTATAAAAACACATTTAAAAAATATATAAAATGGCTTAAAGTGACTTTGGAAATAAAGATAGTAGATAGATAAACAGGGATTCCCAAGCAAGGGCAAAAGAATTGCACTGTATTTGAATCACAGTGAGAAATCATTACATAGGTTTAAACACAACATTGACATGTTATGATCACTGCTTCAAAGACAATCTCTCTGTATGCTGTTGAGGTGGTGCTCTGAAGAGAAGGATGGGGGATTAGGAGATTGTTGAAACCTTCCTTGGGACACATCTATGGATGACACAAGTTTGTGTCATTGGGTCTCACTAGGAAATTGTGGGCATGCATTTTAAATTCTATCAGAGGAATGCATGTGGGTTAAGCATAAGGAGAGAAGTTAAGAATGATTTTTAAGAACATAATTTTCACTTTCTGGAATAAATAAGCGGCTGGTATGAGTTAACATGTACTATAAATGGAAATAATTGTCTTTTTTGAGGACAGACATGAAAAAATCCCATTAACTTATGTGAAATGACAGAAAATAGGGAGGAATTTGCATTATGAACATGTAGCTAGGACTTGGGAGGTGTCAGTGTGCAATTATTATTTAAAAGCGACAGCGATAAAGGAAAGAGGGAAAAGAAGAATGAGATAGGAGGACAAGGGAAAAGATGACATTAACTGTGTGTTATAGAGAGCTGTTCTTCAGGCAAGACATTGCCTTTGCCCTCTTGAACTCTTAGTAGCTGAGTTTACTCACAAGAGAGCAGCTCATGATTGGTACCATTAACCCTTCTTCTGGAGGTGAAGAGCAACTCATGAGAAGTTCATGAGCCTATTGATGAAGATATGTGGGCATTGAACTGTGGTAAGTGGGAGAAGCTCACAACTTCTGCGCCAGGACGTATAAGTGGTGGACAGTTTCTTGGAGATGTTCTTTTAAATCAGCAGTATAGTCCGCAGTAAGTTATACATGTTCTTGTAAGTAGTCCTAATTCAACTTTTTGTTTCACCATGCTAGACTTGCATAAAACCATTTCATTCATCTGTGATTGGTGACTTATCTAGGCTGAAAACTCTTATTCAACATCTTAGGAAAATTTCATACACTGTAAGAGAATGTAAGAAATCCGTTAGAGAAATAAAGGCAGTTTTCCTAGACAGCTGCGGCAAACTTTGCTGAAGGGCCAAAAAGGAGATTGAATGTGAAGCAGGAGACAGAGTACCAAGAATATTTTCAATGAAACTGTATAAATGATGCAGAAGGCTGAAGGTATAGCTTTAATGCGAAAGTGTTTGCCTAGCATGTTGAGGGCAAGTTCTCAAGTTCAGTCCCCAGTATTCATGAAAAATGAAATACAATAGAATGAAGGACTGAGGAGGTGGCTAACTGGGTGAGACATATATTGTGTATAAGGATCTACTTTCAAATCCTCGTACCATAAAATGATGGACATCTTGGTAAGCTGCTGTAATCCCACTGCTGGGAAGCTGAGACAGGAGGATCCTCAGGGCTTGTTGGCTAGCTCATCTAATGAGTTATGTGATCTCCAGATTCAACGAGAGACTGTCTCAAAAAGCAGTGGAGAGTGACTGAAGACATCTAGGCTGCTGCCTCTAGCTTCCACATGCATATACTCAGGAACATACTTGTGCTCACAAATGCAGACATACCTGCACCACACATGCACATACAGACACATGAGAGAGCAAATTTGAAAAATGTAATTATTTCTTTAAGATGAAAAAGCATTAAAGTCCATTTTTTTATACAGGTAGATAATCTATTGTCCTAAAACTTAAGATTCAAAACAGGAAGGCCTTAAGGTTTAAAAAGTAAATCAAGACAAGATGTCAGACTAAACCACCAGAGTCTCTTTTGGCAAGGGTCACGGTTTATGATAAAGCCAGGATGCAAATCCATTCAGTCCCAACACCAATCGCCAGGCCATCATCCTTATTCTAATGTATGTTCTATAAAACACCTGAGAGAAGAAAGATGAACTTTGGATTCAGTGCTATCAAATAAAGATAGTCAGGGTAACATGAGGCGGGGCAAGCATCACAAATCTAGAGGGAGATAGATGCCTTATCAGCAAGCAGCATCTGCACTGTATGAACTTCAGTCATATAGAAACATGGACCAAAGATGACTTGGGATACACAGGTGCCTGTGTGTGAGGTAAGGTGCTCTGCCCCCCACCTTGTGACTTCTCAAGTCACAGAATGCTTGATTGAATGCTCACCATCGTTGCCTCCCAAATGCCGTTGGGGTCTGTGCTTGCTTCCCACACCTCAGTGACTGATGATGACTTGGGGCTGTTTCTTGCAGCACTGCCCCTGCGTCTCTCCAGGATTTTTGGTAAAACTATAAATGACCTTCAGATGTAATTCCTAGAAATTTCTCCACACAAGGCATGTCGTTTCCATAAGTGAAGTACCAGAAAAAAAAATCAACTGAAAAACAGCAGGTTTAAAAGAAGAGATAATAAACTTAGGTTTAGACACTGTGATTCAGTATGAAAGAAATAGATCTAATTTGTTGTGTGGAGATATCCCTAGAGGTCTGGTTCTTGTGGGGCACTGTGAAGAACTGTGGGCATTCTCTTTGGAACATGAGCATTAGTTGCCAGATCACCAAGTTTTTCAAATCATCTGAAGGATCCATGTCTAGCCAGATATCCACATAGGATAGATGAGATTGTAACACATAATGAAGAACCCTGAGCTCTAGCCATTTAACTCTTTACATTAAAAGGGGACGCACTTAAAAATTCCTAAGTGGTAAAAATAGGTCTATTTGATTAGGCAAGGACTGTAAGTGCTCTACAAGTGGTTGGTTCTGTGGGAGGCCATGGGAGTCAAGCTCCTACCTTTTCTACCTTTTTTAGAATTCTTAGGAGGAGGAGAGAGATATAAGAAATATTAGGTAGAAAGAGAGCTAGATGATGAGAGGAAAGACAGAAACACAAGATCGCCTCAGAAGGGCCTCAATACCCAACAGCCTCGAAGGTTTATTCAAAAGGCTTTTTATAACATGGCAAAGGGAGAAACAAAAGACCTCCCCATTGCTAGATCACAGCACAACATACAGCCATGTGTATACCTGTTTAAACACCTGGTAAACCCACCCATGACCAAATCATCTCCTTGTGCATCTCTGCTGGGTAAAGCAAGCTCAGATTCTCTGACCCTGAGTAATTTGGGCCTCCACATGGTTCAAAACTGATTAGTAAATGGTGAGGTGGGCTTCATTAATATATGTTTTATAGCAAAGCAGTCACATGGACACAGCATCTGGGTAGCTGATTATAGACAGAACAAAATCACCATGTGAGTAGTTTTTCTGTGGTAGCACATTACATCTGTAATGGCTGATTTCCTTGCAAGCCACATTGCTACTACTTTTTAGGGGCCAAGGTGTGCAGAATTGCCACGGTTGTAAAATTTAAAAATAGTCATAACTATCATAATGGTAGAGAAGAAAGAAGAAGTATTTTAAATAAGTGTGTGTGTGTGTGTGTGTGTGTGTGTGTGTGTGTGTGTGTGTGTGAACTATCTTGCTTCTGGAGTTACAGGAGGCTATGCTGCCCAAGTGGGTACTGGGAACTGACCTCTGATGCTCTGCAAGAGCAGCAACATCTCCTAACCACTATGCCATCTCACCAGCCAGGCAAACAAGACTCATGTGTTGGTTTGAATAAAAATGAACTCCATAGTATCATGTATTTGAGTTCAGGTAGTGGCACTATTTGAGAAGGATTAGCAGGTGTGGCCTTGATGGAGGAAGTGTGTCACTTTGGATGAACTTTGAGATTTCAAAAGTCCATGTGAAGTTCAGTCTCTCTTTTTCTTCTTTTCCAGCCTGTTGAACAGGATGTAGAACTCTCAGCTACTTACCCAGCACCATGTGTGCCACCATGCTCCCCACCATGATGATAATGGGTTAAACTTCTGAAACTGTAGTTGAGCCCCAATTAAATGTTTTCTTTTATAAGAGTTGCCGTGGTCATGGTGTCTCTTACCAGCAATAGAACACTAACTAGGACAGAAGCTGGTACCAGAGAACTAGGTATTGTTGTGACAGGTTTGACCTTGATGCTTGTTGGCAGAATATGGACTTTAGATTAGGAAAGCAGTTGAACAGTTTAAGTGGGCTTAATGGGCTGTACTAGTAAGAGTATGGAAGACAGTGGTGCTGGGAGCAATGTAGATTATGATGGCCTGGCTGAGAAGGTTTCAGAGGGCAAGAATATTAGTAAATGGCCTGGAGTTCATTCTTGTGATATTTTGGATATATCCAAATATGTGTATATATATATCCCTGGACATCCCACTGGTGCCCTGTGTTGTGGAGATTCTGCACCTTTGGGTCTGTGAGTCAGGTCCCTTCATGTCCTCCAGCAAATCATAGATGGGGTAGATGTTGAGGCAGGTCAAGTCACAACCCTGGGTCTGGGCAGCTAGCTCGCCCATGCCTTAGCTAACAGAGTTGACTCTATTGTGTTTCCTTGGCAAGGTGCAGGGCCTTCTTTCCTGAATGTTGCAGTTGTTGGGGATCAAGGATTGCCCTCTCACTCTTATGAGCACAGGCCAGTTTTCCTACCTGCCCTAGACATGTTAATGTGCAGGAGGGAAGAGCCACCCTCCCCTGTTCATGTCTCATAACAGATGAGTAATGGGGGCAGCTCTCCCTTGTTCACTACTTCAGGGTTGGTTCTCTATTGTGTTGCCCAGGGAAGGTGTAGGGCCTGCTCTCCCAAGTGCTGCAGCTGGTGGGGGCCAGAGACAACTCTTGTGCCCCTTGTGACCTCAGGGCCAGATCTCCCACCTACCACAGACATTGATGGGGAGGAGGGGGAGGAGCATCTCTTCCCAGTCCATGTAGCTATGTGGCAGATGAGGGGTAGGGCTAGGTCTCCTATGCTCTTGTCCTCAGAGTTGGCTCACCTGTGCTCTCATCAACACGGTCATCTCTGCCATGCTGCCCAAAGTGCAGGGCTTGCTTTGCTTTCCTGTTTGTTGCTGCTGGTCAAGGGGTTAGTCATCTCCCTCACCATCCAACCTGCTTCTTTCCACTCTCATATCTTCAGATTGGCCTCCATTCACAGGACCTGAATCATCATTCTCTCTCTCTCTCTCTCTCTCTCTCTCTCTCTCTCTCTCTCTCTCTCTCTCTCTCTCTCCCCCTCTCTCTCTCTCTCTCTCTCTCTCTCTCTCTCTCTCTCTCTCTCTCTTTTTCTCTCTCTCTCTCATAAGATATCATATTGTACCTCTGCTCACTCTCATAGTAGTCTTCTGACTCATGCTGCAAGGTACCAGGTGGGTCTGTATTTTCTCTTCAGAGCCCAGGGTGAACAGCCCCAGGCCTGCATATGGGTCTCCCTGTCTCACTCAGATTGCTGTGATGTGGGGCTGGGTCATGCTTCCTCATCACAAGGAGATTATTATAGTGCCAAACCACCCAGTGCTGGGCAGGCTCCTGG
Source organism: Peromyscus leucopus (assembly GCF_004664715.2). Lineage (NCBI taxonomy): Eukaryota > Metazoa > Chordata > Mammalia > Rodentia > Cricetidae > Peromyscus > Peromyscus leucopus. The sequence goes on from NC_051084.1 coordinate 56,429,819, forward strand.
TTGGTGCTTTGGGCTGCTTTCTGTCCACCCTGGCTTCATGAAGTGGGGTAGGGACTTGGCTGGAGTTCTGCTGAGGGCCAGGGTTAGAATCCCATACCCCTGCTCAGCTGTGTTGTGACCATAGCAGATTCAGGCCCAGGTTGGTCTGGAGGCTCCTGCCTAAATCTAGTAGTCACTGTTATGCAAATCTATAATGAAAAGGAGCAAGCTGGACAAGAAGAAATACAAAATGTACAGTGTGAGCAGAAAAGGAGCACCTAAAACAAGGAAACCTAAGAGCCAAGTCCTGTGTTCAAGGAAATAAAAAATGTAAAAGAAATGCTTGATGCTAAATGGACTAAAGGATGTAGTAACCTCAGGTCAAGACCACACCAGCTACTTTTCAACTTGTTAAAATGAGGTAAAAAGGAAAGCTTAAGCACTGGAGAGAACCATCAACAACAGAAAGCTGTTGTCAAATGTAATTGAAAAGGGAAACCAAGTTCCCTCCCCAGCAAGCAGCAGAATTTTGCAGCTTAAGTCACAAACACATGGTTCTGACTCTAGAGTCAAAGATACAAAACGAGGGTTATAGACTCACCCTCCATGTATAAGGAAAGGTGTGTGTCAGGGTGAGCCTGCATAGAGGACCAGAGAAACCATTGCCTGAAGTTGTGAATCTGACACCTGGATTGCATTGGTTACTCCAAGAAGTTGGAGAGGCTGGTCATGGGATACCTGCAGAAGAAAGATGCAAACCTATGAGGAACTAGCCCAAAAGAGAGGGAGGAGTGTGCTATAGTCAACAAAGCTGAAAAGGTTTGGAGATCTGAGTAGTGTTTTGACATCAGACATGAAGACACAGAATTGGGGTTTGCTCCATTGGTTTTCAGTCTTGCTTTGGTCCAGTATTTCCTGACTATGCTCCTTTTCCTCCCTTTTGGAATAGTAATATATATTCTGTGCCACTGTATGTTAGGAATATGTGATTTTAAAGGGGATACAGTTAAGAGAATGTCATGAGAATCAGAAGAGATTTAGATTTTTGACTTTTAAACAGTCTTGAGACTGTGATAGATTATGGGGACTTTTGAAGTTAAACTGAGTGCAAATGTATTTTTCATTCTGTTGTAGCTACAAGCCTATGGGAGCCAAGACTGGAAAGTGGAGGTTTGAAACAAGAATGGCTCCATAGGCTCATATATTTGAATATGTAGTCAGAGGGGTGGATTGAGAAGGATTTTGAAGTAAAGCCTTGCTGGAGTAGATGTGGTCTTGTTGGAGGATATGTGTCACTGGGAATAGGCATGAGGATTTCAAAGGCCTATGCCTAGCTTGGTTTCTTTTTCTCTGTTTTAGCCTATGGATGAGGATATATTCCTCAGCTACCCCTCCAGTGCCATATATGCCACCATGATTATAATGGACTGACACTCTGAAACTGTAAGCCAGCCCCAATTAAATGCTTTCTTTTATAAGAGTTTCCTTGGTCATGGTGTCTCTTTACAAAAATAGAACTCTAAGACAAGTATTAATTTAAATAAACCTGTGCCATTTTTAAGACACCTTAAACTGTGAATCATGAACCAATACTTTTCATCCAAAGGAAAAGCCTACACAATATTCCTCATTCATCTCTCTATCATTTATTAATTGCAAATTACTTTCTTGTTGTTTGTTTTAATTTCCTATTATAATTTTGTAATTTGCAGCCAGCCTTTCTTGAATTTTAATCTTGTTGAATTCTGTTGTATGACAGAACTTAAGCAGGCCCATGGGGCACAAAAGGGATTAAATGATATTCCAAATCTTCATATGTTCTAGTTGATTGATCTAACATGTTGGTGGTAAGTGTGAGTAAAAGCAATGTAAAGTGTTTGTACCCTGAAAACCTTTTAAAATTTTTATTTTGTATATTATTATTGTTTGAGGGGATGTACATGCCTTGGTGACACTGTTTCTCCTCTTTCCACCTTTACTTGGGTTCCATCATCAAACTAATGTGCCAAGCACTTTGTACCAGATGAACCATATTACCTGCCCCCAAAAACTTTGTATAATGCTTAACTTTCTAAACTGTTTTAAGCCTTATTAGCTCTTTCGTTACATGGATGTAGGAACACCATACACATTTTAGATATACTGCTTTTGATATCTAAATACTATAGTTCAAGTTGTTAATTTTCAGTTCATTAACAAGCTCCTGTTATAATTTTAAGAAATCAGCAATAATATCTGCTTTGAAAGTCTTAAATATACTGTAAAAAAAACCCCACAATATTTCAAGCCACTTAAGCTGGAAGTTAGTGTTCAGAAGTTGTTCTCCATGAAGTTAGTGTTCAGAAGTTGTTCTCCACTTATACATTTGATGAGCAAGTATTTACATCCAGCTAGATATGGGCTCACAGCAGATTGAGTCCTGAAGACATGGCAGTTAGGAACAACTTTATGGAGTGTATGGAAAAAGACAGAAACATATTCTACCAACACACACATGCTAGAAATGTGTGTTGAGTATTAATATAGCACATAAAATTATCTATTCTATAAACTGAAAAGATACCTATGGAGAAAGAAAAGCCAAAATAGTATTTAATAATATATGGAAACTTATTTTCTCTTCACAGAGCTTATTATGGGTAATTTAGAGAATATTACTTTTCCAGACATGAGAAAAATTGAAAGTATCTTTTAAACAACTATATGTATATATAGATATAGATTTACACAATGAATACATATACATTTGGGAATGCAAATAAAGCACAAGCTAAGTTCCTAATTCATGCATTAACTATGCCATATACCATGTAGAATATTTCAGAGAAACTGGTAAAAGTATAATTATAAATTATCTTATTTACATGCAGTTAATTGACTAACTATATTGTATTTAAGCCTGTGCTATGTATATTCCTGTGGCTAACTTGAGACACAAAGTCTCAGTGTTTCCAAGCTGTGATATTAAATTTAAATAATCACTTTTGATCATTTAAGGATATTCATCTGTGATTAATCAATATCAGAACTTTGAGAGAGAATTTATATTTGAATTAAAAATAACAAAGTATGTTTTTCAGCGTCTAAAAACAGAAGAAATAATAAACATTTGAACTAACCCACTCAAATGCTCATGCATAAGAATGGATGGATGCCATCTACATGCAATTGATTTTTCTTTCAAAATTAATCCAAGGTGGTGCTTGCTAGTCTTTAATGCTGAGAGCTGCATGAAGCAGATAGTCCTGGGACAGTATTTCAAAAAAAAAATGGAGAAAAAAAATGGAAATTTAAAATGGTTCGGGAACTTCACTGAATTCAGCCACTCCTGCAGAAGCTAACATCACTTCTCTGGACAGCTGCTGACAACTGACATGTGGACCAATGGAATCGAATTGAAGACCCTAACATTAATCCACACACCTATGGACATATAATTTTTGACAAAGAAGCCAAAAGTGTGCAATGGAAAAAAGAAAGCATCTTCAACAAATGGTGCTGGCATAACTGGATGTCAACATGTAGAAGGCTACAAATAGATCTGTGTCTGTAACTGTGCATAAAACTTAAGTCCCAATGGATCAAAGACCTCAACATAAATCCAGTTACTCTGAACCTGATAGAAGAAAAAGTAGGAAGTAGTCTTGAACACATTGGCATAGGAGATCACTTCCTAAATATAACACCAGTAGCACAGACACTGAGAGAAACAATCAATCAATGGGACCTCTTGAAACTGAGAAGCTTTTGTAGAGCAAAGGACATGATCAACAAGACAAAGTGACAGCCTACAGAATGGGAAAAGATCTTCACCAACCCCACATCTGACAGAAGGCTGATCTCCAAAATATATAAAGAATTCAAGAAACCAGACATCAAAATACTGAACAATCCAATTAAAAACTGGGCTACAGAGCTAAACAGAGAATCCTCAACAGAAGAATTTCAAATGGCCAAAAGACATTTAAGGAATTGCTCAACATTCATAGTCATCAGAGAAATGCAAATCAAAACGACTCTGAGATACCACATTACGCCGGTCAAAATGGCTAAAATAAAAAACACTGAAGAAAGCTTATGCTGGAGAGGATGTGGAACAAGGGGAACTCTCCTCCACTGTTGGTGGGAATACAAACTTGTATAGCCACTTTGGAAATCAATATGATGCTTTCTTAGAAATTTGAGAATCAATCTCCCCCAAGACCCAGTATACTTTACTTTTAAGAATTAAATTTAGACTGCTCAGACTTTCCTACCATCTAACCTCAGAGACTACTATACACAGCAAAGTTTTCAATCATCATGGACAAAGAAATAAGATATTCCATGACAAAAAGAGTTCAACAATACCTATCCATAAATCCATAAATCCAGCCATACAGAAAGTACTAGAAGGAAAACTCCGACCCAAGGAAGTTAGCCACACCCACTAAAACACAGACAATAGATAACCTCACACCAAAAAATCCCAAAGAATGGAAACACACAAACACTACCACCACCACCACCAACAAAACCAAAAATAACAGGAATTAACATTCAGTGGTGATTAATATCTTATAATATTAGTGGACTCAATTCACCTATAAAAAGACACAGGCTAACAGAATGGATACAAAAACAAGACCCATCCTTCTGCTGAATACAAGAAACACGCTTTAATCTCAAAGACAGACATCACCTCAGAGTAAAGTGTTGGGGAAAGATTTTCCAATCAAATGGTCCTAAGAAACAAGCTGGTGTGGCTATCCTAATATCTAAGAAAACAGACTTCAAACTAAAATCAATCATAGATGGAGACGGACATTTCATATTCATCACAGGAAAAATAAATCAAGATAATGTCTCAATTATGAACATTTATGCCCCCAAATAAAAGAGCACCTACATTTGTAAAAGAAACATTACTAAAGCTTAAATCACACATCAAACCCTACACACTAATTGTGGGAGACTTCAACAAAATCCAATACCATGATAAAGGTCTTGGAGAGATCAGGTATACAAGAAACATACCTAAACATAAAGGTAATATACAATTAGCTGATAGCAATACATCAAACTGAATGGAGAGAAACTCAAAGTGATTCTACTAAAATCAGGAACAAGACAAGGCTGTCCAGTCTCTCCACATCTATTCAATATTGTATTCAAAGTTCTAGTTACAGCAATAAGACAATAAAAGGAGATCAATGGGATACAAATGGGAAAGGAAAAAGTCAAACTTTCTCTATTTGCAGATGACTAATAGTATACATAAGTGACCCCAAAAATTCTACCAGGGAACTCCTAAAGCTTAAAAAAAAAACTTCAGTAATGTGGCAAGATACAAGATCATCTCTAAAAATCAGTAGCTCTTCTATATACAAATGATTAATGGACTGAGAAAGGAATCAGAGAAACAACACCCTTTACAATAGCCACAAACCACATAAAGTACCTCAGGGTGACTCTAATTAAGCAAGTGAAAGACCCGTATGACAAGAACTTTAAGTCTTTAAAGAAAGAAATTGAAGAAGATAGAAAATGGAAAGATTTCCCATGTTCTTGGATAGGTAGGATCAGCATAGTAAAAATGGAAATCTTACCAAAAGAAATCTACAGATTCAATGCATTCTCCACCAATATCCCAACACAATTTGTCACAGACCTTGAAAGAACAATACTCAATTTCATATGAAAAAAAAAGGAGAGCCAAAACAATGATATACAATAAAGGAACTTCTGGAGACATCACCATCCCTGACCTCAAGCTCTACTATAGAGCTATAGTAAAACAAAAAAAAATATTGGCACACACACAAAAAAAATCCATGTGGATCAAGAGAATGGAATCCAAGACCCTGACATTAATCTAAACAACTATGAACACCTGATTTTTGACAAAGAAACTAAAATTATACAATGGAAAAATAAAAGTATCTTCAACAAATGGTGCTGGCATAAGTGGATATCCACATGTAGAAGAATGCAAACAGATTCATATCTATCCCCATGCACAAAACTCAAGTTCACATGAATTGAAGGCCTCAACATAAAACCAGCTATACTGAACCTGATAGAAGAGAAAGTAGGAAGCAGCCTTGAATGCATTGGCCCAGGAAACCACTTCCTAAATATAACACCAGTAGCACAGATACTGAAAACAACAATTAATAAATGGGATCTCCTGAAATGGAGAAGTTTTTGTAAGGCAAAGGATATGGTAAATAAGACAAAATGTCAGCCTACAGAATGGGAAAAGATCTTCACCAACCCCACATCTGACAGAGGGCTGATATCTAGAATATATAAAGAATTCAAGAAACTAGACACTAAAATACTGAATAATCCAATTTTTAAAAAAAAATGGGCTACAGACTAAACAGAGAATTCTTGACAGAAGAATCTCAAATGGCCAAAAGACATTTAAGGAAATGTTTAAAATCCTTAGTCATCAGGGAAAAGCAAATCAAAACGACTCTGAGTTACCATCTTACATCTGACAGAATGGCTAAGATCAAAAGCACTGAAGACAGCTTATATAGGAGAGATTGCCGAGCAAGGGGGAACACTCCTTCAAAGTTGGTGGGAGTGCAAGCTTGTCCAGCCACTTTGGAAATCAGTATGGCAGTTTCTCAGAAAATTGGAAATCAGTCTTCCTCAAGACCTAGCTATACCACTCCTGGGCACCTACCCAAGGAATGCTCAATCATACTACAAGGATGCATGCTCAACTATGTTTATAGCAGCATTATTTGTAATAGCTAGAACCTGGAAACAGCCTAGATGCCCCTCAACGGAAGAATGGATAAGGAAAAATGTAATATATTTATACAATGGAGTATTAGTGATAAAAAAAAAAACAATGGCAGTCCAGTCATCCTTGTTCCACATCTAGCATCTTCCTATGAGTGAGTACATACCATATTTGTCTTTCTGAGTCTGGGTTACCTCACTCAGGATGATTTTTTCTAGATCCATCCATTTGCCTGCAAACCGTATGATGTCATTGTTTTTCTCTGCTGAGTAGTATTCCATTGTGTATATGTGCCACAATTTATTTATCCATTCTTCAGTTGAAGGGCATCTAGGTTGTTTCCAGGTTTTGGCTATTACAAACAATGCTGATATGAACATAGCTGAGCAAGTGCTCTTGTGGTATGATTGAGCATTTCTTGGGTATATGCCCAGGAGTGGTATAGCTGGATCTTGGGGGAGATTGATTCCCAAAGTGGTTGGACAAGCTTGCATTCCCACCAGCAGTGGAGGAGAGTTCCGCTAGTTCCACATCCTCTCCAGCATAAAGTGTCTTCAGTGTTTTTGATCTTAGCCACTCTGACAGGCGTAAGGTGGTATCTCAGAGTTGTTTTGATTTGCATTTCCCTGATGATTAGGGATGTTGAGCAATTCCTTAAATGTCTTTCAGCCATTTGGGTTTCCTCTGTTGAGAATTCCAGACACCCTGATAGTTGTGCCATAAACCCCATCCAAGGACTGAGGAATCTGGATGCAGACATCCACGGCTGGGCCCCTGGTGGAGCACTGGGAGTCTAATTAGTGAGAAAGAAGAAGGTTTATATGAGCGAGAATTGTTGAAGCCAAAGTTGGATAAAGCACAGGGACAAATAACCAAATGAATGGAAATACATGAACTATGAACCAAAGGCTGAGGGGCCCCCAACTGGATCAGGCCCCCTAAATGGGTGAGACAGTCATTTGGCTTGATCTGTTTGGGAGGCAGCTGTGCGTTGGTGCCGGGTCCTGGGCTCATTGCATGAGTTGACTGTTTGAATCCTGGGACTTATGCAGGGACACTTGGCCCGGTCTGAGAGGGGGGGAATGGACCTGCCTGGACTGAGTCTACCAGGTCGATCCAGGTCCTCGGGGGAGACCTTGATCTGGAGGAGGTGGGAATGGGGGGTGGGCTGGGGGGAGGGGGAGGGGGAGAGAGGGGGAAATATTGAGAGGGTAATTTATGACTTTGTGTATATAGCTTTGTGTATTATCACCACAAAAAACAAAAAAACAAAAAAAAAAAAACAATGGCATCATGAAATTTGTAGGTACATAGATGGAACTAGAAAGAATCATCTTGAATCAGGTAACCCAGACTCAGAATGGCAGATGTGGTATGTACTCACTCTTAAATGGTTATTAGACACAAAGCTAAGGAAAACCAGGCTATAGTACACAACCCCAAAGAAGCTAAGTCAAAAGGAGGACCCCAAGTGGAACGGAGAGCCCCAGGAAGGGAAATAGTTAAGATCTCCTGGGTAAACTAGGGGGTGGGAAGTAGATGGGATGGGATGGGTGATGGGAACAGGAGGGACTGAGATGGCTGAGTGGAGGGAGGGACTGAAAGGGAGAGCAATGAAGGAGATATATTGATAGACGGAACTATTATAGGGTTAGGGAGAAACCTGGTGCTAGGGAAATCCCCATGAATCCACAAGGATGACACCAGCTAAGATTCCTATCAATAATGGTGAGAGTGCCTAAACTTACCTTCCCCTATAATCAGATTAGTGTCTACCCTAATTGTCATCATAGACTGATAGAAGCACATGCAGTGAACCACAACCAAGAACTGGGATGTACCCTTAGACCTCAGTTAAAGAGAAGGAAGAGGGATCACAGGAGCAAGTGAGGTCAAGCTCATGATGGGGAAAGCCACAGAGACAGCTAACCCAAGCTGGTTGGAGTTCATGAACTCTGGCCTATTGGGTGAGGAACATGCATGGGACAGAACTAAACCCTGTGAATGTGGGTGACAGTTATGTAGCTGTATCTGTTTGGGGAGCCCCTGACAGTGGAATCAGGACTCATCCTGGGTGCATGAAATGGCTTTTTGAAACACATTTCCTGGTGTGGGATACCTTGCTCAGCCTTAACATGAGGGTGAGAGACTTGATCCTGGCTCAACTTTGTTTGCCAGACTTTGTTGACTCCCCAGTGGAGGCCTTACTGTTTCTGAGGAGTGAATGGGGTGGGATGAGGGGAGGTGGGGGTTGTGCCAGAAGGGGACGGAGGGGGGAACTTGCATTGGTATGTAAAATTAAAAAGGAACTTTATAAAAATAAATAAAAATAAAAAACAAACAAAAAGATTTCTTATGAACAATGTATGATATAAGCCAAATATTCCATTGTAGCTTTGCAGCATGCTTTAGTTAATCAATTCCTTATACTTTTTTGTATTTTTTAAGTCATTTGCAAAAATAAATGACAATGAACAATATTCATTGCAAAAATAAATAAATGAAATGAAATTAAGACCGTAAAACACTGTCATAGCTTCTCCTGGGGAAAGACAGAGAAGAAGAGCAACCTGATTTGAGTTAGAAGCTTCCATGTCACCCAGTGCTTCCGTTGTTTGTTATTTTCAGGGTGTAGATTGGGACAGGGAAGTGCTAAGAAACTAATTAGGAAAATAAGTAAGCAATTTAAAATCAGGTAGTGATGACCATAATTTATTGGGGAAAACATACATGTCTACATTTCGATATGTAAAAAGATAAATCCTGTCAATGAGGAAAACTTAAAATGACAAAAGAGTTACTGAGTGCCAAATTAATGTCTATTTTTTATCACTTCTTTTTATTCATTTTTTCATTTATTAATGGAAATATTTCTTAGTGCCACGTGAATTAAGTATCAGTCATTTAGAAGTTGTTTATGTAAGAGATGAGTGTGGAGCTTACACTTGATTACGTTTCTGAAGGTGTGAACATTTTAAGATTACCCTATGTATTAAGGTGCCTTGATTACAGATTACTTACCCATGAAAGGAATCAGATTCTATTGTGAACAATGGACAAAGCTATTTTTTTTTAAGAAACCTTGAGGAACCGACATTCAGGGAAATTCTACAGGAGCCACTTTCACTTTCAATAATATCATGTTATTTTCTTTCCAAATACCTTATCTACTCACATTTATAATGAAGCTGTGTACAAATTCTGTATGTCACTTTATCATTTCAGCAAAATTATGAGCTAATACATGTCACAAACTATCAGCATTGTTTGGCTTTCATTTCATTATTTGACTATGTAGTACATACATCTGTAGAGTGTGTAATGTGCAGATAGGTGGGGTCATTTTCATTCATAGGTATTGCATAGACCAGCATTCTCTAAATGTCTGGGGTCTTTGCAAACTCAAGTATAAACTGTTCATTAACATTTCAATCATTTCGCACCTAGTAGCACACACCATATGCTAGCCACACAGTGGGAAAAAAAAATTGTATAACACTCTAAAATCCCAGTGTAGTCAGCTCTGGGCAACTCTGAGGAGAAGCTAATCAGAGCTGCCAGCCTCACTGGGGGACAAGGGAAAATGTGACAGTGAGCCAATTCAGTTCTTACACTTGCAACCAAAAGGAAATACCACTGGAGATTTGTGAAAGATGAGAGATGGAATCTTTGCAACAGCCACATTCTTCCACAGTGCTGTACAATTTGGGGAATTTTCATGATTACATATTTCTTTGGAGACAATTGTACCCCTTTCCTAGAAGAGTAGGGTTGTGCGTAGGGTGTATCCTTTTGTTAAGCAGAAAACTCTGGATGCAAATACAGAAATGCTATGAAGAGCAGAAGTGTTATCTTGTGAGGACAATCAGGTGTGGAACTCCCATAGCCATTTCATTCATCAAGGCGTAGTAGGGACTCAAATATCTTCATTTATTTATTACATAAACATATTTTCAGAACACATTTTTTTTCTAAATGAGTGGTTTTTTATCCTTCCTTGGATTCAATCCAGAATCCTGTACTCTGTAGCATTGCATAAGCCCTCTTATGAGACAAGTGTGTATATAATCATAATTTTTATAATATTGCTTCCATTTCAAGGGAGTTCAAGGAACATCCCAGCCTTTTTTAATTCTCCACAAACTCAGGATATACAAGTACCCAAAGGGAAAAGGAAGGTGTTGGCATCAACATGAAATTGAACATAAAATTGTTCCCATGAGCACATGTATTTTAAAGCCCCTAAGAACATTGTGTCATTAAGTAATACTTGTCTTCTTATCAGTTCAAAGTAAGTCATGCTTGGGATGAGCCCATGGAAGAAACAGTCCTAGCAGGAAATGTGTGGGTGGTAAGATGCCTTATGTGCCCTTGAGACTGCTTACCCCTACCCCAACCCCCCTACCACCACATTCAGGAGGAGAATCAGCCAGCTTATATAATCACTTCTTAAACATTTGCTTCATTTCCGAACTAAATGTACTCATACATGCTGATGGAATTTAAAGTACTCAACTGAAATCTGCTAGAGAATATTCATTGAAAACAGTTTTATTCAGTACATGCCTACGATTTTCTCTATTTTATGATTCAAAATTATAGATATATGCAGAGTATTTTGAATAGTAATGTTATTAAGGATTGTAAGATAATACTAGGAACACACCAGAAGTCACTGTATTTAATACATAATGGAATTAAGCTTATAAAAGTATACTTATTCAGAGCATTTCTCTATGTTCCCTGTTTACTAATTACTGTGCAGGAGGAACGATAGGTATCTTTGAGGTAACATTCTCCTTACTTTCCTCATTACAAACAGTACACATTTCATACACTTTACTAGAACTGTTTATGAGCAGAAAGAAAACTGCCATCCTGAAAAAGGAAACCCTAGTCTACCACTGATCTGAGTTGACTAAGGTAGAAGCAAGCCTGACCTAAGAGGGAGGTGTCCTCCTGCCGCCAAGAAGAGCAGGAACATTCCTTGGAACAGGCTATCATGTTTGAAGACTGTTGACGCCTATTACCTCATTTGATCCCTTTGTTCTTTGCCCCCTCACCCAGCATTGAAGAGGCAATATAACCGCCTCTGCCTATCACTTTAGTATTGATCACCATTTGTCTTCTCTGTTATCTACCTTTTAAAGAACAGTTCCCATATCACTCACAATAATCCTTACTCATCTTTGTTTTTGCAGTAGGACAGTCTAATCTCATCTTCTCATAGGAAATTATATGGTGATATTTTATTTGTACTAAAATGTGATTTGTATGTTAATAAATAAAGTTGCTATTAGCAAACCATAGCAGAAACTGGGCGGTGGTGGTGCATGCTTTTAATGCCAGCACTTGGAAGGCAGAGCTAGGTAGATCTCTGTGTGTTCAAGGATACAGCCAGCACTGGAGACATACACCTTTAATCTCAATACCAACCATAGAAGACCTGGAGGTCTGTACAGACAGGCAGTGACTAGGAGGCCATGTGGTTGGGTTTACAACCAATAAGAAGGCAGATCAGAAACACTATAAAAAGACAGACACACAGGAAGTAGGTCTCTTTTGGAGAGGTAGGACCACTGCAACAATGAAGGGTAAGGACTTTAGCTCTTAGCTATTGCTCTGACCTCTTGGCCTTTATCTTTGCATTGGTTCTGTGTTTCTTATTTAATAAGACGGTTGGTTACATCTACAAAAGTATGTGATTAAACCTGGGAGTGCACTATAGTCTTGACAAAGCAATGATTAAGGGAAGACATATAAGCAGTGCTAATTAGATCCTCTCCAAAATTTTCTATTTTGTGACAGTAGTTTCATGGTGAATAGGGTCCAGATATACATATACATATACATATACATATACATATACATATACATATACATATACATGTATGTATTATATAAACTTCAGGATAAGCAACTTAACTACCTCAGGGCAATAATTTCTTGGGAATGTGGTCAAACAGGGAAACAGATTGAGAAATGCCAAGAAAGAATTATGGCATGGTTTGGAAAATGATCTAGCCCTTTTTAATTCAGTTTCTCTCAGTATCTATATCAATGTGTCCATTTTATTGATTAATTTGTATTTCTCCTTTGACACATTAAAATAAAATAGTTCTAATATGAAAACTGCTACATGAATGTAGAATATTATCCAACAGAGGAGTGTTGATTTTGGATTCAGCTAGAGTAAACAACACAATGAAAGGAATTTCATCTCTGGGAAGATTTTAAACCTTCATTTGTAGAAGTAAAGGATATGGCATTACCTGTTTTATGTAGATGTTGCCAATTATTTCAGCTGGGCTAAGGAAAAAATTGGAAGATCAAGAGAGACTGAAAACAAACAAACAATACCTGCTGGACTGCTTCAGAGAGAGAGAGAGAGAGAGAGAGAGAGAGAGAGAGAGAGAGAGAGAGAGAAGAAGGAGGAGGAGGAGGAGGAGGAGGAGAAAGAGGAATGAAGGAAGGAGAAGGAAAGAAAGAAGGAAGGAAGGAAGGAAGGAGAGAGAAAGGAAAAGAGAGAGAAAGAGAGAGAGAGAGAGAGAGAGAGAGAGAGAGAAGAGAAGAGAAGAGAAGAGAAGAGAAGAGAAGAGAAGAGAAGAGAAGAGAAGAGAAGAGAAGAGAAGAGAAGAGAAGAGAGAACATTTTTGGCTCAGAATAACTGATTTCAAACAAAGTGGCAACCTTAAGTTACTTCATGTAGGTGACATCCAATATATCAAAGTGACTGAAATTTATATAAGGATATCTTACAAAATGAAAATGCCAAATGAATGACTCCAAAGCAAACAAACAATGGGGGGGGGAGTAGACACATAAACAAATACCGTCTTAGATCCCCAAAGCCATAGACCATGAGAAAGCTTCATTCAATAGGACCAACATCAGTATGAGATGATTGAGGCACTCACTCAGGCAATAAATTTAAGGAACTACTTCAAAAATTATCATAACTTAAGAATGTTATATTTTAATACTATATTTCAAATTTTAAAACTAATTTAACAAACTCAAGCTCAAGAAAATGCCCAAATTCTAAAGAAATTCTGGTCAAACTCACACATTCTTTATCTACTTCTTGTCCAGAAATAAAGAAGAGAGTAACTTTTATTAAGAATACTGTAACCTAATTCAGCCTGGATTTCAGAGAGTGATTAGTGGCCTCACCGCCCCAGGCAGATACACTAAATTACATTGCTAGGAGACAGAAACTACTAAATGAAAATCACATTTAGGATGAGACTCATCAAGCTTGGGTGGGTGCTACTAGTCCAGAGAGGAAGCAGAGAAGAGTCAGTGCAAAAGTAGCTAAGGTTTCAGAGGCATTATTTTGTCTTAGAAATGTCAGCTCTGGCTACTTTTCCATCCCTAAAACAATTCCTATGCCAATAGGAAGCTGCTTATTAAATAATCTTTCTCCAGAAAGCATGTCTTTCCAATAATCTTTAGAACTGCTCTGGAGTAAATTGGATACCACATGGGAACAAGTTGACCCAATTGCCCTCGAACTCTGGCCTTTGGTTGAAGTCACTGTATGATTGCTGTTCAATTTTCTCTCCTCTTTGCTATGAAGATGTTTATTGCATGCATATTTTGGTCTACAAGCTTAATATGAATGTGATTTTTTGGAGACTGTTTAGATTTATCATGTAGCTACAGATTGCACACCCATTCAGAACAACATATAAGCCAAACAAAAGTGAGTTAGGTCATCCAATATCACAATGTTGGAACTGAGTACAGAAACTAAGACACTGATTTATCAAGCTTTGAGGAGACAGTATTTCTCAAGTAGTGTGTTATACTGGATTAGAACTATCATCTGTTTTTAAAATATTACATAAAAATTAAGAGTGATTCTAGATTCTGTATTATTTGTGGTGGAAATGTCTTCCCTGTGCAGGCATCTGAGTTAGTCTAGGTATTTTTATGAGGTCAACCTTCCACTCCCTGTTTTTGCCATTCCTCTCCACTCCACAGCACTAAGGCTAGAATTCAGGACTAGGCATCTAAAGTGTTTGTTTTCTTGACTATTCTCTCCTGGTCACGACACCCACATTTTTTCAGTAGCTAGAACAAATTATTTTTAATTTAAAAAAATAAAAATTTATCAGGTGGTAGAATAACAATATAAAGAAATAGGGGAAATTGACCTCAGTGATTTCTTAGACAAAAGAAAGTTTAAAGCTCCCAAATACTTAATTTGTTCCAGGAATACTTTGAGAATTTGATGTGTTCTAACTAGGAACTGCAGTAATCATTATTTTAAACATAAGAATAATGTAGTACAACGTGGTTATTTTCTCTTTATTACAGGACAATTAAAAGATGGTTGGAATCCACTGTATACAGCACAAAGAGCCAGGTACCCAAGCTTTTATTAGTACTATTTGCTAATAGCAGAGATCAGAGAAACACTGTAAAATGAATTGACTCAAAAAGCATCCAAGACCACAGTAGAGGAAGACAGTGTGCCTGGAGATAGGAGGAATGGTAAATGCAGTAGGATGGATCCATGATGCTTTGTAATTCACGTTTCACAGAGGTCCACAATGTTTGCATGCAGAAGGGCCCAGTGCATAGATACATGTGTGAGCACTGGTCAATTTTACACCACCGTTATATACTACATCCATTTTAAGAAGACCATACTTATCACCATTCCCTATTCTACTTGCATTTTCTTCCTTCCATCTCATATCCCAAACAAGCAAAAAAAAAAAATCTGTCTTTAGCATATTAAGGCAAATGTTGCTTCTAACCCACCTCTTCTGCTATTTGCTTTTAAGGATGTTCAGTTCTGTGCTGATTTTTACAAACCTTGTTTTCCTGTGACTTGTGAAATGAAAGCTACTAAGCATAAGTGCTTTCTTTTCACTATGCTTCCAGCTAAATCCTGCACAGTAAAACAAATTAAGCAGATGGCAGACTTAAATGTTTAAGATAGGGGGAAATGCATGAAGAGATCTTAGGATAAATTAGAATATAGGATAGAATATGTGGAAGTGAGATGAATCAGAGGCTAAAGTCACAGAGAATTTAAACCTTTTAGCTTCAATGAAGATGCATGAATGATTCAGGGCAATGACTGAAAGTGCTTTCCCATGACAACTGTAACTTTGTAATGCTTAATTCCCAAATTAGTCGTAAGCTTTATTGCATGGCTCATAGAGGCACGCATGTGACCATCTTTCTCTTCAGAGTGAAAAGTGCACAGGCTCATTCATATGAGGAAAGCATGAAAGAGGAGAGGTGTGTGAGGTTTTTAAATCAGTGATGCCTGTGGAGAGTCCAGATTTAAAAGAGAAAACAATTCCCATCCCCTGAGTATTATGGCTTCCCACATTCTGCTGCTAAGGAGCCTGCATGCACTGTACAATTTTGAGCTCTGTTAAAATGCAAATTTTCCAGGGAGCATTCAATCTCATGAGTCATTTTCAACTATGAGTAAACGGAACTAGCAGAACATTTCCTTGGGAAGAGAGAAGGCAGCCTGAAGCGTGAGCCTGGGAGAGGCTTGGATTTAAAAAAGAAAAAAGGTTCAAAACTCTAGTTCTTAAGGTGGGAGATTCTAGAGCCAAAATGTGCCCATAAAATACATGTCCCGGTCTAGAATTCATTCTTATTTATTTTCTTCCAAGAGGTATTACCAATTTAATTCCATATACACAGAAAAGTTGCAAAAGAAAAAAAAAAAGGCAAGAAACATAGGTAATAAGTGCCTGTTGTGTACCAGATATTTTACTTTCTCTGAACATCAAACTCCCTGATGTACCCAGACACGTGATTTTACAACTCATAAAACATATAAATATTCTGCAATTGTGGGTCCTCTCCATGCCAGTGGCGATGCCATCCTGGTTTCAAAGCCTCATGTGCATGCTAATATTTTAAAGCCATTAAAGAGTCCCAGGCATTCATAATGCTGATGCAAGAGGAGCAAAAGTTCCAGGCCTGACTTGGATACAAAACAAGTTCATGAGTGCCACAGCCACGGCATATCCCAAATGACAGCATCTTAGGAGCACAGATAGGGTACCTATTCACCATTGCATGTCCACACATTCAGGAATTAGGAGGAAGACGTGTTGGGGAGCAATACAGGAGTACTTAGAGGTCAGAAATGGGGGAGGCAGGTATGATCATAATATACTGAATACGTATATGAGATTGTCAAAGAATGAACAAAAATTAAGAGAGAAAATTTCTGCCAGAAGTATTTGCTTTTATAATATTGGAATCTTTGCGTGCCACCTTCAGTTTTTCTTCTCTGTAGTTAAATTTTCTTGACATCCTATGAGCTAAAGCAAATAACAATACACAGCTAAATTGCCATCTTTTTGTGTCTCAGACTTTGGGTGGAGAAAGAAACATTATCTCTGAAGTATAAGGTACAAAGAAAGAAGATGTGGGCATGCCCAGGAAAATGAAAAGCTACATGTTAAGTGTTTGTATTACAGGAGAAAGGCTCTAATAATTTAGACTAACTGCCAAAGTACCTCGAAAAGATTGAAATAAAAGCAACGTACTTTTAAGAGTGAGGAGGGAAGAGTCACATGAATAGTCACACAGAATAAAGACGATTTCCCTGGGGAAGTTGTAGAGAAACACATTTTAAAGATGCTTATAACAAAAATATAATCTTTTAGTTTGTATGAGAATGTCTGAATAGCCAAATTGAAGAGCACAGAGAAAGCACTTTACATTTAATGGTGCAAATTATCATATACATTCCCTATAGCACTTGGAATCACAGGCTTATCAAATAGATGTTTGGTTTTTTTTTTTTTTTACTTGTTTATTTTTTTACAATGTATTCTCAGGAGTTATGATATATTTATTTCTTGAATACAATTCTAATAAAATATGGAACTTTCATAAAATTGATTTCTTTCTCAGAAGTAGTAACTTTCCATGAGGTATATAAATTTAAAGATGATTGAGAAGAGAAACCTTTCTGTGGTGGACAATGCTTCTGAATCAGTTTCAGTTTTTTTCTAGTTCTTCTTGGAACACATACACAGAGCTGTCGGAGGCCACATGCAGAAGTATGTAGTTAACATATCCTTGTAAAGCCACACTGACTGAAAACTGACTATGTTTCACATAATACTGAAAAGTATTTCTGAAAAACAATAGGAGATTTTGCTAATCCAAAAGAATGTTGTTCTTTTTTGGTTTATTTTTTATTGAAAGTGGGAAAAATTTTTCATATACTATACTCTTTTTTAATTTTTTATAGAACTCCTGTTATGTTCAAATAAAACAGCAACTAAGCAAACATTTCAGGAAAAAGAGGAAAATTCATAAGTTATAGTACTGGTTTACTTAGGTGGTATATTATTAAAACCATGAAAATATAGTTGAGAACACATTAATTTGCCAATCTAGATATCCTGTATACAAAGGTAGGTGAAAAGATAATTTCTACCATCAAATAAATAACATATATCAAAAATAATATAGTAAGCTGTTTTAAAAAAATGTCTGAGATTCTCCCTTCCATCTCTTGTATTCTGCTGGGGAGGCTTGCTTCTGAAATTATTGTTTGAGTTCCTAAATCTTTCATTTCTATTTTTACCTCAGTTTGGGATTTCTTTATTGATTCTATTTTTACTTTCAGGTCTTGGATTTCTTTATTTATTCTCTTCTACTGCTTGCTTCTATTTTCATAGATTTCTTTAATGGATTTATTCACTTCCTCTTTAAGGATCTCTGACACATTCATGAAGACTTTTTTAAGGTCACTGTCTTAAGTTGTAGCTCTATAAGCTGCTGGAGACAGGACAGGGAGAACACAGGTGTTCTTCCATGGATCTAGAGATGAGACTGTGGGATTAGACTCTGAGAGTGGAGGAAGAGGTTAAGATCTACAGTGTGCCTACATGCTTCTCTGGGTTTCCTGGCTTGTGGCTTCCCAAGGAATGCCCACTGAAGTTGGGGGCTAAGCTAAAACAATGAGACAAGGAAAGGACATTTGTAAGGGAAAGTCTTTGTGATCACAGGACACTGGGGGCAGAAGGGGAGGGAGGGTGCAGCAGGTGATTTACTACAAAGCTGGAGAAAATACTGGATGATTGGATCTGGATGAAGTGGGAGAGGGAGAGGAGAAGGTCTCCAGATAACCTTCCTGCTTCCCTGGCTGGAGTGCATACAAGATAGTCTAATCACACTTTTAACCTTTCCAAACTCCTCCCCAATCCTCCCCATACTCCTCCCCAACCAGCTCCCCCTCCAAAAAAAGCAAACATAAAACACAAGTAAACAAAAGAAGACCAACACATACACACACACACACACACACACACACACACACACACACACACACACACACACCCTAAAACACATAACAGAAACCTAAATATACACACAAAAGACAAATAAGACAAAAAAGTCCAAACAAAGCAATATGAGATAAAAAGTCTACAAAAGTATCATTGAGTTTGTTTTATGTTGCCCCTTTAAAAACATGGTAAGAAACACAAAAAGACCCAGATACAACCTGTCAATAGAACAGTTCTTTAAAACTGGAAGAATACAATTAAATGTCTCATACTAACAAATATGGAACAGAAGGTGAATTCTTCTCTTAATACTGCATAACCTAACACTTTATATATTATAGTTCTCTAGCAAAATTTGGCTTCCTGTGTTGATCATGGTGTTATAATTTGAACAAAGAGGAAACAATGTGTAGTTCTTTTTACTTTAAAATTAATTCAACAACAAGAGGAACTAGTTTGTAGGTAGAATTAAAATAAAAATGTTTTAAGGATATGTTGCCCTTTTGAAACTAAATATAGTATGCATTTTCAACAATTAACCTCAGTTATTTAGTAAGTGGGAAACTGGCTAAACTTTTTTTAAGATAGACTAGAAAATGACGTTAGCTGTTATCTGTCTTTTGTAGATGAAAAAAATAAATTTTAATATTTAAGATTTTAAGTAGTTGCCTTACTCATTCCATTTCTGCCCTTCCTTATTTTACCTTGTGGGATTTAGTTGCATATTTTTTTTATATAAGAAAAATGTTTTACTGATACTCAAAGTCCAATTTACGCAACAATATTATTTCTTTCTATGTTTGTTATGGTCAACAACCTTACTTTTCTTGCTTAAATTTTTATTGCTAAGTATTTTTTGTTATCCCTAAAACATGAACTATCACATTTTTTTTAAACTTGAATTTATCCCTCTTAACTTATCAATGATATTTAGCTGGGAATAGAATTAGAGACTGTAGGCTTCTCTGTGCATCAGCACTATCTTTTGGTTATTTATTTATTTATTTATTGTTAATAATGTTTCTGCTTATATAATATTCGTAAGTTGAAGGCAATAATATACTCATAACTATTTCTAGAAATTTTACTCTTGGCAAGGTTTAGTTTCTCTATCTTTCTCTATAGTGACAGAATATTACATTTCAGAGAAAGATCTATCTAAATGTACCATGGTTATTCATGATATTGCTTCAAGTTGTTCAAACCCAACTGTCTGAAGAATGAAATCCAAGATTCTCAGAGAAGGATGCTGATCTGTGTCAATTTCTACAGCCTGATCTCTCACCATATGATGTTTCATATACTTTGTGCCAGAAACATAATACCTTTTTAAATCCACTGAACTATCCACGTTGTTTTTACACTGTAAGCTCATTATTCTCTTCTTCATGTCAAAATGTTTATCCCTGCAAACTTTATTAACTTCCGAATTTGTTTCAACACTAAAGCATTAATCAAATTTTTATTTTTACTCTGGTCTTTGCCCAGCAAAATCTGAGTGACCTGATTATGCTTTCCCCATAAGTCAATCAACTCTGATGCTGTTGGAGCTCAAGCTTCTTGGTATTAGAGCTTCTCTGACACATTTCTGCTCCCTGTTGTGTCATGTGACACCATGGACAAAAACAACTTATGTGTAAGCTGAATATTGAAATAAGTAATATCTTCAGATAATGCTATATTAAACAAAAGTAGAGTTCCTTTTATATATAAGCACTGAATCAAAATTCAAACTTACATACTCTGTGATACTCAGAGGCAGCTAAGCATTTGATAATATGAATATTCCATTATTATGAACAGGAAGCACATTTTCCACATTTCCTCAGAGAAGGTAGAAATTGTATGTTTATGTGTGTGTGTGTATGTGTGTGCATGTGAAAGCACCCATTGACATATTTTTTATTTACAAATAGCAAGACAGCAATTTTCTGCAAAAAAAAAAAAATTAGCAAGAACCAACACTTTTAAAATTTGTAAAATTACAATGTCCTTTACTCTGGAGTTTCAAAAAGTATATTCCAACTTATTTTTTATGAGTTTGGAAAAAATTAACAGGGTAAGAGGAAATACAATTTCAAGACAGAAGTGTATGTATAATGTTGGAAATTAGTTAGGTGATAATTGGAATAAAAATTACACTTTTTATTTTCAAAAGTAATTTCAAATCTACAAGTTAATATGTATTTTGCTTTGTTTTGCATTTCTTATGAGGTTTTTGTTCCATTAATGTTTTAAGAATACAGTAGATTCTATTATTGCCTTTCTGTTATTAGGAACTACATTGACATTGTGCCTGGTCACTGTGAAGGATGAAACACTTTTTTTATATCTACTTAATCTATTTATTTGTCTGCCCAATTGTTCAGTAAATGTGTAATAAGTGCTTTACCCAGCCTTGAGTTAATGTTTGGCAACATGATTACAATGGTAAGTGTTCTAGTTTCCTCTTTTGCTGTGAAAAACATTCTAAATAAAATAAACACAGGGGGAAAGAGGATTTCATTGGCTTACCCTTTCATAGTTCACCATTAATGGAAATCAGAGCAGGAATTTAAGACAGACACTTGAAATAGAATAGCTTTTTCTGGTTCACTCTCTGGACCAGCTCACTCAGGTTCATGTTCAGCTTGCTTTCTTACATAGGCAAAAACCACTGGAGAGGGAATTGGCCTGCCCATAGTAGGCTGGGCTCTCCCATATCTGTTAGCAATCAAGACTATAATCCACAATCATGCCCAGAGGCATATCTGAAAAGGACAATTGCTTAATTGATACTTTTTTTCCCAAGTGATTTGAGGATGTGTCAACTTGACAGTCAATGCTAGCATTAGGGTATTAAGACAATTAAAAAATAAGACTATTAAATATTTAGCCTAGATATGTAAATAACTATTATGCCATAAAATGGTCAGTTAAGGAAAGCACAGGGCCTATGGGAATAACTCCTTAACAAGGGTGTTATTCCATGGACATTTGGGAGGATCATTTAAACGATGCTAACAAATTTGAAAGAAAAATTATTTGAGGAGGATAAGATAACATACATGCTTATACCATCAAGTGGTCTATGTATACTATCAACTATTTAGTTCAATCCCTTCACTAAGATAAAGAAGGTAATATCAGATCAAGGAAATAATTTCAGTGCAGTCTAACTTCTTGTATCAAAAAGGGCATTGGGGCTCCCTACAAGGTGTGTAGACAATGGGAAGTTACATGTATAAGCATAATTGACAGGTGTAATACTACAAATTCCATCTCAGTGTGACTGACAACTAAGGGAAGCACATGTGTAACTTGCAGCCAGCTACACTACTGAAGAGGAGACACCTCCCATTCACAGCAATTACTTACTCCTTATACAACCACAGGGACAGGGACAGGGTGTCTGGGTCTTGTTTTGTCAGAGAGTGTCATAAAACTTTCAAGTTTCCTGGGCTTCATCTTCTCCTTCCTTGAGGAGATTTTCAATGGAGAAGTAAAGGATACATAACAAATGTAAAATGTCAGATGAATATTGAAAAGGTAATTTAGAAAAAAAGGGAGCAGGGCAGGGCATAGGTGAAAGAAGGCATCAAAGTCAAAGAAAACCTCACAATGTCAGCATGTAAAACATCTGTGAGGGAAGAAATGAATTGTGGGGGATAGCAGAGCAAGGAAGCAGAGATAGTAAATGAGTCTACTTTCTGTGGATTGCAAAGCAAAACATGGGTTCAGAAACAAGTGACTTTCCCAAGTTCAAAGATGAGTTGTTGTAGTACATTGCTGAATCATAGCATCCTGGCTTCCAGCCTGAATTTATTGTATTCATATGGGTGAGTGACTAAGAGTCATCACTGAAGAGAGACTAAATAAATCCAGACCTGTCTCATAGGATTACTCATGGTGTAACCTTAGGATAAATAAGACACTTGAGCTTTAGCAGACCAAAGTAGCATACCAAAGGAAAGTACAATTACTAATGGCACAGTGAATTGTGGCAGCATGTTACCACAGAAGCCTTTTCCCAACAATGAAACATATTCCAGCCTAATATTTTCTGATGCAGTTTCTGTATTAGTTACCTTTATTTCTGTTTCAAGAAGCAGCTTAGGGATGGGTGGTTTATTTGGGGCTTACAGCTAGAAGGTGTGGACCATCAGATGTCCTCTTTTACCATCCTGACAGGGTGTAGAATCATTAAGAAAACAAAGCTCTAAGAATTCTTTTGACACAGTTTCTAGATTGAGTTAGTTGAGATGAAAAGCACCACGTTAGTGTGGGTGGCATGTTCCACGTGTTGAAATCTAGAATGATAAAAAGGAGGAAGCAAGCTGCACACCAGCACTCATTTCCGTTTCCTGACTGTTTCCTGAGTTGCCTCAACTGTTTCCAGTCTGATATTCCCTCCATAAGAGACTGTAGCATAGGATTAACCCTCCTTCTTTAACTTGTCTTTGTCAGGTATGTAGTCACAGCTTAGGAAAAGTAACTAATGCAGTTTCCCTTCCTTTACATTTGGGATGACTCTGTGATTCACATTTTAGCTAATCAAACATGGTCAGAGTGTCTGCCTTTTCCTAAATAGATGTCAAGAAGTCATGACAAACTAATGTCACTTGAAGCTGTGTGAGAACACTCTGTTCTTCAGCCCCAGCTGATCTCTTAGATGATAATCAATACCAACCCTAGCCACACAAGGAAGGCATCTTTGACAACCACCACAGCATCAGATGCAAATATTTGTAGTTCTGTTAAAGCCCCTAACTGAGAATCTAGATATCTCAATTAATCATGAGGAATTATTATTAATTACTGATGATTCTTGCCAATTTTTCTTTAAATATTTGTATATGTTTGTTTTAGATATTAAAATAAAAATTAGGCTAATTAATCTTTTGGTATTATAAAATAGCTGATTACTTCTGACTCTCACTCATGAACTCTCTTAGAGAATTGTTTTTCTTAATATCTAATGACTACAGCCACCATTTGATGTTAAGAGAATGAGTAACTAAATACACTCTTAATTGTAAAGACATTTTACCAACTCTAGAAAAAAAAAACAACTATTTCATGGCTTTTATCACACAAACACATTAAATATACATTTTTTTAAATTAATACTTTTGCCATACCTTTTTGATCATTAAAATATTAACCCAAGAATAGTGCTGAACAAGGATAAAAGTATTAACCCCACCATAGATGCTTTATCTTAAAATAATAAAAATATAAATAATTTGGTTACACCCATTGGTAAAACACAGAACATTTTATTTTTTTAATTCCTTATTATTCCAGTTTTTTCCTTTGTTTTTTGTTTGTTTGTTTGTTTGTTTGTTTGTTTGTTTTTTCGAGACAGGGTTTCTCTGTGTAGCTTTGTGCCTTTCCTGGAACTTGCTTTGGAGACCAGGCTGGCCTCGAACTCACAGAGATCCGCCTGCTTCTGCCTCCCGAGTGCTGGGATTAAAGGCGTGTGCCACCACCACCCGGCTATTCCAGTTTTATTTGAGGTTTACTACACCTTTTGATATGTCATACATCTTTATTATGTCATTTTAACTTTTCCATAATATCATCTTTTTCAAGTTGTTGATTTGATCAATTCATATTATTTAAGGTATTCAGCCACTTCAAAACATTCATTTTTAATGTCTTAATTTATGCTGACAAAAATCTTGTTTCTGATCGTATGTAATAAAGCAACCATTCCCCAATATCTTCATAAACATTAAATACATTCTTTTGAACAACTTATATTTGACACATTGTAATATAATCATTTGTCCTTACAATGTAAGACCTGCCTACATTTTCATCACTTTTTCTGTAGTAATACCATATTTTTCCTTGTCATTTTTACACTTGTAATAAAAACTGGAAATGCTAATTTTTGCCATGTTTTCAAATGGTTTACAGAATTTAAGCTATGTTTTTCATTTTAATAAATTTGATATGAATAAGTGTTTAATTTGAAGTAGCCAAGAACAATCATGTGCTAGCTAACCTTATTAATTTTATTGTACAGCCAGTTTTAAATATCTGAATTTTAATTTCCCCAGTATATATACTTAGTGCTGTTATGATAGATAATAATCAACTTCAAGCATCTGAGTGGTCACAGAGTTTCCATCTTTGAGCCAAATCTTATCATTAATGTAAAACTAATTCAATTTAATAATATCATTTATGTATAAAATAATTCAAACTCCCAGACTGTAATACTATACAATGCTGGGTGTAATTTCAACCCTGACAAAGTGTTTGGGAAAGTTTTAAGTCCTGTCCATGGTATCTTCTATTTTGCTTTAGGCAAATCTGGGGGATTCTGTATTTCTATGTTTACTGAGGTGCTTCTTGAGTTCCTTTACTTAATGAATATTTTGTCCTCATGAAGTAACAGTTGTAGATTTAGAAATAGGAACCCTTTTTATACAGCAGTTCTCTTTACCTGCCATGTTACTCTTAGAAAATAACATCTAAAGAAACCTTAATGATCAGAGACATTTACAACTGGGCATCTCTCCATTGTTTCTAAAGGCTGTTTCTTGATAATTATATTTCCATTCAAGATCAACTCAGTGTGATAAGAGAATTCTGTGCACAGACCATAGCTTGTGTGTGCTCTCTCTTTCTCCCTCCTTCTCTCTTTTACACACTTGTAGCATATTCAAGAATTCACTCATATTTCCTGCATTTAAGTAATTTCCACAATTATTCATTAAATCAACCCAGAAGAAAATATTTTTTATTCTCAATAAAAGTAATTTAACAGTCAATTAAAAGAAAATTTTGTTATTGTTATATATAGGCAAATATTGATAGAAAGTACTTGAAACAGATAGGCAAAGTAAACTTCTTGATGTTTAGTAAAAAACAAAAAACAAAACAAACAAAAAAAACAATGCATAGTGAGTCTCGTGGAAGCATTATTTCCTGGCTTGCTGGTTACTTTCTCTTCTGGCATATCAGCCTTTGCTGCACAGTAGGCACAGAGCTAGTGGCATATCCTTTGCTTCAAACATCAAACATTTCCCACCAGAAAGTAGTGGAAACAGATTTCTATAGCTCAACTTGAATTTCCTTTTTAATGACTATTTTGTCCTCATTCACAACAGCGATGGGTTCAGAAAAAGAAACTAAACTTCTAGATCACCAAACGAAACTACTTCAGGTATTTGGATCAATCTGATGAGATATCTATAGTGGATTCTAAACACCTTTCATTTTTCAACAAACCATTTTCTCCTTTAGAATTTAAAACTTTGGTCCCAGCTGGGATCTCCTGCTCCCCTAAGCTCTCTTTACCTCGACCCTTGCCCTTCATTACTCCAATTCACGTCCAAGTTGTTCATGTAGATCTCATCCATTTCTCTGTCAATGGGTGATCCTTGTGTTTTTATTGGGGTCCTGTTTTCTAGGTAGCCTCCCTGGAGCTGTGAGTAGGAGTCTAGTCATCCTTGTTTTACAACTAGTATCCTCCTATGAGTGAGTACATACCATGTTTGTCTCTCTGAGTCTAGGTTACCTCACTCAGGATGATTTTTTCTAGATTCATCCATTTGCTTGCAAAACTCATGATGTCATTGTTTTTCTCTGCTGAGTAGTATTCCATTGTGTATATGTACCACATTTTATTTATCCATTCTTCAGTTGAAGGGCATCTAGGCAGTTTCCACATTCTGTCTCTTACAAACAATGCTGATATGAACATACGTGAACAAGTGCCCTTGTGGTATAATTGAACATTCCTTGGGTATGTACCCAAGAGTGGTATAGCTGGGTCTTGGGGGAGATTGAATCCCAATTGTCTAAGAAAGCACCATATTAATTTCCAAAGTGGTTGTACAAGCTTGCATTCCCACCAGCAGTGGAGGAGAGTTCCCCTAGCTCCACATCCTCTCCAGCATAAGCTTTCTTCAGTGTTTTTGATCTTAGCCATTCTGACAGGCATAAGGTGGTATCTCAGAGTTGTTTTGATTTGCATTTCCCTGATGATAAGGGATATTGAGCAATTCCTTAGATGTCTTTCAGCCATTTGAGCTTCCTCTGTTGAGAACTCTCTGTTTAGTTCTATAGCCCATTTCTTAATTGGACTATTGGGCATTTTGATGTCTAATTTCTTGAGTTCTTTATATATTCTGGATATCAGTCCTCTGTCAGATGTAGGGTTGGTAAAGATCTTTTCCCATCCTGTAGGCTGTCGCTTTGCCTTGTTGACCATATCCTTAGCTCTACAAAAGCTTCTCAGTTTCAAGAGGTCGCATTGATTGATTATTTCTCTCAGTGTCTGTGCTACTGGTGTTATATTTAGGAAGTGATCTCCTATGCCAATGTGTTCAAGACTACTTCCTACTTTCTCTTCTATCAGGTTCAGAGTAACTGGATTTATGTTGAGGTCTTTGATCCACTTGGACTTAAGTTTTGTGCACGGATCAAGAACAAGAGACCATGATAAATGAAGACCACAAGCGAATAGGAAGAAACTAAGTGCTAGAGAGGTCCTCAGAAATCCACAAAGATACCTCCACAATAGACTACTGGCAATGGTCGAGAGAAAGTCCGGACTGACCTACTCTGGTGATAGGATGGCCAAACACCCTAATTGTCATGCAAGAAACCTCATCCAATGACTGAGGAAACTGGATGCAGAGATCCATGGCCAGGCCCCAAGTGGAGTTCCAGGAGTCCAATTGGCAAGAAATAGGAGGGTTTGTATGAGCGAAAATTGTTGAGACCAAGATTGCAAAAAGCACAGGGACAATTAGCCAAACAAACAGAAACACATGAACTATGAACCAATAGCTGAGGAGCCCCCAACTGGATCAGGCCCTCTGGATAAGTGAGACAGTTGATTAGCTTGATCTGTTTGGGAAGCATCCAGGCAGTGGGACCGGGGCCTGTCCTCAGTGCATGTGCTGGCTGTTTGGAACCTGGGGCTTATGCAGGGACACTTGGCTCAGCCTGGGAGGAGGGGACTGGACCTGCCTGGATTGAATCTACCAGGTTGAACTCAATCCCCAGGAAAGTTCTTGCCCTGGAGGAGATGGGAATGGGGGGGTGGGCTGTGGGGAAGGCTGGGGGGAGGACAAGGGAATCTGTGGCTGTTATGTTAAATTAAATTATAAAATTAAAAAAAAAAAAAAACTTTGGTCCCACTGAACTTAGACACTACTTATTTAATAGTGTAGAGCTGTTATTCCTTTCATAAAATGTCCAATGAGCATCACAGAATTTTTGGACAAGAGAGACAAACTATTATTGGCCAAGAGTCTGGACTTTTACCCAGTTGATCTGTATCTAAACCCTGACATTTCCTCTTAGGATTTGTGTGGCTTGGGCAACGAACAAACTTCTCTGGTGTCAATTAGTGCTCCTATAACATGATGACAATAGCGCTTTGTATATAAGGTTTTTCTTTTATTCTAAATTAATTATATAAAGCAATCATCAAAAAACAATTGTTTTCAGTTGTCATATCTTATACTTAATGAAATATGCTAAGATAGTTTCTGACTAACCCGAAAATCCAAAATGAAAAATCCAAAAACATTTTAAAGTTGATTATAATTTATTTGTTTCTTGAATTTTGCTTGAACTTTCTTTTAAAGAGTGAATTTAATCTACTCAATGAGTAATTGGAATAATTTTGTAGTCTTTTAAGCCCAAATAAATCATGTATTTTTTTAATCTCATACATTACTACCAAGCATGAAGATTGTCATAGACTGAACAATGACTTCCTTATGTGTGACCAGTGAGCAAGTACTTAAATGAATGATTTGCAAACCAGTTCCATTAAGTTTAGGAACATCAAATATCAATGAATTATGCTGGTTCAGGACCCACTAACAAGAAAATAGTTATGCAATCTTAAGAACTGACTTGTTTTATTTGACCCTACATATACCTTGTGTTAAAAATGACAGCATACAGGAAGTAGTATTATGGGAAAATATTGGAATTTTAAATCTTTCAAACACCTTGCTTAAACTGAAGAAGTTATTGCCTGAGAACAACTA
This sequence comes from Peromyscus leucopus, assembly GCF_004664715.2. Classification (NCBI taxonomy): domain Eukaryota; kingdom Metazoa; phylum Chordata; class Mammalia; order Rodentia; family Cricetidae; genus Peromyscus; species Peromyscus leucopus. The sequence goes on from NC_051084.1 coordinate 56,458,834, forward strand.
GTTAAACTAATGTCAATGTCATTGCTTCTTAAGGTTCATAAATAATATTAAAGTTACATATTTTCTCAATTCTCTTTTCCCCAAATAAGGAGTTGAACATTTTTATATCCTCCTTATTGCTCAATGAATTTACCTATTTTGTGAGTTTATAAAAAGATTTATTATTCATCATGGTTTGGTTCAAACATATTTCCCCCAAAGGGATTAAAAACTTACACAAAAGTATATTTATCATGTGAAAAGCTATGTATCTTATTGTTAGAAATATTATAAAGGCAAGTTCCCATGAGTTTTTTAGTCCCAAAGCCCAGGATTTATCATCGCCAACTTTCTGATTTAGCATCTATGAATATGGTAGTTTCATGAGACAGTAAAATACATTTTTCTCCAGCCAAGATCCATCCAGGAAAGAGAAGCAATTTTAGATATTTCATGGAGAGGTTTTAACACAGAGAAGTGGTTACATTTGATAAAAGAGCTGGAAGCTGAATGGCTGATAGTGAATCAATTTAGAGGTTAGTAACAGCATAAAGTCCTCATGATCCCCAAGGATAAAGAAAAGAAGTGGTTATACACTGTAAGTTCCTGTGATTGGCCGGTCCTAGCTTGAAATCAAAGAGCAGTTGAGCAGTTGATGAAACCTGAGACGTGTGGCTCCTGTGTTACAGACCAGAGGAAAAGGGTTACAGAACTGGAGATAAACTGGCAGGTATCACTTACTTACTAGGACACTGACTGAAGAAATTCCTCGAGCTGTAGCATGTGTGATACAAAGACAGCATCAATACAATCGGGGAAGTTTGTAAAGGGTAAAGAAGGACACACAACACAACAAAAGACACAGAGGCAGAGTATGTGACATGCTCCCAGGGTCTGATGTTTGCACACTTTTCAACTTCTTGGCAGGCATACTAACTTAGAATGAAAAACACAGTTTCTACTTCTGTGTTTCATCAAGAAAGCAATGGAGATACCTACAGGGCGAAAATGAGCACCACTGGAATTGTCTGAGTTTTCTGAAATGGCAATTAAGGGTCGGACTGAGTCATGATGCCAGCTCTGATTGGCTGCGGTCCTAATGATTCTGGGAAATGACATAAAAAAGAAACATGCCCACAGAAATATGCTTCTCCCTGTACTGATGGGAGCAAAAATAAACTGCTTAGCAAATCCTTCCCTTATCCAGGAGATATGATTCTCCCCTGTCACTTTTGAGAGCCAATTTTCTCTTGTCTTCTGTCGGCTATGAATAGATTTTAGGAGTACAATGTTGTTAGCTGAAATATGCTATTCGGTTTGACACAGTGAATTTGCTCTATTATTTCCTATCTTACTTTAGAATTGCTTACTCTTCTACCTCAGTTTCTTAACCTTCCCCAGGAAAGCTACCTGTCCAGTATTTGAGTTGTTTTATTAACTTCAATGCCTCACCCAGCTTTCCATGTTAGCTGCCTCATAATGATTTTGAATGATACCGTTAGCATTTCAGTATGTTTTTAAAATTTACATGACTAGAATTAACTTTAGTACAAACACATAATATGACTTAGCTATTACTAACTGCCTCTTCTGGCTGCTCAATTTCTTTAATTATACTAATTGGAAGTAGTCCAGGATAAAATATTTTAATAATTTTATATTAGTAATCTAACATTTCAAGATCTTCCATCATTAAAATATTTTATGTGAAATAAAAGCTAAAATGAGGTTGCAGGAAAAAATTGTAACCTTTCAATATTGCTAGTAAATGTGACACATTAGAAAAATGACAATATGTATTTCCCATAAATTTTCTGTAACTTTACTGATAACCAAACAAATATTCATTTGTAACAAATAAGTCCACAAATAGTATTATACTTCTGTCATGAAAATAATTTTTGATAGGCTCTTTTTTAAGGGATAAAAATCTTACATGCGTGCTCAAAAATTCTAAGAAACACCGAGTCCATAGCTGGAATAGAAAATCTATTTCCTCATTATAGAAATTCTGAGTAAATGCTCTTGTGTTCAGTGCTGTCTTTGGAAAAAGGATTCCTGCCAAAAGGAGGATCATAGAGCTAAGAGACACCACCCAGATGACAAACAGAAAAAGAGTGCTTGTAAGACTTAATCATCAAGATGTTAGAAGAGAAATAAAATCATCTCTCTGACAATCTGAATTGCACATAGCAATGCATCATGGGAGTTTATAAGTCTTAGTTCATCAATGCCAGCAGAAGGAAGGGTTAGATCACTGCAACTGTACCCCAGGTTAGTGGCTATTCTGATATGCTCAGATCTAACTAGAAGAAAAATTCAGAATTAAGGTGTTAGACATTATTGGAATTTTATTTTATGTATGTCTTGATGACAGTTAACAGAAAAAAAGGCCAGTAAAGCTAAATATAAACTGAAGGTATGACTGTGTCCAATAGAGAACACATTACAGGGGTGTTACAGAAAAAGAAAATAAAACAAGAGGTGTCTTTGTGACATCAAAGTTCTTTCATTTTCTCTATGGCGTGTAACACACTTTTACTATAGAATACTTTATTATGGTTGAAATTATAACTATTTTTAAAAAATAGTAGAGACCCTATTGTTAATGTTGTTTCAAAAATAGCCCTTTATGTCAGAGTTCTTGAAGGAAAACCTCCCTGGCTATAAGATATGCAGACATGTTTGGCAAATAGCTAACCTAGTTCATTTGTATATAAATATTTCTGTCCCACAAATACATTTTTAAGCTACTAGCCTTTCAACACCTAATAATATCTCTTACTCAAGAGCCCATCAAACTGTGCAGAGGTGAAGTAAATAATGTGAACAGATATTTAATTCCAGGGCACCCCTATACACACTGGCCATTATATTTGCCATGACATTTTTAGAGTGGATCCCCTTTCAATGGACAGAAAACTTCTCACCTAGCACAGTGTCTCATAGTCTAGATATTGTAGTCCCTAGATCTTAAAGTGTGCATATTTCATGCAAATCCTAAAAAGAAGGTTAAACATGCTTTCTCTAGAGACAGAGATGAAGAACAGCTCCACACCACCACCTGAAGCAGCCTGAGACCTTCCCTTAAGTTTTTAGAGATCCTAATTTAAGTAAAGACAGATCCGAGGATTCTCAGAGAAAATTTCAAGACTATCCATTTATAAGCAGAGTTGGAGCAATTAAAATAAACTTTCAACATAGAGTTTAAGCATAAAGTTTTTTTTTTAAAAAGGAGAGGGGATGGGGAAGAAAGAACGTATGTCTGAGACCCTGAATGTAAGTTTCTTTAAAATGAGTTTGGTTTCATTATCTTTACAATGGGCATTTATAAGATTTTGGTGATTTTTTAAAAGTTATTATCTTCAACGGTTTGCTAAGGAATTTGAGTGAGACTACTAGGCACTTCCTGAGGTGCACCTGATAGATTACAAATGATAAGGTAACAGATAACAGAGATAACAGATATGAAGATATCTGTTATCTGTTATAAGGTAACAGATAACAGAGATGAAGGAAAACGAGATATCTGTACCATCATCAAACTTAGTAGTCTGTACTACACTTCTGTAGTACATAAGTTCTTTACTAGTATTTTTTTTTTTTTTTGGTTTTTCAAGACAGGGTTTCTCTGTGTAGCTTTGTGCCTTTCCTGGGACTCACTTGGTAGCCCAGGCTGGCCTCGAACTCACAGAGATCCGCCTGGCTCTGCCTCCCGAGTGCTGGGATTAAAGGCGTGCGCCACCAACGCCCGGCACTAGTATTTTAATAGCTACATGCTTTGTGCTTACATGATAATTATAACTTATTAAGTCCTGTATTAACTTCTAAGTGAAGATTGTTGAAATGGTATGCTTGGGGAAAATCTTGTGTGTTAAAAAGTTTGCACTGTAAGAAGGTGGATTTTGATAAAGTGATTGGATAGCTAGGACTCTCCCAATGACTATTTCTATCTATTGATGAATTCATAACTAGATGTCATTATTGGGAGCTTGTAGAACCTAATAAGTACAGTCTAGTTGTAAAATAAGTCACTCGTGCCATAACTTGAAATATATACCGTGTCCCAGATCTCCTTCTCCTTTCTCTCTTCTTATCCACCTCTCTCTCTCTCTCTCTCTCTCTCTCTCTCTCTCTCTCTCTCTCTCTCTCTCTCTCTCTCTCTCTCTCTCTCTCTCTCTTTCTGCTTTCCAACTGTAATGAAATGAGTAGCCACTCAAGACATGCTCTCTACAGTATAAGGTTTTGCCTCACTGTAGGCACAATGGGGCCCATTGCACATGGACTCAAACCCCTGAAGTCATAAATTAAGACAAATATTTTCTCCTTGTCATGTATTTTATCATTGCAGTGAATGGCTTACCAAACCCCTACATAAAAATATGCTTTTTGTAAGATACAACCTTGGAGGAGTAATTTTAAAGATATTACTGAATATCTCCAAATACTTCCAAGGATATTATTCTTGCTCATATTCTCAGAGGTCATGTATGATGATGTTATAACATAGTAAATAATTATGTGGAAAATAACTTCCTCACAACTACATACACAACCATTATAGCATATTCATATGTGACTTTCTCTTATATAAAATTGTCAACACAATTATTTACTACATCAGAACATCATCCTACACTCCCTAGGCATTCTTCTAGGAGGCAGTCACATATGAATGTAGCTATAATTGTAGTATAGTAGTTGTGTCCTTTCATGTAGTAGAAAATAATACCTTTCCTCTTATTAGTGTATTATATACTTTTGGATGTTGGCCTTTCTTCTCACAAGTATGATAGCTTTACATAATAGAAATTACATCTCAGATACAAGACTTAGGAGTATTTGCTTCAAACTTATTTTGGACTTGGCTAGCAAACTTGTTCATTTACATATTAAAATACATTATTAGTATAAATGTCAGGTTCCTACATGTTGTGTCTTGCCTAGAAATACTTTCCCTATACGTCCATGAAATATTAATAAACCCATTAATCCAAATTGTATGACTTTTAACATTAGTGGAACAAAACAATGATAAATATTAAGTATGTTACTTGTGGGCCAGAGGAGATGGTTTAGTACTTAAAAACACTTGCTGCTCAAGGCAGTCAAGACACCTGTGGCCTCTGCAGGTACTTGCATTCATGTGTACATACATACACACCTGCAGATAAATAACTTGGAAAATAATAAAAACAAATTTTTTTCTTGCTTGTTTGTTTTTCAAGACAGAATTTCTCTGTGTAGTTTTGGTGCCTGTCCTGGATCTTGCTCTGTAGCCCAGGCTGGCCTTGAACTCACAGAGATCTGCCTGGCTCCACCTCCCAAGTGCTGGGATTAAAGGTGTGCATCACCACCACCTGGCAAAATTAAATCTTTTAATTCCTTAAGCATATTATATACACATGTAAAAATGTCACAATGATGCTCAATATATTTACAAGTCTTTCCTCTTTCTCTTTCTTCTTTCTCTCTTCCTTCCTTATTTCTTTCTTCTGAACAATATTCACTATGTATCTCTAGCTGGCCTCATACAAGTGGTCTTTCTGTTTAACCCTTTCAGTCCCAGAAATACAAACATGAGGTGCCCAGTCTCAAATGGTACATCTATAGCACAACATCTACATGTAAGTCTCAGGGAAAATCACAAAAGGCAGGTGGAAAGACTGCCGAGGACCAGGTTTCCTAGATACTATCTTCTAGACTTGACAAGGATGCTGCACCAATAAAATCTCAACAATATGATTGCACATAAATGACTGCAAAGTGACAATGGTGGTGGTTTGCATTTCAATGCAGATATGGGAAATTACACAAGGCTCACCCCTGCTGAAGAGCTACAGGTGATCAATGGCTACTAAGGGAATAATCAGTCTTCTCTAGGGGTGAGACCTTGGCCAGACCTAAAAGCATGTGCATAACAGTAACACTAGGGTGGTGTGTGTGTGTGTGTGTGTGTGTGTGTGTGTGTGTGTGTGTATAACTATAATCATGGAAGAGGAAATGAACTTTTGAGGTGGGATAGTAGATATTAGAAATATGTCTCAGATATATTACAAATAGAGAAAATAAGTATGAGATGAGTTGACTCTATGAGTTTTCTTTATTTAATGTTTTTTCAGCTATACCAGATGAGTCTAAATTATGCAGATCATACTCAAAATTAATATTATGTTTTGGGGAGTTATATGTGTCTTATTTTCTTATAAAGAAGGTGACTTTTAAAATTCATATTAACTATATGCCAGTCATATTCATTTTAATATATCTTATGTAATCTTTACAAACTTGAAAGCATTCTTCAAACATTGAGTCCTACTTTGCAGTTTTCAAAATGCATGATCCATGCTAGAATTTTTCAATATACAGCATTTATTCCTATCTCATTAACTATATTCATGTTTTTTGTGGGGGTTGGGCAAAACATTGCTTCCTGAAACAGACTTTTTCGCACTTCAATTCAACTGAATTTTGCATTTGTTCATTTCTTTATGTAAGCAAAAGTGCAACTGGATTTTCAATATACAAAATGAGAATGAATACCATAATTTAAAAAGTTGAATTTTATAAAAAAGAAGAAAAGAAAATCCTGAGAGCAAGGAAAGTGGGAAGTACTTGTAGAGGTTTAAATGTACTTGAATAAGCCTGAGAACATAATAATCACAGAATATAGGGAATACAGGGAAGGATGTCATGGGATCTACTTGCCTTAGATTTCCCTAAAGAATCCAAATATTATAAGATCATAAAGACTGTAAAGTGATTAAGGGATTGCACTAACTGGCAGGATTAATAAGATAAACTTGAGAAATATTATCTGACAATCCAGGAATAATTCATGACTAGTTACAGAAAACTGAATTTATATTTATTTTTCCAGGAAAGAAACTGTAGCAAGACTCTTGCAAAATTTTTCCATGCTATAAATTTTATTTTCAACAAATGAACTCTGTCCTGTACTGTAAATAATGCCGAATAAGGTATATAACTTCATATGCTAGAGAGAACTATAATAATTGTATATTTTGCAAAATCAAGATCTCTTGTCTTTAGGAAATCTACCTTTGAGTTCCATATTAAATTATTAATATGCGATAAAATGTTACATTGAAAATACCTTTTTAACAACTTCAGTAAACATCAGTTTAATATGGTTAAGTTACACTAAAAGGGCAGTTATGATAGAGTCTGAGGTGTAAACAAAGAATCATAAAGAATGACTGCCCCTGTTGACAAGTATTTCATGGAGCTGAAAGCTTTCTTGAGGTGACACCCAGACTCTTGGGTTGGTTTGGGCTCTCACAGGCAATTGTTGCTCTCTCCAGTATGTGGTACTGTTGGGAGATACACTAGAAACTTGTGGGACTTGTAAGGAAGGTCTCCTATCTAGTAACTGCCTTGTTTAATAGGTGATAGGTGTTGCCTCTGCTCAGCATTCATTTTTTTTTTCATGAAGATTCATATGTTCACACCTAATTGCAAAAGAATCCTAGACGTAACATTCTCATTAATCTAGAAATACAAGAATCGGGAATGCACAAGTGTATTAGAAGTTGCAGTTCTACTCTAGGATTTCAAAGCTCTGGGCAGCATCCACAATAAAGGGGCAGACCATGAGTTACCTAATATATAAACTTAGAATTACTGAATGTTTTCTGTTTTATGTTGTTATAAATATAGCTGTGTAACAATGGATAGGATATTACATATATAAGAAAGATATAATATGCACAATGTTTAGGATGATACTGGAAAGTTTAAGGGCAATAATGATATAAATGGTAATAATGCATATGTGAATGTAGTTATAAAATTCCCTGAATATTATTACAAAGTCTATGGAGCATAAATATTCTTTTAAGGGAACTCTACTTTTACTATATATGTGTAAAATTACAAAACAGGCTACCATTTGTGCTCATGTTGGCCCATGGTATGTGTACAGGGTGATTTTTCCCAAGGAAGTTTCCTCCAGAGATAGGACCTCACAGTGGCTACATCTGTTCTTGCTGGATGAGAGTGTTATTATATTCACAGCAACAGATGTTGCACCGGGAGGTTTGTCTTTTACGCTTAGAGAAATTGCACCATAGAACTAGAAGTTTTATGAAAATCAATGATGTCACAAAATAAATGTCTGACCCCAATTGCCATAAAAAATGAGCATGCTTTAATTTCATAAACATAATGTGATTATTTGAAATTGACCATCATTTCAAAAACTCTAAAAAGTAGACAAAGAGGGAAGATTTTGATATACTGACATCAAGTGTGAAATAATTTCCGTTAAGTTTTTCTTTTTAATTACATGTGACTTGGTTTTACTAGTAATTATGCTGAGGGCTAAATGTATTTTCATGTTTAATTGTTTCGCTTTTAAGTCTGACTGAGGCACTCAAACTTTCACACTTCATAATCATCACAGGATGAATCTTGTCATGGCTAAACCTTCAAACAAAAAGAAAGCAGACATATTGGTTAAATTAATTTTGTCTCATTAGATTGTATTATCTGTCTGAAATTGCTGATGAAATTTTAGAGAAAAAGTCAATTGAAACTAATTCAGAGTCTGAAGACCATTCCATGTATAAATTACATTAAATATAATCCATTAAGCCAATATTTAATGACCACCCACCATGAATACTACCCTCTACTCAGTTCTTAGCACAGAATTGTTGATCGGAACTCTGAAATACAGATTTGGAGAGAAAGATCAGCTTCTGCCAGGCAAAGCAGCATCTTCAAACACATACTATCCAACAGCAGGTTACAGAAGCCCCTAGGAAGAAGGCATGCTCAAAAACAAGATGAGTGTCTTCCCTCAAGAAAATGAGAATAAATACTTCTTTTGGAGTTGCAAACTGGTCAACCTAGAGTGTAGACAACCCTTCCCTTCAGGGAGTGTAATTATTAAGTACATGGTACATACTACTATCCAAAAGCTTTCTGATGGTGATTATCTTAATTTTCAAATGCTTCAATAAAGTAACTGGTAAAATTCCAAAAAGATTATTCTTAAATTTGCTCTTAGTGAATCACATTCTCACACATATTCTATCTTCATGTTTTTACTCCTGAAAATATGGATTCAGTTACAGTATTAGCACATTTTCTTCATTAGAAAAGAGATGTGTTACCTATGTATTGTACCTTTTGTGGGGGGTATAGGAAAACTTACAATCATATGTATTTATAAAATGTTTGAGATGAGTAATATTATGATGCTCCATTTAGGAACATGTAAAATTATTTAAACATAGTGTCACAAACAATGGTATAAGACAGTTACATGAAAAGGATATTTGCCATTAGTTTAAAGGGAATTCTGCAGATTTTCCCACATCGGGTACTACATGTAATTTTAAATGACCATTTAACCTTACTGGGAATTCAACTCCTTTAGGGTCAGAAGATTAAGAGTTGTTCAAAGATGTTCTAAATGGAGATGTTTTAAACTGCTTGTAACTGCATTTGATTCTGTGGTTATCTTACAAAAAGTCACCCTTCAGGGGGACTGACCTCCAAGATGTGTTGCCCATGCTCAAAAGAACAGATGATAATAGAAGTTTTAACCCAGCTATTGAGAACTAACAGAGCATTTTATAACTCAGAAAAAAAAAATATCCCTTCTGAGAGACATATGTTCAGGGAGATAGCTGAACACTATGGTTCACCTGTGGATTTCTTGGCTAGCAGCCTGGGTATCTAGTCAATTTAAGGGCAAAGAGTCAAATGAACAGTGGCTTCATTATTTGAGAATATCCCTATTAAAGAGGCTAGTGGTTTATGGATTTATTTCATTGAGTATGCATGATTTATTAGGCTTTAAAGGTTATATACCAACAAGACATGGATGTTATTATGAAGGGAAACAAAACAAAAGGGGGAAAAAGCAAGAAGGCACAAAATGTTCTATTGGTAATTTTCAAATCTGGAAGCACATTTTATCAATCTCTGCCACGATGCTCCTGGCAATGTGTTCAAGGGGATCCAGCACCTGAAGCAGCAGAGTGAGTTTTACATCAGCAATATCCGACATCAGAAGATATCCAGTTTGTGCACTGAATCTGTAATAGAAATGAAATCATTAATGCCATTGAACTGGAGTCATTGGAACAAAAGTCAAATTTTAAATCTGAAATTAGAACACTCCTCTAGAGTATTAAATATTCACAGTCCCAAACAGAGGCAGATATTGAGCTATTTAGTACAATTATTTTCTGTTATCTTAAAAAAGGGTATAAAATGAACTTGATAATAGTGTGCAGAACCCACAAAATGGTCCAATGAGATCTACTTTTTACAGTGCATGTGTGTGTAAAAGACAGAGGACAACTTGTAGAAGCTGGTTCTCTCCATCCACTATGCAGGCTCCAGTATCAAACTCGGGTGACCAGGCTTAGAGGAATGTGCCTTTACTTGCTAAGCCATCTGGTTGGCCCAAAGTTTAATTTTAGATATAAGGGCTCCAATATAAACCAAATCAACTCTACTAAAAAAATTAAATGTGTTAAACAAATATAAACTACTTTAGTAATAAAAGCAATTGCGGGATTTATTTAACTTTTTTTCCAAGGATTGTGAAAGACATATTTTCACATATGCCACGTATATGTTTATACTCATGTAAACCTGTAAGTTTCAACATTTTTATTTATGTCATGTATCTGTGGTTTCTTACGTTGTACTAGGTAATTAGGTCAAGAAGGAACTATGGACACCTGAAATGAGTATAGAAGACAAAAAGGCGAGGCATCTTTGCTGGTTAATTTTGTAAACTTGATAACAATCTATAGCCACCTGAGGAGAGAGTCTTAATGAGGTATTGTCTATATTAGATTGGCCTGTGGGCATGCGGTGGGTAGGGGATTATCTTGATTAGATTAATTGATGTTGGAAGACCCAGACTGAAAATGATTAACACCAGTCCCTGAGTCTGGGACTGGATAAAAAGGAGAAAGTGAGCTGAGAATAAAGCATCCATGTGTTCATTCTCTCTGCTCTTGACTGTTTATTAGAGTAGCTACTTCAATTCATGTTTTGATTTGCCCATGGTAATGAATTGTAACTTGGAATTATAAGCCAAATGAATCTCTCTCCCTTGAGGTTGTTTTTGTCGGAATATTTTCTCACAGCAATAGGAAACAAAACTGGGCAGCACCTCAGGAGTTAGAGGGAAGAGAAGAATCCATGTACAACAGCTATGCACAACAGTTAAATCCCTTAGAATGGATCTCTATGTAGTTGTTCTACCCACTATTAAGTGGTCCTGGAGTCTCTGATTTCCACCCAATTCCTTTGCAAAGCCACTTTGCAAAGATCATTGCATTCTGGCTCTACTATTATTATTCATAAACCTTTAAGAAACAAGGTCCTTAACTATATCTCATTCCTCATAAGTATTAAAAGAAGAGGTTTGGAGTTAAAATATTCATACCATTTGGAAATCATATACTTGTTTTTAAATAATACTCTGGTTCTGTGTATAACAAGTATATCAAACATCATATTTCGAGGAATAGGCAGCACTAACAGAAACCCAAACATGTAGCTTTATAGATAAGGATGCAGAGATCAGAACTAACCTTGACTCTCACAGTCATGAAACTTAGACACAGCCACCATGATACAATGGGGGAAGGGCAGTATGTCCCCGCTGCTGAAGAGATCACATACTTACGTCATCAAAAATGGAGAAATTGAGCTGGTGCTCGCTCCACTAGAAGCTTCACCCCCTACTGACTGGCATTCACAGTGCCAAAAGCACTATGCCCAGTACTGGAATAGAAAAGGAATCTTCGATCCCATCCAGCTAAGAACCCTGTGGAGCTTCAATAGATACCTTTCAGTAAGATATACCCATTGTTCACATAGTGGTACAAATCTGATGGGAATAACCAATCACCTTTCAGTTGAATTTAAGGCCTATTCCATGAGATAGTACCCATATTTGACACTATTAATCAGGCCAAAAACTTGAGAGTAAATAGGTCATGGGAAAGCTTACTACAACTATCCTACTAAATGAACATACCAATATAACAACTATTACTACAATATTTCTACACTCTTAAATCAGTGTTTACTTACTTAGAAAGGTTTGGTATTTCCTCTGATCTCCAGGCAAGCTTTATTTATTAAAGCACAAATAAAATATCACCACACATTTTGGAGATCTCCGCCATGAATGGGATGACTTTATCACAGTCTTCTATCAAGGCTCAGGGATCTGTACCAGGCTTTCTTTTGGGGGCCATCAATCAGCTCCTAAATCATGATATGGAGACATATTAGTTATGAATGCTTGGTCTTGCTCAGGCTCACTTCTTGCTAGCTCTCATCATTTATCTGTTTCTCTTCATTTATGTTTTGCCTTGGGACTTTTTACCCTTCTTACTCTAGTTCTTTCTCTGTGTCTGCTGACTGTTGGCTTCCTGGCTAGTCCCCAGTTTCTTTTTCTCTTTCTCCCACATTTTCTCCTCTCTTGTCTTCTCTAACTTATTCTCTCTGCCCACCAGTCCTGCATATCCCCCTACTGCCTAGCTATTGGCCATTCAGCTTTTATTTAACCAGTCAGGTGCCTTAGTCAGGCAAGGTGAAACAGCAACACATCTTTACTTAATTAAACAAATGTAGCATAAACAAATATAACACATCTTTGCATCATTAACAAAGGCAGAAGAAACAAGTGTAACACACCTTTAGACAGTTAAAGTAATATTCATCAGCATAAACAAATGTAACACATCTTTACTTAGTTAAATATTCCACAACAGAGATCTATGGCAGGGGACAGTAGAAAGAATATAAGAACCAGACGCAAAGTGTGACTCTAAGGAAACAGCAATTTCCAGATATAACAAAACCGAGGCACATATGAAATCACAAAGACTATAACAACATACAAAGGCCTGCACAAGTTCAAATCAGACAAAAAAAAAATCTTATCGTGGGAAAGCAGAAGTGGGCACAAGGTCCTGCCTCAAGCAAAACGTCAAAAAGTTATTTGCCATTGGTAACTGCTGGGGCAAGAAAAATCGGTTTTCTTCAATGAAGTAACGTTGGGTCTGTCAACAGATGATAGATTTCATATTTTCAATTTGTTCTCTCTCTCTTTCTCTCTCTCTCTCTCTCTCTCTCTCTCTCTCTCTCTCTCTCTCTCTCTTCCTTTCTCCCTTCTGTCTCCCCCTCCTCCCTCAGTCTTTCTCTGTCTCTCTCTGTCTTTGGTTGTATTGTTTTGCTTTGTCTTTAATTTTTATTTATTTATTTATTTTTGTTTCTTTTTTTCAGGGATAGAATGACTATGAAATGGGCTGACAAGCAGTGCTGTGTTTTTGTACATAATGTTTTTGTACACTGGTTTAATAAAACACTGATTGGCCAGTAGCCAGGCAGGAAGTATAGGCAGGATGAGCAGACAAGGAGAAAGGCTGAGTGAGGAGACACCAGTCCACCGTCCAGGGAGCAGCATGTAATGGCACACAGGTAAATCCACATGGTGACATATCGATTAACCAAAATGAGCTGAGTTTAAGTGTAAGAGCTACCCGATATGAAGTCTGTGCTAATGACCAAGCAGTTTTAATAAATATAAGCCTCTGTATGTATACTTGGTTCTGAGTGGCTGTGGACCAGGCTGGATATAGGAAAACATTCAGCTACAAGGGAGAAGGAATCTGAGAGGAGTCACAAAAGGGGAAAGACTATGACTAAAATATATTATATGAAAATTTTAAAAATGAACTGAGAAAATGATAGTATCTTATTATTAATTAATTGGATTAGAGTACCTGGAAACACACATGAAAACTAATGCAACTGAATTGTTTATATTACAGTACACTCAGATATCAACTCAAATAGATCAAAAACTTAAACATGAGATTTGAAACAACAAAATGACCAGAAAAAAATAGGATCTGAAAAGGCTCTTAATATTGGTTATTAGAAAGCTTATGTTTTATATATCTTAAAAAAAACCTCAGACACAAGAAGGAAAAGCAAATAAACAACAAAGTAAAACACTTCTTTAAAACAAACAGAAAAATTAATAAATAAATAATTGATCCATGAATTGGGAAAATAATACAAATAATATGATAGATAAGGTATTAATATGTAGAATATATAAGGAATTCACATACTCAAGACGAAAATCTCTCTCATAAATAAAATATGTAAATATTGAATTTTCAAATCAGACACGCAATGACCAACAAATATGAGTGTATGTGCACCATGAGTGATCATTGTAGAAATAAAGTCTAAAAAAAAAAAAAAAAAAAAAAAAAAAAAAAAAAAAAAAAAAAAAAAAAAACCTCACCTCATCCCTGTTGAGATAACCACTCTAAGAAAGCATAGGTCACTGATGGTACAGACCAATGGGAACCTTTGTAAACTGTTTGGGATGTTATAATTTGAGTATGACTTGTGCTGCACAGAATCATGATTGAGTACTTTATCCTCAGCTCATGGCATTATTCTGGGAAGTCTAAAATTCTTAAGAGTTAGTGCATGCATGGAGAAAGCAGGTTACTAGGGGTGCTCAAATGATGGCTGGCCTCGACTTTGTTGACTACCCAAGGGAGGCCTTACCCCCTCTGAGGAGTGGATGAGGGGTGGGCTAGTGGGGGAGGTATGTGTGGCAGGAGAAGGGGATGGAGGGGGAACTAGGGATGGCATGTAAAAAAAGAAAAAAAAATTGAACAAAATAAAAAAAAAATATGTCTGGCCGCATCAGTAGTCTGGAAACATCATGCCATGTGATGTTTCTACATCACATGTGACTACAGAAATTGTGAACCAGGGAGTAGATAAGCCATCTTCTTTAAGTTCCATTCTTTCTTCCTTTCATGTTTTTTTTTGAGAATTTGGTCATAGCAATATAAAATTAATTAATAAATCTGTATATTTGGTACATCTCTTACATAAAATAGTAGATGGTTCTAAAATAATTACAAATAGCATTATCATATGACATAGCAATATTTTGGGGAGGTACATACTTCTTTCAGTCAGCTGTATATTACCATAATAGTATCCCTGAGGTAATGTACTTCTAAATAGAAAATATTTAGTTTGGACCACTGCTCTGTAGGATCTAGGCCATAATCAGAAGCCCGATTGTTTTGAATAGGACATCATGGTGTGAGCACATGGCCAGGAAAATCAATCATATGATGAGATAGAAAACAAAGAAGAGAGATACCCTAGTCCCATTAATTCCCTTTAAGAAAAGACCACTGATGAATTAAGCACCTCCAATTCTGCTAATTCTGCTAATGTTTATAATATTTCCAAATAGCACCACCCTGTGACCAAGTTTTCCACAAATAGGTCATAGGAGGACACCCAGTCATGATATGGTAATATCCAAAGAAAATGCAATTAGCATCTGAGATTTACCTGTATTCTCATATTCTGTAGAGCATTGTTCAAAATTGCCAATATGTGAACATGAATGTTTTGATAATGGTTATATTAATTAAGTTACTGTGATGCAAACAGTATATTCACAACAGAAAAAAATTTTAAGATTCAGAAAATGATTCTGCCATATGAAACATCATACTAAAAGGAATAGGAAAAAATACTATATGATCTCAGTTTCATCTTAAATCTAAATAATTGAAGATGCCAAGCAGGAATAGGAGACCATAGGATGAGGAAATGATGAGAAAGTACAATATGACAGTCATGGATAAGATTAGAGGCCCCACTTATAGCAAAAAACTATATTGTATAGTATATCATAGTCTGGAAATTTTCTTAGAATAGGTTACAGACACTTTTACTACAGACAGACAGACAGACAGACACACACACACACACACACACACACACACACACACACACACAGCCCAGTAATTATACAGGAAGATGTTCAAGTCAATTTACTTGACTATCATAATTATTAACTATGAATACATCTAAAAATACAATGATATGCTCTTTATAGACAAATTTTTTTTAAAATACTCATAAAATGAAGCAAATTTTTATAACTTAATTTGAATAAGAAGTTAACCATTGTTCAACCTTGGGTTCTACTAAGAAGCAAATGGGTCTTTTGAGTGAGTCATGTTGCTTATTTTTTATTTTATTTTGATTTTAATTTAATTTAATCACATGTTTACATGTAAAACTTCGGATTTCTTATAGGGTAGCATAAAATGTTTTGGCTTACATTTAAGGATACTGAACAAACATCGAGTTTCATGTGTTAAAGGTTTTGGTCCCAAGTTGTATTGTTTTGGGAGGTATATCAACCTTTAGGAGGAAGAGACTAAATAAAAGGTCCTAGGTCACTGTGGGTGTGCCCTTTGCTCCTGTCTTCTCTACTGTCAGGCAAGGAGCTGCTTTCCCATAGCATGCACATCTAATTGGAGACCTACAGGAGCAGGTCATGAATTGAAATCTGTGAAACCAGACACCAAAGTAAAACATATTCTCCATAAGTTGATTATCTTGACCATTTTATCTCAGAAATGGAAAGCAGACTAACCTGTGTCTTTTTTTCGAAAGGTATTCTTTAGTATGTTCTAACTCCTTGACTTTTTCTGTATTTACTATCCAGATACAAGATTCAGTTGGTGTTTGCATACATATCACTCAATTTCTATTGTTTAATCAGCTGTTTCCCTGATGTTACCTTCCCACATTCTGAATGTAATTATGTCAACTCTAGATGTACACTAAGAGAATTTAGCATAAACAAATTCTACTGGATGCTGAAATAGGAACATGTACCAACATATTTTTTTTTTTTTTTTTTTTTTTTTTTTTTTTTTTTTTTTTTTTTTTGGTTTTTCGAGACAGGGTTTCTCTGTGTAGCTTTGCGCCTTTCCTGGAACTCGCTTTGGAGACCAGGCTGGCCTCGAACTCACAGAGATCCGCCTGCCTCTGCCTCCCGAGTGCTGGGATTAAAGGCGTGCGCCACCACCGCCCGGCCCAACATATTTTTACAGATTGAGAATATTACAAACATTTCAGCTTAACCTGGGATTGAAATCAGAATATTTTAGAGTTCATGTTTTATCAGTAGTTTAAGCAAGTCCTTGAAACTAATGATTGTAAAGTATTCATTTACCACTAATTTCACTATGAAAGAACACTCTTTTGGAACAAAAATACATGCATGGTGAATTTATTTCTCTAAATCTGTTAAGGTTTCCATGTGTTCTTAAGTGTCCATTTGCAGACAGGAAGATGAGACAGAACACATTTTGTTTTACCCATTAAATGTTTATTAGAAGTTTTAATAATACCCTGAATAACATACTAAATGTAATAATTTTAGCAAATAAGCTCACCTAAACATACATTTATTCATTTAGTGTATGGTAGCATCACAGTATTCATAATGAGTAGTGCAAGAAGATTATAATGTTCCAGAATAGTCTTCATATTTTAGAACTTATTTTACTTTGTAATACATACATAAATTTTGTTTCCAATGGTTATGTAGTGTATTACATAAAGTAGAAATAGACAACTAGAAAATGTATTGATACTAAAGCAAAATGGAATTCTGACAAAATTGAAGTAAAGGTTCTTAAATTTATTAATGTATGATTATATAATCTGGAATACTGTGTTTTCTTCTTTGTGAAATCATTATATATGTGTGTATGTTCTGCATAGTTTATATATATAAACATTATATATGTGTGTATGTTCTATATAATATATATCTGGTAATAGTTTATTGATTTAAGATAAAGTCTCACTATGTAACCCTGACAGGCCTGTGACTCCTGTAGGCCAGGATAGCCTCAAGCTCATACAGTTTCACCTGCTTCTACCTTCAGGGTACTGAGATTAAAGGCATGAGTCACCAAACTAGGCTAAGTAGCACATTTTGATATTTAAAATAAGTATTATTCTGATTGTAACTTATGGTGAATCTTTCAAGCTCAGTAAACTTTTAGTTTGATATTAATTCTCTCAGTAAAAAATGTATAATTATATAATTAGAACTTCTAGATATTTGAAAAGAAATGTGTAGGAATTGTCTAAAAATATTTCAAAATTCATATTTGTCTAGTATTTTTCTCTGTAAAGTTTCAGCATTGAAGGAAATCAATATTTCAGAAATGCTTAAAATAGCAAATCATATCTGTATATATTGCTCATTGAGTGCCAATCTTTTTCATTCATTTCTGTGGTATTTCAAAAAGATAAATGCATTCATTATGCAATTTTAACAAGATGGTAGTCACAAAATACCCACATTCTCAAATTCTCAACTAGAAATAAGAATTTACCATCATTTTAGAATATGATAAACCTACATTAGAAGAAATTCATACACCTTGCTACTGCCTGTGTGTGTAGATGCCTGTAGTCTAGTCCCTTCTCAACATTTCACAGAGTTACTTTTAATTTACAAAAATTTTCTCAACGCCTCTAGGCATATCCACAAAATAGCAAACAAATAAAAATAAATGTTTATTTTAGCCAAGGAAATATGTAGCCAATTTTAACTCCTTTGCTTATTTGACTAAAAATAAGTCATCATAACATAAACTTTCAAAGTAAGAGGAAAATATCTCTGTTCATAAACAGAATTGAGTAAAAGTAAATAAAATCTTAAACTAAATGCCTGGGAATTAATTGGCATCTTATCAATGTAGATTGAACAGGGGAACTATACATATAGATGAGTGATAAGAATAACTTATACAAGAGGATATTTGCCACAAATATAGGAAAACTTCACCTTAGGAGCAAATAATCAAAAATGTCTCTGACCTGTCAAATATCTTGCCTCTTAGAGTGTACATGATGGTTAATTACTTTCATAAACTTGATGGGATTTAAATGCCTAGAATAGTTGTGAAGCACACCTGGGCGTGTGTGTGTGTGTGTGTGTGTGTGTGTGTGTGTGTGTGTGTGTGTGTCTGTGTGTGTACAGAGAAGGAGAGAATGGGAGAGAAACTTACAGAGGCAAATAATGAGTGATCTGACTAATGATGTGGTGGCTACATTTATCCCACATAAATCAAAATTGGAATAGATTATTGGGAAATGCTAGAACTTCCTGCTTGGTTAGAGAAAGCCAGTTACTGAAGAAACATCCTTGAATATTATGACACTTCCTCCTTCCTTCCTTCCTTCATTCCTTCCTTCCTTCCTTCCTTCCTTCCTTCCTTCCTTCCTTCCTTTCTTCACTTTACTGATTCTTTGAATTTCCTAGCTGCTGAAATCCTCTACCACATAATCCCACTCCCTTACTTCTGCTTCTTTTCAGACTCAAACAATGAGTTAAAGGACCATGGACCAAACCTCATGGAATCAGGGACCAACATAACTCTCTACTTCATAAGTTGTTTTACTCAGATATTTGCTCACAGTGACACAAACTTTACATTTAATTGTAGAAGGAGCAGGGACATGACGCAGCCATATGTGGAGATGGCATGATAGATATTCTAGAGAACGTGACTATGAATTGACTCTTTGAATAAACAACAGGTAGAGAATGCAAGAACTTAGCAAAAAAACATGTCAGTTAAAGAGAGAGACAAGCATATTAGTTCATAGAACTTATGAAGAAACTGACAAAGAGGACAGAGATGCAAAAAGCATCATTCCGTGGAGAAACAATGAGGAGGTGAGGAGACAGACAGAATATACTAGGAATGATCAGTAATAAGCACAAAAATAGAAGCTGGCTCTCTTTTCTCTAATTCTCACAGCATTGTTTTGTATCATTAGAAAATAAAATCATATATATGCTTAATATGTACATATTTAGGTATATAAACAATCATTCAATACCTTTATTTCATGTATTTTGAAGTGATCACCAAAGGATAGTTAGTTACCATATCCATTACCTCAACTACTTACCTTTCGTTAATTGAGTGTGTGTATGCACATGGGTATATTAGCATGTGTGGGCAAAAGAGCATTTAAGATGTAGTATATTAGCAATTATAAATATTCAATTCTATTCACTTACAATATATCATAATCATCATCATATAAAATGGCATACCAGTTATTATTCATTAATAATCAATTACTAATAAATGTTTACTGCCTTTAATGAACATCCCCAATCATCCCATGCCCATTTATACTAATCAATGTACAATCACGTACTGTTTATCTTTCCATGTCTGGCATTTAATCTCATTAATGTCTTCCAGTTACTGCCTATGTTGACAAGTGGCAGAGATTGTTTCTTTTATAAAAAGTAAAATAAAGGGAGCAATTTTAAATTCTATGCAGGAATGTAATTAGTGTAAGCCATTATAGAAAACAATATACACAGTACTTAAAACATTGAATCTGGAATTGCCAGGTGACGTAGTAGTTCTACTTTGAATAAAAGTGTAAAGGGTCAGAATCTTAAAACACGTGCATGCATTTCATGCTCATGGCAGCACTGCCTACTATAGCCAAGACACAGTGAATGATTTATATACCTTGTTATACTATCATTGCTGAATACAGCTTAAGATGTACACACCTAATAAACCTGATCAAAGGAGAGATCATAATAATGTGAAAAACCTTCAACAAAGAAAGCTCTGTCTGGCAAGAATTACATAATTCTATACCTAGGATGCTCTTTGAAATAAGGTGTGTGGAACATCAAAGAGGTCAAGTGCCTCCAAAGAACAGAACAGAAAAGGAAGAGGAAGGAAAGATAGAAGAAAGAAAGTAATAATAAAGGATTAAATTTCAGGAATGGAGGGTGAAAAGAAAGGACAGGGACAGGAAAGGAATAGAAAAGAGTAGGTGGGTGAGGAGATACATTTGGAAGGGATGGGGGAGGGGAGGGAGTGGAAGGAAAGAGAACGGAAGGGGAACAGGAAGGGAATGGGAAGACAATGTAAAGAAAAAAAGGGAAAGAACATCAAGTCTACATGACTCTTTATACACTCTTGAAAGGCATCCAGAGAAGAAAATGTTTTTAGTACCTGGACTGCCCGTGGTCTCAAGTTAACCTCTATCTTCTTCAGAATAGCTGATCTACTGTAAAAACTTTTGTTTTCTTAGCCTTGCTCCACAGCATTCAGATATCCTTTTGTTTTATTAGTTCTCTAATACAGCCCCGGCAATAATCATAGATGCCAATAGACCTTACAATAGACAGGCAATATTTTACAGTTCTGCAGGATGAACACTTATAATGTTGTCCAACTGACTACAATAAAGGTCTGCTAGGTTATAATACCTTTTAGAAGCTCTAAGGAAGAATAAATTCCTTTACCTTTTCTGATTTCCAGAGCTTGGCCACAATCTTTGGCCCATGACCTCACTCTCCCTTCTTCAAAATCAGCAAAAATCTATCCATCCTGCGTACCTAGGCCCTTTTTTTCCCCTCCACTCTCCCCTTTTAAGTATCTTTGTGGTGATAGTGGCCTAACCAAAAGTTGCATTATAATCCCCCTATTATAAAGTAAGGTGAGAATAAATCTTCATCTTATCTATTATGCTAATTCTCTTTTGTGATTGACATTATTATATTCAAATGTTAATATTGTGAATAACGACTATGTTCTGCTTAGTTCAATTACCTCCTGAGTTTTCCTAATGTTCTTTATCAAGCTTCACTTTATCAGGTCTTTTGATTGGATTAAGAGACATGTTGCACTAGGAGACTTAGTTCTTTGTATATATTTGTATGTGTCACTGTCAGAGTCAATCAATCTGATGATGTCACCACATTTAAACAGATAAATTCATCATAAAAATAGTCATTTCACCTTAAAATTTATTACATACAGAGAGATCATGTCAAACAATATTTATCAATAAATTTAAAATATCTAGGGACTTTCAAGGAAAGTCACAAATTGTATCAATTAAGAGACTAAATAGCTTTTGAGCCCAACACCATAACAAAATCATGAACATGTATCACAAATGTCAGTGTTCAAATCTATCTGTGATTCACTAAATATAAATATCCTGATCTAGATATCAATACTCCAGGGTTCAAATGCAAGGCTATTATTCATACAGGAACACAATTTGCACTTTTGTTCATCCAGATCAATCTTTAAATTAAATCTTTATGTTCTATATATTTGATATTTTGTTGGATGATTGTCTTTATATATTTCTCTTGCTCATAATGCGTTCTACATATTTTCAAATTATATGTTGTCAGATATTTGTACTCAACTTTAAAAAAAAAATCTCCTTTTCTAAACACCACGAGAACCACCAGCTCAAAAACCCAAGCATAAAAAAGACAATGAACAAAAACTGGCAAAGAGAAGAGTTTTTAAAGTCCTCAAACAATGTAAAATTTGATTACAGGATGAAGTTGGTGTTACAATATAGATCAGAGTGTTTTATTATATGTTCACTGAGTAGCTTTTTATTACCATATGGCAGGTTGTGAATGCAGCAGTTGGGATAAATATCCTAAATGGTCACTGTAAAAAGAACTTAATGTTCCCATGGTTCACTTGAACCTTTGTTAGACAGAATGGAGGAAGGCTTTCCCTTAGATGGAATTTCTAAAGCATATGTAGTTGCACTAAATCAGAACAATTTACAAGGCACTGAGCTTCAGCGCAAGATTACTTCAAATGCCCTTTCATTCACAATTATAAAATAAAGGCTTTGTTCAGAATAGATTAATTTAAGGGGCCAGTCATATACTAATATTTTAATCATAAATAGTTCTGGTTGCTAAGCATTATTCTTCCTTGACTAATTTTATGACCATGTTTATTAATATTCCCTGATTAAACAAATGGGATAACAGAGGTTATGTACACAATATGTTTTCAAGTTATCAGTAGTAAAGTGCCTAATATTTTTCCTTCTTTTGTTTTTCAGAGGAAATCATTAAAATTTATATTGTACTAACAGAAAAACAATATAATTGGGGAAGGGGAGGGGGCAGGAAGGGAGGGAGAGAACAAGGGAATCTGTGGCTATTATGTAGAACTGAATAG
Source organism: Peromyscus leucopus (assembly GCF_004664715.2). Lineage (NCBI taxonomy): Eukaryota > Metazoa > Chordata > Mammalia > Rodentia > Cricetidae > Peromyscus > Peromyscus leucopus. The sequence continues at coordinate 56,481,744 of NC_051084.1, forward strand.
TATTGTAAAATAAATTTAAAAAATATATAATTGAAGAGGTAGAGTAAGACCTCTCTGAGGACAGAGTTACATTCCAATACTTTCAGTAAAGGTAAGAAAAAATCACAATTTATATGCACTTTTATGGTTGTAAAGCATGATTTTGCTTCATTTGGAATATTATGTCACCTACTGACTGTCACATGAAAGTTGGCAGTTGAAAATCTGTACAGGGAGAATGGGAATAAAATGGACGGACAAATAATCTGAGTGGTGAACGTAAAACTGCCTCAAGACCTAAAGAGACAATGCAGAAATTGGGGCAATAGAGGATTTACCTTTAAAATCAGGTAACAATGGCAACTGTTCTGCTAATAACTTATGAAACTAGATCATTGTATACTCTACAGCTTGTTCTTAGCAATAGATTCCTAGTACATTTTAGGGAGATAGGAGATAACAGTTTGCATTTATACATAGAAATGCTTCATATTATCATAAAGCACTGCAAGATTTTATAACTATCAGTGAGGCTAGTTAAGTATTATTGTATAAGTCATTACTCTAATGAAAATCTGAATTCAGAGAGCTCAAAAGCCTAAACCTGAAATATTTGAAATTTGTACAGACAGAATTCACTAAAACATAGAGATGTCATTTCAAACAGTATAATATAACACAAAATATTCATTTTCAGCGGTAGTTTCTGACACCTCAGGACAGCCACTGGTTATTTTATGAGTGCTTTGAGGTTGTAGGCATTGTAATTAAGAAACACAAATTCAGGGAGAAGAACACCTAAGATTGGCGTGTCCCAGGGCAATACTCGGCTTTTCTCGCTAGTGCTGTATACATTCAAGTCAGGTGGCATAACTCCAGATACTCAAAGACACCATTGCATTTGGGAGGATAAAATAAAGACTTGAGGCTTAGTACTGAGCATGGTGATGTGTGCTTGTGATTCAGCACTTGGGAGGCAGAGGAGGAACAGTTTAGAAATCAATGCCAGTCTTGGCTACATAACACGCACCTGGACAGCTGGAGGAACACAAAAGAATTCTACCCAAAACAAACAAACAAGAAATGAGGCTTTTACTTTGGTTTTTAAGTGAGTGTGTGTGTGTGTGTGTGTGTGTGTGTAGGAAGAATCCACCTCAAACTCAAAATAACAAAAGATTTTTTTTAGGTTATCACTGAATTATATCTACCACTCATATCTATAACTCACCCTTACTGTAAAAGATTAGTACTGACAATGGCTAAATTATGAAATCAACTGATATGTCCTGCAAAAAAAGAGGAAAGACAGGAAAATGTACACATCAAAACAATTCCCAACTATAAAGAAGAATGAGAGTATGATGTTTGTAGGAAAATGATGCAACAGGATGTAATAACATGAAGTTAACTAAGCTAAGAGAAGAAAGACAAATATTTTATTTTCTCTTGTTTGTGGTTCCTGGAGTTAAATGCAGACAACAAATTGTGTGTGTGTGTGTGTGTGTGTGTGTGTGTGTGTGTGTGTGTGTGTGTGTGTGATTTAAGAAAAAATTTCTAGGGGAACAAAGGGAGCCAACAGGAGGGGAAGGGAAAAAAAGAGAGAGCGATGGAGTATGAGAAGGCATGTGCTCAACATAATATATGAACTGCTTAAAATATAAAAAGTAAAATAAAATTTGAATGGAGATATCCTATGTGGTAGATATAGACACTCTTAGAAGCCATAAGGTTATTAATCATAAGTTCAAGTGCCATGGGTTGGCTTCCCCATTATGAGACCTTTTCCTGGTGCTGGAAGGTACCATTCAAACTGCTGGGAAATAAAAAAGTCAACAGTTATACTCAACTATAGACTCTGCATGGTACATTATTGACCTGACAGGAAAGATATGCCAACCACTGCAACAGTGACATGACTATGGTGGGGTAACTAATCATTTTCTGATCAGTTTGGGGATCTACTCATGCCTGCTACTGTAAATACAACCAAAGGTCTATGGTTGGGAAGTCATAGGCTTTAGGGAGAAAGTTACTTTGGTTTCCTTGATAAATAGATATGGTATATCTGTCAAATTTCCTGCTAAATACTGATTTTCATAATCTGTGTCAATAGACGGATGATGGTGTCAAAATTGTTTTTCAATGAGCACTGGTTATTCCATAAACCTGTAGCTGACTGAAATGCTGGGAATGAATGACTACAGAGGACTCATGTAGAGGGAACAATCTGTCCATCCTCTAGAAGAACACTGAGGAAGACGGAGCAGGAAAAATGGAAGAGCATGAAGAAGGTTAGAGACACAGCTTTTGCACTCTTAAACTCTCAGCAACTATGATTAATTTTATAGGACTTGTCCAATACTGGGCTTGCCAACATTCAACACAGAGGGCCAAGGGCTCATGAGGCACTGCTCCTTCCTGAGCATCTATAGGCAGTTAATAACCTCAGGTGGTAGAAGTGGCCATCGCGTCTCACAAGGACTCTTTCATCCATAAAGATCTATGGTCAATAAGTGGTCACTGGGGCAGGAGAAACATCTTTGGTGGTGTAGACACAGGTAAATTTTCTAGTCTCCTGTAAATGACTCTTCACCCAAACACCTACAAGTAAATCATTAGTTCATCGAAGAAAAAAAATGTCATGAAAGTCTACTGAGGAAGAACTTTAGTGGGAGTGGGGGCCAAGAGAGGGCAAGGGGAGTGAATATCATCAAAATATATTATGTACAGATATGAAAATACAATGGAAGCCAGTATTTTATATAATCGATATGTGCTAAAATTAGTTAAAAGTGCTAAACATTGAAAACATTGCACTTTGGAGAGGATTTGTGTTCCATGCAATTTGTTTTATAAATCTAGAATAAGATCATAGATTAGGCTGGCTCATAATTTAGAAGCTTAAATATTTAAACATATACCGTAACTTCAAATGGATATGACTAACTAACTTGATAGTAATGACCACTTGAAGTGTTCATCAAAACATGAAGAATGGTCTACTTTCTCTAAAGATAGATAGTTCTTTTTCTTTATTCTGAAGATGGCACTGTGAGAAACAGAAAACTGAAAACTAAGAACCAATACCAAATAATCAAGGAGCTTCAATCATACATGGGTTGGCAACCATTGTTCCTCATGGCCTATTTGGCAGGTAGTGCAATCTGCATTGTGAGAGCTCTAAGATTAAAATTCTTACTCTTCTTTTCACTCAAGGTATGGTAAGTAAACACATAAGATGGTTTCTAACGGTTCTTATCTCTGCTTCCTCTTTCTGTGCAATCTCAGTTTTTGAAACATAGGCTGGACCTAATAACTTCAATATGAATGTTATAATTTAGCAGAGTTGATTAAATATGACTCTCATGATTAGACTAGAATTGATTATAGTTGTCATTTTGCTAGCTGACTCTTTTGCCTTCTCAACTTTAATTTGGTGAAGGAAGCTGTCATGGAGAGGTCTGTGTGCCAAGGAAATCCAGCCAACAACAGCTTGCAAGGTTCTAAATATTGCCAACATCCATTCAATGAGCTTAGAAGTGGGTACTTTTCCAGTTGAACCTACAAGTGACTCTAGGGTCTTTTACCAATAGCTTCTTGCAGTTTCTTAGGTCACCTGGAAGGAAAAAACTTAAACATGTCCAGATCCCTCACCCACCTAAAATGCACTGTTAAATTGTTCTACTATGTCTAGAATTTTATAGAAAATTGTTAAATGGTATAGATAACTAAAAACTGCAGCATGGCCAATATTCTTTAAGAAAAACATGGATAAATTTACAGAAAATTAATATGGTACCAAGTAAACTAGGCCAAAACTATTCAGGCTAACTATAGACTAGAAACCATGAAGGATTATACATAGGATATATCTATTAAGTAGGCCTGATAAGAAAGCAATATTGCTATAGTTCATAGAAACATGTTTCTCACATATGTTTATTTGTTTTCAGTTGCTATGATAAACAAACATTGTGACCAAAAACAGATTGAAAAGGAAAGGCTTTCTTTGGCTTTCAGTCCCAGTCTTTCACTGAGGGAAGTCAGGGCAGGAATTCAAACAGGGCAGGAACCTGGAGGCATGAGTTGAAGCAGAGGCCATGGAGAGTAACTAATTCTGCTTACAGGTTTGCCCTCTGTGACTTGGTTTTCTGTTTTCTTATATGATCCCAGACCACCTGTTCATGAGTAGCATTGCCCCCAGTGAGTTGGGATCTCCCAGATGAATCAATTAATCAGAAAAATGCCCCCCCACACTTGTCCACAGACCAGTCTGATGGTGGCATTTTCTCACTTGAAATACCCTTTTCCCAACAGAATGCAGCTTGTTTCTGGTTGACAAAAACCAAGCAGGACCATATGGAAATACATGTCATGATATTTCCCATACTTTATCGATGTTCTCAATGAACTTCAAAGATTAATTATAGACACTCTCAATAACAATATATAAAATGTTTATAACTGTACAGATTCTGAATTGAAGTTCATTATTGAAAGTTAATTATGAGATGCAATTAAACATCAAAAATTAAAGAAAGGCAAAAATAGCAGAATGTATGGATTAAAGCAAAACAGTGGTTTAAATAAAATGCAATGATGTATATGGAAAACTGGCATCTGAGTGTCCCAGTTTCACTATCATTCTGCAGTGAGATTGCAAAAGCATCTAAGCGAATTAAATAAAAGCCATTCTCCAAACGTGAAGTTCCAGGTAAAACAAGTATCGTGTTGTTTCTGCTCAAAATCTCTCATTGTCTATGGAAGTAAAGAAGCATACAGCAGGTAGCAAAAAACCCTGCTCTTTCCTTATAAGAGACTTAGAACATCAAGGTTATTTATTTTTTCAGTCACTATTTGAAAAACTAGCTAGCTAGAATATTTATTTATTTTTCATTTATTTTCAAATTCTCTTTTGAAGCAGCTTCAAAAGAAAATGTTTATATAACAGCAAGAGAGAGTTCTAACAATATACACATTTGAAAGCATTTATCAGAGAGCAGCAAAAAGTGTCTTCTAGTAAACCAGCACCAATGGAAGTATGTTCAAAGAACTTAGAATTTTAACCAACCATATATAAAAGGAAAAAAAAAGTCTACCATATCCTTTCTCGACTATCTTCTCTATTTCTAATTCCAATTCTGAGAGAATTCACCAAAGATTATTTATCTGCACCAGAGATGTTGAGTGAAAGCACAGAGTAAAAAGTACATATTTCTCCAAAAAAGAAAAAAAATCAGTCAATTATGGGACAGAAGGTATTAACATAAAGATGGCTTTGACTTGTCAGTGAAGTAACAGTTGTTTCCAAACTTTGTTGTATGGCATTACTTTCTGGAATAAACTCTAAATGCATCAGAAGCCAGACAGACACAGCTGAGCAGTATAATTATCATACTTATGAAAGTTGTCAGTATCAGCCCTGTTCATATTTATGCAAGAACCCAGTTAGTATCCATCAGTACAGATTATGACTAAGGCAGGTGGGCTAAAGAACTGGCTAAGCTGTTAAAGGAGCTCTATGCTCCTTTAGAGGTCTTGAGTTCAATTTCAGCATCCATATCTGACTGCTCCCAACTACCTGTAACTCTAGCTAGCTCCAGAGGACCCAAAAGCTCCTACTGGCCTTTTAGGGGACTTACTCACAAATGGCAGACACTTCCAGAGACAAATAAATAAAAAATAAATACCTCCCAAAAACAATGACTAAGCAAATAGAAGGTGGTCAGGTTTCAGAAGCTTTGTGGAAGTCCCCAGGGGAAAAGTGAAATGAAAGATGGAGTTCTTTGTCCCTATGTAGAACGCTCATGTGATAAGATAAAGATAGAAGAGGGACTTCTATTCAGAATGAGAAAAAGACTATGAAATATCTAATTTTAGTTATCAACTTGACACACCTAGGAAGAATGAAATTGAAGAATTGCATGCATCAGAAGTGGTGATGTTTTATTTGTGCTGAAATGTGCTGATATTTTATTTTTATGTTAATAAATAAAGTTTGACTGGAGATCAGCAGACATAGTGAGCCATAAACAAAAGTCAGTCAGTGGGAGCACATGCCCTTAATCCAATCACATGGCAAGCAGAGTCCTGTGTGTTCAAGGACACACTAGGGAACAACCAATTGTGATGACACATGCTTTTAATCCCAGTACCCACCATAGAGACCTGGAGGTCTGTACAGAAAGGCAGTGAGGAAATGAGGTGGCTGGGCTAAGAGCCAATGAGAAGTCAGAACAACAAGGCAATAAAGGCACACATTAGACAGGAAGAAGCTCTCTCTAGGGAAGCTATGGTATTGTGGTGAGCTAAGGTTAGCTGGTGACTATTCCTATTTCTCTGATCTCTACGGCTTTCACCTGTATATTTGGCTCTGTGTTTCTTATTTAATAAGACTATTTAGAAATACATCTACAATCAGATGCACCTGTGTGTGGAAGCATATTTATAGGTTGCTAATTTATAAAGGAGGGACCAGCCCATTGTGGGCAGTAAAATCCTTAGACAGAAGAACCTGGGACATATGAGTAAAGCAGCTGAACATGAGCTTGGAAGCAAGCCAGCAAGCATTCTTCTATGTTCTCTGCTCTAGGTTCCTACCTTGAGCTCCTGCTAACTTCCCTCTGTAAGGGACCATTGTCTGGAAGTATAAGAAAAATAAATTCCTTTCTCTCTATGTTAACTTTGATTATTGTTTTTATCACAGAAACAAAAATGCAAACCAGAACAGCCTATAAGCCCATACTTGACCTAAAAAAATAAAAATCACATTGTCTACTTACGAATAAAAATATCAAATTCACCCACACTGGGTTCCTGGGGTCTGGTGATCTGTAGACTTGACATGACTGTATATAGAGAAGCAGATCTTCCATCACTCAGTGAAGGGCAGTCCCACTCTGATACACACGAGAATATTAATCTTAAATGCCTCCATTAGTCCCCAGAATAACTTGTTCCAATTCCTGGGAGAATGTCACACTGATTGCTCTGACCTTTTCCCTACACTCAATATAATAGGCATTAGTGGTCAGAACCGCGGTGACAAGGCAGTGAAGACATGTTATGTCTTTTCTGTTTCTTTTTTGTTTTTATCTTCCTTTTGAGATACGACAGGAGACATTTAAGAGATATACCAAAATCTGCAAATCAGTCATAGCTAATCCAGAACTGAACTAGATAAAAGAGGACTTTTCAGTCAGGCTTTTAAAATCGAAGCTAATTATGTCAGTTGGGTATTTGAATAAGTGAATATCCACAGACAGCATCACTCTTAAAAACGTAAAAAAGATATTTCATTTGAAATGTTAAAGAAATGAGTTGCATCAATTTTTCAACCATTTTCTTTTAAAATAAAAGGATATAACTCATTATTCCTAAAAAAGTAGCTGTCATTCTCAACCATCCTAATGTTGTGATGATCCCCAACCATAAAATTATTTCTGTTGATACTGCTTAGCTAATTTTGCTACTGTTATGAATTGTAATGTAAATGTCCTTGTTTTTCCAATGGTCTTTAGGGGTTGAAAATCACTAATGTAATTAATGCTACAGAAACATTATTTATTTGTCAAATTAAAAAAATAATTTCTTGCCGGGGGGTGGTGGCACATGCCTTTAATCCCAGCACTCGGGAGGCAGAGCCAGGCAGATCTCTGTGAGTTCAAGGCCAGCCTGGGCTACCAAGTGAGCTCCAGGAAAGGCGCAAAGCTACACAGAGAAACCCTGTCTCGGAAAAAAATAATAAAAATAAAATAAAATTAAAAAATAATTTCTTTTCATGAATGAAATTGGAGTGCATAACTGCCATTTTTCTCTGTGGGACAAATTAAAGTTTAGTGTTTTTTTTTCAAGTAGAGATTATAAAATATATCTTTTTCATTTAAGTGGACTCACATACCTGAGGAAAAAAATTATCTGAAGTAAAACCTTCATTAACCTTCAATGGACTAACTTAAATTAAGTACCAAAGAATAGACTAACTTCATCCTGCTCCAGTGTTTGTGAAGTGCTTCTGTAGACCTGAATAGCACCTATTAGGTGATTATGAGGCTTTTTAGTTCTTTCCAAAGACTTATAGCAGAAAAAAATAACACAGCATACTTTAGTTTTCTGAACATTTTGACATTATATGTCCAAAAACAGGTATGTGGAAAATACACTACAAGATGTGCTATGAGGAATTTGCATGGTTATTAATCAGTGCTGTTGATTTTAAGACTAGAAACTGGTGTGGGTTATTAGGATGAGAAAAGAAATGAATGAAGGCTATGATAAGGAAGGCAGATCGCACAGAAATTACAAGTTCTCTTTCATCAGGACCTTAATGTGAATGTGGCTGTCGAATCACAATGTTCTAAGTATAAGAAAATGTAATATCGTAATTCTAGCCTACCCCAGATACTTCTGTCACAGCTGCCAAGGTTAACACTCTGGATGGCATAATGATTTACTAGCCCACGTTTTGGAACCCAAAGCTCAGAGAGAGACAGTACATGCTGTTTGTTCATCTACACTGGAAGCTGAACCCTTCCTTTTACCAGATTCCCTGGAGTCTCCACAGCCTAGTCCAGGAAGAGGTCCTGATGCTGTACTTCCCCTAGAAGAAATAAGGCAATTGGATACAGTTTAAACAATTACAAAGTGTATACAAATTTAAAAAGAAAAAAAAAAAGATGTGTTCACTGAACATTTTGAGAGAAATTAAGATAAGTATTTACCAGTACCTCCTAACAAGACTCCTTTAAAACACATTTCTTACAAAAGCTATGAGTTTTAAATGTTTTTAAAGATAGTTCTTGACATGTTGGCAATGCTACTCTTGAATTTCTGGTCTCATATTCCCTCCTTTCTACACCCTTCAAGTAGCTGGTACAACAGGCGTGTACCACCAACGCAAACAATATAAAGTTTTTGTAGCATCTGTGTACCTATGTCTCTGGGTATTTTACACACCACTGGCTCTGAGTCTCATAGAACCTGCCCAGTGGCATTTGTTGGATAAATAATTAAAGTCCCTGGAGAGATAGTTCTATGGTTAAAAACGTTTGGTACTCTTTCAAAGGGTGCCAGTTTAGTTCCTAGCACTCATATCCAAAGGCCCACAGTTCTTGAAACTACAGGTCCATGATATGTGATACTCATTTCTAGCCTTTTATACCTGCATACATGTGGTGGACACACACACACACACACACACACACACACACACACACACACATACACAAATAAATCAAAATGTTTAACTTAATTTTTGAAAATTACTATTATGCTTTGGTGCCTATTGGTGTGTTTTCTTTCAAGAGTGATGTAACAGGTAACATGGAACACTACCCAACAAATTATTTTTCAATAGATTGTTAAATTACTTGGTATTATCTGAAACAAAGTATTCATATTACTGGAATTGTACTGGGAGCCTGACTTAGCATTTATATTACCTTTACAAGGATACTATTCTTAACAAAGACATACTCAGTTAAAAATTTTATAGATTTTCATATCCTTCAATACTGTTGTTGAGCACAATCATAGGCCTGCAAGGAGAATTGAGAAACTGAGGCTAGTCAAGGAACCATTGGCAAAATACGCCTGTTCCTCCTACAATTTTGCACCTTAAAATGCAGTTTTTTTTTCTAAATATTAAAGATAATAAATGAGTTTTCATGAATTGTTTATACTTGAAGAACATGTTCAATACTTCAGAAAAAGGGCACGAGAATTTGAGATTCTCAAATATTCTTATTTTTAAACTACTAACACATGTAAGGGATTACTTGCAATAGTTTTCTTACAAGCCATAACATAGAAAACATGGAATGTTATTTTTGTATAGAGATGATAAGCAATCATAATATCACAAACAGTTACCTGCCAGGCATTTTGGCTCACATCTGTAAGATCGGCACATGGGAGGCTGAAACAAAAGGATCTTATCCTTTTGAAAAGTCAGTCTGCTGTAAGAGAGCCATATCAAAATAAAAAAAAAATGAACTTAGTTATTTGTGTGTCATTCACACAATAAAGTCAAAATTTTGTTTTAATTGTTTAGTATATAGTATTATTCATCCATGGCTATTCATATAAGGAAACAGACAATACAGAAGGTTTAAAGATTTAAATTCAAAATACATATACAGGATATATAAAAAAAACAACATTTTAAAATAGAAGACCTTTGCTTGAATTTTCTTTTTCTTTCCCCCTCATTTTCACAGTCTGTTCTATTCTAATTATATATAGTATATACCAAAACTTACATACATAGAGAAAGTATGAATTTTTATAGAGAATATAAATTTCTTCTGAGAAATTATCCAGGTTCATTAAAGACAGGGATAAATCATCTGAATATATAAGTCAATTTGTTGAAAATTAACTAACTTTAAATTCTTTTCCATTTCCACATTGTATTTAAATACACTTAACTTTATTTATTTAATCATGTTAACATAAATTTATATGCACCATTTAATATAGAATGCATATATGTGTATGCAATAATGCATTTTAAAACACAACACAGCCAATGGAAATGCATATGGGCACATAATACACTTCTTCATCAAATAAGAACTATAATGTTCTAGCCGGGCAGTGGTGGTGCACGCCTTTAATCCCAGCACTTGGGAGGCAGAGACAGGTGGATCTCTGTGAGTTCAAGGACAGCCTGTTCTACAGAGTGAGTTCCAGGAAAGGCACAAAGCTACACCAGAGAAACTCTGTCTCAAAAAAAAAAAAAAAAAAAAAAAAAAAAAAAAGAAACACTATAATGTTCTATAATCTAATGGGAAATGGGCTTCATCTTGGTTCCTGAAGTCACAAATAAAACTAAATAGGTTCATGATTCTAGTTTCTTTAACTCCCTACAATTTAATAACAGACTATCTGATGTAAGATTTGGGGAAAATATTTTTCCAAAAGGTCAACTGACATCATGAAATGAATTAATTGCCTGATTAAAAACTTAAGCATCATGCTCATAGAAATCCATAAGCAAGAAAATGTCCTGAAGGAAGATGCATATTAGAAAGACCTAACACTGGGCACAATACCCAAAATGGTCTTGCAGTGTTTTCTACTATAGCCTGGGCCAAACCAATGAGGTTTTGATACATTTCATCTAACTGCCAACAAATAAGAAACAATTGTAAAGTAGAATTAAAAGCCTACTAGGTATAGGTGCATCAGAATTAACTGGTTTTTTTCCAAGTCTAATTATCTGGGAGTGATGGAGACACGTGGGTGGTAATGTTAAAGGGTGAGAACATGCAGAAGGAAAGCCAGAAGGAGTCAATATAGTAAAGCTATATAGTAAATATATATATAGTAAATATAGTCTATATAGTAAATATAGTCAATATAGTAAAGTCTATATAGTAAAGTCTATATAGTAAAGTCTATATAGTAAAGCTCAACAAACCAAGTGAAGAGCATTTCAGGAAGTAGACATTAATACTAAGACAGAAGAAACCAACATGGAAGACAGGAAACATAATATGAGAGAGATAAACAAGTCAGTAAAAAGAAGTTTTGAAACAAAGCATTTAGAAAATCAAATTCACATGATTTCAATTGCCCCATTAGCTTGGAAAACTCACCCAGGATCTCCAAACCTCATTTACTTGATCTGGAAGGGTGAGTAACTTCTACCAGGCAGGATTGTTATGAGGACTAGATGCAGTGAAGCTCCCTAGATCCCTCAGAACCACAAGTACAGTGGAGATAATGAAGATATTATTTACATAAAGAAAAAATTTGTATTAAAAAGAACTATAAGCAATAATGATGTGTGAAGGTGCAAAGAAACAGTCAATAGATAAATTCTGGTTGACTGGTGACTTAGTGAAGAACGTGGCTTGACAAACTCAGAAGAGAAGGTGAGCAATGGACAGAGAAGAATGGGCTCTCTGGAACAGCAAATTCATGAGTACCGTTGTTAGAAGTGCACACATTTATTTTTTTCTGTTTGTGATTTCTGGAGCCACAGTGAAGCCCATTTCACATCAGGTTAAAGCACAGCATTTATCCTATTTAATGAAAAAGTATATTATATGTGTGCATGTGTGTTTCCAGATTGTTGCAATGCATGATGTTAATTTAGAAAATACTCAATGAAAATCAAAATATGTCAAACCAAAACCTATAGAACACAGTAGAAGCAATCATAAGAGAAGAGTTTATAGTAATATATGCCTACATCACAAAATTTGAGAGATTTCAAATTAATAACTTAATGATACACCTGAATGCCTAAGCAAAACAAAAAACAATCAACACCACTAAAAAGTAGGTAGGAAGAGATGTCAGAGCTGAAATTAATAGAAATAGAAATAAAGAAAACAATACAAAGAATAACTAAAATAATTTGTACTTATATAAGAATGACAATATGAAAAACATTTGACATAATTAACCAAAAATGAGAATATCCAAAATAATTAAATTAGAGATGAAAGAAGACATGTTAAACAGCAACTGAGAGAATTTAAAGAATCATAAAACCATACTTTAAAAATCTATATTCCACCAAACTGAAAAATCTAAAACAAATAGAATAATTTCTACATATTATAACATACCAAAATTAAATCAAGATTAAGTAAGTTATTTGAATAGATCCACAAAATCCAATGATATAGAAGAAATAATTACAAATCTCCCAACTTATAAAAGTCCACGGCCAAATGGGCTCAGACCTTTCAGAACGACTAACACCAACACTCCCCAAAAGAAGAATGAGGAACAGTGATAAATTCCTTTTATGAATTCAGTATTACAGTAATACCAAATTCAGACAAAAACTCAGCAAAAAAGAGAAAATTATAAGCTTATATGTTTAATTCAAACAGCCACAAAAGATCTCAGTAAAATACTTCCAAGCTGAAATCAAGAACTCGTCAAAAATGCTTCACAGCAAATATAGTTATGATTCATTATGCATAAATCAATAAACATAATCTACCACATAAATAGACTAAAAGACAAAAAATACACAATCATCTCATTAGACAAAAATAGAGCCTTTGAAAAAATTCAATATCCATTCATAACAAAAGTTCTGTACATAATGAGGATATGGGTGGTTCGAAATTAAAGAGATTATACAGTAAGTATGGAGGAAGCTGACTGCCAACATCACCTAAGTGATTTTTCTAAAGCATTCCCACTAAAATCTTGAACAGACAAGAATGTCCACTTTCCCAACTTTTGTTCAACATGGCATTGAATTCTTAGACAAAACCAAGTGAAAGAGATAAAAACGATACAAATAAGAAAGGAAGAAGTTAAAAATACCTTTATTTGAAGATGATATGATTCTACACACAAAGAACCCTAAATAATCCAAAGGAAAACTACAGCTAATAAATATATTTGGCAATGTAGCAGGGTCCATAACTAATGTACAGTAAGCAGTACTTCCTATATGTAAATGATGAACACAATGAGGAAAAAATTAGTAAACAATACCACTTAAAAATAACTTCAAATATATGCCTGGTCATAAATATAACAAATAAATGCAAATATTTATACAATTAAAATTTTAAGACACTGAACAAAATTGAAAGAGATACCAAAAGACAAATTTTCACAGCAATACTATGAATATGGCCATTCTACTAAAAGCAATCTACAGCCGGGCAGTGGTGGCGCACGCCTTTAATCCCAGGATTTGGGAGGCAGAGGCAGGCAGATCTCTGTGAGTTCGAGGCCAGCCTGGACTACCAAGTGAGTTCCAGGAAAGGCGCAAAGCTACACAGAGAAACCCTGTCTCAAAAAACCAAAAGAAAAAAAAAAAGAAAGCAATCTACAAATTTGATAGAATCCCCATCAAATTTCCCTCACAATTCTTCATAGAAATTGAAAAACTCTTAAATTTCATAGAAAAAAAGACAAAGTATACTCAAAACAATTCTAAACAACAACCAAAAAGAACTGCTTGAGTTATCACTACCCCAGATTTAAAGTTATACTACAGAACTACAGTAACAAAAACAGCATGGCCATTAACACAATAATAGACTCATTGATCAATGAAATAGGATTAAAGTTCCACACAGAAATCCACACTCCTACAAGCCACCCAAGTTTTCACAAGGAAGCCAAAAATACACATTGTGGACAGCATCTTCAACAAACCCTGCTGAGCAGTTTGGTAGCTAGGTAGTATTTAAGAATGAAACTCGATTTTGTTGATTCTTTTAACAGCGGGATAATATTCAATTGTGTAAATACACCACAGAAAATACTCAGGTACATTGATGGAGCTAGAAAACATCATCCTAAATAAGGTAACCCAGACTCCAAATGACAAATAGTGTATGTACTTATATATTTGTGGATATTAGCTGTTAAGTGTTTGATAAATAGATGATAATCCATATACCCATGGTTAGGTACAGAGTACAGGACTTTGGGGCAGACTGGAACTTCCTAGGAAATAGAAATAGAATAGATAACTATGGATAGGCAGAACTGGGTGGGAGCTGGAATGGGATGATAAAATGGGAAAGGAGGGGTGAAAAGAGTTGTAAGGGTTGGGTTATGGGGTAGGACAACTAAAATTAAAGGACATTTAAGGGGTCATATAGAAACCTAATACCATAGAAGCTTTCTAATGCACACACACACAAACACACACACACACACACACACACACACACACACACACACGAAGGCAATCTAATGAGGTCACCAAATAACAGAGATGACAGGGCCCTAAATGAACATTTCTCATGACAAACGAAGCTTATAGTACTGGGAATGAGTTACATCTAATTGAGTTGTTGGACAAAGGGACGCTATAGAAACCCCCAAATAATCCAGGCTGTTGCCAAAGCCATTGGTTGCTCTGTACAGGCTGATAGAAGGCTCTATTGCTGAAGACAACATTTACACAACTCATTAAACACAGAGATGTCAAATTGGGCAGCATAAAATGATCTTGGTGGGTTGAACAAACAAAAGTACTAGATGGGTATGAGCATGGGGGAGATCTGGGGGACTTATGGCAGGAGAAAGAATCTGATCAAAATATGCCATATGAAAAAGTAATTTTAAATGTAATTTTTTTTAAGTTGGTGGTGGTTAGGGAAGTAGGGGTTCATCTGGGAAGAGTTCAATGAGTGAATGTAAATCAAAGGATATTGTACCAAACTCGTCAAGAACTAATAATTTAATAGGTTAAAATTATAACTGGCTCCACCGTATTTTAAAATGATTTATTATAAAGCCATGTACAAATGACATTAAATAATATATATTTTATGTGTATATACACATGCATCCATGCTGTTGTAATTTGCATAAGTATAAAATGTTTCCAGTAAAAATATGCAAATCACTAAGTCAATTTATTTTCAGCAAATTAACTTTTTATTGGAGGACTTCCCCTCTGCCTAAGAAATAAGTTGTAGAAAAGGCACATATTGGATTCTATTGGCATATAGAAGTGCTGAAGGTACTTGCTCTTTTTTTTTGTGGATTTGTTTGTGGGGGAGTCACATTTTCTGGAAGCAATAAGAAGTTTATATTTTGAAGTATTCAGTAAATAAAAGGGTAGAGGTAAAGCCAATAAGCAGCTTGTCTCCACAGTCTCTGCTTCTATTCTTACCTCAAGGTTCCTGTTTGAGTCCCTTCCTTGACTTCCCTTCAAAACAGACTGTGAGCAGCAAGACAAAATTCACTCAGAATCACTCACTAAACACAAGCCTGCATTCGTCTTATTAGTATTATATTTATGACTCAAAATAGTTATCTGGTGCCTTAAAGTGCTAATACATAAGTGTATAAAACCTAAGACTAAGTTATTCCCTAGAACAAAACTCTAAAAGAGCATAGTGCAACCATTTATTTTTTGCCATGAGATACTACAGAGAGACTCTCCAAAAACCCTGAGGGATCTAAATTTTATTCAGGATCATGAGTTTTAAATTATTTAGCAGTTCTCATAAGGGAACATTATGGTATTGCTCTGATGGACAAGTCATTCACTTACTTACAGATCGCTGATAGCATTTTGTTCCTGAAAATGAGGCATGAGCTGTGTTGAGAAAATGATGACTTTTATTTTACCTCCTTAAACCTTAAAAACATGAGATAAGCAGAGAAAAAAATATAATTTTGGCCCCTGTGGTCAAATGCGATATGAACTCCTTCAATGGACCTTTAACAGGGAGCTAACCCTGCCCATGAAGACATGGTTTGTTCCCCTGGCTGCTTAGAGCCCCGAATTGTTTCATTAATATTAACCAAAGTTTGCAAACCTCCTCAGGCAAACAAGTGCTGGAATTCAGAGAAGACAAATGCATAACAGCTGACATCATCTCCAAAACCATCCTTAGAAGTTAGAGGAATAACGGGGCTGGAGAAGGGAAGGGAAGGAAATACTTTCCTGCCACCGGAAAAATGTTGCCTTATTTATAACTCGAAAGACTGACAAAGAATTGCTTCTGTAGCATATGCTTCTTGCCCAGAGGCTTATATTTTTTAAGGGTAAACATTGCAAAGCATTGCACTGGATATCAAAAAATTTTATTTTTATTTTTATTTTACTTAATTTGATCTATTTAAATATTCATGGTATTAAAACAAAAGCAGTCTTTGTCAGTTACTAACAGGATAATATTGGACTAAAAATAACTAAGAATGTCTCACCTTTATTTTGTTAATTATTTAATTTATTTAGTCTTTTAATACTAATAATGCTGTGGACTGTTTATAATTATTTGAAAGATCAAGAGATTGGATTTACTCTTACAATCAAAATCAATGGAAAATAAGAAATAAATCAAATTCAAACCCTAAACACATGTTATCCAGCATATAACACTTGAATATTTGTATTTTATTAAAGATGGTAAAACATTTTCATCAATTTTGTATAATATTACATGAAATAATGTGCATTTTCTCAGCCTTAAATTTTATTCTCTACTGGAATTACATTCTTTGAAGTGGTAGGATAAAGAAGTCATTCTATTAAAAGGAACGTTTGCATATTTTGGCAAGGTTTCATGGAGTCTATTTTAAAGAACAGAATTATAAGTGGTTAGCATGTGCAGTTTAATGCTTCAGGTTTGTTTTATTCAGTTTGACAGAAGGTAAAATGTTAGATTCACTTAACTCTATTTTAAAAATTAGCAAATGAAGGACATAGTCATTTTATTCCTTACAAATATATAAAACAAATAATTCTTGTGAAAATTAATAATAAATGAAAACATTCAGGTTTTTTTTTTTTTTGTCATGTCACCTAAACACATGCATGTTCTCTCTATACAAAAGATTCTAAGGGTATAATGGCCTTCAGGAGTCTCTAAGATTGCAATCTCCTGAAGAAATAACTTACTAAACTAAGTAATTTCAAGTGCATCTGAACAAAAATAAATGGAATAAAAAGTAGAATAATGTGAGTTACTTATAACTTCACATGGATGACAGCAACAGGCCAGGTTAAAAACAAATCCTAGTCGCACACATGTCATATCAGTAGCACAGAGACAGGCAGTGAGGCTGTTAACCCTGTGAGCATCACAGTGAAATAGCATAAATGTGGTGTATTGAAAAGCACAAACCATCACTGTGTGCATTCAATGAGATTATAATAAAGGTGATAACTAGGGCTGAGTTCTCATCTAGATGCCCAGATACTAGCTCAGGCTCTTGGCATAATTCATTTTCATACAACTGTACAAAATATTACAGCATGCTTCTTTTTCAAACCCACTGGAGGCTTTGTGTGATGGTGCAATACTCAGTACATAAAAACTATCAAACAACTGAAAAAAGGTGAAGCCACAAACATTCTCAGAAGATATCAATTAGGAAGGAATCATTTATAGTGCTGGAACTCTGAAACAAAAATGAGAAGGGAGGAATGCTGGAGAAACTCCAAGGCTGCACCCCCTGAAAACATGCAAACTGTGTTTTCATAAATAAACATGAATAATATGGATTGTACCAACACACTCTAGCAATGGTAAAACGCTTGGATTGTGTTTTTTAAAAGGCTGTATTTTTCAAGAGCAGATCATTTGGTATTGGAAAGAGGGAACACAAATTTGAAAGGGGATTATGTGGGAGGGCCTGGAGAATGGGAAGGGAAGGGGAAATGATGTGATTATATTATACCCACAACGAAAAAAAAATGTTTTAAAAGACTATATATTAAAGATTGCAGCTGTATTTTCCCTTTTCAAAAAAAATTTGTAATTTATGTATGTATGTCTGTGTCTGTGTGTTTGCACCCATGCGTGTGTGCATGTGTTTGTGTGTGTGTGTGTGTGTGTGTGTGTGTGTGTGTGTGTGTGTGCATTTACATCCATGTGTCTCCAAAGGACGAAGGAAAACTTTGGGTATCATGCCATTATTCCAATTCTAGTATCAGCCTGTTTCTGCACCCCAATTCTAGGGTTACCTGTGGTTTTGTAGGTGGGCACTTGAATAAAAAGTACCACAGCAAGATTTCCTACCCACAGAATTATCTTTCAAGCCTCAAGACATCAGGATTTTCAATGGGAAATTTTCATATCTCACTTCTCTCTCTTCTCTTCCCCTTCACTCCCATCCAATCCACTCTCCTTATCTCTTTTCCTCTTCTTCTCCTCATTCCTTTCTTCCTCTTCCACCTTTCCCTTTTTTCTTTCTCCCCCATCTTTTCCCTTCCCTATAATCAGAGGAAATTTATTACATGACCAAAATACATCCTCAAGATGAGTTTTTAGAAAAATCTATATCTCTGAGATTTAGATAGTACATTTTACTGGTCACCATTAATGCAGCAGAAGAGTAACTGTGAGCTGAGGTGTAGAATTTCAAGATGGCTTGGGATTTTTATGGGATAGTGCTAAGAACCTCCTTCTATCCTTCAAGAGGCTTCCAGATGGTTTGCAACATCACATGCACAGTGTGGCCCTCTGAGTCCAGAGTCACGTCATATTTCTGAATCATGATGCTGAATAGATCTTGAATGAAAGCAACATTGAATTCCTACTTTATATACTTTTTTTGTAATTTGTCAATAATGAACTAAATTGTGAGTTTAGGAATTTCTTAAGTAACCTTTATTCATATTATTCATATACAACTTCATCATTCCATTTAACAAAATTTTGTCTTCCTTAAATCTTTTTGTAAGACATTATGACCTCATCTTATCATACAAACTCTAAAAAAAAATGAAATTTTACCTTTGTTAATTTTTCACAATACTTCATTTTTTTCACTATTTCATTTAACTATGAACATGTGCATATACCTATATGACTTTATTTATATTTTATAATGATGAGCTTAATAAGAATAATGAAATGAAAGGGAGTCTAGAGATTCTATTATAATACCATAAAAGTATAGTACCATTAAAATACTTAATTACAAGGCTCAGTGTGCCGGGCACTGCTGACTCTCCATGGGAGACCTTGATTTGGGGGATGTGGGGATGTAGGGTAGCTTGGAGGAGAGGGTTGAGCGGTGGGAGAAGGGAGGATCTGTGGGTGGTATATGGAGTGAGTAGAAAATTTCTTAATAAAGAAAAATGAAAAGAAACAATACTTAATTACAGAGGTAATCTGCACTTGGTACTGGAATTTCCACTGAATAACCTTTGGCTTATGAAGGAGCATCATATACCCATGAAGGGTGACTCTGTTGATATATTTCTTGTTTTTAATTATTTTTTTAAACAGGAGGTTTACATAAAGCTTTTTCATATATCCTAAATTTTGGTTAATTTTTCCTTCCGCTGTCTACTAGTCCCTGTTCCTCTGTCCCAATACCTCTCAAATCTTTCTAATACCAGGGGGACCTCTACTTTAATATGATATATGTTCTGCTATCCTCTCTCCCTCATTGTCTAGTCTTGCCTACTGTGTCCCATTTCTCCAGTTTAAACACAACAGTGTATGAATTTAAGAGCAGAATCTACATGTAATATTTTAAGGGTCATATTACTTGGAATAATTGTTTGTTTGTTTTTAAATTCCCATTCATTTTTCTAAAACTTACCAAATGTAATTTTCACTTAAAGCTGAATAATAGTACTACATTTTCATCAGCCATTCAATTGATGAATACATAGGCTGTTTCTATTTCCTGGCTATTGTGATTAAAGCAACAATGGACAAGGATGTATGAGTATTTTAACCTATTGGTCAAAGAGGCCAAACATTACAGAGGTTCCAGAAGCATTACAGTTTCATGCCACCATCCTTATTTACCTATCAAAAGACAAAGTAAGCCCTTATTGAAGATGTCACATACTTGAGTCACAGAACATTGAGATAACAATCTGGAACAGTCCTGGACACTTCCTCCATGTTGGCTAGCTTTCATAGTGCCAGAAAGTTCTTTGTAAACTGCTAAAGGACAAAAATATTTAGCTGTCCTTCTACACTGTGGACTCCCCATCTTTCCAAAGATGCAATGATGACCTGCCTGGCAAGATATATCCACCAATGATACAGCGTCATGAATATTGTTAGGTAAGCAACCCCTTTCTGACTGGGTTGAAGCCCATTGAGTAAGAGAGAACTCATGCCTAGTAGAGTAATTCCATTCAAGAACTCATGTCTGGGGCTTTGGTTTCTTAAGTATCCCCTTCTGCTTCGTATAGCCTTTGTGTGTACCTTGTTTTGTGCATAGTCTTGTGTGTGTGCCTGTTTCCTCAGCCTCAATATAAGTCTTTCTTTACTGCCTGGAAATAAATAGTGTCAAACTGTTTTCTAACCATTTGTGTTTATAGTCATAGATTATCGCTACTCATTGGGGAGGCTTCTATTTGCAGTGTGTAATAGCTAATGCAGAGATCTTGCACAGAACTGAACCTATCACTATTTCTCCATGCAGGAGTGAGAGGCTCATAAGGCCTCCATCTTCATTGACGATGGGCAGTTAAATTTTTGCTGGGTAGAATGGGTGTGACTTTATTCAGTGGTTAAGTCACTCATAAGTTTCCCAGAAAATAACCCCCTACTCATGCTTATGCATGCAATCATAATTAAAATCAGTTGGTAAATAAGTAAATAAATAAAGGATAAGCAGTGATTTTCTGAGTAGAAGGAGGGTTTCAGCACACAAATATATGGATAAGAAAAGTTAACAGGGGTGGAAACTCAGTATATGCATGTATAAAATTGTTAAAAACTAAAATAATATTAAAACCTTTTAAGGCACATAAATCATTTCTCACCAATGGTATTCTATACCAGTACATAATTAATACTCTCATTTTGCTAGAGAATGGCAAACTTATTTACATACAAAATATGACTGGTAATAAATAATTATTAATATTTATTGAGGTTTAATCTGGTGCAAATATCAAGGTAATCGCTTTTTATATATTATTAAAATCTTACAATCACAACAAATCAAGTTACTAGTATTATTAAGTACTTTATCTAAATCAACACATTTCTAGTAAGAGATGGAATTAAAATATATTTCCGGGGTCTTGTAAGTGCTATCTGTATAGTCTGCAGAGTATTCATGTTACATTGGATTTCATTAAAATAATGGTTATTTCCATAACCTTTCTTTTGATTTCAAGCTTCATATTATTTGAGAAAAGCATGCTTAGGAGATCTAAGGAGTCCACTTGAAACATTCAAAAGAAGCCCTGCTGTGTCTATTGTTGCTATCTCTACCCACAGCATTCACTATTACTCAGTCAAAATTTAAACTGGAACAAGAGGCTATCTTAACACCTACATGGGTATGCACCAGATCTTCTGCTTATATGTTATAGCTGTTAGCTTGGTGTTTATTATTATTATTATTATTATTTTATTTTACAATATTATTCAGTTCTACATAACAGCCACAGATTCCCTTGTTCTCCCCCTTCCTGCCCCCCCTCCCTTTCCCCCCAGCCCACCCCCCATTCCCTCCTCCTCCAGAGCAAGGCCTCCCCCGAGGACTGAGATCGACCTGATAGACTCAGTCCAGGCAGGTCCAGTCCCCTCATCCCACATTGAGCCAAACGTCCCTGCATAAGTGCCAGGTTTCAAACAGCTAACTCATGCAATGAGCCTAGGACCTGGTACCACTGCCTAGATGCCTCCCAAACAGATCAAGCCAATCATCTGTCTCACCAATTCAGAGGGCCTGATCCAGTTGGGGACCCCTCAGTCTTTGGTTCATAGTTCATGTGTTTCCATCCATTTGGCTATTTGTCCCTGTGCTTTATCCAACCTTGGTTTCAACAAGTCTTGCTCATATAAACCCTCCTCTTTCTCGCTAATTAGACTCCCGGTGCTCCACCCAGGGCCTAGCTGTGATTGTCTGCATCCAGATTCCTCAGTCCTTGGATGGGGTTTCTGGCACAACTATTAGGGTGTTTGGCCATCCCATCACCAGAGTAGGTCATTCCCGGCTGTCTCTCGGGCATTGCCAGCAGTCTTTTGTGGGGGTATCTTTGTGGATTTCTGTGGGACTCTTTAGCACTTCGTTTCTTCCTTTTCTCATGTGGTCTTCATTTACCATGGTCTCCTATTCCTTGTTCTCCCTCTCTGTTCTTGATCCAGCTAGGATCTCCGGGTCTCTTTCCCTCCACCCTCGCCCTTCGTTGCTCCCACTCATGTCCAGGTCGTTCATGTAGCTTTCAGCCCAAGATCCAGCTATACCACCCTTGGGCATATACCCAAGAAATGCTCAATCATACCACAAGAGCACTTGCTCAGCTATGTTCATATCAGCATTGTTTGTAATAGCCAAAACCTGAAAACAACCTAGATGCCCTTCAACTGAAGAATGGCTAAGTAAATTGTGGCACATATATACAATGGAATACTACTCAGCAGAGAAAAACAGTGACATCATGAGGTTTGCAGGCAAATGGATGCATCTAGAAAAAATCATCCAGAGTGAGGTAACCCAGACTCAGAAAGACAAATATGGTATGTACTCACTCATAGGAGGATACTAGATGTGGGACAGGAATGACTGGACTGCTACTCACATCACCAGTGAGGCTATCTGGAAAACAGGACCCCAAGAAAGACACGAGGATCGCCCAATGATGGAGAAATAGCTTGGTGTTTTTGTGGTACTCCTAACAGCATGAACAGGTGTGTCTCTGACTCTTTTGCCTGCTCTTGGGACTCTTTCCTGTCTATTAGGTTGCCTTGTTCGGCCTCGAATGAAAGCTTTTGCCTCACCGTATTTTGTCGTTTTGTTGTGTTAGGTTGTTATCTAACAGAGACCTGCTGTTTTCTGAAGAGAAACAGAGGGAGAGTGGATCAAACAGAGAGAAGAGGAGCTGGGAAGAGTGGAAGGAGGGTTAATTGTTGTTGGGATGTACTGTGAGAGAAGAATCTATTTTCAATTTTTAAAAAATATCAAAAAAGGAAGAAAAGAAAAAATTACTTCTGAGTACGGTGGAGCTTCAATCACTATATTATATCACAATTGGCATATGCATCAGTTGCTATTGGACATCCTTAGACTAAACTATAATGAGTCAGATATTTCTTCCATCAGTAAAAGTCACTGAAATAAGACCAACAAGTAATTCCTACAGAAAGACCCAAAGACATAACATTTCTGTGGCAATGAGAGAACTCAGCAGGAATGTGGACCAGGATCTCTGACAGATTTGGAAATTGTTTTTACAGATGTGGAAAACCAAAGATGTCTAAGATACAACTGATATAAAGCTATCTGGTTTGCGTTCACCTATAGTTCCAAAATGAAATTCCTTTAATATCTCTGACCAAAAAAGTGCATATCCCTAAGCAGTTTTATCCTTATTTTTACCGTTGTGGAAAGTGACATTTGAAATGTCCAATTTATAATTGATCTATCTATAGCAGCTCCATATGGCTATGTATTATCAGACATGATTCCCAGAAATAGATTTTGTATGCATATATTTTGTCAGTTTTATTCATAGTCTAAAAATATTTTTAGTATAAGTGCTATTGGCAGTTTTCCAACACATAAACATAAATTTACATCTTGAAATGGGCATTTCTATTTATTTTTACTTTGGGAAAGTGACTGTCATATCATAAAGTAGGAATATTTAAGATAAAATTAATAATTTCATATTGTTTTGCAACAAATACTTACTGAGACTTTGCTGAGTCAAAAATTGCTAACATGCAACATGAACTGTTAGCACTTAATTTGAATTAAAATATGTTAATCAATTCTACTACCTTTTTGTGAACTTATACATTGTATGCTGTTATTTTCTCCTGACCTCTATTAACCAACAAGTTAGGAAGCCATGACTTCCGTCTACTACTAATTTACATCTATTTGAGAAGTAGACAAACATATACGTTATCTTTAACATTATTTTCCTTTATACACACACCATTGACTCTCAGTACCAATAAATTTTAATCCAGAAAACAAATTGTTTTTCTTTGAACATCAATTTTCTATATAAAGGAACATTTCAATTTCTAATATTTTATTTTGTTTTTGCTTTTAGGTGATGAATTCTTCCTAGTCAAAACATTTGTCATAAAAGATGCTATTCATTCATGTCATATGCCCTCATGTGCTCATCTAATGAAATACAAGATTTGATGACAACTGATCAAATTCATAGCCTAAACTACATCCTAATGGAAAACATTTAAAGTCATAGTGTAGCTATATGTCTGATAATCAGGGTGTAGGAATGTAAACAAGAAAAATGATGTTTGTGTAGATTTGTGTACTTGTATCAGACATTAAAAATAGTGTTTTCTGTATATCTGTCCATGTGTGACCACAGTTTCAATGCCAGTCTCTTACTTACTTACGCGGCAAAAATCGCAAATAAAAGTTAACATTAAAAAGCATTATATCAGAGAATGATCAGCTTGAAGGAGGCTGACCTTCCTGTCATTAGCAATTATTTCTATAGAAATGTTGAACAATTAAAATTCTAACCACGTTGTAGGCACTGTACTGAAATCTTTTTTTCTAAAAATATCACAATTTTACTGAATTGATATATTTTGTATGATCTCAGCCAGTCAACATAGATTAGCAGTGGGTTACATAGATCACTCTGGAGTTATTCTAATTTCATCAACAAGACTATAAAATAAAATAAAACAGCATTATTTTTCTTCACTCAAAATCTAAGAATCTGTTTAGAGGAATTCATCTAGAGTGGACTTACATATCAGACTTACAGTTAAATTTTAAGACTTGAACAACTGTGAATTTGTACTTCCAATTTTGCTAACTAGAGGGTGAAAACACTAAAGGTTACTGTGTAGTTTAAATTTCCTGGTAATCAGGCATAGATACAGGGATGAGAGAAACATTCTTTCTGTGTGCATGCAGGCATACGTGTGTGTGTGTGTGTGTGTGTGTGTGTGTGTGTGTGTGTGTGTGTGTATAAGTTTATATGTGTTGCAATCAACTCTTCTGAGCCTGTCTCTGCAATCAAACTAGTTTGGAAATTTTAAGTGTGTACATTTTTAGCTTTCAGTTATCTGTTAAGCAAATAACTATTTTCAAAAGCTATAAATTTATACATTCCTACATGATAATGATAAAGATCATGCTGATGATGGTCATGGTAATGCAGAGAAAAGCTTTAAATATGAGGATGGCTCATGTTCCAATCACCTTGTGCATTGTTTCTCTGCTGCTGCCTCCTTGGATCTTCAAAGAATGAGGTATGGAATAAGGCAATCTCCATCATGGAAATGAAAACAGAACTTCAGCCATGGTAAGTCAGTATAGGAGACTTGACATGAATCTTGCAGAGGGTAGTAACCCAAGTCCACCTAACTGCAGAAAGGGGTGTGATCTCTGTATGTGTTATGTCTTGTGTAGGAAATAAAGATCAAATGAACATTATCAAAAACAACTTTTTAGAACAAAATTCTTGTTATTGAAATAGCCAGAGTCATTTTGCACATTGTATAGGCTGGAAGTTCTCCATGAGGAGAATGATTTCCTAATGCAGAAATTATAAAGTAAATAAACTACTATATATAGTGCATAAAGAGTACTTACGTGAGGTCAAGCCTTGATTGCACTACTTTGAATTTTACAGTGTTACGTCAGTCATCTTCTTAATTTGTAAATTACCTATTTATAAACTTATTTTACTGAGTAAAAAAAAATGTTTAACATAGTATTGAACAAATTGTGAATGCTCAAAAATACCTAATTTTGTTATTTTGATTTGGATTTAGTGTTGTCTTTTTTTTTTCCCTTGATAGACCTTGGATGGACTATTGTTTGTACTCAGCTTGCTGGTTTTTATTTTCTTTCCTACATTTGGAGACTTTTCTGACACAATCAATAACCAGAGGCCAGCATTAGAATAATGAGATAAAGAAACAAATCAATATTACTTTATATCAAAAAGAAAAAGAGCCCCAGTTGACTGTCAGCATCAACATGTACAAGAGGAAGGTATAAGAAAAAAAAAAGATACCTGGATCAGTGGTATTTCCATGCTATGATTTCTTCACGATGACACTTCACTAAATGAAGAAAAGGATGGAGAATTATAGTTATCTTCATTATTTAGAAAAAGCAAGAAGTCAGACATCTCCATACCAAAAATTAATGTGAAGCAGGGAAAGCTGAATCAAAGATTAATCATATGAATTATTCCTAATTAAAACTAGTTTTGATTCCAGCTCATCATTCATCTTTTCTTTAATCAGAAACATTGTAGTTTTCAATAAAAATGAGACTCATAGATAAAACAATTGGCATACACACTGAAATTTAAGTGACTACTTATGTCTAAATTGACAAAACAATCTGTTTCCCTGACATTAATGAGCCATGTACTAGTATAACTAACCTTCCATTTTATCAATAATTCTTACTTGACTTCTGCAGATATTGTTGGTATTTTTCAGGTCTTGTTTCAAGAAGATGACTATTTGAACATATCCACTTAAGCCGAATGAATCCATCTCTAAGTTGTCTCAGCAAATCATAAGAGTCTCAAAAGAACAGAAATCCAGGCTTGAGAAAAACTAATATTTACATCCCTCTTATGTCTTTTAAAATACTAGTTGTGAAGAATTATTTTTAATTAAAAATAAATTTTTCATACACTACATTATGATTATGGTTTCTCTTCCACCAAAACCTCTCAGATCCCTTCCACTTCCCCACCTACCCAAACCCATAATTTTCTTTCTTCTTCTTATAACCTTAGCAGTGGGACCAGAACCAGTCCCTGATGCATGAACTGACTCTTTGGAACCTATTCCCTTATGGTGGGATGCCTTGTTCAGCCTTGATGCAGAGGGGAAGGGCTTGGTGCCGCCACAACTTGATATGGCATGCTTTGTGGATGCCCAAGGCAGACCTTACCCCATCTGAATGGAGAGGGAGGAGTGGGGGCGGGAGTAAAAGGGAGGTGGGGGGAGGGAAAGGAAAAGGAGGAGGGAGGGAAACTATGGTTGATATGTAAAATGAAATAAAGAAAAAAATT
Source organism: Peromyscus leucopus (assembly GCF_004664715.2). Classification (NCBI taxonomy): domain Eukaryota; kingdom Metazoa; phylum Chordata; class Mammalia; order Rodentia; family Cricetidae; genus Peromyscus; species Peromyscus leucopus. The sequence continues at coordinate 56,509,144 of NC_051084.1, forward strand.
GAAAAGGAACAAACAGGCATCTGAAAAAGTAAAGTAAAAACAAAAACAAATCAGAGTAGGACAAAACAAACAAGTAGAAGAAACACATATAGACAGAGAGACACACATTCACACACAGAGAAGTCCCCTAAAGACACAAAGCAAGAAACTGTAATACATAAGCAGAAGTACTGTAAGGAAAAATAAAAAACAAGGCTCAGACAACACATTACTATTTTCTCAGACAGAAAAGTGAGAACCTCTATCTTACTCCTTTGAAAACAATTCTCATGCAGTGTCTATGCACCACCACAAAATATATATTTAACTACCACATAATGATGATCCCTGTAGCAAATTATTTGAGATAAATGGTGGAATACCATAAGGTAGTCTCAGCCTTGACCCATCCCATGGTAGGTAGTAAGAGGTAAATAGATGATTCTTGACAGTTATCTTATTTGCATACTTTGCAATATTTAATTTCATTTGACCCAATTTTATTGCAAGCTATAACATCTAGTCACAATGCAGATTTTTCCTTCTTTGTGGTTTTTGTTTTAGTTTGGTTTTTTTTTTTTTTTTTCATGCTCTTGGTGTGGCGGTGGTTGGTGAGTGAGTGAGTGCACTTGCTTTCTCTGTAAATAAGGAAGTATATGATCTGCTTCCTCACACAGTCTGCTGTGTGGTAAAGAAGATAAATAAGCCTTATGATCACAATATCTTATAATAAATTCTGGAACATAAGAAATAGTGGCACTCCAAAAAGACAGTGGAAGGACAGACCATCTCAAGGCTGAAAGAAAGGATGATTGAGGGTTCCAGAAAGTCTGAGACACTGCATGTTATTGTGTTGTCTTCAAATTTTTTGACTACTAATGAACAAATGATAACTGCTAAAAGACATTTGATTATGAAAGCTGCTAGATAAAACCAAACTATATATTTAAAAAAAATCTTGGCTTCAAAATTTAAGTCAAAAAATATGATGCTTTGGGAAAGAGGTTCTGATTTTATTTCTACAGGAAAGGAGAAGCTGTGGATTCGTTCTTCAATAAGAAAAAACAGGCTTGGTCAAGAAATACCCCCTAATAAAATCTCTGATGGGAAGGAAGAGGGTAGAGTCAGGAGTCACTGACCAAGGCAGATAAGCAAGGTGAGAATGCTATATTGAGAAAAGAAGACAAGCCACATGGCTAAACATAGATATGAATTATGGATTAATTTAAGTGTAAGAGTTAGCTAGTAACAAGCCTGTGTTATTGGCTAAGCATTGATAACTTATATTAACCCTCTAAGTCAATTACTTGGGAAGCCACTGCTGGGTATTTGGGAAGAGGCAGGTGAGAGAGCAACATCCACCTACAACTATGCACTAGCAACTTAGTAGACATTAAATAGAATGAAACTTTTTAAAACAAGAATATGCAAAAATGTGCAAAATCTCTTGCAAATTTTCTGTTCCCCTAAATTTAATTATATAAAATAATCTCCCGTAGTAATATTTAAGTTCCAATTAATATGTATAGCCTCCTACTAACTACTTTTCCAGCCTTTCACAGTTTTATTTTTTTTCAAATACGTGGCAGTGAGAGATTAAAGTTCTGTGGCAATCAATGACAAAAGGCAATTTCTAATCTACAGTTTATGATCTAATAGCTTTTTTGTTTTCTCTTCTCTCCCTATGAAAAGAACTGTCTGGTATTATTAATTATCAAGAATCTATATTTAGGTATATCTATATATCAAGAATATGTATCTTGTTCGCAGACAAAATAGAAACTTACAGGCTAGAGTCAGAAATCTAAGTTATCTCAGTTCAGATTTCTTAGGACATGAGAGAAAGAATATAAGACAAGCATGAATTATTTAGGGCTATCACATCCCAAACTACAAATTGTAAATACGATGCTAAGGAAATTGTAAGCATATAGGTTTGTGTGTATCCATTTGCATCATTTCTGTTATTTACTATTATTATAGTGGAAGCATTTTTATCAGAATGTAACACTCTATATCTCTGATTCAGAAAGGAACTGCACTGGTAATTCTGACACTAAAAGCACCTGGAAAGAGCCAAGCAAGAAAATTACTAACACCCTAAGAGCTCTGTTAATAATAAGGGTTGACTACAGCAATGTGTCCCCATTCATTCTAAGACTGAATTGTGGGAAACAGTCAGAAAGAAAGCAAGAATACATGATGTATCTCTAATCTCTCCAGGAATTTTGTTGTTGTTGTTGTTGTTTTGAGACAGAGTTTCTCTGCGTAGCTTTGGCACCTTTCCTGGAACTCACTCTGTAGCCCAGACTAGCCTGGAACTCACAGAGATCCGCCTGGCTCTGCCTCCCAAGTGCTGGAATTAAAGCCTTGCGCCACGAGGGCCCGGCTCTCTCCAGTATTTTCATCACAGAAGGATAATGGATTTTGTCAAAGGCCTTTTCTAATAAGATGATCATGATTTTTATTTATTTTTGTTTTGTTTTGTTTTTGTTTTTCAGTTTGCTTTATAGTGGATTGCATTTATATATATATATTGAACCATCCCTGAGTCTCTAGGGTGAAACCTACTTGATCATGGTGGATGATCTTTTTGAGTAATTCTTGGATTCGGTTTGTAAGAAAGTTACTTGCTATTTTTGCGTGTATGTTCATAAGGGAAATTGTTCTGTAATTTTCTTTTTTTTGTCAGGTCTTTATGTGGCTTGAGAAGCAGGGTAACTGTAAACTCATAGAAAGAATTTGGAAATGTTCCTTCTGTTTCAATTTTGTGGAATACTTTGAGGACTATTGTTATTAACTCTGAAAGTCTGGTAGAATTCTGCACTAAAACCATCTGGCCCTGGGCTTTTTTTGGTTAGGAGACTTTTAAGTACTGCTTCTAATTCACTAGGGGTTATGAGTCTATTTAAATCTATTTAAATTGCATATATGATCTTGATTTAACTTTGGCGAGTAGTATGTATCAAGAACATTATCCATTTCTTTTAGATTTTCCAATTTGGTGGAATACTGCTTTTTACAGTATGTCCTTATGACTCTCTTGAATCCCTCTGTGTCTGTTGTTATATCTGCTTTTCAATTCTTATTTTATTAATTTGACAATTCTCTCTCCATCTTTTAGTTAATCTTGATAAGTGTCCATGAATCTTACTGATTTTCTCAAAGAATCAACTCTGTTTCATTAGTTCTTTGTATTGTTTGTTGCTGCTCATTTCGTTTGTTTGTTTGTTTTTGTTTTCTGGTTTCTTGATTTCATCCCTGAGTTTGATTATTTATTGCAGTCTACTTCTTTTGGGTAGGATTTTCTTATATTTGTTCTAGAGCTCCCAGTTATGTTGTTAAGTTACTAGTATGAGATCTGTCTCTTTTTTTTTTTTTTGTAGGCACTTAGTGTTATGACCTTTTCTCTTAGAACTAACTTCATTGTTTCCCATATATTTGAGTATGTTGTGTACTTATTTTCTTTCAATTCCAGAAACTCTTTAATCTCTTAATTTCTGTTTGATCCATTTTCACTCGGTACTGAATAGTTTGATTTCCATGGGTTTGTAAGTTTTCTATTATTTCTATTGCTATGCAGTTTTTATTCACGGTGGAAATGGGAGTAGAGAGATGTGGCAAGTGATCTGCTACAGAGATGAGGATAAAACTGAAGGACTGGATTTGGAGGAAAGAAGGAGGAGATGAAGATCTGTATTAGCCTACCTGCTTCCTTGGTAATAGTGGCCTGTTGGTTCCCAGGAAGTGCCTGCTAAATTTAAGAGCTGGAATAATCCAATGAGTGTTGGGGGGTGGTTAGGAGAGGAAGTGTAACACACTGGAGATGGGGAAGGGCTATAACATGCTGTTACAGAATGGGGGATGAACCTGGGGGGCCAGATTTGGAGGAGCAGAAGGAAGTAAAGATCTACAGTTAGCCTACCTGATCCTCTGGACAGAGTCTGCACCTGCTAATTTTATTTGCAGTTTCCCTCAAGGAATGCATCTGAAGGAAATAATTATATGACATATAACATTATTTATGTAAAAATTACCTTCTCTTACTTTTTGTTGATCATTTGGAAATGAAATGAATATCCATCAAGACAGAAATATTTGAATTCAGTCCAATGTGACTAAATTATCAAACAGAAAGAGGACCAGTATATAGACAGATCAATAATCCAGACTATACTATTGACCTCAATAATAAAAACAGATTCTATGCATAATAAAAATTTACTGGTAATCAATAACCTTCAAAAATGTTGGAGCTGTAGCCAGGCTGTTCTCAGTAAAGAGAAGGAGACCATGACAAGCTCTTTGTGCATTTAATGTTTTTATGAGACATACAGACCTGGAGCGCATTCACTCTTGTGACCACAAGTCTAAAGAAGTGGCTCTGATTTTAGTGAGCAGGGGGGTTATATAGATGTAATTCTAAACAGTCTTATTGAATAAGAAACACAAAGCCAAATACAGAGTTAAAGCCCCAAGAGGTCAGAGCACTAGCAAATAGCCTTTAGCTTACCAGTCACTGCTGTCCTTCCACTGAGAGAGAGACCTTCTCCTGCATGACCCGTCTTTTATTGCCTTTCTCTGTTCTACCTTCTCATTCATTTTAAACCCAACCACATGATTTCCTTGTCACTGCTTGTCAATACAGACCTCCAAGTCTCTATGGTTCATACTGAGATTAAAGGTTCAGATCACCGCTTGGCTGTGTCCTTAAACACACAGAGACTCTGCCTGCCATGTTATCGGATTAAGGGCGTGTGCCACCACACTGGACTTCTGCTAAATGGCTTGCCTTTAGCTCTGAGCCCCAGGCAACATTATTTATTAACATACAAATAAAATCACATTTCAGCACAAATAAAATATCACCATAGGGTTATAGAGGTATAAAACATAAGCTTGATACATCCCATCGATGTAACTGCAATGACTATTCACACCCATGACAGGACATGAACCTTTCATCAGAACAGGGCACAATTGTATCCCAATGGTATTGATATTGATTAGGGAGTAAAAGTTCTAGTGGTTACAAAGGCAGAACAATGAAGATTAGCAAACGTTCCTGTAAGCACTATTATGTGCTTGAAGGCCAGGCTGGCCACAGTTTTGGCACTGGGTCCAGTAGGAATTTAGCAAACATGTTTTTCTCACTTCAGAGTGAAGTAATAAAATGTGTTTTAGGGTAAAAATGAAATAGGAATGAAAAACATCACAAAGAATCGGGGAAAGAGGAAGTTGATTACTTGAGAAGATTAACCAGGGTGGCAAGCACTTGGCCAAAGAAATCAACAGAAAAAGCATAGCATCTCAAATTAGTAAGAGTGGAGATGAAAAGAGAGACATCACAACAGACATCAATAAAACACAAAATTCACTAGTACATGACTAACACAGAACTGGAAAACTTAAAGAAAAATAATAGATTTCTAGAAACAAATGACTTACTAAAATTAAGTCAAAATAAGATAAAGATTTTATATAGATCCACAATAAGCGATGAGATTGAAGATGTTATTTGAGGTGAAAACAGAAAAAAAATCTGATTAAAAATCCAAACACAAACAGATTTACTTTTTAAAATTACTTTTTTATTTTTGAAATTTAATTTAGTTATAACATTTCTCCATTCCCTTCCCTTCCTTCAAATTCTCCCTTGTACTCTCCCTACTCTCTTTGATAACTATTTGCTATTACATGCATATATGTTTTTGTATATACATATACATTCCTTGTTATATGTATACATATATATTCGTTGTTATAGGTGTATAAGATTACTTCTATATGTGTTTTCAGAGCTGACCATTTGACACAGACAACTAATTAATTTGCTCTTCCCTGGGAAAGACTCTGTCTCCAGCTCCTTGCTTTCTTCAGTTGCTTATACTTCTTTGTGTAGGGTTGAGGTATTGTGGGATCCTCCCGGTCCAGTTTGTGTTCATTGGCATCCTCTTTGTTCAGCTCAAATCAGACCATTAAAGAAGAGCTATCAACAATGCCCCTCAAACTATTCTGCACAATTGAAAAGCAACACTATCACACTCATGTCATTAAGCCAATATCAAATCTACATAAAGACAGATTATAAAAGAAAATATATAGCAACCTCCTTGATGAACATAAATGCACAAATTCTCTGAAAAATACTTGCAAACAAAATTCAAAAACATCAAAAGAATGATTCACTATGATAAACTTGGCTTCATTCCAGAAATGATGGGACATTTCAACACAAACAAATGAATAGATGTAATTCATCACATAAATGGATTCAAGGACAAAAATCAAATATTCATCTCAATAGATGCAAACAATGGCTTATGACAAAATCTGGCATGATTTAAGAAATAAATACTGGAGACCAGAATAGAAGGAATTCATTTCAACATAATAAGGGCTCCATACAACAGACTTACACAGCTATGGTAAATGAGGAAAACCCCAAACATTCCCACTAAAACAGGGAACAAGACAAGCTTATATGCTTTCTCCACTCTTATTCAATGTACACCTTGAAGACTCAGACAGAGCAATGAGACAAGGGTATAAAAGGGATTCCAGGAAAAGAGGAAGAATTTAAAGAATCCTTGTTTATGGATGAATGATTCTATACATGAGAGAAACCAAAGCTTTCACCAGAAAACTCCACCAGAAGACCTTTTCATCAAAGTGACAAGATACAGAATTAACTAAAATCAGGAGCCCTCCTATATTTCTAATAACAAATATACTTGGAAAGAAATCAGAGAAACAAACTCAATTACATTTGTTCTATAATTTTTTCCAAAATAAAACTAATCAATGAAGTGAAATGCCTCTACAGTGAACTTTTAAACACTGAAGAAAAAAATTGCAGAAGACACTAGGAAATGAATTGACCACCTTTTTGTGCTCAGAGATTGGAAGAATTAATGTAAAAATGTCTATACCACCTGAAAATAAAATCTACATGATGTAATCTTCATCAATATCCTAATGGCATTCTTCACAACAACAAACAAAAAATTCTTAATATTCATATGAAAAAAAAAAGTACCCAGACAAAAAAAAGCTAACCTGAGAAAAGTGAATACTGCTAGACTTCTCACCATACAATGCTTCAATTTTACTATGGAACCATACTAATAAAATCTACAACCTTCTGAATTTTTAAAAATTCATTTTTATGTGCATGTCTCTGTATGAATGCATGTTTTTGGTTTTGGCTACTCACAAAGGCCGGAAGAAGGGACATGAATTCCTTGGAGCTGAATTACAGGTTATTGTGAGTGAGCTCAAGTGGGAACTGGAAAAGAGAATTTAGGTCCTCTGGAAAGCAGTGCTTTTAACAGCAATGTTATCAGCACTTAACAGCTTATAACTGAGAAGCCATCTCTCTGGCCCCACAACAACATGGAGAATCAACACATAGAAAAATGAAACTAGATCCATAGTCAATTGTAAATGGATCAGGCTTCAATATACAACTCTGAAAATGTTAGACGAAGAGGTAACAACAACTCTTCGAGACACAAGCATAAGAAAAGACTTTGTGAATAGGAATCTTCCTGACTAGGACTTCAGTCACTAAGGAAACAAATTTTAACAATTGACAAATGTGACATCATGAACTTCAAAATATTCTGCACAAGACCAGGAAAAATCACTAAGAGAGAGAGGGAGACCACAAAAATCAGAGAACTACTTTTCTAGCTATATATATTTAACTGGAATATACAAAGGATCCAAAAATCTGAACAATAAGAAATTGAATAATCTTGTCAATAAATGTGCTAAAATAATAGTAAAATAATAGTTTTCAAATGATGGCAAATGGTTATATATATATATATATATATATATATATATATATATATATTCACCCTCACTAGACATCAGAAAAGTACAAATTAAAACTATATGTATAATCTATCTTACTCAGTAAGAACAGCAGTGATTAAGAAAATAATCAACACATGATAGTGGGAATGTAGACAAAATAGAAACTTTATAGACTGCTAGTGGGAATGTAAACTAGTCCATCCACTATGGAAGTCAGTATGGAGTTTTCTCAAAACCTGAGGACTGATCTAGTATGTATTCTAGTTTCATTTTGTTGCTATAATTAAAAATACTGACCAAAATCAACTTGTGAGGAAAGGATTTGTTTTGCTAAACTCTAGGCCACAATCCACCATTTGGAGAATTCATTAGAAGGACTCAATTTTGCTGACACATGATATTGGACTTTAGTATCCCATTTACTTATTCCTAATACATTTTTGTAAAAACAATATATATGTGTGTGTGTGTGTGTGTGTGTGTGTGTGTGTGTGTGTGTGTGTGCATGGATTTTCCATTAGTCCTAGAGAGGCTTTGCATGCAAATTTTTTAAAGTATGAAACAACACAAATTCATGCCTTATAGTTCTGGAGGCTAAAAAGTCCAAGACTGAAATGCCAGAGGACTCTCTGTCTGGTTCAGGCTTTCTGGTCCATATACAGTGCTTCTACTTTCACTCTCATTTGATAAAAGGAGATCTCTACTTCACCAGGGTCTCTTTGAAAAGGATACTGATTGCACTCATGAGAGCTTCACACTCATGGCCTCAGCATCTTCCAAAGGTTCAATCTCCTAAAGCCATTACATTGAGAGTAGATTTATGGCGTATAAATTAGTAAATATATATAAACTCCATTACCAAAACCAAGACACTACCAGACAGAGGAAGAATCCCATGTTTATCACTGGAATTGTTAAATGTTTACATTATAAAAAAAAAAAAAACTTTACATATGCTTTCTTAAATATGCATCAAATTTCTGTTTTGGTTTGTCATACCAAAATGCTGTATACTAAGTGGCTTAAATAATAGAAAACAAATCTCTCAGAATTTGAAAGACTGGGTAGTGTTAGGTTTGAGAGAGAAGGAAAAACATGGGTAGGTTCTAGAGGAAGGTGCTGAGTTAACTTACTCTTCAAGGTAACACATTTACCATCAACATGGGAATACAAAGCAGAATCTTAAAGGATGAGAAAGCAGGGCTTCAGTTCTACTATGCAAGGCTGGGTACCATATCTTAATGTTTCTGAGGGAAGGTGCAGGTTCCACCCCACTAGGCATCATTCTTAGTTAATAAGTGCCCTCTACTATGTCCCTGTTCCCAGACAACAGGAATAAGAGGTAGAAGGTAGTCCTTTGGGACTGCAAAGTCACAGAGGTGGCCTGTTAGCTGTTAGGAGAAGTAGGTAGAGCTGAAGGTAAGACCAAAGGAGGAGTAGCAGGATGGATGATGCTGCAGAATCTAGAAGATAACGTGTCCTAACAGGCATCTGAAGATAGTATGCTGATAGGCTTGCATTCTAGTGAAGCATCCTCTTGGCTTGCAGATGACCACTCTTACTATATCCATCTAACCTATTCCTTGTCAAGATGAGGAGAGATCAAGCTCCTTGATCTTTTCTTCTGAGGGTGCTCTGCCTCACATCATCTTCCAAACATAATCATTTTTCCCAGCCATACCTCCAGATACCACTAAACTGAGAATAGGCCATCAACATCAGCGTTTAGAAGGACACAACTGAGCCCAAGACAGTACTAAAGCTTAAAAATATTTTCTATATTTTTAAAGATTGATGTGTGTGTGAGAGAGTGTGTGATTGTGAGTGAGTGTGTGCGTGTGTGTGCATGTGTGTGTGTGTGTGTGTGTGTGTGTGTGTGTGTGTGTGTGTGTGTGTAAACATACATGTTTATCAGTACAGGTGGAGACTAGAAAAGGGTGGGGAGTCCACTGGTGCTGGAGTTACAGACTGCCTTGAGCTACCCATTGTGGATACCGGCAATCAAACTCCAGTCTTTTGAAAGAGCTGCAAGTGTTTTGTTGAAGACGGTAGTTTTTCTGGTTTTGTTTGTTTGCTTGCTTGATTTTTGCCTCTTTTGACACACAGTCTCACTCTGTATCTCTAGCTGGCCTGGAACTTGCTATTTAGACTAGGCTGGCTTCAAACTCATAGAGATTGACCTGCTGGTGTTGACTCCCAAATGCTGGAATTAAAAGCACACAAGTGCTCTTCACCACTAAGCCTTCTCTCCAGCCCCTAAAATTGTTTCATGCAATTAACTATCTTGGATATCAACAATTAATAATATATTAGAAAATAATATTGAAATAGAGTAAATAAAGAAAAATATAATTGATACTTTACCACCTATTTAAAGTGGTTATTGTTCATCAAATATTATATGCAAAAGTGATATACAAAGCAAGTAAAATGTTGAATAAATAAACAAATATTAGGTAATGAATAATTAAGTAATAACTGTAATTATATGATTCCAGCATTAATGCAAGTGTATTATTTTTATTAGCATCATGTAATATATGTAACTACAAAGTTTTAATTTACTGGCAATAAAAGTATGAACTGGAAAAATGGCTCAGCAGTTAATAGCTCTTCCAGGGTCACAAGTTCAGTTCCAAGCAGCCATGATGGGTAGCTCACAAACGCTTAAAACTCCAACTAATGAGGGTCTGATACACTTTTCTGACAACTGAGATACCTGCATGCACCTTGCATACACACACAGAGACACTTGCAGACACATAAATGAAAACTCAAAAAAAAGAAAAACAATCAAAACATGTTTATTCACCACAAAAAAATAGAAACCAAATATGGAAATAGAATTTTTCTTAATCAGTAATTGTTAAATAGTATATTTGTTTATTACTTATATTTTAATTACTAAAACAGCCATATAACTTTGTTGAACCTAAAACTTCATTGAACTTCTTTGAAAATATCATGAAGGTGTAAGGATAAGAATTGAGTAGCGATGGGATTAGCATTTCAAGAACTTGGGTAACTTTCTGTATCACTTTCCCTGCCAATTCTTTAATCTACGAAGGACTTTGCATATTTGTGAAATGCAAAATTTAAAGGAACAAATTTGAATATTGAGGAGAAATTAAATTGTCTTCAAGGCATAATAGATGCTGTAAGTGTGGGATTAAAGTTGCTGCTGGGAAGTCATCAACTATTACTTTATCGACAGATCTTAACAAATGGTGTGTGATTCTATCTCATAATCTGCTGCTCTTTAGTCATAAATGTCTGGCTTATATTTTTAAATTGGACTCAGATTCAGAAAGAGTACAGGAAATAAAAAGGAAAAATATTTGTATTTGTTATACTTAAATTCAACTGTGATACTGGACTTCCTCTGTATATGTTTAGACATCTGTTCCATGCTTTCTGTGAACAATATTTAAACTTTGAAATTTTTATAAATTTTCTTAATTTTGGACACCACTCATTTTTAAGTAAGCTCTGGATTAAAGGAGTTTATTTTGCATAGGTTCAGTACACATGCATTTCCTCTTATTTGTAACAATTCCCGGCCTTTGAAGGAGTCCATATAGAGCCCATACAGGCACTTACAGGTTCTAATGATCATGTTGGTCTTGCCATCCAGACCCTGTTTGGTTCCAGCCCCATTGGAACACCTTTAATCAGGCATCATGTAAGAAATGATCCAGGAATTGATAGTCCATAAGGCATCCATGGATTAATACACACCAAAGACCACCCCATAAGTGCTTTGCTGTCTTAAATACACATGGGGGAACCACTCTTGGAACACAATGAGACAATCTGAGACTTGGAACATGCAGCAGACAGTTGCATAACCACAAAAAAAAATTTGAACTTTGGCTATAAAACAGTTGTCAGATTTTTGTGAAGATATTTTCAGAGCCTATTATCACACAAATGCTTATCTGGGGCCATCTTATCACTTAGAAGTGACAGAAATATCACAGGATGTGACTGAGATAAGTAGTACTCCAATTAGTAAGTTGTTTAAAGAACTGGTTTCTTAGTGAGAAATGGAAGCCTTTACATGTGTTTATTTTATCTAAGAGTAGAGTCTGGATCTTCAAAGTATGAATGACACCATGAGAATATCTGGATTTTCAATTTTGCGTGTCCATAGCTTTCATTACAGTGAGAAGCAGCTGATGGCCTTTGGAATTCAATACATTCAGGCCGCATCATTTTTGTGAAATTAAACCTCTCTGAACCATGCTTTACTCAATTAACCAAATACAACAACTCCTATATTTGCTAAGAAAATCGGCATAATAGGGGTTTGATACTGTTAAATCAAGGGTTTATATCTACAGATTTAGAAAACTGATGAAATTCTTATAGTATTTAAAACTAAATATAGCGATATGTTTCCCATACAGTATAATATCCTCCAAACAGTTGTGCTATAAAAATAACATAAACAAAATTGAGCAAATACAACACAAACATTGCGAAGTTTCTCTAATAGGAAACTGCTGAGGTCCTGGTGTTCTTAAATTTTTAAACACTTTATAAAAATTGAAAATGTCCTTGTAAAGGGTATATTTAATATAATTATGCTTACAAATTATAATTATTGTGCTATCTTGTGTCACTTATAGATCAATGTGGAACATTTTAATTTCAACCTTTGCCATTATGCAATAATTTTCATGTAATTTCCAGTGTGAAGAGGACCTAAGGACTAGTTAACAATCTAATGCAGTAGCCTATTGTACGCTCCTAACTAAAGCCTCACCCGAAAGTTGAAAACGAGTGTACTAAGCAACCATCAATAAATTAAGGGGTATTGACAGGTAGAGTGGAAAAAAAATCTACTTAGGAATTACTCTATAACTCTATTTTTAGGTCTACCAAGCTCAATCCTAGTGGTCATTTCCTAACCACAGGGGGTGAAGAATGAACTCAAGAAAACAAATGTCTATCAGAGATATTAGAGTGCAAGGAGAGATGGATTTTGGGGATGACTGAGTATCCGTTCTACCTGTATATATAGACATCAGCAGACACTCTCTGGGGCCAGTAGCAATAATTTCTGTCATCTCCAAATACAGGGAATGATTGCCCAGCAGGACTTCTCAGGCTGCTGAAAATGCGAGAGCCTCTGACCTGCCTCCTCCCTGAAACAGCTTCATCCTTTGAGTGCTCTGTGCAAACTGTGGGGTGGGGGAGAGACAGATGATTTCCTTTTGTTATCAAAGCATCCCTTTATGGCATCCTCTCTTCAGTGCTTTCAATGCTACTAGAAATGACAAGTGAACATGAAATAGGGGACTACCTCACATGCTCTGAAAGCATACAGTTCACCTTGCAAGCTCTGTAGAGTGTAGTGAAAATCACCAAGAAGAATCCTATTACGAGCATTTGCAATCTCACTTATCCTTTATGAAGTGTCTCGTAGGGATCCAGCTTTATAGCAGTAGTTAACTCTAAATATCATGGAAAAGTAAAACATAGTGTTTTAAAATGCAGCCTTGATATTATAACTAAAATATGCCATTGAAGAGAGCTCTGGATAAGACACTGGAATTTATTGAATTATTCACCAAAAAATTAGAGTTTACTGAAAATAAATGTGAGCTTTCAAATATTCTTGCATAGCAATAAAAACTTTCTCCATCTTTATGAGAAAATGCTGATCTTTAGAGATAACTTATTTCACTAAAATGATGATGGTGGATCAAGGATATATCATACAGTAATTGCTTAGTGTATATAAGGCCTTGTGTTTGATCCAAAGCTTGGAAAAACATATATGAAGGTATGTGAATATGATGCAATCTACTTTAATCATCACAGTCACATTTGATTAATTTCCTTTACAAATTTCATAGACACTTTTTACTAAGATGTCACTTTATATTGAAAAGCAATGAGGAATATATAAAAATGCTGATGGGACACATTGCCATTAAAATTATTTACAATGTCTTCATACTTTATTTTGTGTAATTTGAAATAGCACATGCAGCTTGTAAATTGTTATATTTTTTCAGATTAAGTGATGGCTCACAATTCTATTTAAATGGTTTTGAAATCTACAAATAATATATTGAATGTAGAAGTCTATAAGAATGACTTGTGAGGTACTGTTTCTGAAATTAAATGAAATACGTGAAACTTAAGTAACTCCTATGTGCTCTATTCCCAAAGTTGAAAACATACAGACACTGATGATCTTCACACTTGAAAAGGCTCTTATGTAAGCTGCAAAACAATCCCCCAACTCTTCAAGAATAGGTTTATCTTATTTAAATGTCCCCCCCACACACACACACACAGTTTTCCACTGCTAGCATTTCTTGGAATATATAACAAACATTTGCTTCCTGGTTAATTATAACATATATTTTATAACTTATTTTAAGCAGTTCAGGGAGCAGAAAGCCTAAATCTTTCTGTTGCATCACTTTTTTCCAGAGATGCGAGCAAATGTCTGTTCACTCCAGATAGAGCAGTAACTACTGGCAAAAGCAAAATTCCCCCTTCAGAATGTAGAGTATGGTATCCCTCCTCCTATTGTTTATGGAAATGAAACCTCTCCACCCTGCATTTCTAAAAGGTCTGTGGGAGTATGGTATCTGTGATGCAGAATGAGCTTCCTGAAGTCCTATACACAATTCCACAAATATCAACCTTACTATCTCTTTACAACACCATGTTTTTCATACTTCCTCTATAATCTCCCAATATAGAATATGAAGAAAGTTACTGAGCTGGGCAAAATATTTTCCCCAAGACCTGTTGATGCTATTGCCTAGTACCCTGGAGTGCTTACTTAGATACCTACAGACCCTGATGTTAGGAATCGTGGAGAGTGGGTGGTTTGTCTTTCAGTTTCCTGTAAGGCAAGTGGCTTGTGACTCAGTTGTTGGAGTGGGAAATGGAATCTTGACCAGCTATCACCGTTGGAGATTTTTCCTAGCATGTACAAACCTAAAATCACTGAGTTGAAACTCTGGTTCTATGCAATAAAACACTGAGTTGAAACTCTGGTTCTATGCAATAAGACACTGACTTGAAACTCTGGTCCTATGCAATAAAAGTGAGTTCTACAGCTTGTTTCATTTTCTGCTTGTCTTTTGTTGAAGCATTGAACCTGATATGTGTACATATTTCCAAAGAGTTCCCACAGAAGCCCCAAACTCTTGTATAAAGGATAGTGCCTGTCTCTTTTAATGTCATTTCTAACTGTCCACTTCTATATATCTAACTAAAAATCTCAATTGTCTATTAAACTAAGAGGTGCAAATTTTGTTTTTGACAGTCTAATTCCCTATCACAGAGAAGATTGTTAATATTTTTACTAGCATGTGCTTTTTTTCTTCTGTATCAGTGGTTCTCAATATGTGGGTCACGACCCCGTGGGGTCGAATGACCCTTTCACAGGAGTCACATATCATATATGCAGCATATCAGATATTTACATTACAATTCATAACAGTACCAAAATTACAGTAATGAAATAACAAGGAAAATAATTTTAAGGTTGGGCTTCATAAGGAAGCAGCATCAGGAAGGTTGAGAACTACAGTTCTAAATGATCAGCCAGTTAGTAAAGGAAAGTGACAAAATGCAGATACATCCATAATTTTATAAATGTGAATATGTGGAGCCCGTTTATAAAAAGTAGAGTTTATTTGAAAGGAAAATTTACATTTACACATTACTAAGGAAACCATGTTGATAGATATGTTATAAATAAGATGGGATGCTTTTTCTTATCTATTGGTTTCTAGTATATCCATGTTGATGGAATATTTCAAAGCTAATAATAGTTTTTATTTGGAAGAGAAACAATTTGATGATACATTATCCAAACTTTAGCAAAAGTAGTTGAGAACCAGGATTTTTAACTCTCTTCTCCATGCCAAGTCTAAAAATTAAAGTTCTATTAGATCAGCTTTACAAA
Organism: Peromyscus leucopus; assembly: GCF_004664715.2. Classification (NCBI taxonomy): domain Eukaryota; kingdom Metazoa; phylum Chordata; class Mammalia; order Rodentia; family Cricetidae; genus Peromyscus; species Peromyscus leucopus. Next base: position 56,524,889 of record NC_051084.1, read on the forward strand.
TTTTCTGAATATTAATTTGAAACTTTCAAGCATAAAAAATAAAACAAGAAGCAGATGGGCCTGAGCTTCTTCAGAGAACTGTCTGTTTCTCCTTGTGATCAACAGAAGAAGCAAGAAAAGAAAGTAGATTAGAACACCCAGGATTTTGCATGCATCACTGCACTGCATGGATTCATTACACAGTCGATGCATTTGTGTTAGAACACACATTCTTAATCTGTCGACATCATCGTGTCTTAGGACTTACTTTTTAATATCTGAATGAAGTTGGTGGCTTATATTTAAGTTGTTAATGGTATGTATTAACCTTACTTTTGCTTAGAGTCCAAGGCGCATGACATTTGTGGAATATTTGGAAAGAGTAGAAATCTTGACTTGACCTTTTATTATATCAAATGTGACATGCAGATACTTGGGCAATCCGTGGAGCAACTAGACACAAGAGTCATTCATGTTCACACTTCACATGCTGGATGGTTAGACTTAGGTTTTTGTGCCTCCTAAAAAGTATAAAACACTGTATTTTAATTGATAATCGCTCGTCTTAATTCACTTCTGTGACACAAGCACCTAACTGCTGTCACTATTGTTGGAACCCTTTGGACATAGCATGCAGAGAGAGGCAATTTGATGCTAAAATGAAAAAGAAATGAGAAGATAGTCATAAATAAATTTTAAGACTTAACGAATTCTTAATCCTTCAATTTAGTACTATTAGAATAGGTATACTTTATTCAGATGACAGAAAAAAATGTTCTCCATGCTGTGAAGTCTTACTCTTCATCTCCCATTGCTCTCACGCGTGTTGTAGAAATTGTTTCAGAACCATCTTCTGGCTCCTAAGATATTAGCTTTTTTATGATTTGATATTTTCATGTTTTTCTTTTCTTTTTGTTATTATAACATAATCATATCATTTCTCACCTCCTTTCTCTCCCTTCACACCCTCTGATACACCCCTGCTTACCTTGCAGAAGCAAGAACAGAAATATTTGTAAGAACCAGAGGATGGGGGAGTTTGCTGTGAGATTATGTTTCTTAGTTATGTCAGAATCCACACCCACAAAGTCTTACCAACATGACTGCCCAAAAGTGATATGAACAAGAATGACATAAATAACACATCAAAGTGGACAGGGAAAAAAGCCCATGAGGCCTCAAATGGATCTTCACTTTTATGTTTTTTCTCGGTGACATTTCTTTATATGCTTATTAAAGCTGATGGCTTATACCACATTCTTAAGCCCATTCTGATACTATCCGTCTGGTGAAATTAGCATGTGGCTGAGACATTTATGGACTATATTTATTTTGAAAAATCATATTTTCTCACTGAATTGCATTCTAGTCAAATGTTCTCAGGTGTAATTTTATTTCAAGTTAAAATATTTGCTTTTTCATCTTTACTATCTCACATGAGGAGAATTTGATCTCCACTAACAGACATCTGTCATTCCCTATTTCAAAAGAAGTACATTTCCAAGGAATACAGTCCTTATATGTTGATACGTGATTATTCTGCGTCAACATTTTCCCAGCTCTCCTGCAGTGATCTGGAGTTCATTACCTGCTCATGCATAACTTTTATTTCATTTTGTACAAATATTCTCATACTGCTTTAAAAAATCTATTCTGTTTCTCCACTTCCACTATTTTACTAAGGACCCTGCTTTGTGGACTGATGCAATAGTTTGTTAACTGGTCTCTGGATTCCAATACTAACAACTCCCTAGCTTAATAAAACTGAAAAAAAAAGTGATTTTGAAACACACAAAGCACATTAGTTTTGATGCCCTATTCAAAGCTTTCTGCAAAACCCAAAATGGTTTCTATATTGAGCTCCATAGGCAATCAATTAAAATCCAGAATGAGATTAGTAGAAAATAAAGCACAGATCCAGAAATCTTCTGAAATGGTCGATATAACTTTTCATTTCTGAAAGCCTGTCAGAACATTTTCAGTTTAAAGATATTTTGAAAAAAATAAGATAGTATAATATATAGTATTTCCCAAACATATCTTTTCATAAATTCTGGGGTGTAAAGAAGGGCGATTGTAAATCCCCATGACCACAATCTAAGAGATTCTGGTTCATGTGATAATCTCGGTCTTCTTTGTGGCAATACAAGATATTCATAGCCCTATCCATGCATAAGCCTGACTAGTCCATTCTGCTTTTCCTAGTGACTGGGCTACACTGCAAACCTGTGCTGTAATGGCTGCTGTGCTCTCCTGAGAAATTCCTGCCCTGCTCTTCCATACAAACCCAAGTATCACTTTCTTTAAGATGACGTTCAGCCTTACCTGATTTTCAGTCATCTGAAAAATCTCTTGATCTTACCCGCTAAGGCCCTGCTGTCTATGCATTTTCATTCCTGGGTTGGTACCATAAACCTGTGAGCCTTGAGAAGCATTGCTTTGATGGTTCCATCCACCAGGCCAACTTTCAGCCAGGTCTGCAGCTAGTTCCCCTGCACAACACTCATCAGTCTGCATCTTTTCTTTGCTTGTATGCTTTGTAATATTCTGATGCTGTGAAGTAAAATTGGGTTGTCAATATTGTTTATTTTCTGTACAGCACTAGTATTCTGATACAGCATGGGTAATCACTAAGTATTAAATGGAAAAATATAACATTGGATTCTAAGTTCCTGTTTATACATTTATTAATTTATCTTACAATAGAATGAAAGATTATGTAATTGTTATTATCGTGCAATAGGCAAACTAGAACAAAAACACCACTAAAACTGTGAGAATCACCTAGTAGAAATTACACTTTCTTTCATTTGGAAGAAGATGTAAAGAAAACACACTTTGGAGGAGTAAATTAATATATATGGCTGTTCGTCCTTAGTTATCAGGGAAATGCACATCAAAATGACTCTGAGATACCATCTTACATCTGTCAGAATGCCTAAGATCAAAAACACTGAAGACAGCTTATGTTGGAGAGGATGTGGAGCAACAGGAACACTCCTCCACTGTTGGTGGGAATGTAAACTTGTACAGTCACTTTGGAAATCAGTATGGCACTTTCTCAGAAAATTGGGAATCAATCTACCTCAAGACCCAATGATGCCACTCTTGGGCATATACCCAAGGAATGCTCAATCATACCACAGGGACACATGCTCAACTATGTTCAGAGCAGCATCATTTGTAATAGCCAGAACCCAGAAATAACCTAAATGCCCCTCAACCAAAAAAATGGATAAAGATAATGTGGTACATATACACAATGGAGTACTACTCAGCAATAAAAAACAATGACATCATGAAATTTGCGGGCAAATGGATGAAACTAGAAAATATAATCCTGAGTTAGGTAACCCAGACTCAGAAGGACAAACATGGTATGTACTCACTCATAAGTGGATAATGGATGTAAAGCAAAGGATAACTATAGCTGTTGAAACACTATAAATCATCTGAACTTAGGAAAGATTGACTACACAGGAAATCAGCAAACTAGTATAGCAATCTTTAGAATGATGAAGTAAAACAAATATATGGAAGGTCATATAAGAAATGAATTATTTATTTAACCAAATACATAGTGTAAGCCTAGGGAAAAGGTATTACTAGAATAGGCCAGAAAAATAGTTAAAGAAATAAAAAAGAAAACCATGTAAAAATTCTGCATGTAAAAATTCATTTGCAGATAACCCATCAATATCGGCAGCTACATTTTCTTAAAACAAGTTAAATAAACAAATGGCCGAAACCACTTAGACAGTTTGAGTAAAAATAAAATCTCACACATAAAATAATGGAAATAAAATTAAAACACCAGTGCACAGATAATAAGATTTTAAAATATTCTTCCTTAAGGTTACCTACCATCCCTAGGAAACACCCACACACACACTTTAAATATCTTCTTGGGGTTGATAATAAGCGTTTTTCCAAGATCTCTATATTGAGTCATCTCTAACGAAATAACCTACTGAGTACCCATGGCACCCTACCACAGTAAACATGCAATGAAAATCCAAAATTGTCTTTACTCCTTCCCCACTTCTCAGCAGCAAAACCCTAGTTCACTAAGGTTAGCACTGTAGCCACTTATGAGACGTTTTACAGATTTAATTTTGTTTCCTTAGGTTTTTCTTGTTTGCTTGTTTTTTGTATTGGTTTTAGTTTAGCCAAGTCATAACCAATGAGGTATGAGTGGAAATATCGGTAAGGCTTTTGAAGCAGGATATGTTTATTAAAGGCTGAGTGGATTCTGTGGCTCTTCTGCATTTGGGAAAGCTATAGAGGCCAGAGCAAATAATTAGCAAGCACATTCAGTGGCCACGAAAAATCACAAAAAGCAAAACAAATAATAGTTTGGGCATTAAGACATAGAATCACCAAATCTCTCCCATACACTGCTTTTGGAAATTTTATATTTGAAATAATAAAATTTGAAATTTTATTTCAAAGCTATTTTTCCCTCATGTTTGTGGCTAATAACAATGCAAAACTGAGAAATGGTGCTGTTTCATGCATGACTATTTTCTAACAAGTCTCACTTAGTAACTGTATCCTGAACTACATTTCTGATTGTCTTACTTAAAGATGTAGAAATGGGTGTTCAACATCTGAAAAATATTAGCACATGGTTTTTGAACGATTGACATTAAAATACTCGCAGTGGTGGCGCATGCCTTTAATCCCAGCACTCAGGAGGCAGAGCCAGGCGGATCTCTGTGAGTTCGAGGCCAGCCTGGGCTACCAAGTGAGTCCCAGGAAAGGCGCAAAGCTACCTGTCTCGAAAAACCAAAAAAAAAAAAAAAAAAAAGGTAAAAATCATACCAGAGCTCATGAGTTGCATTGCAGAATATAAAGTTCCTCCAGTACTGAAGTAAAAGTTATGCAATGATAAATTAATTAGAGAGCTTCAAAATGTAGAATAAGCATAATCATCAGCACATTTGTCTAAATCATTTGATTTAAGAGGTGTTCTTGGTGCATCTGTAATTTGATCAAGGTGACCTGAGAATGCTTTTATGAAGGAATGACTTGGTTTGACTGTAACTAAGGAAACCCACATTAAAATAATTATATTTAACTGTGTTCAAAGGGATTGAAGAATATATGAAGAAAGGGGAGAAAAACCATGAATAAAAAGGAAGGAACTAAAAGATAAAACCTGATAATGTTCCTAGCATTAGTCAGTAGAGATTGTACCTGATTTAAATAAATGAATTTGTATTCTCTGTGTGCTTCATTATCACAAGTCCAATTCTGGAAGTTAAGCTATAATGAATTCACCAAAATAGTGCTATGTTATTTGAATGTGTTTGATGGGCCAACTGGCAATCCTCAATTTGCTATCAGGGTCACTAGGATCCAATTTTCTTAAATAAACCACCCCCATCTGAGTGTTACTTTGTCCAATATTGTCAACAAAATGGTGACACTCAAACTATAACTTATGTAAGGACTATAACTTTAAAACAGTATTTCAAAATTCAAATTAGAAATAAAATGTTTCATCTTTTTTGTCTTCCATAAAACTTTAATTTAATCACACCTTTTTATTATAAAGCTTTATTTTCTGTATCTTCTAAAAGTATTGCTTTCTTTTCAACTCTTCAACTTTCATTTTAATGATTCCTTGAATTATAAAAACACTTCATTTATTTAAACATGTCCCCCTGTGACCTGAATTAGTACTTTTGTTTCCACACAGCTATACTCCTCTAGGTTGCTGTGTTTATTGTCTTCAATTCTCCATTTCTGTAGTCAACCCTCTGCATTCTACCTTTTACCCTTGTTTCTCCAAGAATAAGATATGCCACTGTGACCAGTACCTGTTTTGTTAAACAGGTTTCTTTTGCTATGACAAATGATTTGAATGAAATAATTATTTTAGCAGATAATTTCTGAGCTGTTAGTCCGTGCTCATCTAATTCTGACATAAGACATATCATCATGTTGATGGGGGAGCCTGTGGAGTAGGAGGCTGTTCCTGTGATAGTGACTAAGACTATAAATGAAAGAGCTTGAGGCCAGCATACATATGGCCCCTAAGAGCATAATCCAAATGAATTTTCTCTAACAAGGTCCCACCTCCAAGTAATGTCACCAAATAGTGAAACTATCAATGGATTGCCTATAGTTGAAGAACCCACATTATTCAATCATCTTTCAAAGACTAAGTTCACACCCTAGAGACCAACCCCTCAACGCATCACTATCGGGGAATATCTCATACTCACATCATACAACTCATGGGCTATTTTTTTTTAAGATTTATTTATTTATTATGTACACAGTGTACTGTTGGTATGTATGTCTGCACACCAGGAGAGGGCACCAGATCTCATTATAGATGGTTGTGAGCCACCATGTGGTTACTGGGAATTGAGCTCAGGACCTCTGGAAGAGCAGCCAGTGCTCTTAACCTCTGAGCCATGAGTCTATCAGGTCTATCCCAGTCCTCGGGGGAGGACTTGATATGGAGGAAGTGGGAATGGGGGGGTGCGCTGGGGGGAAGGGGAAGGGGGCAGGAAGGGAGAGAACAAGGGAATCTGTGGCTATTATGTAGAACTGAATATTATTGTAATAAAAATAGAAAAAAAAAGATCACTGACTGATTGCTTATGTTGAAATTTTACCCAATGCAAAGATGTATTATATTTAATCAATATTTCGACAGATTTAATTCATTAACGTATAAGATCTATTAATATTTGTTCAGTATTTTAAAATTCATTGATGTTATTCACCTAATTACTTTTTCAAAGTTACTTTGTCTTTCTTTGGTATGTAAGTGATGATAATTTTATTAAAATTAGTTTTTAAGTGTTTACAATTTTAGTTGCAAAATTTCCTTCACTTTTATTGAATTTGTCCATGAAACCATCTGATCCTAAAATATTCATTGTGGGGAGGAATTAAAATTCTAACTTGTTATCCTTACCTTAAAGAAAAAATAATAAAATAAAAAAAAAAAAACTCATGGACTAAACCCAAATCTAATGGTCCATTTCATTTTACTTAACCTGACACCTGATTTCTTCATAATGGATCATTTCATCCTACTCCATATACTCGGGATCCTTGTTTTTTGGTTTTTGGGGTTTGTTTGTCTGTTTGTTTTTTTGGAATTTTATATAATGTGGATGTGGTGTAACTCAACAACTCTTCTTTCTTGAGCTCTTTTGCCTTCTGCCAACTGCTCCTTGGTTTGGTCCTCACTGTTGCTGTATCCTACTCAACTCTAGACTGTCCACCAGTCAGTCACCAGTCTGTAACTAACATCCATCCATCTTTACTTCTCTATCTGAAGCCAGTCCTGCCCGCTCACCTTTGCACCAGTTTGCTCTGAAACCTGGAACTCACAACCACCTGACTGTCCACAGGAGTTTCTTCCCTGCAGCATTGATTAGTTCCTTGTCTTATAAACACAGACTCTGGCATCCCCATTTGTATTGCAGCTCTGGTTTCTCAGCCTTCACTGAAGCTCCCTGCCTCTTTAAATCTTTGTCAACACTCTGTAACCTACATTCTTGCATGTATTCAAATATTTTTATTGTGTGATATGTAATGTGTGAGAGTTAGCATTCGTAATTGAGATTAGAATGAAAGAGACTGTGCTTGTCTCATCAAGATTACCAAACAAAGGGGGGTAGCTAAAAAATTGTTGCTATTAAAACTATTTTGCCTTGTGAATTTATTATTTAATAAATTCTAATATTATGCAAAGACACAAACATGCTCATCTTTGTTTCCTACATGACACACATACAATACCAACTCCTCCTAAATTCCTCACCACAAATATCAGTCCCTTCTTTGTCCTTCAGAAATGTAGTTATCCCTACATGTGACATATGTGCCTACTACTGATTATTTATTGAGTATTCTTCTCTGGTGGTTACAATATATCAAGAATAAGAATCTTCGTCATACCTTGCACAGCCTTGGTGCAGGGTGAAGTGGCTTAGACCTGCCTCAGCTGAGTGTGCCAGGCTCTACTAACTCCCCATGGGAGACCTTGATTTGGAAAATATGGGCATGGGGGTGGTTTGGGGGGGGAATGCTGGAGGTGGGGAAGAGGGAAGAGGGGGGTCTGTGGTTGGTATGTAAAATGAATAGAAAATTTCTTAATAAAAATCATTGTCATTTTGTTCAGTGCAATAATGTGATCGAGAACATTGGGCAGAGTAGCAGTTCAGTAAAAATTTCTTGAATGAACTTCAGCATCTATACTTGTATGGTATATCAGTCATCAATTTTATGGCTATGATTTACTTAGTGTTTTCTCTTTACATGCACACCTAAAATACTCTGAAAATATTTGACACTGCTTTGTTTTCCATTGTTTTATCTAAAGAGTAAGTATGTTCTATACAAAGGGCCAAGAGAGGAAAAAAAAAGTTCTAAACAAGCATGAAAAGAAGCCTACCAAAGATCAAAAAAAATTCCTCTTACAAATCTGAGAGAGAATAGTATGAACTCAAAAACTAGTGTGTCCCAACTGTCAGTCCATCTCCCCACTCAATGCCTGTGAAAAGATTCATGAGCTGTTAGCGTTTCTGTGCATCCTATTTCTTATTTGTAAAATAGAAGTAGTGCCATTTACCTTAGGATGGCTGCAAGTGAAATGTTAACTATGATGTAGGTTTAGTTTGGCCCACAGTAGGCATACTACACATGTGCACTAATGAAGAAGTGATGTATTCACACTATCATTTACTCGGCAGATATGGCCCTAAGTTTTCACAATCACTTATCTGAGCCCCCCATTCTTTGTTGTTCTTACCGACTCTGTGACCTCTAGTTACTCACTTAAGTGTTCAGAGCTTAGACTTCTAACCAATGAAAAGAGGGGATTGATCTAGATGACTTCATAGGTCCCTAGCAACACTAAAGGTTCACACTCATATGAATGTTCAGGAGCAAGGTGGACTCTTTTTGAAACAAAATCAACTCTCCTCATTGAACATGGCCACTCTGAAACATTTCTTTTCACACTGATGCTAATGGCTTATTCGGGGCAGCATGGGATCTGTGCTCCACATTGATTCGGAGAGAGAAGCATGGCTGATGTTCATCTCCATCCCTAGAGCAATGGTTCTTTCTAGTCAATGGATAGAATTCTTGAAAACAAGCAAAAGGACAGTTAGTGATTAAATAAGGACAATCATAGTAAGGGGCACAGGTGATATTCAATGTAATTAGCAAAGAGAAGGGCATGGGTATTGAGAAGGAGAATATCTGTTAGGTGTATAAATACCTTCTTTGCAAATGCAAGACAATTTTAAGAAAATTTTAAGGGTCAAGACAATTTTAAGAAAATCTAGACTAAAGGTGAGGGGGAATGTTAGTTAAAATTTTAAAACAGTTACAACTTTAAAGTGAGTTAGCAAATTAGTTCTTTAATTACATTGTGATTCATTAACAGCTGGCCACCTACTCTGACACTGAGCCACCAAGGTGGTGAGATAAGCCCTTTCAAGATGACTTGGAAGTGTTTACAGAAAAAGTCAAGCCTTTAGAGCACAGGATTCTTGTCACCATTTATTAATATAAAACAGCTGGTTCTTGGGAGAAATGGATTTATGTAGGAACTTCATTAAATGTGGCACACTTGGGTTGGAGAGAGAACTTAAAGGTTTAGAGCATTGGCTGCTCTTCCAGAGGACCTGGGTTCTGTTCCCAGCATGCACATGGCAGCTCACAAATGTCTGTAACTCACGCTCTAGGGTCTATACACTTTTCTGGCTTCCTTGAACTCCAGTCACTCAAGTGGCTCACAGACATCCATGCAAACAAAACACTTATATACATAAAATTTCAACTCCAATTTTAAAAAATTCTTGCAGCAATGCTCTGGGAAGGCAGGGGCCACATAAATCTGCATTCTGCTCCATGTCCTCATCTCTACTCCCATTGCACTATAAAATAGTAGCAACTTCAATGTATTTGGGCTCCTTAACAGCTGACATTCTTGCACTCTGTGCCACTTGGAACTGGCTCCTGGCATCTCACACTGGCATGCACAGTCTCCACTGTTTCTAGGTTCAGAGAAGCAAATGAATATTGCAAAGTTGTTACGAACACAGATTCCAGTGCCAGATTGCTAGGACTCAAACCTTGATTCTGACAATTACTAGATGTGTCTGACTTTGGGTGGAATATATAGCTCCTTCATGCCTCAGTTCCCTTACCTGTAAAATTAGACTGATAGTACTTAATAGATAGTATTGCCCTGGGAATGACATCACACTGTGGTGCTTATTAAGTACTTAGCTAGCACATGCTTTTTTATGCTTCAGTCAATTGCTAAAGCTAAATTAATTTATAGATACCTACTCATATTTTTAGGTGTCTTGTTTATTCTAGAAACCAATCTATTTCAAAAATAAAGGATATATCCTACTATGGAAAGCAATAACAGCAGAAATTTTTGAAATATATAAGTATTCAATGTATCTTTTCATAAGTACTATAACCACTGATTCTTACATTTAAATTATTTTAACTTCACAGGCACAATTGAAACTTCAGGTCAAATATATTACATCTGTATTTATTAAAGAACTAAGTATAGTGATAACATTTTTATTTCTCTATGTACAGTTTATAAAACTTGATCACAATAACTGACATTAATACTATTTCCTTGAAAATGCTTTTAAGTGTGGACCATGTACCATAGAACTATATTAAAGTGGCACAGATGGGTTTCAGGAGTTCCTGACCCTTGGATGAACAGTGAATTACAGAAGGCCAAGTGCATTTGACATTCTCTGAAACATTCATCATCATTCCAATAAAGAAAAAAGGTCAGAGTGATCAACTCAGAAGCCCCTTATCTTCATCTAGTCTTGATGTCTATAATTGTAATACCTGCCACACTAGAGCTGGCTTTGCCAGTTCAAGGATATAGATGATATTTCTTCAAGTTCTATATTATTAAGCCACTCTTAGAAGCAGGGATTTTAAAAGTAAAGTGTTGGAGCGTTTTCATGGCTATTATAATGGCATACTTTTCTCCACCTGAAACTGGAAACAAACTTTAAGATTAGACTTCGGATATGTTTTTCCCAAAATGTATTATGATCCAAAGATTTCTTTAGGTGGTCAGTAAGGCCATACCAGAAAAATATTCTAAATCTATTATATTAGCTACAGCTCTAAGCAAGTAAAAGTAGGTACAGCCAAAGTAGCTTAGTCAATATTAATTAACCCTCCTAGACTTCATACAGAAGTCTATGGCAGAAGCTTAGAGAAAGAAAAAAAAAAGCCTCCATGAAATAGCAGCTTTGCATTGATAACATTGTCTTTGAAACTACTGTAATTCATAGAAGGTAGAGAGAGACATTTAGATGTCTTGCAAAATGTCTGAATCTTATTTTAAAACCATGACTTCTAGTGTTAGACCATCACTGAAATAGCATTCAGTTTTTCCCAGCTTTAGGAGGTTTGAAACTCCATAAACAAATGCCTTAGGCATCAGCAAAATCATGGAATGTGGGGAAGGCACAGGATGGGATTACCAGTCTGCAGGGTGAAGAGCTGTGCACACTGAAACCTTAGTGACTCACTGCAGTTCAGGTTTTGTTATATGCACCAATGTTTTTAGTGCACAGATTACTTTCTGATAAGCTACAACCAAGTTTACACTTGTTTGCCTGTTCAATGTCAAAGGCAAGGGATTTTCCCTGTGTCTTTCCCCATCTTTTGGATCAAAAGCAGAGTTGTTAATGTTTCAGTCTGTTCAGATTTTAACTTACTGTTAAGGAAAGAAGGCTTATTCCCAAATTCCTTGCCTGTGCAACTCAAAATGTTAGACCAATACTATAAAGTTGTCATTGTCCAGTCCCAAAAGATGAATGCACTTACCTATATTTGAAGAAATCTTCAGCATGTTAATTGTGCATTATAAACCTGGTTTGGGATAAAATAATTTTTGAAAATACTGAAATTAAAAGAATTAAATATCCTCATGAATTTAGCTTTTCTTAAAAATCTTTCTTACCATCCTCAACATTTCACATCCATTTGTATGGTTTTCAAAACACCTTCAATTTTTAGATAATTTTAAAACTATAAAGTCAATTGGACAAATTTATAGTCAATGCTATTAGTTGTTAAAGTTTAACCCCCAGAGCAACCACTTCAGCATCAACATCTGTAGTGATCTACTGAGAAATATAGATTCGGGATCTACCCCAGACTGTTGAGTGAGATACTCTGGGGCACTGTCCAGGGGTCTTTGCTTTACCATATTGTTGCTGATGCAGGAGCCTGCTTAGATGTGAGGCCCATTGTTTTTCAATGCATCCTTCCATCCAGGGTAGATTTTTACTGTAAGGAATATATTGAAAGAGTGAGAAGATTAAAACTGGGAACTGTATATTTAGTAATATTGGAAACACAATTTCTCCCTGTGGAGATTTAAATGTCTAGTCAGAGTAATTGAAGAGACACGAACAATGTTTTAACAGCTCTCAAAGACTTAACTGAAGACATTGACCTTAAAATCAAAGGTGTTTAATTGATAGAAAAAAATATAGATATTTCACTCTGCTCCAGGCTGTCATGCTTATAATTAACAGCCTAAGAGACTTCCTTTCAAATGAACATCCAATAAGTGAATGTTGTAAATGTTAACAACAGTTCTGAAGTAATTTGTCAGTTTCCATACATGGGCAGAGTGAAACTTTATGTGACCATTTAAGCCACTGCAAATGAATGGTGGGTACTTGACAACTCAGGTGTGCTAGTATACAAAATTGAATTTTCAGTATGATGGTGTGATAGAGCTTTATAATTATTAGTAGTTATTTAACTACTTTTAGTAAATTATTAGTAAAATGTAGCAATCCTGGTCGGGAGGTATTTGTTCCTACATGAAAGAATGTAATGGATAAAGGACATTATCTTATTTTTGTAACCCCAAAACAAAATGGACAACTTACTGGCATTAAATTTTTATGTCAAAAAAATAGAGTTTCCAAAGTTGAGGACAATACAGTGTGCACAGTGCCTGCTCCACAAGTATGACAACCTGAGTTCAGCTCTCCAGAACCCACATGTGGTGGTATTGTGTTCCCCAAAATATTGTGTACTCTAATAAATTTATCTGGGGTCAGAGAACAGACAGCCACTAGATACAAAGGCTAGAAAATGGTGGCACTCACACCTTTAATCCTAGCATTCCAGAGATAGAAATCCCTCTGGATCTCTGTGAGTTCAAGGCCACATTGGAAATAGCCAAGCATGGTGACACACACCTTTAATCCCAGAAAACCAGGCTTTAATCCCAGGGAGTAGTGGTAGAAAGCAGAAAGATATATAAGGTGTGAGGACCAGAAACTAGAAGTTTTTGGCTGCTTAAGCATGTGGCTGGTTAAGCTTCAGGCTTTCCAGCAGCAGTTCAGCTGAGAGCCATTGGGATGAGGACACAGAAGCTTCCAGTCTGAGGAAACAAGACTAGCTAAGGAATTGGCAAGGTGAGATAGCTGTGGCTTGTTCTGTCTCTCTGATCTACCAGCATTGACCCCAATAACTGGCCTCGGGTTTGATTTTATTAATAAGAACTTTTAAGATTCCTGCTACACCCACAGGTCTGTGAACCCATGTGGCAATCACATCTTTAACCCCAGAGTTTGGGGAGAGCAGAAGAGGGATGTTGAAAGTCATCAGCTGGTGAACCTAGGCAAAATGATGAGAAACAGGAGCAGGTAGAGATCCTGTCTCAAAAACTAAAGGTGGAAGTGAATGAGAGAAAAACACCAGACTTTGAATTCTGTCCTCTATATGCACATATACACATGTGCAACTAACAAGTACATATACCACATACAAATCCGCACTGAAACACGGTAACATAAACATGCACACACACACCACACACACACACACACACACACACACACACACACACACACACACACACACACACACACACCCTATTGGTATGTATAGTCTATTGGGCCTTTTAGGTAGGAGGAAATTTCACTGTAGTCAGGAAGATCATTCACATCAACAGCTTCATGTGCCCTGGTCTGTGTATTAAAGGTCTATATCTTTACCTTTCTCACAGGACCCTTTCCACTACACCTAACACTTGGAGAATTCATACCGAGGGTTATGAGTCACTCACTTTTATTAAAATATGAGAGTTTTGGATGACTTAACCCTAGTCTAAAGAAACCAAGACTGGTTTTGTAATGAACAGAGTACACAGTCAGCCATTGGCTCTGATGCACTGGCTGTTTGATCGGCAATGAAAGTGTAATACATTCTACCATGAAAACAGCTCTGCCATTCTCGTATTTTGCAGTGTTTTTCCTAAAGTTTAACACACACAATTCAAGCAGATTATGACAACATAAATAATGGCTCTGTAGCGTTACGGAGCATATAAACACAGGAACTAAAAAGAAAACAACCTGACAGGTTTTTTTATTTTAATAATAAATCACTCTAGCTTTAGTATGGAAAGTGTATATAAGTAAGGGAAGATCTTACTATCCATTCTAATGTCTGCTGTTTACTACTACCAAGTATTCTAAACAAAGATCACATGTCCATACTAGCATGTATGTTGGGTCCATTCTTGCTCAGAATTTGTTTGGGCATGAAGGAAATATTACAAAGCCCCCAGCCTAGACAAAGTACAAAGTAAAGCTGAGAATGGGAGAAATGGCCCTCCTGAGGAAAGAGCCCCCAAATGGTTATCTAACACCAACTGATTATCCCTGACATCATATGCATACACACTGTATAATTAACATTATATGGACCAAGCTGATTATATTTATATAATTAAAAATATACATTTATACTGTTATTACTTATTATTATAGATTTATAGAATTAGGAATGACATACTTTCAAAAATTCTTCTTACTACCATATATTATTAGCTCATAAATTTAAATATACTGACATTTTCTTACATTATAATATTTTTAAAGGAAGGTTATTCCTTTCTTCTTTTATTTCTTCTCTCTTCCATTTCTTTTCCTTCTGATCCACTGAGTTTAAGCAGTTTGCTCACATGAGCATGGAATCACAGGTATGTATTATAGCATGAACAACTTACCAATAAATACAGTGCCAAGGATCATGATTCCTGTTCCCTCAGTGTGGTGTTTTGAAAGTAATTGGCACATATAATTTTCTAGGAAGTGGCACTATTAGGAGGTATGGCTTTGTTGGACTGGGTATGGTCCTTTTGGAGGAAGTATGTTACTGTGGAGGGTGTGCTTTGAGGTTTCCTATGCCGAGGATACCGCCCAGTGTATCAGTCAACTTCATGTTGCCTACAGAATGTAGACTCTCAGCTGCTACTCCAGCACCAGGTCTGCCTGCATGCCACCATACTCCCTGCCATGATGGTAATGGACTGAACCTCTGAAACTGTAAGTGAGCCATCTCAATTAAATGTTTTCATTTATAAGAGGTGCTGTGGTCATGATGTCTCTTTACATCAGTGAAAAGCCAAACTTAGACACTCAGTAATCATTTACTGCCAATTACTTGTTGGGGAGGGATGAGGTCTGATGAATGCCTCATTTTTCTTTTTCTTCTAAACTCTATAAACCTATTTCTTTCCATAAAAAAGTAAAGACAATTCTACTAACTTGAGGAAGATCTTCCTGAGGACAGGAAGGAACACCACATAAAGAACCAAAGTCAACATCTTGCACATAGTAAACACATAGTAAAAAGCTTTATGGCAGTAACAATATAAAATTTTCTAATTTTGACATACATGAAAAGTAAATGGTCAATAGTTAAACAAAAATGGGAATGAACACTCGTTTGATGGAGAAAAGGTGTTTATGTATGAGCATCAAGGAGAAAGACATCAATGTTTGTAAATGGTCACTTTGGGTTTTTTGTTTGTTTGCTTGTTTGTTTTGTTTTTCTTTGTATGTTTTCTCTTTAAGGCAAAGAAATCTCAACTCTCAGCTTCCTTGATTCTTTGTCTCCTTAGGAGATTTCACCCATCTTGTGTTTTTACCAACCTTCTCTACACGAAAGCAATTCATGCTTCATTTCAAAATTTCATTTCGTTTAATTGTTCAAATCCAGGTCCATACATCTCAACCCCTACTGTATGGATCCTTGTGTTGCTTCAGTTTAGCAGATGCAATGAAGATCACTGAGAGGCATTTGAGTGTTGGGTATTTGAAAAAAAAATGACACTGTCTATAATCCATGGGACCAGATTTAAAGTTGGAAACCATCTTCACCTCCTCCTTGTGTGAAACCATCACACCCAACTCCCAGAAGGCCTCTGTGTCCTGTCTATCATCTCCACAACCATCTCTACACAACAACAACCCTTGTCAGCATTATGTCCTCTTGCCTGTGTGTCAAAGACTCTTTACTGACTCCATCTCCTTACTTTGCAGCTTTCTTTCTACTACACATAGCACTAGGTTTACTGAGGGTTATAGTTTATAGTCACTCACCAGCTTTTTTAAAATATGACAGTTTTGATACTTCTTTTATAGGGACATATTTTTTCTCACCACAGAAGACATTTTTTCCTCTTCTGTCTCATGGAATTTGCCTTAGCATTCATCTCAGCTTTTCACCTAGAAGACTGGGCAGGGTGGGGGAGATGGGGAGTAGTTAAAGACTAAACTTTTTATACTTAGTCATACAAAGTTATCTTTGCCCACAGTTTGGTGTAGTGAAAAAGCCTGAGCCCAAAGAAACCAAGGTTGCCCAGTCCAGAAAGTTGGAGATTTATCAGAATGGTCATTTGAAGTGTTCTTTGGGTATGACAGGAACAAAACTTCCATAGACATTCAGTGAAGTCCCATGTTGGAGTTTGCTGTTGTTAAACAGTCAAACCTAGAAAAAAAAATAAAGATAAAAGGTTGCTTTAGGCAAGCTTATAGGTGGTGAAGGGATTGGTGTATGCGTGAGGACTTCATCCTATTTGTCAGGTACACAAGGTTCTAATCCTAGGTAGATGGTAAGATTTTACTTTTCTGCTCTTTGTTATAGCTTTACAGTTGCTTTCAGTACCAGCCTCAACATATCTCCTATATAGAGACTCCAGGGCTTTCCCACTGGCATGATGTGAACATATTCATGAACAAATGAAATAAAATCCATAGAGTTTCTATGGTTGGTTGTGAGTGCAGCAAAACGTTATTAATACAATATTGTTAAATTCACCTTGAGTAGTGTTCTGAAAAAGTTTGAAGGGCTTCTCCATATTATTGGATATTTAAAAAGTCCAAGGAATATATTATATATGCTGAGAATAGGATTGGGCATTTTCCTGAGATGATAAGTAGCATAAGGCCCCTATGTGGAAACATTAGTACCAGAGTTAAACTCTTATATGAGCAAAAGCCTTAAAGTTTTAGTGTGACATATAGCTTAGTTATGATCACTAAGATTCCTATCTGATAAACAGATTTTGTGTCTTGAAATCTTTGCATCCTAGTAAGAAAGGCTACTTCATCAACTGTGATATATATTCCTGATTTCTAAGTTAACAAGTTGAGTTAATTTTCCATGTTCTGCTCTGTAGCCAGAAGTTTCTCTGTGCCACCCAGCTCCAAGGTCCTGCAGCCACTTATAAAATAATCATTCAGAGGCTTAATATTAATTACCAATTGTATGGCCTATGGCAGGCTTCTTGCTAGCTAGCTCTTATAACTTAACTCAACCCATAACTATTAATCTATGTATTGCCATGTGTTCCATGGCTTTACCAGTCTGCTGGCATATTGCTCCTTGGGCACTGGGCTGAAATCTCTCCCACCTCTGCCATTCTTCTTCCTGTCTCCCTCTTGGATTTCCTGCCTGGCTATAACCTGACTCACTGTAGGCCAGAGCAGCTTCTTTATTAACTGATCATAGCAACACATATTCACAGCATACAGAAAGACATCCAACAACATGGATGTTGGTCTTGATTTTATAAGTAAATGTAACATTTGTACTATTATCACTAATTTGCTGAATTAGCAGTATATTAAGCACTTTGTGATTTATGTAATATATTCACTTTAATACATTTACAAAGGAATTACTCAGGTACCACATTTAGAACTTATAAAATTATAAAGATTACAAACAAGCTTGAGTCATACAGCTGGTAGATAAATGGGAGACAAAATGGAGCCCCAGGTCCATAGGATAGTGATGCCATTGCTTGGCATGGCTCTCATTAATCACCTCCCACTTGTATGATGAAAACAATTGTCAAACTTTTATTTCTCCTTTTCTTGGTGGTACTTTTTGCTGTTTGTTTGTTCATCTCCCTGATTCTAAGTGGAATCCTGAGTAAGGAATAAAAGTCTGACCTTGTAAGTTATTTCATTCAAATTGTATTGGCTACTAATTACTTCTAATATGGAATTAAAACTCAACATAGTGCCACATGGTAGGGGCCCATCTTGGTCTTCTACCACTCCTGTTTTACTACTTTATGTTCCTTAATACTATACTACTTTTATTCTATTAATATGAATGATTTTCCCCCTATTTCATGTAGCTTCTTGTATATACAATGCAAGGTAACACTCAGTCTAAATCCCGTATTAATCAGGAAGATGACGAAGAAAAACTTTCCATGGAGACCTTTGTCATACGTAAAACTGGATTAGATATTCCTAATCTCCCATATACCTCCTGGAACCTGAAAACCATGGATTTGAAGAGCCATCCTCATACATCTAGTGTTATAGTTGCAAAATTAATACAAGCATGAAACTGCCTATATACATCTTTATTTCATTAAATTTTCCAGAAGGCTATATTAAATAATTTACCAATGTCTGGGCACAGTCAACTTCAATGTAGTATTTAATAATTCTCATATTTCACTTACCACATTTAGAAAAGTCATTGAAATATTGTATTGTAAACAATTATATCAGAGCTCACTGTCTTTTCTCCTTTACAAAGAAGTAGCCTAGTGCAATAAGCCCTAGTTAAATATTTGTTAATTGTATGACAGATTAGAGTTTTAAAATAAGCTGAATGGCATTTGTGAAGTATATCTTGCAGAAGTAATATGTGTTCAGGCTTCCAAGATGCAAATAAATCAAATAAAAATGCACTTTAGATAAGATAATTTCTGTACCAAGACTATATGAAGGAGTAGAAGGACACAAGGAATACTGCAATCCAGGGAAACCCTCTCTAAATTGTCACAGGATGTATAGTGAAGTAAGAGATCTGCATTAGCTAGAGGAAAGAGTTGGAAACTTCTGGGCTAAAGGGATTTGGAACATTTTTGAGAGTGAAGAGCCAAGAAGTCAATGAGGGAGAAATATCAAGCCTGCTGAGTAGTGGTCAGAGCCAGGTTGCATCTGGTCGGTACAAACATTAAGAAACCTAAGCCTCTTTGGCAACGGTTCTTTCCAACATGGATATGAGTATAAAGAGGTGTCCCTCATCATTGATGCCATGAAGAAGATCTTCAAGGACAACACAAAGTGGGAACAATGAATAAATAAATAAAGTATACAACTTTATTGTTGTATTTTACAGTGGACCACTTAGGTCCAGATGAATTGATACATAAGATTTTCCAAACCAGTTCCTTAAAATTTTCAATGATATACATTACAGATAGATTATTTCCACAATATATATTTCATAGGCAAAATCTAGAGAACTAACAAGACAGTTTTAATATATATTTAATATATAGCTCATGAAAAGATTGTACTTTGAGTATGAGTTCAAATGTTCCATTACTGTAGTTTCTGAAATGCTTTTAGAATCCACTATACAAAGTAAATGATTACAAGTAATGTCAAAGTGTCTTTGTTTGCTTGGCTATTTAAGGAATAATAAATTTAAAGGGAAAAAGAGTAGTTAATGGGAAAAATGAATCATTTGGATTTTGCTTTAGAATCAGAATAACTACAAGAGATAATAAATTCAAGTCAATTTAGAGAATTAACCTACACATTCTATTCTGAGATAACTGACAGACTCTACAATAAATTAATATAGATTTAGGTTAGGTTTATTTTTCCCCAACATCTATTTTAATTGTACAGAGTTTTATGGGATAATTGAAAAAGAAGAAAAGGTAGATGTTGAAGAAATGAAATACTGAGGGAGGAAAGCAGCATAAGCATGACCAGGTATATGATGTATTTGTAAATAAAGGAAAAAGGAAAAATAATATTTATTTAGGACTACTTATTTTGAATCTTCTAAATTCATCCAAGTCTCTTGGCATTAATGGTGTAGAAGAGTATAACAGAAGCATAATGTAATCATTAGTTATATGTCTTATTGCTGTGACAAAGCAACAAACCTGAACAACTTAGCAAAGAAAAAGTTTATTTTGCCTGATAGTTCAAAGGTGCAGCCCATCACTGAGAGCACAGAATGAAGGAAGAAACACAAGGCAGCTGGTCCCATCACACCTGCACTCCTGAGTACAAAGAATGCTGTTTCTCAGCTCCTTTGCTCCTTTTTATTCAGTCTAGGACCTTAGCCCATGGAAGAGGCCACCCACACTCAGAGTGGGTGTACCCACCTAAGTTAGCCTAATCTAGAAAATCCCTCACAGTCAAACCCCTGAGGATGTTATTCATGTTGGTTCTAGATACCATCAAGTTGGCAGTCAAGATGAATTGTCACACATAGCCTAAGAGGAGATCAGTGAATCCCATGGAAGAATAAGAGGGAGATGATAAGAGTCAGAGGGGATGAAGGACACCAGGAGAACATGGCCCACTGAATAAACTATGAAGGGCTCATATGGGCTCACAGAGACTGACGTGGCAACCATGGGTGCTGCATAGGTTTGCACCAGGTTCTCTGCATATATGTTACGGCTTTTATCTGGGTTTTTTGGGGGGACTCCTAACAGTGGAAGCAGGTGTATCTCTGACTCTTCTGCCTGCTCTTGGAAATTTATTTCTCCTATAGGATTGCCTTCCCCACACAGCCTTGATATGATGGCATTTTTCTTGTCTTGTTTCATCTTGTTTTGTTGTGTTTGGCTGCTGTCTCTTGGAGGCCTTCTCTTTTCTGAATAAGAACAGAGGGGGAGTGGATCTGGGGGACGTGGGAGGTGGGGGCAGCTGGGAGGAATGGAGGGAGGAAAAACTGTGGTCAGAATGTATTGTGTGAGAGAAGAATCTATTTTCAATAGAAAATGAAATAAAAGAAAAAAAATCAATTGATATTTTTCATCTTAAAATCTTCAAATTGTTAAAAGAAGTAGAAGGAAAAGAAGAGGAAGAAGAAAAAGGAGGAAGAAGAAAAGGAGGAGGAGGCAGCCAGGGTGGCTAAAGGAATGGAGTGACTTATATACTTAAAATAAGTGAACTTGCACAGTAGATGATATTTACCCATGAGTAAAGTAAAAGTATTGCCCATGTGGCATTAGTAATGTCGGGTATATTTTAGAGGATTACAGAGAGTATTCATTTCAATAACAGAGTTATGACTATATTAAAGCACAAAATATGGGCTTCACAGAATGCATATATTTACATATATCTGCAAATTATACAAAATGAAATTTGGCATGTTATTCAGAGATATGTTCCCTGACGTAAAGCTCCTATCCTACCTTGGCTCTCTCAACTGTGCCTCTCCAGAGGGGGGAAATACAAATTAAATTACTTCGCTAAGTGTTTTGCCTGGTTTTTCCAGAGGAAGGTAACACAAGACACACCACTGAGTTTATCAACACTTTAAAACACAAAAAATAACAATAACAGCAACAACAATAAAAAAACAGAAAATCAGCTAGTTTCTAATCCATTGTAAGGAAACAAATCTTCATCTAAGTTATTTATTTATATTATACAAATGATAGTGGTGGGCTGAGCCCTTGTTTCAGTTCCAGAAGGAAATCCTCAATGAATTCCCACTCTTTACATGTCTGTAAGTTCCTGAATCTTTACTACTAACGAGATCCTTTCTCATTATTTGTTTTATTTTTTGAAATTATAGTATCATTACAGCATTTCCCCTTCACTTTCCTCTTTGTAACATTTCTCCCAACCTCTTTGGTATGTCTATTGTTATTGTCCTTGTTCAGCTCATGTTTAGCCAGTCATATTGGTGAGACTTTTGGGGTGTAGCTCCTGACATTACTAGAAGACCATGTCTCACAGCAAACTCCCTGATGCTCTGGTTTTTACCACCTTCCTACCTGCTCTTTCACATTGTTCCCAGGCCTGAGGTGCTGGAGTTGTTTTGTAGAAGTATCTATCAGATGCCGGGCGGTGGTGGCGCAAGCCTTTAATCCCAGCACTTGGGAGGCAGAGCCAGGTGGATCTCTATGAGTTCAAGTCCAGCCTGGGCTACAGAGTGAGTTCCAGGAAAGGTGCAAAGCTACACAGAGAAACCCTGTCTTGAAAAACCAAAAAAAAAAAAAAAAAAAGTATCCATCAGAACTGGACTCCCTAACTTTGAATTTTGATTAATTGTTGTTTTCTCCATTTGTTGCAAAAGGTTTCTTCGATGAAGGGTGGGGACTACAGTTATCTGTAGACATATGGACAAATATTTAGAATATAGTTAAGATATTCTGTTTTAGTAAAGGGATGATTATAATTTCACCTCCAATATTTATGACTTCAATAGTCCTGAAAGTTGGTTTGGTTTCCAGTACCAGGAATGACTTTCAACATATTGAGCAGATCTTAAGCCCAAGTAGAGAGTTGTTGGTTACCCCCAAAATAATGCATGCCAATACCACATCTTTAGGGTTATTATGCCAAGGTGATAATTGCTGTGGTTCATAAGTGTCATAGCTGGCACAACTCCTTTTTTTTCCTGCCCTGCCCAATGATCATATTTTAACCTTCTATGGAGACAAACTGCTTTTTTGTAGCTTGTAGACTCTGGTGCCTGAGAAGTCAGGTTCATGTTATTGTGTATGCATGTGTGTGTATTATGGATGCTGTTGTTATAGTTTTGTTCTTTTTCTCAGTAAAAAAAGAAAACAGGTGAGTCTGGAATAAACTATAAAAATTATTTCATTAAATTTTCTGAAGTCAAGTGAAACAATTCAATGACAGCATATAATGAGGGCTCACCTCATCTGAGGCACCAAAAATTCATTGCTGAAATATTTTATTTAGTTATTAGAATTATTGTTTTTGTAATTAATGCTGCTATGGTTGTGTATGTATTTCTTAGACCTTGCCAGTAAGTACAATCTTGTATCTGTGGCAGAAAATAGAGACAAAAAGATAAAAATAAGGGAGACAGAAAGGAATGTATTTCTATTGTTCCTCTGTGGTTGTACTTAAATACCAGACCTTCTTTAGATAGATAGCACGTTTCATTTTCTGTTTATGAGTGTCTATTCAGAGAAAACATTAAAATTCTAAGGATTTCTCATTACTATTCCTTTTCTGTGAATATTATTTTATAATATTAAAATTAATATTTGTCATAATTTTCTTTAAAACAAACATAAAATGTTTGAGATCTGTTTACAGATCGAGCTGGGAATGAGAGCACATCGCTGTAATCCCAACACTCACTGAGGGTTTGAGGTTAAACTGGGTCACATAGAAAGTTCTAGACAAGACTGATATCTGTAGGAAGATCATTTCTTGGAGAAAAACAAAAGCAACTTAGAAATAGTGGTATGGACCATTTGAAATGTCCAAAGAAAATAATCTATTGTGAGCTTGAAAACTGAATTGTACATATTGCATTGAATTATAGCATAACTTTCCAAATGCCATGATTATTACAATGAATGCCATATTTGCCTTTTCAATAGTGTTGGTATTTTGTTGGGTAAGAAACTTCATAGGAACATTCAGTCCCCTGTTCATTGTAGGAGAGAAAAGCAGCTTGGGTATATTTTATTCTAACTAGTTTAGACAATTCGGCAAAAACAAAGCACCTTTCATTCATTTTTTTCTTTTCTTTCTATTTATTTTATACTTATTTTATGTGTATGAGTATTTTACTCACATGTAGGTAAGTGAACTACTAATATGCCTGGTGTCTATAAAGATCGATAGAGGGCATGAGATCTCCTAGAACTGTCATTGTTGGATAATTGTGCGCTATGGATGCTGAGAAGTGAATCCAGGTCCTCTGCAAGAAAAAGTGCTCTTAACTGCCAAGCCATCTCTTCATCTCCCAAAGCCCATTTCTTAATTTAATAATCTGAACCTGCATCCTTATGCTATATTCAAAAAAATATAAAGAATCAATCTCAGCTTCTCTACACTAAAGTGTCTCTCTCTCTCTCTCTCTCTCTCTCTCTCTCTCTCTCTCTCTCTCTCTCTCTCTCTCTCTCTCTCTCTTCCATTCAGAGATATTAAATAACTCTCTAGTCTTATGTTGGAAAAGCCACATCCTCTCTAGAATTGTCCAATCAGATTAGGAAATAAGATAACTCAGCTTTGCTTTGAACTGCCATTTTCTGTTTTTGTTGTTGTTGTTTTTCTGTCAGAGTAATGACTTTGAAACTAGTCTCCTGAGTCCTATTGCAAACTGCATACTCCTGGAAGAGTTCTTTAGTCATTCACACAAAGTAGAAGTAGATATGGTGATCATCTTAGACATTTAACAAAAATTGAAGGACATTGCAAAATACAGTTAAATTTTATATTTTGTAGAGTGAAATGATATAAATGACAGTTTTTAATATAAGATTTTTTAATTCTTTGAGGATGGCATAGAAGCATACAATATACTTTGATCATATTTTCCCCATTCCTACCATTAACTTCTCCCAGATCCACTCTGCATGTTTTATTCTTTCCAATTTATGTCATCTATTGTTTTAGTAACCCACTGAGTCCAGTTTGTGCTAACCATATACTCTTGGGTAGGGTATATTCACTGGTTAACCACCATAACTTCACATTGAGAATCTACCATTGAAGACACTAAACACTTTACTTTGGTCACAGTACATGGAAAAATCAAGTTAGTACCAGTCTGGAAACTTCCTTTCTGCTGGTTAGCTTTCTTAGTACCAGAAAGTACAATCCAGAATACGTGTGTGTGTGTGTGTGTGTGTGTGTGTGTGTGTGTGTGTGTGTGTGTGTTTATTCTAGCTGTGAACATTGTGAGCTACCACAACAAGCGGCAAGCAGTGTGACAAAATATGCCTATTGGTGAAATAGTGCACAGACATCATGGAGTAACCAATCACTCTCTACTTTGATTTAAGGCCCAGTTTACCAAAGGAAACACAAGTCTAGTGCTGTGAATCTCACCAAAAACACATGGTTGAGAAGCCCACACGTCACAGAGATGAACCTACTGCTACTTTTAGATGAATAGATAAACATACTATCAAAATGCCTTCTAAATTTGCATCTCTGTACCCATAGATTAAATGAGTTCTCAGACCTGATCAGACAGGTTTCTTTTATGCAGCAGATGGCAACTAAGCAACTTTCAAAAAGTGCAGAGAATAAATACCTATGGAGTGCTCATCATGAAAGAACCATCATGAAAGAGGAAACAGAGAGTTCAGGGAGGACCAGAGAAAAACAGTGTCTTCTGGATGTGACCAAACCTCTGTACTCATAAATTCAGAGGAGTTCTGGTTGCCTGAAGAGGACCCGCTGCACAAGATCAAGCCAATCACATGCCAGCACAGAATGAGTGGCTAATGAGCCTCCTCCAGATTAGTCTGTGATATATTTTTGGGGTTTTTGTTGTTGTTGTTGTTTGTTTGTTTTTGTTTCTTGTGGGTTTTTTTTTTTTTTGAGACAGGGTTTCTCACTGTAGATTTGGTCCTATCCTCGATCTCGCTCTTTAGACCAAGCTGGACTCGAATTCATAGAGATCTACCTGGCTCTGCCTCCTGAGTGCTGGGATTAAAGGCGTGGGCCACCGCTGCCTAGCTGATGTGTTTTTCTTAATTGATGATTGATGATATAGGGCCCAATAGTAGGCGGTGCTATCTCTGAGGCTGGTGTTCCTGGAGTGCATAAGAAGGCAGGCTGAGCAAGCCATGGAGGCAAGCCAGTAAGTAGCATTCCTCCGTGGCTTCCACATCAGTTCCAGCCTCCAGGTTCCCGCCTTGATTTCTTTCAGCCATACAGTGTGACCTGAGAGTTGTAAACTTAAATAAACACCTTCCTCCCTAAGTTGTTTATGATCATAGCATTATATCACAGCAGTATAAGGCCTAAAACATCCACTGTGAGATTGTGCCTTCTAGCTATGTTACGAAAGCTAAATTTATGAAATCTCAATACAGCTGTCTAAGCAAGACATTTCCAATAGCACTAAACATCCCAACATAAATACGGAAAATCTCTCTGATCTCCACCCCTAAAGGAAGAGCTATGCACAGCAACTGATAAGAACAGAATTAGTCTTCCCCAGGGAGGTACCCCTTGGTTGGTTATCCATACCAAACAGTCAGCACTAAAAATATATAAGTGTAGCCAACACTGAACATACTCAGCAGGTGATATTTATGTTTATATGAATGTATAAAAACAATGGTTATTAAAAGGGGGGTCATGAATTTGGGGGAGCCAGAAGAAAGCATGGGAGATGGAGACATAGGAGAGAAAAGAGGTAGGGGAAATAATGAATCTATACTTTAACAAAATTTCAGACATTTCAAAGAACAAATTTCCTTAGAAAAGAAATAGATGTTGGGTGAGGAAAGAATATTCTATATATAACATGGCAAGGGATTTGATTATGAGAGATTGGCATTCTTTAGAGGATAGTTAAGTTAAGAGATGGCTCTGTGCAAGAGAACATTGAAATAGTACAGAGGGAACACATTATCTACCATTCATCTATTTATCAGAGTTGTTGCTTTAAGCAAAACAAAACTTCCAGCAGATGTCCAGGCATCTGAAGCTTCACATTGCTGCTATATCTTGCATTTGTGACAGTTTCATGTCTGAACTGGGGCAGCATTTGCTGGGATGAGGGAGCCCTCATCTCTTTCCATAGCAACATTAATCATGGCTTTCTTTTCTTTTATCCCCACTCAAAAATTCTCAACTATGATCTACCCTCAAAATATGGGTTATGGAGAAGACTTCCCTGGCATCATAGAGATACTCCTCATCCAGTATTGCTCCATCTATATTTTAAGAAAAAAATTAATGCCCCAAAGACCTTTTCTGTATATAAAAAATATAATACATATGAAATAACATTAACTTATTCTATGCATCTGCTTCCATCTAAATATTTATTTAATGTTATAGATTATCTATTCTCTATACCTTACTAAACATTTGGAGTAGATAACATAAACAATATATATTCTTTATATATATATTTAGCTATTCTGCCATGTTTCTGCTTATTTATACCCTTCAAAACTTTAAAAACTTAAGACAAATTTGGCATTTTTATGGGTACAGTGAGATAATTGACTGGATATGTAACATATAATAATCAAATCAGAGTAGGGATGGCTTACTTATCAAAAAGCTATAAACTTTAAAACTCTTCCTAATTATTCCCAACCATGGCATAGATCTTCGGGAACCAATATTTTACCTTCTCTGCTTATAGAAACCAAGGGTCCTTCTTGCTCTCTCACGGTGCTGTGTTCCTTCTCTAACTCAGCCCAGCCCACCATTCTCTGATATTCCCAGCCTCCAGTTTTGTCCTTCTACAAGTTTAACAGCTTCATTTCTACATATAACTGGGAAAATATATCATTTTGTTTTTCTGTCTGGCCTATTAGCATATAATGGAGAAGAGTTTATTTGTGAGGAGCAATTTCCAGGGCTGACCAAGCATTATGTTCTTAACCAGCCAACAGATTGACCCACTCTGCTTACATCATTGAAACCCCAAGCGTGTTCTCTGCACGCTAGTAATCTTAAAGGATGGATTCACCAAAGGACAAACAGACACAGCATATCCCCAAGAAGCTTGATCATGCATAGGGAGACAAAGATGAAACTACATAGATGATGAGGCCTAGTCATTGGCATCTAGGAATTCCTTATTGCTGGAGCCAACATGCTTGTGCTTGCAGAGGATCCACGTCTCCAATATTCCTTTGCCTTTGTAATGTTAAGCAGCTTTAAAATAAATTTCTTTGGCATATAAATAAGCAAAGATGAATTGCTTACTACCTCACATATTCAAGAACATTCAATGATCTCATAAATATATTAGTGCTGCACAGACAAATATTTCAGACCCAGAGACAGAATATTCACACTAAGCTGGATAATTTTTGAAAATTTCCACCGTGAGTAAAGTTGTATCTGGACCCAAAATACAGGTTAATTAATAAAACTTTATCCTCTCTTCTAGAAAAACACATATATGCTCATTCTAAAAGTGAGCTATAATATAAAAGCATAGCTTCAGGTAAGATTATGTATATGAGTGTCACTTATTTCTTAAATGTGTCACAGAGTAATTTCATTGCTTGTATCATGTTTAGCATTAATGAAAATTGCCTGTGTTCTGGATTTATGTGTCACTGTCTCTTATTTTGCAATTTATTGAGACAAAAGTGAAGAGAGAAAAGATTAACCCATCTCTTATGTTTACTCTAAGTCACTCTATAAAATAATTTGGAGGTGGTTGAAGAAGGCAATTATAAGATTTAGTTTTCTCTCCAAGAAGCTCAAAGTACTTATCTGTTATTCAATTGATTTTATAAGATCCCCTTGAGAGTTGTGGAAAACAGCTATTTTATAACAAGAGGAATTAATGCAGATTCACCACATACTGTGATAACTATAAGAACAGGATTATGAGTCACAACCTCTGTGTTTATGAAATGTTCTTAGCCCATTAAGTCACCCTGGTCTGTCCTAGTGTTTGTACAGCTCTGGTATAGAGATGGTCTAAATGGCTAAACATTTTACAAACCTCCTACCTTGAAGTGAAAAGGAAAAAAAAATTCAGTGTCATTAGTTCCATTCATGGATCAAACCCTGTCTTCACAATTCTCTCCAAGAGTGTGAGGATCACTGTCAAAATGCCAAGGCACAAAGATCAGGTTAACCCGTTTCAGAACGTACCAACAAGTTTTTAATCCTTCTATTAAATGCCTTGGGTTATTTTTATTGTATCTTCCAACACATTTGCTTTTGATTCTCTATATTTACCATGCATCCTCTTTTGACAAAGTGTTTTATTTATGGTTTGTTGTTGTTGTTTTGCCTCATTATGTTTATGTTATTCTTTTCTCCTTACATACCATCATTTCCATCAACTCACTGCACCAAATCAATCTTCTAAGAAACTTCAAACTTTGTTACCTCTCTAACTTTTAAACTTAAGTTATGTTTTTTATCTATGTTCTTGGTGTATTAACACCTTTTGATACACTGGTTCCCTCTCCTTTGAATTTTTATTCAATGCTTATTTTGTCAATTTCTATCATTCTATCTCTTTGTAGCTGAGACATTAAAATTTTCAAAGAAAGAGAACATTGACTTATCCTATCTCAAATCACAATTAACATAGGTTGTTCATTTATGTGTTCTTATTTCAGTGTTTAGAATGGAACCTAGGGCTCACACATGCTAAGCACATGCTCTACCACTGGACTGATATCCAATCCAACACAGTACATATATGATGTGTGGAGTAAATACACACTGAGGAAATGTTAATTTGCCAGCTATCTTAAGTGAATTTGAGACAAATCTAATGCTTAGAAAACCATCAAATATTAATAAATTGATTTGTATCTATTAAGAACATGAAATGAGAAAATTATACATTCTTATATTTGTAAATGAAAAATACTTGAAAAACTACATTTTTACAATTTTTATAATGCATGATGCCTTTAAACTGTAGCTTATTTTATACATATTATTGCAAACTAAATACCCCAAACACTAAAGCATTCCTTATATAAATATTAATCACAACTTTCTCAAGTCTAGAATATTATATCGTATTTGTCAAATAGACATTTTACCTTGATGTTTATTTAGGCCTAAAAGCAAGGACCACTCAAAACCATCCACAGTTCTTATTATTACTGTAACTATAATGCAAGGTTATAGCTAATCTTGTTCATGATTGTAAACTTAGTTTGCAACTGTTTGCTCTATACTGTCCTAGACCACTTCATTTCTTTGATCTTTTTCTATATAACTCGTTGATTTCTTTATCTAACAGCCAACATTTAATTTAACAAATTTCTTTTCAGTTATTGTTATCAGTGTTCTGTACTAGCTGCTGTTAGTGAATCCACAATGACTATCAGAATATTTAAAAGGTTATAAAATGTGAGTCATTTTGTCAGGCTAATCCAATCTAGAATTTTATGCAATCAGAATTATGCAGTAACATTCATGTATAAAGATGTCAGTTGTATCACTATTTTAAAAGTCAAAATGTTCTGAACCTAAACAAGGCAAATATAGTCCATGTATAAACACGGTAACATATTAACAGTAAAGAATATTTTAAAGGAATATTTTATTGCAAGCACAAATGGGGGCAACATATGTTATATGGAATGCTTTATGTACTGATTTATTCAAGCATATTTATGAGCACATGTGATTTGTCACACATAACTCAATGCATGGTTTAACCAGATATAAACAAAGATGATACCCTTGCAAGGTTTATGTTTTCATAGTGAAAACAGATAATAAAATGACAAGCAAATAAGTATGAAATATTAGACATTAATGGTAAAAATAAAGAGGGGTCTGATTCAGGTGATCTTTTTCCAGGATGACCAGAGATCATTTGGACAGAATCAGTCAATTGAATATACGGGAAAATGCACTTTAGATGAAGCAAATCTTAAAGGCTGGATATTGAAAATTGCTCAGCACTAAATGTGTTTGGCATTTAAAATGAACAAATGAATGAAAGAATGAATTATTCAATTCCCCAAGTCATGATTTTAGCCTTGCATATGTTTTATTGATTCACTCTATAGAGTTATATCCTATTTTATAACTGAGTTCTGATCATTAACCAGATAAAATATTAAGAATTCATAAAACAAAAAAAAAATTTGTTATTATGCCTCCACTTTTACTTAGGAACCAAGAGTCAAGAAGCTAGACTATGTTCTAAAGACAAACACTCCAGGAATTAAACACAGTTATGCATCCAAACTCTTTCAGCTGTGTCTTCCTGATGTCGTATGACCACAGATGTATGAGAATGAACTGCTTCTCTGGGAGTAGGAGTTAGACAGATTCACTGATAGGTGGATAGTAGGGAGAGGTGCCATGAATAGAATAGGTAGGTAATTATAATGGTGAACTTCGAAACTGGCTGGATTCATTTATCTCCCTCCTGACCTGAAACAAAAACCCAGCAACTTGAAATGAAGACACTGTAGACTTGTTCACCTACCAGATGTGCCCACTGCTGATGGACTGGCTCCATGAGTTCAAAGCCAGATCAGGCATGTTTAAACAGCAGTTGTGGACCAATCAGCTATCTTTTCTTCAAAGTGAACAATGCTAAACTAGATGAGGAAAAATTTAAAGACCTCCAGCCCTTAAGGAATGACCGGGCGTAGGCTCCCCTACCCCAAGCCTGTCTACTCTACAAAGGGCCTTTGGCTGTGGGTGTGTTTCTCCATCCTAGTAAAAGCCTTTCTGTGTGGGCTTATTCTGTCTAGTTCTGTTTGCTGTGCTTTGGAATTTCCACACTGCTGCCTGTCAAGCTTGAGATTTTTCTTTAACTGAGAGAAAATAAAACAGCTGAGGACCCCAGAGAGTAACACTTCAATTACAAAGAAAGCAAAAGTATGATAGACACACAGTCCAAAGACAAAATGGAACTTTAAGTATGTTTTATATGTATATGTGTATATACACATATCCATAAACATAGATTGGAGTTTAATATACATAACTAATCCCTGTTAAATTTAACAAAGGACTATTGCATTGGATTTGATTTTAACGAAAATAACTGCAATTTATACTGCAGGAAATCCAACAGTAGTTATTATTTGCATATTACTAAGATGTCCTTCAAAGGAAAATTTTTCCAATTTTCCTGTCGCTCATTTGATTTAATCAGAGTTTAAAATATTTATTTCCAAAGTTCACATTTAGCACCAAAATTTATCTGAAACTTCTCATTATTGGACGGCAATTCCCTTTAATGCTAATTAGCTACCTGAAAATTATCTAGTTCTCTCTGGCTATATCAAGGGGAACCAAAGTTGTTTGTTCAGCTGCTAAAGTATTTCCCTACTACACATAACCACCTCAGAATCTTCCACAGTAAGAAGCCTCACCATCTCGAAGCATTCTGGATGCTCATCAGCTTCTTGGGTGATATAGGAAGCTCACCTGGTTCCCATTAGAGGCTGGAAGCTCAGCAGATTCTCAGTGGATGCTGATAGCTCACCTAATTATCACCTGATAGAATGCTGTGCCAAGCGGAGCTGAGTCTGAAGCTACCTTTTATCACATTCACCACCTACTGGATTCTCCCCTACTCTTTGATCAAGTTTCATGTTTTGCACTGGAATGATCCATTTTACTCAACAAAGTTTGATATTAGTATCACTCTGAAAAAAAAAAAAAGAAGAAACATTTTCAGTTAGAACTTGGTTTAAAAAATGAAAGTTTCTGACCCCATCACTTTCAATTCACAGGTACTAAATGAAAAGAATCACAATATATGCCACATACAGTTGTGTCAAGATGCATCTTCTTTTTAATTTTTTTATTAAGAAATTCTTTATTTATTTTACATACCAACCACAGATCTCCTTCTCATTCCTCCTCCTGATCAACCCCCAGCCTTCCCATCCCAAACCTCCCTCCACCCCCTCCTCTGAAAAGGTAAGGCCTCCCAAGCGCAGTCAGCAAAGCCTGGTACATTCAGTTGAGACAGATCCAAGCCTCCTGCATCAAGGCTGTGCAAAGTGTCCCACTGTAGATAATTGGCTCCATCTTCTTAAATGTAGAAGAGTTCTTAAAAAAAGTATTTGCCTCACAGTCAATAAAAAGACATTATAGTAATTATAATAACACTTCCAGAGATCTAGTCTCATTTTGATTATTCATGAAGATTCTAGTCATTTTTTGTCAAAATTATGTAAACCAAGATTTTGAAGAAATTGATTTAGTCACTAAGAATTTAGAATTTAGTCACAAGAATATTAATTTTGAACATTTTCTGTCTTTAGTATATATGATCAAGCATCAATAAAAGCCTGCATTCTAACAAAAGTATTTGACCTCCTACATTATGACACAAAGTACCCAAGCTATGATGACAGTGCAATTATCATCAGAAAGACCCATCCTTTCGATTTGAAACCAAAAAGTTTAAATTTTTTATGTTACTATGTGTCCTGCACCACTCTCTATGAACCTACCACATTGTCATTTCTTTTTCTTTTAAATTTTACTTGATTTTATGTATATTAATATTTTGCCTTCATATATCTATGTGTACCCAGGTGTGATACGTGTGTGGTACCCAGGGAGGCCAGAAGAGGGCGTCAAATCTGCTGGAACTGGAATTACAGATGGTTGTGAGCCACCATGTGGATGCTGGGAATTGAACTTAGGATCTTTGGGAGAACAGCCAGTGCTCCTAACCACTGAGCGACCTTTCCAGCCCCTCCATTGTCTTTTCTGAATTGAGGTAAACACATAAACATGCCTGACTTTTTATGCTGGCCAAATAAACAAAAGAAAGAGGGAAATACTCTCTCATATGTACACATGTTTACAAAGTAGACATTAACGTGGACAGCAGAAGGGTAAGTAAATTATAAAACAGAAGAAAGGAAGAGAAGAAGAAAGGAAAGCAGGTTTAACCATGAAGGAAAAGAAAAAGAACAAATCCTAAAATTAGACATCATGCTGCACAAAACATTGGAATAAATTAAAAGGGCATAAAAGACCACTTGGCTCAATGAAAACTTATGAAACTTCTGTTAAATATGAATGGGTAATACTGATAGCATGTATTCCTTCAGACTTGACAGGAATCCATTATTGTGGTGAATGTAGTCATATAACATTCATGGAAAAAAGTTTGGCCATCTCCTAAACGTTATCATTCATATGCATTTTGACCCAATAAATTCTGAGCATAAAATACTTCCTACATCAGGCTTATGTTAATCAAATAATAACCATTATATCTAGATAACCAACTACATTATATTAAAATACATTTGCTATTAAAAGTGACATGATATTAAGCATTCTGAAATAGTATGCAATATATTTATTTACAGAAAGTCATATAACAAAGCAAAAATGAAGTCCACAATTACTGACAGAAAAAGTAATGAGATTGTGTATCATTGTGTATAAATGTGAATGCAGATTTCCTCTAAAAGGAGAGCAAAAAGATCTATAACAGGAGTCACCATGCTGAAAAGCCACCAGGCAGCAGGAAAGCAGCTTGAAAAGTGGCTCATGTTTTATTCTTTTCTTTTTAGGAATTTGTGTATTTGTTATGTATCATAAATTCAAAACCTAAAACATATAGAACTGTCCTGTGGGGAACAGGGAGCAAGGAAGACCTTAAGAGTGAAAAGAAAATATGATGGCACATATGTATGAGAACATCATAAGAAATCCATTGATCTATTTGATAATTTAAAATACTACTAAGAAAATACTCCAACAGAAATTGTGGTACTTGTTTCATTAAGCAGAGGCTTAAACACTGCATTATCTGCAATATTTCACTCAGCTCATTAGAAAAACAATGAGAAGTCAGAATTTGTGATGTGTTTTGTTCTAAACACAGGTATGAGCTGGAGGACGGGCTCACCATCACTCTCAGAAACACATGATTCATCTGGTAAGATGGACATAAAATGCTTGAAAGAATACATATCTGTATCTATTTTGCAGAGTGTTTTTCAAAATCATGTGATTATGTAACTACTTTTGATATATGTCACTTTGAATACTTAAACCGCACTGTCAGTGACAGGCAATAGGAAGAGACACTATTGTGTTCTCTTCCCTTCCAGGAAGCATGCTCATTGATAGGTGATGATGGTGATGACAAAGAGAATGAAAAAAGAAGACAACGAGGAGGAGGAAGAGGTCTAATATATAATGAAAGAAAATTCAGAAGTAGACATTTTTAACATCTGGCATCATGCTGTCTACAATCTTAGACTTCTCACAGAAGTAAGACAGTTGAATAAGACTGTTAGGCATGGAATTACTTAAACACCAAGTAAATGGCTGGTAAGTATGAAAGTCTATTGATATTTTTTCATTGTTTTCAAAGGAACATTATGAAAAATGAAGGTAAACCTGAATAAATAGTATGCAACACTGGGTCTGAACCCAAAATATTTTGAATATCAGGGAAGAATATTGTGTGAGCACAATGATGAGAGATAAAGCGATCCACTGTAAATTCATAAGAATATCCCACCTTTATTTAAAGCAAAGGTTCTCAACTTGAGTGTTGTGACTCCTTTGGGGTACAATGACCCTTTCACAGGGGTCACCTAAGACCATCAGAAAATACAGACATTTATATTATGATTCATAACAGTAGCAAAATTACAGTTATGAAGTGTAGTGGCCCAAATTACTCAGGGTCAGAGAATCTGGGCTTGCTTTACCCAGCAGGGCTGTATAATGGGATGATTTGGTCATGGATGTGGTTACCAGGTGTTTGGAAGGGTCTACACTTGGCTGTGTGGTGTGCTTCAATCTAGGAAGGGGTCTTTTGCCCCACCCCTTGGTGTATAGAAAGCTCTTTTGAATAAACAGAAAAATCCATTGGGTATTGACCCAGATCCTCCTGAAACTATCTTGTGTTTCTGTCTTTCTTCTCATCAGTGAGGCCTCTCTTTCTACATAATATTTTCTTATCCCTCTCTCCTCCTCATAGGAAGCCTGGAAAAAGCAGGAGCTGACCTCCCACAATGAAGTAGCAATGGAGATCATTTTATGATTGGGGTAAACCCAACATGAGGAACTGTATTATAATTTGCAAAATTAGGAAGGTGGAGAAGCTCTGGAATAGTCTCTTTTACACATGTCACCCTTAGTGTAATTAGTCTAGGAATGGTTAGTGAACCAATTCTGGATAGCTAAATGAAAAATAAAACATGGTTAGAACACTCAGAATCCCATCTTACAAAAGAAAAAAGTGCCAGGTGTTTATTTGACCTTCCACCACTATCTCCACTCTTTCCAGGAGAGAAGCCACATCCTGTAAATGGTCCACTAAAATTTGGGGAAAACCTCGTTCATAAGAGCATCCCTGAGCTTATACACACCAATGTTAGTCTTTGTATTGTCAGACTTTCTCTTAAGTGTGTGTGTGTGTGTGTGTGTGTGTGTGTGTGTGTGTGCGTGTGTGTGTAACTGTACTTATATACAAACAGTAAACATTGCTAAGGAATACAAGGAATGCTTTATTCAATTTCATATGATAATGTTAGTTCTGAAACAATGAAGGGTAAGTAAAACATATCATGATTTCCTAAGTTTTAGTCTTTAACTCAGAGGAGAAGCATGCCTATTTAGTAATTAGATGAAAGGGGAGAGACTAAATTTTGCTAGATTTTGTTAGTTTGTTGGGCTAGCGGGGTGCTTCTGGTCTATTTCAATCAATCCCATGGACAGGTAAATTGAGAAACCTCTCTCCACAAGATCCTGAAAGAACACCAATTTTTAATGAAAGAGAATCATTCTGCTTGCTCTTTTTGACTGCATTGCCCTGGACCACAGGAACATGGGATGTATTTAAGAAATAAGTAGATCAAAGGTTTTGTGGCTGGGTTGGTGTCCCAATCCACCCACTGGAAGTCTTGCTGGTTACAGGAGAGGACCAGTTCAGGCTCCATATTCCCCATTCCTAGGAGTCTTTACTAAGGTCACACTAATAGATTGCTGCTAGCTTCTATTGCACTGTTTCTAGTTCTTGCCAGAGATGCCCCCAATTCCAGTTGTCTCTACCAGTTCTCTCTCCCTCCATCCTTCCCCACCTGATCCTTCCTGTTCCCACCTGTAACCCCCTCTTGAGCCTTCCTTGTTACTTAGCTTCCCTGGGTCTGTAGGTTGTAACATGATTATCCTTTACAGCTAATATCCACTTATGAGTGAGTACATATGGTGTTTGTCTTTCTTGGTCTGGGTTACCTCACTCAGGATGGTCTTTTCTGGTTCCATCCATTTGTCAGTAAATTTCATGATGTCATTGTTTATAACAGCTGAGTGTAAATGTACCACATTTTCTTCATCCATTCTTTGGTTGAAGGACAGCTAGGTTGTTTCCAGTTTCTGGCTATTAAGAACAAAGCTGAAGTGAACAGAGTTGAGCAAGTGTCCTTGAGGCATGGTGGGGCAACCTTGAGGTATGGTAAATGCCCAGGAGTGGTATAACTGAGTCTTGAGATAGATCTCTCCCCAATTTTCTGAGAAACTGCCATATTGATTTCCAAAGTGACTATATAAATTTGCATTCCCACAAGCAATGGAAGAGTATCTTTGCCAGCATGAGCTTTCACTTGTGTTTTGATCTTAGCCATTCTGAAAAGTTGTCTTAGAGTTTCTATTGCTGTGAAGAGATACCATTACCACAGGAACTCTTAGAAGGAAAATATTTAATTGGGGTGGCTTGCTTACAGTTTCAGAGGTTCAGTCCATTATCATCATGGAGGAGAGCATCGTGGTGTACAGGCAGACATGGTGCTGCTGGCTGCATCTTAATCAGAAGGCAACAATCAGAAAGCTCTCTGTCACACTGATCTAAATCTGAGCAAAAGAAACCCCAAAACCCACCCCCACACTGACACATTTCCTCCAACAAGTCCACACCTACTTTAAAAAGGCCACACCTCCTAATAGTGCCACACTCCCTTTGGGATTATGGGGGTTAATTACATTTAAACTACCACACAGGTGTAAGATGGACTCTCAATATTGTTTTGATTTGCAAACTTCAATCTACAATTTGTTCTGCCTACAAGATGTGCTGGGGTAAAGGTGGTGCAGAAATTGTGGGAGTGGCCAATCAACGACCGTTCCAACTTGAGACCCATGCCAAGAGAGGGAGCCCACCCCTGACACTGCCTGGAGGGCCAGGACACTGAGGCTGGACAGCCCAGAGACCTAGGAAAGAACCAAACAGAACTGGCAAAAAAAAAGTCAATGAAATGATTCCTAATGATATTCTGCTGTATTCATAGATTGGTGCCTAGTCCGATAGTCATCAAAGAGGCTTCACCAAGCAACTGATGGAAACAGATGCAGAGACCCACAGCCAAACACTAAGACCTTGGGGAATCCTGTGGAGTGCAAGGAAGTGGATTAGAAAGCCCACTGAATCAACTAACCTGGGCTCATAGAAACTCACAGAGACCAAACTGACAACCAGGGAGCCTGCATGGAACTAACCCAGGCCCTCTGCATATATGTTACAGTTGTGTAGCTTGATTTTCCTGTGGAACTCCTAACAGTGGGAGCAGGGGCTGTCTCTGACTCTGCTGCCTACTTTTGGGAGTCTTTCCTTCTCCTGGGTTGCCTTAGCCAGCCTTAGTAGGAGAGGAAGTGCCTAGTCTTACTGCAACTTGATATGCCACAAACTGCTGATATACGTGGGAGGCCTGGCCCTTTCTGAAGAGAAATGGAGATGGAGTGGATTCAGGATTAGGGGGCTGAGAGGAGAGGAGGGAAGGGAAACTGTGGTTGGGATATAAAAACAAACAAAAATAAATAAATAAAGTATTTTTTATGTAATTACTATTACACATGGTATTTCTGTACAGTGCTGGAGAATCATACAAAGATGACTTATTAATGTTAGGTCTCAATCCCAGGACAAGTCTCATTTGGGCTCCTCCCAGCATGTCTACCCACTCCCCTAACTTAAATTCTCCAGGCCAAGCACTGTGCTTCCCTTACCCATCATCTGATCCCTATACATGCTCAGCCATTTTGGGCACTGAGTCTCCTGGTTCTTCTCCCTCTCTTTGCCTCTTGGGTTATTGCCCTCTTTGGGTTCCCAGGTTCTCTCTTTGCCCCTTTTCCCCTCTCTTACTTTCTCACCCCGACTTCCCAAAGACCCCTGTTCAGTCTGTTTTCCATGTTCATTCTGGACCTTTCCAGATGATTCTGGCTGTTACCCCCTCATATCTACAATAAACGTTCTCCTTAACATATACCTAGGAGTATCACATCCTCATTTTCTTTTATTTTTTCTTTTCTATTCCAGAGTTAGTCTCAAACCCAGGACAAATGGCCAATGGAGGTGCCTATTTAACATACCAGAGATGGTTGCAGCCAGGTTCTCAACAACTACCTGTTAAAGAGTTATCCTGGCAGATAAACTCCACTCCTGCCCTGAACTCTCCAGCCCAGGGCTGGGCTTCCCTTCCTGTAGATGTAACCATCTTGTTAAATAAGAAACACAGAGCCAATGCAGAGATTAAAGCCAAAGAGGTCAGAGCTAAGAGCTAAAAACCTTACCCTTCACTGGTGCTGCTGTCCTCTTCAGCCAAGAGAGCTACTTCCTTTCTGTTTGTCTTTTTTATAGACTTTCTGTTCTGTCTTCCCATTGGTTGTAAACCCAACCACATGACCTCCTTGTCACTGCCCATCTATACAGACCTCCAGGTCTTCGATGGTTGGTATTGAGATTAAAGTTGTGTGTCTCCAATGCTGGCTGTATCCTTGAACACACAGATATCTGCCTACCTCTGCCTCCCAAGTGCTGGGATTAAAGGCATGCACCACCACCACCCAGCTTCTGCTATGGCTTGCTATTAGCTCTGACCCCCAGGCAAATTTATTTATTAACATACAAATAAAATTACATTTCAGTACAAATAAAATATCACCATACCTTCCCCCAGCTTCTTTGATTCCTATACAACCCAGACATTTTGGCTATGCCGGTCTTGGTCTCCTAGTCTCTTGGCTCCAGGCTGGCTCCACTCCTGGGTCTCTCTTGGTTCATTTGCTCCCTCTCTCACTCTCTCCACACCCCTCCTCTCATGACCCAGTTCAGTCTGCTGGCTTGGTTCAGTCTGGACTCTTTCAGATACTTCTGTCTGTGTGTTCCCTTATTATCTGCAAACCTTCTCCTCCACTACACCTTGGAGCAGTCCTGTCCTTTTTTTTTTTTTTTTTTTTTTTTTTTTTAATTTTAACTGGCTAGCAGTTAAAGTGGAGGAAGAATATCTATAAACATTATACACAAATGCCACAAAAAGGCCATATGAGTCCCAGCTCAATGCATGAATTAGATCCTGGCTTGGGGGAGGTTGTTGGAGGTTAAAGCTCGGGCTGTGATGGTGATGCTGATGCTGTGGGCATACTCCAAATCACTGACATCAGGGAAGAATGATCCTCTGAGAGTTCTCAAGTCTCCTTCTCCCAGCTCTCTGTAGAGATTATTTTTGGGGTGAATATAGAAATTGATTTCAGTTCTTGAAAGTGTCTTTGGACTTAGAAGAAAGTTTCCTAACACATAAGTATTTCTGTTTACCTTTGTGTTCAGTCCCTCTGTCTCTGTATTAACACTTGATGTATCCTTGAACTTTCTGAAGAATGATTATCCATATACAGGAACTAAAATGAAATCTCTTTTACTCTGGAGGAAAGAAAATCTTCTGTACAGAAGGTTTTCTTTCTCTCTCTTTCTCTTCTAATATTTAGAGTTTCAGGTTGAGTATATATGGCTCTCCGGCTCTTTTATAACTTTAGTTATCCATGTGAGAGTGGTAATGCCCGCCCACCTCTTCTAGAACATATGGCTTGCTACTTTTCCTGCACCTGCTGCATCCCTCACGGAGGCCACAGCAGTGTGCTGAGTCCTCCACTCTGTCCCCTTGGCACTCTGGCAGCTTTGGTTGAAGAATAAGAAAAGAAGCAAAGTTTGGAGAGATGGCTCAATGGTTAAAATCACTGGTTGTTCAAACAACTTCCCACCGCTCACATGGAATTTCATCACCACTGCAACTATAGCATCAGAACATGCAATGTCCCCTTTCAGTTTCTACATGCACCCAGGTGCAAGTGATGCATAGATATAGACTCTGAAACACACACACACACACACACACACACACACACACACACACACACA
Source organism: Peromyscus leucopus (assembly GCF_004664715.2). Classification (NCBI taxonomy): domain Eukaryota; kingdom Metazoa; phylum Chordata; class Mammalia; order Rodentia; family Cricetidae; genus Peromyscus; species Peromyscus leucopus. Next base: position 56,565,830 of record NC_051084.1, read on the forward strand.
CACACACACTTTTTTTTAATTAAAAAATATTTTTATCTTTTTTCCCTGTTATAGTTCTTTGCCTTGGCTTAGCAGTTCACTCTCTTAAGTTTGGTTTATTAAATCCCAGGTTTATCAGTATCTAAGAAATTAAGGCTCAAGATTTCCTTTTTCAGGATAATCCATAATCCCTTCATTGTTTTTCTTCTCTGGCCTCTAAGTGAGTTCTCCATCGTGGAGACTGCCATTCTTTAATACCCCCTTTCTCACTGCTTAGGGATGCTTTGTAGTTTGTGGCATCCCTGCCACCATTACTCACTCTAGCCAGCATAGTCAGCTCCCTCTTATCCCCTCAAATCTTATATCACTATGTCTCTACGGGCTTCTGAATTCTCTCCGTTTCTTTGCACTCTGGAAATTTCAGGGGGCGGGGGAAATATCTGTTGCCTGGCACTAAAGTATCTTAGTTACTGCCCACTCTTGTACCACCTTACCATGTAAAAACCTATTTCTCAGGATCGTGAGTTTTTGAGCAGCTACTGCTCTCAATCCCAAAGCTATTTAAAAGGGTTGAGTATTTCTGAATATTACTGACTTGTATATATCTTAGTGTGTTTGGATGGCTATAACAAAATGTCATCAGCCCAGTAGCTGACAAAAACAAATATTTACTTCTCTCAATGGGAAAGGGTGCAGAGTCAAAGATCAAAGGCACATGCATATTTTCCTGTCTGAGAGGGACCAGTTTCTTCGTTCATAGGTTGAGCTTTCTAACTATGTTTATATAACATGAGGAGCGAGGAGACTTTCTGGGACACTGATCTCATTTATGAACCTTGACCTCATGACATATGTGCTGACTCTGCAAAGGCTCAAACTCTTAACATGACTTCATTAGTGACTAGGATTCAGCAGAGAAATTTGTAGAACGGTGATGTGTTATATACCCAAACTTGTTGATGATTAAAGTAACAAATATCTGCATATCTCTCTTACTTTAACAAATTGCAAAGTTCTTATATTCATATACTCTACACTCTCACTTCCATATTTAATGGTATGGAAGCCATTTTCTTGCTTTATTTCATGATAATTAATTCAACTATAAAATTCTTCAGCTGTATTTTCAATTTAAAATATATTATATATTCAATTATAAGATAAGTCAATTATGTATTGTTAAAAATATTCTCAATATTCAATGTTATGAGGTACCTGGGGACCTTGCTTACTTCAGGTGCTGTTTCTGTACTAGGTCTGAGCACAGTCTACAGTACATTTAAACCCTCCCTGCAGTGGTTGACCTCCTTGCTCACTGACCATACCAATACTGTCATAAAACACAATTTTAGGGCTGGTGAGATGGCTCAGAGATTAAAAGCACTAGCTGCTCTTCCAAAGGTCCTGAGTTCAATTCCCAGCAACCACATGGTGGCTCACAATCATCTATAATGAGATCTGGTGCCCTCTTCTGGTGTGCAGGCAAACATGTAGACAGAACATTGTATACATAATAAATAAATAAATCTTAAAAAAAAAAAAATTTAATTGTTTATTTTTTCTGGAAGTACCTTAGGAAGGCAACAGTATATGAATTCCAGGAAATGGGAGCAAGAATGGGAGCTGGGGTCCTATTCTAGTGTCCTAAAACTCTGGTAACAATTGGAAGATTCTTCCAAGGAAATTTTTATTTCTATACTCCTGTTCACTCTGCCCCTGGCTGCTGATATCTCAGGGACATTTTGGAATCATTGTCCTGTTCCAGCTATTCCTGCTCTACTGGGCATTGCTAGCTGCATTTCTGATCATGATTTCACTCTCACTGTCTGGTTCAAAATAAAATTCCAACATCAATATCCCTGTTTTAACTTCTCTGAGGCTATGATTATCTTATAGGAGAATAATAAACAAGCAAAATAGATTGAGTTATACCTCCTTCATGAATTTTGTTTTATAGATCTTAACGTTTTTATTTCCCGTTACATACCCAGTGTACTCTCTACCATTAATTGCTAGATTTTTTGTTCATGGTGTTTCTTATTTCCATGGGCAGCTGCTTTGTCCTTGTTAATGATAATTTTATATCCACCTTAAAATCTATTTCTGTCTCCTTCGTAGAAACATAGCAAATCATGTCATCACTTACATGGTTACCTTTCTTTAACATGTACATGTTACAGAAAAAAAATCAGCACATGCTTAGGTTTTTAGTTTCTTATGGGCCTTGTGTGCATTCTTCAAAGGGAAAAACAATTTTTCAAATCACAGATCTTCAGCCCTTGACATAGATAGCCATAAAATTAATGCACATTGAATAATGAAATAGATAAATGATCTATATGAATGTAGACTTAACATATACACACTATTAAAATATTAGCATAAATATTACTGAAAAGTGAAAATATATAACTCATCACTTTGATCTATAGGTACCAGCTACCAAAACTGAGAGAAAATACATTTTGCTTTTTAGACTACTGTATCTATAAAAGTTTGATACATCAATTCAAGAAAAGTAACACAGTGAGACAAAGCATTTGAAAGGCAGGACATGAGAACATTTGGAGGAAGAATGTCAAAATATTCAGTGGGAAAATAGTCTTTAACAAGTAGTGCCAGGGCAAGTGGGTATCAACATGCCAAAAAAGGGAGATAGCTATTATGTAACTCAGAATAAATCATATGTCTCTGTGTACAAAGAGAAACAGAATTACACAGCATTGTGGCCTTGGATGAATGAGTGATTTCTCAGATATGTCTTCAAAAGCAAAATAGGAAAAAAAGAGGGTGGCAAAAAAATATACAGGAATTATATATGAGCAAATGCTTTAACTTATGCTTCAGAGAACATAATCATAAAAATGACTAGAAACTCAGAGAATGGGCACATGTGTCTGGAAATCACTATAGCTTAGTGTCTAGTATGCACTATGAACTCTTATCATTGAATGATATAAAAGTAACTCAACTGAAAAATGGACAAAGGTTTGAGTCCATATTTTATCACTATATATATATATATATATCACTATATAGTATGTACATATGTATATTAATATATATTGAAAATAAGATCAGTAATTTGAAAAAATATGACTCATAACTAACATGACCTTCTAGGATAGCTATCATCAAATTGATAATCACAATGTTGGTGCAATTTTGACAGTTTTTCAAAAAGTGTAACACAGAGGTATCACATGACCCAGCAACTCTACTCCTAGGTTTCCAAACTGAAAACACGTCTCAATCAAAATTTGTGTAAAGATGATCATAGCATCAATATTCATAATACCCACACAATAATAACAACCAATTAGTCCTGCTGTTTGACTGCTAAACAGAGAAACAAAATAAAATTTATGCAATAGAATATTATTTTACCATTGAAAGGAATTAAGTTCTAACATTGCTTTGACCTGGATGGATCTTATAAACAATAAATCAAATAAGAAAAACAAAGATTACACATAACATTATATCATTTATTTGAAAGGCCACTTATGTAATAGTGGTTGCCAAAGGCTAGTGTAAGAGAAGAATGTGTAGCCACTGCTAAGAGATGTAAAAGATTTTTCACCTAAAGAAAATGGTTCGAGATAATATATTCATGATGCTTATATGATATCATAAAATATTTTAAAGAGAATACAATACCATCACTAAATAGAAAACTCAGTGTAGTAAATTTAATGTTTGTGAACAACAGATCAATGTTAATGGAAAAAAAATATAAAGATATCTTGACATAACAATGGAGAGGCTTGATAAGATTTCAGAGTTCTAGGAAGATTTCCACAGATGTAAGCCAATATCAGGCAGTAGAGCATGGCTATTAATGTGCATGTGTTTATCAAAGAATGACTGAGCAAAGTGCTAAGGAGCAATATTAAAATTGATTGCTGTGACCAAATACCTGAGAGAAAGACATCAAATAATTAAAAGAAGAATGCTCCCAGTCTCTGAAGTTTTGTTTTGAGGTTCTCTGTCACTTGGCTCTGTTGATTCTGAACCCTGCTGAGGGAGAACATTACCTGTGTGAAGGCAAGTGGGAAGCGCTAATTCGTTTGTGATGCGCAGACAGCAAAAGAGACAGCAAGTGGTGGTCCACCTGTCAAAGAAGGGCTTTCTGTCTTCAGTGACGTGTTTCCTCCAGCTAGACACTCTTCCTTGACATTTATTGTGCTATTATATGTGGAGAATTTCATATATGAGTACTTGTTTGAGCCATTTCCACCCCATGCTTTCCCCCTCCGACATCTCCCCTGCCACTTTCAAGTTCCTTCCGACTTTATGACCATTTCTTCTTTAATTACTATTGTGGATATATTCTGCTCAGTCCATCTAGTGTTTCTTTTAGGTGTATCTGTCTGGGGATGATCACTTGGAGAAAGCTACAGACAATTAATGGCTTCTAAGGGGGAGTCTTCCAGGGATATGCCACTTAGAGATTGTGCAATCCCAAGTGGGACACACCTTCTAAAGTTTTTGATACCTCCCAAACAGCACCACCTGTATGAAACCAAGCATTCAGTGTGCAAAATTGTGGGACGTATTTGTATTCGAACTACCAGAGGTATGATGGTATTGTGTAAGACACTGTAGGAAGGGAAGGGCTGATAAAAGAGGAAGGGAGGGGCACACAACTAGCAAAGGACCATCAGTATAATTCTTCCAGACTCTTACAGGATAGGAGAAGAATTGCTAAGCAAGCAAGAGGAGTCATTGGCATGTGAAAAGGATAGTCATAAGAATGAGAACACAGACTTGCAGAACAACACTGTGAAAATCCAGGGGAGAGATTATCACAGCTTTACTAGGGAGGTGACATCAATACTGAAGAGAATACTGGAAGTCTTTTAAATGAAAGAGTCAAATGAATACTAATTGCTAGAGAAAATTTTAGTATTTTTTTCAGGTAGGAAATTTATTCATGCTATTTCCAGTCTCGGGAATTAGTCATGATTTCAGAAAGAATTCTTTAATGCTCTCTATATATAACATAATTGTGAAAATATATATATATATATTTCTTTTCTCCTATCTCTTAAAATTCAACATATCTAAAAAGCTCTTGAATTTCTGTTGCAAATGCTTAAAATGTCATTAAAAAAATAACAATATCATGTTACAAATGACATGATCTCCTTTTTTATGAATAATACTCATTGTTTTGTAACTACGTCATGTAGTTCAATTTCATGGGCACCAGGTAAATACTTAGATGTTGTAAATAATAAAGTAATAAACAAATAAATCCAAATATCTCTTTGGTACGTGAACTCAATTTCCTTTAGACGTAGACCCACTAATAGGTTAGCTGAACTAGGTCCAGGGGCAAGTATTTCATGAGTTTATTCATGTAGAACTTAAAAACATTAATTGCATAGACATGGAAATATAATTATGGTTAAGGTGGGGAGGGGGGAATATCGAAATATGTAATTAAAAGAATACAATATAAAAGAATAATAGATCTTCAGTGATCTATGTGAAAAAAGAAAAATACATATGTGTGTATTTGTGTGTGTGTATATGTGTGTGTGGTGTGTGAGAGATGAGAAAGATATATATATATATATTCTTATATATATATCCATGCATATATTGTTCAAAAATACAAAGACAGTGGATGTCATATATTCCCTGACAAAAAATAATAATTATGTGAGGCAGTGCAGTAGTACAGTCGAGATTTAATCATTTCACAAGTATACATATACATATATATATTACAGTACATTATGTTGCATATGATATAAAAACATAATTATCTGTTCATTTTTATAAAAATTTCAAAATATAATATGAATACAAATATATGCATACATAGATACTGAGGCTTGAGAGATGGGTCAATGCATTTTGGATTATTTTATGATATATATTTTAGTTTAAATATAACTGCATAATTCTGCCATCCCTCTACTCTCTCCAGTCCCTCCCATGGACTACTTGCTCTCTCCTGAAATCAGTGTCTTGTACTTTGGTTATTGTTCTTAAATGTGTGTGTGTGTGTGTGTGTGCCTATGCCTAAATATATAAATGCAGCCTAGTCAGACTGTATAGTATCTAACCACTTGGTATTTGATAGCAACTAAGGGTCACATCAAACCAGGAAGACTATTTCTCATCCTCTCAATATTAACTGGTTGTCTATTGGAATGACTCTTCTTGTTTTTCAAATTGAACTACATCTGAAATTAACTACAACCCAAGTAGCTGATTATAACTTTGAGAGATTTTCCTTTTTTAATATTTATTTACTTATTTTACATCCTGATGGCAGTTTCCCCTCCCTCATTTCCTGCCAGATTCTACTCCCCTTCCCTTTGACTCCCCCCACCCCATTCACTTCTCCTCTGTTGTTTTAAGGCTGGGCAAGGCAACCAATATGAGGAATAGGGTCCCAAAAGCCAGCAAAAGAGTCCAAGATGGCCCCTCTCACACTGTTAGGAGTTCCACAAAAATATCAAGTTACACACCTGTAACATATATGTGGAGGGCCTAGATCAGTCCTATGCAGGCTCCCTGGTTGTAGGTTTAGACTCTTTGAGCTCCTATGAGCCCAGGTTATTTGATTCTGTGGGTTTTCTTGTGGTGTTCTTGACACTCCCTGGTTCCTTCGTCTCTCTCTTCAGTAGGATTCCCCAAGCTTGACCTGATGTTAGGCTGTGTGTCTCTGCACCTGGTTCTGTCAGTTGCTGGATGAAGGCTCTCTGATGAGAGTGGGCTAGCCCCCAATCTCAGGACATCCCATAGGCAGGACAGGCTGTAGGTCAAAGATTATGTAGCTGGGTTGGTTTCCCAATCCCTCCACTGAAAGTCTTGCCACAGGAGATGGACAGTTCAGACTTGTATCCCCTGTTGCTAGAAATCTTAGCTGGGGTCAACTTTGTAGATTCCTGAGACTTTCCATTTCCTTTCAGGTTTCTACCTGACCCTAAAATGCTCCCCCTTTTCCAGTCATCTCTGTCAGTACTCCCATCACTCTGCCCATCTGATCCTTCATGTTCCCATCCCCACCTGTTCCCAGTCCACCCATGAATTTTTTTCTATTTCTCCTTCCCAGGGAGATCTGAGTGTCCTCCCTTGATTCCTTTTTGTTATTCACCTCAAAACCCAGCAATACCACTATTGGACATATACCCAAAGAATGCTAAATGTAGCTCCAATGTTAAAATGTCTTTTAATAAAAACATCCTGGGGGCAGATATTAGGATACATACTGAAAGATCAGAGAGACAAAGGAACAAGCCATGTCTTATACCTCTAGGACTCCTCAGCCTGAAAAAGCCTCTAGCTGAAAGGGACGCTTCTGCCGAAAAGTCTTTAGTGCCTTCTATACCTTCCTCTGCCCAGCCATCACTTCCTGGGATTAAAGATTTGTCTGCTTCCCAGTACTAGGATTAAAGGTGTGTGCCACCACTGCCTGGCTCTGTTTTCTCTCCTAGACTGAGTCAATCTCATATAGTCCAGGGTGGTTTTGAACTCCAAGAGATCCAAACAAATCTCTTCCTCCAGAGTGCTAGAATTAAAGGTGTGTGCCACCACTGTCTGGCTTCTATTTTTAATCTAATGGCTTGTTCTGTTCTCTGATCTTCAGGCAAATTCTATTAGGGTACACAATATATCATCATCACATTTCCTCTTTTATGTCTGAAACAACAAAAGAAGGTTATAACTAATATAAGAAAATCCTGTATATAATAAGTATATAGTCAAGAATTACATTAACAATGTCTGGTCCATTAACTTCTGACAGATTCAGAGAAAATAGTCTATTATTTATCCTATTTTGGTGACTCCAAAATGTACCTAATTCACATTCTATCCTAACTTGTATTGCCAACTGAAAACTATCTTGTTCTTTTCTATGATCTTCAGATAGATTATATAAGGGTACACAATATATCACCACAGCTAAATCATACCATAAGGACACTTGCTCAACTATGTTGATAGCAACTTTATTCATAACAATCAGAACCTGGAAACAACCTAGATGCCCCTCAACTGAAGAAGGGATAAAGAAAGCCTGGTACATTTACACAATGGAGTACTACTTCGCTGTGAAAACAATGACATCATAAAATGTGCAGACAAATGGATGGAATTGGAAAAAAAACTTCATCCTAGGTGAAGTAACCCGGAAAGACAAGCATGCCATGTATTCACTCATAAGTGGATGTTACATGTAAAGTACAGGGTAACCAACCTACAGTTCATAGCCACAGAGAGGAGTTTTCTTTTTAACTAAATCATTTGAAGTGGAAAGACCCACCTTTAACCTGGACCACACCTTCTGGCAGCAGCGTACATAAGGGGCCTAAAAGAAGGGAGATCATTGCTGCTCATTGCCTGCTTGCTCTAGCACATGCTGGCAAGTCCAGTCCTTGACTAACATTAGAGCCTACTTCTTCATAATTCTAAAATGTACTGAGGACCAGCTGAGACACTCAGCCTTGTGATCTGAACAACTCAGTACTTTTGATATTTGGTATCAAATATATATATATATATATATATATATATATATATATATATATATTGCAAGCTAAGTAAGGAAAAATACAAAATGTACAGTTAAAGGAGAAAAGATGTAGGTTTTTTTTTTTTCTTACTCTTTGGAGGTCTGCCACCTAGCTCCCAAATAAATACAAGGAGACTTATTCTTATTTATAAATACCTGGCCTTAGCTTGACTTATTTCTAGCCAGCTTTTCTTAAATTATCCCATCTATCTTTTGCCTCTGGGGTTTTACCTTTCTCTATTCTATATTTCTTTCTTTCCTTCTTACTCCATGGCTGACTGGGTGACTGGCCCCTGGAGTCCTTCTCTCCTCCTTTTCTAGCTCCTCCCTCTTCTGTTTATTCTCTCTGCCTGGCAGTCGTACCTATCTCCCTCTTGCCTAGCTATTGGATATTCAGCTTCTTTTTTTTTTTTTTTTTTTTTTTTTTTTTTGGTTTTTCGAGACAGGGTTTCTCTGTGTAGCTTTGCGCCTTTCCTGGGACTCACTTGGTAGCCCAGGCTGGCCTCGAACTCAGAGATCCGCCTGGCTCTGCCTCCTGAGGGCTGGGATTAAAGGCGTGCGCCACCACCACCCGGCGATATTCAGCTTTTTTATTACACCAATTAGCATTACTTAGACAGGCAAAGTAACACATCTTCACAGAGGTAAACAAATGTGACATAAAAGAATGCAGCACATCTTTGCATCATTAAACAAATACTCCACAGCAGTAACAAATGTAACACATCTTCAACTAATACCCCACAATGAAAAGGGATAGCAGGAAGAACAATGGAGTTAAATTGGGTGTTCAAGGGGATAAACAGATTAAAGAAAAGTCTGTTGTTAAATGGAATAAACGGAGTGGTAACCTCAGGGCAATATCCCAGCTACTCTTATAACTTGTGAAAAAGAATTGAAGAAAACCTCAGAGTCCAGTGTGGTGGTACACGCCTTTAATCCTAGCACGTAGAAGGCAGAGGCTGGCAGATCTTTAACTGCAAGGCCAGCCTGGTCTTCAGTGAGAGTTCTAGGACAGCCAAGTTTGGGCAATGAAGGAAACTATCAAAAACAGAAAGCTGGTGAATCAAATGAGGTGGCAATGTTTCAGCCCCAGCAAGCAACAGAACTTGGCAGCTTCAGTCATGGGTTATAGCTTTAGACTCAAGGATAAAAATAAGGGATTATGGAATCTTCCTCCATGACTAAGTAAAGCTGCTGAGGCCAGGTGTGTGGCAGGGGTGTCCCTGCACAGAGGCCCAGAGAGGCCATTGTGTGAAGTTACACAGGTGAAGCCTGGATTACCTTGGAGACGCCAAGATTTTGGAGATGCCAGAGCCATAGGATACCTGCTGAGGAAAGCTGCTAAGAGAGAGTGGAACGAGCCCAAGAATAAGAAGTATGTTGGCAGTCAACAAAGTTGAAAGGAGTTGGAGATCTGAAGAGTGTTTTGACATCAGATTTGGAGATGCAGAGTTTGGAGTTCGCCCAGCTGGTTCTCAGTCTTGCTTTGGTTCAGTCCTTTCTCACTGAGCTCCCTTTTGGAATGATTATGTATACCCTGTGCCATTGCATGTTGGAAGTATGTAATCTGCTTTTTGTTTTTATTTTATAGGCGATTCCAATTTAGGGATTGCCAGGAGTCTCAGAAGAGACTTTGGACTTTTAGACAGGGTTGAAACTGTGGCAGACTATGGCAACTTTTGAAGTTGGACTTAGTGCAGTTCTGCATTATGGCTACAGCTTATAGGGGTGAGGGAATGAAATGTGGTTTGAAAAAAAAATACAGCCCCTAGACCATAGAGAATGGCACTATTAGGAGGTATGGTCTTTTGGGAGTAGGTGTGGCTTTGTTGGAAATGTGTCACTAGGAGGTGGGCTCTGAGGTCTCTGATATTCAAGCCAGGTCAGTGTGACAGTAACTTTCTGTTGCCTATGGATCCAGATGTAGAACTCTCAGCTACCTCTCCAGCATCATGTCTGCCTACATGCCATCATGTTCCCCACCATAATAATGGACTAAACTTCTGAATTGTAAGCCAGCCCAAATTAATGGCTTCCTTTAATGTTTTCCTTTATAAGTTGCCATAGTCATGGTGTCTCTTCACAGTGGTAGAAACTCTAACTAAGACAATATCCCATTACCAATGATCTTAATTTTGTTTTGTTTTGTTTTGTTTTTCAAGACAGGGTTTCTCTGTGTACCTTTGCGCCTTTCCTGGAACTGACTTGGTAGCCAAGGCTGGCCTTGAACTCACAGCGATCCACCTGGCTGTCTACCGAGTGCTATGATTAAAGGCATGTGCCACCACCGCCTGGTACTAATGATCTTAACACTGATCATTTGATGAAAATAATGTTTTAGATTTGCTCATTTTGAGCCTCTGATATATAAGCATATAAATACTTTAGGAAATGTGTATGTGCGCGCCCCTTATACCTTATCAAACTTAGATAATTAGTTTTATTTATCCATCAAAAATTCTTATGTAATAGCTATTCTAATACATTCACTAAACTGTGATTTAATTCTCCCTAATTCAACATATGGCATTGAACTATAAGGAAGTATTTACAGACTTTCTATTCATTATATCACTTTAAAAGAATATATTTCCATTTTTGCTAGTCTATAGTCCTTTCTAGAGTACATAATCTATGTTTAAATTGTCCAAGATTCAGCCAGTAAGGGCCTTGTTAAGCTTCTCTCATGTCCCTTTATTTAGACACCCGTCATCCCTTGAGCATGATTCTATTTTCTGGATGACAGGTTTTATTGTTTGGTTTCTTTTAATAACTAACACACACTAAAATTATGTAATCTGCTCTCTTTCCTAAACAGTAAATAGATATATACTATAGATATATCTGTCATTTCAGCAAAACTCTTCCTTATAATAAAGAACAAAGATGCATGTTTATGTGGCCATACGTATTTTGTTGAAGAGGGCCACTCTTATTCTTTGTAGGTAGCTGTTTTATGTCTATAATAATAAATAGGTATAAGTGATTTGAGATCTTCATTAATATCTACACGATTGTATATTCATGTTCTAATTCAATGCATAGCTATGAGAAATAATTATTTCCTTTTTATAGACTTAAAATTGATTTTAATGATACATTCCTGTGTGAAGAAGCAAAAATAATTTTGCTCCATATCCTTAATAAGTAAAATTAGCATCCCCACTGAGAATATTAGGAAGTTACAGAGATTAATTTTGCCATATTTATTAAGAATGGATATTCTGCACTTTTTAAAGAGAATGGAGGGAATATTGAACTTAATAGAAAATATAATGGTTGGAAATATAAAGCATAATAAAATAATGTAAAGTGATCAGGGCAATTGGATATAATAAGGACAAGCTATGCTTACTGCACTTTGGTCTAATTTTAACCTTTTCAAAAGTTTGTATTTAAATACTATATTTTATTTGTGCCATAATAGTCAAAAATAAACACAATACCTGTAAATCCATGTTCCCCGTCCCAATTACCTGCTCCCAAATAATTGACTCATAGGCTGAATATGAATTATAAATGCTCTTAAATGCTAAACCAATAGCTCAGGCTTGTTTCTAGCTAACTCTTACACTTAAATTAATCCATAATTCTTATATATGTTTAGCCACATGGCTTGGTACCTCTTCTCAGTACAGCATTCTCATCTAGCTTCTCTGCATTTGCCAGCGACTCTTTGACTCCAACCTTCCTCTTTCCAGAATTTTCCTTGTCTACCTCTTGGGCTCAATATCTTCCTGCCCAGCTATCGGTCAATCAGCTTTTTATTAGCAGATGAAAGTAATATATATTCATAGTGTACAAAAAAACTGTTTCACAGCAAATACCTTCAGTTTTAATTTTTCAAAATGTGCAACAATATTACTCGATTAGAAATTTGCATGTTCTTTCGATCAAGGTTTAGCATCATTAGTCTAATAAACTGAAAGATTTTTCCTGTCTCAAGCATATTGAATACAAATTTTAATATATGGTCATTATTATAAAGACTAGGGGAAATATTTAATTAATGATTTATTAAAAATTTATGAAAAAAATGATTACTTGAGTTTATATGAAATATTAGCACTTGTATTGAATCCTTAGATAAGGCTGGAAAAATGTGGGCTTAGCACACATGAAGCTGGTTTCCTTCTCTAGCATGACCAAAAAAAAAAAAAAAAAAAAAAAAGAAAGGAAGAGATTATTCACTTGTTAAGCTCTTTCTCTTTGAAATTTTACAAGTTTTTTGCCAGCTCTTGGCAGATTTTAGAATTTAGTCAATCAGTGTAAAAATTCTTCTGAGTTCTTGCAGAAATTCTGTTGTTTATTAACACAAGACCCATATGCTTTAAATACTAAAAGTGAGAAGGAAAAGTTACATCTCTGAATAATTTAAAAGTTGTCCTTGAGTCTCATTCATGAGGAATGCAGGACATTATACTGAATTTATTGACAATAGGATTGTTTAAAAATGTAGTTCTTAACTGGGCAGTGGTGGCACATGCCTTTAATCCCAGCACTTGGGAGGCAGAGCCAGGCAGATCTTTGTGAGTTTGAGGCCAGCCTGGTCTACAGAGCAAGATCTAGAAAAGGTGCAAAGCTACACAGAGAAACCCTGTCTCGAAAAAAAAATGTGGTTCTTATTATTATAAAAATTTTGGTTCAATAAAAAATTTTGAATCATGATATATGGACTTATTAGCTATACATAAATAGTTACAAAACTAACAAATTAATAAACAAGTGACATATATCTTATGCTATTCCATAGATGAAATTAAAAGGTTCTAGTGAAAGAAAGGAGACAAGTAAAAGAAGGGACTGGGGGATGGAAGAGAAAATTTGGGATAAAGTGAGAACAAACTGTAGCAATGTACATGTTTGAAAATCTCACTGTGAAAATAATTTATTTATATTCCAACAAAAATAATAACAATTTTAGAACCTAGAGACTTGATAAGAATATTTAACAAAATGGAATTTTAGCCAGTTATTTGTGGTTTGAACAGTTATAACTTTACCAAGCTTTCTGGGTATTTTTTCGGCAGTGTTCAGAGCCATTCTGTAACTGTACATTAAAATGACTGTCTTGTATGTGTTTGGCTTCCTATTGAGTTCCTGCAGTGTGTAATGCTACCCTATGAGAAAGTGGACCTACCCACATGATGCTCAATGCCTACATCAATCTAATGAATTCTATCTGAAAATTAAATTTTAAGGAGTAATTTCTCCAGGTGGAAATGGCCTATATGATCTGTACTGTTTTATGTGTAAAAGTTAATGTCTGGACATCACAAGAAGTAAAATATTTTAAGAGTGTTAGATGAAAAATAAAATAAGAAACTAAACATTTGATCATCTTAAATTTGTAGACAATGTATACTAATTTAGTATTAAAATTTGATATATTAGGCTGAGGAGGTAAAGGCATTCAGTCTTCTATGCCAAAGATTGGGGATGGGCATTCCACATTTCTGTGCACTTTTTTAAAAATATTAAATTACATATTTCATTATTTAAAACAATTTTTACATTAAAAATATTTTGATCATGTTCTTCCATTCCCTCAAGTCCTTCTAAATCTTCTCCCCTGCCCTACCCAATTCACTTTAAATTCTTTCTCAAAAAGGAAACAAAACTGCAATACAATAAACCTCCCCAAACCAAGAAAAACATAAAACCATGGCCCCTCAAAACAAATAAACAAACAAAAAGCAATTTAGTATTAAAACCTTCAAGTCATGGGAGAAGAAAATTGAAGAAGATATCAAACAGTGGAAAGATCTCCTATGCCTGTCGATCAGTTAAGATTAACATAGTAAAAATGACCTTTTCTACCAAAAGTAATCTATAGATTCAATGAAATACCCATCAAACACAATTCCCCATAAACCTTGAAAGGGCATATTCAGCTTTATATGGGAACACAAAAATAAACAGGACAGATAAAATAATTCTAAATAAAGAACTACTTGAGGTGTCACCATCCCAACTTCAGGTTGTACTGCAGGGCTATAGTAATAAAAACACCACGGTATTGCCACAAAAACAGATGTGATCAATGGAATTGAATTGAAGACACAGACATAAATCCATATACCAATGGACACCTGATCTTTGATTTTTAAAAAGGCCAGAAATACACACTGGGGGGAAAAACAGTAACTTTTGTGCATTTTGACAAGTTGTGATAATTTTGTGTTGAGGAATGAGAGCTAACTTTTCTATGGGTATAAGGATAAATATTTAGATTACAGTTGGATTCTATATCAAAGGCTCAGAGAATATCATGGAAGAAGGAGTAGAAAGATTATCAATACAAGAGAACCTGAAAGACTATACTGTCAAATAGTATCTTCCAGATGTGACAATGATGTTTCACTCACTAATTTACACCAATACTTTGCCTGCATAAAACCTACAAAGAGGATACCTGTCAATATTCCAGCATGGAAGATGGAAAGTCTTAGAATTACAAGGCTTCACCCCTGGTTCGAAAAGCTATCCATAGTCTGTGACTCCCATGGGAGGGAGAATTGGTTTTCTTTATGGAGGTGCTATAACAAGACTGAGCTTCCTCATGTTAATGAGATGATGGACTCCTCTTGGCATTGTGCCATAGTTGCATGAGCTTCCAGAGTTGTATGAGTCACCCTATTCCTTTCAAGAGGAAATGTTTCAAATCAAGGGAAACAGTCACACAACACCATCTGGGGAACCCAAACAGGCTCAGAGGTAGTCACAGATCCGTTCTGAGCATGATAGTGATGGAGAATCAAAGAACAGTCTGTGATATCTTTGTGCATTGTTTCTTCCTAGGGGAGGTCTAAAAGTTCCAACTGCAATCCCTGTCCAGGATCAGTTGCTTTATTTCTACCTGGTTCTGTGAAGGCAGTATGAAGGCCTAGGCTTGACTTCAAGGACTCCATCTTAGGGAAGGGCCACCATCTTAGACCACCTGCTGCACTCAGTTCTAGAAAGAATCTCCATAATGTGCCATGGCAACTTGAACAGATACAGGGCAGTGAAGTTTAGCAAGATCCAGATATTCCTGCAATTTATGGTTCTTGAAGATATCTAGATAATCCTGCTCAGCAGCCCAGATAATCCTGCTCAGCTTCCAAAATATGTAGCCCAATGGTTTCAAATGTGGTTTCGTGCCCAAAGTCTAGACCAATAGTTTCAGAAAATCACCTTGCCCCATATCCCTTCTACCCAATCCCAAGTTGCCAAAGTATGTAATTTCCGATTTGAATTTTTTCCCTATAAAAATTCTATACTCCTGGGCCGGGTCATGGAATTTTTCCTCTATCTGCTGTGTCAGAGCATAGGTTGGCAGCCTAGGTTTGAATCTGATCATAAAAAGACTCTTATGTGCTTACATCGAAAGCTGGCTCCTTGGTGGTCTCTGGCTGTTCCATGGCACAGGTACAACAGTTCCTAGCTTTTGCTGTGATGGGCTCAGCTCTAATGCAAACTCCTCTAGACTTCTCCCTACTGTGCTTTAGTTTGAAGCAGTGATAGTGGGGGCAAGGCTGGTTTTTGCCTGTGGCCCTATGCAGTTTCAGGAATTCACTTTCATGTACTGACACAGATCCATGGTTGTGGTGCTCTGCCCAGCAGCTGGACTCTAATGTGGCTGTTTCTTTGGATATTGCCCCTCGGACATCCTCTTACATTTATCCTTCTGCTCCTTCAAATTTAATAAAGGGACTTTCCACCTAGATGGTAATGACCAAATTTGTGATCTTCCTGTGGACGTACAGGATAGGTAACATCCAGTGGCCTTTGTAGCTCCGCATTCTTGTATTTAGTTCTGTGATAAGCATCTTTCACTTTGTCATCAACTAACAACAAAACATAAGAATCAACTTGCAGAAACGTAATAGGCCTACTGAAAAAGAAAGTGCAGGGACTAGAGGTCTAGGTCCATTTGCAAGTTTTAGAGAGGAAATCAGAAGACAGACATCCTGTGTTTTATTCTGGTGATTCTGAATTTAGGTAACAGAATCATTTACAATTCACTCCCTACAAGTATCCAAGGCTTGACCATTACCATCCAGAAGGAAAAGGCCTGTCTGGAACTCTGCAACATCAGTTCATGCATCAAGTGCTCTGCTTTTCAATCCCATTTATTTTTATTAGTTCAGTGTGTATATTCTAAATTTTCTTATGAGTTCAGATAGGAAAAAGAAGGATGTTGGCTTTGTTTATTTTCAGTCACTTCTGGAAGTCTCAGAAGAGGAATTTCTTTTGTTTGTCACATTCATTATACTATTTAAAGGGAAAGTTATCCTCTAAAATTTTACTGCATTTACATTCTTAGAATTAGTTGCCAGACTACTTCGTTCCCAGGCTTAGGCCTTCTGGTCTGGTTTTAAAGTTTCTGTTGTTTACCCTATTAGACACCATCCCATTGTACCATTTGTTATTATTATTATCATCAACTTTATTATTATTATTATTATTATTATTATTATTATTTGTTATTAATTTTAACATAGCTGCATGGTGTGTTCATTGAGATATGTTATCACCACATTCTCTTAAGAAAAGTATTTATCCTGAAAAGCAAACTTCAATCTCAGGAATTTAGACCTCAGATAAAGAAATTCCAGCACCACCCCCAAAAAACTTATGGGCTTTAAGAGGTGATCCTGAGTTTTAAAGTTTTGCTAGAGAGACAGGTTGCTCTAAATAGCAATCAGCATCCTAGGCTTCCTTGCCTCAGTGTTGCATGTTTTACTAGCTGTTATCTGACTTATCACTTCCTTTGTCAGGATATGTTGTAGGCAATATGTAAAGCAGAAAAATAATAAAAGTCTAATGACTGGTAGAATTATAGAAGATTACAGAAGGAATAATAATACATCATCAATTATGTTTTATAATGTCAAGTTAGAAAATTATTTTAAATTATAAAATACAATACTTGAATAATGACTGAAGGCTGTCTATACAATCAACTACAACAATTGCTAAAGAGAGATGTCATATTAACTTACATAATAACCCATTAATGTTGTAGTTAAGTCTTTCTTTTCATAGTTATTCTCCAAGGGTTATAGTTGGGTGTTAAATCAACAAAGCTCAAAATTTATGCATGCTTTGAAAACAGTATAATACGCGTGTTACTGAGAGTCTTCAAAGATGACCCTTTCAAAGGTAAAGAAGAGCAAAATATGTATTTAATCATTCTTTAAGCTTCTCTATTATTTTAACCTATGGCCTACAATTTCACAACTTAAAAGTTAGTATGATGAAAAGAGAAATCATTTCAGCACAGTTAAGTAGGTCAAACTGAACCCATTGTATAAAACATCGTGTGGCTAACAATTTAACAGCATCATAGTACCTATGTTAAGGGATTTGACTCTAGCACTAAGCTTCAAAACAGAAAGGAAATTAATTTCCACTGGAATTACACTCAATCCAGGTATACTCACATGGAAGAGAGAAAAGACGAGGTCAAGAAAATGTAGAAATCAAGGGAACTAGAAACAGCTTTCGCTACTTGTCAGGCTCCTTTTAAAGGCTTTGCCGTTTCCTTAATATGTCATCAAATGTATTATAAAGGAACCAAGAGAAGAGCCAGCCAAAATGTTTATTTTTAAAATTAGAGAAAAATTAACACTAATAATTTAGCTAAGGACCTGGAAGATGGCTTACCAGTTCAGAATACCGATTGTTCTTTCAGAGGAGATGGGTTTGATTCCTAATCCATTGGTGGCTCACAACCATCTGTAGCTCAAGTCCCAGGAAATTTGACACCCTCTTAAGGTCTCTACAGCCACTGTACACATGATACACACATACATGAAAGCAAAACCCCCATACACATACACAAGACACTATAATAAAGCTTTCAAACTTCAAAATACTAGAAGATAATCATAATATAGATATGAAATAATAAATAGTTTGTGAGTTTAGATAACTCTGATCTTTGTGGAAACTCTTTCCTAGTTGTGATGGCTGTTCTTGGTTGTCAACTTGAACTACATCTGGAATTAGATGAACCTAAGTAACTGGATACACCTGTGAGGAATTTTTTTCTTAATTACATCATTTGACAAGACAAGACACATTTTTTTTAAAGATTTTTATTTATATATTTATTATGTATACAGCATGTATGACTTCAGGCCAGAAGAGGGCACCAGATCTCATTACAGGTGGTTGTGAGCCACCATGTGGTTGCTGGGAATTGAACTCAGGACCTCTGGAAGAGCAGTCAGTGCTCTTAACCTCTGAGCCATCTCTCCAGCCCCGACAAGACACATTTTTAATCTGGATCTAAAATAGTAAAAAAAAAATAACATTATTTTAGGGGTTGTTTGTGGCATATGCAGCTACTATTTTAATTATTTGACATTAATTTTAGTTTGACAATACCTACATTATAATATACAATATATGCTCATTTTTTATTAGGCAAAGCATATCAACAGCCAACAACATGACTAGTATGTTTTAATACACCAATCATCCTAGCCCTTTGGATGAAAAGTTAGGAAAATAATTAGTTCAAGGCAAGCTTTGACCATATAGTGAATACCTTTTAAGTTATATTCATATATACATAAAATAGAACCTCTATTCTTAATACAATCAAGAGTTATATAAACCAATTAAAGTAAAATAAAGTCTATCAATAAAATCAGCTATAAGAAGTTTTCCAGAGATATATGCACTTGTCCAACAAACCACAAAAAATACTATTTAATAAAATAAAATATCAAGAGTTTTTTTTAAAAAAAATTTAGAAAAATTGTTCAGTGTACTCATATTTACCTTTCAATCTTGACCTATTTATTCTTGCCCTCTGATGTGGGGGCAATAGTGCTATGACTACCTAGAGAACTTATGAACATTAGTAGATATTTAAACATTTGTTTATAAGTTAGAGGGTTTTTTTAAAGGAACCATCAATGCCAAAAAAATTTGTAATATAAACATGAAAACAATAGTCTTGATCTATTACACCCAACCCCACATCCCTGAATAATGCACAACAAATTAAACTTTGTAGCTGTACATTGCCCTAAGATGCATGCCTGTTGAATGTTCTAGAAGATAAAAAACTAAATGTGTTATTAGCACTTCAATTTGATATTGAAAAGTGATGATATTGATTTTTGAAAATGACACTTTTACTTTTTTCTTATTGAAGCATTTCCATTGAAAATTTTCAATTACATTCCAACACAATTTTGATAAATTTAATATATTTATACACATTTAGATAAATTTATATTTTGTGTAAAATTATTTCTTGAATAACAGTGCATATATAAATATGTTTCACAACTTTGAATATTTTATATTTTCATTATTTTGTATATTTTTGAAGGGAAATATTAAGCTATAATTCTAAGTGTATTTTTAGGAGTGATGAAGTAAATAAGTTTGCTGTGAAAAATTACAGACAACTTGTTATTCAGATGTTTGATAACATAATTATTAAGTCTATGCAATGGGTTCATAAACATTAGCAGTATCAACTAAAGGATATGTCATCTGAAATACCTTTTCATAAAAATCAGTGTTTATAGCTATTGTTGTCACATTTGATTTTAGTAGAATAAAGCCTTGGAATAAGAAACTTATAAGGATTCATATGCATAAAACAGCAGAAGAAAGGGGTCTATAAGCAGAAAGATTAAAAACAGAACTTGTGAACTCAGTATACATTCATACTCACTTGCTTCAAACATTCAAATGAAATCTAGGAAACCATGTTAGTTTGTCTCTTTTATTTTATTCCAAGTAAACTTTTTACTTAATGTGTGAAAATCACACTGAATTCTCACCATTTAAGTAAAAGGGTATAGGTTGATTCTCGATTGTTAAGAAAATGGTTAATCACACAAGGTTATGAATCTGATTGTATGAAACAATTAGCTCTGCATAAAAAAATATCAACATCAACAACAACAAAGCTGCTCTACCAATACAAATCACACCATTAAGGGAGGTCAACCATTCAGCTACACAAGCCAATGGTCCCCACGGGATGGGCGCAACATATTTTCTCTCCTGGAAGAACAATTAAACACACATTTCCAGCTGCTGGCAGTTCCACTGTGGCATCTTAATTTAGGAAAGCATCTTTGAAACAGAGGTAATGAAGAAAAATTATGTCTGCAGTGAATTCAAAATGAGCACAAGTAAAAAGTACAGGGTCAAAATCACATGCCACTTAAAAACCAGAGCCCTGTGATTTTATTTTTTTTTTAGAGTTACAGAGAGCTTTATTAGAAAATAAATGGGGGGAGGGGAGCCAGGCAGGCCTGGGGGAAAGGGGAAGGGAGAGGTGGCAGGAGCAGAGCAGAGAGCAGGGAGCAGAAAGGGAACAGAGAGAGAGCAGAGAGAGAGAGCCTGTGATTGTTTTTTTAACTTCAAACCTATTCTGGGATTTCGTTGACTTGCAGTCAGCGTCCTTTGTAAGTTCAACTGGCTCAGTATAGGCTGGCTACTATAAAACTGTCAAGTAAGGATCTAGAAGTGCTTATGTTTTTATCTTTCACTGGTACATGGACTGAGCTATTTGGGCCTGGTAGCCTCTCATTAGTAACTGGATTTTCTCTAGTTCTATGAGTTTTTGTTTTTGCTTTTGTTGTTGTTGTTGTTGTTGCTTTGGGTTTTTTAAATTTTTTTATTATTTATTTATTTATTTTTTACAACTAGATATATTTTCTGTCTTTTACTGTACTTGGAAAGCTGACTCCAGGAATTTTCCTCTTGCTTAGGACATAGGTACGTAGGAGGCATAGGAAACATAGGAGTTCAGAGGTCAGGAGAGTAATTTGTCAAGGTTCCTGTTCCTCTCTTTGAGCTATGAGCCATGAATGGTGTATGAATAACAAGCAAACCTACCAGACCTTTAGCCACCATTTTTCCTCGGCAGAGGCCAAACCTAGAATTTTAGTAAGTTGTTCAATTTCCATTCTTTCTTAATATGTCCATCTAATGTTGGGCTCATTGTCGTCCAGAATTTGTCTCCAGAGTTTATTAATGCCATCAGTTTTTTCTTCATAAAATGATTGTTTTGAAACTTAATTTAGCATTATTTTTTATTGAAGAGAAACTGACATATGAAAACTTGCACCAATAACAAGTGTTCAGCTGGATGGAGTCTCACAAGCTGACCAATGGAAGGAACATCCAGAACAAAGCAGTTCATTACCTCGCATCACAGGGGGCTCCTTGTACCATATCCTGTCACTGACCTCTAGGGTTAAAATGATCTTGCCTTCTAGTGCCAAAGTTACACTGTTGTCTTAGTTGAATTAAATGGCATCAAAGAGTGAATACTCTTTTGAGTTAGGCTCACTGTTTGTCCAAGGGAGCCTTTTCTTTCACCTCTTCCTTTCATCCTATTTCATTATTCTTCCTATATGTGTAAAAAGAAAAAAAGATGGCTCACTAGAAATTTAGAATTATTCCCATTCTTTTCTTGATTGACAGTCACATATTGAACAAATTCTTTGTTATTAAATGATTTCCCCCAAAAATGACTTCTGCTGTCAATAGATCCAGATACTCATTCTGATGATTGTAGGCATTACGTAGAGGAAGCATCCTCTAAGCTGTAAACCCCATTTGCTCTATTTCATCCTTGTCTCATTTCCACGGGATTGTTTAAAAATTTCCTCCCTGAAGGAAGTATTTATAGGCTTTAATCCTCACTCAAGTCAACTCAGAAATAGTTAAGTAGTAGGTGGAATCCATCATAGATTGGACCACCTCATTCATTCATTACTTGGTGCAGACTCTATATGGTGATCCCAATACGAGTGTCTATGTCCTACAATCAGCTTATTTATGCAACACATCTCTTCCTTTTAAAACAGAGTTCAATTTTGTTTAAAGCACCAGTATCTGCAATATGTGATCCATTGTAGAATGAAATTTTCCTGTGTCTTGCCAAGCCTGCAGCAGCTTATAAAATAATCACTCAAAGACTTACTATTAATTGCAAAGTGTTTGGTCTATGGCTCAGGCTTCTTTCTAGCTAGCTCTTTTATCTTAAATTAACTCATTTCTGTTCATCTATGCACCATCATGTGTCTTGTGGCTTTACCTGTATTCTGTTACATCTTGCTCTCTTCTGTGGCTTGCCTCTTCCAACTCTGCCTTTCTCCTCCCTGTATCTCTGCTTGGATTTCCTGCCTGCATCTAAGCTGCTTTGCCATAGGCCATAGCAGCTTCTTTATTAACCAATGGTAGCAAAACATTCACAGCATACAGAAAGACTATCCTCCAATTGTTTGCTCCCCTGATAACTATTGAAAAAAATTAAAATGTGGAGTTTATCACTTTAAATAAAGTAACTATTTTGAATATTTATTAAGCTATCCACATTCAGATTATAATCATAAGCAACTATGAGGTATTTAATAGTCTTTCGGTGTTATTATTTAAACTTTCCCTTTTTTTCCTAACACTTCTTCTTTTTACTATTTCCCCACATATTCACTTATGTTATGTCTCCTTATGTCTTTCCTTTTATCCATATATTTGTTCTATCTTTATTCATCTTCTGATTTCTTCTGTAGTCTTCACCATGGCAGTGGTGAAGAAGCTTTCAGCTTCTTCAAATCCATTTTCCTTCCAATATGTGTCTTTGAAATCAATGATTAACTTTCCAACTTTAATGCTGTTGGAATCCTCAGAAAGAGCAGAATCACAGTCTTTTTGCTAATTTTGCCTTCCCTGAATGCTATAGTGTAGTTTATTTGTTTTCCTAAGGAAGTTCCCGCCATTATAAACAATCTAACCAAGAAAAGAAGAAAAACATAGGTGGAGATAAAAGTGATAATTCTTCCTATCAGCACATATAAGATCAGATAAAATCCTTTAACATTTTAAACTTATTAAACAATCACAGTACCCTACAACATTTCAGAAAAGTTAAGGTTATCTCTGTCTAATGTATAGAATCTGTCTTGATAACTTTTCTATTGCTATGATAAGACACCACAACTGAGGCAACTTATAAAAAGAAACTGTTTAACTTGGAGCTTACAGTTTCAGAGTGTTCAAATCCATGATGGCATAGCAAATGTAAGGTAGCAGAAATAGCTCCAAGCTCATATTTTGATATACAAGCAAGAAACCGAGAGAGAGAGAGAGAGAGAGAGAGAGAGAGAGAGAGAGAGAGAGAGAGAGAGAGAGAGAGAGAACAGAACAACACTGGGGATGGCAAGTCTTTCGAAAGGGTCTCTCTTCCCCAGGGACACACCTTCCAATAAGGCCACACTTCCTAATCCTTCCTGAGCAATCACACTAACTGGGGATCTAGTATACCAAGTATTCAAATGCATGAGCCTATGGGGACATTCTCATTCAAACTATCACAACTTTATGCCCATCTGAAAAATCAGCTATGAAATAATAGTGGTAAGTCCAGGTGTATTTACTGCTCGAGATGCAGTGGGACCTGGGAGAATGGGGCAAACTGAAGGCTCATGCAACAGCCAACTTTATCCAGAGCATCAGACAATTTCTTCTCTGGGGGTTAAGAGAAGTCACACGAGTAAAGTGTACACTGAAAAGGGGCAAGGTACATGTGGCAGAAAAGCCACATGTGAGAAAAATATGTTTTTCCATAAGGCATATACACAAAGAACAGTAGACAGTTGTAATGAATAACCTGAAGTAAACTTACTCTATCTGTCACACCTAAGAGGGACATGAAAGCTGCTGGGGGCTGTGGGAGCATACAGCAGGTTACAGCTGATGTTTGACAAGTCAACCCACCAGATATATATTCCCTGATGGGGAGCCCTACCAGCCCTACCTGGCAAGGTCATGGGGTCCCTGGCTATGGAAACCGATTGTTTCTGTTGGTAACTTCCTTATGTGCCATCATTATACCACCCTGTAAGAACAGCTGTGGGGTGCTTGCCAGAGCCCTTTGGTAGTGTGTTTTACCTCTCTGGGCACACTTTTGGCTGTGGATTTCTGTTTAAGCTGTGTAATTCTGATGAACAGAAATATTAGCAGAATATTCTTCTTTACTGACACAGGAAAGTAGCAGTATTCTCCGTCTTGAAGACAGCCTTTTAGACATTTTGCGAAGACCTTAGAACAAGTCTCAAGTAGACTAGCTGCCCCTACAGAATATACACAAAGACTAATTCCCAGGTGTTGTTCATTGCTAAATCAAGGCCAGGCTGTTTACATCAAGACATAGTCCTTGCAGTAGCTCCCTTTCTGTAGGTAACCTGACTGCTCAAAGTTCAGCCAATTGTTGACTGGCTGTGTAGAGCTATGTGAGAGCTTGTGGCTGCATTCCCGCTGAGCTACTCCTGGCCTGGCTCCAGAGAGCAGCACCTAGCCCTAATCCATCTTTTATTTAACCCATACCTTTTGTGTCTCTTGTCTTCCTATGTGAACCTTGTCTGAGAGTTTCCTGAGGATACAAGGCCTATGCAAAACATGGTTCAGGGAAACCGGGCAAACCATGGTACCTGATAAATCAAGGAATTTGCATTTGGCATTGTATTTTTGAGAGGTCCTTTCAGGTTGTTCTAAGCATATGGAAATCAACTGGCTAAACTGTACATATTGAGAGTAATAAAAATGCCCAGGGTGAAGGAAAAGGGGTCAGTCCCTAGAGCCTTGAGTCCAGAGAGGCTGCATTTCTGAGGGGCCTCGGAGTCTTTCTTCCATAGATCCGGATCCATGTGAACTCACACACCTGTGCTGCCACACTTCACAATGAGAGCTGCTGCAGACTGTGAGTGAAGTGTGTGTGTGTGTGTGTGTGTCTATGTGTATGCATGTATGTGCTGGGTGAAAGAAGAAGAAGCATGAGAGAAGTATGAGGAAGTGAATGGGTAAAAGAATGAGTTAGCAAAGTGTGATAGATAAACTAATACTTGTTCCTAATTACCCTCAGATAAAAAAGTTTCATAAATATAGTTACTGAATGAGTACGGCGAATGTAATCAATGAATACCACAAATGTAATTTTAAAAAAAAGTTTCCCATCCCTTGCTACTCTGAGGCATTCCTTTAATTATTCTGAGCAGATCGTGGGAGCTGGTCTCTTACAGTCCTCAATAGAAAGCATAATCCAAAAACAATTCTAGTGTTTTTTACAACACTAAGTGACAAGGCTCTCGTCTTGTTTTCTGGTAGTTTCCTCACAAGCACTTGGAATTCTCTTCACAGTACTCCATCTTCTGACTTTATTCCAATACAGGTGTATCATTTAAATACTAATATGAGGAGATGAGGACACTTACAATACAAAGGAAGTACCAAATGCACTTATTCAATAGTATTATAAGTCACACATTTATTCTGTTCTACATAAAGAAAAACTCTTTGAGAGAAACAAGAACCACATCATATAGGATAAACAAACATATTTTAAATAAAGTCATGCAATATGTATATTATATGATTCATTTTAATTGTAGCCAAATTATAAGGAATTGTAAAAGGGAGTTTATAGTGAGGTTGTAGGAGGAACATGAATGGTTTACCTAATGAGTAAGGAAATGTAAAGAAAACATTGCAAGAATAGCAATCCAAGTAAACATTGGGCACATGGGTATATTTTTAAATGATTTTTGTTAATTTATATGGATGTATTTGTACACATGTGTATGTGGGTGCACATGGAAGTGGAGGCTAAAGGTAGATATTGGGTCTCGCTCTACACCTCAGTTTTTGAGAGACAGTCTCTCACTGAACACTGAGCTCAGTGATTGGCTGCACTGCCTGGGAAGCAATCTCCATACCACCAGCACTAATATTACAGACACATGTGATCATGCCTGCCTTGTCCATGGCTTTGTTATAGCATTTGCATCCACATACGCTCTTATGCCTTGGTTTTATTTACCTTGCTCCTCTATAATTCCCTGCATTTCCTGGATCCTGTTGGTGGTCCCCTTCTTCACAAAAATTAGTCCTTCTGCTTTCATGTCAAACGTTAATGTTCCATTGCTGTGAAGAGACACCATGGCCACGGTAACTCTTATAAAGAAAGACATCTAGTTGGGGTTGGCTTGCATTCAGAATTCTAGTCCATTACTGTCACGGCAGGAAGCATGGCAGCACACAGGCAGACCTGGTACTGGAGAGGTAGTTGAGATAAGCAGGCAGCAGAAAGAGAGAGAGAGAGAGAACCAGACTGGGCCTGACTTGAGCTTCTGACACCTCAAAGCCCACCTCAATGACACACTTTCTCCAATAAGACCACACCTACTCCAACAAGGCCACACCTCCTGATAGTGCCACTTCCTGTGAGCCTATGGACCACCACAAAATGTATTCCACTTTAGCCTTTCTTTCCTCCTGCTCTCTTCACTCAAGAATTTTCTCTCTTCTCATGGTTTCTACTTTTATCACTCTCACAAATATATGCTTATGCATGCACGTATACACATACACACAAACACACATTCATAGATATTTAAATCTATATTCCACATATAAGATAAAACACTTACCTTTCTCTCTAAGACTGGCTTATTTTGCTTAACAAAAGTGGCTCCAGATGCATCCATTTTTTTTATAAATTTCATAATTTTATTTTTGGTTAAGCTGAGAATTTCCATTGTGCACACATACCATATTATTTTTCCTACTCATCTATTGATGGACAATCAGGCTGGTTCCGAAAGTAGATTATTGTGAATCATGTGGCAATAAACATGAAGGTATGTGTATTTCTATGGTATGTTGTCTTAGCATTCTGAGGTGCATAGATATATTAAAAGGTATTGTTTTTATGTTAATGTTTCATTGTTAAAATATGTAATGGTGTATCAGTAATAGTTCCTAGTTAACAATGTGAAAATTGACAATACATTCTAGAGACATTTACTAAAACCATATTTATTATAAAATGAAAACAAGAATATATTTATTTGTACATATTTTATTCTCTGTCAAGCTTCCTTTTCTTTCTAAATTCATTTTTAAAAATGAGTATTATAGAACTTCAAAAGGTTATCTAAAGACAGTTTGAAGATTCCTGGTGAAAGCTCATAAAAATCTGGTACTTTTCTGTTTGAACGTGAGACATTTCAAAGTACTGCACTGAACTATTTTCTGCTTCAATAAAGTTGTTGGAAATCCAACCGGCAGCAAGCTAAAAAAACGAATGCAGCCTTCTTAGTCACTTGAACAAACGGCAGCAGAGAAAAATAAAATCCTGGATTGCACTAAATTTTGTTAGGCCGGTTAACGCTCTTATTAGCCAGAAACCTCCATTTGAACCCCATTTTTACTTTCAAGAATCTGGCCACAGATAATAGTTTTCTAAACATCTGTATTTTTCAGAGTACTTATGGGAGACAAAACCAAATTAAAATCCCATTGCTTTTAAGATAAAAGGCACTGCAAACTAAAAGCTGTTCTTTTTTTTTTATTTATTTAAAAATATTTTCCATGTAATTTACTTTGATCCCCTTTCCCCCCTCCCACATCTCCTCTCAGATCCTTCCTCTACCTATCCAGCTTTATTCTCTAGCTCCCTCTCACACTCAATCTTGATCCTTCAGTCTTTCTTCCTCTCCTTCTCAATCCTCCCCACAGCAAGACAAAAAGAAACAAAAAACTGGACAACAAAACCAAAACATTCAAAATAGAACAAAAAAAAATGAAAATAAATAAATAAATAAATAAGCCCACACAAACAAAATGAAGATTCCATCTTGTTTTGGGCAACTACTCCTAGGCATGGGGCCTGCCCTGGATTGCGGTTGATACACCCAGTGACAGCCCACTGAAGAAAACTGACTTTCATTTTCCAGAGTATATCACTTGCTAGCAACCTCTTACTTTGTGTTGGGACTTTGTGTCCACTTCCTCTCCTTTGCTCCTTTGCTCTGGCATTTTGTCTGGTTTGAGTATGTGCAGGTCTTGAGAGCATTGTAACAATCTGTTAATTCGTATGTGCATGAGCCTTGCTCTATCTGGAAGATGCTATTTCCAGGGAGAAAACCACCATCTCTGGCTCTTATAATCTTTCTGCCTCCTCTTCTTCATAGATCACCAAGTCTTATAGGAAGAGGTTTGATAAGATATTGAATTTAGGACTGAGTGCTCCAAAGTCTCTCACTCTTTGCACTTTTTCCAGTTGTGGGTCTCTGTGTTAATTTTTATCTCCTTCAAGAAGAAGCTTTTCTGATGAAGATTTATCAATGCACTGATCTATGTGTATAGGAATATGTCATTTTATTTTCATGTTTCTTTAGGAGATCAATAGTAATGGGTTTTGACTTAGAGCCCATGACCTATCGAGTCTTAAGTTCTATTTACATATACTATAGTATTAACAAGATATATACTACAGTATTATCAAGATATATACTATAGTATTATCAAGTATGTGTTTGTTCGTGAAGTGGACCATACATTTAAATAAAAAATAAAAACAATAAAAATGTGATTGGTTACTTCCATAATATATGTGTTACTATTGAATTAATATATCTTGCAGCCAGGGCTCTGGTATAGGCTACAACTTTTAGATAGTATTTATGATTATTTTTTTCCCTTAGCATTCAGAGAACCTAGCATGAGGAAGACTAGTCAAAGGAATGACGCTTCAGTTGGACACGAGCTCTATTTCTCCATGTCCAATGATATAAGTAAGTTGTATCACCAACAACAGGACTTTACCATCAGTTTATGAAGGGTAACCATTAACCTTCTCAATGTACTCTAGTGTTTAGGGGGTCCCTTATTCCAATGACTCCATAATATGCAATTCATTCTTGGCATTGAATGTTTTACTTAGTGGCATAAAATGTCTAGCTGAGGCATTCTATCTCCCATTATATAGTGGTACTATTTAAATTCCTTTCGTATCTGTATATATTTTATAAATCTTCTACAATAGTAGATTTCCATATGATTTTTTAAAAGGTCTTCACTGTTATCTCTCTCTCCCCATAGCCACCACCTCCTCCTCTTCTTTTTTTAAACTAGTAAAAAGAAGATTAAAATGGATTATTAGGGGATTAACAAGACAAGATTGGTTGTTATACATGGTTCTGTAGTTGATCTATAATGCAAGGTCTTGGGCAGGTAGTTGGTGGGTCAAGTATAATATTGTCATAAAGAAAAGAGTAGAAAAAACTGTCATTCCACAAGAGAACAAGAAGCAAATATTTAAAGATGTGACCAAATAAAATACATGTTCAGATATCAAAGGCAGATGTCTTACTTAAGATAGACACCTGATTAACTTTAGCACACATTTGTGACAATTTCTCTCACTGAATCTTAAACCATCTTCTGCAAGTGACCAAGCAAGATGGTCATCTCAAGTACCTGATTTTTAGATTTTCACTAGTAATTCTTTCAAAAGGGAATACAGCCAACTCTCTTTTAAAATACATTTATTATTATATCCCAGAACACTATGACTATTCTAAATCTTGAAATTCTTATAAACCAGTTGTTTTCTTCAGTGCTTAAAATTTGCTCAAATACAATTTCTCTTTACCTAATCTTAATGAATATAAAAATAACAGAAAATATTTGTCCAATATATTTTAAAAAAATTCACCTTGAATCCAGGGATCTCAGATGTTAAATGTTTACAGCAGTCTTTATTGTGTAAATTGACAAGAAATATAAGGGACCCAGAAATGTCACCACAAAATTAAACAAGAATAAAAAAGAGGATTTAAAAATTCTGATTTCAATATTATGAGCAATAGTATCTAAGGCAATGTTATATAGATAAATAAACTAAATTTTAAAAATGATGGTTTTTTTTTTATTTTACAATACAATTCAGTTCTATGTATCAGCCACGGATTCCCTTGTTCTCCCCCCTCCTGCCCCCCTTCCACTTTCCCCCAGCCCATCCCCCATTCCCACCTCCTCCAGGGCAAAGCCTCCCCTGAGGACTGAGATCGACCTGGTAGACTCAGTCCAGGCAGGTCCAGTCCCCTCTTCCCATGCCGAGCCAAGTGTCCCTGCATAAGCTCCAGGTTTCAAACAGCCAGCTCATGCACTGAGCACAGGACCTGGTCCCACTGCCTGGATGCCTCCCAAACAGATCAAGCCAATCAACTGTCTCACCTATTCAGAGGGCCTGATCCAGTTGGGGGCCCCTCAGCCATTGGTTCATAGTTCATGTGTTTCCATTCGCTTGGCTATTTGTCCCTGTGCTTTATCCAACCTTGGTTTCAACAATTCTCGCTCATATAAACCCTCCACTTTCTCGCTAATTAGACTCCCGGCGCACCACCCAGGGCCTAGCTGTGGATCTCTGCATCCAGATCCGACAATTCAATCAGAAATGCTTATGTCCTTCAGAAAATGGTGGTAGGAAAAGTATTTATTTACAAGTAAAGGAGTGTCATCAAATGCCTTCTTCATAAAATATGAAGTGATTATTCAAAGTGGCCCAGAAACCTAAATGTCTGAAATCCTACAACCCTGAGATAGCATCAACATTTACAAGTGACATAGAAAAAGTGAACAAATTGGGCTTCATCAAAGTTAAATTACTTGTGCTTCAAAGGATAATTTCAAGTAGAAGGATAGTCCATAAAATAGAGAAAACACCAGCAAATCAAAAAAAATGACCATCTATAGTAAATGAACTATTAGAATTCATTCATGAAAATAAAATTTTATTTTTTATTTATGTTGTATGTGTGTGTGAATGTATGCAACATATATGAAGGTGCTTGTAGCTGTAGTTACAAGTGGTTGTAGGCTATCCAACTTGAGTGCTCAGCCCTGAGCTCTGATCCTCTGGCAAAACAAGTGTTCTGAGCTTCTGTGCCATATCTCCAGCCATATATCCCAGTTGTTTGTTTGTCTTTTTTTAAAGCATAGGAACTTGAATGAGTAAAAAATGTAGAAGAGATAGCAAGCTATTTAAGATTTTAAACTTGTTATAATTAGTGATAATGAAAACAACATATGACATATCTTGAAAAAAAAGCAGATGAGAAGTGTGAAATGGAGCAAAAGCTGTTAACACTCAGAAAGTAGAAAAGCATGACACTAAGGGACTGAACCTTTTTAGTGGGCAAGATATACAGATATGGATAAGGAAGAGTGGATCAGACCAGAAGACAGCTGCTCAGTGAAGTTGGGGAAGTGACTGAATGTTTCTTTGTGAAACCAACAAGAATTTCTGTGGATTCAGAAAAAAAATAGTAAAAAAAAAAAAACCAATATTCTATTTAAACAAGAAATTTCATGTAAACTGACTGCATTTTCATTGCCAAATTGTATAGTTTATGAAAAGACAGAATATGAGTAGTTACAAATAAATCTCCAATTCTTTATTCCTTATTTGTTAAAATAGGATTAAGAACACTTCAATTATGATGACTTCAATGGAAACCAGGAATGAATATGGTACATATACATACATGCAGGCAAATCCTCATATATATAAAATAAAAATAAATGAATCTTAAAAAACACTTACTAATAATACATAACTAATATATTGGTCTAAAATAGTATTTTGATTTTTGTTTTATTTAGTTTTGTTTTTTGTTTTTGTTTTTTTTTTTTTTTTTCAGTAGAAATTCCCAATACTGGCTTGGATAGAAAGGGAAATGAACTGAACTCATTTCTGATTGGACCTTTTATCTGATATTCCTCTGGGTTGATTTATTTAAATATTTGGAAATCTGCCACTTTGTGATGGTTAGTAAGAGATATAATTAACCTCTGACATCAATAATCGAAAGGCAAACATTTGCTCATGTCAAGTTTTGGTAACCTGCATGCAGAGTACATCCTGAGATGGGCAATCAGACTCTCGCCTGGGTCTTAAATCTGGAGTGGGCCAAGGAAAAGAAAAGTGGAAAATTCATTCTTGTCATAATAATAATGAGCTCAGGTGATGCGGGTGTTAGTGATTATGTCAACTGATTCTGCGGTTTGACTGTGCTTATTCTGATAGCTATTGCATTTCAGTCCTGGTTTCCCATAACAAAGGCTCAGGATATTTCTGCATCTTAAGTACTTAAAGCTCTTACTCCCTCTTGGCTCTGTTTTCTGATGCTGACTGTCAATAGCAGGGGATGCAGTAAGTATCAGTGTTCAGTCCTCATAGTTCCAAGTTTACTCCTAGAATTATTACATATATCTTTGTTTAAATTGCAATTATAAAACTGGACGGGGCTATTGTTTTAGTTTTTCAGGAAATCTATTCCTTCTTAATTAACTATAGATATAATAATGATAAGGCAATAAACTTGACCTATTAATACATAATATTAAGAGCTTAATGCTAGACATTAATAACAAAATCAAGAATGCAGACTCATTCTATAGGAAAGATAATTATAAATGAACAAATGCTTGGGTTGGTAAAATATATACTTCATGCAAGACAGGAATAGTTGGTTTTTTTCAAAAGAGAAATGAAAAATGAAACAAGAAGTTACAAACATTCACTCTAAATTATGAGAGATTGTGGGGGGAAGACATTAATTATTTTACCAGAAATTTATATACTCTACATAATTTTGGAATATTCTATGGTGACAGCATATCAAATACATAATAGAGAAAGAGAATTAGATGAAAGATTGTTGGGACAAAGGGTCTTTGAGAGCTCAACTATGAGGAACTACAATAAAATAAAAATCAATAAGATGAGAAACAAATATTATTTTGAAAGAGTTAATCAATAAGATATGACAGCTAATTGATCCAAGTTGATGAAGGTGATATCAATGTTCACGTCAATTTCAGTTGCAAAATTTTAAAATCCTCAAACAGAAGCAGGCAATTCTTGCATGTATGTGTTTGGGAGGTCCTGATGATAGAAGTTGGAAGCAAATTTAAAAAAAAAAATTAATGAATCTCTTAATTGTTTCTATTATGAAAATAGAAAGTTTTTCCTTAAATTCTTTCATATTCACTCAATGTTTCCTAACGTTCATAAATGGAATTTCAGTGAAAGAATGTGTGTCTATTTCTATTTTACTAAGAGACTAGCTTTCTTAGCACATATCAAGTGACTGTAACCCATAATTTGCGAATTGCTGCCTAATGCAACACAAATTCCTTTGAAACAGAACTTGTTCTTCCAGTGAGCAAGCTGCCACCTGAAAGCAAATTAGACACTTTTCCAACTGGAACCAAACAATAATTTTAAAGCATGGGAGTAAAGTAATGCTTCTGATACTAAGTGTATTATCACATTCTGTAGGAATTGATTCAACTTTGAAAAGTGCCTGGCACTTAGGAAATGGTTTATTTGCTGTTAAAAAAATCAAGTTCTTGTCATTCTCTGGGCTTTTGACCTGCAATTCAACACTAATTTCTTCAAGTTCTTGTTACAATTGCTTAGAATTCAGAAACATCCAGAGAAGCTTTTTATTTTTCTACTGAATCTTCACATAATTACAAAAGGTATTCCATTTGTTTGTAATTGTCTAGAAATATATTTGAAATTACCACAGACAAGAATTCAAATAAATTTAGCTTATTACATAGTAGCTTTGTAATTATCAACTTATGGAATAATGCAATGCAGCAAAATTGGTCACTTTTACAATGCCTCCAGTAAGTTAAGCTAAAACAGTGATCACCAAGGAGTAGAGCACAGACAAAGTATGTAATTATACAAGTCAAGAAAACTGAATACTGTGTAATTCCATTAGCATGCTTGAACATTAGCAAATTATGTTAATACTTTCTATAGTTTAATACAATATTTCAGTTCAATAACATTTTTATAAAATTCATAATTCTAATGTAGCCATGAAAATAACTAAACAAGATTGAGGCCAGACCTGCCAAATAAATAGCTGGGCAACTACCCTTAAAAGTTTCTAGAGATACAAGAAGCAAGGAAAAGCTCAAAACAAAGAAAATAAAACTAAAGGGATTTGATGCTAAATGTAACATGGTGATCTGGATTGAAACAGAAAAATATTAGTGGAAAAACTTGTGAAATAGAGGCAAAGTCTACAATTAGTGGTACTTTGTCAATGTTTGAGCTCGTTACTCTTTGTCACTGTGACATCATATCTAAGAGAACATTTAAGTGAATGAGATTTATTTTGCCCCTTGGTTGATATTTCAGTTTATGTTTGGCTGGCTCTATTGTTTTTAAGCCTGTGGTAAAGCAGAAACAATATAGAAGGACACTGGGAAGGAAAGATGCTCATATTGTGGTATCCATGACACAGGTTGACAAGAAAATGGAAGAAGATTAAAACCTTCAAAAGCATACCTCACATATCTACTTTCTCCTATCACCCAAACCCCTTAAAGCCCGTTCAGGACATAATCATCAGTGGATTAACCCAATGATGAAGTTTGCACCTTTACAATATAATCAGCTCACCATAACACCCCCATGTGCAGAGAGAGATTTCAACACACAAGGGTTTTGAAGGAGCCTTGGTATTTAAATCATATCACTCTGTCCTTAGCCTCCCTAAGATTCTTGCCCATCTCATAATGTAAAAGGTGTTCAGTATATCATCAAAAATTACCCATAGACTTAACCACCCAATTTCTCAAATTTGTAATTTTAGATTGTCTTCTGAGACTAAAGTCAAGCTCTTAACTAGGAGTCCCTGCAAGAGAAAAGAATAATTTCAGAATTCTAAAATGAAGTGGTGGTACATGGCCCACATTCCCATTCTAAAAGACGAAATTCGCCAGGCAGATACAGACAAAAGCAATATGTAACATCCAGCAAAGCAAACATTAATCCTATATCCCCATGTCTAACATCTGAATCATAGGATAGTATGATGTGATTTCCAAGATGCCTTGTGACATTGAAAATTGTAGCTCATGTGATCTCTCTCTTAGAACAGCCACACTTGCTGCCTGTTGCATTCCTTGGTAAATGTTGTGTAATTCAAGTATCTCATACCTTCTATGGTCTTCTTGTCAGCTTCAGATGCCGTAATTTTATACAATGCTCTTTTAGGAGATTCCTGCAAAGACTGTGACGCTGATACAAATTGCTCTGCAGGACAGGCATTCCTTTGAAATTTTGGTGAAAATTTCAGAAGGTGCCCATGTCACTGTTAGCAAGGAAACAGCCTGAACTACATGAAAAGGTCCCAGACACAGTCTGCCCTGCAAAGGCCTGTACCCAACATGACCTATTCCTCCAGGCAAGCCCTATGTCACTCAGTGTGAACTAATCAATAGATCAATTCGTTGAAAAGAGTAGCATCCTCATGATGATAACATTAATCAGGAAATGAGGAAAATACAAAGAAGAATCACAACCTAGAATAACGGGCAATAGGAGGAACAGAACCAGATTCCACTTCCTAGTGTGCCAGTGGCTTGTTTGCTTTTGTGTTACCTAATAAAGTATTAGACTGGTGAGTGTAGCTCCATTTGATTGTATCCTCTACACTCAGCATATTCTTTAAAACTCCAAAATGTAAAAGTTTACCCTGTACACAACACTTTTTACAGTGTCTGATGGGTGTCAAACTTTAGGAATTTAAGTTTGGGGAATTTGATTTTGAAAGGAATTGGGTAAAATAGAATTATTAAATATGTACTGTGGTTGTTATTAAGTGGATTCCCTCATACCACTACTATCCCAGTTGGGAGCTCAGGAAGAGATAGTCTTCTGCAAGACTGCTAAGGAATAAAGTTTAATTAAGTAAGTATTCACATGTGATAGGTTTATATTGTGAAGTTTAAATATTTTCTAAAAATAATATATTGTGCAAACAAAAATGAACAAAGGAACTGTTACTGTTGATGGCTGATGGTTATTGCAGAAAAGCATACACAAGTAACCTTGAGTTGATCAATCAGTAAACATAACTGAATATACTTCTCTTTCATGCAGACTTTTTATACGGCATGATATTGATAGCCCTTGTGAGCACTATTGCTCTTCCTATCTCCCTGCAACGCACTAGTTTTTTAAAGGCAGATGTCAAAACTCAGTTAAGGAAAAGTGAAGGCTTTCTACTTCTTTTTGAATAAACCCTCACTGACTAGGAGTAATGGAGTAATTATACTTTGTGTGTGTGTGTGTGTGTGTGTGTGTGTGTGTGTGTGTGGTGTGGTGTGGTGTGTGTGTGTGTGTGTGTGTGTGTGTGTGTGTGTGTGTGTGTGTGTGTTTTGATTTGGTTTGATTTTTGGTTTGGTTTTGGTTTGCTTTTTGGAACTTGCTCTGTAGACCAGGCTGCCCTGGAACTTACAAAGCTCCACTTGCCTCTGCCTCCTTAGTGCTAGGATTAAAGGTGTGTACCACCACTGCCTGGCTCAAGTAACTGTATTTTTTTTTCAGTAAACTATCTAAAGTACATATGGAGAAGAAAATGATGTGTAGAGAATGATGAATGAAGGAGTAGTTTATGAATTTTAATAGTTCAACACATTGCTGAACTCCAATTCATAATTTTTCTAGCATACTTGAGGGCAATAGCATATTTGTAAAGATGCTTGAAGTTGGATCTGCTGTTCAATACCATGTGAACATGGACTGTCCAGTATACTGTCAAAGTCTTTTTTTTTTTTTTTTTTGAAAATGGGTTTTCTTAATACTATGTATTCTGATTATGGTTTCCTCTTTCCTAACTCTTCCCAGATCTTGTCTACTTCCCTGTCCTGAAATTCACGCCCGTTCTTTATTGCTCTCATTAAACACAAACAGCCATCTAACAAAGTAATAATAAAATAATACAAGATGAAATGAAAACACACAAACGAGACTGGCACAAAACAAATTAACAGAATCACAAAGAGCTAAAGACATAGCATAAGAAACACATACAAAAGCTGAGACATACACTTTCTCACATAAGGAAAATCCATAACAACAAAATCTGGAAAGATAATACATAAGTCAAATATTTGTAAAGTCAAAAAGAAAAAAAAAACCTGTGAAAATATTATTGAGTCCATCCTGTGTTGGCCATCTACTGTTTGGCATGTGCCTTGCCAACTGTCTGAGGCAGAAATAACAGATAGTAGTACTACCTGTTTAAAATTCAACTCCCACCCAGGGTTCACTGCTACTTGCAAACAAAGACAAAATATCTTAACTGATAAATTAAAGTCAATTAGGCAAAAATGAATTGTTCAACATATTAATTTGCCTGTAATTTGCTGATGTATACTAAAGAGGACACATATTTATGCTGCCTAACAAAACAAAGGTTAAATCCTTAAGATAAATGGAATTGAGAATAAAACCACGACTTAGTTGTGTGTCTTTGAAATTTTCTAAATGATTGCTTCAACAAGTGATATTTGTCCAAAAAAAGAATCTACCATACAATCTGTTTTGTTTAGGGTAGTTCATAAGATTAGATATTGTACTCTAATCAATACACATCTTCATATATATTATGTGATATATCATTAATTTCCCCCAACTTTTATTTGAATATTAATACTATTATCATTTCAATTCATTCATTTTATTTAAGAGGAATATTTACAGATGATTATTAAATAACAGTCCCATTGTTCTTCACACTGCTACTTTTAGCTAGAAATCAGCTAGATTACCTATTTTATATATGTTATCAATAATTAAAGAGTTTAGATATTAACGAAGCCAGGCATGGTGTTCCATGCCCATAAAATGAGCATTCAGGAAACTGAAGCAAGGGTTCTAGAATTCAAGGAAAATATAATTAGATCCTTGGTATAAAAACACACAGCTCTCACCTCAAAAGGACTAAATGTTCATTCTGAAGCTAAATTTGACTGACCATGGACTGGGAACACTGATTCACATAACCCCAAAATCCATGTTTCAAAGCAGTTTCATGAAGTTTTTACAGTGACAGAATATAGAATGCCGTAAATCAAGGCATTTAAAAAAAAAAAAATGTTTGTTAAAATATCAGATTTCCAAAAAATGGAAGATTCTCTCCTATAGGCCTCAGATGCTAATAGATGACATTATTATTTTTTGGGTTGGTGAATGCTAGTGTTTACTAAGTTAACAAATTATAAAAGGTGGTTTTTTTTTTTTCATCAGTGGTCACCATGATGGAAGCTGCAACACAAAGCTCATTAAGGAATGGTTGTTCATGGGGCTTACATGGGCTAATGTACCTAGGCTGTGCACCTGTAACATTCCAACCTCCCCCATCACTACAGTTCTAACCATTTATTCCATCAGTCATTGTAGACTCAGCTTCTTTCCAGGACTTCTAGTCTCAACAAAATGATGACAAATCGTTAATAAAAGATAAAAATAAATATCCCTATATAGCAAATGAAATAGTTAGAAAACAGTAATATTTTTATCCCTAAGCAAATTTCACAATTTGCACAATCATTTTTATTGCTAGCAGAATTGATATATGCTATTCTTCAGTGGTTTGAAAACAATTGCTTCATTTTTATGGTTTTATATTTTCATTTTTCCCTTCTATTTAAAAATAGATTCTTTTCTCGTGCAATATGTCCTAATTACAGTTTCCTCCCTGTACCCCCCTCAGTTTCTCCTTACCTTCCTTCCCCTCCCAAGCCACTTCCTTTCTGTTTCTCATTTAAAAGGAACAGCCTTCTAACAGATAACAACTGAATATTACAACTTTAAATTTTACATTACATCTACATTTTAAATCTGACAAATTGAGACTTTCAGCTATAGTCTATTTTGAAAAGTATATCCTTGAGTGGTAAGACGATGGGGGAATGTCTTTCTGTACGCTACAAATATGTGTTGCTCTGATTGGTTGATAAGTAAGACCGTGTGGCCTATGGCAAGACAGCTTAGAGGGAAGCGGGAAATTCAAAGAGAGAGACAGGAAGAAAGTGGGGAGAGACGCCAGTGAGCCGCCCAAGGAGCAAAATGTAATGGAATGCAGGTAAAGCCACGGAATACGTGGCAATACATAGATTAATAGCTATGGGCTAATTTAAGATATAAGAGCTAGCTGGCAAAAAGCTTGAGCCATGGCCATGCGGTTATAATTGACATAAGCCTCTGTGTGTTTACTTGGGGGACACAAGTGGGAGAGATTTGTCCTGACTGCCAGCAGGCTGGGACACAGGAAATCTTCCAACTAGTAAGAAAATGTGAATTAGGTGAAGAATTTTGGGAAAAAATTAATTTTATCAGTACACTTCTGCACTTGTACACATTATTATACACATATAAGCAAGTTTTCTCAATCCTATTTTATTCTTAAAATGTGCACATTTTCTTCTCATAGACAGAAATTACTAATGTAAGGATGAGTAAAATTCTTCAGAAAAGAACCACAGGTAGCAAAATGTGCCATATAATCACCTTGGATCTACTCTTTTCTTAATAAGCAAAAACAGTCATGACAACTTAGAAATTAAAAGCCTACAATGATATCATAGTTTATGACTGGATGGTGTATATCTGATCAATACCAGTGACTCAGTGTTGGACATATACTTGCATAAAGGACTAGTAATTTAGGATAAAACATTGGTAGCATGATGGATAGTTGGGACTGGGGATGTATATGAAAAGATGCTAAGTATCAGATGGGAGTATAGAATGAAGAAGTCTATAGAATCAGGAATAACTTCTCTCTCAGTAGAGTATTTGGTGCAGGAGAAGGGTATAAGTACACATGGGAAATTTACAGAGAAGGCTTCAATATAGGCAGAAATAAGCATCTTCCTAAATAACCTTCCACAAACCTGGACTGTGAAAACAATTTTGTCATGGAATCTTATCTTTGACAAATACAATCCCATCTTTCTTCTTTCAAACACCTTTCTAGAAAAAAACAAATATCAAGGACCAGCTATTCTCAATTCACTCTAAGTTCCATGAATCATGCAGTGAATTATTATAAGGCACAGTCCTTATTTTCAAAGTCAACAGAATGATGAAGGCAATGAACAACAAAGAAAACAGGCACTGGGGGTTAAACACATGCTTCAGAAAATAACAGCTGCTTACGAAACACAATCGAGACACAAGGTGCCATTTTGAAGGTATCCATTCCAAGCTAACTTTACTTCTCCCCAGCATCATTTTCCCATTGCATCTCTTTAGGGTGAATTATTCAGATGCAGTGTCTCACTTCATGCTTTACATATTAGAAATCCCTTCAGTAACTACACACAGATCACATCAGACAACTTCAAGGTACTTTTTCTATCATGAACAAGCTTAACTAATGTTACATATAGTGAAATGCCATTGGAGAAAACTGATTTTTCCTTACTCAGCATGTATCAGTTGTTAGGGGTGGATCATTGTGTACACTTGCCCTTCCCAGGTACATTAAAAGAGTAGTAAGTTCATATAAGTAAAACACACTTGTAGTATGTTTTTAGTCAACCTTTGCTTTTCAGAGACAGACATGGGAACTTTATCCAAGTAATTATTCAATAGTCCCCCTCCTCAAATTGACTTTAGTTACTGAGAAACAAGTGCCACCCTGCACTTCTGTACAATTATTTCCACTGGTGAAAACCACTTATTTATTAATTTCCAGCTGCAAGGTTTCATTTAAAATGATCCTTTTGGTTTGTAATAAAACTGTGTATTATTCTTTCTTCTTTGGATATAAGTCGTTGCGTGTAAACTGGTTTATTGATTTATTTTTAACAGATAACCTGGGGAAGTTATGATAAGTATTAAACTATTTAAGATCTGTGCATGTCTAGTTCTCATAATTGGTTTTTTCATTAACATTTTAAATGGAATCCAGAATGAGCTCAGTGTCCTCTTAATTGCTTTGTTTATTTCCTTTGAAAAATAAAGGCAGTCTATGATTTTGTAGCCTTACACTTAACCTATTGACCTTATTTATTGGTTGTGTAAATTTTTTATTAGAATATATATTTAAATATTTTTCTTTTATTAATATGATAGGCTTACCTGATAGTGTATACTCTCAGATAAAAGGCTTACTAAAAAACATTTCTACACATATATTTTTTCTAATTAAATCTCAAAGTGAATTTTAAAGCAAATGTACACATGTGTGTGTATATTACAAGTTGGTTTTATTTTTCATCTTTAGAATAGCTCTTTTTTATTAAGGAAAATTTTTATTCATTTTACATACCAATCAAAGATCCCCCTCTTCCCTCCTCCTGCCCCTCCAGCCTCCCCTTCCCAACCCACCCCCCATTCCCTCCTACAAGGTGAGGCCTCCCATGGGGAGGTACATTTAATAGAGGCAGGTCCAAGCCTCTCCTCCTGCCTCAAGGCTTTGCAAGGTATCCCATCATAGGTATTGGACTCTAAAAAGCCAGCTCATGCATCAAGGATGGATTATGATCCTACTGCCAGGGGGGCCCTTAAGCAGATAAAACTTCACACAACTGGGGGCCCGGCGGTGGTGGCGCACGCCTTTAATCCCAGCACTCGGGAGGCAGAGCCAGGCGGATCTCTGTGAGTTCAAGGCCAGCCTGGGCTACCAAGTGAGTCCCAGGAAAGGCGCAAAGCTACACAGAGAAACCCTGTCTCAAAAACAAAAAAAAAAAAAAAAACTACACAACTGTCTCGCTATGCAGAGGGCCTAGGCCAGTCCCATGCAGGCTCCACAGCTGTTGATTTAAATTTCATGAGTTCCCACTAGTTTGTTTTGGTTGTCTTTGTAGGTTTCCCCATCCTGATTTTGATGTCCTTGCTCATAGGATCCTTCTTCTCTCTCTTTGACCGGACTTGTAGAGCTCCGCCTGGTGTTTGGCTTTGGATTTCTGCATCTGCTTCCATCAGTTACTGGACAAAGGCTCTATGGTGACATTTAGGGTATTCACCCATCTGATTACTGGGATAAGGCAGTTCAGGCACCCTCTCCACTATCGCTAATAGTCTAAGCTGGGGTCATCTGTGAGGATTCCTGGGAACTTCCCTAGCACTTGGTTTCTCCCTATCCACATGATGTCTCCCTCTATCCTGGTATCTCTTTCTTTGCTCTCCCTCTTCATCTCTGTTCCAGCTCGATCATTCCATTCCCTTATGTTTTCATCACCCATACCCTACCCTCCATTGCCCACCCCTCATCCCCAATTTACTCATGGAGATCTCATCTATTTCCCCTTCCCAGGGCAATCCATGCATCCCTCTTTGGGTCCTCCTTGTTAGCTAGCTTCTCTGAAGCTGTGGGTTGTAGTCTGGTATCCTTTGCTTTAATCTAGTAGAATAGCTCATTTTTACACATAAAACATTTGAAAGTTAGCAAGTTTGCTTTGAGTTTATGAACATTTGTCAATAAAGTGGTGTTAATTACATGATGCATTTTCTCAAAACAATAATAATATGTTTAGAGTTTCAGAATGTTATACTATGTTTATGGAAGTAAAAATAATTGTGTACAGATGCTTTGACATTTACAAATTTATGTGATAGCTTGAGTTAATTTATAAAATCTTGTAAAATAACAGAACTAAACAGTTTGTGTCTTCAGAATACAGAATTAAAAAATATTTCCTTAGGTCACTTAAACGCTGTGATTATAAAAACTTTAATTTCTTCTAAATGCATGCATTTTATATTACTTCCACAAATTCTAAAGTAGACTGGTCAATATATGATTATTTAAATTACTCAGTTTTAATATTACAACTTTATAATTCTGCAAAGTAAGTAAGTCAGAAATATAAAGAAACAAATAGTTTTATCTGGTCAAAATAAAAAGTCACAATATAATCCTTGTGGGACTCCTAACAGTGTGAGTGGGGGCTGTCTCTGACTCCTTTGCCTGCTTTTGGAACCATTTTCCTCTTATTCGGTTTCCTCATCCAGCCTTAATATGAGGGAATGTGACCACTCTTGTTGCAAATTAATATGCCATGTTTGGTTGATAGCCCTGGAAGGCCTGCCCTTTTCTGAAGGAAAAGCAGAAGGGGTGGATGGGTGTGCTAGGAGGGTCAGAGGGAGGAGAAACTGCAATCAGGATGTAATACATGAAAGAAGAATAAATTTATAAAAATTAATAAAAAATAACAATACAAAATATAGAATATACAGACATCCAGTCAAATGAATTTCACAGTCTATTTGAATACATTCCTCTATTTTCAAATATATTATAAATCAGTTTTCCTTTAACATGTACAAATACACAAAAAACACATCAAAACAGAGTTAATTTACAACATTGATTTCCCACCCATTTCAGTAGTAGTCTAATTTAGCAACAGTAATCTGTCAATATTTGTAAGTAATCTTTTGCATAAATAAACAAGATTGAGAGGTGAGTGGCTCTTCTCCCAGACAGAGAGTCCTGTCTCTAGGACCTAGGCCCCAGTATACAACTCATGCTCCCCCACCATCACCCATTGCTGCTTCAGTTGTAGACCAGTAGGGAAGACTCCTGTGGGCAGACCTCCTCAAAAATACCCCCCATTGGACCCTGCAATCTACAGCACCCAGTCCCTCCCCCAAAACCACCCACCCCCCTGGGATGTTAGCTGCAACCTGGGACACAGAATCCACCAGTTCTGCTTGAACCAAGAGGTGAATGACTCTTCTCCCATCCTGAGAGTCCTGTCTCTAAGACCTAGGCCCCAAGATACAACCCATGTTCCCCCACCATCACCCATTGCTGCCCCAGTTTCAGACCAGCAGGGAAGACTTCTGCAGGCCAGTTTCCCCACCAACATTCCTCATCAGACCCTGCTATCTCTAAAACCTGCATCCTCCCCTAAACCCACCCATCCCTGTGGACCTCAGTGGCTCCCTAAAACACAGAATCCCCTAGCTCCAATTGGACCAAGAGCTCTGATTAGACCATGCATGGCCCCCTGAGAAACAAGCACAGCAAGCTCAGATTGAACCAAGAATAGCACCATCAGACACAAACACCTCTTGCACCAATTGGAGGAAGAGATGGTTAGATGCCAGTGCAAAAATACACATAATAACATAAAGAGCAATATGGCACCATCAGAAACTAGCAGTTCTACAACAGCAAGACTTCAATATCACTATGTAGAAGAAGCAGAAGAAAACAACCTTAAAAATAACTTTGTGAAGATGATAGAGGCCTTTAAAGTGTAAATGGAAAATTCCCTGGAAGAAATTGAGGAAAAGACAAACAAAAAAATTAGAAGAAATAAATAAATCCCTTAAAGAAAGCCAAAAAAAAAAAG
The DNA here is from genome assembly GCF_004664715.2 of Peromyscus leucopus. Lineage (NCBI taxonomy): Eukaryota > Metazoa > Chordata > Mammalia > Rodentia > Cricetidae > Peromyscus > Peromyscus leucopus. The sequence continues at coordinate 56,610,348 of NC_051084.1, forward strand.
CCAAGAAAAAGCCATTAAACGTGCAAAGGAAACAGTTCAAGACCTGAAAATTGACATAGAAGCCATAGAGAAGACACAAACTGAGGGAATGCTGGAAAAATCTGAGAAATGTACAAGAACTACAGATGGAATCATGAACAACAGAATACAAGAGATGAGAGAGAGAATCTCTGGCATGGAGCATATGATAGTGGTAATAGATGTAATAGATTCAGAAATCAAAAAAAAAAAAAACACTAAAGCCAAAAATGTCATAACAAAACATCCATTAAATCTGGGACACCATGAAAAAACCAAACCTAAAAGTAGTAGGGATAGAAGAAGGATAAGAATACCAGCTAAAGACACAGAAAATATATTCAAAAAATCATAGAAGAAAACTTTTCTAACCTAAAAGAGGAAATGCCTATGAAGATATAAGAAGCATACAGAACACCAAAAAGACTAGACTCCCCCAAAAAATTCCCTTCACCACACAATAATCAAACCACCAAACATACAGAATAAAGAAAAAATATTAAGAGCTGAAAAGGAAAAAGGCCAAGTGACTTATAAAGGCATATCCATCAGAATAACACCTGACTTCTCAATAGAGATTTTGAAAGCCAGAAAGTCCTGGAGAAACATTATGAAGACACTAAGGGACCATGGGTGGCAGCCCAGAGTAATATAACTAGCAAAATTTTCAATAACCATAGATGGAGTACACAAGATATTCCAAGAAAAAAAAATAAAACAGATTTAAGTGATACCTATCCACAAATCCAGCCCTACAGAAAGCACTAGAAGGAAAACTCAAACCTAAATAAGTTAGATGCACCCATGAAAACACAATCAGTAGATAATCCCACAACAGCAAATCCCAAAGAAAGAAAATACACACACTACCACCAAAAATGAACAGGAATTAATAATCACTGATCAATAATATCTCTTAATATCAATGGACTCAATTTGCCTATAAAAAGACACAGGCTAACGGAATGGATATGAAAACAGTGTCCATCCTTCTGCTGCATACAAGAAACACACCTCAACTTCAAAGACAGACACTACCTCAGAGTAAAAGGTTGGGAACAGCCTTTCCAATCATAAAGACTTAAGAAGCAAGTTGATGTAACTAACCTAATATTTAACAAGACTTCAAACTAAAATTAATCAAAAGAGATTGGGAAGGACAATATATATTCATCACAGGAAAATTCCATCAAGATGAAGTTTCAATTCTGAACATTTATAGCCCAAATGCAAGGGCACTCACATTTGTAAAAGAAACATCACTAAAGCGTAAATCTCACATCAAACCCCACATACTAATAATGGGAGACTTCAACACCCCATTCTTACCAACGGACAGGTCTGCCAGTCAGAAACTTAACAGAGAAATGAAAAAATAACAGTTGTTATGACTCAAATGGACTTAATATACAACTATAAAACGTTTCACGCAAACACAAAAGAATATACTTTCTTCTCAGCACCCCATGGAACCTTCTCTTAAATTGATCACATACTCCATCACAAACCAAATCTCAACAAATACAAAAGAAATTGGAATAACCACCTGTATTTTATCAGACAACAATGGCTTAAAGTTAGAATTCAACAACAACATAAATTACAGAGAGCCAACAAACTCATGGAAAGTGAATAATGCTCAACTAAATCACAAATGGGTCAAGGAAGAAATAAGGAAATTAAAGACTTCATAGGAATCAATGATAATGAGTGTACAACCTACCCAAGCTTATATAGATATGATAAACAGGCCCAGAAAGAAATCAGAAAAATATCATCCTTTATAACAGCCACAAATAATATAAAATACCTTGGGGTAACTCTTAACTATACAAGTGATAGACTTGTATGACAAGAACTTTAAGTCTCTGAAGAAAGAAATTGAAAATATCAGAAAATGGAAAGATGTCCCAAACTCATGGAGAAGTAGAACCAACATAAAAAAATGGCAATCTTACAAAAACCAATCTACAGATTCAATGCAATCCCCATCAAAATACTGACACAATTCTTCACAGACCTCAAAAGAACAATAGTCAACTTCATAAGGAAAAACAAAAAACCCAGAACAGCCAAAACAATCCTGTACAATAAATCAACTTGTGGAGGCATCACCATTCCTGACCTCAAGCTCTACTATAGAACTATGGTAATAAAAAACAGCTTGATACTGGCATAAAAATCAACATGTGGGCCAATAGAATTGAATTGAAAACCCTGGCATTAATCTGCATACCTTTGAACACGTGAGTTTTAACAAAGAAGCCAAAACTGTACAATGGAAAAAAAGAAAGCATCTCCAACAAATGGTGTTGGCATAACTGGATGTCAACATGTTGAAGATTGAAAACAGATCCATATCTATCACCATGCACAAAACTCAAGTCCAAGTGGATCAAAGACCCCAAAATAAATCCAGTTACACTGAACCTGATAAAGAAAATATGAATTAGCCTTGAACACTTTGGCACAGAAGACCACTTCCTAAATATAACACCAGTAGCACAGACACTGAGAGCAACAATTAATAAATGTGACCTCCTGAAACTGAGAGGCTTCTGTAAGGCAAAGAACACATTAAATAAGACAAAACAATAGCCTACAGAATGGGAAAAGATCTTCACCAACTCCATATTTGACAGAGGACTGATCTCCAAAATACATAAAGAACTCAGGAAGCTAGACATCAAAATAGCAAGCAATCCAATTAAAAATTGGCTACAGTGCTAAACAGAATTCTCAACAGAAGAATCTCAAATGGCTGAAATACATTTAAGAAATTACTCACCATCCTTAGTCATAAGGAAAATGCAAATCAAAATGACTCTGAGATACCATCTTCCACCTGCCAGAATGACTAAGATCAAAAACCCTGAGAACAGCTTATATTGGAGAGGATATGGAGCAAGGGGAACACTCCTCCACTGTTGGTGGGAGTTCAAACTTGTACAACCACTTTGGAAATTAGTATGGCAGTTTCTCAGAAAATTGGAAAACAATCTACCTCAAGAACCAATGATACCACTCTTGGGCATATACCCAAGGAATGCTCAATCATACCACAAGGACACTTGTTCAACTACGTTCATAGCAGCATTATTTTTAATAGCTAGAACCTGGAAACAACCTAAATGCCCCTCAACCAAAGAATGGATACAGAAAAAATGTGGTTAAATATTCACTGTGGAGTACTACTCAGCAGTAAAAAAAAATCAATGACATAAAATTTGCAGGCAAATAGATGGAACTAGAAAATAATCATCCTGAGTGAGGTAACTCAGAATCTGAAAAACAAACATGGTATGTACTCACTCATAAGTGAATACTAAATGTAATGCAAAGGATAACCAGACTACAACCCACAGTTTCAGAGAAGCTAGCTAACAAGGAGGACCCTGACAAGGACACATGGATCACCCTGGGAAGGGGAAACAGAGGAGATCGCAGATTAAATGGTTGCCGGGCAGGTGACACAATAGAGTTTAGGCTATGGGAGATGAGAACATAAGGGAATGGGATGGTGAACTGGAACAGGGATGGAGTGGGAGAGTAATGAAAGAGACATCTTGATAGAGGGAGACATCATGGAGATAGGGAGAAACCTGGTGCTAAAGAAGTTCCCAGGAATCCCCAAGGATGATCCAACTTAGACTACTAAAATAGTGGAGAGGATGCCTGAGCTGGCCTACCCCAGTAATCAGATTGGGTGAATAACCTGTCATCATAGAGCCTTTATCCAGTAACTGAAGGAAGCAGATGCAGAGATCCACAGCCAAATACCAGGCAAAGCTCCAGGAGTATGTTCAAAGACAGGAATGAGGGATTCAATGAGCTAGGGGCATCAAGATCATGATGGGGAAATCTACAGACAACTGAACCAAGCTATTGGGAACTCATGATCTTTAGACCAATAGCTGTGGAGCCTGCATGGGACTGGACTAGGCCCTCTGCATAAGCAAGACAGTTGTGTAGCTTTTTTGTTTAAGGGTCTCCTGGCAGTGGGATCAGGATCTATCCCTGGTGCATGAGTTGGCTTTTTGGAGCCCATTACCTATGGTGGGACACCTTGCATAGCCTTATGCAGGCGGGAGGAGTTTGGACCTACTACAACTGAATTTCTAGGCTTTGCTGACTCCCTATTAGAGGCCTTACCTTTTTGGAGGAGGGACTGGGGGCTGGGTTGTAGGGGAAGCCTGAGTGCAGTGAGAGGAGAGATGAGAGTGGGAATCTGTCAATTGTATGTAAAATGAATAAAAAGTTTCTTAATAAGGAAAAACATAAGAACAGCCAAAAGAAAGAAATATACAAGATAGTACTAAGAGGACCTTCAAAAGTGGCTTTCTAGATGATTTAATCGATGTATATGAATTATAAATTAAATATTCCCCATTCATTTTAATACAAATGCTAATATGTTTTACAAATAATTTATAAATGTATATTTTATAGTTCTACCATGTAAGTTTAGCTGTAGGCTTTCCCTGAATATAAGAAACAGTGATAACTAAGTAATAAAACAATAGAAAAATTTACAGAACTTTTTCAATAAAATGCTAAGTAAGCACCAATATTTACTCATTCTTCTTGTACTTCTACCAAAATTAAAACAATTCTAGAAAGATAAGGATAGCTTCAAATTCTTTCAGATTCTCTAAGAGACTTGAATAGTAGGCATGCTCAGTGGATATAGAGGCTATGATGTTCATAGTAAATGAACTGAACCTGAAGATGACATAACTACATTTACCAGGAAAGTAGCAGCTCAATATGTGAACAACCCTTGGAGATCTAATTAATAAGCCTGTTGTTGTCAGCAAGAATGGATGCTAGAATAGATTCCAAGTAATCTGGGTTTCTAGGTGATTGGGGCATTTTTCAAAACTCCAGAAATCAGAAGTGCTGCACCTTGGAATTGCTTCCAGTGTAAATCAACATATCAAAACAGCACATTCATGTGCTTCATCCCACACAGAAATTGCACACCCCAGATATTTACGGACTTCTATCTCCTTACTTTTCCCATCACATTATTATGCACTAAGTATCTAGAATCCTGAATCTAGAAGTGTGGCAATGTGTGGAGGAAAGTAATGTCACCACCAAAGGAGGACTGACTGAAGAACAATTAACACCCATTACCACCTACAGGCAAATTACAGTAGGACAAGAATATAAGCTTGGAATTCAAATGGGTTGAATTTACTCCGGGGTTGTAAAACAAACCAGAACTAACAATAAGAACCAAAATAATGGCTAGGACCACCACAATTGAATTATCTTCTCCTCTGTATTGCCACCTAAGGGAAAAAAATAGAAAAGTGCTGTACCATAGGACAGTCTTTCTTACACATTGTAGTGGAATTTTCAGGGATCCTTCCTTCATGACTCATCCTTAACTTCATCCTGCTTCCTTCCAACCATGTCCTCTGACAGCTTTTCTTCAATAAATATCATAGATACTCATGTCTCACTTGATATCTTTAAGAGACCCCACCCGCAAAGAAAACACCTGTGTCTGTATATGTCAATTTCTCCCAACACTTTCCACTTGTTCAATGCTTTTAGATAACTCAGGAGGAAAAAGTTCTATGTGAAATAAGCAGTGCTATGATTTGAATGTGAAATGCCCTGCTACCCTTCACAGACAGACAGACAGACAGACAGACAGACACACACACACACACACACACACACACACACACACACACACACACACACAAACACATGTTCATATGTTTAATGCTTCAACATCGATAATGATGCTGTTGGGACAGCTTCTGGTTGAGATAAGACAAGAAATAGTTCATTAGGAGCATCATTATAAAGTTATACATGGTCCCTGGTACCTTCACCCCTCCCAGTCTATACTGAGATAAACAGTCTCTTTTTCAGAGTCCAGAGTGCTAACCATTACACGATGGAACCCACAAACAGTCTCTTTTTCATATGCTTCAGCATTTATGTTGAATGCTTCTAAGAATTACACTAAAAGATTCTAATTATGTGCTGGAACTTCTGAAATACCGAGTTAAAATGAATTTGTTGTCCCAGATAGTCTGCTCACACCTATGTAAAAGTAAATAATAAAGACATGAAGCTGTATAGTTGAATGAATGCACTGTAATTATAGACAATTAAGTATTAAATCATAGTCAATATGGTATAAACCTACCTGAAGTAAAGACTTCCATAAAGAATTAGAAAAAGATTTAGGTTATTCTCCTAATTGTATTAAAATGCTCAAGACTTTCTTATTAATCTCTAATCTCCAACACAAACAACGCCTGAATCTGTGTGGGGAAATATTTTTATTTAATAAAATGATGCCTAAATTATGTAAAAACCTATGAAAAATAAGGTTGACAAGTCACGGCCTGACATAACACCATTTCTTCTCCTGTTTTTTATTCCAAGCATAACAATATGTTTAAGAAACCTCTTTCACATTAAAATTTAAAATTATGTTTTAATGTATATCATAATAGAATCCCGCTTATGGAAATATGAACATGATATTTCCCATCTATATTAATAAAAAATAATAATGTATTTTCTGTACTATAGCCTGAAAGAGAGTATCTCAAGGCATCTCAGCTAAAAATAGAATGTGATTTTGGCACAAAACTTTTCTTAAGTTACACAGCATAGATATGCTTTCTAATTTAAAATTTCAAAACATCCATTAACATTTTTCTAAGCCAATATAAGAAGAAAAAAGTCTGAGTTCTTTTAAATTTAACATGAAGCAATTAAAAGGAAAATAAATTGATACAAACTTACTTGGCCATTTTTAAATTATACCTTACATTGGGAATTTTTAAGGTGAACAAGGTTAGTTTAAAATATGGAAAAATATTTAAAGCAACCATCCAGAAGAAGTTAATGTATTTTGTGCAAAATACAGACAGTATGAGGAAGCATATGTGTATACACACAGAGACATACATTCACATGCAGACATAGACACATGCACAAACAAATGCACACATGCACACAAAAACTGTTCTGTTTTGGAGATAAATGAGACATATCAAAATGGCTATGCATCCTTAAGTAGAAAATAATCAGATATGAAAATAAAAAAGAGTCAAGAAAGAAAAGAGAATTCCTTTCCAAGCTCATCATAAGAGCATTTTAAGTAAAATTGATTACCATTATAATGGATGTATAAGTAAAGCATTCCTGGTTTTTGTCATATCATGCTATCATTTAAAAGTGTAAGTTTTTTATATAGTAGTACACTTCTTTTTCCTAAAGAGAGGTCACTGATCCCTCATAAAGCATTAATTATTGGCATATTGCTTGAATAATTCTCTTATGCCAAGAATTTTAAAGCAGAATTAATAATACTAACATTGGGAATGTAATTGTGAATAAACTCAAAATTACACACACAATTGCATTTATTGAACAAATAGTAATTATTATTAATGGCATTAATTATGCTTTATAATGTTCTTCCTTTCTTGAGTACTCACATTAATTTGTAACACAGTGGCAGAGCTTTGTGTACACTCTTCAGTAACTTAGGAGAGCAGGTTAAAAAGGTTAAGATTAGTCATGCTGCTTTGGAAATCTGTGGTTATTATGGTAAGAGGCAGTGCTTTGGTTGCAAAATTACAGAAGAATTACAAAGTGAAAGAAATAAACAACAATGAGAAAAGGCAAAATTTTTATTGGTGAGAGCATTGAAATGAGAATTTAAATAAACCATACTGGCCAGGTAAGCTATATATTGACATTAGGAAATGAAAAGACTGAATTAGAATGGTAAAAAGTAACCATGAATTGAGAGACAAATTGTCAGGCTGTTGCTGCTTGGAAGAACAAAAAAATCTGAAATCGACTGTTTGTAATGTCTAATTACAGGAGGATGGGGCAGCTGCCAATGCAAACATCTATTGCTCTGCGGTATTTCAGTGACAGGCTCTGGGAGGCCACACCTGCAGACAAAGTGAAAAGCTGAAGCGCCACTGGGCCTTGAATAAACAAAAAGATTTCCCCTGTCATGGCTTTGAGAGAAAATTAATGAATGAAATTATGCTGAAACACAGCAAATAAGACTCTGGAATATATGTGAAGCTACAAAATTAGAGTATTTTAAAAATAATGTTAAGCATGAAATGATGGATGCACCTGTCTTCACATTTCATATTAAACACAGTGTCTCCAGTCAGAATCATCATGGCTTTGAGAAGATTTGAAAGCAAGTGCATTTTCTGGTGGATATTCTCTTAGAAATAATTTTCTTGACCACATCTCACGCAGATGGATAAGGTAAAATTTTTGCAATGAATTTTATAAAAGATCTTCATGATATTTACCGTTTGGCCTTCCAGAAATGACTTCATTTGGTGTTATAAGTAAAAAGAAATTAGTTCTAATGTGCAATACATCAATTATAGAAATATGTAGGTACTACTCTTAAAACGTTTCTTAAATTGTATTCTCACCAATGAAAACCATACGCATGCAATGAGAAAGCAAATATGTACATTCATGGTGATGCAAATTCAAAACAGGTTTCTGAAAGCATAATAAAATCCATGTGTGACTGTGTCATATTTCAGTAAATGTATTGCAGAAATTGTATTTTTCTTGACTTTAGACTACAGTTTATATTTTGTGTTTATCCATTTGTTTCTTGAGACAGTTTCATACACTACAAGTTTCTCTGGAACCTTCCATGCATCTGAGACTGGCCTTGGATTCCTGATCCTCCTACAATGCCTCGCAAATGTTGAGATAACAGGACCATCATACTAGTCCTGTGTTTTGTAATGTTTACTACATTAATGTGGAAATCAAGAAACTACATTAAAATTCAAAACCTGGGCTGGCAGTAATGTCAGTAGGTCGAGGTACTTAATGCCAAATCTAACAACAGAGATAGTGGAAAAAGAAAATTAACACCTATGAGCTGTCTGTAACCTCTGCACACATGATGTAGTCTTTTCCTACATATGCATGCACACACACACACACACACACACACACACACACACACACACACACGCATGCAGAAACAGAGAGAGCCAAAAATTCTGCTTTTCTACAAAGACATTTATATCCATACACACACACACACACACACACACACACACACACACACACACACACACTGTGGACTGTAAGCCAATGGGAAAAAGTATTAGTGAAAACTTCTTTCTCTCCTTCAAATTTAGCAATTTTATTTTAATTTGAACATTCTAAAAATGGTAGAGACAGGCAGCCACTGAACATACCCTACAGATGGGACTGTAGCCATGGCAATCAAGTATGGCTTATAAATAATTGATCATTCAAATTTGGGTAATGCAGTCCATCCAGGAAAGAAAGCTTTGTGACAGGAGGTCTGTACTTTTCCTCCTACCAACACCAGTCTCCCCCTGCACACTTCTTTCCATCTTTCTTTTAAGCTCCAAAGACAGACAGAAAAGTAGCCACAGAAGAGCAAGCCTGACCTCATAACAGTTTTAGAAAAAGACTGGAACTCACCAGCCGGCAAGCACCAAGATAGTCAGATTAATCATTAAACATTTGGAACATTCCATTGCTTTACATAATACCTTCTTAATAAATAAATGAACTTATTTGACAAAGCATCTATCACTGACTTACTTAGCCAGGCCTCCATTGAGGCACTATGGGTACTGTGGGAGCTAAAACACAACACCTACAATTATAAAAGCCAACAGTGTGGCAAGAGATATGTTTAATATACTAAGCTATATAGTTTCAGAGAATAATAAATTATCAAAAACATATAACAAATTAAAGGAGTAGAAGAATATTCACACTTCATACTTAGGTGGGAAGATTTAAGATTAAAAAATAATTCTCGAGTGGAGTTCATGTTCTTGAATGTTTTTAGAAGTGTGGCAACATATTGCCAGTATGGTGAGGTAATGTCACCACGGTACCAAGTCAAAGAAAAGGAGCCAAGATTAGATGGCTTTGTGCCTCAAAATAACCTTCAGTTTTTTAAGCACCCATGAAGAGCCTCTGTTAGTGTCTTAGAGTTTCAATTGCTGTGATAAAACATAATGACCAATCTCAAATTGGGGAGGAAATCTTTTTTTTTTTTTTTCATTTTGTTCTTTGAGTACCAGTCTATCACTGAAGGAAGTAAGGGCAGGAACTCAAGGCAGGAACTGAAGCAATAGCTATGGAGGAGCACTACTTCCTCGCTTGCCCCTCCATTGGGTGCTCAGCATGCTCTCCTATACCATCAAATGACTAAGCCCTCCCACATCAATCATTAATCAAGAAAATGTCCTACAGAGTTGACTACAGGCAATCTGATGAAGGCATTTTTTAATTGTCTCTCTTTCCAGATAAGTTGAGGTTTGTATTGATAGAACCAACCAGCACAGCTGCTCTTTTTGTCACTGTGACCAGACACGTGACACAAAAGTAGCTTAGAAAAGAAAGGGTTTCTTTTGTCTCACAGTTCAGAGGAATCCAGTTCATCATTGCAGAGAAATCCTGGTATTGGAGATATAAGAAGCTGATCTCCTAGAGTCCCCATTTGGAAAGTTGCGATAAACAAATGCTAGGACCCTGCTCACCTTCTCTTTTTTTTACTTTTTTGTACAGTAGGTGTCCCCAGCCTGTGAGTGGGTGTTACTCACATTCAGAGTGTGTATTTCATCCTCAGTTAATGCTTTCAGGGCTGGCAGATTCGTGTGTGTGTGTGTGTGTGTGTGTGTGTGTGTGTGTGTGTGTGTGTAAATGTATTGTATAAAATTGTGGATCTCATAAACACTTAAACCTCAGGGTACTACACAAAATTTAGAGTCCTTGCAGTTATATAAACAAATAGATAGTTTTTAAAAAGAAAGTTTTTAAAGAGACAATAAAGGTAGTATAAAATAAGCCACGTAAAGATGCATATTACACAGAGAATCTGGATTGTGTTGTCTTTGGGATTCTTAACTACAGAAAAACATTTGATTGTAAAAGCTGTTGAGTTAAGCCAATATGTATATTTTAAAGGTACCTTGACTTCAAAATTTGTATCTAAGGATATGTTGCTTTGGAAAGGAGGCTCTTCTTTTGTTTCCACAGAAAGCCACAGGCTATCCATTTCTTCCAGATTAAGTTATATCAGGTTTGACCAGCCAAGACCCACTGAAAGGTCTCCGATGACACCATGGCCCAGATGATCCAACATCCACAATGGTTTCAAGACAACTGGCTCAGACAATACAGCCTCACAGACTACCCCATAAACCTAAAATTTTCTTTGTGTCCCCATAAGATACAGCACCCTTCCCATCCAGCAGGAAGTAGTAAGAAAAGATACGCCCAAATTCCCCAATATACGTAGCTGGCTTTGAAGATGGAATTGGCTCACTCCTTCTCTAAACCCAAGCATATTATTAAAAGAAAAAGTTAAGAGATTCTTGTGTCCCATATCAAAAGAGCCCTCTGATGTGGGACAGAGAAAAACCAATATTTTTTATTTAAAACAGGTTGATTATAAATGCAATCTCTTTCTAAGAAGAAAAGGGGATATGATATAGATATGATGGAATGAAAGGGTAGATTATTGAACATACTTTTAAAGAACAACAACTTGTTTAGAAATGTTTTACATTGCTATAGATTGTAGTTTATTGATACAAAATTAGAGTTGATTTTGTTATACTGTATATATTTCTACTCTCATTGGAGGTATTATGTTTATGTAACTAATTTAAATTGCAATACATAATTATAATTAGTCTCCTATGATAATCAAAATTATAGTCATGTTAGTTTAGTTTTCTAGGTATATATAGATATATTTCAAACAGATAGATGGTCTTCAAACACTTCAAAGACCTACAGAATATGGTATTTAAAATGTTTTAAAAAATTTAAGCTCTCTGGACAATGAGACATGTCTGCTCCTGGCAGCACTGATTTACTTCAGAGAGGAGGATGAGCATCGAAGACACTCTATATGGAGTTTATCTTCTTCTTGGCAAAAATAGCCATTTGGGCAAAAAAACTGTTCTTGTCTGGACTGCTTGATCAACTGGACATGCCAGACCCATGGGAAGGTGACCACTGAACTTTGCTTGGCAAAATGGTCCTTCAGGTTCCTGCTTCATAGAGGAAACGGCCAGACATTCTACAGGACACAGAGAGAAATGGCTGAGAGACTCTAAGCCTGTGGGCTGAAGACAGATGCCCCAACTTTACAAAAGAACATTAGGTGACTGTCCAGGCTGCCAGCTGTCTCTGCCTACTCTCCCAAGACTCCTGAAAGTTGCTTGCATCCTTCTCCCATTTCTCAGGTAATATTATATCCTTCTGAGGTTTTGATGTAGTTGAGGACTAGATAGTTATAATTTGCTTAGTTATGATAAAAGATAAATTAGATATAAAACCTTAGACTCACAAATATAGGGTAGATAGGATATCTTCTTTAATTTTGACAAATACAAATAGACTAGATGTTGTAGCTGTGATTCTTGCTTGATAATTTTTTGTTGTATGTAATTTTACTATGTTGAAGTTGAAACCTTCCTTTTTGAAAAAAGACAAAAAGGTAAAGTGCTATAGAGGATTGATGATTAAGTAAAGCACTGATTTGCCAGTAGCCAGGCAGGGAGTATAGGTGGGACAAAGAGAGAAGAGAAGGGGGAAGTGGAAGACTGGGACAGAGAGAGATACTACCGGCCACTGCCATGAGAAAATGTTAAGATACTGGAAAGCCACGAGCCACATGGCAACTTATAGATTAATAGAAATGGGTTAATTTAAGATGTAAGAACAGCTACCTAGAAGACTGAGCCATTAGGCCAAACATTTTGAATAATATAAGCGTCTGTGTGTTTATTTTATAAGTGGGTTGTGGGACTGTGGGGTCTTGGCGGTACCCGGAGAGGAACCACCAACTACAAGTCCTTTCTTTTAATGTCCCTTCAATAAAACTAGATAGTCATGTCCCATCAAAAGGAGCTTCCTTTTGACACAGATGCTCCACATTGGGCTGGTAACTGGTCACCAGATAATGTGCTGGCTGTCAAGCCTACACACCTGAGATCATCCTTGCAACCCAAATGGTAGAAGGAGAGAACTAAATCCTACAAGTTGTTCTTTGATGCACTTCATGAAAGTGTGTGCAACATGTGTGCAACACACTCACGCCCTCTCCACATATAACATGCATACAAATAAATAAACATAATAAAAACATATTTAAAAATTTTTAAGTTAAAAAAATCCAAGTATCTTCACGTTGGTTAAGGATATGATAAAACCATGACAAGGCAAGGTATTATCTACAGTTTGAAGTTTATCATAAAATATACACTAGGTGGGAAAAGAACCAAATATTTATTCTTTAAAGTTTTAGAGGAGGGAAATGTAAGATTAGAGTGCCATGGTCATGTTCTTCATGATGACCTTCATTCTGGGTGTTACATGGCAGCCTGCTATGTATTCCCACTTGGAAATGAATCTTTTGTCATCTGCTTGTATTCCTTAAGTATATGAGTTACTATTCTGTTGCTGTGACAAAATAGCATGATTAAGGAAACTTGTAGAAGAAGGAGTTTATTTTAACTTACGGTTCCAGAGAGATGGCATTCACTATGGCTGGGAACATGACACTGGGCAAGGCTGCATTATAGAACAGGAAGCTGAGACTTCACAGCCTTAATTACAAGCGTGAAGCAGTGGGGAGGGGGTCCTATCCTTGTGGCCTAAGTAGACAACAAAAGCTCTAAATTCCAGCTCATTTGTCATCAGGGCTTCAAGTCAAGAAAAATAGAATATTTATAAACATGAATTTAGAAATGCATTTTTATTATTGTATGATTTTTGCCTTGTTTAAAATACGTAGAACATAGTGGAGGAGAGATGACTTAGTCCTTTTCTAGAAGGCCTGTACTTGATTCCCAGCAAAGCACACAATCATCTGTTTGTCAAATTTCAAGAAATCTGACACCATTTGAGCTCTGCTGGCACACACATGGTACACAGATATCCATGAAGGCAAAAACACACATATCACATATCTATAAAATATAATAATTATTTAAAGAATAGTGTAAAAACACAGAATATGACTTTTCATCATGAATATATTTAAATAGATTAAACAGCTATATTAAGTAATAGAGTATATATTTATATATACATATATACTAGTTATGGTGTATCATTTATAATATTTTCTACTTGTTCAGATCTATGTACTGATGGCCAAATATAAGTACAAATCTATAACTTGCATGCATTTACATAGCCATTAATATCATTAGTTTAAATTATATGTTAATTAATATTTCCTTCTAATTTTATGTTGATAATAATTTATAAAAATGATATAAATATGAGATAACATTTGTCAAATAAGTAAATATCTATAAGCATATTCATAGAGTTCAACAAGGGGGAAATGACAATAGAACCTTAGCAAACAGTTCAGCTAAGATGGGGAAAAAAACCAAGCAAGATGAGAAAATTATTCTCATTGTTCCTACAATGCAGGATCAAACCTCTAGTGGGATTAAGGGGAAAGCTGAGTGTTTTACATTTTTCTTGGAGAAAAGAAAATGAAGTCATTTAAAATCCTTGGAAATACTGCCTGGTGTCTTAGCTCCCTGGGCATTCATTGGGATTACTTTATTGAGCTACATAAACTCTAAAAAGGAATTGAAAATGGCAGGTCCCACAGACCACCACACTTTAACAAAATACTTGCTCTTAAAATACATTTTAAACTGCATCAAAGAGATGTAGGCAGATAGCTCTGGCAAGATATCATGGCAATGATTTAATCAACTTTCTTTTTGAATATTTAAATTTTAAATAGGGTTAATTGATAGAACTTTTATATTTTATATTAACAGACAAATTCATCAGGAAAGGAGAATTTTATCATTGGGGCTACATTAGGTAAGCATGTTAAAGCTCTTGCTCTTCATGAGGTGTTCCAGTTAACCATACCTAGGTTATGCTTTCCTAATATTAAAGAGGCCATTCAAAGTGCCAATTTGGAAGCACTGTTGAGAAACAAAACTAGATGAAAAAAAAAGAAAGAAAGAAAGCCTGGCCTAGAACAAGAGCTCAGTCCTTTACTAAAGTGCTTAGAAGCAGGCAGGCGTGCACCTGATCCCCTCAACCCACATAAAAACACTGGGCATAATGGCTTGTGCTCAAAGTCCCAGCACACGGGGGAGACAAGTCAGGCAGATTCCCAGGGCTAGAGCCCAGGGCAAGGAGATACTCTTGCCTCAAAAACAAGGTGATTGGATTCTGCAGAATGACACTTGAGAATGATTTCAGATTGCCACATGCGTGCACATACATCTGCACATATGAACACCCATAGGAACATATACACACACATACATGCCCACACACCTACATGGACACACAAAATTTAAAAAATTAAAAGCACATAAGACCTTCCCCAAAATCTTTCTAGCATGTATATAAATGTAGCATCTAACACAAATTGAGACAAATTCCAGGCAGCGTGTACATGCAAATCAGTAATTTGTTGTACAGACATGTTAGAGCAGAGACTGCATATGGTAAAGGTCAATGTCAGATGAAGTGATATAGATCCCATATTACTTGTTTCATTGGCCCTGTGTTTTCTTTAACCACATGAGCTCATTTTATAGAGGAGGACGGGGATGGATACCTCTGTTCTTTGAAAATGAACAGGAAAGCCATTGCTTTGCGTCAGAGATGAAGGAAATAGATTAAGATTGAGCTCTACTTCAGCTTAAGAATTCTTGCTTGCACTTTCCTTTCTCTGTACATAACTCCATAAAGCCATTACAACTTTGAAGATAATATGTAACTCAACCGAAGATGAATATCAAAATCCAAAGGGCATTTTGATCACAGCATCATTAACTATGAAAAATTCTGCTATAGTAGGACACATTGTCTAATTTTTATTGAAGTTCTGACAGTATGTGATTATTCTACAAGGAGCCTCTTGTAGATCACAGACCTTTATATTTAAGGAAGGTCTAAGAACAGGTGATGTAATTAAACATGATCTCTCTCTAACTTTTGACCATTAATTCCAAGTTCCAGGTGCAAAATCTTTAGAGTTGATTCAAGTTTATTGTAATAAAAGCACCTCCCAGGAGAAAGAACTCTCCTACTTAGATGAGATTGAAGAAAACAGTTCTATTCAGACTTAAAAATAATTCTTTGTTTTATAAGTACCATAATTAGTGCTTAACTAATTAATATCTTTGCATATAATTTATTTCCTAGAATTTCTTCTACATGTGGATAGCTAGTATGCAAAAGGCTGCTAGTTTTATCTTTCAGAAAACAAGGGCAGAAAGTGGTTGGGCATGACTTTAAAGGTGACTTTTTCTGTTAATATTATAGAGGTCCTGGTGGACTGTTTTCTCCTTCCCATTTATTACTATAATTAATAATAGCTGAAGTCTTCATATAGTATTTCTTCAGGGGAATTCAAAGCACGATAGTATTGTTTATGCCTCTTTCAAGAAGCAAAAATATTTCCTCAATAACTTAAAATATTAATCATCCACAACCTTATCCTTTATTCAAGGACACTAGTATTAATCGGTGTTAAAATTCAGGACTGTGACCAACTTTCTTGTTAATATTGCACAAAATGACATCACATTCACTATCAATGTCTTTAGTCCATGAAAAGAAATGCAGGGAAAAACCAGGGCTGTGTTTTTGTGACAAGGAAAGCATTATTTTTTCCTATTTGAAAGGTATGATGAAATGCTCACCACAAGTAATAAAATCATTATTAAATACAGAAATAAATGAATTAAAATAGCTAGATAGACCTTTGATGATATTTCTACTTAGCGCATTCATTTCCAATTACCTTCCTTTGATTTGGAATCAGATCCAAACAGAACAGATGATGTAGATCAAAAGCATGCATTTCTCCTGGGTGTTCTGTTTCTAGATAAGTTGGAAAATTCTAGCAACACCCATAGAAGGACTAAAATCCGTGAAGAGATGATGGCCCTTGTTTCCTTTACTATTCAAAACAATACTGACAATGACTCAGCAGGGACACAAATGAAACATCAGTACTCCTAGATTCAAATAACATCCACAAAAAATAATAATAAAATAAATAGCATATAAAGGTGTGGTGCCCAACTTTACGTTGCTAAATCCTGCAAAGCAGTAGGCAACCTTGACTAGCACAGTCAAAACAGACAAACCCAAATGACTTTGCCTTCAACAACTTGCGAATGGCTCAACTATCTTTTCATTGCAATTTCTGAAGCTACTGGATTAAATAACAAATTCCTTCAGACAAGTGTAGCATAATGATGCAGCAGTGGCAGTATCAAACAATTTAAAATACTACAAAAGCTCTTGCAACCAGTTTTAATTAGGGGGACTTTATGTTAACTGACTTAGCAACACTATATAAGTAATAAAATTTAAAAAGTTAAAAAGTAGCTATATTGAGTCAAAAACAGGACTCTTCCTATACTGAGTATTGATGATAGCATCACTTAGGAAAGTAAATTTTACACATAAACCCAAGAAAACTATTATATTTCTATATCCACCTCAATCTTTAAAGTGTAGGTAATAAGCATAATAACAGATTTTATATTAAAATGGAGAGTTATGAAAGAGCAAAACACATCACACAAAGCAAATTATAAAACTATAAGTGAAGTTTCCAGGAGTTCCCAAAGATAACCCCAGCTTAGACTATTAGCAATAGTGGAGAGGGTGCCTGAACTGACCTACTCCAGTAATCAGATCAGTGAATACCCTAACTGTCATCATAGAGCCTATCTCCAGTAACTGATGGAAGCAGATACAGAGATCCACAGCCAAACACCAGGGGAGCTCCAGGAGTCCAGCTGAAGAGAGAGAAGAGGAATTCTATGAGCAAGGACATCAAGATCATAATGGGGAAACCTAAAGACAACCAATCCAAACTAGTAGGAACTCATGAAATTTAGATCAACCGCTGTGGAGCCTGCATGGGACTGGACTAGGCCCTCTGCATAGTGAGACAGTTGTGTAGCTTGATCTGCTTAAGGGCCCCCCTGGTAGTAGGATCAGGATCCATTCCTGGTGCATGAGCTGGATTTTTGGAGTCCACTACCTATGATGGAACACCTTGCACAGCCTTGAGGCAGGGGAAGGGGCTTGAATCTGCCTCTACTAGATATACCTCCCCATGGGAGGCCTTACCTTCTTATAGGAGGGAATGAGGGGTGGGTTGGGAGGAGGAGGCTGGAGGAGCAGAAGGAGGGAAGAGGGGGATCTTTGATTTGTATGTAAAATGAATAAATTTTTTTCTTAATAATATGTAAATAAAACTATAAGTAAATTTGAGCATCTCTCTGGTGATCACAACGTTGGTAAAGCACAGTATTTTCAAAGTCCTTTCTCTTGCTGGATAAAATTCTGTTTTTTTTCTATTGTGTAGTGAGTCTTCTCCTCTTGCTTCGCTCCCAGCCTCTTGTTCTATTTTCCTAGATCAGAATCATGTGTATTTCACACTGTGAAATCAGAATTAAGGTAAGCTCTTGTGTGTCGTGATTTTTGCTTAACAAAGCACATGTTTCTAATTACTTCACTGCAATGTAATACAAGGCAAGCAGATGCGCAAGACTGGCTTGCAACTAAAATTAACCTTCTTTGCAGCAAGGGAATATGTAATACAACCACGTACACTGTTCAGTTTATCTGAAGACTTGTCCTAACAGTGGTATTTGCCACTCATGTCATAAAACCATATAAAGAAAAATAATTTGACTTTTTTAGAATTGAGACATCTTGTAAATGTCATTGTATTTCTGAGATTGAGTTTATTGTCTTATCAATTTTACTTATGACTCAAGCAATATTGCTGAGGATTTTTAATTAATAGAGGTATATAGTATGTGAGTCTAAAAACTCATCTCAACTAATTATCTTAGTGTCAGTCAATAAATAACATCAACTTCATCTGAGCTTTACAATACTTTAAAACTTTTTCAGTTGAGCACACTGGAACATAGTACTTTCAACTCAGTCTTTCCTTTTACATATAAAATGAATTGTAACCTCAGTAATACATTTCAGATGATTAAACCCAACATCTAAAAATAAATAAAATCATTTTAAAATAGTCTAAAGCTAAAAGCAATGGCACAAAAAGTTGAATTATAAAACTGAGAAACTGTACCTGCAGGCAGTGTTTCCTGTTTTTATATATTTGGAAATGCTGTTTTATATTATTTTCTCTAGGGAGGTAGCTTTAGAGGACGATGATTCCATCCACATTTCCCTTCTTTAGAGATGGGTATGGCTAGAATTAGGGAGCAGTTTGAGTAGGGCCTAAGGTCTCACTTCTTATGTGTTTAGAAATAGGGCTCTTTCCTCTTGAGTAAGTTCCTTGTGTACTGTGTTCTAGTAACCACACTGTTCCCTTAAGTTCCGTAGGTGGTATTGACTTCCAGGTTTGTAATACTGGGTGATACTTACCCCAACTGCCATCACTGGGTAGTATTATCCTCCAGGAGGTATTCCTTGGTGGTACTAATGTCAGGTGTTAGTCTTGAGTACAGGTGGTTTCACTAGATGGTATTGATTCCATGTGGTAGGATAGGTGGTATTTATTTGAGGGAGTATTAGTGATGTGCTTCCAGGTGATGTCACTGTGTAGTATTGATTTCCAGGTAGTATTACTTCCTTGTTCTATTATCATTCCTTAACTCAGCACTTGATAAAGAGTGTCATATCCCTCTTGAGGAAACTGTAATTTATACTCTACTTCAATTCAGTCTTAAAGGGAATATAAATGCAGTGTCTTCAGAATATGCATGGGAGATGTGATGCAATTATATTTATTGTCATGTTCTCTCAACTTTAGTCTCTATAACACTCCTTTTTTTTTTAGGACAGTCCCTGTTTTGGTAGTTGGTTTACTTAAAGCTAATGATAAGTAGCTAACATTTACCAATTAAAAGAGAGATATAGACTCAGCATAGCCATAGTACAGTTTACAAAAACAATTTATGTGTTGGAAAATTGCTTAGGAAATTGCTAATATTAATTATAACCTTACACATATACAACAAATTTCTATATCTTGGGAAAATAAAGAAACATATTATGGGAAAACACATTCATCTCATTGTAATGAGATTGTGCACAATTAATAATTCTGTGCTCCCAAATGAAATTTGAATTGACATTGTTTTCAAATCATTAATTTTACTTGTTGATAATAATAATGAGACAACTAAAATACATGCTTACTAACTTAACTCCCCAAACTGCAAGGCATCAAAATTTAATAGATTATTAAAGGTAGAATTGGTATGTATAATAAAATAACATTTTATTAATTCTTTGAGAATTTCATGCAATTCATTTGGATAGTATTAACTCTCTATCCCAAACTCCTCTGAGATTCCGCACCACCCCACTACCAAACAAATTTCCTTTTCTCCTTTGTCTTATTTTCTTGATCTTTTAAAACTCATGTAGTCCAATTTGAGCCACTCAAATGCTCTTGGATGTGGAACCTGCCCTGATAAGCGGCCAGGCTAACAGTGGTCATTCTATTAACAAGAAGATGGCTCTCCTTTCCCAACAGGTATCAAGTGTCAGTATTTCCTCAGAGAAGAGCAGGACTTTGTACCCATCTTTCCTGATCTATGACAGGATTGTTGTCTGGCATGAACTTGAGCAGCTCTTGTACAAAATGGCACAACAACTCTGAGATCATATGTGCAACTACCTGATTGTACCCCCCACCCCGCCCGGCACAAACATTTTTATTTCTGATTCATAGTCTTTCATCCTCCCTCATCCTCTGTGACACCTGAGACTCACAGGGAGGGCTGTGAGATAGAAGTACCATTTAGGGCTGATATCAGTACATTGACCAGTTTAAGATTTCTGTGCTAGTTCCCATAAGAAGCTTTTCTTTTTTTTTTTTTTCTTTTCTCCCTTCGATATATTTTTTTATTTTATTTTATTTTACAATACTATTCAGTTCTACATAACAGCCACAGATTCCCTTGTTCTCCCCCTTCCTGCCCCCTCCCCTTCCCTCCAGCCCACCCCCCATTCCCACCACCTCCAGATCAAGGCCACCCCCAAGGACTGAGATCGACCTGATAGACTCAGTCCAGGCAGGTCCAGTCCCCTCCTCCCAGACTGAGCCAAGCGTCCCTGTATAAGTCCTAAGTTTCAAACAGCTATCTCATGCAGCTTTTCTGATGAGGGTTGAGAGATGCCCTAACCTGTGGGTAGAACAATTAGAAGTCATTTTGAAACTGTGCCCACTTAAAAGATTAATAGTCCTAGGTTGTTGTGGGATATTATTTTAAGGTGTGTTGCTTTTTCTATGCTGTAGAATATTTGTTTAATGATGCAAAGATGTGTTGCATTCCTTTATGTTGCATTTGTTTAATTCTATGAAATTGTGTTACTTTGCCTGTCTAAAACACTTGATTGGTCTAATAAAGATCTGAAAGGCCAATGGCTAGCCAGGAGAGTGATAGATGGGGCTGGCAGGCAGAGAGAATAAATGGAAGGAGAACAAGAGTAGAAAAAGAAGGAGCAAGAGGACAAGGAGAGGAGGACACCAGGGGGCAACCACACAGCCAGGCATGGAGTAAGAGTGAAAGTAAGATATACAGTAGTAAGAGAAAGGTAAAAGCCCAGAAGCAAAAGGTAGATGTGAGATAATTTAAGTTAAGTAAAGCTGGCTAACAACAAGCCAACCTAAGGCCAAGCATTCAAAGAAAGAATAAGCATCCGTGTGTGATTTATTTGGGAACTGGGTGGTGGGCCCCCAAAAGGGCAAATACCAAAGAGCAAAAGAGTGGAAAAAAATAAATAACCAACACTAGGTTCTTCCTAGGACCTATAATTCATCCAGTTACATGTTCTTGGCCCCGACAACAGTTCTATATAGGGGTTCTATCCCATAGAGCCAATCAGAAAGCGTTTGGTTGCTTTCATGAAACTTGTGCTACTATTGTGTCAGTGGTCATGTCTTGCCAGAACATATATTATAATTCACAAGGTTTTCAGCTGAGGGGATTGATTATGACTTTTCTCTTCCTGTTGTGTGCATAGCACTATAAAAGCTAGCCAGCAGGAATGGAGCTTCCTGATCAGTAGCAGCTTTTTATCTTCATTCTTTGTGACTCAAGAAAGTGGTGTCTTCCATAACAGGATCTTACTATCAAGTTCTGGAAGGTCACCAAGAGCAATGAGAATATTCTGTAATGTTTGGGGTCTATGAGACCTCACTAGCCAAAACTCTAAAGGAAGTAACCCATTCCTTTTACTGGGGGTTTTATTTACAAGCATGTGTTATCTAGTAAAGGCATTATTTTTTCCCATAATAGACTAACTCCATTTAAACTCTTGCTGTATCTGAATATGCATATATTTAGTAAGCATCTATGGTAGTAGTTTTCCACATGTCTTTTTTAAAAAGCCTTTCATGTCAATTGTCCTTCCCATTATTCCCTCCTCTACCCTACCCTTCCATCCACCACCCAAGGACTCCTCCCTGTTCCATTGTTCCCCTTTAACAGTTTATATAACTGTTTTGTATACCCTCCATTGAAAGACCATGCTCAAGGGCCAAGTACTAGTTCCCTAACATCCAAGTATTCCAAATGAAACACACATTTCTAAAGATTCAAAGCTAACATCCACTTATGAGAAAAAAAAATTTAATATTTGTCAATATGTCTCTGGTTTGCCTCATCCAGGATAATTGTTTCTGGCTCCATCAATATTCTATTGTATAAATGTACCACAATTTTATTATCAATATATCATCAGTTAATGGATATCTATATTATTTTTATATACTGGCTATTGTGACTAGAGCACAATGAACAAGTATGAGCAAGTACCTCTTTAGTAGGATAAAGAGTCCTTTGGATTTATGCCAAAGAGTGCTATAGTTTCATCATATTGATAGATGTATTTCCAGCTTTTTGAGGAACCTTGTTTCAATAGTGACTGTCCCAGTTTGTACTCCAACCAGGAGTAATAATGCCAGTTTCCCCAAATCCGTATCAGCCAATAGGGTCATTTGTTTTGTTTACCTTAGCAGTTGTGACTGGGTTGAAATGAAATTCCAAAGTACTTTGATTTAAAATTCCCTGATGGTTAAAGATGTAGAACCTTTAAAAAACTATTTCTAAGCCATTTGCATTACATCTCTAGAGAATTCTGTTTAGTTCCTTGCTCCAACTTTTACTTTGGCAGTTTGTCTCTAGATGCTTGGTTGGGTTTTGTGTTTCTTTTTTTTAAGTTCTTTATATATTCTAGAAACTAACTTCCTGTCAGACGTAGAGCTGGTAAATACTTTCCCCACTTAATAAACGGTCTCTATACATGAATGGTGGCATCTTTTGCTGCACAGAAACTTTGTAGTCCTTTATCCATTGTTGGTCTTAATGCCTAAGCTGTCAGAATCTTTTTCAGAATGTTCTTTCCTGAGCCAGTAATTTCAAGTATATTTTCTATTTTATTCTCCATCCTGTTGAGAGTACCGAGTCTTATGATGTTAAGGTTCTTGATCCACTTAGAGATGAGTTTTGTTCAGGGTGAGAGAAAATGATCCATTTCATTTCTACATGAAGCTAACCAATATGACCAGCACCATTTATTGAAGAAAGTAGCCTTTATCCATTGTCAATTGTTTGTCTCTTTGTTGAAATTCCGGTGGTCACTGGGATGTGGATTTATTTCCGATTCCTCAATCTATTCCCATGACTAATGTGCTGTTTCTGTGTCAGTACCATGCTAATGTTACTACTTCAGTTCTGTAGTATAATATAAAATCAGTGATGGTGACACTTTCAGCATTTTTTATTGTTCCAAATTGTTTTGGCTATAATGTTTCATTTTTGTCTTTTTTTTTTTGCTTGTTTGTTTTGTTTGTGTGTATGTTTCCTTCAGAAATTTAAGATACATTTTCAATTAATAAATAATTGTGTTAGAATTTTTATGATGATTGTGTTGCATCTGTAAATAAATTTGGGTAAGATGGTCATTTTTATAATATTGTTCTATTAAAATATGAGCATGGGAGTTCTTTCCGTCTTCTGTCATCTTGTTTAGTTTCTTTCTACAATGTCTTAAAGTTTTAATTATTTAAGTCTTTCAATTCCTTGGTTAGATCTATTCCAAATTGTTTTCCCTTGAGACTATTGTGAATGGTACTGTTTTCCTGATTTCTCTCTTGGTATGTTTGTTGGTGGTACACAGAAATGCTACCAATTTTGGGGTGTTAATTGTGTATTCTGCTACTTTTGTGTGTTTATCAGCTGTCAAACTTTGCAGTTGAAGTCTTCAAGGATTTTTATGCATAAAATTATATCATCTGAAAATAAAGATATTTTGACTTCTTTCTTTCTTATTTGTATCATTCTTATCACTTTAATGTGTTATTACTCCAGCTAAGACTTTAAGTACTATGTTGCATAAAAGTGGGAAAAAAATGGACATCCATGACTTATTCCTCATTTTAAGGAAATTGGTTGGGATTTTCTCCATTTATGATAATGTTGACTATGGAATTCATGCAGATCGCCTTCATTATTCTGAGGCACTACTACCCCTATTCTCTCCATGACTTTTTATCATGAATAGATGTTGCATTTTGTCAAGGGATGATGGTGTGGATTCTGTGATGTAGCCTGTAGACTTGGTGTATTACATTTATTGTCTTACATATTTTGAACCATCCCTGAAACTGTAGGATGAAGCCAGGTTCATAATGGTAGAAAATATTTGCCATTTGTTCTTGACTGCACTTTGCAAGTGTTCTGCTAAAAATGTTTTACATCTAGGCTCTTCTTAGAGACTAACTTCCATTACTCTTTAATTATTGATTCTTCTTTGGTTTGGGTATCAGAGTAATGAGAGTTTCATACAAGGAATTTGGAATTATTTCTTTTCTATTTTATATTAAGGAGTATTGATGTTGGTTCTTCTTTGAAGATGTGGTAGAATTCTGTGCTTCAAATTCATTTACCCTGGGACTTGTTTGGTTTGGAGAATTTTTTTTAATTACTACTTCTTCTTATCTGTTGTTATGGGTCTACTTAAATTATTTACTTTATCTAAAATGTATATATTATTTATATAAGCATCAAGAAAGAGGAAGAGAGTGAATTTATTCATTTTATATTTTCTAGATCATAGGAATGTAGGTTTATTTGATAATGCCCTACCTTCATTATTCACATTATTTCCATCCCTCATTCTTCCCCCTCTGACACCACCTGTGTCCTCCAATGCCCTTTCAAACTCATGACCTTTCCTCTTTATTATCATTACATACATATGTATAATATATGTTTTCTCTCTATATAAAACCTGCATAATCCATGTAATCATGTATGTACGTGTACATGTTTAAGGTTGATTACTGGGGTTGAATAACCTATTAGGGCTCTCTTCTCTGGAGAATACTGTTTCCCTCTTTCTGAAAACCTTGTTTACCTATATTTCTTCACTTAGGGCTGAGGCTGTATGTGATTTTATATACCTGAGGTAGTTTATCTACTCATGTTATACTCGTCAATAGGAGGGACTCCTACCTGGTACTGTAAACCTATCCAACTACCCAGAGCTGGTGTGATCATAGAGATTTAGAGGAGAATATACTACTCTTACTTCCTTAGGGCAGTATAATTTTTAACTACATTCTAAAATCTTATCCTTATGTTTATTGCACTGTTTAGCTATTTAAACTTGACACAACTAGAAGGAAGAAGGGAACTCATCTAAGGATTGTTGAGGTACAGCTTCAGTGTCATATATAAAAGATACTGTCTCCAAGCATATGTCCTAACTCTCTGGCTCTAATAATCATTCTACTCTATAGTTGATATATTGTGCACCCTAATAAACTTATCTGGAGTCAGAGAACAGAACAACCACTAGATATAGAGGCCAGAAAATGGTGACACACGTGCCTTTAATCCTAGCATTTCAGAAGGAGAGATCCGGCTGGATCTCTGTGAGTTTAAAGCCACACTGGAAACAGCCAGGCTTGGTGACTCGCACCTTTAATCCCAGGAAGTGATGGCAAAAAGCAGAAAGGTATATAAGGCTTGAAAACAAGGAACTAGGACTGGTTAAACTTTCAGACTTTTGAGCAGCACAGTTCAGCTGAGATTCATTCTGAATGAGGACTGAGAGGCTTCCAGTCTGAGGAAACAGTATCAGCTGAGGAATTGGCAAGGTGAGGTAGCTGTGGCTTGTTCTGCTTCTCTGATCTTCCAGCATTCACCCCAATACCTGGCTCCAGGTTTATTCTTATTAACAAGACCTTCTAAGATTCGTACTACACTACCTCCTCTTCCAAGATGTTCTGTGGGCTTCAGATGTAGGGGTTGCATTGTGTATTTACTGATGTGTTTGGCAACCTCATAGTCTATTGTGTTTTGCATCTTGGGCATTGGTGGATTTCTGTAATAATGTCTATCTGTTTTAGAAAGAATTATATTTGATGAAAGGTAAGGTTTACACTTATTTGTGGGTGTTTTAGTTTGTTTTGTGTAAAACTGACATGTAAAAATGTCTAGGGAGCATTTTATTGACTAAAGATTGATGTGGGAGTGGGCATCCCCTGTAGGCAACACTACCTCTGGGCAGGTAGGCTTTAGATTTACAAAGATTGAGCAAAGAAAAGCAAGCCAGTAAACAGTGTCCCTGTGTGGTCTCTGCTTTGGTTTTTGCCTATAGGTCCCTGCCTTGAGTCCTTACTGTGAATCTCCTCGATGATGGTCTGTAGTCTGTAAGCCAAATAAATCTTTTTCCTCCTCAAGTTGCCTTTGGTCAGTGTTTTATCACAGCAACAGAAGGCAACTTAAAGCACCCACAAATAAGTATAAATCTCACCCATCGTCAAAGACGGTTCTTTTTACAACAGATGGTCAGTATTACAGAAACCAACCAATGGTCAAAGTGCAAAGAACAATAGACTGTGGGATGCCCAACCCAATTAGTACAAGTATAATGCAACCCCTATGCTGAAAGCACAGGGAGGAAGGAGTAAAAAGATTTTGAGAGCTAGCGAACCAGGACACCTACTTGGAGACAGTATTTTTTATATAGGACACTGAAACAGCACCCATGAAATCCCAACCATGTTGTCACCTAAACAAAACCTGCATGACGAAATATAGAATTTTTTAAAAGTATATCCTTTTGATTCACAAAATGTCCTCAGTATTTACTGTATCATTTCCTTTCTTATCTCTAATTTTATGGCTATGGTTCCTCTAACTCTTTCTTTTTGTCCATGTGCCTAAAACATTTATCAATCGTTTTTATCTATTCAAATAAAATACTTGTCATTTCAATGGTTATTGCATTGTTTTTTTTTTGTTTTTGTTGTTGTTTCTATTTCATTAATTTCATTCTTTATTTTGATTATCTTTTACCATATACACTTTTTTGAATTCTGTTTGTCCTCCACAAAGATTTCAGGTATATCATTAAACTATTAATATGAGATTTCTCATTTTATGGAGGTAGGCACTTATTGCTATAAATTATTTTCTTAGGAATGCATTCATTGTGCCCATATATTTTAGTATGCTGTTTTCATTTTCATTTAATTATACACATTTTTCTTGATGTTTTTCCCTTGATCCAATTTTCATTCAGTAGTCTATTGCTTAGCTTTCATACATTTGTGTACTTCTTAAATTCTCTATTGCTATTAATATATAGCTTAATTCTTCGTGATCAGAAAGAATGCTGGATGTTATTTCAGTTACTCTAAATTTGCAGAGACTTGCTTTGTGTCCTATCATATGATGAATTCTGGAGGAATTTATACAGTCTTCTGAGATGAAAATGGATTCCTTGCCATTGAATGTAATGTTCTGGAAATGCCTGTCAGATCCATTTGATTTATGGCATCATTTAATCCCAGAGTTTCCCTATGCAGTTTTTGTCAGAATGGCCTGTTATGTTGGTGAGAGTGGTGTACTGAAGTCACCAACCATCATTATGTTGAGATCAATCCATGTTTTTAGATATAATAATATTTGTTTTATAAAATCGGGTGAGACTGTGTTTGGTGAGTAAATGTCTATAATTATAATATCCTGCTAGTGACTTTTTTCTTTGACAAATATGAAATGTCAGAAATGCTTCTGACTAGTTTATTTTGTCAAAATATTAGAAGTATTTCATTTGCTTGGAATACCTTTCTCCATCCTTCAAGCCTGAAGTGGTGTCTGCCATTGATCATCTTGTGTGTTTCTTATAGGCAGTGAAAAGATGGATCCTATCTTCTAATCTGTTCTGTTTACCCATTCCCTTTTATTGATGAATCAAGGCTATTAATATTTATAGTTATTACTGAATGTTTATTAATTTTTATGTTTATTGTGCTGTTGGATTCTTAGACCTCTTTAATTAACTGTCATGAAATTGTTTATTCCTTGTATGCTCTTGAGTGAGCACATTCAGTCTCCTCTCAATAGCAAAATATTCCTTCTAATATCCTCATAAAGGGTGGCTTACTGGACATATATTACTTAAATCTTTAATATCATAGAAAGTTTTTTCTCCCTTCTTTTGTATGACTGATAGTTTTCTGAGAATAATAATCTAGTTTGG
Source organism: Peromyscus leucopus (assembly GCF_004664715.2). NCBI lineage: Eukaryota > Metazoa > Chordata > Mammalia > Rodentia > Cricetidae > Peromyscus > Peromyscus leucopus. Next base: position 56,638,977 of record NC_051084.1, read on the forward strand.
CATCTGTAGTGTTTTAGAACGTGTAGAACATCAGACCGAGCCCTCCTGAATTTCAAACTCTTCATTTGAAAGTCAGGTGTCATTGGCATGTGTCTACCTTGCTGTGCCCCTAGCCCTTCTTTCTCTCTCTGCTTTCAATATCCTTCCTTTGTTTTGTGTATTTATTCTTTTGATTATCATGTGACAAAGAGAGTTACATTTTTGGTCCTGTTGATTTGGTGTTCTGGATTCATCCTATACCTTGATAGGTATCTTTTTCTGTAGATTTGGGGGATTTTCCTCTGTGTTTTTGTTGAATATATTTTCTGTGTCTTTGGCCTGGGGACAACCAAGAGTAAAAAGTAATAGCTTACAATGTTTTGTGAGTCTCTAGGACAATCCTGAACAAAAAGTCAGCAGAAGGACTTTTCATACCTGGTGTTGGGATTTTTGTTAGATAATCTATGGCTCATGAGGAAAGCATTGTCAGCACAAATGGAAAATTTTCATTTATATCAATCTATATAATTAATTTATTTATTATTAATTTAATTTATATATATGCAGAGAGAGATACATATATGCATTTTGAGGTAGAGAGTTTATAGTGTGATTCCTTATGACTTTTTCAGTCATCTTTACTGTTATTTTACTCCCCTCCCTGCTTCTTCAGAATTTATCTCCTCACTCCATAATTAAAGCCCACCACTTTTCACATTGCCCGCATCAGATCACTCATGCCCTGTATTCCTGTATCTATTGCTCCCTCATCTCCCCACATCAATGGTCACTTTTTACTTTCCTGATTTCTGGAGTTACTACAAGTTATTTATTCACATCTGAAGATTTAGATCAAGTAAAATCAGATGAGAGATACCACATAAATTTGTCTTTCTGGGTCCAGTTTACATCAATCAAAGTGATCTTTTCTAGTTCTATCCATTTACCTGCAAATTTCATCACTGCATTTTTTTAACAAGTGAATAGTTTTCCACAATGCACATGTATCACATTTTCATTGTATATTATGGACTCATAGAAATAAAAACAGTGTGGTATTGAAAGAAACCAGATATCTTAACCATCAGAACAAAATCAAAAGTTTAAACATGAGTAAACATAGCTACAGCCACTTAATATTCAAAAAAAGAATCAGAACACTGGAGAAAAGAAAGCATTTTCATCAAATGGTTCTGGGAAAACGAGATGTCCATGAATGAAATAAAATCTGTATATATCACATTGCACAAAAACTAAGTCCATATGAATCAAAGAGCTAAATGTGAAACCTGAAACACTAAAACTGCTATAAGAAAATACAGACAATAATCTACATGATATAGATATAGGAAAGGATTTTCTAAATAAAATACCATTTGAACAAGAATTAAGGCAAGGAATCGACCTGTGAGACCTCATAAAACTAAGAAGTTTCTGTACACCTAATTAAGTATAGAAAAAGTCCATATAATTGAAGAAAATTTTTTCAGTTACACATCTAATAGAAGATTAATATGCAGAATATATAAAGAGCTCAGAAAACAAAGATTCAAAAAAGCAAATAAACCATTTGAAAAAATGTACTTTAGATCTGAATAGAGTTCTCAAAAGAAGAAATAAAAATGGCTAAGAAATACTCAAGAAATGTTCAATATTCCCAGCAAATAAGGAACTGAAAATTAAAACAATTTTGAGATGTCATCTTACTATAGTCAAAATGGTAAAGATAAGCAAAAGAACCAACAACCAATTCTGGAGGAGTTGAGGGAGAAAAAGGTAACATCCCTCCATTGTTACTGGAATTGTAAACTAGTCCATCAACTCTCAAAATCAGTGTGGAGAATTCTGAAACAGCTTAAAATAAACATACCATTTGAGCAAACCATACCACTGTTCTGCATATGCCCAAAGAATGCAACATCCATCAGTCAATAGACACTTGCTAGTCATGTTTATTGCTGTTATATTCATAACAACTAGGAAATGGAAACAATGCAAAAACTTTCTTAAAAATAAAATAATAGTGAAAGTTTTACTTCTTTCTTTCCAATTTGTATCCCCTTGATCTCCTTTTGTTGTCTTATTGCTCTGGCTAGAACTTCTAGTACTATATTGAATAAATATGGGGAGAGTGGACAGCCTTGTCTTGTTCCTGAATTTAGTGGTATCGCTTTGAGTTTCTCTCCATTTAATTTGATGTTGGCTGTCAGCTTGCTGAAAATTGTTTTTTATTATATTTAGGTATGTTCCTTGTATTCCTGATCTCTCGAAGACCTTTATCATGAAGGGCTGTTGGATTTTGTCAAAGGCTTTTTCAGCATCTAATGAGATGATCATGTGTTTCTTTTTTTCTTTCAGTTTGTTTATATGAAGAATTACATTGACAGATTTTCATATGTTGAACCATCCTTGCATGTCTGAGATGAATCCTACTTGATCAGGCTTGATGACATTGATGTACTCTTAGATTCAGTTTGCCAGTATTTTATTGAGATTTTTGCATCAATGCTCATGAGTGAGATTGGTCTGTGCTTTCACTATTTGCAGATGATGTGATAGTATACATAAGTGACCCCAAAAATTCTACCAATGAACTCCTACAGCTGATAAACTCCTTCGGTAATGTGGCAGCTTACTCAAAAAGATCAGTAGCTCTCCTATATATAAATGAAAAATGGGCCAAGAAAGAAATCAGAGAAATATCACCCTTTATAATAGACATAAATAATATAAAATACCTTGGGGTGACTCTAACAAAATGAGTGAAAGATCTGTATGACAAAAATTTTAAGTCTCTGAATAAAGAAGTTAAACGAAATATCAGAAAATGGAAAGATCTCCCATGCTCATGGATAGGTAGAACCAACATAATAATGGCAATCTTACCAAAAGCAATCTACAAATTCAATGCAATCCCCATCAAAATCCCAGCACAATTCTTCACAGACCTCAAAAGAACAGTACTCAAATTCATATGGAAAAACAAAAACAACTTGATATTGGCATAAAAACCGACATGTGGACCAATGGAATCGAATTGAAAACACTGACATTAATCTGTACACCTAGGAACACTTGATTTTTTACAAAGAAGCCAAAACTGTACCATGGAAAAAAGAAAACATCTTCAACAAATGGTGCTGGAATAACTGGATGTCAACATATAGAAGATTGCAAATAGATCCATATCTGTCACCATGCACAAAACTCAAATCCAAATGGATCAAAGATGTAAACATAAATCCAGCTACATTGAACCTGATAGAGTAGAAAGTAGGAAGTAACCTAGAATGCATTAGCACAGGAAACCACTTCCTAAATATAACACCAGTAGCACAGACACTGAAAGCAACAATTAATAAATAGGACATTCCTGAAATTGAGAAGCTTCTGTAAGGCAAAGGACACAGAAAATAAGACAAAATGACAACCGACAGAATTGGAACAGATCTTCACAAATCCCACATTTGACACAGGGCTGATCTCTAAAATATATAAAGAACTCAAGAAACTAGACAGCAAAATACCAAATGATCCATTTTAAAAAATGGGCTACAGATCTAAACAGAGAATTCTTTTTTTTTTAATTTATTTATTTTTATTTATTTTACAATACTATTCAGTTCTACATAATAGCCACAGATTCCCTTGTTCTCTACCTTCCTACCTACCTCCCCTTCCCCCCAGCCCACCTCCCATTCCCACTGCCTCCAGATCAAGGTCTCCCCCGAGGACTGGGATCGACCTGATAGACTCAGTCCAGGCAGGTCCAGTCCCCTCCTCTCAGATTGAGCCAAGCGTCCCTGCATAAGTCCCAGGTTTCAAACAGCTAACTCATGCAACAAGCCCAGGACCTGGTACCACTGCCTAGATGCCTCCCAAACAGATCAAGCCAATCAACTGTCTCACATATTCAGAGGGCCTGATCCAGTTGGGGGCCCCTCAGTCTTTGGTTCATAGTTCATGTGTGTTCCATTCATTTGGTTATTTGTCCCTGTGCTTTATCCAACCTTGGTTTCAACAATTCTTGCTCATATAGACCCTCTTCTTTGTCACTAATTAGACTCCCAGCGCTCCACCAGGGGCCTAGCCGTGGATGTCTGCATCCAGATTCCTCAGTCCTTGGATGGGGTTTATGGCACAACTATTAGGGTTAAACAGAGAATTCTTAACAGAAGAATCTCAAATGGCTGAAAGACATTTAAAAAAAATTCCTCACCATCCTTAGTCGTCAGGGAATGCAAATCAAAATGACTCTGAGATGCCATCTTCCACCTGTCAGAATGGCTAAGATAAAAACACTGATGACAGCTTATGTTGGAGAGGATGTGGAGCAAGGGGAACACTCCTCTACTGTTGGTGGGAGTGCAAAGTTGTACAACCACTTCTCAGTAAAGGTGTAATCAATCTACCTCAAGACCCAAGGATATCACTCTTGGGCATATACCCAAGGGATTCTCAATTATACCATAAGGACACTTGTTCAACTGTGTTCTTAGCAGCACTATTCATAATAGCCAGAACCTGGATACAACCTAGATATCCCTCAACTGAAGAATGAATAAGAAAATGTGATACATATACACAATGGAGTATTATTATTCAGCTTAAAACAACAATGAAATAATGAAATTGCAGGCAAATGAATGGCACTAGAAAATATCATTCTGAGTGAGATAACCCAGATTCAGAAAGACAAAACATGGTATGTACTCATTCATAAGTGGATACTAGATGTAAAGCAAAGGATAATCAGACTACAGAGGAGACTTCCATGAGTAAACTGGGAATGAGGGAGGCAATAAAGGAGAGGGAATGGGGGATGAGAACATGAGGGAATGGGATGGTTGAGCTGCGGGAGAGATGGAGTGGGAAAGTAATGAAAGAGATATCTTGATAGAGGGAGATACTATGGGGTAAGGGATAAACCTGGTACTAGGGAAATTCCCAGGAACCCACAAAGATGACCCCAGATTAGACTACTAGCAATAGTGGAGAGGGTTCCTGAACTGGCATCCCCTGGTAATCAGATCAATGATTACCCTAACTGTCATCATAGAGCCTTCATCCAATAACTGATGGAAGCAGATGCAGAGATCTACAACCAAGCACTAGGCTGAGCCCCAGAAGCCCAGTCAAAGAAAGGGAAGAGTGACTATATGAACAAAAGGAGTCAAGATTATTGGTGAAATTATTAAGGCCACTCCACGTAGTTAAAAGGAAGATTTATTTAGTGGGTAACTTACAAATGAAGGGATAGGTAGGTCACAGGGTCTGGGGAAGGTATATTGCAGTCCAGTGGTGTTCTTGGGAGCTCTGCTAGGTCCACCTCCCCCATCCAGGGTCAAGGAACAGAGAGAGTGCTGGCCCATCCAGCTCTCGGGTCTCCAGGCACCTCCCTTGGCCCTGCCTTGTAGGCGTGACAGTTGCTGAAGCCTCAATGGGAGTTGGAACTTCTAGATCAAAGCTGGAATGGCTACCCACAACATCTCCCCCTTTTTGTCTAAATAAGAAGGTTCTAACCTAATACAAGACTATATACAAAGAATGGTTATCAAATATTATCCAGGAATAATGAGGGATAATGACCTAGATAAGATGGAACTACAACCAATGCGAACAAAATCAAGCAAGTAACACATACTAAAATCCAGAGAAGTCTAGATCATGGGTAAATGACCTGTTATAAAGATCATTTCAAAAGGTGTCCTATCCTAAAGAACCTGAATCTAATACTATCTAAGATTTTATATATATACTAAGTTGTAACTATAACTGCTAATCTGGATTATGTTGTCTTTGATATTTGTAACTAAAGAAAAACATTTGATTGTAAAAGCTGTTGAGATATGCCAAAATGTATATTTTAAAGGTACCTTCACCTCAAAATTTAGATATAAGGATATTTTGCTTTGAAAAGAGTCTCTGCTTTTGTTTCCACAGAAAGCCAAAGGCTATTGATTTGTTCCAGATTAAGATACATCAAGTTTGACCAGCCAAGACCCCCTAAAAGGTCTCCAGTGACACCATGGCCCAGATGATCCAACATCCAGAACAGTTTCAGGCAACTGACTCAGACGATACACCCTCATGGATTACTCCATAATCCTAAAATTTTCTTTGTGTTCCCATAAGATACAGTGCCCCCCTCCAGCAGGAAGTAGTAAGAAAATCTACACCCAAATTCCCAATATACCGAGCTGGCTTTGGAAATGGAATGGGCTCACTCCCTCTCTAAACCCAGGCGTATTACTAAAATAAAAAGTTAAGAGATTCTTATGTCCCGAATCAAAAGAGTCCTCTGGTATGGGACAGAAAAAAAAAACTTATTTTTATTTAAAGCAGGTTGATTGTAAATACAATCTCTTTCTAAAAAAAAAAAAGGGGGGGATAGTTTAGATATGATAGGATGAAAGGGTAGATTAATGAAACTACTTTTAAAGAGTAACAACTTGATTAAAATGTTTTATATTTGGTATAGATTTTAGTTTATTGATACAAGTTTAAACTTAATTTTGTTATACTGTATATATATTTCTATTCTTGTTTGAGGTATTATGTTTATGTAACTCATTTAGATTAGAATGGATAATTAAGTAGATTAATAATTAGTCATCTATGATAATCATACTTATGGCCATGTTAGTTAAGTCTTCTAGGTATACATAGATATATTTCAGATAGATAAGTAATCTTCAAACACTTCAAAGACCTACAGAATATGGCATTTAAAATGTTTTAAAAATTTAGACTTTCTGGACAGTGAGACATGTCTGCTCCAGGCAGCACCAATTTACTTCAGAGGAGGATGGGCATCGAAGACACTCCACATGGAGTTTATCTTCACCTTGGCAAAAATAGTCATTTGGGCAAGAAACTGTTCTTGCAGTGGACTGCTTGATCAACTGGACATGCAGGACCCATAGGAAGGTGACCACTGAAATTTGCTTGACAAAATGGTCCTTCAGGTTCTGCTTTGCAGAGGAAACTGCCAGACATTCCACAGGACACAGAGAAAAGTGACTAAGAGACTCTAGACCTATGGGCTAAAGATAGATGCCCCAACTTTACAAGAAAACTTTGGATGACTGTCCAGGCTGCCAGCTGTCTCTGTCTACCCTGCAAGACTTCCAAAAGTTGCTTGCATCCTTCTCCCATTCCTCAGGTAGTATTATATCCTTCTGAGGTCTTTGATGTGGTTAAAGACTAGATACTTAAAATTTTCCTTAGTTATGATAAAAGATAAGTTAGATATAAAACCTTAAACTCACAAATATAAAATAGATAGGATATCTTCTTTAATATTGTAACTGTAATTCTTGCTCAATAATTGTTTTGTTATATGTAGTTTCACTATGTTAAAGTTAAAGCCTTCTTTTTTGAAAAAGAAGAAAATGGGAAGTGCTGTGGATATTGCTCTATGTAAATAAACACTGATTGGCCAATAGCCAGACAGCAAGTATAGGCGGGACTAACAGAGAGGAGAATTGTGGAAGGAAGAAGGATAGGGGAGACCACCTGGAGCGCCGCCAGGATAAGAAAGATGTAAAGTACTGGTAAGCCACAAGCCACTTGGCAAAGTAAAGATTAATAGAAACGGGCTAAATATAAGAGTAAGAGCTAGACAATGATAGGTCTGAGATAATGGCCAAGCAGTTTAAATAATGTAAGAGTCTGTGTTTATTTTATAACTGGGTTCTGAGACTGGTGGGACTTGGCGGCGGGAGCTGGAGAGAAATTCTCCAGCTACACAAGATCATGATTATAAAATCTTCAGGGACAACTGGATGAAGCTCATAGTAACTTTCAACAAACTTTAGACCATGATCTGTGGAACCTACATGGGATGAGACTAGATCCTCTGCATATGGGAGGCAGTTTTATAGCTGGGTCTGTTTGAGGATCCCCTGGCAGTGTGAGCAGAATCTATCCCTGGTGCATGAGCTGGATTTCTAGATCCCATTGCCTATATTGGGACACCTTGCACAGCCTTGATGCAGGGGGAGGGGCTTGGTCCTACCTCAATTGAATGTATCACAATTTTCTGTCCCCCCATGGGAAAACTGTGGTGATATTGTGTTCTCCAAAATATTGTGCATCCTAATAAATTTATCTGGGGTCAGAGAACAGAACAGCCACTAGATATAGAGGCCGGAAAATGGTAACAGACACATGCCTTTAATCCCAGCATTCCAGAGGCAGAGATCAGTGTGGATCTCTGAGTTCAAGGCCACACTGGAAACAGCCAGGTGTGTTAGCAAGAGCCTTTAATCCCAGGAAGTGATAGCAGGAAGCAGAATGGTATAAAAAGCGTTGTTAAAACCAGGAACTAGCCTGGTTAAGCTTTTAGGCTTTTGAGCAACAGTTAAGCTAAGATTCGTTCTGGATGAGGACTGAGAGGCTTCCAGTCTGAGGAAACAGGATCAGCTGAGGAATTGGCAAGGTGAGGTGGCTGTGGCTTGTTCTGCTTCTGTGATCTTCCAGCATTCAACCCAATACCTGGCTTCAGGTTTGATTTTTATTAATAAGACCTTCTAACAATTCGTGCTACAGAAGACTTACCCTTTGGGAAGAGGGAAAAGGGGATGGGTTAGAGGGAAAAGTGGTGGGAGGGGAAGAGCAGAAGGAAGGATGAGATGGTGATCTGTGGTTGGTATATAAAATGAATAAAAACGTTTTTAAAATAAAAAAAATGCAAAAAAATAAAACAATACTAAAATATAGTAAAGGAGCAAGAAAAGAAAGAGTTCAACTTGGTGAGCCAATGAGTTTTATTTGTATTATTTGCAGGAGTATGGGTGAGGGGTTACATAGCAGAGCAGGAATCGCTCACAGACAACTTCATCACCAAAGCCTACCTCAGCATGAGCTCCTCAAAGCTGGAAACCCAAAGCATGCTGCCCAACTTGCAGGCAGCCCAACAGACTAAGACTGTCTCTTTCAGGCCACTCTGATTAGCCCCTTTCAGGTAGCTCAGTTGATCTCGGCTTCTTGTAGTCAACTTCTACTGTTTACCACTTCTTCCAGAGGCTTGGCTGGTCTCTAGTTCTTCTGGGTAGCTGAGTTGAAATTTCTTTAGTGACTCTCTTCAGAGTTAAAAATGTTAAATTCCAATACAACCAAACACAGAAAAGGAAATGTTTTGATTGCACTCTCTTTTGGGTATATTTATATTTATATATGATCTATCAATTATGTCAATAACTGATTCCAAATTCAAAAAATGATGGCTAAGTTTTCAAGATATAATAATATTTCAGATCTTGGGAATAAGTTAAGCCTTGAAGGTTCTGTGATATTTTGTTTGTGTTCTGACAAATAAAAGTTGCTTGGAGTCAGAGGGCAGAGTTAGTCACTAGTTAACCATAGAGGTTTGAAGGTTGTAGAGAAAGAGACAGGAAGTGTTAAGGAGAGGCTGAGACAGGATCTTGGCTCTTTTGGACTGGAGGAGCAGAGGAGGTAGAAAGTGACTGTGGCTGCACCCCTGCTTCTCCGATCTTTCAGGTTTTTACCCCGATACCTGACTCCTGGTTTTTATTAATAAGATTAATTAGAGTTATGCTTCATTTGAATGTATTTCAAATATCTCAGCTTCTTGAGAAAATAGTTTGTTGGCAGACTCAAAATCAAGTACTCAGTGTTTAGTCCCCAAATTCCAATAATCAACAAAGCAAATACCAGACCTCTTTTTACAGTAACTTTTATTTGAGTTCAGAGACAGGAGCCTGCTGTAGATATGTCAACAAAGGAATTCTATGCAGTAAAGTAAAACACAGAGGCAGCAGGTCTTTCAGTCAGAAACAAATAGCTGAGAGTGGATTATAAAAAAAGTATGGTTGTTATTATTCCTATACCTGCAAATTAAAATAAATAGTACCGTGACTATCAGGGGCATGTAAGAACACCACAGAGTTGAATTCACTTGCAGAGACAAAGTGTACCTTATATCAACACTGAAAGAAAAACATTGACTTAAAATTCAATAAAAGTTTACTTATCTCAATCCAATTTATCCAAAATATTTCTACTATAACAAAATTATAGCCCAATCATACATTATTTCTATTAAAAAGAGGAGTCTGGTCAGATTAGCTCTACATATAATTTGTAATTTAAGTCTCTAAATTGAATCTTATATTATATGATTACTCAAGCAGGTGTGTACTAAAGTGAACAATGATGTGCAGACTAATAAGCATTAGAGTTTGAATTAATTTCACTGATGACCATATAGTTGATGTAATATTAGAGTTTGTATGGCAAATTAAGTTAACTAAAAGCAATAATTTCTAATATGAACAATTAAATTTAGAATTAAAGTCAATACATATTTTCCTATATTAATCTGCTATATTAGGAAAACCTAGACAAAACACCAACTCTTGTTAAATGAAGTTGAATCTTAACCATAGAAACACACACATATACACATACATACATATATACATAAAAATATATAATGTTTTATATGTATAGTTATATATATAAAATTTTAAGGCATGTTTATTCTTCTTATGGTTATAATCACTTATATAGAAATAAATAATCCAATATTTATATAACAGAAAAAAATTGTTAAAATGTAAAAACTGCATACTTTAGGCCCATTTGCTTGGTATCCTACTAATTAATCTCACAATTAAACCAGAGTCACTCTTCATAGTACTTCAGTGTAGATGTAATTCTGAATGGTCTTATTAATTAAGAAACACAGAGCCAAATGCCGAGTTAAAAGCCCAGAGATCGAGCAGCAGCCAAGAGCTAAGACCACATTCTTAGCCCTCGCTGTCGCTGTCACCTTCCCTTCAGAAAGAGATCTACTTCCTATGTGTCTGTATTTTTATTGACTTTCTGTTCTGTCTTCTCATTGGTTGTAAACCCAACCATATGACCTCCTTCCTCATCACTGCCTGTCTATACAGACCTCCAGGTCTCTATGGTTGGTATTGAGATTAAAGGCGTGTGTCTCCATGCTGGCTGTGTCCTTGAACACACAGAGATTCTGCCTGTCATGTGATTGGGATTAAGGGTGTGTGCTACTACCACCAGACTTCTGCTAAATGGCTTGCTATTAGCTCTGACCCCCAGGCAACTTTATTTATTAACATACAAATAAAATCACATTTCAGCACAAATAAAATATCACCATACTTGAGGATCTCTATAGGTGATCAGCATTGCTGCATATACATTTCAACATGGATGAGAATGAATCATGGCTGTGGGCTCATTAGCAAATAACTATAGCAATAAAAATAAATACAATGGTAGTTGATTATCAAAGGCAGGGAAAGGATGAAAGAAGCTGGTGTCCAAAAGGCAATGCTGCTATATAAATGCAACAACACCCATTAAAAAACGAGCTGGATTTCCATTTGGTACTCATTATGTTTTATTGAACCTTAAACATGTAGACATAAAGAAATGTGTCTGGATTGTTCTGAGAGGTGTGACACCTAGAAAATGGCAGGGATATTTTAACTCCAAAAATAGTGCCAAACACACAAAAAAAATAAACTAAAGGAATCAGCATCAGAATTTTCAGAAATCGATTCTCAGCTTTCCAGTAAGCACAGGAGTATTAACTAGTACACAGGTCATTAGTTTTTATATGACTCTTGTAGTTTTGCTCACTTGCTGGTCATTTCTCACTGTCTAGCATATTGGCCAGCACTCCTGATACAGGTACTGTCCACTTTAAGGTATGTGCTTTAACATTCAATTAGCTAGATTTCAGGGGGAAAGAACAGTATTTCTATAGTTGCTGTTTTCCTTCCTTAAAAATTTTATTTTAATTAATAAGTCTCCCCTGAATGATTAATGATAATGTTAATAGCCTGAGCAAAAATGAAGATTCCAAAGTCGGTTATTCCGTATTGCTTCGGTCTCTACTTTAAATCTTACGTTCATTTAGTCTACCAATGTAAGCATCTTTGTAAACATGCTTCCCTTTGCAACTCTGTTCTCTTTCATGTTTTTAACTTCTTTGATTTTAATGACTGCAGGATCCATATATTCACTTGAGCACTCATTCCAAAGCACCTCACTAATCTAACACTTCAGATTTACAATCACTTCAAATTTAACACAATCTATTCATTTGTCAATTGAACAAATAGCTACTAACTTCCTACACAGTGGGCATGATGCCAGTCACTGAGTTTGCTGATCAACGTAGTTGAGAGATGGTAAGCAGAAGTTTCCTGAGTCCCACAGCTGCCTAGTCATATTCTTTTCAAACTTTCTTCTGCTAAAATCTGTACTTGTTATCTTCATGCAGAAGTCTGGGAATTATGCTGTCTTCTACTCTTTATCATATTTCACATGCATTTTAAACAGAGTGACTTCAATTTGTTTCCTAAGGATTTCTTTGACTGCCTTTTCCATCTTGTTCACTGCTCATTCCTTTGCCGTCCACTTTTGTCCTAAATTGCTACAGATTGCCTCTGGGCTTCCACAGCATCTTTGGAATGGATTTCATCACCCATACTTTACCCTAGTATAAATCTGATTTGTATGCTGTAGAACAACTTACTAATTTTGACTAAAAGTTCAATCATATCCACTTGTAAAAGTGATACCTTAAGTCCATGTCATCTTCAGATGCTGGGGCAGAGTGCTTCAGGATTGCAGGCTTGCACTCTACAGTCTAACACAGGAGGGGCTAAACCTATAATCTTGTCAAGCTTTGAGATGAAGAAGAGAATCATGTGTCTGAGACCAACCAGGAACATGGAGTGAGTTTCAGGAGAACCTGAGCAACATAACAAGACTCTTTTTCAAATACATATATTAAATTAATTAATAAACACATATAAATATTTACAGTTTTATTAACCTCTTTAAAATGTTCCCACACAAGTGTGAATTTCTTAATTATATCTTTTCTAGCTAAAATTTATGAATATTTTCACCCAGTGCAAATTGTATCCTTGCTCACTTTATCACTTAGCTTAACTCAAATCAGCTTACTTGAAATTTATAATTTACCAGTCTATCATAATTTGCGCCATCTTCTCTAATGGGTTTATTTTATGAGTAAATGAATCAATTTATCTCTATTGGTCATTTCTGAATCCCCAATGTTTATATCTAATGATTGGTATATGATAAGTATTCAATGCTTATTACGACTGAACGAATTCCAACAAGATTTTTAATTATAAAACCTGCTTTAAATAATAGCCAAAGGAGCAATTGTGGTTCTTGGAGTTAAATATGTCCCCTCCTCCTTTGAAAACTTGTGGTTCTGTGGTATCTGTGAAGGACCTTAAAACCACTCAGAGTTTATTACTACAAGGCCTCATCAGGCTGACATCTCCCAATTTATCATCTTACTTCACTAACTCATAGGGTAGACATGCCGAGCTGCTTATTCACCCGATCTAAAGTATTTTATTATAGCATCAGGAAAGGATTGAAAGACTCATCCTGCATGAAGTTATTCCCATTTTATGGGTGAGGGGACCTAAGCACATATATGTTTCAGAAAACAGAAATTATAAGAAAGAAGTAATTTCTAGAAAGTTAAGAGGCAATTTAACATGACCTCAAACACAAGGATACTCTTGGTTCCCACTTTGCTACCTTGAATCATGATTCAGACATTTACGAGTCTAAATTTGCTTAATGATTTCCCCGGAACGTTCTATGTTCTGGTACTTCATATATTACACAAATGTGCATTATATAAATCCTATAGAAGAGTACATATCACATGCCACCTAGGGAGATAGATAAAAATATGCCAAACTAACAGAACTCACAAAAGAAACACATAGGAAACATTTTTAATGAGACTGGTTCTTTTTAAAATATTTTTTAACTTATTTTTATTTTTAAGCTATGTAGATGTAACCGACCATCTTATTAAATAAGAAACACAGAACCAATGCAAAGAAGCAAGCCAAGAGATCAGAGCTAAGAGCCTTACCCATCTGTTGCACTAGCCCCTTCAGCCAAGAGACCTACTTCCTGTGTTTTTGTCTTTATGTAGACTTTCTGTTCTGCCTTCTCATTGGTTGCAAACCCAACCACATGACTGCCTTGTCACTGCCTGTCTGTACAGACCTCCAGGTCTTCTATGGTTGGTATTGAGATTAAAGGCATGTGTCTCCAATGCTGGATATATCCTTGAAGACACAGAGATCTACCTAGCTCTGCCTACCAAGTGTTGGGATTAAAGGCGTGCACCACCACCGCCCAGCTTTTGCTATGGCTCTAATAGCTCTGACCCTCAGGCAACTTTATTAACATACGAATCACATTTTAGTACAAATAAAATATCATATAAAGCTATATGTCTTTGTTTTTGGGTATGTATAGAGACCAGGGGTGTCTGCCCCCTCTAGAGATGTATGTATAGGTACCTATGAGCCACAGAATTTAGGTGCTGGGAATCAAACTCGGGTCCTCTGAAAGAAAAGGACATGCTCTTGACAGGTGAGCTGTCTTTCCAGTCCCAAACTGAAAACCATTACTTTAAAAAAAAATCTATGAATATAAGTGTATAACAACTATTTTGGACAAGATTCTGATAATTATTAGAAAAATCTACTAATTGAAGTTCAGTTTTTAACTAGGGTAGTTGAAAACTTTAAAGTTTAATCTGGTCACTCTTTCTTTGATTTTGATTGATTTTTGTCAGTAGAAGTTCAAGTTTAGAGAACAAGGGAATAAATGTCAACCAGAGGTGAAAAAAGCAGGTTACATTCAAGAAATGGAAGCTCTCATTATCCAAAATTGCATTATTAAAACCATTAATATAATTGCATTCATTTGAGGAATGCTACAGTGTAGAAATACAGGAAGAGGGATAAGTTACTGGTTCTCCACTGGAACCAATGATGATAATGGTGTTCCACTATAGGTATACATGAATTTAATGTCTTCCTAAAATGTCATGCTGATAATCTTATTATATTAAGATAATGTTAAATGTGTCATGCATTTCTCTCAGAAAAATACGTTTTTTTTAAAAAAAAGACATTTATTTGATTATCCCAGTGCATCAAAGCATCAGGCATCTGTAAACAAAGAATGCTGCAGGCCTAGTGGGCCCAATTTAACAAAAATAAAGAACTCCATCTCTGTGAATACCTTGTTGTTAAGCACGATGATGATCTGAGGCATTTTCCCCAGCAATAGAAAATTAAGGAAAATTAACTCATTGTCGACAGCATGCGGTTCGATACATTTCTCAGATAGAAAAACAAAACAGTATGACATGCTATCAGAGTATTTATTTCTTCTAACAAGACATCTTTTAAGCACAGCCAAAAATGTACTCAGCTCCCAAAGCCTGAATTTGTGTGACAATTTGCATATATGTGGAAATACAGACAAAATTAGCTGGATAATAGAACTGAGGTCTGTTGCTTCGATGTTTGTTAGGCATGTGCAGTTGTATGAGTTTATTAACCTCTTTAAACTCAATTTCAGTTTTCCTTTTAAACAGGGACAATAAAAGACCCTGACTTGGCGACAGCCATTGGCTTCAGTAAGTTGATCAGTGTATAATTCTTAGATTAGGCATTTGGCAGCTGACAACTATTGTGATTATTATATCTTTGCTCTGTTTTTAAGCAGAAAAGTTCTTCCCAGTGACCTCAATTTCTGAAACTTCATAACCACAAAATAAACTTACCCTCAAAATATTAACTTTCCAGAAACTTACAGATGACAAAGCAAAGTTACCATTTACCTACAACCAAGGAAACATACAGGTTTAAAAGAAGCCAATAAATGCCCTTACTTTATAGGGTGGCACACTTTTTACTATTAAGATTAAGTCATCCATCAGTCTGACCCTCATGGGTGGTTTGGACAGATTTATCTTCCCACCAATTTACATTATTTATCTTCCCACCATTGTACAGAGTCACCCTGAGTCTGTGTTTCTACTCAAAATGCAGTCAAATGCTGCTTATAAAATGAAGTCTATCATGCCGAGGCACAGCCTGAAGGACTACAGTTTTACACAATGTACAGTAATTTAGACTGGGGCACAATGCCTTTGACTCAGAGTCTGGATTTAAGCAATACTTTGAAGAATAATCTACTATTTAAGGCTGAGCTACCTGATGGCCTTAGAACCAGGAGCCATCAGAACTCAGGGATCCTTATCTCAACATGCCATAACCCTGGTGGAGTGGGGCAGATGTGGAGAAGGGGATAACTAGATGCTGACTGTCAAGTAGTTCAAGCAACAGAAAGCTCCACTCGGGCAGTGATGGGTATGATGGGGTAGTGGCTTGAATGATTATGGCTCCCATAGGATCATATATTTGAATGATACATCACTAGTTGGTGGAGCTGTTTGTAAAGATATAGGAATTGTAGCCTTGTTGGAAGATAGGTGTTATGGGGCAGGCTTTGAAATTTCAAGAGTTCATGCCACTCCCAGTTACCTAACTCTGTCTCCTTCTTGCAGATAAGGAAGCAAGTTCTCAGCTAGTGTTCTGGCACAATGCCTGCCTGTCTGCTGTCATGCTCTCCAGCAAAATGATTATGAACTGTAACCATCCAGAATCTAGAGCCCCAAATGAAGGAGGCTCTTTTATAAGTCACCTTGGCCATGGTGTGTTATAACAGTGATAGAAAAGTAATTATGATAGACAGGTATTAGCCTCATTCTCACCTGCTATGAGCTGAGATCATTACCTGAAGAACACTATAAAACCAGATAACTACAAGTCTGAAGTCAATGGGTACATTAACCTGTACAGATCAGTAGAACTAATATTGTGAAAATTACCATTATATCAAAAGCAATTTACAGATTAAATACAATACCAATCAAAATAACCATGGACATATAGACCAATAAAATTAAAGCCAAAAAAACCCTTCTCTTTCTTCCAGTAGGTTGTTTAGTTTTCAATGGTGAGTAGGTTTTGACAGTAATTTTCAGCTTGCACATTTGTTTCCACAACTCCAAACACACTTGACAGACATTCACCACCCAGAGCTGTAGTCCCCCCCCCAAGAGTATATGAAATTGGGAATTTCAAAAGTATTTTATTCTAAATGGAATACTCAAAGCAAAGACAATCCCATTAAAATCAGAAACGAGGCAGGGCTGTCCACTCCCTCTACTCTTTTTCCATATAGGGCCAGGAGAACTACCTGAAACAATAAGACAAGAGAAGAAATGGATTAATGGATACAAATAGGAACAAAAGATGACAAATTATGTCTATTTGTAGATGATATGATATTAAATATAAGAGATCCAAAAAAATTCCACCAGACAGCTTCTAGAAACAATTGACAATTTCAGCAAAGTGACAGGGTACAAAATCAACTTACAAAAATCAGTAACTTTTCTTACAATAAAACACACTGAGAAAGAGATTGAGGACAAACTCACATATACAGTATCATCAAAGACAATAAAATATCTTGAAATAGGGAGCTGGAGAGATGACTCAGAGGTTAAGAGCATACTGGCTGCTCTTCCAGAGGTCCTGAGTTCAATTCTCAGCAACCACATGGTGCCTCACAACCATCTAAATAAATAAACATTTTTTTTTACAAAATGTCTGTATAGGACAAAAAATATATAATTCTTGAAATAAATCTGACCAGGGAGGTTAAAGACCTCTACAATGAAAACTTCAAATCTTTAAAAAAAGACACTAGAAAATGGAAAAACATCTCATGTTCTCAGATCAGTAGAATTACTATTGTGAAAATGACCATTATACCAAAAGCAACTTACAGATTAAATGTATTACCAATCAAAATGGCACAGCATTCTTTCCATACATAGAAAAACATCCTAAAGCCCATATTAAACCAGCAAGGACACTAAATAGTTGAAGCAATCTTGTACAAAAAGAATTCTGGAAGGATTACTACTCCAAACTTCAAAATATATCATAAAGATATACTGATAAAAACAACCTTGGATTGGCACAAAAACAGACATATAGACCAATGAAATAAAATAGAAGATGCAACGATGAGTACTTGTAATTACAGCCATCAAATATTCAACAAATTGACAATAGGCATACATACACTAGAGAAAAGAACACTGTCATCAAATGATACAGGGGAAATTAGACCCATATCTATCACCCCACACAAAAATTGTATTCAAGTAGAACAAAGACCTCAATTTGAAATCTAAAACATTAAATTTATAGAAGAAAATATAAACAGCATCCTACAAGATATAGGTGTAGGGAAGGACTTTCTCAATGAGACTCCATTTGCCTAGGAATTAAGGCCAACAATTGACAGCAGGGACCTCATGAAAATAAAAAGCTTCTACGCGGCTAAAAGGAAAAAAGAAAGAAGGAATAAAAGAAAACAACAAACCACAGTTGAGTGAAGAACACCACAAAAATAGGAGCGTGTACCAGAGGACATAGCTGACAGGGGATCAATATCCAGAGTACACAAAAAACAGATTCAAGTGAGCAAATGACCCAATTTTAAAATGGGCTATGGATCTAAACAGAGAGTTCCTAATTGAAAATGTAAAAATGGCTCAGAAATACCTCAAAAATGTGTTCGTAATCCTAACTTTCAGTGTCCATTTTACCCCAATCAGAATGGCCAATATTAACAGAACAACAAGCTGTCCACTTGAGACTTGGGAGGCATGGGAGGGGCCAAAGGAAGATAAGTAGGAAGGACTGAAGGAATAAAAGAAAGGAAGGTAAAGAAAAAAAACATGCAAAAATTAAAAAAAAAAATTGTTTGCATAAGTAGTCTGACATGGTGGCACACAACCATAATCCCTGCCCACAAGGGGGAAAAGCAAGAGTTAAGTGTCAGCTTCGACTACTCCATGAGTTTGAGGCCAACTTGTACTACCAGGGACCTTGTCTAAGAAACAGCCCAACAGTGAAAACTAGTTCATTTAAGTGCTATATTGTTTTCATGAATACACTTTGTAATTATAAATTAATTAAATTAAAATGGGTTCTCTCCCCCCTGCAAAAAAAAAAAGTCAGGGTCTCACTTTAATGTATTTCAAACTAGTGTGGAACTCACTATGTAGCCCAGGCTACCTCAGATTACCAACAATCCTCTTTCCTCAGCCACCTACCTGAGTACTTTTTTAACATGTAAGTTTACAATGTATGATTTATATTTAAAACATCACATAGTTTGCCTGTCTCATAGGTTATATTATGTATTAAAATACTTAGCACAGCTATCAATTTAATCTGTCTTTTTTAGTATTTAAACTTCTAACTTAGTGTTTATACTGCAGATTAGATAGTAGGTAGGTAGGTAGATAGATAGATGATAGATAGATAGATAGATAGATAGATAGATAGATAGATAGATGATAGATACATAGATAGATAGATAGATAGATAGATAGATAGATAGATAGATAGATAGAGAGATTTACTTTAAAAAATTATGTGGGAGAACCTGGACAGCCCACAGTCCACAGAGCTAATTGGGGCCAGCAGAGGCTCTTGGTACATGCAGAAAGAAGATAGTAAGCTGAGGAAAGCCATGGTGAGAACATGACACTACTCCAGCCTGTGCACAGCAGGAGCCTAAATAGTAGGAAAGACAAGAGTCTCCAAGGTCAGTTGTCACACATCTCCACATGGTAGACACTTATTTTTAAAGGACCAAGAAATCACCCCACACACTTCATCTTTTTAGAACTACTTCCTCCTCTTTCTTCTATGTTTGGGAGATTGCTTTTGCTTGTCATCGGAACTGTCATTGCAGCGTTGGATACACAAACAAGATTGGATATGTGAAAGAGTTCTGTCAGCAGTGGACATTTGGCTTCATGTAGAGGCTGTGACTCTGGCAGTATTACCTCTAGGCTCTATCTCCTCATTCCTGCTAGCTGTAAACAAACAGGATAGCATGATATGGACTCCTGGCTTAGGGCTGGGTGGGCAGCTGATCTTTCAGTGGTGCTCTACAAACACATGTTCCTGATTTGAAGCTATCATTGAAGTTATCAGACAGTCTTATAAATTAAGATGATACTCTGTCTTCTGTCATAAACTTTATGATACTTGGGATTGTGGAGAGGGTAAAACATGCCTATAAATTGAGTTTACAGTTTCAGAAAAGTTTGGAGAAAGTGAACCATATTGAGCCCAATTCTCTAGTGGTGGTGTCTAGACTTTTCTAAGAATAACTAGGCTCAGATGTGGTGTTTAAAGCTATCACAGTGCGTGATGTGCTACTGCAGAAGTCCACCAGAAGAGATATTCTTGTGACATGCTCAACTGCTAGCTGGGAGGAGAGTTGAACAGTTTGTGCCAGGGAGTAGACTCAGAGCCATGAATCCAGAAGTTGAGAGCACATATGTGGTTCAATCCTTAATGATAACATCATTGTTAGGAACAGGAGGAGAGGATGTGGATCATCTCATCACCTGCACTGAAAACAAGCTGCTAGTCCCATCTTGTACATGACAGCTACAAGAAAAGTTCAACAGGAGGCAGAGCAGATGGCAGGGCTGTAAAACGATGGCCCCAATTTGCCTGGCACAGGGGTTATGTAGTATGAATGTGCTAATGATAATTCATATAGTTTGAAATCAGATACAGAGGTGGGGGAAATATACTGTGGAGTTCTGAAAAAATTAAATGAACTAGAATTTGACATTACATCCAAACTGGGCTCATAGCATAATGGCTTAAATGTAATTACATCAACATGGCAGGTTATGATATAGATGTTTCTATGCTAGTAGAGACCAATGGAGTCACAGACTGGGAAGTAAAGGGAGTTCAAGGCTTCTGGGAAACATGACAGAAGTTACTCACAAAGGAATGCAAGTTTATGTTCCACAGAAGCAGACAGAAGAGGAACGGCTTGAGGAGCAGACAGGTGTATGGTAGACTCTGTAGTAGGGTCCATGCTGAAGTGATTTTTCTCTAGTCCAAGCTCCACAAAATGGGAGATGTTTTAACTTAGAAGCAGGTTCCCTGGAGTCCACAGAACATAGTATGTCTACAGAATACAAAGTATGGGAGGGTTTTGTTATTGTTTTGTTTTGTTTTTTATTCTCAGCCTGGGAGAGGCAGCTTCACTGGCTCTCATTTCTGAGTGGGGCCTGAGGTAAAACAGAGCCACTGTGGTTAAAAACTTGTCACAGGTCACAAGCATGTTTACTTCAGCCTTTACTAAGTAGTGCAGCATAGCAGATTGACATTAGACTCTTCATGGTATCTTCTAGATAGTTTTCAAATAACAACAACAACAATATATATATATATATATATATATATGTATATATATATATATATATATATATATATATATATATGTGATGCTTGTAGGGTCTCCTCCAAGATCCATGCATGGTTTTACTAACCCTGGGTGGTTGACTAGATTTTCAGTACCAGGCATGATTTTCCTCTTGCCCCCACTTCATCAGACACTCACAACAGAGGTCCAGACTGGAAGCCTTTTAACTAGCCCTGAGAGGCTCCTGGGCTATAAGACATTTTCCTGAATTAGGTAAACACTTGTCTAGGAAGCCAGAGTACAGCAGCCTAGAGGCCACCTGTCTTCTGCAGCCACATGAAGTTCCCACACCACAGACCATCAAACTGAGGTCTTGTAGAGCAAGGCCCCGTAGGCTGGGGATGACTGTATGAGTAGAATATCAGAGAATTAAAGATGAAGTTCAGTGTTACCTTTGAGACTGTGCTAAATCTTGTTTGAAGGGAGATAAAGTTATGTTGAAAATGTGAACTATGCAACATAGTAACATGAGAGAAATTGCAGGTATTTGTGAAGTAGGGCCTTTAAGCATATACTTGCCTGAAAACCAGACTTTCTAGTAGGTCAACTGATGATTTCATGTGTAAGTAGGAAAACAAACCACTTACTCTCATCTAGTCTGGGAATGTTATTTCTCTATGTTACCACAAACCCTTTTTGTTAAGAGAACACTTGGATTGCAAGTGTCTGCCACTGGAAACACTTGCAGTCTTTCTTCTGAGCAGAAGGATAAGTGATCAGGTTGCACAGTGATTGTTGGAAAAGCATCTCATATCAAGACTCTCCTGGTTTGCCTTTGTATTCAGACTGGCTTAGTGAGTATGATGTATAGTCAAGTCTGGCAGACACCTACCTTAGTTGGTACCAAGGAATGGGTTTCAGTTGTACCAGGAGTGTCAGAGGCTGTCTCTAATTATGTTTTACCTGGAGACTAGGTCAGACCTGTTTCAAATGAACATGACAGAGCTACTAATGAAGACTCTCCACTTCTAAAAATCTTTTCTCCATTTATACATAACTTTACAAACAAATTTAAAGACTTATCTTTTAGAGCAACTGCAAAAATCTCTCCTTCACCACATGTGTGTATTATTAAATGTTGCTAAAGCTTTTAAATTGGCACCCAAGTACACTCTGTGCTGGGTGTTTTAAATTTCTTTTTTATTTATTATAATGCAATTGCATCATTTCCCACTCCCCTTCTTCCTACCAAACTTACTCACCTTCCTTGCTGTTTTTCAAATTTATGGCTTTTGAAAAAAATCCTACAATCCTACCCAGTGATGATGCCTATGAACCACAATGACTGGCATGAAATAACATTCCTAAGGTTGCAATATTGATATATATAACTTGGCAGTAACCAACACCTCTCCAATTGGACATAAGACCTGCCCAACAAGAAAGAAATCATGCCTGGTACTGGAAATCTAACCCAGGGTTAGTAAAATCATGGATCTTGGAGGATAACCTACAACTAACACTCATGTCTTTTATTTGTTTGTTCATTTGGGGTTTTTGGTATTTGAAAGCTTTCTAGAAGATACCATGAAGAGTCTAACACTAATATACTATGCAGTACTACTTAGTAAATGCTAAAGTAAACATGCCTGTGACCTGTGATAAGTTTTTCACTACAGTGGCTATATTTCACTCAGGCCCCACTCAGAAACAAGAGCCAATGAAGCTGCCTCTCCCAGGCTGAGAATGAATTTACAACCCCAACCCATTTCTATTCCCCAAAACAGGGCATCACCTTTTGGGTGTTAACATGTGGCCCCTGTGCCTTATCAGTCCCCCAAAGTCAAGCAATGGAAGAATGGGAGGTGCTGGGGTTTCATACTAGGTTTATAGAATGTAGTATTGAAAGCATTAGTTGTTACCACATGAAGCCTGTAATTACATTGACTTAGTGTGAGTTTTCAACATTTGCCAGTTGTCAGATTTCACTTTCCCTCTTTATGTTACTGGAAGCGATTATTTGGTGCAATGAAGTATATCAGATAATAGAGGGGAGGAGTAACTGTCTCTTTTAACAAGATTAACTTTTAACTGTTTTTATATAATTGAAACTGTTAAATTGGTTTTATTTCAACAGAGTTTTATCCTTAAGATACTATTTGAATGATGGATTAAATGGAAAATCTTGAAACTGAAAGTCAGCATTATGAATTAATGTTAAATACAGCAAGAAAATTAAGACCTTGGAGAACAGCAACAACTACAATTGTTGGAAATGAAACATCAACTCATTAAATCAAAATAATTATAGAAGGCATCAGTAAAAGCCTGCATCAAGCAGAAGAATACCAGGGATGAAAATAATGACTATGGAAACACTATGTTGTTGAGATGTCAGAATTTTTGAAGGTGCCTGTTCACAACTTTCAGGAACTCTGAGACATGATCCAGAGACCCAACCCAAGTAACCTATGGGATAGGAGGAATGAGATAAAAACTAAAGACACAGGAAATCTATTCGTGGATTTAGAAAAATTCCCAGTTCTGAGATGCTCAAATGGCATCTAACTTGAATGGATGTTTTGAACCATAAATAGATATGACCAGAGAATAACCTCCATATCATGCATGACAATCAAGTAGCCAAAACTAAAAACAAAAAAATATTAAAGCTTAAAGGAAAAAAGCAACATTATTGCCAAAAAAATTCAGGAAATCATTGAATAATAGATTTCAAACCATGGGAGTAGATAACTGATTGCCAAGATTGTTATACCTTGCAATGCCATCACTTAAAATTCACTGACAAATAAATACATTTCAATACAACTATGTCAATTCATGACCACAAATCCAGTGTTACAAAAAGTAGTTTGCAGACTTTTATACATAAAGAAAGAACATAGCCTCAATCACAGAAATGATAAATTTTGTGAGAGAAATAGTTAAACAAAGGTTAACTAAGAAAGACTTAATAATGGTTAGCACATTAAATGAGCATGCCCATTTCAATAATTACCTCCAATGTCAATGACCTTACGTGTTCATTATAAGAAAGCAGAATGGCTGATAGAGCTAAGAAAAATGAAAAAGTTGCATAAGATGCAAGTATTTCTCATCTACAATAAATGTGCCTTATTGGTAAATATACACACAGGCTCAGTGTTAATGACAAGAACTCAAGGTTCCAACAAATAGAAGCCAAGCCAATAAAAGATAGCCATACTTACACCCGATAAAGTAAATTTCAAGTCACAGCTAGTCATAAGAGAGGAAGTCAGAGATCATATATTCTAAATGGAAAAAATTCTATGAAGATGATATAAAAATGGCAAATATATGCAGAATGGGTGGTTATAGATATGATTTCATAAAATAAATAATAGACAAAAGCTAGATCCCATATATAATATAGTAATAGTGGATAACTTAAAAACCCTATTCTCAATTAATAAATCATCCATCTGATTCATGACAAAGTTGTCAAAATCAGACATTAGAAATGATTTTGCCTCTTTAACAAATGGTTCTGGGAAACTCAGATGTCTAAATGTAGAAGAATGAACTGGATCCCTATCCATCACCCTGTAAAAAATAAATTCAATATTTTATCAAAGATCTCAGTGTAAGATGAGAAACTGAAATGACTAGAGGATAATATAAATGAAATACTTCAAGATCTAGTCATAAGCAAGGGTGCTCCAAAACATACTCCAATAACTTGGGAAGTGATTCTAATAATTGACAATGGGTTGGCATCCTGTTAAAAAGCTCTGGCCATCTGAGGAGAAAAGAATCAGAAGGAATAGACTGCATGCACAACAGCAGAAAATGTTTGTCAATGATACATATGAAAAGGGCTTAATACCAATATTCTATTACTGACTTAGAAATTAAATACCCAAACCAAGTAAGCAGATACTTGTCAAAGTAAGAAACAAAAATGACAAATGAATAATGAATTTAGCTGGAGTTATCTCCCCAGTCCTGCCCAGGCCCACAGCTGGTCAGACCCAAATAAATACACAGATGCTTATATTATTTAAACTGTTTCATCTAATGGATCAGCTTCTTGCTATCTAATTCTTATATCTTAAATTAACCCATTTCTATTAATCTATGTTGCCATGTGGCTCATGGCTTTCTGGTACTTTACACCTTGCTTTTCATTGTGGCGGCTGGCAGCATTTCCTGACTCAGCCTTCTACTTCCCAGAATTCTTCTCTCTCTTTGTCCCACCTAGACTTCCTGGCTGGCTACTGGCAAATCAGCACTTTATTTATTAACCAATCAGAGCAACAAATTCACAGCATACAGATATCCACAGCAAAATGAATATATATTTTTAAGAGTTTAACATTCATTTACCATCAGGAAAATGCAAATTATAGCTGTATTTGGATTTCATCTCACTCCAACTGAATTGCTATCATCATGAATAAACAAAAACAAACATACAAAAGTAAAACACTTAGTGGTGAAGAATATTGGGATTAAATGAACCCTATACTGTTCTGTTGGTTATGCAAACTGGTATAGCCACTATATTTAAGTATATATTAAGTATTCAGTATTTAAATTATACAAAGAATAAAATAGATTTACTATATGATGCAACTGTACCAGTCCCAAAGGAATCTTAGTCAGTGCATCACAGAGGTTCATGTTCCCAATCCATTAAAAAAGAAAATGAACTAAATGTCCATAAACAGATGAATGCATAAAGAATGTAGAAAATACAGTATATGTACATTTGGAGTAGAGTTTTATTCAGCCTTCAAGAGAAATAATAATAACTAAATCATTTGAGTTAAAATGATTATAAATGAAGGCCATAGTATGAAGCAGAATAATGTAGACTTAAACATATACTGCATGCTATATCTCACACGTGGAACTTATATTAAAACACATAATATATATATATACATATATATACTTTAGGCAAATATATATATATATATATATATATTAGGCAAACACAAATAGATATAGACAGATGATAGACACACACACACACACACACACACACACACACACATATAATGTGGACAAATAGAACCAAATCACAATGATATGCATACATGTATGAAAATAACAAAGAAAACACTTGTTTTGTATGCTAACCAAAAACAATAGTTTAAAAAGGTATGTCAATTTTATTACAATTTATTTCATTCCCAGACTGTCTCCATATGCTGCCCTGCAAGAGCCTGAGGAGTAATTTTAGCCAAGAAACAAAAAAAAAAAAATACTTTGTTAACCTATGATATAAATTCTAAACTGACCTATCACATTTTGGCATCCCACTATGTTTTTATTTTTAGAGAATCTTTATTGAGAGACTTTTGTATATTTCAAGTCAGTGACACAGTCCTCATAAGAAGTCAAAACATTAGGAAGAACAGGGAGCTCTGGAAACCAGTACTTCTATCTTAAGTTCTCCAAGTTCAGAAAGATATTGAGAATGACAGACAGTTCTTGAAAGAAAATGGTACCCAAAGGACATAGCACTATTAGGAGGTGAGGCCTTGTTGGAGTAGGTGTGGCCTTGTTGGAGGAAGTGTGTCACTGTGGGGGCGGGCCTTGAGGTCTCTTTTTCTCTTTCCCTCAGTGTGACAGTTTAGTCAACTTAATGTTGCCTCTGAGTCAAGATGTAGGACTTTCAGCTCCAGCACCACGTCTGCCTCAATGTTGCCATGCTCCCTGCCGTGATGATATTGGACTGAACCTCTGAAGCTGTAAGCAAGCCACACCAATTAAATGCTTCCTTTATAAGAGTTGCTGTAGTCATGTTGTCTCATCACAGCAATAAAAACCATAACTAAGACAGTTCTCTTCCACCCCACTAGTATTTCTAACCATACACACACACATAATATATATATATATATATATATATATATATATATATATATATATATAAATTTTTTAAAATTTATTTTACTTTTAATTCAAACATAATTACATCATTTCCCTGGGTCTTTCTCCTTCCTTTAACTCCTCACATAAAATCTGCTCTCTCAAATTCATGGGTTCTTTTTATTTAAACATTCTGCACACACACACACACTTTTATATTATATTTATGTATTACAACCTGATGAGTCCATTTAGTGTTACTCTTTCTTTTTTCCCTAAGACTGATTATTTCAGGACTGAACATTTGGTGTTGGATTACCAATTAGGTGACCTAACACTGAAGAAGACTAATTGTCCTTCTCACAGAAGTTGTTAAGTGCCTGTAGGTCTTCATCTTAGTGTTGGTCCTCTTTAGATTAATTCTATCTACTTTGGCATGTCAACTAGAGTCAATGTTCACGTCTTGTTTAAGTTTACCATATTGTTAAAACTTCATGGGTGCAGCTTCCAGGCATGTCTAGAAGGTACCCTTTCTGCAGAAGTCCTTGAGTTCTTAAGGATTACCCCCCCTCTCTTCTATGGTATTCCTTGAGTATTCGATGTTGGGATTGTATTGAAGGTGTATCCATTTTGGCTGGGAAATCCATAGTCTGGCTTTGTTTGCATTTTGACTCATTCTACCTTTCTGTAACAGTCCCTTCTACTACAAATACATACATACACACACATATATATGTGTATATATATGTGTGTGTATGTATGTATATACAAATATCCTTGATGAGATGTAAGAGCTATACTTTTCGGTGGGTAAAAAGATGAGAAAAATAAAACTATTGAAAGGAGGTTTAAATCAATTTTAGTGACTTCAAGTAACATGCTTTTAATGATGCATTTCATTTTATAATAATTTTGCAAAACATAACTCCACTAAAAGAAGTAACTGTTTTTAGCACCATTTCATTTTCTCGGTCTTTATGGATTTTCATATATGTAAAGTTTTAAGTTTATGCAACATATTATTCCTTCCTAACATTTAATTGCTACCTTCTACTGTCAATTCTAAAAGGTATGTTTCCTGGCTTTAAAATATGTTATGAGCCGGGTTTGCTGACTCATGCCTTTAGTCCTGGCACATGGGAGGCAGAAGTAGGTAGATTCCTTGTGAGTCCAAAGCCAGCCTGGTCTACATAGTAAATACCTTACCAGTCAGAGTTACATAGTAAAATCCTGTCTCAACAACAACTGAAATTATAATATGAATTTGTGCAATTTTGTCCATGTTTTGAATGACTGAAGTATATCAAATATGTTCAAATGTTGCACTTGTTATTTATAAAGTTAATCTATGCTATTATTTTTTATACAGCTTCCAAATGTATGTTCAAATTTGGATCTATCAGAAGATTTAGCTGATCAATTAAGTCAGAAAATTTATGATCTTATTTTCTCTGGAAATGCCCTCACCCAGATATGTACTTTATTAATCTCCTAGTATTTTTAAACGAATATATATGACAATCTAGATTACAATCACAAATATTGCACAAGGACAGTTACCTCACTGAGTAGTAGACAATGACTTTACTTATATCAATATATATTTAATATTTATTTATTTATTATGTATACAGAGTTATGCCTGCATGCCTGCACGCCAGAAGAGGACACCAAATCTCATTAGATGGTTGTAAGCCACCATGTGGTTGCTGGGAATTGAAATCAGGACCTCTGGAAGAGCAACCAATGCTCTTAACCTCTGAGTCATCTCTCCAGCCCCATAAATATGTATTTTTAAAGCATTTATATTCTAATTCAAAAGCAATTAATAGAATATACTCTGATTCCCCATTGTCATATTTATAATTTTTCTTGCCTGTCCTTGAGAAACCAACATCTTTCTATTATATGAACTTCTTTATAAGTTCTAGGATATTTGAAACAGTCTCTGAACTGCTGGAACATCAGGGACACCCATGTGAGTGTGGAACTGACCATCAGGCACAGCTCCATGCTCACAGTGAGTTTCCATTTGCCACAGGTCACCTTCTTTTTTTCATTTTTTATCCTTTTATTGAAAATAGTTTCTTTTCCCACACAATATATCCTAATTATCATTCAGCCTCTCTCTACCCCTCCCAGTTCACCCCACCTACCCTCACCTCTGGATCCACTCCCTTTATGTCTCTCATTAGAAAAAAAACAGGCTTCTAAGAGATAAAAACCAAACATGACAAAATAAGGTATAATAAGATGAAGCAAAGACTGAAGAACGTGAGAGCCAGAGGGGATGAGGACACCAGAAGAAAAAGGCCCTCTCAGTCAATTAAACAAAGCACATATGGGCTCACAGACACTTAGGCAGCAGGCCACAGGTCACATTTCATGTGGGATGGGAAATATCCATAACAGTGACATTCTGACAGAACTGTTCCTTGGAGATGAGGACATCATGAACAGTTGACTTTGGCTCCTTTACAAATAACTTTGACAAGGTTCTTTTCTTAGTCCACACAGCAACCAAAGTAGATTGAGTCTCTCTGTCTTTTTCTTTCTCCTTCATTAGTGATCAAGAGAGACTGTAGAATAAAAAAAACATATCAAGCAAAATTATCTAAGATGAAATCTCACAAGAAAAGGAAGAAAAGCCAAGGCTCAAAGATATTAAAGAATATCACTGAATTGTGAAGTAACTAAAAGAAAGTAATGAAAATATAAACAAAGTCTCCAATTGACAGGAGAGACACAGACAAAGGTGTGAAAAACTATCCATTCCTCTGATGAGGGACATCTAGGTTGTTTCCAGTTTCTAGCTATTATGAATAGAGCAGCTATGGACATTGTTGAGCAAGTGTCTTGTGGTAGGATGAAGCATCCTTTGGGTATACACCACAGAGTGATATAGTGGGTTCTTGAGGTAGATCTATTCCCAGCTGATTTCCAAAGTAAGTGGCTATACAAGTTTGCACTCCCAGTGTTCCCCTTGCTCTACATCCTCTCCAGCATGAACTGTCACTGTGTTATTGATCTTAGCCTTTCTGACAAGTATGATATGGAATCGCAGAATCATTTGGATTTCCATTTCCCTGATGGTTCAGGATGTTAAGATGTTCTTTAAGTGTTTCTCAGCCATCTGTTGAGAATTCTCTGTTTAGATCTGTACCCCATTTTAATTTGGATTATTTATTTTGTTGATGTCTAGTTTCATGAGTTCTTTATATATTTTGAATATTAGCCCTCTGTCAGATGTGGGGTTGGTGAAACTCTTTTCCCATTATGTAGGCTGCCATTTTGTCCTATTGACAGTGTCCTTTTCCTTACAGAAGCTTTTCAGTTTCATGAGGTTCCATTTATTGATTGTTGATCTTAATACCTGTACTACCAGTGTTCTGTTCAGGAAGTTGTCTCCTGTGCTAACATGTTCAAGGCTGTTTTGCACTTTCTCTTTGATTGGGTTCAGTGTATCTGGTTTTATGTTGAGGCCTTTGAGCCACTTGGACTTGAGTTTTGTGCAGGGTGATAGATACGGATCTATTTGCATTCTTCTACATGCTGGCATCCAGTTAGGCCACCACCATTTGTTGAAGATGTTTTCCTTTTTTCCCTGTTGTATATTTCTGGCTTCTTTATCAAAACCAGGTGTCCATAGGTGTTTGTATTTACATCTGGGTCTTCAATTTGATTCCATTGATCAACCTGTCATTTTTTACCATGTGGTTTCTTTTACTATAGCTTTGTAGTAAACCTATTGCATTAGAAACTCTCTGCAATCTATGAGAGTAACCCTAGAGAATTTTCCTATTATTAGGGGATACAGAACCCAAACCAGTCAGCTTCTATAACCGGGCAAGGTTCCCAGAAGTAGAGCTGGGATATGAATCCAGGCAAAAAGCCTTTGATCTATAAACTGTCCTGCTTATAAGATGTCCTGGGGCAATAGTGGTAAAGAACTGTGAGAGTGGCCAACCAATGACTGGTCCAACTTGAGGCCCATGCACTTAGATGGAGCTCATGACTTACACTGTCTGGGAGAGGCTAGACAGCTCAAAGACACAGGATAGGGTCAAATACAACTGGCAAAAAAGTCCATTAAATGATTTCTAATGATATTCTGTTATACTCATATATCAGTGCCTAACCCAATTGTCATCAGAGAGATATCATTTAGCAACTGATGGGAGCAGGTGCAAAACCCACAACCAAACACTAGGTAAAGCCAGAGGAACCCTGCTGAAGATGGAAAGGTAGGATTGAAGGAGCCAGAGGGGTCAAGGACACCATGTGAACACAGTCCACAGAATCAGCTAATAAGGACTTACTCAGAGGGGCTCATAAGATATTCAAGCAACAGTCTGAGGTATAGGTCTGAGGTATAGGTCTGAGGTATAGGTCTGAGGTAGGTCCTCTGCATATACCTTGTGGTTGTGCAGATTTATGTTCTTATGGGGCTCCTAACAGTAGGAGTGAGAGGATATCTCTGACATTTTGCCTACTCTTGGGACCCTTTTCCTCCTACTGTGTTCCCTTGCCCAGCCTTGATGTGAATGCTTTGTGCCTAGTCTTATTGTAATTTGTTATGACATATTTGGTTGATATCCCTGGGAGGCCTGCTCTCCTTTTCTTTTTTTAAAGGAAATGGAGGAGGCATGTTTCTGTGGGAAAGTTGGGGTGTGTGTGGAGGACTGGGAATTGAGGGAGGGGAAACTGCAGTCAAAATGTAATGTATGAGAAAACAATAAAAAAAAATACTTATGAAGAAATAATGTCCCCAAAGTTACAACTTAGGTAACAAAAAAAAAATGAAGACAAGAAAATGAAATAAGGAAGACACTAGGACTCTCATAGAGTTAACAGCAATAGAAAAATAGTGTATCATTATAAAGATAGACAAAAGAAAGGAATATAAATGAATCTAGACAAAGGCAGAGATATGGATAGGCAACTTATTTTAAGCAAAGGTAATTTTGTGGAGAGTTATCTTTTCAATATTCTTGAAAAAATTCTATATCCACAATCAAAAGTGAATTTATAAGTAAATTCTGATGCATAGAAACTATATGTTAAAATGAGTTCAAAAGAGATTTTTTAGAATATTACCAAAATACAGAGAACACCATTATAGATTTTATCTTAAAACTAGTTTCTTTCTTTATTTTTTTTTCTTTTTAGTTTTTCAAGACAGAATTTCTCTGTGTATTTTTTGGTGCCTGTCTTGGATCCTGCTCTGTAGACCAGGCTGGCCTCGAACTCACACAGATGTGCCTGGCTCTGCCTCCCAAGCGCTGGGAATAAAGGCATGCACCACTGCCGCCTGGCCTAAAACTAGTTT
This sequence comes from Peromyscus leucopus, assembly GCF_004664715.2. Lineage (NCBI taxonomy): Eukaryota > Metazoa > Chordata > Mammalia > Rodentia > Cricetidae > Peromyscus > Peromyscus leucopus. The sequence continues at coordinate 56,671,339 of NC_051084.1, forward strand.
CTTTCTTAAGGAAATATTGTGAGAAGCCACAGGGATCCTCCTGGCTCCACTTCTCTGGTGCTGGGATTGCAGGTGCACATCATTTTCAGCTTTTTCCAATGGCTCTGAACATTTGGACTCAAGATCCACATACTTGTAAGGCAGAAGACTGACTGGCTGAGCCATCTCCTGAGCTATCTATTTTTTTAATGGATGGAAGAAATATGAGCATTATCAATTATCTTCAGATTTTCAGAACACAATGCAAATTTTGTTTGTCTCTAAAAAGTTTCTATTTTGCTGTTCTGTTTAGTAACCTCTACCTTTCTGCCCTGTACCCCATGGAAATAGTATTCATTTATAAATAGTGTGTGAAGCTATATAGTGCTTTTTGTTTGTCTCTAAAACATTTCCACTTTGCTGTTGTATTTATTAACCTCTACCTTTCTGCCCTGTACCCCATGAAGATAGTATTAGTTTATGAATAGTGTGTGAAGCTATATAGTGCTTTTATGTGCTTTTAATAAAATTCAGTTTAGGCTTTTCATATTTCTTACCAATTATTGAGTTTCCCAATCACTTTTAGTGTAGTCCAAATGCATATTACGGTGCTAAAGGTGCCACTTACATTAAGGTTTAATGTTAAAATGGAACAAATCTCTGATAATACGACTCTAAAATAATGGCACTTATGCTACCATACATGTAATCTCTGTATTCAATTTCTAGCTAATCTGAAAGAAAGGGAAAAGCAGAAAGGTTGTTTTGATGGCTGCAACTTCTTCCAACCAGTTTGTATTTGGTTTACTATAAGAGCAGGTATGTAGTGTACTGGTATCCATGGAACAGAGGATGAGAACTCATGTCTCTGAGGATTTCTGCTAGCTATGAGCATTACATATTTAATACAGAAAAGAGATAAGAAGCAGGGACTTGTGTGAAGAACTAAGTGTAATGCACACAGCTCAACACTCAAACATGTTTTTTCTCAGTTTTTCAATATGCATTTTTTCAGTTTTTCAATATGCATTTCTTCGTTTTTTTCTATATATATTTATGTTGAGGCAACAGTAAAAACACAGCTACTGGAAGGATAAAAATGTAATTTAAACTTGATTCTAAATTACCTTGACAAGTCCATATAAAATTACTTTTTAAATTTTTTCCTTTATTCTGTCTGTTATACACACACACACACACACACACACACACACACACACACACACACACACACCATGCACTCACATCAATATAAATACATTTAGTAGACTTTCTGTCTTGGCTAACAAATTCTGAAAATCTACATCTGCTTTTCTGTCTGTATTAAAACAAAATTTTGATTGATCTAAGCAGCTGTGTCTCTTCATTAGCACTTCAGATAAAATAGTATATGTCATTGAAATATGCCAGGCTATTTTGAGTACTACTACTGATCTTCACGAAAATTACACGGAGATGTGATCCCAGAGTGATGGACCTGCCACATTGGGGCTCGTTTCTTGTGAATTTCAAAGCAGAGTACCACACCACTTTTCATTTCACATGTCTAATATTTTGGAGGAGCTAATAAAAAGAAAACAGGACCAGCCAATCATTCTTTTCCATAGTGTTTTATGTGTTCTAGGCATCATAGGAAATGAGCTGTTTTATCATGGAAATGTACTGATATGAATAATAATATGTTTTATTCAAAACTGTGATATCTATATAGCCACTTTATTATTTTAGTTAGACAATCCCCTTAAAACATAAAGACTAAAGAGGCATGGGGAAAATAAAAGTCCTCCTCTTTATTCACTCATATTCATTGGCCACTAATGATATAAGCATATTATGGAGGTCATTTTGCAATTAAGTTAAAGGAAAATCCAAGTATGAAATAAACTATATAACTCATATATGTCATCTAATTTTGAGTGCCTTGAAGAAAATTAGCTTAAGTATTTAATGTCTTTTTCTTCCCCATGTGGAATAGACACTTACTGAGCTCTGAATATCTGAAAAACGCCGTAACAGATGTTAACAAATACTTGAATATATATTCCCAATAACTATTCTCTTGACTGTGTTTTTGCTTTAGGTATATTCAGCTTTGCTTTTTCATTGATTGACAATTTTTATAAAAGTTAATTAAAGGTTGTACCTTTGTCATATTTCTTAATATTCTGACAGTATATAAGGTTATTGGTATATTAAAATTCTCATTGTTAGCATAAGAAACATGAGACTGAGACTAAGAATGGGCTTCAAAAGTCAGAGTTTCATGGCTCATACCTTCTGAAGAATAGTAAAGAATTGGTACGTGGAGCCTCAGAAAGCCAGTATACAATGCAAAACTTTCCCCAGAATTGTAGGGAGCCATACCACCCGCACATTTCTCCAAGGTAAACTTGAGCAGGAGCAGCATGAAATATTAGATAGACGACTAGAGAAAAAGAGAGAAAAAACACAGTATAGCCTCAGGAAAGCCTGGATCCTAATACATTGGGCCCAGACTGTCTCTGCCAAAGGGCTTTTAAAGGAGTGCCAAGGGGTGGAACAAAAGACCTGCCCCCAGCACAGTCAAGTACAGACCACTCCAGCCACCTGGTGACCATGCACTTGGTCAAGCCATTCCTTAATACAGCCCTGCTGTGTAAAGCAAACTCAGATCTCACTAGGAAAACTCTGTGGACCCCAACACAGGATCATGGATACATGAGTTATTTTATATATACAATGCAATATTATTCAACCTTATAAATGAAGAATATCTTACCATCTGGGACAATATGCATAATTCTATAGGATATTATACTAAGCAAAATCAGCCACAGCAGAAGAATACTCTGAAAACTTGAAGAATACTAAAACATAAAAAAAACTGTTATCATCCTGCTGGGAAAGAGAAATTGATTAAAAGATACAAACTGGCTATGATGTAGGATGAATAGATATAGATGTTAATGGGCAGAAGGCAAACACAGGGGTTATAGTTAATACCATTTTATTATGATGTGAGTACTTATCAAGAGTAGATTTTACATACTCTTAACAAAAATTAGCTTTCACTTTTCCAAACCAGCATAATTCCTTACTAAATCTTATTCTTTAATAAATCCTTACTAAATTCCTTACTAAATCTTATTCCTCAAATTCCTTACTAAATCTTATTCTTAAACCCACAGAGAAGTGGGGTTAACATCCTCAACTAAGAAGCTTGTCTTTAAAGCAAATGGCAACCATCATAGAAAGTCACAAGTGGCACAAAACAGAGATCAGCTGCTCGTGGGGATCCCAGCTCCAATAGATACATCTACAACACAGTTCCTGCAACTATGGCTCAGGGAACATCAGGCAAGAGGGGGTAAAAGGGTTATTAGAATAAGAAGACCAGGAAGTTGGCCATGAAATGGTCTTTCCTGGAAATAACTGGAACCATGTCACTATCCCTTAGAAATTAGTCTTTAACATGGAATGAGGCCCCTTTTAGGTTACATGTATACACTAATAACTACAACAGAGAAGTTTTATTTATTTGTGTATTCATATGCATGTATGTAACAATAATAATAAAAGGAAAAAGGCTTTCAAATTGAGGGAATCATGGAAGTTTTAGAGAAAATATTCCTGGGAGGGGATTGAGGGAGAAAGAGATGGAGGAAACTGGTATAATTCTATTTTAATTAAAACTGAATAAATATAAAGATGACTATTAGATAGGAACCAATACACAGACTCACACTGGACAGTGTACAGGGAACGACAGTCTTTAGGACACTCAGTCCTAAATGAAAAGTCTTCATCTAACCCCTCCCCTCAGACTTCAGGAAGCTGTGAGGAAGAAAAGCCAGAAAGATTTTGAGATCCAGTGGGGGATGGAAGAAATCAAGGAAACAGTGTCTCCAAGATACAACAAGACTGACAGACATATGAACTCACTGAGACTGTAGCAGCATGAATAGGGCCTGCAAAAATCAAAACTAGATAGGATCCTAGCTCTAAGAGAGTAAAGTAGACATGAGCCCCATCCCTAACTAAGAAGGACTCTCCATTTGACAACTAATCTCTAAGAAAAAAATTAGGTTTTTCTGATGGGGTCTCACTGGGTATATTAACCACACTTATGAGTAGGACCCATAGCATGCAGTAGGTGGTCAACACAAAATGAACTCAGTAGTGTTTCTGTAGATTTGGGGGGGGGGGTCCTCATAATGCTTTGTTTAGGCTTTTTTTTTTTAAGTTGCTGGGTTTGCTTCTACATTATGGTTTCTGATTCTCTGTTTTTATGATGTTTGTGTGTGTATGTATATGTATGTGTGTGATTTTTTCTTTTCTCTTTTTTATTGTTTGTTTGTTTGTTGTTGTTGTTGTTTACCTATGGCTTTCTGAAGAGTGTAAGAAGACATGTACTTTGAATGTTGGAGGTGGGGAGGATCTAGCTAGGGGAACGGAGGGGAGAAGTCATGATCTGAATATATTGTATAAAGATAATTTTCAAGAAGAAATAAACAAGAAAATTAAATAAATAAGGAAAATTTCCAAAAGAGAAATGTAATTACCCAAGATAATAAGCAACCTACTTTTCTTGAATACGAAAATAATTTCACCATATGTAAAAGAATGTCATCATTATTGAATTATCACATTTTGTGCCTTAGTTACATATACAGGAAATTATTTTAACACTTAATTGATATATACACCATATTCATGAATTAAAATCATAATCTGAATAATTAAATAATTTGAAATTTTCATAATGTTATTATATTAGCCTATAGATTCAAAACAATATCAACTACACTGCTAGCATTTTTGGTTTTTTACAGATAAAGCAAGGCTGGATCTAAAACCAGTACAGAAAGCAAAAAATGTAGAGTTTTTTTAAAAAAAATAAATACAAACAGGCTCTCTGCTCCTCCCTGTTTCAGAGACAGCCGCATCTTTCCATGCATTGCCAGCCTCGCTCCTGAGCCACCATGGTGAAGGTCGGAGTGAACGGATTTGGCCGAATTGAACGCTTGGTTGCCAGGGCTGCCTTCCAGTCTGGCAAAGTTGAAATTGTTGCCATCAATGATCCCTTCATTGACCTCAACTACATGGTCTACATGTTCCATTATGACTCTACCCATGGCAAGTTCAACGGTACAGTTAAGGCTGAGAACGGGAAGCTTGTCATCAATGGGAAGGCCATCACCATCTTCCAGGAGCGAGATCCCGCCAACATCAAATGTGGTGAGGCTGGTGCGGAGTATGTTGTGGAGTCCACTCGTGTCTTCACCGCCATGGAAAAGGCTGGGGCCCACTTGAAGGGCAGGGTCAAAAGGGTCATCATCTCCGCCCCTTCTGCTGACGCCCCCATGATTGTGATGGGTGTGAACCATAAGAAGTACGACAATTCACTCAAGATTATCAGCAATGCTTCCTGCACCACCAACTGTTTAGCCCCCCTGGCCAAGGTCATCCATGACAACTTTGGCATTGTGGGAGGACTCATGACCACAGTCCACGCAATCACTGCCACCAAGAAGACTGTGGATGGCCCCTCTGGGAAGCTGTGGCGTGATGGCCGTGGGGCTGCCCAGAACATCATCCCTGCATCCACCGGTGCTGCCAAGGCTGTGGGCAAGGTCATCCCAGAGCTGAACGGGAAGCTCACGGGCATGGCCTTTTGTGTTTCTACCCCAATGTGTCCGTCGTGGATATGACATGCCGCCTGCAGAAACCTGCCAAGTATGACGACATCAAGAAGGTGGTGAAGCAGGCCTCGGAGGGCCCACTAAAGGGCATCCTGGTCTACACTGAGGACCAGGTTGTCTCCTGCGACTTCAACAGTGACCCCCACTCTTCCACCTTCGATGCTGGGGCTGGCATTGCTCTTAATGACAACTTTGTGAAACTCATTTCCTGGTACGACAATGAATTTGGCTACAGCAACAGGTTGGTGGACCTCATAGCCTACATGGCCTCCAAGGAGTAAGAAGCCCGCCCTGGACCACCCACCCCAGCAAGGACAGCAAGAGAGACCCTCAGCTGCTGAGAAGTTCCTGTCCCATATCAGTCCCCGATACTGAGCATCTCTCTCACAGTTTCCATCCCAGACCCCCAGAAAAACAGGAGGGGCTTAGGGAGCCCTACTCTCTTGAACACCATCAATAAAGTTCACTGCACCCATAAAAAAAAAAAGAAAGTATTGAAAATAAAGAATTTAAAATGTTCTGTATTATTGCAAAACTTACAAAACATTGTTCAGGAAATAAAGTAGTCAGTCTCTTAACAATGGAGTAAAGAGATGCAGTGGCTGAAAAAAGCAAGTACCCAACCTTTACCAGTCTTTTGGACGATTACCTAAAACCAATAGGAATCCCTGAACATCAATGAAGGAACAGATCCAAAGCTCTGGTGTGACACTGCTTTGAAATAAAGCTTACTACCAAAAAAGAATAAATTCCGAGAAGACGTGAAAAACTGTCTGAGTGGAGACACAGCTCAGCCGTGGAGAGAACTTACTGCTTTTTCATGGGATTCAAGATTGATTCCAGGCACTCACTCAGTGCCTCACAGCCATCTGGAACTCCAGTTGGGGGGGGGGGGGATCTGGTATCTACTTCGCCCCACACGAAGCATGCACATGATGCACAGACATACATACAGGCATATGTATGTATAAAAACATATGTGCAGGTGTCAAAATCATTTTGCAGTGTAAAGAGTTTTTTGGTTCTCTTTTGCATTATCTGAATTATTTATCTTTACCAAACAAATATAAAAAATATGATAGAAAAAGTTCTGGAAAGAGACCACTAACTGTGGCTATCCTAGAGAGTCGCAGAAGCAAACATTTTAGGTAATGGTAATGAGCCAGGCACTACAGAGGTTTGGCAAAATTCATAGAAACATGCACATCTTACTCATACATATTACTTTAATTTGATTCTCAATGTAAGAATTGCAAATAAATATTGAAATATATCTGATAATACACATACCAAAATATTTATAATGATTTATTGATATTATTGATTAATTTTAAATTCTACAAAATAATAAATTGGATTGACAGGCCAACAATAAGTCTATACTAGTAGCACATTAGTAACAGGAGTAGACCAGTGACTGTATAGAAATTCAATAATTTTGGCTATTTGACAATTTTTAGATAATACAACACTGGAAAATCAAGTTTAAAGACTAATAGCAATACTTATAAAGATTATTTGGAGAAGTTTGGTTCTGAAAGCTGAAAGTCAGAAAGCAGTCTAAATTTGATTAGCTTGTGAATGAGAAACAATTTGTGGTGTTTTTTTCAAAAAGGACAAATCAATGCTAGACATGCAGCAACAATAACAGACAAACTCAAAAAGCAGCTTGCTGTGCAAATGAAGCTGGGTACAGCAAAGTGTACTGTGCTGTTCTGTTCACAGAAACATCTAGAACAAGAGAAATCCAACCTATTGTGGCATACAGCCAATCAGTTTTTGAAATGGGGGGATTTTACTATAAAATAAATAATATCACTTTAGGATGTGACAGACATATTCTGTAGTTTGATCCTACTATGAGTATATGCATGTTTTAATTCAAATTCACTTCAGAAACTGGTAGATTATACTTCAATAAAACTGATAAGGGAAAACTAAATACTTGTGCTGATAGTCAGTACAACTTGTCTGAAGGTATTATAAGATATTCCCTTCTTGGTGAGAACTTCAGTACTCCATCATGTTGACATTCTCTCAAAGCTAGCCATCTCTTTGACCTCAAGCTGTGTGTCAAATATCCTCTTAAACCAAGTGCTTTGCTCCTTTGTAATAAAAACTCTTAACTCTTCAGATCGGCTGATGGGGTACTCACTGCCTCCTCTAACTCTGCATCCCTCAAACTGACAGTTTTCTCAGACACAAGTGACAAGTTATTCACTCAAACTTTAAAAGGAAATACATTGGCTTATGAGACAGCAAGAAGTCTGAACAACACACATGTTCAGTGGAGGATTGGGATACCAGCTTACACTCAGGATGACTGAAAAGTATATACACTAGGTAAATCTCCTATCCTCAAAGGCTCTTTCAGCATCTCCATTTTTTATTATTTACTTAATATAATTTAATTTATATTTCTGAGGAAAGGACTCTCTATGTAACCCAGGATTGCCTTAAATTCATAATCTTATCACTGTCTTTCAGGCAATGGGGTGTGGATTGTACAATGTGCCCCCATGTCCAGCTTATCTTATTTTTTAACTTTTAAACAGTTTAAAAATATTATAATTATTTTTGTTTTATAAGTGTTTTGCCTGCATGTATATTTTAGTATACCAATGAGACTGCGGTGCACACAGAGGTCAGAAGAGGGTGTCGGATTTCCTATAGCTGGAGTTATAGGTGATGATGGGCTGGGAATCAATCTAGGTGCTGAGAATCAAACTCAAGTCTTCTGGAGAGAGAAAAGCAAAAAGTGCTCTTAACTTCTGTGCTGTCTCCTTGGCCATTTTGTAGAAAAGGGGAAAAAAACTACTTAAAAAGATTCAAGTTAATTAATTTATTTTTTATGTGTATGAATATTTTGTCTGCATCTACTCTTATGCACAGTGAGCTTGGCTGGTGGCTGACAAGGTCAGAAGAGGGCTTTGGATCCCATAGAATGCCATTACAGATGGTTGTGAGCTACCTACCAAATAGGTACTAGGAACTGAATCAAGGTCCTTTGCAAGAGGAATAAGAGCAATTAACTTGCTAAACAGACTCCCCATGGCCTAGCCCTTCACTGTTTATTTGAAAAGTTTCCATGGTTGGTTTGGTTCGCTTGGTTCAGCTCTGCAACCGCAGACTCTTTCTGCATTTCGAAGCTCATGACAAGGTTCCTGAATTGGCCAAATCTGCGTTCTATGACTTCACTAACCAGGAAAATTAGTTTGATGTTGTCCTCAGTACTAATGGCAGTTCTTGCAGAAAGGGCATCCTCGGCCTAGGTTAGTTGATGAGTTCACAGAACAGTGGATGACTCATTCTTCCATGTGACTCTCTGCTAATCACTGTTGTATCCACAAACTGAAGAACGTGCAATAGACAGTCTCTCGCCTCCCTATCATGAGAGGTCATTGGCTGTCACCTTGTCCCATCTTCCTTCCTTCACATAATCAATGTTCAAAGATAGATGTTTTACCTGCCAATGTACAGAAAAGGAGTAAAATTTAGATTATAAAATGATACATTCGGTGATAAGATAAAGGTTCTGTAGTTCAACTTCCAAAGCATAGATAACATTGAATGCTTATACTATCATAATTATTCTCTTTATTCTTTTTTATTTCCCCAGCCATGCTGTGAGTGATGCTAGTACAGAGTATTTTGTGGGATAATACTACACAAAATTAAACTGAAAATAAAATATTCAGTTAATGGAGCATTTATTTAATTATATAATAATTATAAATTATTTAATTATTTAATTAAGTAAAATTATTCTATTGCCTAGATTAAATGACTGGGGTTGTACTAACTAATACTTTTGCTGAGATTCTTTTATAAACAATTAACATAAAGAAAGTACTTTTTTGAAAGTATAATAATGAGTGATTTGATAGTCTCAGCAAGTTTTACTAAAATCTTGATTCAACATATTATGTCAATGTAATGAATCTAAAGATTCATTAGAGATATATTTATGTAATTTGGGGGGTTTGGTTTTTAATTCAATTACTTGGGGGCATCTCTATAAAAGTATGAATAGCCCAAAGTAAATATTATGAGATGTATTTTCACAGCAATGCACATTTAATATAGCACATAAGTTATGTATTTTGTATGTACAGTAAATATATTTTAATCAAAATGTTATGGATCACACCTAAACTCAGTACTCATAAGGCAGGTGTAGGGAGATCACCAGGACTTCAAAGCCAAACTAGGCTGTACAGTGACTTCCAGGTAGCCTGGAATGCAAACTGAGACCCTGACTCAAAAAACTGAGAGCAGGAGTGATTTTTTTTTCAAATAAATATATGTAAATTCATGCTGTTTGTTGCCTAATTCCAGTATAAAGTGGGAAAAAACCCACACATATCCTTTCCAGTTTTTACATTAGGTTTGTGAACATTCTCATTTATTTTATAATATTTATTTTCTTTTTAATTTTGATTTAGTGTGTGTACACACCTGTGAGCATGGGTGCCTGAGTGATCTAGATGAAGGAGTCACATCCATGAAGCAGCATTTACAGCTCATTAGGAGCTGCTGACATGAATTCAGTGAACCCAACTTGAGTCCTCTGCAAAAGCTGTCTACATTCTTAACTTCTGAATCATCCCTCCAGTTCCTTTAATTATAATTTTTAAACACACTGTTATCAATATTTCTATTATTTTAAAATCTTCATTCTATTTCCGGAATGCAGCCTTGACCTTAGAATGTGTAATATTTTGCATTACATTTTACAGTAATCAAATAGCAGGTATTTACCCTTGGTATCCATTAAGCTACTATCCAACATTCAATATTAGCTTTTGTCCTTCAAATTAATCTTTACCTGAACTTTTGAAACAGAAACTCTGGGGCTGGAGAGATGGCTTAGCGGTTAAGAGCACAGGCTGCTCTTCCTAGATGGACCTGGGTTCAATTCCCAGCTCCCATATGGCATCTCACAACTGTCTATAAACTCCATTTCCAGGGGATCTGACACCCTCACACAAACATACATGCAGGCAGTACACCAATGTACATCAAACAAAAATAAATTATTAAAAAAAAAAAACAGAGTCCCTTCAAGGCTATAGAGAAGTAAGTCGGTCTTCAATTATCAAAATTCAATCTAGAGATAGCTGTTTGTTAATAGATTGATATGCCAGATTATAACATTTCAATGTACGTTACCCCATAATTTATCTAGCAAAAATTCACAAGTTGTTCCTCTCATAACCCATAAGAGTCCTATAATCACTAAAGCACAGCACTCTTTAAATTGATGGCTGAGAGCAGAGTTTCCCCCAGTGTCATTTGGAGCAGACAGCCCAAATGCTCTCAGTTGAATAGGTCCTGTCAGCTACAATGGATCATTTTCTCAGAATGAAATAAATGTTCTGAATTTCATGGTAAATTTTCTGAGCATTATCTTTCAGTGTTTATGGATAGCATTTTTGACATTTAATTTTAAGTGTTCTAGCTACTCAGAAATTAATACTACCTAGAAATGGCAAAGTACATGAAAATTCATGTACGGAATTAAATGCTAAGATGAGTGTTCTACAATACAGAGATTTAGAACATAACTCCAGAGTGATTAGCTTTGGTGTTATAATCAGAGAAAATTATAACTCTTTGATCTTCCAATAAGCATTAATTTGCAAGGAAATTTACATAGTCATGTTGTGAAAATATTCTTTTGATCTTGGTAATGTAATGTGTGGACAAAATTTTGTTTTCTAATTACAACTAGTTAGCTGCAAATAGTGAAAAGAACAGTAAGTTATAGGAATAATTTCTTTATCTATTACCTACAAGAAGATTGGAAATAATAGAGTATCCCTCAGCATCTAAATCACACTTCAGAGCAGGTATCATGCCCAGCAGTACATGGTCAACAAGAATGAACTTAATGGTATTTTTGGAGATTGTTTTGTCTCTATCATTTTGTTTGGGCATTTTTTTAACCTTACTGATCTTTTGCATATATATTATGATTTCTAGTTTTGTGTTTTTATGGGATTTGTTTGGTGTAAATACTTTTCTTTCTTCATTCATTTTTACTTTTTGTTTTGTTTTGCTTGTTTTATTATAGCTCTTATTGTTTTTAATCTGCCTGTTATTTTTCTAACATAGGAGAGATAGTAGGCATGGAGTTGGAAAGGTGGGCAGTGAGGAAGATCTGGGAGATGAGGGAGGGGAAACCTTGACCAGATTATATTATATGGAAAAAAAAAAACTTTTATTTTCAATTAAAAGAAAATCTTGGAAGAAAAGATTTGTAGATGAACTAAGATAACTTCAACTGAGCCATCAGTGACTGAAATATTTAATGTTGTGATCTATCATCAAGGCTGACTTGCTTTCTCACTATTACCTCATAATCCAAGATGGGGTCTGCAATTCCAGCATTAGATGAGAACTTTGTGGATGAGAAGATGGGATGGAAAAGACTCTGAGCTAAGAGACACCTCAGCTGACAGAGCTCTGTCTTACAAGAAAGAGGACTGAATCTGATGCCCAGTGCCGACATTAATAGAAAAGAATGGTGTGAGGTTGTACATCTGCAATTCCCGTACTGGGACAACAGAACAGGCAGAATCCTGTCCCTACCCCCCACCCCCGCCACCAAGCCTCAGCAGCCAGCTCAAGGTCCCATAAGAGATTTGTCTCAAAAACCAAGGGTAATGACTCTTGAGATTTGATACCCAAGCTTGATCTTTGACCGCCATGCACACATATATACATTTGAACACACATTAGTACATACACAGGCATCAGCGCACGCGCGCGCGCGCGCGCGCACACACACACAGACACACACACACCACATGTGCAAACAGAGAACTGGAAAAAGAAATTCCTCACAATTAAAGTGACTGTGACTACCATTACTGGAAATTTCTTCATGCACTTCTCTCTTTTATTTCTTGAAAAATTTCTCATGCATCTCTTTTTCTCTTTTTCTTCTTGAAAAGAAAATGTTTTAGGAACCATTTCTCTATGTGTATATGTATCACCATTTTAAACCATTAGTTTATTTTTCACTCAGTATTTTTAATGGCAAGAAACTGATCAAAAATCTGTTACATTATTTTGATACCCATTAAAAGAAAGTTTAATGAAAAAAAGCTCACTGTAATTGACATTGTAATTATGTATATTTATGGAGTACAAGGTGACATTTTAATACACATATGATCTATGATGATAATATCATAGGACTCATACATATCAACTAAGACATTTATTATTTTATAATTTATGTGGGTTTTTTTCAAATTCTCTTCATGTATCACTTGGACAATCAGAATTATCATTGCTTGGAATCATTGTATTTTTCCATGTCAGTATTAAAAGTAAGAATATTTCTGGATTACAGAGACATTTAGCTATTAAAAGCACATATTGCTCATCCAGAGGACCTGAATTCACTTACCAGAATCATTGTAACACATGCTTCAGGGAATTTCATGCCCTCTTCTGGCTTCTTTGAGCAAATATACTTATGTACATATATACCCCCATATTTACACGCTTAAAGTTATAAAAAAAATTATTTTTAAAAAATATAATGATGGACAAATACAGATACGTTTGAGTTTATACTATTCTATGCTTTCATTATTACCTATCATAATTTATTGTTTGAGAATTTCACACATGAATACAAGTTATGATCTGTATGCACACCCTATTCCCTGCCCTCCATATCTTTCATATCTCCTCATTACTTTCCTTCTCAACTTCATCATTCTTTTTTTTTTAAACCACTAAGGCCACTTAGTGGTGCCAGTATGAGTATGGGTTTAAGGCCATCCATCAAAACATGGGTAGCTTATCAGGGGCTGTATCTGAAGTAAATGAACTCTGTCTTTCCCAGAAGTCATCTCCTAAGCTAGGAGTAGAACATAGCAAATACATCCCCATCCAATGCTGGAATTGAGGATGTCTTCAATTTAAACTGCTCTTCTGTTGTTATCACGGCCACTGTGACATCATGTGTGCAATGGCCTCTTGCACACTGCTTCACATGAGTCCTCTACTTTGGCTCTCAAAATCTTCCTCCCCCTCTCTTCTATGAAGACTCCTGAGTTTGGAGGTAAAGAGTTTTAAATAAGTAACGCATTTCAGGTTGAGCACTCCACAGTCTTTTGTTCTTTGCATATTGAGCAATTGTGAATTTCTGTATCAGCTTTCTTCTCCTACAAAAGTGAGCTTGTTTCATGAAGGCAAAGCATTAGACTAATAAATAAATATAAAATATTTTTATAATGTAAGCATATGTATGTATTTTATGTTTTCATTTATTAAATTTTTGAATTTTACTAATAATTTAAATTATCTAGGGACACACATGTGTATGTACATCCTATATTTTGAAAGATAAATGGATTCTATATTTCTTTTCCAAACTTTATACATTTGGTATTCATATTTTACTACCTTATTGTGTTGACTAAGACCTGAAGTAAACTATCAAATAAAAATATGAACTGCAGTTAGGAGCATGCTTTGGTCTTTGTCTTACAGGAAACAATCAATAAATCAGAATCTAGGATATAAGCTGGAGAAAATTAATAATTGCCTTATCATATTATAAGAATTCTCTCCAGTGTCAATTTATTTAAAATTTTATTGATAATAGATATTGAATTTTGTTAGCTATTTACATTGGGATGTAACAAAGTAACCATACAGTATTCTCCTTAATTCTTTGATTGTAATGATTATTTTCTTTGCTTTCTCAGTATTGGAATAACCTACATTTCATAGGACAAGCCACTCTTATGGACATTACATGCACACATATATAGAGAAAATTATATGTAAAGATACATATAGTTGAAAATATATAGCATTCCTCAACAATGCATTAAGATGCATATGTGTATGATTATTAAAGATTTTGCTTGGCCACCTTTGTTCTTCTGGATTTTTCATATGTTTTTCTTTGCATCTCAAACTAATTCTTACACCACAAAATGAGTGTTCTCTCTGATCTATTTTAATGAATTTATATATGATTGTTATTTTAAGCCAGACGTGATAGCATATGCCATTAATACCAGCATCCACCAATGAGGCAGAGGGAAGTGGATCTCAAAGCCAGCCTGATCTACATAGAGAGTTCCAAGACAACTAGGAATATACAGAGAAACACTGTCTCAAAATAAATAAATAAATAAATAAATAAATAAATAAATAGTTATTTTATTCTTATTGTTAAATTATTTAATACATTGGGTATATTTTACCAATGAAACAATACAAAGTTTCTTTGTAAAAATGGTTTCTTTAACTTTTCAATAAATATGGATTCACAGAAAGCAGCAAAATAGTAGAGACTGTATGTACCCTTTTTTCTGGTTTCTACTAATTGATTGCATTGTTTAGTAGCTATAGCAAAATATTAAACCAAAAAAGTAAGATTTGTAAAATTTGTATATGCAATTTTCTACTGTCTTATCACATATGTAGATCCATTTAAAACCATTCTAATGATTAAAAAATGAACAATTTTGTTGCCACAAAAATTTCACCCATACTTCTTCATTATAATTACACCCACTCATCATCTCTACCCTCTAGTAACCACTAATCTCTCTTCAACATCTATAATTTTGTCATTTCAAGAATGCTATATAAATTGAATTGTACCACATATGACCTTTCAAAATTAGCTTTTATTCTCACTCAGTGCAAGGCCTTGAAATGCATCCAACTTATTGAATGTGTCAGCAACTTGTTCAGTTTGTCATTGAGAAGTATTGCATAGAATAGACTCAAACAAGGAAAGCCCTGTAATTTCCCCAGCTACATTCTGTAGTTAATTTCCAGGCACATTGTACAGAGTAGCATGTAAAATGAAGCTGGCATCTCACTGAACACAAGTTCCAAATACTGAAATCCAACAATGCTGAGGCTGGGAGGATTGGAGCAGAGTACATCTGTCAAGCCTTTGAATGAGTGATGTGTTCCTGGCTTGAAACTCCCCATGTAGGAAGAAATAAATAGACCCAAGTGACCCCATAGCTCACACACTCAATAGTTATTCAGCTTTGCTTAGAAAAGAGAGATCTTCTCATACAGGAAACTAAATAATACTCTGTAGCAGACAATTGTTTAGTAGTCAAGCTAAATCAGAGCCAGAACAATAGTTTATCTGGATTAGGGTTAGCAAGCAAAGATTACTCTCAAACTTCAAAAATGTTGAATTGTTTCTCAAACAACATGAATGCATATCAGAGCAAATCTAAACTTCTTTAAAGGAATTCAGCAAGGACCATTTCATAACCATAAAGTACGAACAATTAAAATGTAACAAATATGCAAAGAATCAAGAAAAATTAATCCACAATCAGGAAGAAAACCTATCATAGGAGTAAAAGTAATAGAAATAAGGTAGACGATACAGATTTTTAGTCTAATTTTCATTCAAAATAAACTTTGATATATAAACAGCATGAAAAATAATGATAGTGTGAGGAGTTCTGAAAACTGAAATTAAACTGGGAATAAAAGTACAGTGTCTACTGTAGAAACTGATAATGTCCATCAAAGGAAGAATGGAAAGGAAACTTGTATGCTGTGTAATCAAGAACAGATCCAGCCTTCATTACAAAGGAGAGCCTGTCATTTGGCAAATATGGAAGGCTATACTAGAGAACATCACAATAAATCAAGAAATACAGACAAAGAAAGGAAAATATTGCAAGATCTCACACACGTATGTGTATCTGAATACAAAATGCATTAAGTTGAAGAATAAAAGTGGGAATTAGTGTCAATAAAGGGGTACCAGAGGAGGAGACATTGAGATAAATAATTCACAAAGGAGTATAATCAGGTAAAGAGTCTAATGACCTTATATAGACCACGAGAGCTGTAGTTACTAATAGACTACATGAAAACTTGCTAAATGAGTGGAATAGGATAGGATAGGAAAATAGGCATCTATGCTGAGCGGTAGATCCATTAATTTACTTCATTACCAGTATTATATATATGGTATTTAATCTATAGATATAACTCTATACAACTAATAGGACCAATACTCCAAAAAGTGCTTGTCATTATACAAAAATCTATGAATGTTCTAAAAGAACTGAATTATATCCACTAAGGGATAAACAACATGTTGTAGAAATTGTGTCTGTAATGATGAAAGTATCAAAATGGAGTATCCTAAAATGATATTTGATTTCTGATTGATTACACAGTACATGTAACAATGCAGTGAGAAAAAGGCATAGCAATAATACTTATAAAAACAGAGAGAATGCAAAAAAGCTTGGAGCAATATTAACCAATATAACATACATGTTATTATAATATCAGGATAAAAGGTAGAGATAAAACATGTATACAAATGTTGGACTGTAGTGTTTGCCCAAATATGATAATATTTAGAAACTCATGTAAGAACCCCTCATGAATTCAAGCAGGATAATAAGAAAACCCACTTACATAGATCATGACAAATTCCTAAAACCCACTTGTAAAGACAAAATTTTTAAAGCATCAAGGATTATAAAGGACACACAAAACAGGAAGAAATAGCAATAAAATTTTCATTTGTATGTATATTAGTTGAAAAAACAGTAGACTGATACCAATGGAATGTCAAATTCACATTCATCAGTAAGTATTTTCTGGGACTGAAGAAATGGCTCAGTGGTTAAGAGCATGTACAACTCTTGCAGAGGACCTGAGTTCACTTCTCAGCACCTACATCAGGCAATTCACAATCACCTATAGATCTATCTCCAATGCTTGTTGGTTCTATGTGTGTCTGCACTCATGTGAACACACCCACAGATATTCAATCATATACATAATTACAAAATAACAACTTTTCATATTTTTCTTTAAGAAGCATAATGAAATCAAGAATTTAAAAAATCAGAATATGTTTAGAATATTTATCAGTAGCAGATACAATTTACAAGAATTTTAAAATAGAGGTTTAAGTAGAGGGAAACTATATAAAGTAAATTTTAGTCTATGAAAAGTAATAAAAGCTGAAAATAACGGTAAATATATAGATAAATATAATATATTCCTTTAGTCCAAATATATGGACATATGTGTGAGAGATAGAGTATATTATTTGAAGTGTCTAGAGATTTGTATCAAGTGATGCAATTTTATTATTGCTTAGAATGGTGATAATAAGGAAAAATCAAACATTAAAAATAATTGATGATAAGTATTGATATTGTTAGGAATGTGGCCTAATGTGAGAGCATTTGTGTAGCATGCACACGGTCAATCAAATACTGAGCCCCATAAGGAAAAAAATATCAGTGTAAAACAAACAAATCAGTTTATTCAAAGAAGACTAGAAAGAAGCAGCAAATAATATCAGACACGGAAAATTGGTACTTTTAGCTCTAATCACACCTATAATTACAGTAAATATAAGTGGTTTTACTATTGTACTTGGTAGATAGTGTTCAGAAAGCATCACGCTTCAAATATATAGATGGAGATGTTTCTCAAAGACAGAAAAAAGGTCTCCAGGGAGCAGTAATCATAAGACACCAGATTGGCTCTAATAGTATCAGATGTAGACTAAAATGTAGGTTGTCCTGTGGTAAAGAGTAATGCTTCATAATGATACAGTATGTGATTAATAGAGAAGTCATAACATTGTATGGGTGAATGTATAAATTAACAGGTTTCCTCCAATGGTAAAATATAAATTGCACTGGAAGGAAAAATCGAGGAAAAATGGTATCATAGAAGATTAACTACTCTTCCTTGAGTTATTGAAAAGCAAATTTTTGAATTACTTGGGACATTGACCTTATTTAAAAACCCTATCTACCAGGTCAGCCTAAGTATCATTTAAAGAACACTTACTCCCCTGGTATGCATACATCATTGGAATAAAAACCAATATTCTGTGTAGTAGGACAGGCCCATAGAGTGGAGGAAATTGGTTCAAACTAGTTGCCAAGTTGTACACAAAACCTACTTCCTTATGAGCCAAACTGGAGTCTGCCTGAGAGCCTAGCAACAAGCACTGTAGGAGTTCCTGATCATGCCCAGTCAATGAGGGACAACCATACAATGCCAGCAGATTAGGACATGGCTTGGGTGCTGGGAGGAGGCTATATAAGGCCTTCCCTGTTACTGAATGAATTGAGTCTGCTGTTTGCCTTCAACAGACTTCTGGTGTCTGTGTCATTGATGGCACGCCTTCTCACTCCCTTCCCCCAAAGGAGCCATTAGAATCCAACAACTATTCTGAATTTCAAAGGAGTTAAATCATATAATATGATATGTTCTCTAATTGTAGTGAGTTAAAAGCAAAAATCAGTATTCAGAATATATGTAGAAAATGCAGGAATTAGAAAGACAGCTCTGCAGTTAAAAGCACTGATTATTCTTCCACAGGACTTGGATTTGATTCCTAGAACCTACAGGGCAGCTAACAAGGCTTCTAACTCCAGTCCTAGGAATGTAACATCCTATTCATACCTCTAAGGGCAGTGGAGACAGGCATGCAGGCAAGACATCCATACACATAAAATAAAAATAAACAAATCCTTTACCAAAGAAAATATACAAATATTAGGAATATGAACAATCTACCTACAAATAGTTTGAGAAATTTCTAAACTATTTTGGCATGGAAATATGAAATGAAATAATTTGTGAATAAATACAGTAGTTCCTGGTAAAATAAAGAATAGCAGTTCTTGAGAGAAAATCATACCAATCAATATTTATATATTTAAAAAGAGGTAAAACTTAATTATTTTGGCATTTCCTTCACAATCTAGGAAAAGAAAATCAAATGATACCAAATATAAATGGGAAGGGAAAAATATCAAAAATGGAGCAGAAATTAGGAGATAGAGAAAAATCAATAGAGAAAAATCCAATGAAGCCAAAATTACCTGCTTGCAAGGCTTATCAAAATTAATCAGCTGCAACAAGACAGCCTTGCCAAAATTAGAAAATTATGTTCTTATTTTTTGTAGCCTAAGTGACTGGAGGTCACATACAAGGTCATACTATTTTACACAAATGAAAAGATACCTTAATAAGCCTCATTTTACATTCAGTGCAGCACACAAAAGTATTTTTAAAAACTAAACTGTAATAAATACAAATCCATGCCGTCACCAAACAAATGGTACAGAAACTGGGCGTTTTAAACATTTTAAAAGGGTGAGGTGATGCGTTAAGTGCTTTTATTGTCACTGAGACCAAACTATTTGTCAAAAGCAACTTATGGGAAGAAGTTTATTAGGATTCACAGTTTCAAGGTATACCGCAAAGGTATCCATAGTGACAGGAGTTTCTGCCATGCCTTGCTCACATTGTAGCAGATCATAAAAGAGACCTCAGACTAGATCCAAGAATGATATCACCTTCAAAGGAGCAAACTATTGGTGAAATTATTAAGGCCACTCCACGTAGTTAAAAGATTTATTTAGTGGGTAACTTTCAAATGAAGGGATAGGTAGGTGGCGGGGTCTGGGGAAAGTGTATCGCAATCCAGCGGTGTTCTCTGGAGCTCTGCTCAGTCAACCTCCACCATCTAGAGTCCAGGAACAGAGAGAGCGCCCAGGCGCAACCAGATCTCGGGTCTCTCTGTGCCTCCTTTGGCCCCGCCTTATAGGCGTGACAGTTGCCGAAGCCTCAATGGGGGCTGCAACTTCCAGATCAAAGCTGGAATAGCTAACCACTACAGCTAACCCCAGAGAAAAATTCCTTGGAGCTAGGCTACAGTCTAAAATCAGCCTTTGAAAACAGAATCATAAAAAAAATAAAAAATAAATAAAACAGAATCATAAGCCGGACATCAATTACTCAAACACTTTAGCCTATGGATGACCTAACCCATCAACACCATAGAAAACAGAAGTTTAAGTGAGTTGCTGATAACAGGAATAGTAGCTTTGCTCCATAGCTACTAAGAGCGTGGATACTGTTCCTGAAAGAAAACTAACAGAGACAGTTACAGCCTCCTCAAATGCAGATGCATCTGACTCCTCAGAGCATTTAGTTTCTTTTTTTAAATTTATTTATTAAATTTAATTCTACATATCAGCCATGGATTCCCTTGTTCTCCATATCCTCCCCTTCCCCCCAGCCCACCCCCCATTCCCATCTCCTCCGGGGCAAAGACTCCCCTGAGGATTGAGTTCAACTTGGTAGATTCAGTCCAGGCAGGTCCAGTCCCCTCCTCTTTCTTCCAAATTGGACTCCTGGAGCTACACCTGAGGCCTGGCCATGGATCTCGGCATCTGGATCCCTCAGTCATTGGATGAGGTTTCTAGCATGACAATTAGGATGTTTGGTCATCCTATCATCAGAGTCAGTTCCGGTTGTCTCTCGACCATTACTAGTAGACTATTGTGGGGGTATCTTTGTGGATTTCTGTGGACCTCTCTGGCATTTTGCTTCTTCCTATTCTCATGTGGTCTTCATTTATCATGGTCTTTTATTCCTTGTTCTCTCTCTCTGTTCTTGATCCAGCTGGGATCTCCCGCTCCCCTAAGCTCTCTTTCCCTCCACCCTTGCCCTTCATTACTCCCACTCACATCCATGTTGTTCATGTAGATCTCATCCATTTCTCTGTCATTGGATGATCCATGTGCCTTTCTTAGGGTTTTGTTTTTTAGGCAGCCTCCCTGGAGTTGTGAGTAGCAGTCTAGTCATCTTTGTTTTACATCTAGTATCCTCCTATGAGTGAGTACATACCATGTTTGTCTTTCTGAGTCTGGGTTACCTCACTCAGGATGATTTTTTTCTAGATCCATCCATTTGCCTGCAAACCTCATGATGTCATTGTTTTTCTCTGCTGAGTAGTACTCCATTGTGTATATGTACCATGTTTTATTTATCCATTCTTCAGTTGAAGGGCATCTAGGTTGTTTCCAGGTTTTGGCTATTACAAACAATGCTGATATGAACATAGCTGAGCAAGTGCCCTTGTGATATGATTGAGCATTCCTTGGGTATATGCCCAAGAGTGGTATAGCTGGAACTTGGGGGAGATTGATTCCCAATTTTCTAAGAAAGTGCCATATTGATTTCCAAAGTGGTTGTACAAGCTTGCATTCCCACCAGCAGTGGAGGAGAGTTCCCCTAGTTCCACATCCTCTCCAGCATAAAGTGTCTTCAGTGTTTTTGATCTTAGCCATTCTGACAGGTGTAAGGTGGTATCTCATAGTCATTTTGATTTGAATTTCCCTGATAATTAGGGATATTGAGCAATTCCTTAAATGTCTTTCAGCCATTTGAGTTTCCTCGTTGAGAATTCTCTGTTTAATTCTATAGCCCATTTCTTAATTGGACTGTTGGACATTTTGATATCTAATTTCTTGAGTTCTTTATATATTCTGGATATCAGTCCTCTGTCAGATGTAGGGTTGGTGAAGACTTTTCCCATTCTGTAGGCTGTTGCTTTGCCTTGTTAACCATATCCTTTGCCCTACAAAAGCTTCTCAGTTTCAAGAGGTCCCATTGATTGATTGTTTGTCTCAGTGTCTGTGCTACTGGTGTTATATGTAGGAAGTGATCTCCTATGCCAATGCATTCAAGACTACTTCCTACTTTCTCTTCTAGCAGGTTCAGAGTAGCTGGATTTATGTTGAGGTTTTTGATCCACTTGGACTTAAGTTTTGTTCACAGTGACAGATATGGATCTATTTGCAGCCTTCTACATGTTGACATCCAGTTATGCCAGCACCATTTGTTGAAGATGCTTTCTTTTTTCCATTGTACAGTTTTGGCTTCTTTGTCAAAAATTATATTCATAGGTGTGCGGATTAATGTCAGCATCTTCAATTCCATTCCATTGGCCCACATGTCGGTTTTTATGCCAGTACCAAGCTGTTTTTATTACTGTAGCTCTAAGGTAGAGCTTGAGGTCAGGGATCATGATGCCTCTAGAGGTTGTTTTATTGTACAGGATTCTTTTGGCTATCCTGGATTTTTTGTTTTTCCATATGAAGTTGAGTATTATTCTTTCCAGGTCTGTGAAGTGTAGCTAGAGTTTTCCTGTGTGGCCCACAGTCAGGACAAATCTCTGTCACCCGCCAGTCCCACAGCCGTTCAGACCCAACCAAGTAAACACAGAGACTTATATTGCTTACAAACTGTATGGCTGTGCAGGATTCTTACTAAATGTTCTTATATCTTAAATTAATCTATTTCTATAAATCTATACCTTGCCACATGGCTCGTGGCTTACTAGCATCTTCACATGCTGCTTGTCATGGCAGCAGCTGGCAGTGTCCCAATCAGCCTTCCACTTCCCAGAATTCTCCTCTTCTTGTCCCACCTACTTCCTGCCTGGCCACTGGCCAATCAGTGTTTTATTTATACAGAATGATATCCATAGCACTTCCCCTTTTCCTTTTTTTTCTTAAGGAAGGTTTTAACTTTTACACATCTCCAAAGCCAGCTTGGTATATTTGGGAATTTGGGCATAGCTTCTCTTACTACTTCCTGCTGGAGGAGGGCACTGTATCTTATGGGGACAGAAAGAAAATTTTAGGATTATGGAGTAGTCCGTGAGAGTATATCATCTGAGCCAGTTGCCTTGAAATGGTTCTGGATGTTGGATCATCTGGGCCTTGATGCCATCGGAGACCTTTCAGGGGGTCTTGGCTGGTTAAAACTGATGTATCTTAATCTGGAACAAATCCATAGCCTCTGGCTTTCTGTGGAAACAAAAGCAGAGCCTCCTTTCCAGAGCAACATATCCTTACATCCAAATTTTGAAGTCAAGGTACCTTTAAAATATACATTTTGGCATAACTCAACAGCTTTTGCAATCAAATGTTTTTCTTCATTTATGAATAGCAAAGAGAACATAATCCAGATGGTAGCCATCTTTATGTGGCTTATTTTTTTTTATATTACCTTGAGACTATTGCTTTAAACTGCAGCATTCTAAGACTGAAACAGCACTGTGGCTGCTGGTTCCATCCACTTCAGCTTCCCAACATGGCTGTGGTACGTTTTCCCCCTGCTCTGGGAGCCATTAACTCTCAGAAATAGTGGGTCTATGCTTCTTTCAAAGCAGCGTGTAGCCCAGAAACCTCTTTTTGTTTTGTACTAGCAAAGGCTAAATCCACCACACTATGTAATATGCTACTTGCAGAGACCTCATTCCCACCATACTACAGGTCCAGTACACCAGGAACCCGCCATAGTAGATAGTAGCTCAAACACGCAGGCTGGCACTAACTTGAAAGAGACAACTAGGAACTATTTTTAGCTGTGTTTTAGAATATTTTTAGTCAGGTTTTAGGTGGAAACTCTTGCCAACACATTGGGTGCCATTTGTAGCTAGTTTTCCTGTATGGCCCACAGTCAGGACAAATCTCTGTCACTGGCCAGTCCCATAGCCATTCAGACCCAACCAAGTAAACACAGAGACTTAAATTGCTTACAAACTGTATGGCCGTGGCAGGATTCTTGCTAACTGTTCTTATATCTTAAATGAATCCATTTCTATAAATCTATACCTTGCCACGTGGCTCATAGCTTACCGGCATCTTCACATTCTGCTTGTCATGGCAGCAGCTGGCAGTGTCTCTCCCACTCAGCCTTCCACTTCCCAGAATTCTCCTCTTCTTGTCCTACATACTTCCTGCCTGGCCACTGGCCAATTAGTGTTTTATTTATACAGAAGGATATCCACAGCAGTGAAGAATTGTGTTGGTATTTTGATGGGGATTGCATTGAATCTGTAGATTGCTTTTGGTAAGATTGCCTTTTTTACTATGTTAATCCTGCCTATCCATGAGCATGGGAGATCTTTCCATTTTCTGACATCTTCTTCAATTTCTTTTTTCAGGGACTTAAAGTTCTTGTCATATAGGTCCTTCACTTGCTTGGTTAGTGTTATCCCAAGGTATTTTATGTCATTTGTGGCTATTGTAAAAGGTGATGTATCTCTGATTTCCTTCTCAGCCTCTTTGTCAATTGTATATAAGAGGGCTATTGATTTTTTTTGAGTTGATCTTGTATCCTGCTATGTTGCTGAAGGTGTTTATAAGCTGTATCAGTTCCTTGGTTGATTCTTTGGGGTCACTCAAGTATATTATTATGTCATCTGCAAATAGGGAAAGCTTGACTTCTTCCTTTCCAATTTGTATCCCCTTAATCTTATGCTGTCTTATTGCTCTAGCTAGAACTTCAATTACTATATTGAATAAGTATGGGGAGAGCAGACAGCCTTGCCTCATTCCTGATTTTAGTGGAATCGCTTTGAGTTTCTCTCCATTTAATTTGATGTTAGCTGATGTTGCTGTAAATTGCCTTTATTATGTTTAGGTATGTTCCCTGTATTCCTGATCGCTCCCTGACCTTTATCATGAAGGGGTGTTGGATTTTGTCAAATGCCTTTTCTGTATCTACTGAGATGATCATGTGGTTTTTTCCTTTGAGTTTGTTTATAAGGTGTATTACATTGACGGACTTTCATATGTTGAACCACCTTTGCATCCCTGGGATGAAGCCTACTTGACCATGATGGATAATTGTTTTGATGTGTTCTTGGAGTCTGTTTGCCAGTATTTTATTGAGTATTTTTGCATCAATGTTCATGAGAGAGATCTTTCTGTAGTTCTTTTTCTTTGTTGTATCCTTGTTTGGTTTAGGAATCAGGGTAATTGTAGCCTCATGGAAGGAGTTTGGTAATGTTCCTTCTCAGAGCACTTACCTTCTTGAAGACTAACGCCCTTTGAGGAAACCCACTCTCCAAAAGTTGAACAAATGTGCCACTTATTTTTTTTCCTGTGGCATCTTATGGGGCACTAAATTTTGTATTGTCCAATGTTTCTTACAGATTTTGTATAAAAAGGAACTACATAATGCCCCCACTATTGTGGGAAAGAAAAAAAGGGGGAAGAGAAAGAAGGAAGTGACAGAAAACTGTCAGTAACTCAGTTACCCTCAAGAGAACATGTAAACACAATCTGGATGACACTTCTTCAGATTTGTCACTGAGGATGTGGAAGGGGTCATGGAGGTTGTTTCCATAAATGGATGTTTCAAGAGATGTCTTCTGGAAAGCACCACTGCCTAAATCTCACCCTCATTCTGTAGCTCATTTGCAGCTGTGTATCATCAAGATCTAAAGAGACAAGGCATAGAAATGAGGAAACGGAAGCATATGATTATTTACAGCAATTGAACATGTTAGTTTTAGGCATTTGAATCCAAGTACAGCTAATAGTTGGCCTTTGACTAATCTATTCATATTTTAATTGTAAGAGTATCCATCCACACAAAGAATGATTTTTTTTTAATTTTCTATTGATAATTTAAAAGTCCTTCTACAGAATTATCATTTCACCCAAAACTATCATCCTGTAACTTTGCTATGACAAAATTTATTTGGGAATATTTTTCTCTTACAACATAGAGATGTACAATGAAATATTAAAGTCTATCTGTATTAAACTTTTGCTACTAGTTGCATTAGGAGGCTAAAGGCTGATTTACATGTTTTCTTTAAGAAGTTACAGGAAAAAAATTCCCCAAAAATGTATTTAGAATTACATGATATGGTAGCCATGATCAAAATCTGAAATTTTAATGGTCCTATAGAAATATTAACACAACTTTATTTCTAAAATGTATTCCATGTATTTTTATTTAGTGACAATAAAAAGAACATTAGATCTACCCTTTTAGCAAAATTTCAAGTGCACAATATAGTATGGCTAACTATGGGCACCATAACATACAGTAAGCTGTAGAATTACACATCTTGTAAAACTAGAATTGTGTCTAGAAGAGCAGCTCCTCTTTACCCCACACATTGACCACTACCACTCTTCACTTTCTTTGTATTAGCTTGAGGTTTTTTGATTATTCATGAAAGAAAATCATAAAATATTTGTCTTTTAATGACTTAATCCACGTGGAAAATTTTTCTTCTGTTTCATCTATGTTGTTACACGTGGTAATTTCCCATTTATTTTAATTATTTTAAGTGTGTGTGTGTGTGTGTGTGTGTGTGTGTGTGTGTGTGTGTGTGTGTGAGAGAGAGAGAGAGAGAGAGAGAGAGAGAGAGAGAGAGAGAGAGAGAGAGAGAATATATACATGTATGTGTGGATGCTTGCTGAGCCCAATAGAGGGTGCCGGATCCCCTGGAGCTGGAGTTATAGGTTGGTGTGAGACCTCTGATACGGACACTGGGAACCAAACTCTGGTACTCTTCTGGAGCAGTATGAAATTGCAACTGCTGAACCATCTCTACAGTCCCAATCTTCCTCTTTGATTAAAGTCTGAATATTAACTATTGAATACAATGTCAAGACTTCCATCCATGCAGAGTTTGCTTCGGTGTGTTGGTTATTATGCTCAGTGATGCAGTAAACCTAGAAGTACAGTTGCCTTTTCAATATCCAAATTTCAATTAGCTTAGAGGCTATTCTTCTGTAATCAGATGTGATACTGCTGGATGACATGACTAGTCTAGTTTTCATTTTTAAAGAATCTTCTACTTTCAGTAGTGACTATCATTTTCCTATTCTTATCAATAGTATAATTTAGCAGAAAGGTCTCCACATTCTCAGATACATGTCCTCTATCTATCTATCTATCTATCTATCTATCTATCTATCTATCTATCTCTATCTCTCCTCTCTCTTCCACCAAAATTTATGAGAGAAAGAGAGAGAGAGAGAAAGAGAGAGAGACTATCTTGGGTTGATTTCTGTTGCTCTGATGAAATGATACTATCAAAAGCAACTTAGTAGAGAAAAGTGCTTATTTCACCTTATATTTCTAAGATCCAGTCCATCAAGCAAGAACTCAAGCAGGAACATGAACAGAAAATGTAGAGGAACACTGCTCTAGTGGCCTGCTCACTGGCTAAAACTCAGTTAGACTTTTCATACAACTCAGACTCATCTGCCTAGAGATGGTGCCGCCAACAGTGGGCTTGGCGCTCCCATATTAGTCATCAATCAATCAAGACAATCTTTCACAGACATGACTACAGGTGAAACTGCTGAAGAAAGACCTTCAGTTAAGGTTCCTCTTCCCAAGTGTCTCTAAATAGCTTCAACAACAACAACAGAAGCTAATCAGGACAGATAGAGATGTAGATAGATAGATAGATGACATAGATATGGATAAAGATGGTACAGGTACATATAGCCACCCTAGCATGTGTAAGATTATAGCACATTTTTGTTTTATGTAAGATGAAAAACCATAACGCCGATTAAAAAAATAATAGTGAGAAAATTTCATTACACAGTTGTAAGCACTGAACTATTTCTCAGCTATGACAGCAAAGCTGTAAGCAAATAGATTTAAAGAAAAATCAGAGAAATTGTCATACAATAAACTAAAACGTTTTGCTAGCAGTGGAAACAATCAACAGAGCAGTAACACATCAGATGCAGTAGTGAAGGCATTTGCCAGCCACCAGAAGTGGCGTAAATGTCTAAATTTGTAAAGAATGTCTACCTCCCAAAGACAAAATAACAACCTAATTACAAAATGATCATAGAACCTGGAGAGCCATTTCTCCATAAAGGACATGGTGTAAGACAGTTCTCATCATCTCAAAATAAAAAGAACTTTCAAAATCCCCACCATTGAAATTAGCATCTGTGACTGAACTGGTGTTTTGTTGTAATTTTTATTACATACCCAAAATCCATTACTTCTTCCTTTAAATAATAAGCAGGTACTAGTTATATAGAAGAAAGGAATTATAAAATTCATTTTATATGTAAATGTAAAGAGAGGTAATAGGTTTAAAGTATGCCACCATATACAGAAAAATATCACATTGCTTCTTAAATACAATATTGCTTCTTAAATATTTCTGGGTAATAAAGTGAATATATGAACTTTGTAATGATGAAGTAGATCTTGTTAGTTTTTTTGTCTAGTTGATACAACCTACAGGCACCTAAGAAGAGAAAGGCCTAATTAAGGCATTGTCCAGAGGAGATTGGTTTGCAGCTAAATGTCCGGGGAAATTGTCTTGATCTTTGGTTGATATGGGAGTGGTGACACCTCGGGTCAGGTAGTTCTGTGTTGTAAAGGAAAAGTAACTGATCCCATGCCAGGGAGTAAGCGACGCAGCACAGTCCACTGCTTCTGCTTGAAAAACTGCCTTGACTTCCACAGGGATGAGCTGTGCCCTGCGGATGTGAAAGAAAACAAATCTTTCCTCCCTAAATTATTTATTATCATGATACTTACCATAGCACCAAAAGTAACTAAAGTTAGTATACATGCATTTGCCATTTATATATAAAATAGTTTTAAATTCAATTTTTAGATGAAACCACTTGTAATTCCTTATTTTTGGCTGTGCCAAAGATAGAATCCAGAGCCTTGGATATGTTAGCAGCCATTCTACTACTGAGCTCGACCCCCAGCCCCCAGTCTAAAATTATTTGTTATTAGTGTCCTTTAAAAAACTGTTCTAACATCATTGCTAGTGAAATGCCTATCTACGATGATAGTGTCTGGTTATTTTTATATTTTCATTCTGTTTCCTTGGGATGATACTAACAAGAAATTAAATGAATGTTCATTTCTGAAATTTGATTTGATTTTAAAAAAATAGGGAAATAGGAAGCCATTGGTATAATGCAGTTTTCCCTAATTTCAGAAATTAGCAAAAGGTAAAAATATCAGAAAGTATTCCCCATCCCACAGATTGTCTTTCCCTCTTCGGAAAGCAAATATTAAAGTCAAGCACTAGAGCTCATGCTGGAAGTTTGCCAAATCAATTAAATAACTATGCTAATAATTGAAAACAATACTTTATTCTGACCTACTAAACAATGATCATTTCCCCTCTTTTCATTTTTTTATTAGATGTGAAAATGTTCTCATGTGTGGACATATCTGATTTCCTTTTCATATTTATTTCAACTGGTAAAGGCAAGGAAATTAAGGACCAAACTCACTCTGAACTTCATATGGTCTATAAATTATTCTGTGACATGATCATTTGTTTTGTTCTGACTAACTTCAATCAGTTTGTCTAACTAAACATACTCTTCTGACTTCAGAAGCCCTGGCCTGTAACTGGATAAACCAAACAATCTTGCTTGGGTTTTGGGTTTGCTGATAGAACAAAGAGATTTCAGGAATTCAAGATGCAGAATCACTTCAACACTGGTAAACTTGGATAACAGCATATTTGCATTTATTTAGGAAGCAACTGTATTTTCTCATAGAAAGTAAGTCTGAGAAGCAGTAATGTGTGAGTTGAGTTATACTGTAGAACTCACTGTAAGGGAACATACTCAAGACTCAAGTTTCCCAGAAGAAACAAGACAAATATTACAGAAAAAATGGTTAATTGTGTATTAAAAGAAGACAAATGGCATACTAGTGACATGGGCCAATGTATCAAACAGTGGGATCTGGAGTGCAGGAATCGGAGGGGAAGGAAAATGTCCATGGAGTTATGTAGGTCCCAGGTTCTTGTCTTCATTCAAACTATCTTCCTCCTGGTCTTCAAGCCTTTTCCATTCAGTCTATGGTTGAAGGAGCCAAATATTGCCAGGGATTTTCTGTTAATTCATCTGATGGAACCTCAAATAGTAACTGAAATACTGTTACTGTACCTAGAAGAGATGAGGAAATGTATGACAACATCGAATCTTTTACAGATTTTGATATTCCTCTTCAGCATCCTGGACATGAAGGTAAAATCACCTAGTGATGTGAAACATTGCACGTAATGTAGTATATTATGCATCTTTTTATTACATAATTCTCATTATTAGTATTTTCGGTATTCACCATTGTTGCATCAAATAATTTATATGTAATTATCATTCAAGCACTCTGAGTCATGTTTTCTGAAAAATGTAATTTTATATTACGTTAGGACTATTATACACACACACACACACACACACACACACACACACACACACACAATCCTGCACATCATGTTTGTGGGTGATTGTGCATGTGAGTTTGGATCCACCGCATCCTGGCCATCATTGTGCTTCATTTGTATTTCTCACATTTATATATTCCTAGGTTTTGAACTACAATCAATAGCAGCTATTGTTTCAATAAAGGAGCATTGCTCCAAATACCTACATTTATTCTAAATGTGAATTTACTACAATTCTAACTAATTCACGATGAGAATATGTCTGAGACTTTTTTTGTTTGTTTGTTTTTGTTTTTTGTTTTTTGGTTTTTTTTTTTTTTTTTTTTTTTTTTCGAGACAGGGTTTCTCTGTGTAGCTTTGCGCCTTTCCTGGAACTCACTTTGTAGACCAGGCTGGCCTCGAACTCACAGAGATCCGCCTGCCTCTGCCTCCCAAGTGCTGGGATTAAAGGCATGTGCCACCACCGCCTGGCTTGTCTGAGACTTTTGTAGGTGTTTTGGTCTTCCTGCATTCAATGGTGAAAATTGGCTGTACACTAGTTGCAATATTTATGCAAGTACATAAAATTCTCTAAAATTGTGTTTTGTAATCATACTGTTTCTGTAATTTCAGTATATCCAGCATTTCTGGGGGGGGGGGAATGTAGAGTATTAGGGGTCCTGTGTTAGGATTCTGGAATTTTTGGCTATTATCACCTACTGACTTGAAACTTCTACTAAGAGGCAAGTGATGTCAGGTGAAAGATTCCAAAATGAAGGGAATCACTTTCCAGCATGGCCCCAAAGCAGTGTCATGTAGAACTAACAAAACAGCAGAAGTCCCAGAGAGTCATACACCGGTTTAGATGCAGAACCTGGAACTAAGTCCTGTTTGAATTTAGAACAGGAAAGAAGCATCAAGAAATTATGTTAAAATCTTTTTGAATTTATTTTCCTTCTGTTTTCTTCATTTAAATAGCTTTATTTATCATGTGTTTGTCCTCTGGTTCAAAATTACTTTAGAAAGAAAAAAGTTTAAGACAGAAAAATAAAAAATAAATATCCAAGTATATAGCTACAAGAGTGAAATCTTCAGGGCAAAAGAGATAAGACTTCTCTGGATGAAATACTAGTTAGTCAACATTTTTTTTCTTCCGTTTCTTTTTTCCGCTTGCTCCTTTGGTCTCTAGAGAACTGAAATGATATGTCAAAACTTCAGCAATGATTTTATTTTTACAAAGAAAAAAGCGTACATTTCAACTTTGTGAGGAGAAACGGCTACATACACCATCAGGAAAGGTAAGTTCCTTGGACAGAAAGAGATTCCAGGCAGCATATGCTTCCCTCAACAGCTTTGCCCTGAAAGTCTGCTTCTGCAGCTAAAACAGGCTTGCCATTTAGAGCAGGTGGATTCTGCTATTGTTTTTAGACTTCTTCCCTTTAACACCTTTCAGGAATAAGAACTTAGGTGCTGCCAATCTACCTTCCTTAGACAGTCATTTCAGTTCCCTTATGAAGACCTCTAAAATCATAGAAGAGACTTCTCAAGGTGTGGTCGTGTGTTAATAAACATCGTATTTATTTCAGTTCACATACAAGGAATTGAAAGAGCAAATAAAACAAGGAGTTCTTGCTGTAACACAAACTAAAGGGGTTGTTCATAGATATGTCACAACTTCCAAAGCTATATTAACTTTTAGAAGAAATTTCCTTAAGAACAATGTAGTGAGGTAGATTGCCCGAGCATAGATATTGTCTATTTATTGGTGTTTGGGATGTATAATGTGTGAGAGTAGTCCTGAAGATGATATTGTGAGTAACCCAGCCACTGCACTCATTTGAAGTGTCTATTTCCCTCATAGACACATAAAATCATTACCTCGTCACATGGACCTGGAATCCTCCCACACTCCCTTCATTCACATGTGCAAGTCTCTCTACTCCTTTTCTGCATCGCCTTCATCTTTGACAATCTCCTGTCATTACCAAAATAAATAAATAAATAAACTCCCAAAACCCTAGTGCTTGCCAAGTTGACAATCTTGTTCCAGTCCATTTTAAAACCCACTTATTAGTCAGACTATAGCAGATAAGTAGAGTCCATGTCAAAATTGAAGCCTATAAGCTTATTTCTTTAAGACACACACACACACACACACACACACACACACACACACAAATATATATATATATATATATATATATATATATATATATATATGGGTGTGTATTGTGTATATACATACATGTATGTGTATACATATTTGTGCATGTGTGTGTGTGTGTGTGTGTGTGTATGAAGCACTATATCAAATTCTATATATTAGGAAACTGATTTGGGGTTAAAAATTTTTTCAGTAGGTAGAAAAGCAATTCACTATTATTGTCTGCTCAAAAGTTAAGCTCCAAATGCAGTTTGCTCTCTGGATCTTCAAACAAGCTCTTTATACTTTAGAAATGCTGAAAATCAGAGAATATAGCATTCTCTGTATGATAAGACTTGAGGAAAATAGATAGTTGTACAGAAATTATTTCTCTGTAAAGGACAAGGAATTTGTGTTTGGGACAAGGAATTTGTATTCTGGTAAGACATAATTTGTATTCTGGTAAGACAGAGTTTGTACAACTGGGGTCAGGGATTAGGGAGACATGAGGGATGCTAGGAGACTAGCAAAGGATGAGCAAGCCTGGGAGCTACTGATGGAAGGGCATGATGCCAGAAAAATGAGATATGTCTGTGATGGATAAAAGGT
The DNA here is from genome assembly GCF_004664715.2 of Peromyscus leucopus. NCBI lineage: Eukaryota > Metazoa > Chordata > Mammalia > Rodentia > Cricetidae > Peromyscus > Peromyscus leucopus. The sequence continues at coordinate 56,704,586 of NC_051084.1, forward strand.
CATATTGCTTTCAGAACATTCTAGAAATTGTTAACAGAGATACAGAAAATAAGAAAAGCAAACCAGTAATAAGATCAAATACAGTACTTGTATTGGAGTAATTAAAGTATCCTTCAGGCATTTAGGAATGAGGAAGTACACATGGATCTACCTGAAATGTCAGATAGAGTTTATTACTGGAAGTAAGACCACACCATAAAAATGCAGGATAGGTTCAATTCTCAATAGGATTACTTACCCTGTTTTTAGTGTTTAATATTTCCACTTCATACATTCTTGGTGATTTTCCCAGTGAAACAAGGCAAGTAAATTAACAAAATGTGTAATCCATATAGATAATGGCCCTGTATTTCAAAAGGGTGGGGATTCCTTAACAGAGAACACTATTGAATTTATAGAAAGTTACCAGAGGTATATGTCAACTGAATAACTATGAGTTTATTATGTAAAAACAAATTACATTTAACATTTAAAAACAAAATAAGAGGCTTTATAATATACAATATAAAAAACATAATAAAAATGCAATGCTTTGCACAACAATGGATATATAAGACAGAGAGACCACCAGAGACTCTTTTAGAACACGAATAAGATCCAGTTGCTCATCTGTATATCATGCAATGGTTCTTCCATTTCATTGGGTGTCTTCACAATGTTCTGTATGCAGACGATTAGACCTGGGTCATCTTTAACTGCCCCTAGCTCCTCTCAGGACTTAGTTCCTCACTCAGGATAGCCTGGCCACATTGCTGGCCTAGATCATCTCAAATACCCTGCCTCAATAGATAGGTACCCTTTTCCAAGATAGCCTCCCCAAATTTCCTATTTCTAGTTTGTCTAGACTAGTTAGTAAAACAAATCCCTCACCATTATCACATCCAATATCTCTTTTCTGTCTCAATTATCCTTTTTCCATTGCACTCACACTATTTTTAAAATACATAATCTTGCACATCATTTTTTATCATTTGTTGTCTCATTTATGTAGAAACATAAGCTCTTCAGTGCAGTAATTTCCCATGGATATATTCCAATTGTTGAGAACAGGGCCTGCCTTAATCACTCAATAAATATAAGTATTAATTGAAAGAATTATTTAATAAATGATCATCTTATTATTCAGGGTAAACTAGATTCTGTATTTAAGGAAATGATGGTGTCTGTACACACGCATTAGTTGACAAGAGAAATGCAGACTATAACACTATTTTGTGCATTAATTTTTCAGAATTTTCCATTTTTTTCAGTTTTTGATTGGGCTGGTCATTTTTAGTACAAAAAAGTGGCGTACTTCTCAAGACACTGCCATTAGCAGGGGCATCTTTTGAAATTGTATATGCAGGGAAAACAATCACGACCACTTCCTTCTACAATTCTAAGCCCAACTCTCTCCAAACTTTTCTAACCTAAGAAATTATTAAATAGCTGTCTCAATCCTAAAATAGCTAATTCCAAGAGTTTTCACTAACTGGAAGAGTAGGTTAAAATATGAAGAAATAAATGACTCAACCATTTACTTATAGGATCCTGGAATAAACAAAGTGAACCAGTGAGATTGAAATTCCTTCAGGGAAAGCTGTCAGAATTAAAAGAGATTTCAAGGCTCTGCAAAAGAAAAACAACAGCCTTTAAAATTCTGTTCTAACTCAATATGAAATCAATATATTACTATAACTCTACTAATATTATTTACATATGAATTAAGACATAAAATTCACATGATTGAAAACATTGCTTTATATGATCTTTTCCCATTTCATTTTAAATGAAATTCTTAAAATACATTTTTTGGTTTTTTTTCCAACACAGGGTTTCTCTGGATCTCGCTCTGTAGACTAGGCTGGCCTCGAACTCACAGAGATCTGCCTGGCTCTGCTTCTTGAGTGCTGGGATTAAAGGCATGCACCACCACTGCCCAGCCCTTAAAATACTTTTTAAGTGAAGGAACTGTGAAGGAATTACATATAATGGTGTCACAACACAGATTGTTGTCATTGGAGATTCTAGAATAATGTCTTCTCAGAAATATGCACTATAAGCATATGCTATCTTTGTATTTCTCTGTGTGTTGCATGTTGCATATATGGAACTACCCACAAAGCTGCTGTTCAATAAATATGTATTAAGTAATGAGAGGACAAAGTTAGTTACCATGAAATATGCTTGAATTTCTTAACCTTGAGGATATTTCTCATAAATTTTTGAGAAAATGAGATTTTTTTCAAGTAGTTGCCTTAAATGGGTATTACTCAAAAGCTATTTACATCAGTTTCAATTCCCATAAGCATTTGGATTAACCCAATTAATACTTTATCCATCCATTATCCCAAATTGTATTTCTCTTTTATCAAACCTATAAAGGCAAGTACAGTAAATGGCTCCATGCATTTATATCAATTTTATACACTGCTCAGACTTTACTGAATAAAATGCAGTCTCACTGTTTAATATTTTAATAAATTTTGTAACAAAAAGACTCACTGTTGCTTAAAAGTAGAAGCAAAGTATCTTAATGTTTGATCACATAATTATCAGTTTAAGGTGTCCCTAAAAAGGAATTATAACATTGAAAATGTGGTTTATTGTGCTAGATTGAATAGTACCCACCAAAACTCTATGTCTTTCCTGGAATTTTAGATTGTAACTCCACTGGGGAAAAAATGTGATTATAGAGTAATTAACATGAGGTCTTTCTGGACTAGGGTGAGCCCTTAATTCAAATTGGCTATTATCATCCAAAGAAAGAAAAAGGAAAGGAAAGGAGTAAAGATACAAACAAGGAATACAGCCATGTGAAAATAGAGGTATCAGGCATGATTCCCCTATAAGCTAAGGAAGGGTTAGGCTTGACTGCAGCCAGCAGTTAGAAGGAAGCAGCAACAGCACCTTGCCTGAAGAAGTCTTCCATACTAAGCTAGCCCTGCAAACACTTTCACGTTGGGCATGCAGACTCAAGAATCAGGCAAGAAAAAAAAATCCTATACTTTTTAAGTCACTATTATTTACTATTTTGTAATCATTTGTTTTATTCAGGACTCTGGCAATCACAATCACTCACTCACTGACAAGAGCATTAACATACAGCATGTTCTTAAATTAATGAATTCTTGGTTATTAAAAATATCGGTGGACTGTTGTGACCTTACTAATTCCACAGCAACTCCTTATAAGAAATATTGTTTTCATTTTCAAGCCTGAACCACACCAACTTTTTCTCATGCAATATAATTTATGAAGTTTATGCACTTATAAACATGTAACAATGATAATTTTTTCTAAAAAGGCCATTAGTTTGAGAGGTGTTGGGGTGACATGGTAAGAGATGGAGGTAGGAGATGTAGGAGGGCTTGAAGAGAGGACATAGAAGGGAAAATTGATGCAATTGTGTGTGTGTATACATATATATACGTATATAATTCTTCTCTCACATATTACATCCTGACCTTAATTTCCCCTTCCTCAGCGCCTCCCAGTTCTCCCCACACACCTCCTCTCTTTCCCAGAACTACTCCCCCATTTTCCTTCAGAAAAAGAGCAGACATCCCAGGGAGATCTAACAAACATGCCATAACAAGTTACAATAAGATTAGGCACTAAATAAAATTTCTATTAAAAATATTTATAGGCACTAGAACCCAGAAATACTAAAATTGTAAAATATGATGTCTTATGTGTTTAGATTACTTTGTTTCATACTTCTTATGTTTGCCTTGAAGGCACTTTTCTTTTGTGTTGACAGCATAAATTAATGTCATACATTGAACCTGTATCTAGAAACAAGTCACTTTTATATTAGAATTATCTCTATATTATATTTATTTATATCGACCAAGAAATTTTATATTTTTACTTATTTAATGGCAAAAATTATGTAAATTATGCAGGCTATAACATCAAGCTATAAACACACACTAAATTGTTAAGAAATATCCACCTTGTTTGGAGACCACAAAGTCACTCTTCCCTTTACCCATGCACATTTTTGCTGAACAAAACACATAAATATTGTAGCTAATTGTGGCCACTATAAAAGACACCAAAGAATGTTGAATGTGCTACCGAAAGTGAGGTAAGAAGGTATTTACATATTAAAATGTTATCTTTTGAAGGACCTTATAGTATTGTCCCTAAAGGATCACATATATAAGGCTTTGTAAAATGTATGATAAAATTTGTCACAATTAGTTTTCCGTTGCCTGAATCAGCATCTGGGTTAATTCTTGTAGAATAATTATTATCTTTAAGCAGACAGGCTTAAACTCAATAATGAATTAATTGGCAACAATAAAGAAATACCATTTAATTATTATGAAGTGAAGTTTTCCAGATAAAATTTTTACAATTTTGAGAGAAATATTCTCCTGTAAATTTTATTTCTAAAAACATTCTTAATAGTGTATGAGTGCTTACTTCAACACCATAGACTTAAGATTTAATTAGTGCATGGTCAGATTCTCCTTGCATTGTGGGCTTATTTGACAAAATTCTCAGCACTACCAAGTTTTTATACTTTACGAATTAAAGGCAATTGGACAATTTTTAAGAAGTTGGGATTCCTCCAAGGGGAAATGGTGTCTAGAAGAAGCACATTTTTATACATTAGACTGTAGCCATTAATCTCATACAGAGCAGACTTGAGAAGTTCTCATTAGATTTCCTCCCTGCCCCATGGACATGATGATTCTCAAAGGTTAAACTGAATCACAAGCCCTAGCCCACAGAACTTCCTCAGATTCTGCTTCCTCAATGTCATAACTGTCTCTCCCAACTAATTAGGTCTCTGTTGTGCATCCTATTTTTAATTCATGGATAATATGCAGTCTTGCCTTGGCAACTTACACTTCTTTTCTAAAATCAAAGCTTCCCTCTCCCTCAGGCAGGAGAATTATTTCCACTCATTGAACCAAGGCCTCTGCATTTCTTTCTCTGACCTCTACATATTAACTCTTCATCTAGGACCTAACATGTCATTACTCTATACTTTCTAAGTATCCGAATGTATCTGTCACTCTGAACAAGTATGTCATTGGAAAAATGATACCCTTTTTCAATATCTACTTGCCAGGGCATCTCCAGTGCAGACCCATCATGTGTTCTATTATATCTTAAATGAAAGCTGATGCTAGATTATGTTGTGCCTTTACATTCCATTGTTGTTTGTGTTGATCATGTACCAACCCTAATGACTGTATTAGGAACGTGCTCAAGCAAACAGATTATAGCAAGATTATTGCTATTGTTTATGACAAGATTATAATCTTGTTTCCAAGAACGTCTATTACGGCACAACAAATATCTGTACCAACAAGAACTGCTCAGTAATCTCTTGCTGCCTGGAGGAGCTGTCTCTCAGAGTGAGAATACTAGGAACATATGAATCCAAATCAAAGCATGAATCTTGGAAATTGCATACAGACAATAAGTGATAAAAATCATATGAAGTTTAAAGCAGATGAATAGGTTAGATTTTCTTATTTAGTTCCTATGGATATAGTAGAAATGGGGGAATACAGTAGAAATTTTGAAAAAGAAATTTGAAAAGTCTAGATTATGGGCAAAATTGATGTCCACTTGTACAACATGGCCAACAAAGACAGTTCAGCAGAGATACTTACGTACAAGAAAGGCTTTGTCCTAAGGTGCACATTTTGAGGAAGTGACATAGACTAGAACTTCCTGTATGCATTTCTAAGTCTTTTGCTAGTTTCTTTGCCTCAGTCAAAATTGGATTCACAGGAGGTGAATGGCCAACCCAGTGCTGAATAGAGAACTGCTAAAGACAAAGGAAACCAGGCAGGGGCTGACAAAATTTATCATTAAATATGGGCAGACATAAAAGAAGCAGCAAGCTTGAGGGCAAGGAATAAAGGTTAGAGCAGGTTATAAAACGGTTATTGCTGGTTATGTCGAGTTTTAAATATTGCAGGCCTTTCAGGTAAGTGCTGGCAGGCAAGTCCAACCTTTTGGCATTACGACATGATATGGTTGTCAACAAAGTTCACACTTGAGGACTGTATTATGGAGTTATAAAAGAAAATCCACCCAAAAATCTCATAATGTTTTAAATAAGTTTATGATTCTGTGTTGGGTCACATTCATAACTCTTCTGGAGCTCAGTGGAGCCTGAAGCCTGCCAGTTGAACATACCTGTAGAAAAAAGTGAGCTCATGAATGTGGATTTATGGAGAACAGGGTAGATTAGATGCCATAGAGTCATGAATACAACAGAAAGGAAGATTCCAGATGGAAGTGAGAAGCAGCTTTGTCTCACAAATTGCAAAGGTTTCATGGCATAAAGCACAAAGGCCAGCCACTGATTGACAAGCAAGAGGTTCCTAGTGGCCTTTTACATGCTGTTCCTATGGTATGTTGTGAAGAATGGGAGACTAGCTCTGAATGTTAATAAAGGGAGAACAAAATCAAATTGACTTAGTCAATACTTAGGAGAAATTTTATATCTTGGGAAAAAGTTTAAAGATTTTTAAAATATATTTTTTTAGATTTGAGTAACTCAAGAAAATTAATAAGCTATTTTTCTAATAATTAAAAAATTATTCAGAAACGTTTGTGTACTATCTAAAAGTAACTTAATAATATGATCTATACTATAAATAGTAGTATATTGCAGTACTCCCTGGATTCACTCCTAAATACATATTTAGATCAGGTCAGAAAAAAGACGTATAAACACGTGTACAAGAATGTACTGTAAATGGACAAATTGGAAATAGTTTTAAGAGTCGTGATACCAACACTGAATTATTTATGTGTGGACTTTAAAAACAAACTCAGAAAAATAGAGAATAGATTTGAGGTTACTAGAAGCAGTTTCGGGAGAGAGGATTTTGAGACATTGATCAAAGATACAAATATTGAGTTAGCAGGGTGTACCAATTCTGACTATGTATTCTATGATTATGATATTGTCTAGGGACTATAATTAATAATAATGTATGTTCCAAAATTGTTATGAGAATAAGTTCTATGTATATTCTGCCTCCATAAAAAAAAGTTTCTTAAAGTGTAGATGGGTCAACTTATAATAATCAAATCAATACAGAGAGAGAGAGCACATTACAATGTACCCAATAAAACATATAATTAAATTTGCCAAGTAGAATTACAAATAATGTTTTTAAAGTTGGGTACAGTTGATTTTGAAGACTGTATTTTCTAAAAATTAGAATTCTTAATCAGAACCATATGTATAACCTAATAAGGAAAATCAATGTATATAAATTATGGCAATGGATGAACACAGGAGTGTTAAGTCAGCCTTGTGTGCATTTTTATTTGAAAGAACTAATTTGAATGTATCACAGATAAAGGTTGGCAGGAAGGATGCATAAGCATGCTTGAGAACAGTTAAGAGAGCCCTGGCTACTAGATATTTCTGGGATTGGCTTGCTGGTGGTAACAACAGGGAAGAGAAAACCAACTTTAAAACATTTGGAAGCTAATAGAATTTCATGAAATAAGGTAAATGAGATGAAGCTATTAATTATACTTATTGCTTTGGCTCTTGAACAATAAAAATAATCGGCTAATTGTGATCACTAACTGCAATCACAACAACAAACATTCTTATGCTTCCTCCCTTGGGTGCATAACTGCCTTGTACATGTAGACATATTCACACGCGTATACATATGTTTGTGCTAGTGCACACGATTATGTGTGGAAGCCAGAGGTTGACATCAGGTGTTTCCTCAGTCATTCTCTCCATGTTTTTTTTTTTTTTTTGAAACAAAGTCTTTCACTGAAGCAGGAGTTTGGTTATTGGGTTGGTTAGCTAGGCAGCAAGTCTCAAGGATATTTCTGGCTCTAAGTTCACAATGCTTGGGCTCAGACATTCACATCTATTCTTGGCTCCTTGCATGGGTACTGAGTATATGAACTCAGATCCCCATAACTGCACTAGCACCTCACTGACTGAGTCATCTCCCTAGCCCCTTATATTTCCTTCTTAAGGATTCAGAAGTAGCCTCAAGATTTTTGCAGCATTATTAGTGGCTATATGATTTTAGGATCTCATCTTTCTTATATCATTATTTCTTCTCAACCTCCTTCAGAGACCTCTGCCATACTATCAATATAACAGTATTAGTATCAGTAGTTTAACTTCCACAGTCAAAGTCCCTAATTGATATACTCTTTCCAGGTCAATGTCATTAAAATTTTGTACTGTGACCAATAGTAAAGTAATTTTAAAACCTGTATTGCAGTATGGAACATATGCATGTTTTATATATAATTTAAACTAAAGGTTTGTAAGATAATTCTTAACTGTATTCATGTAGTATATGATATTTTGTACAATATAAAAGTATATTTTTAGTCCTTTCAATTTCCTTATGGCTTACAAACAGTAGGTTGCCCATTATGTGAAATCACAGTTTGAGAAGTAAGTTCTTACCCACTCCAACAACTTCAATTTTTTGTTGATTAAACACAAATTTGAATCTTTTATAAAAAGTGTCTTCTCGAGATGAGAAATTATCAACTTCCTTATTTTATAACTATAGTAAAGGGGATTACAGATCCTTCAAGTTCAAAATCATTACATATGAGCCTACATATTCCTCTAAACCTACCCCATGCCAAATAATTCCTACCTCAGCGAGTCAGTAGCATCTGCACATTGTACAGAAAATAGAGACTTCATGTTTGTGGCATCTGACACATCCTTCTTCATATTCAGCTGTTTTGAAAGTACCATCTATTACACCTTTTCATTATTTCCTAAATGTGTACTCATCTTCAAACCCCTATAAATATAGGAACTTCTTAGACTACATCTATGGATTTTCTACCTTAAACCAAGCCCATGTTCTAATATACTGAACCCAGACAAATTTTGAAAGAAAATTATTTGAAATATTTTTCCATATTTAAAATACTGAATATGTTTATGAGTCTAGTAATACAAGTTTCTTCATATGAAGCTAATTTCTCCCATTATCACACTTAGCTTTTTCTCTCTCCTGATCAACACATTTCTCCCTGTCCCTTTGTCCTCAGATTCTCTTATGTGTGTGGATTCCACAGTGATGTTCATGTAACTACTCTTCCTTTCCAATCCTCAAGGACTCATCACTCAGGATCGAGGAAACATAAATGGAAACTTAGTCATTTCCTTTGTACTTGGTACAGATTATTGCTCAAATTCCAATCTCCAACCTTCTTCTTACAGAACTAAATATACTGTCTATGCTGTCCATTATTAAACATCTCTTTTTAGTGAACATAATTATTATTACAATGGTCTTTTTCATCACCAAAAACCCAGGGCATGGCAGGCAGTGATGATCACAATGTGAAAATATTCCCTGGCATATCATAAAACGAGTTATCAAAAAATATTGAAACAGTGACATTTATGTCTAAGATGCACATGAAATTAATGCCACATTTCCCAACATTTTATTAACATGCTCATGATGATGTGTCAAATCAGAAGAGGGATCTAATTTTACATGCCTCTTGACACAGAGTATAAGACTAATAAGAAGTATATATGCACTAGCCATGGGAATAAATATATTTACTCACTTATTAATGTAGGAAAAATAGTGTTAAAATTATGCAAGACAGGCTATAAATGAGGGTATGACATACTAAAAAGTTATAAAATATGAGGTTAATTTGTAAAACATGAAATTCATGATAACATAAATAGAACTTAGGATAATCATGACAAGTTTTATCATGTCCTCTTCTTCGCTTAACCTAGATCAGTGTATTTTTCTGTTACAGAATTTCTTTTTCTTTTTTTTTTTTTTTTTTTTTTTGGTTTTTCGAGACAGGGTTCCTCTGTGTAGCTTTGTGCCTTTCCTGGAACTCACTTGGTAGCCCAGGCTGGCCTTGAACTCACAGAGATCCGCCTGGCTCTGCCTCCCGAGTGCTGGGATTAAAGGCGTGCGCCACCACCGCCCGGCTCTGTTACAGAATTTCTATTTAACTCTTGCTTTTGTATTATCTCCTGAAAAATCTCATTGTAGCATTTATTTCATTGTGCATATTAAGCATTCAGGTCTTTTTCTATCAGCTCCATTACCTGAATTCCCCATGGTTCTGTTTTAATTAGCCACTATTTGGTATAGCTTAAAATTACATTGTTATATTTCTTGACATGTCTGGTTAATTTTGATTGAGTGGTGAATATTGTATGAAAAGATGGAGAAAAAAATCAGACTTGTATAATGTTATTTTCCTCGATAGAGAATTCACTAGGCATTTGCCTGGCTCCTGGGAAACATAATTCTGGAAGAGCTGTGATCCAGCTTAGCTCACTAAGATGATTTAAAGCTGAGATACAGTCCCTGTTAAGTCATTTCTACTCCTGGATAACCATTATTCCAAGAGAGCTGCCTTTCCATCCAACACTCAAAGAGCATATTTGTGAGGATTTGATACTTGATCGTAGCCTGATTTCACTATTCTTATCTTTAGCTGTATGTGTTAATTGCTTCAGAATTTTAGTTTCCTCCAAAATAGACAAGGTCTCCCGAATAGAAATCAGTCCTTGTCCTGGTCCTGGGTCTCTGTCTGTCCTATCTTCATCAAGTACTTCTCCACTGTCCTTCTGCTATTCTCTATCTTCATGTAAATGATTCTACATCAGTATCAAGCCAGGTCAAGCCAAAGTCTGCACTGATCCCACTTTCTCATTTGTTATGTGCCAGAAGATTCATCAGGCTTAGAGTTCACCATCATCAGAAGCATGAATTTCTTGAGTTAATGTTGAAGAAAGTGATCCATGGGAAATCCTACAGAAACTGAATGGATCCTGTTCTCTTTATGATTCTTCATACTTATAAGGTGCTTGCTGGGAGACATATATTTTACCTAATTGCCAATTTTCTTGCTTTGTAGTCCATAGAGGTTTGAAACCTAAACATTTTTCCTCTGAGTCGGAATCTAAACAGAATGTTGAAAAGCCTCATTCTGCTGGCACTGAGAACTTAATGCCTGGTGTACTGGTATTACTTCTTTTTTCTCCATTACGTTCTATGGATTCATGTAATGTTTTGTTCTTTCTCCCAAGAAGATGTTAAAAACCAAACGTGTTATTTTCAGAAAATAACTGGGTAGAATGACCTCACCTTTATGTCAGGTACTCCACCACTAACATTCTAGCCCTTTATTTTATCTGCAGACTCTGAGTTTCTTGTTCCTTGAAGTCTCGAGTGCTCATTATTAAACATTTCATAAAATTTATCTAGTGTCATCCAGTGCTTTATAGCAGACACAGTCACATTAGTTTCTGAGACATTGATAGAATTTTTTTCATTGAAAATTTACATGAACAGTATCGCTTTCATAACAAAATGAACAGTAATAACTCACATAAATAGCTATGAAGATTCACAAAATATCATGTCATGGTAGCATTGAAATGCAGTTATGAGTTAATTAATATGTTCTAAACAAGGAGTGACTTCAAGAACTTACCTGTGACCAATGTCTCCTTTAACTCAAAACTAGATTATCTGGGTAAAACAAGCTTCATGTTGAGTTTATACTGATCTTAGTTTTAACTGGGTCAAACATGCTTCACGTTGTGTTTGTATTGATCTCAATATTACCAGTGCATCTTGTATAACAATGCATCTTGTGAGAATTACACTGAGCTCAGTTCTTAAGACTGATGACTAGAAATTCTAAGAGCCATTCTAGATTAGAGAAACAGCGATCACCCCCTTCTCTGTGGGTACCCTCTGACCACTCTCCACTCTTCTGTTTTGACCACATTCTGAACCCACTACTTCTTATGACTGCTTACATGCTATAAATGCTTCCATCACTGTACAGTGAAGAGAGCCAGCATTCAAGGTTTGCTGCATCTGCAACTGAGTGAGCCTCACAGGTGTAAGACTTGCTTGCTCATTCTTCGGTATCTGCAGTAAAACATCTCTATCACTGAAGACTGAGACTGTCAACTATGGTGTTTTCACAAACTCATTTTAGTAATAATAGAAATAAGAATTGCATATTATTGCACAATAATTTGTTTTCACAAAGAAAACGAGTGTTTCAGACACTCCTAAACTACACAGTTTAAAACTGAAAAGCATTTCAATCCCACTCAGCCTAATGTTAATGTATATCAAAGAAAATTTACATTTTGTCTGTGGGCCAACATCAGTCCCTATGTAGAACTATCCTACTTTAAGATGAATAAATAAGAAACAGCCTGGAAATGGAGAAAAAATAATAACATAATCTGCAATATAAGAAGGAGAATTGTCTGAAAGAACATGACACAAATATAATAAGTATTTTTACAGGCAATAGAATAAATATTTGGAAAGCTTGTACTTCATACAGCTATAAGACAAACATAAGATATTGTATTCACTGTGAAATATGATTAAAGAATCTTTCAAGATATATAAATAAAGAGATTTCAATGAATACAGAAAAGGAATTAAACCTATCTAAAATGAGACTTAAGAATTAAGTTTCCAGCAAGTTTTCATTAAAAAGGAAATTGAAATGAATGAGTGACAAAGTGAGGAGCCTTCCTAAGAATCTAAGAAAAATCAAACACAAACAAGTGAAGAAATTAAATACATATATAATACATTTTTTAAATTACTTTAAAAATTAAAGCAGTAACACTTCAGAAGACATGAGTTTATGGAAGAGAGAGATATGATACAGAGTTTGGGAGTCTGGAGAAAGGAAGTGTGGGATGACAAGACAAGGGTACACTGTTTACTGCTCTTGAGGCAGTGGGAACTGGGACAATAAAGCCTAAAAATCAGGTGGCCTAAAGTCTCATGCAAGAGCCAACTTTATTCAGAGAATCAGACAATTTATACTCTAAGGGCTAAGAAGAGTCACGTGAGTAAAGCGCACAGTTACAGGGACTAGCAACATGCAGCAGCGAAAGTATATTTTCCCAAAGAGGCATGTAAACAAATAATGATAGGCAGTTCTCATGAATAATCTGAAGTAAACTCACTCCATCTGCTATACCTGAGAGGCACACCAAACAGTTCAACAACAGTTCAGTGGGTTTTTGAGGGGACGGGGGTTGAGACAGGGTTTCTCTGTGTAGTTTTGGTGCAGAGATCCACTTGGCTCTGCCTCCTGAGTGCTAGGATTAAAGATTTGTGCCACCACCGCCTGGCCCAGTTCTGTGTTTTTTAAAAAACTGAGATCATGAGACTCTTGTCTGCTTTTCTTGGAGTTTTCTAACAAACACCCAGAATTCTCAAGTGACTCCATTCTTGGACCATGTTCCATATATGTAAGGCATTTTCAAAACTAAAAAAGTGAAGAAAAAAAAAAGTCCACGAAGAAGATAAACAACCCATGAATTATAGATTTTGTTGAAGACTGAGAATAAATAGAGCAAATGCAATAACCATTAGTAAGATATAAATAATGTTTTCTAATAATATAATAAATTGTTCCTGTGTGGGGTGAATTCTTTTTGCACACTGTTGTGACCACAATATTATGAGAAATTACACTTAGTCTAGGATTACATAGAAATAACTTTGGAATTTTAAAAAAAAAAACTTAAGCACAAACTGCTTTTGTTTTTTAAGTAGGTAAATAAAAATATCTCTACATTACAGAAAACAGGAAGAACATATTTCATAACAAGAAAACAGTATTAGTTCTGTATGCATTCACTTCTGTGCCTCACTATGTCCTGAGAACTTTAAACATAACTGTATTGACTTCTCACAAGAACTGTAGGAGCTAGGAGTTCTGAGTCCTCTTGAACACAAGAGTGTAAAGTGATGCCTGCATTCACACAGACAAGAAATGATGAAGTAAACTTTTTTATGAAATTCTTTCATTTATTTTACATACCAACTACAGTTTCCCTTCCCTCCTCTCCTCCTTTTTCCCTCCCCCAACTTCCCATCTATACCCCAATCCATTCTTCCTCCATTTTAAAGTTAGCCAGATAGTACCTGGAACTGCACCTAAACCAGTATAAAATATCATCTGTATTTATTTTTAAATATTATAAAATTTCTCAAACAAATGTTATAATTGACATATTAAATAGGTAAATATTGATTAAAAGAAAAATTGAAATCAATTTCTTCAGATTGAGAGTTTAAAATACATCAACACATGTCATCATTTGGGTCAGGACTCAAATCTCCTGACACATACAATGAAAAAGGAAATGTAACGTGACTGTTCTCCATATGAAGAGATCCAGGGATAAGAGGATGCCCCGGAAAATGTAGTTTCTCTTATCATTATCACTTAGTGTTGACTTGACTCATCATAATCTTTAGATGGTGACCAAGATGTGTGAAACTACAGCCATAGTTTTTAAAATTCTTAGTCATTAAAGAGTCCCCCCAAAATCACCAATAATTATATATCTTTTTCTGAACAAATCACTAGTCAGATCTGTGGAATCACAAGTGCCCTCCTGTGGCAACATAATAACAATAATAATATAATATAATTAATTAATTAATTAAAATTAAAGTGCCCAATTAATGGCACCTGAAGGTGAAATGAGCCACATTTTAAAAAGAAAGATAGACAAATCCATAAAAGATGTCTTTAACCATTGTTTATAATGGCAAGAGAATATTATAAAAAGGTTGAAACAAAAAGAAAATATACAAAACACATAAAGCATAAACAAAATAACATTTCAAAACTAACAAACTTTTAAGCAAAACCTACCAGCATAATAAAATATTTATACTAGTGAAGGTTAAATATATGAGAAAAACATAACATTAACACATTTGAAAATACAAATTGAAATATTGTTCAGGGAAAATAAGATGTTGCCATAATGACAATTATAATAAGTGAAATAATAACAAGAATTTTTTATAACAAATCCTATGAAAATTGATAGATATAACATAATAACAAAGAAAATAATAAGTTTAAACTTTATAGCTTAACAAATAAATTTCTTTTTTAATTCTTTATAGCACATTTTCAAAAGTTGGTCATAAACTGGCACATACAGGTAAAATTTTAAATTTCCAGAACATAAGTTATATTGGCTAGAATTACATATTAACAATAAGTTTTATGTTAATGAATTCAAAATAAATGAAAAAATGTAAACATCTTAAAAATTGCCAACCTTATATGTCTGTTTCCAGGATTTGCTGAGGTGAAAACTAGGAATGTGGATACATTAAGTTAATGAGTCCTGTGATATTTAGATTAAGTGAAAAATTATCTATATTTAAAATTAATAACCAAGCCAACAAGTAAAAAATATGAAGTGATTGTACTGAATTTAATAAAATTTACTTTAATCAACTTAATTGTGTGCTTTTAAGGTCCTAATTCAAGTTTCATTCTATTCCACATAGTCAATACACCAAGTATTTCATCACAGCTCTTCAGAAAAGATTAATTTCCTTAGAAGATATCAACCATACCTACCCAATGACACAGACAATAAAATTTGGCTAAAAGCCTGCATCCAATTTGACTCCCTGCTAATTAGATTTTATACTGATTATTAAAATGCAGATGATGGAAAATTTTTTTATCAAAAGTCATCTTCAACTTTAACATATTTCAATTAATCTTTACTCTTCAATACTAACACTTTTTTTTTTACCCCTGAGATTCACTGAAGTTCCTAAATAACAATTAGATTTCCAAATGAACTTGGCAAAGCCTGTTACTAGAGGGCGGTGAAGGCTTGCTCTATGCCGGAAGATCACCGGCACAATTAGCCCTCGCAGGACATGTGCTGAGCTGCATGATGCAACTTGCAACTTTGCTTCCTGCCAACTACTGAAGTCTTTCTGCAAAATCAATTTGATTTTAATATTTGCACTTTTTAAGCAAAACCCGATCATTTGAATCTGCTCAATTAATAAATGGTAACTAGCAAGCCAGCCACTGAAATAAGGGTAAAAGTAGGCTAAAGTGGTCTATTCTTTGCAGAGTATCTCACGCAAACACCTTCCCCAAAAAGCTAGCTGCTCAATTTATTTTAAGATTTCCATAAATGATCCCAAACGAGCTAAACAATTATCTCCTTTAAGATGCCCTGAACATTTACTATAGAATAAGCAAATTTTTAATATTTAATTATCCATTGCATAGACTCAATAGAATTATGGTACTCCAAAGAGTATATGTAAAAGGAATGCTTTAGTTGCCTAGCAATTCTCAAAAAACATTAGCTGAGACGCTTTGTATACTGTTCAGACATTTTTGTTAAATGTATTCCTGCGGTGCAGCGTATTAGGCCAGTGAGCCTTGTGAACAGGATTTTAAGAGTCAGGAGATGTGACTGTGTTTAAGATTCCTTTTTCCAGTCACTAGTTCATTGTCAGCAGCAGCTACAGAGCAGCTTGCTGTGTATTCAGAGACCGCCAGGAAGTTAGTTCTGCATGACTGAGTCAGCGCGGCCGCCCAGAGAAGGCGGATCGCCTGCTTCCTTTAAGCCATTGTGTATTCTTTGTTGTGGTAACAATATTAGATAGTGTAACTGCGAAATAACGGTCATGTCACTACACTTCATGGAAAAACTAAGTTACCTGTGAAAGAGTGACCCAAGACTAACAAACTATGTGAAGTTTAAATGAAACCTGTGGGCACGTTTCTTCCCTTCCTGCTCCCTTCCTAAGAGCTAAATGGCTGTGGGTGGTTTGTTTAGTGTAGGCAAGTCTTCTCAACTACGAAAGGAGAGAAATAATATGTCAGGATAGCAACTGCAAGAAAAATGAATATTTCAACGAGCAACATCCAGAATTCAAATAACATTTAAAACTTAGTCAAATGTTTTTGTTTCCATGGTTTTCAAAAAAAAAAAAAAAAAAAAAAAAAAAAGTATGTTGCAAAGATTTCCAGTAGTCCCAAATTAAACTAACATTGGTCTCATGTGCTTGACTACTTACCCCATCACTGTTCACAATTCATTCTCATGCCCTATTCCCTAAACCATTCATGTTTTATCATTTATTTAAAAGATAACAGAAACTGTTCCTATGCTCAAAGCTATTACTAGCTATTGTTTTGATTCAAGTTCTTTTCTTTCTTTCTTTCTTTTTTTTTTTTAAGACTTGTTTACTACATATACAGTGTTCTCCCTGCAAGTATCCCTGCAGGCCAGATGAGGGCACCAGATGTCAATACAGATGGTTGCGAGCCACCACGTGGTTCCTGGGAATTGAACTCAGGACCTCTGGAAGAGCAGCCAGTGCTCTTAACCTCTGAGCCATCTCTCCAGCCCCTCAAGTTCTTTAAGAATGTTCTTGCACATGTTTAAGATTGAAAAGGATAACTTTTCTCATTATCATAACTATATATAATGAATTCAGACATAACCCTGAATTCTCTTAGATATTCTGTATACTGTATACTTTCTACGAATATAATAATGTGTCCATAATTTCAGAATATTTTATTTACATAAATATGCACAGAGGCACACAAACTTGATGGGTGATGTTGCTCAGTATGCTGAGAATGTGTTGCTCTGATAGGTTGATAAATAAAATGCTGATTGGCCAGTAGCCAGGCAGGAAGTATAAGCGGGATAAACAAACAAGGAGAATTCTGGGAAGAGGAAGGCTGAGTCAGGGGAGATGCCAGCCCTCTGTCCAGGGAGCACACAGGGAAAGCCACGGAACATGTGGCAACATACAGATTAACAGAAATGGTCTGAGTTTAAATGTAAGAGCTAGTCAGTGGTAGGCCTGATCTAATAGCTTAGCAGTTTTAATTATTATAAGCTTCTGAGTGATTATTTTATAAGCGGCTGCAGGGTCCATGGGGCTGGGCAGGGCCAGAGAAAACTTCAGCTATACAAACTTACCTGAATTCATAGATATGATTAAAGCCTAACAATTTGTGAGTCAATTCTAGATATTTAAGACCAAATTCCTGTTTTCATTTTTCATTGTATACCATGCATACATCTGCATGCACATACTCTTATGTGTGTGTGTATACTGCATGTATCATACACGTATGTAAAGGGTAAATATACTTGAACCTATTTCTAAAGTTCCAACAAAAATCATTAGCTGTCACTTTAAAGCCTGGCAGAGTAGTATGAAAGTATAATCAATAAAGTAGCTCAAAACTTCAGTTCAAAAGAAACTTACTAAGCACACACTGTGGATGAGACAATTGCTAATTCCAGTGATAAGCACAGAAGCTGATGACCCTGTTCATATTTTGAAAGCTGTCTCCATAACAACACGAAAGATATCAATTTATCTGTCAGTAACAGTATCTTTATGTGAAAGAACATGGCAAACAAAGCAATTTATAAAAATGTTAGCAGCCTAGAGTACACTTTCATAATTTTTTCAGATTGACCAAATTTCCAATTCATGATGGAATGATGGGCTTCCCAACACAGGGAAAATAGATGTGTATATTTGTAAGACTCAGTGACCTTTCACCACACCATCAAGTTCAAACTGTTTATTTATGTTTTCTAGAGCTAAAGATACTAACAGTGCCATAAGTTGCTCAATTACCCTCTATTCTGTAAGCTCTAAGTACTCAACTTTCTTTGCTCATGGAAGACTTGACACTTAATCTTTAAGCTGTAAGCTTACATGAGTTTTCATTCATTATCCTATGTTGTATTTGATACGTGAAATAATGTTCATGTGATAGGGTTATCACCCTTGAAAGAATTGGTGGGAGTCTGCACCAAAACTGGTTGGAAAACTACAGAACACATTTTATATATGATCTCTTGATTGTTGTAAAAGACACACATTGCTTTATTAAGAATTAACAGGCCTTAGGCTATTCTGGCGTTTTTACTCAGAAAAAAAGATAAGACTGGGAATATAGCCCAGTGGTGAATGCTTGTCTAGCATTTGTATTAATCCTGATACTGGGCAAAAACAATAACAACACACATTTAAAAACTACAATATAATAAGAAAATAGGGCAAATAAATGAATTCAGTTGGTAAATGCACTTACCACCAAACCTAGAGATCTGAATTGACCCCAGAAACCACAGTAGAAGGCTCTCTTGTGTTTCCTGCAAGTTGTCCCCTGACTTACATACAGAGATGATGGCATGCAGTCACCCACAAAGAAAATAAATGAATTTTTTTAAAATTTAAAAGAAAGTAAGAATTTTGAAATATTACAGAAATGTAAAAGGAAAATAACTTTCTGGTCAAATGGACAGCTTAACACAAAGGTGCTCCAATCTAAATACTGGATGGTGAAGAACCAATCAAAGAATGTTTTATTCCAATGATATATCAAGAAGATAATTATAACCATGATTGCATACTCAACACAAGAAATTGTTCCTACTAAATACTATAGAAATTATTTAGCATGTCTAAATACCTTCAAATGAATCAGCAAAGTGGTACCCTACTGTCCCTTCACTTTAGATAGCTATAAAATCAGGAAGGATAAGCATTACTCTGACTGAGTCATACTATATGCTCAGGCTTCATGAGCTCTTATGTTCTGAATTATACAAAGACTTCAATTCAAATCAGATTTTTGCCTTTATTGTTCTTTCTGTTTTACTGGAAGCATGGAATAATTGCTCGTGAGACAATTGCCATATATTTTATTACCAAATATTTGACCTATGAATGGTTGGATAAGTTCTTCTTTTGTGAACTGTTAGCAGAAGGGAAGATGAATAAGGTAATTCCACAATGCACATTTTCTACACCTCCAGGGAAAATTGGAGGTTTTCACTTAACTTCCTCAACTTAGCAATTGCAATCTAATTGACTTGCTCTCCACTTACTGCCATATTTTTTACTTTTCTCAAATATTAATATTTTGTTTTTAATCGTTTTCTAAAGACTACACAGGGTGTTATATCTGTGATCCAAATAAAATTCCACTATCTCACAAATTAAATTAAAAAAACATGTGTTTATCTAAAAGCCATAGAGTAACAAAGAACAAACAAATTCTATATTTAATGGCCCTGTAAGATTCAAAATAAGACTACACGCACAAAGCATCTTTGTTGCCAAAGTCATTTTCACTTTTCTTCATTACACTAACTTTCACAGAACTAAAAATAGTCATGACATTGAACAGTTAGACTAAGTTATTTTTAAAAGATCACCGGGTAACAAAAAAGGAACCCAGTGATGAAGCATTATAGTATAAGAAAAAAGAGAATACATTAAAAGTGGGTAGTGGTGTTGTGAATCAGTGAAGAATATCATCAGATAATGAGTAAAAAAATGATTGAGGACTTTGGAAGTGCATAAATTAATAGCAGAAACATCCATACTGTTTCATTATCAGTGTCCCTCAAAAGTGGGGAGAAATCATGGAAACTTAAAGTTGTTTAAGGTGCCTTAAACAACTTTAAGAGTCAGATATACTATAGTAATGACTTTTTGTCATGTATAATAGTTGAAAAATGTGTTTTTAACAGAATAATATAGATTGGAATCTTGCTGTTTACTTAATTCTTCTGAACCTAGATTTCTCATGTTAAAATTGAAATAATAGTGTTTACTTTGTAATGATGTTGTAGACTAAATGCTTAGAAAATCATAACACAGAAGAAAAGTGACACTTGACTCTAGCTATTTTACAATTTGGTCAATAATTTCTCTTGTGCTAAAGTTTTCTCTATCGGAACATTAATTCTGACTCATTCGGATCTGCCCTGGTAACTTCATTGGCAATCACTAATAATGGACTTGCACAGTAACAGTAAGATGGAATAAAGGGGGTGGGGCCAAATAGATTGGAGTCATTTTTAACCTTTATAAATCCATGGAAACTCCTAACAGGACTAAATATACAGAACTATGGAGGATAATGTGGGTTTAGACAGCAGTGTCAAGAGCATTAAGAAGAAGCTGAGTAAAATGATATTAAAAACGTGAGAAACCACAGTAGAATTGCAAAGAGATGAAATAAGGTGATATGATATCTCTAGCATTATTATTTTTGTTCAGAATTGATTGGTTTTTAAGATTTAGTTGTTTTATATGTATGGATGTTTTGCCTGCATGTGTATGTGAGCATCCTGCAAATGCAGTTCCTGTGGATGCCAGAAGAGGGCAACAGACTCCCTGGAAGTGGAGTTACAAATAATTGTTAGCTGACATAATGTGTGCTGGGAAGCAGACCCTGGTCCTCTGTAAGAGCGGTCAGTGCTTTTAGCCCCTTAACCACTAGACCATTATTCCATCCCCAGTCTCCTAGCTTTCATAGTTTCTGCTGAGAAATCTGTTTTACAACTGGTCCTGCTTTGATAGATGGATTGGTGTTTCTATCTTGCCACCTTTAATATACTTTCTTATTCTGTATGTTTAGTTGTTTAATTATAATATGACCAAGGGTCCTTCCTTTTCTGAGAGCATCTGAATGCTTTCTTTATCTGTACTGACATCCCTTTACCTAATTTTCTGTACATTTCCTTCTGTGATTTCGTTGAAAATGTCCTCACCTCTTTTCTTATCTGTGTGCTGTTATTTCATTCTTCCATAAGACGCCAAGAAGCTGGAATACTTAGTTCCATACCATTACCACAAACAACAGTCTGTGGACCAGCCAGATGGAGATGAATTCTATCTTTTCTCACCACTGAAAAATGTCCTATTATTCCCCGATTTTCCTTTCCATTCTGATATCTATGGCTGGGCTGGTTGACAGACCCAGTGATGATACAATGTTACTACCTCTTTGAAATTTCTGCCTTTCTTTCCCCACCACAATGGACTGTAACTTGAAATTGTGACCTAAAGTAAAGAAAACAAGAAAGCAAACAAAACGAGTAATCAGACAGAATCCTCTTCTCCTTGGCTCTTTCACCCAAGACAGAGAAGGTAACCATGGTGAACTGAAACTTAAGTAAGGGATGTTTTCTCTGAGCCATCAGCAAGGTAAAGTGAGCGTTTGTGGTCAATAGATTTTTACTGTCATCCAAAGATTTCTTTCTTAAACACTGTTCCAACTGCTCTCCCCTGAGCACAGCTTTCCTGCTCCTTCAGCCTCATCTGTACTCGAGTCTAGGGATGAGCCCTCCTAGATTTTGAGACATCAAACAACCTTTAGCCTCCAAGGGTAAAAATGTCATGTATGGCAATCTTGAAGAACTGTGAACTAATGTTCAAAGTGGTGGTGTGGCTTTTGTTAAGGATTCCACAAGGCTGACTGGCTGATAAGAACATCTGTGTTTGTAAGGAGCTAAAATGCTACAGCTTTGAAGCCAAAATTTATTCTGAGATTTTTGACCTTCTAAAATAGTCATTATTACATACTTCTGTTTGTGACTTAACATTCTTATGGTTATTATGTAAATCCTTTTCTGCTGACAAATCTTAAAAGGCCCAATACATTCTAAAAAAATATTGTCCAGAAAATCAGATTCAATTGATATCCTAACAATATACTTTTCACATCAAAGCCCTTGGGGAGTTCCTGTATGCTCGATGAGTCTCTTGGTTACTCTTGGTCCTCTTGTTCTCAATAGTTTATCCTAGCTATTATTTCTCAATTCTCACTCTCCCATTCAGGGCTGTTCAACATGTCAGGTGAGAGCCAGCACAACAGTTTCATCTATAGGTAATTTTTTCACCAACAACTGCCAGGAGTAACAATAGAGAAGGACATTTATGTGGCTGTGTTCAGGAGAAAAGTCTAGTACACCCTAGACCAGAATACTAAGTAGTTTTATAGATGCTCTCCAGTGAGGCCCCTGGAGATAGCACAGTTTATGGACAGACCAATTTTTAAGGATGCACTATTGTTTTTTCCTACCCAGTTCTATGTCCTTACTCAACATGAAGCAATTCCAGAGAGACTGGCCTGCCTTCAACAACCCTAACCAATTCGGGAGAAAAGCTTCTCAGGGGAAGTAAATATGGGCTTGAAGAGATAATAGTTTGGCCCCCTGGGACTCTACTTGGATTGGGCTATGCACACACCCCTCTCCCAATAACGTACTTGGCAGTCTGAGCTCTTTGCCTGCAATACTATGCACATATCTATGCATCCTAACAATGGATCTGGCAACTTGCTACTAGACCCTGCTTGCATCAATTGGCAGATGCACACTCTCTTTGAACAACAGAGTGAATTTCTCCTCCCTTTAATGACCATTAAACTGTGAGTCTATTTAATTGTACTTCACTTATGTCCAAATATAAGAATAGGAAAACCAATGTAGTCTAAACAATACTTTGTCTCAAGCACCATAAGACCAAATTGTTCCCCATGGTGAGCTTTTAAAGACAATCCCCTATTTACTATCTTAGAACATGTATCATGCAGCTTTCACAGGATTAAAACCAGATTAGTTATAAGAAGGGAAATGCACAATAGAGAAATATTTATGCAACTTAGTCTGTCAATCAAAATAGAGGACCACCCTAACCAGGTCTCTATTTTTAAAAATCCATCCTTCCTGACCCCAACTTGGAGTGCTGGCAGCAGTCTAGAGGGTGCCTGGACTGGTCTACTCTGGTGACCAGTCTAGTGAATACCCTATCCATCATCACAGAGCCTTTGTCCAGTGACTGATGGAGGCAGATGCAGAGATCCATGGCCAGGCGCTAGGCTAAGCTCCAGGAATCCATTTGATGAGAGAAAGGAGGGATTCTACAGGAGGGAGACATGGAGATCATGATGGGAAGATGCCAGAGATGACAGGCCACACTAGTGGAAGCCCATGAACTATATAGACTAGTGTCTGTGGAGCTCCCATGGGACTGGACTAGGCCCTCTGGATATGGAAGACAGTTGTTTGGCTCGAACTATTTGGGGGGCACAAAGGCAGGATTGGGATCCATTCTTGGTGCATGGGCAGGCTTTTGGGAGCTTGGAGCCTGTGGTGTGACACCTTGGGCAGCCTAGGTGCAGTGGGGAGGGGCTTGGACTTGCCTAGGCTTAGTGTGCTAGGCTGTGCTGACTCCCCATGGGAGACCTTGATTTGGGGGATGTGTGGATGTGGGATGGCTTGGGAGGGAGGGTGGGAGGGTGGGAGGAGGGAGGAGGGGGTATCTGTGGGTGGTATGTAGAGTGAGTAGAAAATTTCTTAATAAAGAAAAATGAAAAAAAAAAAGAAACAACAAAAAAAATCCATCCTTCCTTTAGACTCCATAAAAGAAACCGCTGAGGGCCTTGGGAACTTTTGTTCATGTGGCTCATTGTCAATCTTGGCAGTATATTCCTTTCTAAACATTAGCACTCTACTTTGCATAAAGTTCTCTGGTTACTTTGAAGTTTGTGTGCCTTCCTTTCATCCTTGGAGAAGGTGCCAAGAACGTGGAAACACACAACCATGACCAACAGAAACAGACTGACAGAGAAAACGTGGAGGGAGAAGTACATATGGGAAAGGAAAAGATAGTAATAAAAGGGATGCAGTAATAAAAGGAGCAATTTGACTGAAGGATGACTTCGTAGAAGAACAGATAAGAAAGTATGATGGAAAAACACAGAGCATTCCCAATTCTCAGGAGACTGAGAGGCCAAGATTTCACATATCTGATGAGCCTCTGTTCTCCGGGGGAAGTGAATTTAAAAGAGGAAATATAATGGGTAGGAGGGAGATAGGACAAGAATAGAGAGGAATGGAGTTGGCAGGACAACTTAACACTGGGTATTAAATAAAGGAAGAATAATTGTAAAGAAAAGAGAGCTGGTGTGGTTGCAGTGTATGAATGCCTTCTGGCCTGTCTACTGCTTTGCTTCCCTCTGTCTTAAATTTGAGTCTCCGGGAATGCTTTCCCAAGTTCTCAGAAACCTATCTCTCACTGGAAAATCTTGTTCACCTCTCTGGACCTTGCTTCAGGAGATAATCTACAGATGTCATATGGTTAGTAGGCAGTGCTTCACAGGTAAAGTTGCAGATGTTATGAAATTTCTGGGTGGTCTTTCAAGTATATGGTTGCTGTTGAAGGCCCCACCCTTATATGATCCTTCCACTGGGATGGGTTTCTTATAATCTGTCTTGGAGTTCCCCTGGACGCTGCAGCATCTGTGAAGTTTTCACCTCATGAATTACTCACTCGAGGACGTTTTGCAGCTTTGCAACAGACTTCTGCTGACTGAATTCCCATTATGATCCAGTGTCACTTGCTCTGAGTTTCTCAAAACTTGAAGCATTTTTCCCCATAGGATGCAAAGCCCTATGCTAACTCAGCAGGGTTCCTTTCAAAAATTGACACGGATACTTGTTCCAACCAAGTGGCCAGATATCTCCCTTTACAACGTCCACTGGCTATTACTTGTCTGGATTATCTCTCTTTACAATCTTTAAAATGATCCTTGCTGGGAGCTGGAGAAACGGCTTAGCAGTTAAGAGTCCTTGCTTCTCCTGCAGAGGGCTTGGATTCAGTTGCCAAGGATCACATGGTGTCTCACAACCCCCTGGGACTCTGGTTTGAGGGGAACCAATACCTTCATCTGACCTCCGCAAGCACTACACACATGTAGTACCCATGCACAGATGCAGGGAAACATTCACACACATAAAATAAAAATAAATCCTTAACACCGAATATACCTTACTGAAAGTGCCGAACAGATATCTGACCCAGTCCCATGTCCTGAAATTAGGGGTTTACACTTCTTTCTGTGAGCAAGGATCCCACAAAACCAAGCTGACCTCTCTGGAATTGTCTGATTGAATTGTCTCACTTGCTTTGAAAGATACTTTCACATTGTTATTAAAGCTAGAAATATCC
Organism: Peromyscus leucopus; assembly: GCF_004664715.2. Taxonomy (NCBI): domain Eukaryota; kingdom Metazoa; phylum Chordata; class Mammalia; order Rodentia; family Cricetidae; genus Peromyscus; species Peromyscus leucopus. The sequence goes on from NC_051084.1 coordinate 56,730,232, forward strand.
AAATACCATCTATCTGTTCTAATAGCATTTTTTCTATCGTTCTCCAGATTATTCTTTGGAAATTCTAAAAGCACACGCCTGGTACCATTCACTAACTTCCTTTGACCTCGGGGCTTTCTTGTGTTATTGATTTTTTTTTTGAACTTGTTTCTTTGTATGTTTCTGAATGTCCTGTTGTTTCAACCTTTTCCTGCATTCCTGAAATTCACCATTCTCTTTGTTTTGTCTGTTGATAATTCTTTTCACAGTGTGTTTCATTGGGTTCATCAGTTCTTATGTTTCCAGAATTTATTAGGTATTATTTTTCATTATCTGAGTTTTCTTACTCAATGCTTTTGAATTTCTCTGCTAAGTTACTCTTCACTTCCTTCACTTTTGTAACTTCTTTGTCCAGGTACTAAATTGATTTCCCTACTTCCTTCATCTACTTATTTGAGTGTTATTTATGGTCACTTATTAATCCATTTTAAATGTAGAACTCTAAAATCTTCCTCTGACATTTCAGCTTTATTATCTTTGGTTTCCAGTTTGAGGGAGTTGTAAGCTGAATAGCTGGGTAAAGGGTTCTTATTTTATATATCTGATAGGGTTTTTTTCTTTTTTATCATCTATAAAGATAGTTGTATTCTGATTTATGTCTTCTCTCTCTTTCTCTCATTCTTTTCCTTTGTTTTATTTCCATAAGTCTTCCTGGATTTATGTTCTGAACTGTGTTTAGAAGGAAAGTGACTATTCAATAGATAGAATGATTTAACAACAGACTAATGCTTAATTACAATAGAAAGCTATTGTCTATTTTATCATGTCTTGAACAAAGTTTAGGAATGGCACTTTAGTACTTGGCAGAGAAAATTTAGCGTATCAGTCATTTATAGAGCTAATACTATCAGTGTGTAAATAGTGAAATGAAATAATAAAAACAAGGATGTAGGGAAGTGAAATTAGAATTAAAGAGAACATATATAGGTTATGGATACAAGAGTGGTGCAAATAAAAAAAATCTATTTTAAGTGTAGAAAAAAACATTTTATTATTTTTATTAAGAAATATTTTCCATTCATTTTACACACCAAAGATCCCCCTTTTTCCTCCTCCCGCCCCCAGCCTCCCCCTCCCAAACCACCCTTCACTACCCCCCACAAGAAGGCACGGCTTCCCATGGGGACGCACATCCAATAGAGGCAAGTCCAAGCTCCTCCCCCTGCCTCAAGGCTGCATGAGATGTCCCATCATAGGTTATGGGCTCCAAAGAGCCTGCTCATGCACCAGTGATGGATTCTGATCTCACCGCCAGGGGGCCCCCCAAGCAGATCAGGCTACACAACTGTCTCGCCATATAAAGGGCCTAGCCCAGTCCCATGCAGCCTCCACAGCCCCTGAACCAACTTTCATGAGTTCCCACTAGTTTAGTTTGGTCATCTCTGCAGGTTTCCCCATCATGATCTTGATGCACTTGCTCCTGGAATACCTCTGAGAGACTGGACTCCTGGAGCTGTCTGGTGTTTGGCTATGGATCTCTGCATCTGCTTCCATCAGTCACTGGAGCAAAGAAAGCTCTTTGCTGACTGTTAGGGTATTCACCGATCTGGTCACTGGGGCAAGCCAGTTCAGTTCAGGCACTCTCTCCACTATTTCCAGTAGTCCAAGCTGGGGTCATCCTTGGAGATTTCTGGGAACTTCTCTAGCACCTGGTTTCTCCCTATCCCCATGATGTCTCCCTCTATTATGGTATCTCTTTCATTGTTTTCCCACTCCAACAGGATGGTTGAAAAAAATACAAGTGAAGAGACTTAAAGTACAGCCCAAAAAAATGTTTTCTTGGGTATGAAATAAAAGTTTGAAAACAATCTGACAAAGTAAAATTTGCAAATAACAGTAATAACAAAACAATAACCATAACAATAAATGAAACTAAGAAATAACATGAAATAAAAAGTATTATACCCCTGTTACTGGAATGGCATGCTTTCTCCCTCCCTTGGGCTGTCGTTTGTCCCAGACCCCACAGATGTTATTGGGGAGGCTAGTAGTCTCAATAACTCAAAAGATTTAAGTTAATACTCCCTTCCAAATGAGAAGGATTTCTGTGACCAAAGTCCACTTTCTCCCAGAATTTCCTCTTCTGAGCACCCCCTCCATGCTCCTTATGGTCTCTCTGCTGTGTGGTAGATCTTCTTGCCTAGGACTTTCATTGACTAAGGAAGTAAGGGTACGTGGAAATCCCACCACCACACACACACACACACACACACACACACACACCTGGAGTGTCCATATATTGTATTATCTGGTGATGTCCCAGGTTTGCAGCACATTTCTATTGACCCCATGGGTTTTTATGTTTTGAATCTTATCCAGAAGTTTCTTTTTATATCTTATTTTCATAAGATGTGTAAGATCTTTAACTATATTTATTGGGGTATGCAGAGTTTCATATATTGAAAATACCATACTTACATAATTATATCACTATTCACTATTGTCCCTTTGTCCAAAACTAGTAAACTTTAATTTTGTGAGTCCATTTTGGACTTCATTTTACCCAAATGTTGTAACTGTCAATTATTTTGCCAATATCATACTCTATTGAGCAATGTAACTTTATATTGCATCTTCAAGTGAAGTAAAATTACTTCTTCAATTGTTCTTCCTTTTCAATATTGTCTTGGCTATTCTGGTATTTGGGCTCCTCATAGGAACTATAAAGTGAATTTGTTGATATCTAAAAATAAGTTGCTGTGGTTCTCGGTGGCTCTGTGGCTTACATGGACTCTATCCATTAAGTTTGAAAGAACAGACATCTTGGTACCACTGAGTCTTTTTATCCATGATGTCTGCTTGTTGTCGTTCCATCTTTTGAGTTAGAAAATATTATTATCATAACTTCTGTTTATATTCTCATGGAAATTATGCAAATATTCTTGTTTGGTTTGTACTTATGTACCAGTGGAAGTGTTTACATGAATGGTACTGAGCTTTTAATTTCAATATTTACTTACTTATTTGTGGTATATAGGAAAGTGTTTGGCTTTTGTATGTTAAACTCCTATCTTTCACCTATATCAAACATATATGTGTATACATGTATATGTATGTGTGTGTGTGTGTGTGTGTGTGCATAGACACTTATCCATATATCCATTTGGATTTTCTACAAATATGGTTGTTGTTCATGCACCATCCAAAATTCATATTGGAACATAATACTCAGTATGATGATGTGGAGAGCAGTATCCTTTTGAAGTGATTAGAACCTTTAGAAATGGTTGGGAAGGATTAAGCTGAGTTTTCTCCTCTTCCATATCATGTATGATCTGGAGATACAGGAGCATTCATTCCCTATGGAGACTGCAACCACAAGGTAGATGCTTAGACACAGACTTGCTCCTCACTAAACAGCAACTTGCCACCATTTCAGCCTTTGACTTTCAGCCCCCAGACTCATACAAAGTTAATATCTGTTGTTCATCATTTCCAAATCTGGAATAGATTGCTATAACATCAGAAACATGTATGTTCTTAGTCACTGTTCAATTTCTGTGAAGAGATACCATGACCAAGGCAAATCTTATAAAAGAAAGCATTTGTCTGGGGGCTTATTTACTGTTTCAGAGGGCAGGAAACATGGCACTGGAACAGCAGCTGAGAGCTACATCCTCATCTGTAGAAAGAGAGAAACTGGACTTAGCATGGGTTTTGAAACCTCAAAGCTCTGGATATTTACACAGAAATTAAAGAAAATACACTGAATACTGTTTTGTTTTGTTTTTCTTATTTTTATCCTGACGTGACCTGAGGGCCTGGGAATTGAACCCGGCTAGTCTTAAAGCCCAGGTGCTCTGGCTGAATATTGTTTTTAACGAAATTCAACTTAAGACCTACCTTTTTTTCTCTACACATAGCTGTGAAATAGACTCATAATTTCCCCTAATTTTTACCGTTGGCCTTAATCAAGTAAGTCACTATATTTTTTTATTACTTGCACTTTTGGACACATAATCAATAAATGCATTACTAAAAACTACCCTAAATGACCTTCCTTTAAGGAGATTTGGATCGAACAGTAACAATCAGAGTCTATCTAAAGTTCCCTATTAAGTTCCAACCCTGGATGGAAGCAGATACCTTGTAATTTATTCAAAGCATATTCTCAGCAGGAACCTCTAAGGGAATGAAGGGAATCATAGCAGAATAAAGACATAATTTCTAGTGAAATCTAGATTCATCACGATCCCACAGCGCATGATAGAACTCCAGTGTTTTCCAGAGTCTGTCTCAGCAACAGTTGGCCTTCCGCCTGGTGGCTGGGGAGGCAATTCCAGGAGCTCAAGATAGATCTTAAAGGAAAGTTTAAGTAAATCGAGGCTTCAGGAACATCCAGAGTTGGTTTCCAAGGGTTCATCGTGAATGTGGGTAAGGCACCAACTATTGTCAGTTATAGACCTCTGTGATTGGAACTCTTTCCCTGAATATTAAAGTGAAATCATTTTGGATGCATTAGACACAAGGGACGCATGAAAAGGAGAGATGGCATCTATCTGGTGTCTCCAAGGATTTTTTTCCCCTTTTCTTTCCAACGCTGATTTCTCACAAATATAACTTAGCAACTTCTGTTAATCTTTTAATAAGCGAGAAGACAAGACACATTCTGTAGATTTTTCTCTCATATGTGGAGAGCTTTTCTGGCCTCTGCATCCAGCTCTGGATAATGTATCTCTAAGAATATGACGCTTATTCTTGGCTCTCCAAATGTTCCTGAAACAAAACTGGAGGAAGTACTTATCACAGCTTCATAAATGAGCAAGCCATGATCTAGGGAAGATAGACTAATGCCAATCACATTTTCCCCTTGGTCTTTTCAAAACGTGGACCCAAATTTAATTCCTGATCCACTGTCTTTCCACCCTGCTGCAACCTCCAATTAAAAGGATAACTCCACTTTTGAAACGTTGTCTGCCTAAAATACTCCAGCATTAAACATATGAAAAGGGCATCCTTTTAAGTACATTATGAGATGACTTTTAATGACATAAAGAAAAGCACTTAGAATCGGGAACATTTAAGATCTACACATCACTTACTATGTGACCACAGACACTTCATGCTGAGTTTCCACTTTCTCCTTAGAAAACTGACAGGTAATAAAAACACCTTAGCTGTGAGGTTATATGGTTATATTTGCAAGAGATTAAATGTATATGTATTATAAATATTATCAAGTATTTTCATTATCATTACCTTCACTTGGCAAGACAAAATGATACATAGTTGTTCCCAGATGACCACTATACCTAAGTTTTAAATTTATCACTTAGAAGGTCTTAATATTCACAAATAGTAGGTTCCTAGACATGAATTTATGATCAGGGAATATCTTGTCCATCCTAATGCCTCAAAAAGTTCACTCTCCTTTCATTGCCTGGAGTTTAATGTCACTTTGATGTCAGGTGTCCTGCAGAGCTTGAAAAATGTACAAACACTTTCCCGATGATTTGCCTTCTTTTTTATGTAAGTGTATCATTTACTGACTGAGTACCAGATTTTGTCAGTACTGTGAGGCTGTTTTGGAAAGAAAAATCTTTAAAGTCTACTGTTTCCGTTTCCCTGTGACCTCAATTAAAACTTTGAATAGAATTCACAAGAGCAGTTTGATCTATAAAAGATGAAACACTATATGTTTTTTCTTTCAAAGGAAAATTCCAAGGTTTTAAAAGGGGTCTGTAACTAGTATTTTTACAACATGTGCCTAATGCAAATTATTTTTCACCCTGGACGGTTAGTTAATTGGAGGTTCTTACAAGAGCTAGATTACAATATGGACCATCTATGTCTCCATCACATATCCACCAGAAACTCTGGAGATGGGAGTAGTCACACCAGCATTCTCAACAACGTTAATCTTTTCACTATTAACACAGGATTCTGTTCAAAGCTAATCAAATGCCATCATAACTTGAGTTTTTTTTTTTTAAACCCAACTGTCCTGACTTGAAGAAAGCACCTAAATAAATTCCAATATCTATATGTGATGCACTTTGTAATAGAAGAAAACATTTCCCTAAACATGTAGCCACTGACACTTGACCATCTATGATTTGTCTTTTGTTGATCTGTAGAGGTGAGTTGGAACCAGCAAGGGATGGCTATGTGCGGGCTAGTGATGTAAAGGACACGTTTATACTAAGTGTGTGCCATGTTAACTGTTCTTGTTGATTATTCCAACTCCAATACTACACATAATTCAAAAGAAAAGAAAATGGATGGAAAAAAGACAGGAAAGAAAAGAGAGGGAAGATAGGAGGCGGGGGAGAAGATGGTATCCTGGAGATCTTGGGACCTTCTGCCACTGCTTCATGAAACCTACAGTGCCTGTGCCACCCCCAGGAAAAAACACCACCCACACAGCGAGGGTCAAGTCCTTCAGTTTTGTTTGAGAACAGTAAAAACAGAGCAACCGGACTTTTATATGAAATTGAACTTATATTTGAATACTTGTGTATTTTCAAAATTTCATGTCAAGCTGTGAGATAGAAAACAGTACACTAGGTCAGGCAGAAGATTCTCATTTCCTTCCAATTATTTCAACACAGGCTCTACCTATAGTCCCAGAATTAGCTAATTATGCTGGTTCTCTAAAGTGCCATAATCACACAACTCTGTGTTCACTGGCCTCACTAAAGTCCACATCGATTCCTAATAAGGCCACTATCCTAGAACAACTAGCTCAGGATGTGTTGACTCCTTCACCATGATACACTTTAAACATTTCAAATCCATTCAGGCTATTTTTAATTAATTTATAGTTCTAAGCTATATGGCATTATATGCTTTGATTTCCATAAATCAAAAACAAATGTTTCAAATAAGGTGGTAATTATTAACTATTGATGAAATGGAAAGGTTTTTTTTTTTTAATTTAATTCTTATAAACCAAAAGGTAAAAGAATATAACAGCATCGAAAATGGAGTTCGTTAAACAAAGAAATAGGTTGTGTGATTCTCTGTTATAAATCTCAGCCTTTGGCATTGTAAACAAGAAAATCATTAGTGTCTACTTTTCTATTCTCTTTTATAAGTCTTAATTTAATGAGGAAGGAAACAATATTTTATTTATTAGTAGACATTAGATAGTCATATGGTAGCACCCTCTTTGCTTAGGTAATAGTAATTCCATCCATTCATGTGTTAAATGAAAGTTAAAGACCTTTCACTTTCAGGTCCTCATCCTAGTTACATAGATAAAAGGAACTTTTGCAGTAATTTATCACATGCAAACCCATACTCAATCATCCTAAAGACTGACTGAAGACCCAGACTAGACTGTATTTCAGGTGACTTCTGAGTGACCCATACTCCACTACATCAATTACATCCCATATATGATATATTAATTCATTTTAAAAGAAGACAACAAACAAAATAACATTTTATTTGTGGTACTGGAGACGGAACACCAGAGCATTCTTTTTTATTCATGTCTTTCGGTTCTTTATTTCACTTTAACCTTTCTGCACAGGCTACCCTTAAACTTTTGACGGGTTGTGGTCTTGTTGAATGCACATTACTATTTTGGTATGTTTGCATTTTTAGTTTTCATAAAGTTAGGGCATTTATGAATTGATATCTCTTGGACTTTTCTAGCCGCTTATGTTTAAGATGTCAAGGTGCCACAATAACTGTGAGGTCTATTTAATATTTTCTCATGTCTTGGCCACAAAGATATTTCCCTCTTATTTTATCTTGTTAACTGTATTCCTCATATCGCACATGTGGATGTTCAAAACACCTCCCATACACATATGAGTGATTCCATGTATCAAAAATAATGCACTCAGCTCTCCGAAAAGAGCAGATAGGTGTAAAATGTGGGAAGGTGGCATTGAGAAAGCACACGTTATAATAACTGAAAAGAGAATTCATTCACATTGGAAAAAGTCAAATTGGTGACAATTATTTTTAAAAGTCACCTTCTAAAGTAAGTCTATTTTCAGACCTTCACTGATGTAGTCTCAAATAAACACAAAGGTAAAGACATTTTGCAAGGAACTATATGTGAATTCAAACAGGCATCAGCAAGTTCTGCATAGGAATGTCATTGAAGATAGGTTTAGTATTACAATCACAGGTATGCTCCTTGGTATGAACACAAAATCAAACTCTCTAGAAGTTCTCTGCACTTACAGAATTAGACAGGTTGAGAACCACTGCTCTAAATCATCTTTCTATTACCAAATTTATTAATTTTTTTTTAGAATTCTGTTAGGAAAAAATTACCAAAATAACTTAAAAAAAAAAACCACATTCACAGAATGATTTCCTCAGTGAAAAAGGGCTAACAGTGGCTAATACCCTCGTAGGACTTGTAAACAAAATGAAAAGACAAACAGCAATCAAACAAGACCAAAGGAACCAAAGGCCATTTGCTTTAGTTTCACACTACTATTTGGAAAAACTATCAATGGTGGCCTAGCAACATAAACGTATCACAGTAATACAGATCAGAAATTTAATATGGATCTCACGAAGCTAAAATTAAGTCACCATTGTGATGGCATTGAAAGAGTGCACTCTTTCACACAGACTCAGAAAGCATTTTCAATATTTTCATCTTCCAGAGGCTGCCTGCATTCATTGGCTTGCTGTTTACCTCCCTGTATCTTCAAAGCTAATAAGGACAGTCAGTTTCTTCAAATTCCGTATTACTAATATGTTAAACGCTAGGCATTAAAGCATAAATATTTGTGAGTATCTTCATTCTATATCTGGTATAAATAACAGAACTAATACTCAGGATATTTGTAGGCACTTGCTACAAAAGAGTTAATCATATCAATGTCATGGTGATGGGGATTTTTTAGTTCAGCAAATTTCATTGTGGAATGTAAGAAGTGGGCAAATTTTAACAATACAAAGCAAAATAAACATTATTTTCAAATTCTCTTGAATTTGTTCATTTATATTTTGAGAATTTCAGGCACAAATACTCTTACATCATTTCTACCTGTTACCTCTCCCTTGTCAAATCCTTCCCAGTGCTCCAATGCCTTCTCACATTCATGAGCTCTTCTTATTTTCATTACTACGTGTATGCCGTACAAAGTCCGTTTGCTCAGATGTACATGTGTTTAGAACTGACCAATTGATATTGGATAACCCATCATGGAAAAACTGATTGTCCGTCTCCAGGAGACTGTAACTCTTCATCTAGGGATGGATCCTTGTGAAATTTTCCCCAACCACTTTGACATATCAACTAGTATTGTCATTATGTAGGTCTTGCTTAGGTAGCCTTAATGTTGAGATTCCATGATTATAGCTTTCTCTTCATATATAGAAGTAATTAGCAGTAGATGTTTGGTCCTCTGGCTGTTACAGTTTTCCAAATCTCTTCTGTGATGGCGCCTGAACTTTATGTGTTGGAGTTGCATTGCAAATATGACAGTTAAGGAGAGGCACAGAACAGTGGCTTATCCACTGCATTTTAACCAGTTCTAGATCTCCGTCAGAGGCCTAGTCTGCTGCAAAATGAAGCGTCTTTGAAAAACAGTGAAAGCTACACTTTCCTGTAGCTTTGAAGGGTCTTTGGGTTGTAAGGATAAGTATTCAAAATGCATTTAAAAATTGTATTGGTTTAGGAAACTGGAAGTAGTAGGTTCTCTTTTAGGGTCTCTGACCTTTCCAGCCACCATGTTTCCTAAATGAATCAACAAAAAATTAACACGTGACAGAATAAACACGATTAACAAAAATATAGTTAGGCAACCTGGACAAATTATACTTAAAATCGGATGTGGAAATGGGAGACATGACAGACAGATTGGAAGTGCAAAAGGCATTAGGAAATTAATAATTGAATAATCCCATGCCAACAAACTGAATAAGCTAGAACTAACTGATAAATGTGTAGACCTAATGTACCAAATGTGTAGACCTAATGTACCAAAAAAATTATAAAGAAACATAAAATTTTCACAAGTGCATGATGACTAAGAAGATTAAAGCCTGAGGAATCTGGTGACTTCATTCTACCCAGCTTTCCAGGCATTCATAATACTTACCTTCTAAATTTTTGTTTAAAAAACTGAAAAATAAAGTAAAATAAAGTAAAATTCTATATTAATTTTGTAAAGCTGACATTGACCTTATAATAAACCAAGAAAGATACTATAAGAAAAAATATCACTGGTTGTGTTAACCATGAATAAAAAAAATACTCTAGAAATCCTTTAGTCAATCATGTTAGAAGGAATCATTCACCAGGAACAAAGGGAATTTACCCATGCTTGTAAGGACAAATCACTGTATGCAAATCAAGGAAAACCACATGACTAACTCAATATATGGAAATGACTCCGTATATATGGAAATAAACAATTACTCCTTCAGTTTATTGTTTGTTTGATTCGGAATTTTTGTTTGGGAATTATTTTATTTTTTATTTTTATTTTTGCAAAATTTTTCAATGTAAATATCATGAATAACTTTGGATGGTCTCTAGAACTCAATGGGAGGAAGAGAAGCTGTATCATTAGCTCAGGAGTTAAGAAGAGCACTGGCTGCCCTTCCATAGAACCTGGGTTCCTTCCCCAGCACCCATATAGTGGTGGTGTGCAATTATCCAGACTTCTCTGGGGATCCAACACCCTTTTCTGAACCCTGTGGGCAATAGAAATACATATGGTAAATATAAACTCACTCAGACACATACACACACATATAGAATATTTAAGAAAATAATAATAAAAAAACTCAACGGGAAAGTTATTGGATCCCCTGGGCTTTTCACTTTTAGATTTTTTTTTCTTTCTTAATTACTGATTCAATATCTTCATTTATTATGGGCCACTGAAAATGTGTTTTTGGCACAACCCCATTCTTTCATGATAAGATCTCTCTCTCAACAAATCAGGTGTAGAAGAAATGAACCTAACAGAGACCATCAATAAAAAGCTCACAACTAGCATCAAATTGACGTTGACAGTGATGCATATACTGCCAATTGTGTTCAACATATTATGGGCGGTAGACAAAAGACAGAAGTCAACCAGGATGTAAATTCTTACTGGATGAATTTAAATTCTCCTTGTATGAGGGTGATCTTATATCACACACACACACACACACACACACACACACACACACACACACACACACAAATGCATGCACACACCTACACATGCCCAATAATCGTCTATGAAGAAAAAATTTTAAAGAATCCACACATACAAAATAACCACTAAAATAGGTTCATTTAGTTAAGTAGTGGTGTATAAAGTCAGCGTTAAATATTTTAAGTGTTTTTATTTATTCAATTTTTTATTAAGAAATGTTTTTATTCGTTTTTACATGCCAACCACAGATCCCACTCTCATCCTTCCTCCGGCTCCCCCACAACAGCCTTCCACCCTTCGACCCACAACCCAGCCCCCATTCCTTCCTCCAAAAAGGTAAGGCCTCCCATGGGGAGTCAGCAAAGCCTGGTACATTCTGTTGAGGCAGGTCCAAGCCCCTCCCCACCCCACCCCCACATCAAGGCTGTGCAAGGTGTTCCACCATAGGTCACAGGCTCCAAAAAGCCAGCTCATGCACCAGGGATAGATCCTGATCCCACTGCCAGCAGCCCCTTAAGCAGACCAAGCTACACAACTGTCTCACTTATGCAGACGGCCTAGTCTAGTCCCGTGGAGGCTCCACAGCTGTTGATCTAGATTTCATGAGTTCCCACTAGTTTGGTTTGGTTGTCTCTGTAGATTTCACCATCATGATCTTGACGTCACTTGCTTATAAGAATTGCTCTTCCTTCTCTTCAAATGGACTCTTGGAGCTCTGCCTGGTACTTGGTTGTGGATCTTTGCATCTGCTTCCATCAGTTACTGGATGAAGGTTCTATGATGACAGGATATTCACTGATCTGATTACTGGAGTAAGCCAGTTCAGGCACCCCCTCCACTATTGCTAGTCGTCAAAGCTGGGGTCATCTTTGTGAATTCCTGGAAACTTCCCTAGTATCAGGTTTCTCCTTATGCCCATGAAGTTTCCTTCTATCAAGATATCTTTTTTATTGCACTCCCACACTATCCCTGTTCCAGCTCGACCATCCCATTCTCTTATGTGTAGCAGGAATTCTAAAAGTTCTTATTAATAAAATCAAACCCGAGGCGAGTTATTGGGGTCCATGCTGGTAGATCAGAGAGACAGAACAAGCCACAGCTATCTCACCTCGCCGGATCCTCAGCTGGTCTTGTCTCCTCAGACTGGAGGCCTCTGAGTCCTCATCCGGAATGGGTCTCAGCTGAATTACTGCTCAAAAGCCTGAATGCTTAACCAGCCAAAACCTTCTAGTTTCTGGTCCTCACGCCTTATATATCTTTTTGCTTTCTACCACCACTCCCTGGGATTAAAGGCTGGCTTTCTGGGATTAAAGGCGTGTGTCACCATGCTTGGCTATTTCCAATGTGGCCTTGAACTCACAGAGATCCAGAGGGATTTCTATATCTGGAATGCTAGGATTAAAGGTGTGAGTGCCACCATTTTCTAGCCTTTGTATCTAGTGGCTGTCTGATCTCTGACCCCAGATAAATTTATTAAGGTACACAATATTTTGGGGAACACAATACCACCACACTTATGTCCTCATCTCCCACATCCTACCCTCTATTGCCCTCCTTTGCCCCCAGTTTACTCAGGAGATCTCCTCTGTTTCCCTTTCCCAGGGCCATTGATGCATCCCTCTTAGGGTCCTCCTTGTTAGCTAGCTTCTTTGGAGGTGTGGGTTGTAGTCTGGTTATCCTTTGCTTTACATCTAGTGTCCACTTATGAGAGTACATACCATGTTTGTCCTTCTGAGTCTGTGTTTTCTCACGCAGGATATTTTCTAGTTCCATCCATTTGCCCGAAAATTTCATGTCGTTTTTCTCTGCTGAGTAATACTCCATTGTGTATGTATACCACATTTTGTTCATCCATTCTTCACTTGAGGGGCATCTAAGTTGTTTCCAGGTTCTACCTATTATTTATAATCCATATATAAATGTAGTTGAGCATATGTTCCTGTGGTATGATTGAGTATTCCTTTGGTATAGTTGAAGAGTGGTATCATTGGGTCTTGAGGTAGATTGATTCCCAATTTTCTGAGAAACCTCCATACTGATTTCCAAAGTGGCTGTACAAGTTTTTATTCCCACAATCAGTGGAGGAGTGTTCTTGCTCCAAATCCTCTCCAGCATAAGCTGTCTTCAGTGTTTTTGATCTTAGCCATTCTGACAGGTGTAAGATTGTATCTCAGAGTCATTTCAATTTGCATCTCCCTGAGGACTAAGGATATTGAGCAATTTCTTAAATGTCTTTAGGCCATTTCAGATTCTTCTGTTGAGAATTCTCTGTTTAGCTCTTTAGCCCATTTTTTAATTGGATTGTTTGGTGTTTTGACGTCTAGTTTCTTGAGTTCTTCATATATTTTGGAGATCAGCCCTCTGTCAGATGTAGGGTTGGTGAAGAACTTTTCCCATTCTGTAGGCTGTTGTTTTGTCTTATTTACTGTGTCCTTTGCCTTATAGAAGCTTCTCAGTTTCAGGAGGTCGCATAAATTAATTGTTGCTCTCAGTTTCTGTGCTACTGGTATTATATTTAGGAAGTAGTTTCCTGTGCCAATGTGTTCAAAGCTACTTCCTACTTTCTCTTTGAGTTTCCATTTAATTTGATGTTGGCTGTCAGCTTGCTGTAAATTGCCTTTATTATGTTTGTTTATGTTCCTTGTACTACTGATCTCTCCAAGACCTTTATCATGAAGAAGTGTTGGGTTTTATAGAGGACTTTTTCAGCATCTAATAAGACAATCATGTGACTTTTTCCTTCAGTTTATTTATATGGTGTATAACATTGACAGATTTTTGTGTGTTGAGCCATCCATGAATCTCTAGGATGAAGCATACTTGATCATGGTGGACATTTTTTGATGTGTTCTTAGATTCAGTTTGTCAGTATTTTTTTTCCCTTTTATTTTATTTTACAATACCATTCAGTTCTACATATCAGCCATGGATTCTCTTGTTCTCCCCCTCCTGCCCCCCCCGTTCCCCCCAGCCCACCCTCCATTTCCACCTCCTCCAGGGAAAGCCTCCCCCGAGGACTGAGATCAACCTGGTAGACTCAATCCAGGCAGATCCAGTCCCCCTCCTCCCAGACTGAGCCAAGCGACCCTGCATAAGTCCCAGGTTTCAAACAGTCAGCTCATGCAATGAGCCCAGGACCCGGTACCACTGCCTAGCTGCCTACCAAACAGATCAAGCCAATCAACTGTCTCACCTATTCAGAGGGCCTGATCCATTTGGGGGCCCCTCAGCCTTTGGTTCATAGTTCATGTGTTTCCATTCGTTCGGCTATTTGTCCCTGTGCTTTCCCCAACCTTGGTTTTAACAATTCTTGCTCATATAAACCCTCCTCTTTCTGTTAGTCTGTGTCTTTGTATAGATGAATTCAGTTCATTGATATTAAGAAATATTAATGACAAGTGATTGTTAATTCCTATTATTTTTTGGTGGTAGTGTGTGTAGATTTCCCTTTTTTGGGATTTGCTGCTATGGGAATATCTATTGGCTGTGTTTTCATGGGTACATCAAAGTTCCTTAGGCTAGATTTTTCCTTCTTATGCCTTCTGCAGGGTTTGATTTGTGAATTGGCATTTTTTAAATCTGGTTTTATCTTGGAATATATTATGCACTCCATTTACGGTGATTGAAAGTTTTGCTGGGTATACTAGTCTGGGATGGCATCTGTGGTCTGTTAGTGTCTGCATAATGTCTGTTCAAACCTATTGGCTTTCAGAGTCTCCATTGAGAAGTCAGGTGTTATTCTGATGAGTCTGCCTTTGTAAGTCACTTGGCCTTTTCTCCTTTGTAGCTCTTAATATTCCTTCTTTAGTCTGTATGTTTAGTAGATTTATAATTTTATGGTAAGGGGGAGGGTCTAGTGTATTTGGTATTCTTGTATCTAGGTTTCTTGTATCTTTATAGGCAGTTCCTTCTTTAGGTTGGGAAAGTTTTTTTTTTTTTCCTGTGATTATGTTGGATATATTTTTCTGTGCCTTTGAGCTGGTATTCTTCTTCTTCCATCCCTATTATTTTGGGGTTTGGTCTTTTCATGGTGTTACAGATTTCCTGGGTATTTTGTGTTATGACTTTTTTGGCTTTAGTGTTTGTTTTCTTTGATGGACGAATCTATTTCCTCTATTATACATTCCATGAAAGAGATTCTCTCTTCCATCTCTTGTATTCTGTTGTTTATGCTTCCATCTGTAGTTCTTGTTGGTTTACTCAGATTTTCCATTTCCAGCATTCCCTCAGTTTGTATCTTCTTCATTGCTTCTATTTCAATTTTCAGGTCTTGAACTGTTTCCTTCACCTTCTTAGTTTTCTTGACTTTCTTTAAGATATTTATTGATTTTTTTTCCAATTTTTTGTCTATACTCTATTTCTTTAAGAGAATTTTTTAATGGCCTCTATCATCTTCATAAAGTGATTTTAAAAGTTGTTTTCTTCTACTTCTTCTACTTTGTGATGTTCAGGTCTTGCTGTCATAGAACTGCTAGGTTCTGGTGGTGCCATATTGCTCCCTATGTTATTGTATGGATTCTCGCACTGACGTCTACTCATCTCTTTCTCCAATAGATGCAAGAGGTGTTTGTGTCTGAGAGAGCTTCTCTTGGTCCAATCTGTGCTGGCTGTGTCTATGTCTCAGGGAGCTGCTCTTGGTCCATTCAGAGCTTTTGGTCCAATAAGAGCTGGTGGATTGTGTGTCTCAGGGAGCTGCTGAGGGTATCTAAAGTATTTTTATTCATTAAGAATTAACTATATAAAAATAATTTAAGAAAATGGTACTTGTCATAGCTATAAAAGAAAATTAAATAATTACAAACAAATGTAATCCTGAGAGAAAGTTTTTAACAGAAAATGACATTTATAAAGAAAAAATTGAAAAGAACTTAATAAATAATAAACACAGCCCTAAAATGTACTAGGAAAAAATATGCTAATTTCTAAAGAAATATTAAGAAGTATTAACAAGCTCAGAAGAACAAATCCTACTTTACATAGTATGTACTACAATGTTCTAGTAACAAAAACACATGCAAGTACACACATAGATCAATATATCAGATTAGAGAGTCCAGAAATAAATCTACATTTTTATAAAGAGCCAACTGTTGATAATATGTTCTTAAACATGCATTAAGAGGAAATTATCTTTAAAAAAATGGTGCAGGTAAAACTGAATGCATTTAGGCAGAAAAGTAAAATTCAGTAATTATCTCATGCATTATAGGAACCAAAGATAAAAATGATTAAAATATTAGATGCAAAAGCTGAGAGTATAGAACTACTAGAAGAAAAATATAGGGGACAAATGCTAAAGTCTATGAATAATGTTTATCATAGTCTGTGAATATTAAAGTCTATGAATAAGGTCTATTAGCCTGAACAACTTTTTTGATATGGCAAAAAAATTAAACAACAAAAGCAATAATAAATAATTAATTATAAATTAATTAAAAATAAATAATTAATAATAAATAATAAAATTGGCCTATTAAATAAAATTCTATTGTATATTTAAAAAATATCGGCAGAATACAGAAATCACCTATGGAATAGGAGGAGAGTTGTGTAAGACAAGTGTGATGGCTCATGCTTGTAACTATTTCATCAAGAAGCTGATCAAAGGGATTCCTGCAAATGCAAGCCTACTTGGACCACATGTTGAGACCTCATCTCAAAACAAAAATTAAAGAAAGAAAAAGAAATAACAAAAAAATTTAGAGAAAAACAAAAAGTAAAATATTTTAAACAGTTCATCTAATAATGAGTTGATATTTACAACATGTAACAGGTTCAAGCAATTCAGTAACAAGAAAATAATCAGATTGAAAATTAGCACAAGGGCTATACAGAAAATCTTAAAAGGGGCATATATGATCAATAAGCATAACAGAAAAATGATCAATGTCTCAAATCACCAAAGAAATGCAAATTAAGCCACAGTGGGATGTGAACTCAGACCTATTAAATGGCTACTACAGAAACATAAAAGATATTCACAGTTGTTGAAGACACAATAAGAAGGACCCTTGTAAGTACTATTTGTGGAAATGCAAATTAGTAAATTCCTCATGAAAAAGCCTCAAAACTAAAACAAACAAAAATAAAAATAAAATAAAAAACTGTGGTATGATCCATCAACTCCACACACACATACACAAATGAAAAGTGAATTAAAATCAGTCTTTTAAAAATAAATCTATTTTCCGTATTCACTACAGCATTATTCACAATAGCCAAAATATGGAGCAATCAAAGTGTTCCTCCATGGGTAAATCAATAAAACATGTTGGATATAAACATAAATATTATTTGACCATAAAATAAGAAAATTCTGTAATTTGCAACAACATAAAAGAATCTTGAGGGCATTTTGTTATGTGTAATAGGTCAGGCACAGAAAGATCAATGCTGCAGTAAATTATTTATATGTAGAATCTCAACACTGTTGAACTCATATAGACAAATAGCTCCATGGTGGTTAGCAGAGGGTGAAACTGGAATGGGAAGATGGAGAAATTAGAAATAGTGGATATAGTATACATAGCTTCAGTTGGACATGAAATGTAATTGATAACCTCTTGCTCAGCATGATGACCATGATTAATTCTACTGTATTGTATATTTCAAACCTACTAAAATAAAATGCATATATTGAGGAATGGGTTCGAACATACCACTGTGAACACAGACTCTTTCTAGCTTGGATCACCACAGAAATAATGATATCTGTACACACACACACACACACACACACACACACACACACACACACAATATCTGGTGCCATATTTTGAATACTTAGTACCTATTGTCTAAAAGAGGAATAAGAGAGGGATTACAGGATAACTAAGGAAATCCAGAATTGTACTCTTCAAAGCACAAGTTAAGGGGCTGAAAGATTGCTCAGCAGTTCCAGCAGAAGGGAAGTTTAGTTTCCAGGACCCACATCAGGCATCTTACAACCACCTGAAAATCCAGTTCAGGGGAATCTGACACCCACTTCTGCCTTCTCCTTGGGCATTGCATTCACATGCACAAACCCACACTCAGACACAAACATATTCACATAATTTAAAATAATTTTATTTTTTTCAGCACAAGTTTTTAAGCCTAGAATATACAGTTGCTATGCAACAAGTTCTTAACACAAGAAGACAAAAGACGGCTTGAAGGAATTCCTCCTGATGGTCGGGTTTGGAACACTTTGATAACCAAAAATAATGACTGTAATGGATCATTATACATTGAATGTATGCCATAAAGCATGCATGCATAGTTATCAAATGTGTGTGTGTGTGTGTGTGTGTGTGTGTGTGTAAAACTTAAATTATTAAAGATAACAGAACACAATGGAATCTGCAAGGAAAAGTGTTAAATGTAGAGCATAGAAGAATGTGTGAGGAGGGAGGTGGAAAATCCTTTTTTTTTTTTACATACAAGGTATTTAAATCATGCTTTCCCTTCCTCCAACTTCTCCAAGATCATCTCCATCTCCCTACCCACCCTATTCTATGTTCTTTCTCTTTTGCTAAAAGAACAAAACAAAATCCAGCAAAAGAATGAAAATCAAAATAAACAAAAAACCAATAAAGGGACAATATGCCAAAAACACACAAAATGAAACAGAAAGCGCAGAAACAAGACAAAACAATAATGAAGTTAACTGTGTTGACCAGCTACTCCACTACATGGGCCATAGTACAGATGACCTAAGATAGAAACAGTGATTCCATTGTTCATCTTGGTATCTCACATTGTGTCTTATAGAGAGAGCAGTTTAGTGCATGTGCATATCAATCCCAGGTAAATTTATGGCAAGTACATATCCTGGCACAAGAAGGGGGAAGAAAAATATCGTGATGTAATTACTGGTTAGAACAACAAATAATTTTCCTCCAAAGAAGAATAATTGCATTTGAGTGGATAGGGTGAAGAAAAATGATGAAGCATCTGAAAAGATTAGTCTATTTAATATTGTATGTAGTTAAAGTTGTCTTGATTGGAGACTGTTATTTTAAAATAATGCATTGGGACAAACACTCCAGAAAATATGAACAGAATTAATTAGAGAGCTAAAAAGAGGATGCCATCAGAAGCTGTAGCATTATCTAGATATGCAGCCCTTCATTCAGCCCAACAGCCTTCTGTCTTTGATTATTTCCCTTGCCATTTTCTGGCTTTTCTGCCTCAGAGTTTGAAGACCATGAGTATAGTCCAATTCCAAGAAACTTTTTTTTTGTTTTGGTAAAATGAGAGCTGATTATCTTTGTTTTTCACCAGAATCAACCCTTTCACTTTAGCAACTGACCTTTTCTGTTGTTTATTTTTGAGATTGTTAATATAATTCTGTATTGATTCTCTGGGAATTTTGCAGCATGCACACTAACCCCGTTCTCCACCCAGTCTCTCATTATCTGCCCCTCACCCCTGCAGAATGCCCAACCAAAAGAAGCTTCCCACCCAGAGTTAATTAAAAAACGAAACAAACAAAGAATAAAACTTCCTGGATCCTCCATCTTCCCAGCACCTCTGCATTCATCCTAGTGGCACTGGAAGCTGCGGTGTGTCACACAGTACATACCCTTTTGTTCAATCAGCCCCACATGCAAAATGTCCATTGCAGTGAGTCATTGGTCTGGATGAAGGCCTCTGGCACACGATCATCACTGGATCCTCACTGAAACTCCTCCTAGATGTCCCACTGCTGCCCTGAGTCACAGACATCCTGTGGTTATCATTCCTAAGAACCAGTCCCTTCATGCACTCCAGCAGGCTGAGATGGGGTAGATGTGAGGGTGGGCCAACCCAAGGCCCAAAATGTGGGTCTGGGTGGTAGCTGAGCTCATCAGTCAGAACCACTGGGACTGCCCCCCATCTCAAGTGAGGGGCAGAGCCAGTTCTTCTAGGCCCAAGCTTTTGAAACAAGCTCTGTGATAGGGGGTGCAGCCAGCTATTCCAGGGCAGAGTCAGCTCAACACAACTCTCGATTTCAACAGGCATGGTTCCTATGACCCCTACAAACCCCATATTCCAGCTACAGCAGGAACAGGGACCCAGACATGGCCCTAGGCAGCAGCTTTGGCCAGATGTCACCAGGGCCCAGCACAAGCCACCCAGATCAGTATCACCTGGCAGCAGTAAGGCCCTCTGTAGTGGGTTCCAGCTTTGACCTGGAAGTACTACCCACATTAAGGCTTCCAGTAACTGTCACACTTACTAGGCAGGGCCAAGAAAGGAGCCTTTAAGAACTGAGTTCCAGATGTACCAGCTCTCTTGGTTCCTGGATCCTGGATGTTGGAGGTAGACCAAGCAGAATTCTCCAGAGAACACCGCTGGACTGTACTACATCTTTCCCAGACCCTGTTACTTATCCCTTCACTTGTAAGTTACCCCACAAAATAAACCTCCCTTTTAACTACATAGAGTTGCCTTAAATACTTACATCAATAGCTCTCAAACACCAACATGGTTTGAGACAGTATTTTAATTACATTTTTCCCTTCTCTTTCTTCCTTTCAAACCCTGCCTTAAACCTTTCCTCACTCTCCTTCAAATTCATGACCTCTTTTTTCAGCAATTATTATTGCATGCATATATGTATTTGTATACACCTATTCATTTCTAGATATAACTTATTCAGTCCACATAATTATAGATGTAATTCTAAACAGTTCTAGTAAATAAGAAACGGAACCAAATACAGAGCTAAAAGCCCAAGAGATCAGAGCACTAGCAAAGAGCCAAGACCACCTTATCCTACCACCTGGCCGCCGTCACTTCTCCAGAGAGAGAGAGAGAGAGACCTTCCTATGTGACTTGTCTTTTTATTGCCTTTCTGTTCTGCCTTCTCATTGGCTCTAACCCCAGCCACATCACTTCCTCATCACTGCCTGTCTATATAGACCTCTGGGTTTCTATGGTTGGTACTGGTACTGGTTCAGGTCACCACACTTGGCTGTGTCCTTGACCACACAGAGACTCTGCCTGCCATGTGATCAGATTAAGGCATAGGCTACCACCACCTGAATTCTGTTCCTGGCTTGCTAATGACCTCTGATCTCCAGGCAAACTGTATTTGTTAACATACGGATAAAATCATATTTCAGCACAATTAAAATATCACCACACATAATATTATTTGTGTGTATGTTTTCAAGGCTGACCATTTGGGACTGGACAACTGATTGGTATACACTTCCCTGGGGAGAGTCACCTGTCCCACTTCCAGCTTTTTCTGTTACCTGTTGTTCATTGTGTGGAGTTGAGACCTCTTGTGCTTTCCCCATGTAGTGTGACATGTTCATGGGTGTTCTTGTTTAGCTCACATCTGGGTGATCATGCCGGTGAAAAATCATGAGTGTAGCTTCTAATGTTACAAGGAGATGCAATCTTACAGCAAATTCCCTGGTCCTCTGCCTCTTACAGTCTTTCTTCATCCCCTTCTGCAATGTTCCCTGAGCCTTAGGTGCAGGAATGTGGTATGGATGTGTCACTGGGACTAGGCTCCACAATGCTGCATATTGATAGGTTGAGGTTTTCCATATTGCTCTTTTGTCTGTTACAAAGAGAAGTTTCTTTGGTGAGTGATAAAAATGTTTACAGATGGTTACTAGGGATTTTGCTGGTTTGATAAATTAATGACTGTAGAGTGACCTCCAATAATCATGAGTTCACTAGCAATGAATAGTATCTACTGTAGCTGAAGCTTTCTTGTGTCCCACCTGGCCTGCAGTCAGGACAAATCTCTCTCACCCACCAGTCTTGCAGCCACTTGGACCCAAATAAACACACGGAGGCTGATATTAATTACAAACTGCATGGCCTATTGACTCAGGCTTCTCAGTAGCTAGATCTTACATCTTAACTTAACCTATTTCTATAAATCTATACTTTGCCACATGGCTTGTGACTTACTGGTATCTTTACATCTTGCTTCTCATGGTAGTGGCTGGCAGCATCTTCTCTGTTCTGCCTTTCAACTTCCCCCTCTCTAGTTAGAATGTCCTGCCTAACCCTATTCTGCCTCATCACTGGCCAAACAGCTTTATCAACCAATCAGAGCAACATATTTTCACAGCATACAAAAAGACATTCCCCATCACTTCCCCTTTTCTTTCTAAACAAAAGGAAGGTTTTAACTTCAACCTAGTAAAATTATATATATCAAGCAAGAATTACAATTATAATATCTAGTCTATTTGTATTTTGTAAAAATTAAAGAAAATACTCTATTCTATATTTGTGAGTCTAAAGTTTCATCTCTAATTTATCTTTTATCATGACTAAGCAAAATTATAACTATCTAGTCTTCAACTACATCAAAGACCTCAGAAGGATACAATATTCTCTAAGTAAACAGGAAGAGCACAGTAAACAACTTTCAAAAATCTGTAATGACAGAGACAGCTGGCTGCCTGGACAGTCATCCAAAATTCTGTAATGTTGGGGCATCCTTCTTCAGTCCACAGGCCTAAAGTCTCTCAGTCACTTCTTGTGTCCTGTAGAATGTCTGGTAGTTTCTTCTGCAAAGCAGAAACCTGAAGGACCATTTTGCCTTGCAAAGTTCAGTGGTCACCTTCCTATGGGTCCTGTGTGTCCACTCCATACATATTTTCAAGCAGACAAGGAAAGAACATTTTCTTGCCCAAATGGCTATTTTTTTCCAAGAAGAAAATAAAGTCCATATAGAGTGTCTTCAATGTCCATCATCCTCTCTGAAGTAAATCAGTGCTGCCAAGAGCAGACGTGTCTCATCACCCAGAAAGTCTAAGTTTTTAAAACATTTTAAATGCCGTATTCTGTAGGTCTTTGAAGTATTTGAAGATTACATAACTAACTGAATTATATCTATGTATACCTAGAAAACTTAACATGACTATAAGTTTGACTATCATAGAAGACTAACTATTAATCTGTATTTTTTAATTATACATTACAAATTTAAATGAGCTGCACAAACATAATAACTTAAACAAAAGTAGAAATGTATATACAGTATAGCAAAATGAACTTTAAATATGTATCAATAAACTAAAATCCATAGCAATATAAAATATTTTACACAAGTTGTTGCTCTTTAAAAGTAGATTCAGTAATCTATTCAATAATCTACCCTCCCATCCTATTATACCTATATCCTACATATCTATATCGTATCCCCCTTTCTTCTTTTAGAAAGATATTAACTATGACCAATAACAATTTGTAACCAACAACCTAAACAAAGATAAGCATCCATAATCCAGTTTTTGGGAATGTGGGCATAGTGTTCTAGGCTACTTCCTGCTGATAAAGGCGCTGTATTCTTATGGGGATCCTGAGAAAATTAAGAATTATGGTCAAGTCCTGACTGGTGTAGTCTGTGAGGCTGCATTGTCTGAGCCAGTTGCTTTGAAGCCATTTTTGGACGTTGGATGATCTGGGCCATCGTGTCATCAGAGACCTTTCAGGGTGTCTTGGCTGATCAAATCTGATCCATTTTAACCTGAAACAAATCCATATCCTCTTGCTTCCTGTGGAAACAAAAGCAGAGCCTCCTTTCCAAAGCAACATATACATAGATCCAAATTTTGAAGTCAAGGTACCTTTAAAATACACATATTGGTTTAACTGGGCAGCCTTTACAAACAAATGTCTTTTTGCAGTTAAAAATCACAAAGACAATATAATCCAGATTCTCTGTGTAATATCCATCTTTACATGGCTTATTTTTTAATTTACTTTTACTTTTTCTTTAAAGACTTTATTTTTTATATACTTTTTCCCTTTTATTTTATTTTACAATACCATTCAGTTCTACATAACAGCCACAGATTCCCTTGTTCTCCCCCTTTCTGCCCCCCTCCCCTTCCCCCAGCCCACACCCCATTCCCACCTCCTCCAGGGCAAAGCCTCCCCCAAGGACTGAGATCGACCTGGTAGACTCAGTCCAGGCAGGTCCAGTCCCCTCCTCCCAGATTGAGCCAAGCGACCCTGCATAAGTCCCAGGTTTCAAACAGCTAACTCATGGAATGAGCCCAGGACCCGGTACCACTGCCTAGATGCCTCCCAAACAGATCAAGTCAATCAACTGTCTCACCTATTCAGAGGACCTGATCCAGTTGGGGGCCCCTCAGACTTTGGTTCATAGTTCATGTGTTTCCATTCATTTGGCTATTTGTCCCTGTGCTTTATCCAACCTTGGTTTCAACAATTCTCGCTCATATAAACCCTCCTCTTTCTCGCTAATTAGACTCCCGGCTCTCCACCCGGGGCCTAACTGTGGATGTCTGCATCCAGATTCCTCAGTCCTTGGATGGGGTTTCTGGCACAACTATTAGGGTGTTTGGCCATCCCATCACCAGAGTAGGTCAGTCCTGGCTGTCTCTCGACCATTGCCAGCAGTCTTTTGTGGGGGTATCTTTGTGGATTTCTGTGGGCCTCTTTAGCTCTTTGTTTCTTCCTTTTCTCTTGTGGTCTCCTTTTCTTTGTTCTCCCTCTCTGTTGTTGATCCAGCTGGGATCTCCTGCTCTCTTTCCCTTGCCCTTCATTGCTCCCACTCATGTCCAGGTTGTTCATGTAGATCTCAGCCATTTCTCCATCACTGGGTGACCAACAGTCCAATTAAGAAATGGGCTATAGAATTAAACAGAGAATTCTCAACAGAGGAAACTCAAATGGCTGAAAGACATTTAAGGAATTGCTCAACATCCCTAATCATCAGGGAAATGCAAATCAAAACAACTCTGAGATACCACCTTACACCTGTCAGAATGGCTAAGATCAAAAACACTGAAGACACTTTATGCTGGAGAGGATGTGGAACTAGGAGAACTCTCCTCCACTGCTGGTGAAAATGCAAGCTTTTACAACCACTTTGGAAATCAATATGGCGCTTCCATAGAAAATTGGGAATCAATCTCCCCCAAGATCCAGCTATACCACTCTTGGGCATATACCCAAGAAATGCTCAATCATACCACAAGGGCACTTGCTCAGCTGTGTTCATATCAGCATTGTTTGTAACAGCCAAATCCTGGAAACAACCTAGATGCCCTTCAACTGAAGAATGGATAAATAAATTGTGGCACATATACACAATGGAATACTACTCAGCAGAGGAAAGCAATGGCATCATGAAGTTTGCAGGCAAATGAATGGATCTAGAAAAAATCATCCTGAGTGAGGTAACCCAGACTCAGAAAGACAAACATGGTATGTACTCACTCATAGGAGGATACTAGATGTGGAACAAGGATGACTGGACTGCTACTCACATCACTAGTGAGGCTACCTGGAAAACAGGACCCCAAGAAAGACTTTATTCTTTAAAAAAAAAAAACTTATTTTTTTAATATAACTGTCTATATCCCTTTCTCTCTCTCTCTCAAGCCTATGTACATTTTTACACACAGTGTAAACCATTTAGACGTTTATTTCATCTGAATCTATTATATTGTGAATCTATTGCTTTAAACTGCAGCATTCTCCACCCACCTCAGCTTCCCAAGATGGCAGAACTACATTTACAGCCAACTCTGGGAACCATGTTCCCACCGACTCTGGGAAGCAGTGGGTCTATGCTTCCATCCAGCAGCGTGTAGCCCAGAAACCTCTCTCTCTCTCTCTCTCTCTCTCTCTCTCTCTCTCTCTCTCTCTCTCTCTCTCTCTCTGTGTGTGTGTGTGTGTGTGTGTGTGTGTGTGTGTGTGCTAGCAAAGGCTAAATCCACCACACAACTAATGTGGAGGTCAAGCCCGCATGCCACAAACCCGCCATAGAGTAGCTTAAGACCGTATGTGGCAGCATTTCACCACCAGTATGAGACATGAAACAGGAACTTGGTTTTGGCTCCGTTTAGAATTAATTATTAAGTATTAACAGGTTTGTGGTGGTAACTCAAGCCGTTGGGCACCATTTGTAGCTGAAGGTTTTCTGTGTCCCACCTGGCCTGCAGTCAGGACAAATCCCTCTCACCCGCCAGTCCTATAGCTGCTTGGACCCAAATAAACACACAGAGGCTTATATTAAGTACAAACTGTATGGCCTATTGGCTCAGGCTTCTCACTAGCTGGATCTTACATCTTAAAATTAACAAATTTCTATGAATCTATACTTTGCCATGTGGCTTGTGGCTTACCGATATCTTTACATCTTGCTTTCATGGCAGTGGCTGGCAGTGTCCTCTCTGTTCTGCCTTTCAACTATCTACATTTCCAGTACCAGGTGTGGAATCTGTTACAGAGACTGAACTCCCTCCATTGCAATATTGTTTCCCATTTTTAGCATGGTGGAAAACAATCTCTTCTCTCTCTCTTTTTTTTAAAAAAAATTAATCCCCCTCCCCTTTAAGAATTCCCAGTTGTCTCACCAAATCTGATGATGATGACAGTGAAGTGTGAGGCTGGCTGTCACCACATAGCACAGTGGGGCAGAGAACACAGGATGTGCACAGCCTGGCTGAGGACAGCTGCAGCTGCTGTGTAGCTGTGAGCTGAGAGTGTGTGGTGGTTGCAACAATAAAAACCCAAGCAGGTGTCAAGCTGGCTACATAGTGTGGCAGCAGCCCAAGGAAGGGGTCCATAGAAAGCCCACAACCCACAGGGAGGAGCCAGCCATCTGAAAAGTGGACATGGGAATGTGCAGAAGAAGCACGTGTGGCAGGAACTGCCTCAAGGCAGAGGTGGCCGGTCATGGGCAGATAACTCCAGTGCTTGGAGCCCAGGTACCTGTGGAGTTTGGGGCCTGTGGAGTTTGGGCAGCAGCTGGAGAGTGTTGTAGAGAGGCTGTGATAGAAAAATCCCAGACTCCCTCAAAGGGCTTGGAGTAGAAAAGGAAAAGCCAGAGCTGGCTAGTGTGGCTCCAGCAGCTGCAAGCAAGGAGCAAGGAGCTATCTGGTGATTTCATGCCCCAAGTTGGATGCCTGGTGAAGTGTTTATCTAATTCTTTATCAATAAAAAATTGGGAGTCAAATATCTAGGTAAGAACCTGAATGATCAAAGAGGCAGAGAAGCCACCAGCAACCTCCTCTCTTTTCCATTCCTCAGTCGATAAGGGCAGAGATCCTCTCTCAGCCCTGCATTACTACTCCCTGTCTCCTATATGTCCTCAATCTCTCAGGACCTCTATGGTTAATTTTGGTAAGCTAGTGGCTAGCCCTGCTCTCTGATTCAAAGCAAATGTTATTGTCAGAATGTGATCAAAATATTACACAACAACACATGTTATTCCTCTTGTTAAGAATGTCTTAAGTTCAAATAAGAGGTTATCATGCCATGCCGGTTGTTGATGTGGTGGTTCATAGGCATCATAGCTTAATGGGACTGTTGGTGGCCTTTCTCTTTTGTAAGTTTGCCTGGTTCCTTCTGGTACCATGAAAGCTAGTCCTCAGGAAGAGAACATTTAAATCAGTTCAAGCTCAGGGACCTCTGGGCTTTGGTCTGAAGTGCATGCTGTCTTCAGCAATACGGACTTACCTTCCACTCTGGCAGGTAACAAAGGGCAATTAGCTGTGTATTTTGGGAAGTCTCTCAAACAATTGTGGCTAGCAACTCAAGAGAGGGCTCTTATATCTGATTTGGGGATTTTGATTAGGTGGTCTTATGTTCTTGGAGTGAGAAAATTGGCCCTAATGAGAAAAGTTAATTAAAATTCACTGTAAAAAAAATATAGCTATATAGTTTTAGTGATTTCCCTGTCCTTTTTCAAGCGTACTTGCTATAGGCAGAATTCTTTGCTTGACAATTGAACTGGGAGAGGGGTCAGGGAGGGAAGTTCTTCTGCTAGAGGCAACCTACTATTCCTTGAATAGATTGTTTCTTACTCAAAACATTTCTATTTCTCCCAGCCTTCTTCTTTTCTTTCATCTTTGTCTTCTAGACTTTTTATCAAAGTACTCATTTGATTGGGTTGGTTCTATTCAGGATAATCTTTTTTATTATCGTAAATCCAGTTAATTGTGCATAAAAATTATGTATGCTTCTTGCCTTATTACCAAATCTAGTGATTGGGATGATATCATTATATCTGCAGGTAGTACAATGGAGGCTATGGTAATATAAGATTTATGCAATAGTGATTAAGAATTAAACTTCGAAAATACTAAATGAACATAATGACAAACATTTCCTTTATCCCAGTGTGATGATGGATATTTCCTTATATGTAAATATCAAAGGAGAGGGAATATTAGGGCTGCAAATATGCAAATCCAGTCCTTACATTTGAGTGCAAGCACTTTTTCTACTGATCCCTCTCCACAACTCCAAGTACTTAACAGCCCTCAGAAAGAACAAATGGCATTAATACATTGATTTTGAACTTCTACCCTTTGCGACTGTACCATGATAAATTTATATTTTTAATCACCCAGTACTTTTTTTTACTGCAGCCATTCCAAACTAATAATTTACCTCTGTTCATAGAAGAAAACATGGGTCATATAGTTCTCTAGATTGCATCTTCCATCAACTCTTCCTCTTCCTAAAGACTATTTGTTTTTTTCCAAAAATACAGTAAGAATATTTTTATCCCAAGCCTTGGTAATCCAGTGTCCGTATATCCTGGAAAACTTTGGGTTTCAGATGTATGGTGGACTCGGTTCCCTGCTGTGGAGCAGATTTGCATGGTCTCACTGATGTCCATCTACTGCCTTTCATACAGTAAGATGGAGCATTTATGAGTCAAAACTGTGTTCAACTCACAAATGAACAGTAATGAATAATAGAAGCCAAAGAGTCATGGAAAGCTGGTTCTCTAATTCCTGGAAAGCTAATTCCAGAGGATATTTGATTTGCTCTGTGTACAGTTTACATTACAGCTTTCAGACTCCGAACCATTAAACCCTGGGGTTTACACCACAGGGAAACTTAATATGTGGGCATGGTTATCCTGTTCTCAAAGCAAAAGAGTTAGACTAGACTCTTCCAATTAATTTTACCTCATCTATGGGTGTTGCTTTTATTCCATAGTTACTCTGAAAAGAACAAGCAATAAAGGATGGAAGGAAAAGTTGGGTTATCCAAGACTCCTTGGAAGCAATTCCACACTCACTGAAGAATGTTTGGATTCTTTTCAAAGAATGGAGACACTTTTCTTCATCACCTGTATCAATCTTTTGCTCCATCTACTCCACCCTTATTTATTCCTGTGGCTAGGTTTCTTTTAAGGCACGAGACCCATCATTACATCATATAAGCACTTGCAGAGAAAGGAATTCTTCTACACTGCGCAATACATCATCTTGAGGTCTGTGAATAATTCTTAGAGTATAGTGGGTGCTCAAATGGTATTATCAAGTGAGAGATTATATGTGATAAACAACAGTAAAGAGCATGAGATTCTAATTCAGATTTCAGGCTATTGTAATTCTATCCTTCACTCTCATGCTGAAATTGCTGTTTACAAAAATAATTAATTTCATTCTATTAATGTATCCTCTTTAGAATTTTAATTGTATAATGTAAATTAGAAGTAGTAAGACAACTTGAAACACTCCTTAACTTTTTATCACTATGCCAACAATGCCAAAATAACAAATGTGCCATTTGTTTCACTTTATGTTTTCAATAGTATTTATGAATTGAAAAGTCCTTTTATTGCTAAATCACAATTTCATGACAAATTAAGAGTCATATCAATGCTTGAAGGAATTAGAATGTGACAAATTCAAGAGGTTGACTGTAGCAACAATATACTGTTAAAATCCTAGTTTACTTCACAAAGTATAAGTGCTACTTCAATTACCTTATAAAGGGCATTATTATCATTTGCATTTTTCAAAACAGAGAAAAACACCTCTTTGGCAGATACAACAATGATGGGTTTTGTTCACAGTATAATGGAAATATCTCTAATGGCACTTATGATCCAAGCAGTCAAATAAACAAAAAAATTGTCAGAAGAGAAAGAATACAAAGCGAATCTTTGTGCTAGAGCTGTGTCACTGCCCATCTCCAGTGTGTACTTAGAAGCTGAGTGATACAGACATACATGGATCTCTTGCTGCATAGTGGAGCAGAGTCCCAGCATACTCTCCCACCAAAGTATTTCTTCCCTTCCTCTACTTTCTTACCTCCAGCTGGGCTTTGTCAAAGTTGGGGCTTTGAAAAAGCTGCATGTTCCAATAGGGTAAATAGTATAGAGTAGAGTGTGATATCCTTAGCCTGCTGTCTAGTCCTTAAAGATTTTAATTATAAAGCAGATGTACATTCAAATGGACTCTGTACACTAGTATCAAATACAAATATATATCATAAGGATTTCCATTACTGATAGATTTGTTTCCTGATAATATGTGTATGACACTAAAGAGAACATAACCTTATTTTTAAATTCTAAATACTTGGATTTCCAAGTGATCTTGTATATATAATAGCTCACAACTATAAACTAGAACATTAACCACACACATTCTGCATTTTACATCATGCATCTTTAAAAGATCTATTTATTTTTATGTTGTGGG
Organism: Peromyscus leucopus; assembly: GCF_004664715.2. Classification (NCBI taxonomy): domain Eukaryota; kingdom Metazoa; phylum Chordata; class Mammalia; order Rodentia; family Cricetidae; genus Peromyscus; species Peromyscus leucopus. The sequence goes on from NC_051084.1 coordinate 56,760,770, forward strand.
ATTATTTGTCTGCATGCATGGATGTAAACCATGTGTGTACAGTGTATGTAGAGGTCAAAAATAAGACTCAGATCCACTGGAACTGGAGTTACAAAAGTTTGTGAACCTCTGTGATGTCCGGGGAACTGAATCCAGGTCTTCTGGAAGAGCAGCAAACATATCTTTTCAGCTCCATTCTTTAGGCATTTCTAGTGAGGGTTGGCAAACTTTCTGTAATAGATCCAATAGTAAATGTCTGGGGCTTTGTGTGCTGTACAGTTTCTGTCACAACTGGTCAGCTCCACCCTTACAGCTCTTATGTAACTATAAAATGTATATAAATGGCTGCAGCTGTGATCCAATAGAAATTTTATTTATACAAACGGGTCACTGGTTATATTTTTACCACAGGATCTAGTTTCCAATTCCTGACCATTAAAAGGAGAATAGTGATGCCAATGCTGGCATTTTTACAGAGCTGATGTAGCTGATCAAGTTCTTAGAAAGGAACAATCTCACATAATATAAACTGTAACAGTTGTACATGTTATTAATATTTTTATAGTCTTAGTTCTCACTCCAGGAGATACCTTTATCTAAAAACATCATATGATGATCCTTCAATACCACAGAAAATAACTTCACTTGCTTCCATGAGTAACCTGTTTCTAAAGCTGTCCATAATATTGAAATGCAGAACTTTGGGCAATGAAAGTTATCTTTAAGCATCAAACATTAATGATTCATCTATAAAGAATATAGGACATAAATGCATCACTGTATCTGATTTGCTTAGTGAAAACTAATGAAAACCCAGGATTAAATCATGAAAAGAAGTAAGATTGATGATACAAAATTAAGGGTGTGAAATTATGACACTCTTTTTCAGTGTGTTACCTTAAGGACATAGAATGTTCTAAAATGGATTTACATCAAGAGTACTAAGGGATGATGCTATCCATTTAAATAGATTTTAATTCATTTTAAATTATACTTGAAATACAAAGCACATGAGATGACCACATTAAAGAGTCATTGTGTAGCAAGTCAGAGCTGGAAAGCAGTTTCCCTCTCTGCCTGGGAATGCTGAGCAGAGACAATGGCACTTTTGCTATGGAATCTGGGAGAGCACGTTTTATGGACATCTCTGAGGAGCAATTAAACTAACTGAATTCAATTAAAAATTGGCCTTCAACCAAGAGGATATGAACTTGGCCAGGAGAATAAAGCCATGTATTTAAAAAAAAAAAACTGTATGTGAAATCAAGACACAAGGATCTCTATGATTCTTTCAGATGCTTTCGTGAGTGAGATGGCATTATGGCCATAATAGCAAATCATTTTAATAAGCAAGAACCTTCAGAAGTTATCTCCAGGTCACTGCTTCAGAAGCTGAACTACGGAACTGAGTAAAACTCTAGCCACATTATTTAGCTAGAAATTGCTTTTACACCTGTCTTAGTTAGGATTTCTATTGCCTTGAAGAGACACCATGACCATGGCAACTCTTTTTTCTTAATTTATTTATTTTACATCCCAGTAGCAGTTTTCCCTCTCTCCTCTCTGCCTAGTCCCCTCCCATCCTGCCCCTCTATTCCCCCCCAATACACTCCTCCTCCATTTCTGTTTAGGAAAGAGCAGGCCTCCCATGAGTATCAACCAAACATGACATATCAAGTTGCAGTAAGACAAAGCATCTCTCCAGTGTATTAAGGCTGGGCAAGGTGACCCAGTATGAGGAGTAGGGTCCCAAAAGCCAGTCAAAGAATCAGAGATAGCCCCTGTTCCCACTGCTATGGGTTCCCACAAGAGGACCAAGGTACACAACTGTAACATGTATGCAGAGGTCCAAGTCAGTCCCATGCAGGCTCCCTGGTTGTCAGTTCAGGCTCTGTGAGGCCCTATGAGACCAGGTTAGTTGATTCTGTGAGTTTTCTTGTGGTGTCCCATACCCCTCTGTTTCCTACAATATTTTTCCCATTGTCTGCAGGATTCCCTTGGGCTCTACCTAGTGTTTAGCTATGGGTCTGAATCTGTCTCCATCAGATACTGGATGAAGCCTCTCTGATGACAATCTATGAGTACAGCAGAAGATCATTAGGCATCATTACATTGACATTTTGGGGGTTTTGCCTCCAGTCATGTTTAGTTCTATCTTAGGTCTCTGGGTTATTCAACCTGTGGATCTTGGTGCTCCAGACAGTATTATGGGTGGACTCACTCTCCTGGCATGGATTTTATTGGCCACTCCCCCAATCTATAGTCCACCCTTGTCGCCATAGGCAAAAGAGACTGTAGATTGAAGGTTATATGGCTGGGTTGATTTCCCTCTCTCTCTACTTGAATTCTTGCCTGGTCACAGGAAGGCCAATTCAGGCTATATATCCACTATTGCTAGGAGTCTTATCTGGGCTTATCCTTGCAGATTCCTGGGAGTTTTCCTTGCACCAGGTTTTTACCTGACCACCACAGCAACTCTTACACAGGAAAACATTTAATTGTGGTGGCTCACTTACAGTTTAGCACTTCAGTCCATCAGCATCATGGTGGAACATGGTGATGTGCAGGCTGATATGGTACTAGCTATATCTTGATATATAGGCAACAGGAAGTGGACTCCATGTCACACTGAGGGAAGCTTGAACAAAAGAGACCTCAAAGCCTACCCCCACAGTAACACTCTTCCCCAAAGGAGGCCATACCTATTTCAACAAGGCCACACCTCCTAATAGTGCCTCTCTCTATGAGATTATGGGGTCCAATTACATTCAAACTACCACAACACCACTCAATTTATTCTTTTTTCTGATTACAATTTAAGAGATGCTACATATATCTTAATCTTCTTATATGATCTATACTTATTTAGGATAAATATTGGAGTTTGATGTGTGTGTGTGTGTGTGTGTGTGTGTGTGTGTGTGTGTGTGTGTGCGCGCTTCTGGTGTTGGAAAGTGAACCCCAAGCTTTAATACTAAACAAAAACCTCTACTACTGAGCTACATGCCTGATCCATGAGTGTTTATTTTTTATCTCATTCATCTCTATATTAATATTAATGTAATATTAATAAAGATACATTTTAGTATATACTTAATGTGTGTGTTATATAATATACAATAGTAAACTGTGAAAATAATCCATAAAGGAAAAGCATTCTGTAATATGCACTGAGAAGTAAACAACATGCATCATAAATTATCTGATTTGTTCAAAGAAGTTTTGCTCTTAAATAATAGTTTGAGAATCCAAAGTCATGAAATGGAGGGTATATTTTCCTTCAACAAATTTTTCTGTTTATTTGTCTATTTAAAAACATTAATGTTTTGTTTTGAACCTGATAATACAATAGAAAGGTCTGGCTTTTAGGGTTATTAATTATAAACTCTTTTTTTTATTTGTTTATAATATATTATTTGAAACTATCTTAAATAAAGACCATTTATTATAACTAATTGGTGATTTATTCAATAAACACTGTACATAAATAAAAACTGGTGTTGGATTGTTATTAATTGTAGCAGAAACAAGAGATGTTGTTTACTAGCATGTTACATGAAATGTGCTAAGCATTTGGAGTTTGGTCTTTTAGATTTAACATCACAATGACTTCATGGAGCAAGTACAATTATTATTTCTATTTTATATTTAAGGTACCTAAGTGCCTTTGATAAAATGTGGGCAGCCAGCAAGATCAATACTTTTTACAGCTAATGTCATAGCAAATACACAAGGACTGCATTATTCTTCCATTTCTACTGAAGAAGAAACTGGGGCTGAAAACAGTCAAGAAATGTAAGCAAGTGAGAGTACTATCAATTCAAATGAAGCCCCGAATTCTGCTCACAAAATTTACTCTATTAGACAATTCAATGGGCAAAATAGAATTACCAAAATCAATACTAATGTTGATATCAATCTTGCAACTGAATATTTAAGTAATAATTAATCATAGAAAATGTACTTATGTTAACTATAACAGACACCAAAACATTTCTCAGAGAAGACCTACACTTAGAAACACACATTTGAATGATTTCGAGGTAAGGCTTCGAAGTAGGGTATAAAGAATCTCCAAAAGGCAATGTTGTGTTTATTATTTGTGGAGTGGGGAAGAAACTCTAAGAACATGGAAAGGGGAGCTAGCTTTGGATAGAGGACTGTGACCATCTCATAGATGAACTGGTTTGTGAAATAATCACTCTTGGGTATGAAATTGGCATCCTAAAGCATTCTTATTAAGGTTTTCTGAGATGGAAGGATCCTAGAGTCATCAGATCTTCCTAACCTACATTGATTTACACAATCAAAGCTTTGGAATCAAACCTCCAACTAGCTTCCTTAACATGTTTTCTTAACACTGTGACTCATTCTCATTACTCACAGTTTCATTCATATATTTCATACGCATAAGCCAGTTTTGATACTCTTTTAATCTTATCCAACAAGCCCATCTCTGATATCAGTTCATAACTGAGCAAATTAAGGAAGAAAAAAATCAATGTCTCAGTCTGTAAAGTGCTGGCCTCACCAGCATGAAAACTTGGGTTTGCCAAACAGAACCCGTGTTAAAATAAAGGCAGACAGGACAAGATGGTGTGCACTTGCATGTCCACTGCTGTGGAGGCAGAGACAGGAAGATCCCAGGAGCTCAATGACAAGTCAGCCTTACCTCCTTGGTAACCTACAAGCCAATGAGAGACTGTCTCAAAAACCAAGATATAGGCTGGGCGGCGGTGGTGCATGCCTTTAATCCCAGCACTCAGGAGGCAGAGTCAGATGGATTTCTGTGAGTTCAAGGCCAGCCTGGACTACAGAGAGAGATCCAGGACAGGCACCAAAACGACACAGAGAAACCCTGTCTCAAAAAAACAAAAACAAAAGCAAAACCCAAGATATACAGAAACTGGGGGATAAAATCTGAAGTAATCCTTTGGCTTCTACACACATGTGCACACAAGTGCATGTGCAAGTTCACACAGGAGCAGGAACACACAAAGGGTCAAAGTAAAATATCTCTATAAGATAAATATCACATGTTTTACATAGGGAACCTAACCTTGAAAATACACACATACTACATGAAAGCCAAAAGGTTTCCGTGGGGAAGAAGATGGGAAGACAGGAGAGGGTTATGGGGATATGAACAAAGTACAGTGAGGTACATTGTACATGAGGTCCATTAATTTGTACACTTACTCGGAAGAGGTTTTCTTTCTTTTTTTTTTTTTTTGAAGAAATAAAAGTGTCAAAAGTGACAAAGAGATGACACAATAGTTTAGTAAAACCTTCAATTTTTTAAAATCTAAAACCTGTTTCCAATTTTCCATTCCAACAGAGATGAGTGGAAAGTACAAAGTGGCCAGAGACTCCATTAGATTGTTGAACTGAATTTGACACACTATTCAAGCATCAGGTTCATTATTATGTAACAGGGATCTAACCGTAAAATCCCCACTGAATTTCAATGGAATTTCCCAATGACATGAGCTCCTTGAACATTGGTGTAAGAATCAGACTTTTTTTTTTTTTTTTTTTTTGCTAAATGCTTATTTATTTAAAGACTATGAATATAATACTTTACCAATCCGCACAATGTTTTACCTTCAAAATAGTACAGATCACCCCTCCAAAGACTCAGGGAGAATTGTATAAAAGAGAGCAGAATGATTGTCAGAGCCAAAAGTCAGGGAGGATGAAAGCAAAACTGTCTTCTGGACATGATGAGGCCATTCCATGCATGAACACACAGCACCTTTGTGTTGTCTGCAGAAGATCTGTACAAGATCGATTGGGTCAATATTCTGACATGGGAAGAAAAAGGGATAATGATCCTCCACCCATACAGTTGTGGACAGTTGGTGGCTTCCAGGGAAAGATAGAAACTGGGCTTTTAAAAAATGTGGACACTTGTAGGTTTACCATACTCCAATGGAAGGCCTCATACCCGTGGGTATATTGGCAGCATAACTGAGTCATTAAAGAAAAGCACATGAAGTTGAGAATGAGTCAGGCCATGTAGAGCAGATCAGGGAAGAGAGGGGGATAGAATCAAATTGTGTTGTGTGATGTCCTCAAATAATTGATAAAAAAATTATATCTTAAAGTTCCCTTGGGTCTTCCCCCTTTTTTCATTAAAGTAATTGATGTACTCAAGAAAATATTCAGAAAATGAGAGTGTTGGTGTTGTATTAGATTAGTTCAGTATACCTGGTAATTTCTTGCAAAGAACATAGCAATTTAGAAACTCCTAATAATGACCCCCAAACACTACTAAATACCTTTTATACAACTTTAATACCTGTATCAGCTAGAGTTTAACCTCAAATTTTAATTCATGCAAACTAAGTTTCCAATGCATATTACAATCTGCCTTTTACTGCAAGCACAGAATGGAAACTTAATTTCCCAATTACTTGTACCTTATAATGGAAGCGCTCAATTACCCTGACAAGTTCTGCTCTTTGAGTGGCTTTCAGAGACTATAAGTAGTGTAGCATTACCTGGAGATCCTCATCTTAGAAGCAAATGTTACATTCAATGCCTCTTTCAATAAAATTTTTAATCACACAAGTAAAAATATAATGAAAATTATTTTAGTTAGCTTATATCTTGCATCTATTTTTGTGAAACTTTTAAAAATTTAAAATCATTACTATTAAATAATCAAATATATGAGGTGATCTTCATAAGTGTTCAAAGTGCTGAGAATAAGGAACTGTGAGTGTTAAGCCCTAAATGGAATATCTCTATCATACCACAGGGAAGGTGAAAAGAGAAGATGGAAAGAATGCTTACAGATGGGGAAGACCACTGTGAAACCCTACCTTCTGGGCATAAACACAGATAATGTACTCATGAACCCACAGCAGCTGCATTTGTCTACATAAGACCTACAAAATAATCAAGCAAGCAAAAATTCTAGCCTAGATGAGGGAAACCTACCCTGAATAGTTTTTGGCAATTGGTAACTGCTAAGATTCAATTTTTCTCTGGGAGTATGACCACTTGTGTGTCCATGTCTCAACCGATAGCCACAACCAATGTACCTATGGATAGCATTAAATGTCCTTGGTGGGTTATTTAAAAAGAGAGAGGAGAAGAAGGAGAAAAGAGAAGAGGAGATAAAGTTGAGAGGTGAACCTGTGTGGGAGATCCAGGGAGAATTTAAGGGTGGATATGGCAGGTTATATCATCAGATTTCATTGAATGCACATAAAAAATTCCCAAAGCATCACACAGAGAAACACAAACTCACACACATGTAGAAGGGGAACAGGGAGAGGCTTGAACTATTTTCTCACATATAGTATTTTAACATTTTAGTGTGTATTAAATAGTTTATTATGTCTTCTATCTTCACATACACAACCTAAAATTTGAGAATAAATACTAACAGTGTTCCTGAATTGTGAACTAATTGTTCATTACCCTAACTGATTTAATAAGATTGTTCAAAACCATGAGGGATATATTCAAATGCTGATTTCAAATGTCACAAATAACTAAAGTTTATATTTATTTATACATGAGGATAGATTTATATTTTAGATATAACATAGAAAATAAATCAGTCATATGATATAGATATTTTTTTTGAAAAGAGGCTGAATTTATTAGTAATCAGTCAGACTCCAAAATTTATGATACTCGCAGTTTGTTTCTACATCTAGAAAACCAATTCAAACAAGAAACCCTGTTGAAATCTGTGGTCTATGCTGCCACCAGAAATCATAATGAGATCCATGGTCCTTGATGCTACCAGAGACCATGTGGTTGTGTGTGGTCCATGAAGTGCTGTGGATATTGCTCTATATAAATAAAACACTGATTGGCCAGTAGCCAGACAAGAAGTATAGGTGGGACTAACAGAGAAAAAAATTGAGGGAACAGGAAGACAGAGGGAGAGACTGCTGGAGCAGCCGCCCCCAGGACAAGGAAGATGTAAGGTACCAATAAGCCATGAGTAATGTGGCAAAGTATAGATTAATAGAAATGGGCTAAATATAAGAGTAAGAGCTAGACAATGATAGACCTGAGCTAATAGCCGAAGAGTTTAAATAATGTAAGAGTCTGTGTGTTTGTTTTATAAGTGGGTTCCGGGACTGGTGGGACTTGGTGGGAGCTGGGGAGAAATTCTCCAGCTACAAATGGCACCCAACATGGAGCACGAACCCACGACCCTGAGATTAAGAGTCTCATGTGCAAGTCCATGATGCATGCTGCCTCTTGTTGTTATAGGAAAAAAGACATTTGTTACAGTGTTATTGATGACTTCGGACGCATAATTGAGAATGAGAGACATTGAAGGCTTCTGCAATAAACCTCTCTCCCTCCTATCACACCCCTAAAGAAAAAAGAAACAGTCTGGACAGGCAGCCATTGAGGAGAGTTCTTAAAAATTGTGATAAAGGTGCTGAAGTGTAGCTCTTCACAGTTGCTGGCTTCTGATGGTGGGATGGAAAAGGACTCGGTTATCTTTAAAGGGCTGGCCACTGGAAGTTTTATGATGCTCAGATGAGTATATTGGCAACATAAATTGTACTTGGTGTATTGTGGGGGGAAGCAAGGGTGGGTGGGGTGAACCTGGGAAGTATGGGAAGCAGCAAGTGTGATCAGGATACATTGTATGTATTTCCCAAATATTCAATATAAACATTATGTTGGAAGGGAAAAGGGGAAAGAAAAGCATGTATGAAATTCTCAAACAATAAAGAAAGAAGAGAACAATAAAAAAAACCTGCATTTATCTTGATGTTGTGATGTTACATGTCTCAACCTATTTGCCTCCAAATAAGTAAACTATTGTTGTAATAGCTAAGCATTATTTTCCATGTTCCACTCTTTTTCTACTGTTCTGTAGAGAACAACTCTATGAATTACCACACATACACACTATGTAGTTTGCTTTGATATATAGTATGGTTTATCTGCTGAACTGTTAGTCGATTAAATTTGTCTAACATTTGATCCTAGCCATAACACATTTCAATAAACACATTATGTTATTACTCAAAAAAAGAAAATTGAATCAAAGTATTTTTCATAGGCACATTTTATTTTAATTTTATGGAAGAATATGTAGTAAGGAAATAAGTAAGCTTTGTCATCAGACTTTCTTGGAATACCAGTCCACAAATAATGACAAGGAGACTAATTGTTAATTATGAAAGGTCAGTCTTAGCTTAGGCTTGTTCCTAACTAGTTCTTATAACTTAAATTAACCCATGACGTTTGATCTACTTTCTTCCAAGAGGCTCATTACCTCATCTCTGTACTGCTCATCCTGCTTCCTCCACGTCTAGCTGGTGACTTTACCTTTTTCTACCCAGGGTTCTCTCTGCCTGGAAGTCCTGTCCATGCACTCCTGCCTAGCTATTAGATGTTCAGCTTTTTTTTTTTTTTTACATCAATCACCACAATACATCTTTACACAGTTCAAAAATATCCCACGACAGACCTATAATATGCAAATCATTTATCTAGTCCTAATAGCTCCTAGTCGGATTTCCTTAGGTTATGCATCCACCCAAGGCATCTGTAGACCTGTCTTATAATCTTATGTACTAGTAGAGAAAAAAAAAAGATGGGAAAAGATTCCTTTGCAAATATTTGAGATTTAATTGGGAGCCATCAAAATGTAATACAGGAATGATGTTGAGACGTTTCATTACAACTCTCCCCTGAGAAGTCACCCCAACATTAAAGAATGTTTTCTGATTCCCTTTTTCTTAACCCTTTTTCTTAAAAGTCTTTGCTAAAATATCTTCAATAAGTCTCTAACTCTCTTTCATACTGGCTATTTTTGAAATTCCTTCCTTCACGAAATCCATGAGTCTCAGTTTGTTCTGAGTCAAGGTCCGAAAAAGGTTACAGTAACTATCACTTAGGGTCCTGAGATTGACATTCTATAGTGTGCCTCTGTCCCATTCATGGCTGACAGGAGTAATTTGAGGGCACATTTTTTTCTTTTAATGGGAAAACTCAGCTTACTTTTTTGTAAATCAAGGATATGAAAATCAGGAACATTTTATAATTAAAAATTGTGAACATTTATAATTAAAATTGTAGTTCTGAGACAAAGTACGATGGACAAAACCTAGATGAAATGAATGCTTGATCAAAGCTAATATTTGAGCTAATTTAGCCTTTTTTCTTAGTCTTAAAAATTTAGTTCTTACTTAAATTTTTTAATGTGTGTGTGTGTGTGTGTGTGTGTGTGTGTGTGTGTGTGTGTGTACAATTTCACATGCAGGTGCATATGTACCAGATGCACTTGAACATGAGGAACAGAAATTGACATCACGTGTTGACATCAGGTATCTTCTATTTCCCTCCATCATATATTTTGAGTATATCTCTTTTTGTTTGTTTATTTGTTGTTTTTGTTTATTTGTTTTTTCTCTAGATAGAGTTTTTCTGTGTGTAGCCTTGGCTGTCCTAGAACTCAATCTGTAGATCAGGCTAGCATTCAACTCACAGAAATCTACCTGCCCCTGCCTCCCAAGTGCTGGGATTAAAGTCATGTGCCACAAAGCCTGGCTTAGAATATATCTTTTAATCAACATGTGGTTACCTGCTTGGCTGGGCTAGCTGGCCAATAGCTTTAATAAATCTGTCTGGTTTTGTCTATGATGGGATTATGTCTGGCTTTCTATGAGGGATCTGGGGATCTTAGATTAGATTTCCATGTTTCAATGACTAAGACCAAGCATTTTACTAAAAGAGCCATTACCCAACCCTATATTTTTTTAGTTGAGATACAATCCCGGTCTCATTTATCATACTCTATGTTAGCAGAATTTTCTGTCCCTCCAGCCAGCTCCCAAATAACCACACAGAGAATTATTATTAATTATAAATGCTTCATCCATAGCTTAGGCTGTTACTAACTAGCTTTTACAACTTAAATTATCCCATACATAGCTCAGTACCTTTTTTCAGAAAACCCAGTTCATCTTGCTTCTCCCTGCATCTCCTGTAGTTCTGCCCTTCTTCTTCCCAGTGACTTCTCTCCATGTCCACAAGTCCTGCCTAACCTCTTTCTACCTAGCCGTTGGACATTTAGTTCTTTATTAAACCAATGAGAGCAAAATATCTTCACAATGTAAAAAAAGATTGTTCCCCCTTTTTGTCTAATTAAAAGGGAAGTTTTAAAATTAGAAATAGTAAAACCATATAAACAAAAGCAGTTATCAAGTAAGAATTACAGTTACAATATCTATTCCATTTGTATTTGGCAAAATGAGAAAAAATACTCTATTATTTCTTATCTTTGTAAGTCTAAAGTTAAATACTTAATTTACTTTTTATTATAACTATGGAAAACTATAAGTTTAGCTATTTAGTCTTTAACTCCATCAAAGACCCCAGAATGATGTAATATTACCTAATGAGAGGCACATCTGGCTGCCTGGACAGTCACCCAAAGTTCCTCTGTAATGTTGGGGCATCCATCTTCAACCTATAGGCCTAGAATATCTGACAGACATTTCTGAGAAGCAGCGAATTTTGAAGGATTGTCCTACCTTGTCTTGGCAAAGTTAGGTATTAGCTTTCTTTTGTGTTCTGTTTGTTCAATTTGGACAGCAGACTATGAGCAGTTGAGGCAATGGTAGTTTCTTACCCAAATATTTATTTTTGCCATGAAGAAAGTAAACTTCATATTGAGTATTTTTTGATGTCCATCATCTCCTCTGAAGTAGATTGGTGCTATGAGGAGCATACATGTCTTACTGTCATGAAAAGTCTTGGGTTATTAAACATTTTAAATACCATATTCTGTAAGTCTTTTAGTGTTTGAAGACCATCTATCTATCTAAATATATCCGCTCTACCTTGAAAAACATACCTAATATGACTACAAATTTGATTATTATAGATAACTAACTACTAACTTGTATTTTTAATAATACAATAAACTTTTAAATGACCTGCATAAGCACAATACCCTGAAACAAGAGTAGAAACATACATATAGCATAACAAAAATAACTCTAAATTTCTGTCAATAAACCCAAATCCATACCAGTGTAAAATACTTTGAGATTAATAGTTGCTTTTTGTATTAAAGTAGACTGAATAATCTACCCTTTTTTCTCATCATTTCTATACTGTATCCCCCCTTTTTCCTTCACAAAGCTAACTTCTTTTTCCTGACCATGACCAATATCAGCTTGTAACCAACCTCCCCTTAAATGATAACAAACATCTATAACCCATCTTTTGGAAATGTGGACATTGTTTTCTCTAGACTGCTTCCTGTTGTCTGGGGGCTCTGGAATCCTTGTGGGACTCTGAGAAGATCAGGATAATGATTAAATCCTGGCTGTAGTAGTCTTTGAGGCTGGACCGTCTCGGCCAGCAGACTTGAAGCAGTTCTGGATGCAGAACTATGAGAAAATTGTAACAGAGTCATTTTGAGAGCCTAGAACACCTAGGCCACTCATTTTCATTGATGTCTGGTCTCATTGCTCTGGAAATACATAAACTTTCATATATATAACCATACATATTTGCATTAATATAATTATAGATTATGCATCATACGTAAGTCAGCCAAAAATGACTTTTTGTTTTATGTTTGAGCAAGTAAAATATATATCACCTGCCCTGGAGGGTTTTGTTTTTGTTTTTGTTTTTTTTTTTTTTTTTTTTTTGGTTCATTTCTTTATGTCTGTAGGATTTTTCAAGAGGTCTCCCCTGATCAAATCTGATCTTCTTCAACCCTGAATGAATCCACAGCCTTTTGTTTTCTGTGGGAACAAAAACATAAACTGTTCCCCAAAGCAGCACACCCTTTGACTTCTATTTTGAAGTCAAGAGACTTTTAAAATATATAGGTTGGTTTAATCCAATAGCCAACACAACCCAATGTCTCTCAGCAGCCATCACTCATTCATTAGCAATCATAAAATTTAAAGTCAGTACAACACTATACAGGATCCAGAATCCCTATGCAATTCCCATCACTACATGGCTTATTTTTCATTATTATTATTATTTTACTTCCTTCTCTAAAGACTTTGCTATTCTTTGTAAACTATTTTTTCCTGTATCTATATCCTTTCTCTTTTTTAAAGCCTAATTACATTTTTAAACACATTATAACCTCTTTAGAGGTTTGTTTTTTTTCCCATCTGTATCTGTCTTTACTGAGCACCTGTAGTGTTCTCTGATTAAATGAGACAAATCCTAAACTGCTATGTCAGCTGCCAGCATGACTCAGCTTAACAGGTGGTACTGGCAGCTGGCTCCCCCCTCCCAGATTGGTTCCCTGAGAGCCTAGCCTCATGGTGGAGGTACCAGGAGGAGCCATGTTTATTTGCCCAGCTCTGGGAAGTTTTTGGGTCCATGCTGCTCTAGGCATTTCTACCTAGTCTCATGCCACCGAGTAGCCTGGCGCCTGCTGCTCATAAATCCCATACAAGTGCTTGGTAGCAAGGCCTCTTAAAAGAGCCATACCTCTGTTTGCCACTGGTACTTAGCCTACTCAAGACAGTGGGGTCACTAGCAAGCTGACTCCATGTTCTGAACTTTTTTTTAAAGCTTATTTTGGGTTTTATATGGATATATGTGCCCCACATTGGGCATTATTTGTTGGTAGAATTTTCTGTCCCACCAGTCAGCTCTCAAATAATCACATAGAGACTTATGATTAATTATAAATGCTTGATCAATAGCTTAGACTTGTTACTAACTAGTTAAATTAATCCATACTTTTAATTTATGTACTACCACCTTTTCAAGTATAGCAAGTTCATCTTGCTTCTCCCAACATCTCCTGCAACTCTGCCCTTCTTTCTCCAGGTGAGCTATCTTCCTGTCTGCAAGTCCCACCTAACCTCTTTCTTGCTAGATATTGGCCATTTAGTTCTATATTAAACCAATAAGAGCAACACATCTTCACAGTGTACAAAAAGACTGTTCTATAAAAAGCCTGAACTTAAACTCAATGGTGTGGCCAAGGATGACCTTGTAATTCTGATCATCCTGCCATTTCTTCCAGTCTTCATATAATACCATGACAATTTTTTTTTATTTTACAATACCATTCAGTTCTACATATCAGCCATGGGTTCCCCTATTCTCACCCCTCCCACCCCCTCCCCTTACCCCCAGCTCACCCCCCATTCCCACCTCCCCCAGGGCAAATCCTCCTCTGAGGACTGCGATCAACCTGGTAGACTCAGTCCAGGCAGGTCCAGTCCCTTCCTCCCAAACTGAGCCAAGTGTCCCTGCATAAGCTCCAGGTTTCAAACAGCCAATTCATGCAATGAGCACAGGATTTGGTCCCACTGCCTAGTTGCCTCCCAAACTGATCAAGCCAATCGACTGTCTCACCTATTCAGAGGGCCTGATCCAGCTGGGGGCCCCTCAGCCTTTGGTTCATAGTTCATGTGTTTCCATTCATTTGGCTATTTTTTTCAATAATTGAGTAAAACCGAAATTTATTATAAGCCACAGTCGTCCTAGGGACCTCCATGCTATATATATAGCCTCCATGGTTCTATAGGTTGTGGTCTGATTGTTCTTTATTTTATATCTAGAATCCACTTACGAGTGAGTACATACCATGACTGTCTTTCTGGGTTTGGGTTACCTCACTCAGGATGATTTTTTCTAGTTCCATCCATTTGCCTGCAAATTTCATGCTTTCATTGTTTTTCTCTGCTGAGTAGTACTCCATTGTGTATATGTACCATATTTTTTTTCATCCATTCTTCCGTTGATGGGCATCTAGGTTGTTTCCAGGTTCTGGCTATTACAAATAGTGCTGCTATGAACATAGCTGAGCATGTATCTTTATTATGAATCAGCATTCCTTGGGTATATGCCCAAGAGTGGGATGGCTGGGTCTTGAGGCAGTTCAATTCCTAATTTTCTGAGCAACCGCCATACTGATTTCCACAATGGTTGTACAAGTTTACATTCCCACCAACAGTGAAGGAGTGTTCCCTTTGCTCCACATCCTCTCCAACATTGGTTGTCATTGGTGTTTTTGATCGTAGCCATTCTGACAGGTGTAAGGTGGTATCTCAGAGTCTTTTTGATTTGTGTTTCTCTGATGATTAAGGATGTTGAGCATTTCTTTAAATGTCTTTCAGCCATTTGTGACTCTTATTTTGTGAATTCTCTGTTTAGCTCTTTAGCCCATTTTTTAATTGGACTCTTCAGTATTTTGATGTCTAGTTTCTTGAGTTCTTTATATACTGTGGCGATCAATCCTCTGTCAGATGTGGGGTTAGTAAAGATCTTTTCCCATTCTGTTGGCTGTCTTTTTGTCTTATTGACTGTGTTTTTTGCCCTGCAAAAGCTTCTCAATTTCGAGAGGTCCCATTTATTAATTGTTGTGCTCAGGGTCTGTGCTGTTGGTGTTTTACTTAGGAAATGGTCTCCAGTACCAATGCATTCAAGAGTGCTTCCTACTTTCTTTTCTATTAAGTTTATTGTAACTGGATTTATGTTCAGGTCTTTAATCTACTTGGACTTGAGTTTTGTGCATGATGACAGATATGGATCTATTTGTAATCTTTTACATGTTGACATCCAGTTATGCCAGCACCATTTGTTGAAGATACTTTCTTTTTTCCATTGTATAGTTTTGGCTCCTTTGCCATGACAAATTTTTATGAGGGTAAGAATCAAATCTAGGGCTTCCTGAATGCTAGGCAAAAATTACCTGTACCCTAGTCTCCTTAATTTATTTTTGAGTCATTAAAAATTGCTTTTTACTTAATAAACTAAAGATTATAATGCCATGTGAGCCTTTACTTGCCATCTGAGAGGCCTCAACTTCACAATATTGTTGACTTGAATGTGTTCTGGATCATAGAAAAATTCATTCAGATGCTGACATTGAAGGAATCGTTAAACGTGGGCATGTGGCTTTTTGAAAGACATAAGACTTCTAAAAGAACAGTAAAAATGCCCAAGATTTAATTGCCAATAGCCAAAAGAAAATATTAATTTTATTTAACAAAATGCTTTTCAATGAATTAGAAGTCTTAAATTCTCTGTAGTAGAGCTGGTAAGATGGTTCAGCCCAAATAATGCTTACTGTGGAAGCTCTATGACCAAAGTTTGATCTCTAGATCTCGTGACAGAAGAAGAGAACAGACTTCTGAAAACTGTCCTCTGACCTCTACACATGTGCTGTTGTATGAAAACACACACACCAGCCAACCCCACACACATACCCACAACTAATAAGTGAAAAATTTAAAAAATAATGTTCTCTATACTATTAAAATTTTGAATGCATATAAGGAATATTACAAATTGTCCTGCAAGAGTCTTGAAATATCTAATAAAGTAATTTATTACTGAATTAAAGATTAATATGAGAGAAATAAATTGTTGTAAAGTAATTATATATAAATTGTTGTCAATTAAGACCAAAGCAATGGAAGATTTTCAACACGTGGAACATAAAGGCTAGACAAAAAATAAATACATTAAACATTAAAAAGCAAGGCTATAGAAAGAAGGATTAAATGAAAACAAGAATTTTAAAATTAGAAGCACAAGAGTCCTAAAAATTTCTTATTGCCATGGCACAGAAGGCTTTGTGGTAATAGAAGGGAAAGAGAGGTATTATTTCATTTCCTCCTTGAATACAAAAGGGAACAATTTTTGATATTAAAAATATGGGCCAGCAATGGCTATGAGTAAAATGATAAGCAATGATTCATTTTTAAAAATCCCCTTATTCACTTCACGTTAATCCTACTATCTGTCTTGGTCCATAAAATTGCATCAAGCTTGAAGAAATTAAATGTTCCTCTGAAACTTTTTAATAATCTGAAAAAATCTTCTAAAATAAGTGGGACAGATGGAGATGATAGATGCTATATCTATTTTAAAAAGACACACTGATTTATTCAAAACATAGTTTAATAAATTCAGAACTGGCATCCAAATTATGGAGTAAATTTCTGAATGTGTGATTTGTGAATTTACAGAAACCAAAATGTTGACCCACAGAAGTCAAAATAGTTATGCCAAAAAGCCATACTGTTACCCTGAGACCCACTGCTGGTAATAGAGAAAAGAATTCGAGGCACCATGAATACGCTTTTTATTATAATGAATTTATCATATTTTTTCATATTCCTGGACAAAAGGAAGTAAACATAGGCTAGTTGGTTAACAACATTCTGCCACATTTACAAGACTCCCAACTGGTAAACTAGAAGGAAAATACTTACTCAGAACTGTCCAAAATGCCTGGGTATATCAGACAATACTGCTGCTTCTAGAAATTGGCATTCTAATGAGAAAATGTTCTGCTTTTGTTGTTGTCAAGGTGGCAGAGCCCAATGCACTTAAAGCTGGCCATTGACATGGGAAGCATATCAGCTATTCAGGCAATACTGATTATGGATGATACCATCATGAACAAACAAATCAAGGATTCACTGTAAACCATACATTTTAGCTTCCTCCCTTCCGTTGATAAAGTGATTAAATGAAGACATAGAGGCATAGCTCCCCTTCTCTGAAGTTCTTGCCCATTTTCAGTATTCTAATTTATGGAAACTTATTGACTGACAACTTCAAATGTGATGCTGTACCAATTTTTAGACAAAGCCTTTAAAATACATACATATCTTTCCTCCTTTATTTTGTAGCCCTTGCTGCTGGAGGACGGTGACACTAATATTAGAAAGCCAAGCATCCCAAGGGCAGGCCCAAATGAAGAAGTCCTAGCACATCCTGTGTTAAAGGTCTTACTGGTCCTCTAGAGAACAACTAGCACCAAGAGAAAGTTAACCAAGGAGCCATCCAGGACATAAACACTCAGATGTCCCAAGACAAGCCAGTGCATCAACAAAACCCTTCTTGATTTGCATATTTGAGATAAAAACAAATGACTAATGTTTTAAGTCAGTCTTCTCACACATCCACACATCCACATCCACACACATATATATTTATTACAAAGAACCCTCTTGTACAAGGAAGCAAGTTAACCACCATGTTTTACCTGTTTATCATTTCAATATAAACCAGCAATAAGCTACAAATAAAGTTTTGATTTATTGTGTTTCTATGAGAAGTAAAATTAAAAATTCCATTTGTTTCAAATTCACTCATTTTCCTCCTTGGATATAACTTATTAGAAGTAGATTAAGAAAGAATATAGAACATCAGGTAGAAGGGCCAAAGTAAAATCTATATCATTTGAAAGAAATAAAACAATGAAAAAGGAAACAATTCATAATTAGATTTGCATTTTTTGTGTCAGAGCTATACTACCTTGGCTTCATTTGAAGAGGCAACAAGAGATTAAATGGGCAAAAGTCTATAATTTAATTGAGTGGGAAGGAGGAAGGGAGGAAGAGAGGGAAGAGGTCTGGGAAGAAGGGGAGGGGCTGGGAGAGAGAGGGAGGAAGGGAGAGAGAGAGGGAGGGAGGAAGAGATGATAGATAGATAGATAGATAGATAGATAGATAGATAGATGATAGATAGATAGATAGATAGATAGATAGATAGATAGATAGATAGATAGATAGACAGACAAAATATTTAAACTAATCAATTCTATAGGTACCAGTGGGGTTTTTGTTTGTTTGTTTGTGTTGACTACAAGCCTTCAGCACCATGAGTGATAAAACAATATTGAAGGCAGCAAGTCTTTGGGAATTTACAGCAGCATGGAAAATCAAATCATGACAGAACAGGTAACACTCATCATTGAAAAGATATTGGCTGGGCGGTGGTGGTGCAGGCCTTTAATCCCAGGACTTGGGAGGCAGAGCCAGGTGGATATCTGTGAGTTCCAGGCCAGCCTGGTCTACAGAGGGAGATCCAGGATGAGCACCAAAACAACACAGAGAAACCCTGTCTTGAAATAAAAAGAAAAGATATTGGAGGTGAATAAACATATTTTCATTATTAGCTAGGTAGATACTGGTCTTATTAGGGTTTCTATTGCTGAGATGAAACACCATGACCAAGAGCAAGTTTGGGAGGGGAAGGTTTATTTGGCTTATACTTCCATAGTACTTTTCATCATGGAAGGAAGTCAGGACAGAAACTCAAACAGGGCTGGTACCTGAAGGCAGGAGCTGATGCAGAGGACATGGAAGGGTACTGCTTACTAGTTTGTCCATCACGGCTTGCTCAGCCTGCTTTACTGTAGAACCGAGGACCACCAGCCCAGGGGAAGCACCACCCACAATGGACTGGGTCCTCCCCGATCAATCACTAATTAAGAAAATGTTTTACTAGCTTTCATACAGCCAGACCTTATGGATGCATTTTCTTAATTGAGGTTCCCTCCTGTCAGGTGACTTTAGCTTATGTCAAGTTGACATAAAACTATACAGCACAATAGGTATGTTATTTCTTGAAAGAATTAAAAAACAAAAATAAAAACAAAAAAAAAAACATTTGTTTCCAGTGGTGAGTTTTTCTTCTTACTGTAAATCTTTTTGTTGTTGTTGTTTTGTTTTGTTTTTCTAGATAGGGTTTCTCTGTGTAGCCTTGGCTGTCTGGGAACTTGTTCTGTAGACCAGGCTGGCCTCGAACTCACAGAGATCTGCCAGCTTCTGCCTCCCAAGTGTGCCACCACCACTGGACTCTTACCCTAACTTTAAGACAGCTGTGATGCATGTTTAGAAGAGATGTTAATTAACTTACCATTTAAACATCAAGGGTTTAGAGGGGGGAATGTGGCTGAAGAACTATATGTGACTAGCACACACACACATCAATACATGTATGTATATCAATATTCTTGTCATGATCTTTAACATTAATAAATGTATTTTACCCATGTGCTGGTTTGAACAAGTCACTTCCCAATGTGTTCAGTGTGATTCTGGCTTTAGAAATCTAAGGTATCTCTCTTCAAAAATGAGGAAGTTGTGGATTCTTCTACTGCAGTTTCAGAGAGCTGCTGAGACAGTGCAGTGTGTGGAAGAGGCAAGAGTCCTCAAGTGGATGGTTCATGAAGCTAACCCCAAGTGCTGTGGGATGTTCTGTATGCTAAATGTGTTGCTCTGATTAGTTAATAAATAAAACACTGATTGGCCAGTAGCCAGGCAGGAAGTATAGGCAGGACAAGGAGACAGGAGAATTCTGGGAAGAGGAGGGCTCAGTAGGGAGATGCTGCCAGCCGCCGCCATGGAAAGTGTCATGTAAAGATACCAGTAAGCCATGAGCCACATGACAATTTATAGACTAATAGATATGGGTTAATTTAAGCTAT
This sequence comes from Peromyscus leucopus, assembly GCF_004664715.2. Lineage (NCBI taxonomy): Eukaryota > Metazoa > Chordata > Mammalia > Rodentia > Cricetidae > Peromyscus > Peromyscus leucopus. The sequence continues at coordinate 56,780,967 of NC_051084.1, forward strand.
AAGAACTAGATAACAAGAAGCCTGCCATGGCCATACAGTTTGTAAACAATGTAAGTCTCTATGTGTTTACTCGGTTAGGTCTGAGTGGCTGTGGGACTGGCAGGTGAGAGAGATTTGTCCTGACTGTGGGCCAGGCAGGACTGGAGAAATCTCCAGCTACACCCAAGTTATTGGAGGTTCTGGAGCCATGCAATGTCTGCAAAGGAGTAGTGCATACAGAGTGTAGAAGCAACTCCAGAGCGAGATGTGTGTTTCAGACTGCAAAGCTAGAGAGGAGAACTGTCTAAACCATTAGATGCCTGGCATGAAGTTATAGGATTTGGTGTTTGCTCTGCTGGGTTTTCATCTTCCCTAAGTCCACTATTCTTCATGAAACACATATCCCTTCTTTTGGGAATAGTAATGTATAGCTTGTGCCAATACATATTGGAAGTGAGTAATTTGCTTTATTTTACAGAGGGTTAAAATGATTATATTGTTTTAATCTCAGAGGATACTATAGAATTTTGACTTTTAAACAGTTTTTTTTTAAATGTCAAGGCTGTGGAGGGGCTTTTGGCGTTGGATTAAATGCATTTTGTATTATAGTTTGACCATAAGCTTATGGGGTCCAGGGATTGGAATGCTGTGGTTCGAATGAGAAATGTCCCCCGTAGGTTCAGGCACCTGAACATTTGGTCTCAGGTTGTGGCACTGTTTGCAGAGGTTGAGGAAGCATGGGAACTTGCTGAAGGAAGTATGTTGCTGAGGGTAGGCTGTAAGAGTGGATAGCCTCACCCTACTTCCAGTTTGCTCTTCTCTCTGCTACATGCTTGCTGTCAAAACTATTATCTCCCAGCTTCCTGCTCTAGTTGCCTGCTGCCATGCTGGCCCTGGCATTATGGAATCTAACCCTCTGAAACTGCAAGCCTAGATAAACTCTTCCATAAGTTACTTTCGATTGTGCTATTTTAACACAGCAACAGAAAAGGAGTGAATACACCAAGGAAATGATAGTAGAGAAACACTGGAAGTTAGAGCTAACACTTGTCCCTTCAAGGTCACATGGCTTAGAGACTAACAAAGGAGACTGGGCCGTGGTCAGGTAGATGAAATTATACCTGGAGGAAGGTGGTACAACAGAAATCAAAATCGAAATAGTTTTCAAATTGGAGCTCAGGACGGGTTTTAAACAATGCTGACAGTGGAAGATGAGGCAAATTCATTCAACTTTGGAACAATGTCCTTAGTGACCCTGGCTATGAACTTTCCCAGTGGAATTATGAGAACAAGAAGGGAGTCAGGTGAGAAATTTGAGGGAAATGAGGAAGTAAAGTGAATGTGGTAGCTACTGAAAGGAAGATTCATAATGAAAGGGAAATGTGAAATGCAAATTCTTGCTTTGAAGGTTTAGGACATTCATTACTACTATGAAATCTGTAAACTGATAAAAACAGTCTAGAAGTACTATTGCTACGAAAGTCAATAGGAGGAAGAACTGAGATGGCTCATTGCGTATGATGGTGCTTTCCACCAAGCAGGATGACCTGTGTTCAATGCCTGGGACCCAAAGAGTGGAAGGAGAAAATGGACTCCCTCAAGATGTTCTCTGACATCCACTTGCATGTAGTGGCATCTCTCCTTTTAAGATGAATAAATGTAATAAAAATAAAATAAAAATTTTAAAAGTAATTATCAAGTTACTTGTGGAAGACTCATAGGGAGTGGCACTATTAGGAGTTGTGGCCATGTTGGCGTAGGTGTGGTCTTGTTGGAGGAAGTATGTCACTGGGGGTTGACTTTGAAGTTTCAAATGCCCAAGCCAGGTCCATTGTCACTCTCTTCCTGCTAAACTCTCAGATACTTCTCCAGCATCATATCTGACTACATACCACCATGCTTCCAGACATGATGACAATGGACTAAAACTCTGAAACTGTAAGCCACCTCAATTATATGTTTTCTTTTATAAGAGTTGTTGTGGTCACAGTGTCTTATATTTGTTTTGTTGTTGTTTTGATCTTTACTCTTACCCTTTGGGGGCTCACCACCCGGCTCCCAAATAAATACACAGAGTCTTATTCTTACTTATAAATGCCTAGTTTTAGCTTGGCTTATTTCTAGCCAGCTTTTCCTAACTTAAATTATCATATCTACCTTTTGCCTCTGGCCTTTTATTTTTCTTTATTCTATATATCTTTCTTTACTTCTCACTCCATGGATTACTGTGTAGCTGAGTGGCTGGCCCCTGATGTCCTCTTCTCCTCTTTCACTCCTTGATTTCCTCTTCCCAGATTTCTCCTCCAACTTATTCTCCCTACCTGCCAGCCCTGCCTTTCCTTTCTCTTGAATAGCTATTGGCCGTTCAGCTCTTTATTAGACCAATCAGGTCTTTTAGACAAGCAAAGTGACACAGCTTCTGTTTGTTTAACACAGTTAAACAAATGCAACCTAAAAGAATGCAGCACATATTTGTATCATTAAACAAATGTTCCACAGCATAAACAAATGTAACACATCCTCAACTAATATTCCACAGCAGTGTCTCTACAGCAATAGAAACCCTAAGACAGAAGACTTCTGATATATGGACAATTATCGTTCTGAACACAGGAAGAAAAAGTATAGTTGAAGACATAGTAAAATTAATAAATCTACTATGTAAGTGGAAGGAATTCTCACCTGATGATATCTGTTTTATCTCTCTGAAGAATTAAGAAAAGTTTTAATTTATAATTGAAGGGTTGAAGGAGAAGTAGGGCTATAATTCCATGGTAGAATGCATACCCCAAGTCCCAGTAGTACCAGAATAAAAAGTTGAATAGGCTGTAACCAGTGTTGTGAGTCCATTCACATCTGGTTTTGGAATGGCATAGGTATGTCAAACTATCTAAGAATGCTCTCTACATATGTCCTTGATCAAAAGGGCTGTTACACAGTACAATATCCATCCAGTAAAGTATTATTGTACTTTGGTGAACATTGCTATGTTATTTATTGTAATCATGGGCATTGAATTCATGGAGTGTACATTACATATCTATTGTTGCTCAGAAGATAATCCTCAAATAAAGAAATTATAAATAAACATTTATTTTCTTATGTTTTTATAGGTCATGAATCCAGGATCATCTTAGCTGGGTGGCTTGTCTCAAAGTCTCCTGTATAGCTGGTGACCTAGGTATTAGCCAGGTGGCAATTATCTCAAGACTTACCCAAGGAATACTTCTGATCAGACTCGGAGGCTCATTATTTATAATCAAATTTAGACGTGCCTTTCTAAAGCATTGCTGGACAACGTGGTAGCTTGTTTAGCTGAGGAGATGTAATCTACAAGTAAGGACTTCCCAAGATAGAAAAATTATTTTTAGCTGGGCGTGGTGGCACACGCCTTTAATCTCAGTACTTGGAAGGTAGAGGCAGGTGGATCTCAGTGTGCTTGAGGCCAGCCTGGTCTACAAAGTGAGTTCCAGGACAGCCAAGACTGTTATACAGAGAAACCCTATCTCGAAAAACCATAAAAAAAAAAAAAAAGAAAAAGGAAGTAAAGAAAAGAAAAGTTTGTTTTTAATCTTTAAATTTGCAAGTGACATCCCTCTACCTTTGTCATATTATAGACAATGGAAGCAAGTTTCTAATTTTATCCCACATTCCTGTTATTGCTAGTAGAATGGGACTTTACTCTAACCAAAAATTAGCCTGAATGGGAGGAGAATTAGAATGGAGAGAACTTTCTTTCTTTTTGTTGTTTTTGTTTTTTTTTTTTTTTTTTTTTTTTTTTCCCCGAAACAGGGTATCTCTGTGTAGCTTTGCACCTTTTCCTGGAACTCACTTGGTAGCCCAGGCTGGCTTCGAACTCACAGAGATCAACCTGGCTCTGCCACCCGAGTGCTGGGATTAAAGGCGTGTGCCACCACCGCATAGCTTTCTGTGCAGGAGTAGATGAGAATAAAGAGTGGAAAGTTAAGCTTGCAAAGATCTGATGGTTTCAGAAACTGTGGTGGACTACAGAGACATTTCCAGGATGTGAGTGGAACAAATGTGATTATATCTAGCCTGGAAATTAGCTGCGTTTTCTCTTCTAGTTTCCATTTCTTATAAGATGCTCATGTGTAGCTATTTTCTCCAAATTGGAATGTACTGTTCAGGACAGAGGAGGGAGGTTCATGAGGCTCACCAATTAAAGGCGACTTAGAGGATTCAGGAAGCTCAGAAAGGTGCAAGAATTTTGTTCGTATTCCTCTATTTCCTTCTCTTGTTTACTCTCTAAAGAAGACTTCACACATCGCATTTAATAAGCGTGCAGAAAGTTGACCCCCTTGTTGACATCATTTGTTCCCAGATAAGTAGAAAAGCTGAGAGAGTTCCTTACTTAGTATATTATTTATTATAGCTTTGACATGCAGCCTTCATGATACAGAAATTTATTCCCTATATTCCTAGTATTTTCATGGCTTTTATCATGACCTGATGTTGGCTTTTGTCTAGCTTTCCACATTTATTGATATAGTAAATGGAAATTATTTTAGTTTTCTTGAATTGGGTTTGCAAGTGCTTTGGGAATTTTTGCCTCTATGCTAATCAGGCAGGAGTGTTATTCTATAATTTTACTTTTTTTCTTGACTGGAAAAAAATTCATATAGTATATTATGATCATGGTTTTCCCTCCCCCAACTCTTTCCAGGTCCTCTCACCTTCCCATCTACTCAACAATATGTCCTTTCTTTCTCTATCTTTAGAAACCAAAAGATAAACAACAACAAAAACAAACCAATTAGACACACACACACACACACACACACACACACACACACTCAAAACAACCCACAAAAGTCAAACTTAGAAACTTTAAAATGCAAGCAAAAGACAAGCAAGAAAAAAAAATATTCAAGTAAAGCAAAAAAAAAGACAAAAATTCTACAAAAATAACTAGGAGGAGTTCCTTTTGTGTTGGCCGTCTTGGCCGTCTATTCCTGGGCATGGGGCCTTACTCAAGTATGGTTAATATACTGGCGTAGAACACATGATGACCATTGCTGCTTGACAAAGTTCCAGCATTTCAACTTTGCAGATCACAAAGTTGATCTCTAGCACCTTTCATTTTCTTTTTTTTTCTTTTTTTTTGGGGGGGGGGTTTCGAGACAGGGTTTCTCTGTGTAGCTTTGCGCCTTTCCTGGAACTCACTTGGTAGCCCAGGCTGGCCTCGAACTCACAAAGATCCGCCTGCCTCTGCCTCCCGAGTGCTGGGATTAAAGGCGTGCGCCACCACCGCCCGGCTCTCATTTTCATTTTTAATGATTCTCACCATGTGCTATGGTAGTTCCCTTTTCCTTTGGGAAATTTTTTGTGTGCTTTGAAGGATGAAAATGTATAAAATGGTGGCCTCTCTAAACAAAATAATTTGTTGGAGAAAATCCCCAACTGTGGAACCATACATCATGATACCTCTGGCTACTCCCATACAAGTTAACACCAAGCTGCTAGAAAATTTAGATTAAGTAACTGAGAAGTCTGCCTGACTCCATTTTGAAGGCAGGAGCCTTTATTTTTTAAATTATTATTTTTAAAATTAAGTTTCTATTTACTATGAGAGTTGAGTTGATCTCTCTTTCCTGGAACTTGACCTTCCCCAACCCACAACCTTGATTTGTTTTACCCCTTAAAAGGGGTCCCAGAGATGGATTCAGGACTGCTTTCTTTAACCTGACTTTGGAGGCAGTTGCTGTTCAGCTCTTTGTTGCACCCCAATAAAAAAAAATCATGCTTGCTTGAAATTTGGCTCAAATTGTGGTTGTGGTCTTATTCTTGTCCTTGAGATTGTCATATCACATGCTTGATAAATAAGGTATATTTGATAAGATTTACAAATTCCTAAGGCCTGCTCAGGTTCACTCATAGTAATATTTGTCTAGCTTCCTCTTTGCTCACTTTAAGCTTTAGCCACGTGATATAAAAACAGCAATATTCTGTAACAGAGTTTTTGATCCCCCCAAAAAAGTTTTTTTTCCCAAGGCCAGACATTTAGACAAAAGTCCCCATTCCCTTGGGGGCTTGAGGAAAGTTTCTGCTTGCTAAAACGGGAATCATTACCTCTATGAAGAGGAACTTGTGGCCCTCCATTAATATACCACTGGTGCCTATTGGCAAGGTCAGTGTTAGCATCCTCAACCCTTGATCTCAAGCCACACCCCAGTCACATACCTCCTTTCTCCTGTTTAATTCCATGTATAACTATAGAGTATAAAAGGTGTGTTCTTTTATCAGTAAACTCTCATCCCTATTCACCATCAGACTGTGTCTGTCCCCAATCCCAGAACTCCCCCCCCCCAACTCTACACATCCTCTTTGGGACTTGAACCCCACCAGAGCTGGTCTCCAGCAATATACCCAGTGAAACTCTATTGAGAAAAAAAAATTCCTTTTTCCTTTGCAAGCATATGTCAGTTTCAGATAGCTTCTCGATTAAAGATGTCCACTGCCCATGTCCACCGCCCTGTCACAGCACTGGGACCGTATCTGGCATGAATCTGTTCAGCCCTGTGCCTGTTGCTGATGCTGTGAGCATCATTCCTGTAGTGTCTGGAAGATGCTTATAATCTCTCTCTGCCTCCTCTTCAGCACAGCTCCCTCAACCCTCAGGGGAGGGATTTGATTAAAAAAAAAAAAAAACATTCCATTTAGGACTGAGTGTTCCAGAATCACTCAGTACTCTCTGTACATTGTCCACTTGTGGGTCTCTATGTTAGTTCTCATGTACTGCAAAAGGAAGCTTCTTCTTTTCTTTTTATTTATTCTATGCATCTTTTATGTCTTGTATCTTGAGCCCATTCAATTCCCCATCCCTTAGCATCCTCTCTCTGCCCCTGCACTGCCCACTCACAACCCAAATATTAAGACAAAAAAAGGGAAGAAAAAAAGGGAAAAATTAAAAATCTTGTCATGGAAACTGCAGTGTGACACAGGGAGTTGTGTATCTCTACTGGCAAGTGTTCATTGCAAAGAGTCATTGGTCTGGTTCAAGACCCTGGTTTCTATTACACTATTGATGTTGGGCCCTCATTAGGACTCTTCTTGGATATCCTGTTGTTGCCCTGTGTTGTGGAGATCCTGCAGCTTTGGGTCTTCCGGACCTTGCACACTCCAGTAGAACATAGATGGAGTGGGTTTTAAGGTGGTATAGTGGTATTTGCTCCGCTTATGACCTTGGGCTATATGGCCTGAAAGAGGTGGTGCTTCTTGCCTTTGCACTTGACCTTTTAAAAGGAAAGAGAGAGGGGTCAAGTTTTCCTTCTTGAAGTGATCAGATAGCCAGGTGCATTTCCTCCTGGACAGAACAGAGGGTGACTTCAGCTGTTTACTCGGTTTTGTATTTGTAAGTGTATTTCCTCAATTTATATCTTTTTTTAAAAAAAGATTTATTTATTTATTATGTATACAGAAGAGGGCGCCAGTTCTCATTACAGATGGTTGTGAGCCACCATGTGGGTGCTGGGAATTGAACTCAGGACCTCTGAAAGAGCAGTTGGTACTCTTAACCTCTGAGCCATCTCTCCAGCCCTCAATTTATATCTTAATGTGTTGTTGGAGGGCTTCTCTCCAGGTTCCACCAAGTGCCACAGTCCCACAATCCACGTATAAAATAATCACTCAGACGTTTATATTACTTACAAACTGTATGGCCGTGGCAGGCTTCTTGCTAACTGTTCTTTTATCTTAAATTAACCCATTTCTATAAATCTATACCTTGCCACGTGGCTGGTGGCTTACCGGCGTCTTTACATGTTGCTTGTCCTGGCCATGACTGCAGTGTCTCCCTCCCCTTCTTCCTGTTTCCCCAATTCTCTTCTCTCTTTGTCCCGCTTATACTTTCTGCCTGGTCACTGGCCATCAGTGTTTTATTTATATAGAGTGATATCCACAGCACTTCCTGTTTTCTTCTTTTTTTTAAAAAAAAGGAAGGTTTTAACTTTAACATAGTAAAATTACATATAACAAAACAATTATCGAGCATGAATTACAGTTACAATATTAAAGATGTCCTGTCTATCTTATATTTGTGAGTTTAAGGTTTTATATCTAACTTATCTTTTATTATAACTGAGGAAATTACAACTATCTAGTCTTTAACCACATCAAAGACCTGAGAAGGAACATAATGGTACCTGAGAAATGGTAGATGGATGCAAGCAACTTTCAGGAATCTAGCAAGAGTAGACCAAGACAACTGGCAGCCTGGACAGTCACCTAATATTTCTCAGCATTGTTGGTGCATTCAAACTGGCTACAGGCCTAGAGTATCTGACAGACCATTTTTAGAAGCAGGAATTCTGAAAGACCATTCTACCCTGTCTTGGCAGAGTACATGGTCACTTTCCTTGTGTCCCACTTGTCCAGAAAGGACAGCATTGCATTCGTACTGTTAGCCATCAAGGCAAGGGCAGTTCTTTGCCCAGTAGGCCATTTTGTGCCAAGAAGACAAACTTCCAAATGGAAATGTCTTAGAAGCCCAACATTCTCTCCAGATCAAATTGGTGCAGCCAGGAGCAAATGTGTCTCACATCAACAGAATTCTAAGTTATTTAAATGCCATATTCTCTAGGTCTATGAAGTGTTTGAAGATTACCTATCTATCTGAAATATATCTATGTATACCCAGAAGACTTAACTAACATGGCTACTAATATGATTATCATAGATGACTAATTATTAATCTATTTTTAATTATCCATTACAATTTTAAATGAGTTACATAAACATAATACCTCAAACAAGAATATATATATATATATATATATATATATATATATATATATATATATATATACACACACACATATATATATAGTATAACAAAATTAACTTCAAGTTTGTATCAATAAACTAAAATTTATACCAATGTAAAACATTTTAAACATATACTAAAATCTATACCAATGTAAAACATTTTAAACAAGTTGTCCTTTAAAAGTAGGTTCATTAATCTACCCTTTTATCTTATATCTCTATATCCTATATATCTACATCATATCCCCTTTTCTTTGTTAGAAAGAGATCACATTTATAATCAACCTGTTTTAAATAAAAATATTGGTTTTATTCTGTCCCACACCAGAGGGCTCCTCTGATTTGGGACGTAAGAATCTCTTAACCATTTTTTTTTTAATATGTCTGGGTTTAGAAGGGGAGTGAGCCAATTTCACCTCTAAAGACAGCTTGGTATATTTGGGAATTTGGGTGTAGCATCTCTTACTACTTCCTGCTGGAGGGGGGCGCTGTATCTTATGGGGACGCAAAGAAAATTTTAGGCCTATGGGGTAGTCCGTGAGGCTGTATTGTGTGAACCAGTTGCCTTGAAACTGCTCTAGATGTTGAATCATCTGGGCCATGATGTCATCAGAGACCTTTCAGCGGGTCTTGGCTGGTGAAACCTGATGTATCTTAATCTGGAACAAATCCACAGCCTCTGACTTTCTGTGGAAACAAAAGCCGAACATCTTTTTCAAAGCAACATATCCTTAAATCCAAATTTTGAAGTCAAGGTACCTTTAAAATATACATATTGGTTTAATTCAACATCTTTTTTGATCAAATTTTTTTTTTTGTAGTTAAAAATCCCAAAGACAACACAATCCAGATTGTCTGTGTAATATTTACCTTTACGTGGCTTTTTTATATTAATTTATCTTTTTTGTCTCTTTTCAGCCTACGTATTTTGAATCTATTGCTTTAAACTGCAGTATTCTAAGACTGAAACGGCGCTGTGGCTGCTGGCTCCGCCCATTTCAGCTTACCAACATGGCGTTTTTCGATATTTCTGTGAGTCATCAAGTCTCAGAAATAGTGGGTCTGAGCTTTTATCAAAGCAGCGTGTAGCCCAGAAACCTTTTTTTTTTTTTTTTTTTTTTTTAATACTAGTAAAGACTAAATCTACCACACAGCGTAGTGTGCCGCTGGCAGACACCTCATTACCGCCATACTGCCGGTCAAATGCACACGCCAGGAACCTGCCAGTGTTCAAACCCGCATTTTGCAGAGTCTAGCTGCCTTATGAGACAAGAAGCAGGAACCTGGTTTTGGCTCTGTTTAGAATTGGTTATTAAATATTTTCAGGTTTAAGGTGGAAACTCGAGCCATTGGGCACCATTTATTGCTGGAGGGCTTCTCTCCAGGTTCCACCAAGCCCTACAGTCCCACAAACCACGTATAAAATAATCACTCAGACGCTTATATTACTTACAAACTGTATGGCTGTGGCAGGCTTCTTGCTAACTGTTCTTTTATCTTAAATTAACCCATTTTTATAAATCTATACCTTGCCACATGGCTGGTGGCTTACCGGCATCTTTACATGCTGCTTGTCCTGGCTATGGCTGCAGTGTCTCTCCTCCTTTTTCCTGTTTTCCCAATTCTCCTCTCTCTTTGTCCTGCCTATACTTCCTGCCTGGTCACTGGCCATCAGTGTTTTATTTATATAGAGTGATATCCACAGTAATAATGAGTCCCTGTTGCCCATTAAATAGACTCATGTGGATTGACCTTAACAGGGTGGGCCAAGTCATAATCCTAGTTCTGGGTCTGGGCAGTGATAGGAATTCCAACCACGCCCCATGGTTGTGCTTGCCCAGCGGCACACTTAGTCATCTCCCCCTAGTCACTTCCGGGTCATACGTCCTGCATGCCCCATGCCCCATGGTTACCCGGTCACGTAGTTGTCCTGACATGACTGCACATGGGTCTGTGTGGGCAGGTGTGTCCTGGCCTTTATAAGGCAGCACCATGTTCCCCTGGTCTCTCTCTCCTTCTGCACCTCTCTATCTGTGTTTCCTTTCTGCCAGGCCTGGCTCTCCTCCCTCCCCCTCCCCCTCCCTCCTTCTCCTAATAAAGCTCTAAAAGGTACCACTGGGTTCTGTCGTGATCTTGACCTTTCCACGCGGTAACCAGCGCCAGCCACCAGCGCCCTTTCTCCTTTCAGGCAGCTGTAGGGATGGTCTGCCAGCCAGTTTTCCAGTCCTCACCACCAGGGTGAGATCTCCAGCATTGCCTCAGCTGATTCATCTCTTGTGTGAATGAGTGAGTGAAGGGTGGGGCCGGTTCTCTGCCCTCACACCCTCAGGGTCAGCTCTCCCATACCTATACCATTAGGGCCAACTCGATTGTGCTGTCCCAGCGAGGTACAAGGGCCACTCTTCTCAGTGCTGCACCTGGTGAAGGGTAGAGACAGCTCTCCCACTCCTATGACCCCAGAGCCAGCGCTTGGGTGGCAGCACCACCTCAATCCCTAACACCCTGGCATCTCTACACCCAAAGAGTCTGGAATGTCCTGGTGGAAGATCCACCTCAACTCCCCTCCCCCATCTCGTTCCCTAAACTCGTCCCTTCAAAGCCCACCAAACACAGCTCCTCCCCCAAAGAGGCTCAAGGCCACTCCCACAGGGTATATAAGCTGCATCCTAGAAAACATGCGTGTGGTTTTCTGGTCTCCTATCCCTGTCTCCTCTCTGGGGGCCTTAGAACCACCCGGGAACGCTTTACCTATTAAACTAGGGCTTTACTAATTTGGTCTTATTTGGTTTGATTTGGATTGCTGTGTTGGTGGAGAGGCTTATCAGCAAAGACAAAAATTATCAGGCTTCTCCTCCACCTGTCTCGGGTGTTGATGGTCGGGATGTGGAGGAGAGCATCTCTCCTCTACCCATGCTACCACATGTCTGAGGAGTAATGGGGACAGCTCTCCTTGGCTCAAAACATCAGACTGGGTCACCCTCACCTCTGCCTACCAGGCAGTTCTGCTATGCTGCCTAGACGAGGGGCAAGACCAGTTTCCTGAGTGCTGCAGCTGGTGAGGAAGAGGGGTAAAATGGAAGCTTCCTTGTTGACGGTTGAACAAGGCACTGTTCTGCATCCTAGCCCAGTGTGGCCACTCTATGGTTTTACTTTTGTGTTGTACTTTTAGCTTTGATATCAGAGTAACCCTGGGAATGCTTAGCAAGGATGTAGACAAGAGGGGAAGTGTGCACTCTGCCTGTGTTGATGTAAACTAAGTTCAGCAACCGTGGAAGTCAGTTTTGTGCGATCTCAACATGAAATGGCAACATCAGCAACAACACCCCACATATGCATCCCATCCTTCACTTCTGGGGATTTACCCAAAGTATTCAGGTCACCACATCACAGGGATCCTTGCACATCAATGTTTATCTACAGCACTATTTACAACAGCTAAATTGTGGGACCAACTGTGGTGTCCAATAACCAAGGAGGAGATAAGGAAAAGGTATTGTACATGAATAATGTTTTGTTTTTAGCAGATAGAAAGAAGAAAATGTTGTCATTTGTAGGAAAATGGGTGCCACTGGAGAAAACCATATTAAGTGAACTAAAACCATTCCAGAAAGACAAATACATCAAATCATGCATGTATGTGGGGCATGAGAGTAGAAGGGAAACTGTTCAGGGAAACAAAGGTTGATGGTGGGAGGGTGGGAGCTTCAAAGTGGAGGCGAGGGAACCTTAGAGGGGTGTACTGAACTTACATTCTATACTTTAACAACAACATGGAACACGAATACATTGTTGTTTATAGTTTCCAATGTTTATCATACGGACATGTGTGTGTGGCTGTGTGTGGCTGTGTGGCTGTGTGGGTGTGTGCCTATGTGTTCAAGCACAAATCATGGTGGATATGTAGAGGCTGGAGAACAACTTTTGGGATAAGTTTTTTCCCTTCTACCGTGTGGACTCTAGGGGTGAACTCCAGACATCAGATTTGAGTGGCCAGTGTTTCACCTGCGGAGCCCTCTCACTCATCCCAAAGGATATATTTTATATATTTTATAATTATTTTATATTAAAAATTACACTGGATTATGATCAGAGACTGGAAACTGACATTTTACACTTTCTGAATGTTTTACTTATGGACAGTGCATTTATTATTATTATAATCCATCTATCTTAAATATAAACTAAGCTGTTTTTCCTCTCAGTGTGTTAAACATAGTGTGGGCTGTAGAGAAACATACACAAAACCCAGAGTTGTAGTAATATTCTTCAGTCTCTGCACTTGCTTATTTCTCATCTATAATATCTGTGTGAGTCTTGAGTATGATGTCATCACTATTAGTCCATGATTTCTTTCAAGGAAGAAAGAAAATTACAGATTGACAAGATGGATGCTGGTAAAGAGCAGTAAGTGATTCAGGGATGGGGAGACTTCCACCGGAGATCCCTGAAGCCCCAGTTCTGGTTTACAGACAATCAGCTTTCTTGAGGCATGGGCTTTTGGGTGAGGCTGCTGTTTTTGAGTCACCTCTGCTCACATAAGTCACCTTTCACCCACGCTCCTGTAAACCACCCTAGTAAGATACTTTGGCCCACAAGGCTAGACTTGGTGGAGACTTCTATTTGTTTTGCCACTGATGCCTCAGCTGGGGATTTATTTATTCATGGCTATTTATTCACCTCTCGTGAGGAAAACTACTTAAACAACAGACACATTTCCTTACTTAGAAAATATTAGAATAAGTAGCAATTACTTATCCATCCCCTTCCCTGTGAAGTAAGTCTAGAGAGGCCACCCACAGCTTCATGTCCATAACCAGGTAAATTATTAATGTCAACTTCATGGTTAAAATAGCTTATTTCTAGGGAACTGAATTTGCACAGGTGAAAGATAATGTCATAATTACAATAACTTCAGGGCAGAAAAAAATTCAGTAACTGACAAGAACTTTGGGGTGAGCTATTTCACTGAAAACTTATATTCTGAGTTTCTAAAGCCTATATTTTCTGAATGACTCTGCAATACATTCATGAGACGACACGTGTGTTCCCTGAATACGATGGCTGAAACTGTAGAAATTGACAGTCAATAACTACCAATGCTCCAAACTTCTTACTTGGGTTACTATACTAGGAAACACTAACACAATTGAAAAGTGATACAAGGGGGTTCCCGGGGCTAATGCAACTCTGGTGGTCCCTACATTGGCCGAAGCTTTGCCCAACAAAACCGGAAAACTCTCTTGTTGCATCTTACCTCTCTCACTCTCTTTTCCTTCCACTGCTTTGGCCTGTGCTTTCTTTTCAGGGATATCTGAGAGGAAAATGACCAATTTATATTCGTATTGAGACTAAATCCAGCTTGGTTACCCAGATACTTTGTTATTTAAGAAAAAAAATAATTAAAAAAAATAATGAGGAGGAGAGTAAACTTGTCTCTGTTTGTGCTAGATATATTAAGTTTTAGCATAGCAATCCAAACTTGTAATATTTTAACACTTCATCATATGACTATTTAAACATTTGTTGATTTAGGTATGCAAGAAGATGATTTGAGTTCTGATCTCAGGAGATCCCAGACAAAAGAAAAGGAACCCAGGAGGAGAAGGCTGAGGAAGGGGATTAGTTTCCAAATCTTGTGTGTACTTCAGTAGAGACACCAGTTACTGAAACAAAAAGTGCATGGAATGAAAAACGAATAAGCTACATACAATGTATGCTTCATTTAATCTTACTAATAATGATAAGCTACAAAATTTGGAATGTGGCAATATAGTATTACCTAAAATACTATATGAGAAAGGGCAAGGAAAAGCTTTTTGTAAAATTGAGGTTGGAGAGATGGCTCAGAGGTTAAGAGCACTAACTGCTCCCGAGAAGGACCCAGGTTTGGTTCCAAGAACCTACTTGGCAGCTGACAAACTTCTGTAATTCCAGTTCCAGGGGAACCAATGCCTCTGAGGGCTCCTGCATGCTTGTGATACGCGTATGTCCACGAAAATATACACATAAAAGAAAACAACACTTTAAAACATATTCTGAAATGGGACAAATGTGTTCTAGAAGTATATTCTTATTAATTGATGAGAATTATTCAGATGGACACTGAATTATAGGCGATAATCCAGGAGGATCCGGGTTATTGTCAAATGTAGAAAGTTTAAATTTAGGGGAAAAAAAGTCAATTTAAAAATACTATAAATCAAAGCTGGGCGTCAGTGGCACATACCTTTAATCCCAGCACTTGGGAGGCAGAGCCAGGCAGATCTCTGTGAGTTCGAGGCCAGCCTGGTCTACAGAGCAAGATCCAGGACAGGCTCCAAAACTCACAGAGAAACTCTGTTTCGAAAACAAAACAACAACAACAAAAACCCAACTATACTTCGAAACATCATTTCCTTGGAGTGAACTTAATAAAACTGATAAATAAATAATAGGAGACATAATTGTGAAGATGTTCAACTTTAGATACCCTGGCCAATTTGAATTATGGTAATGTCATAAAAATACCAGTTGAGATTTGGACATGCTAACACTGATTTCTCAGTATTCCTTGTGAAAATCAACAAGGATATGGATAAAATCTAATTTCACAATTAATTTGATAGCTTTTGTGTAAAACACACTATTTGTTATAGATAATGAAACCTTTCCAAACATGACCAAATGAGACACATGTATACATACCATATAGACATATTTGTGCAGATAGACTAGAAAATAATTGATGCATGTGAAAACATATGTATGTATAATAGATGTATGTATGAAATGTGAAATATATACAAAGATGTACACACGTGAACTAGATAGTGAAATCTGGTAATTACCATCTGAGGACACAGAGCCCAGGGTGTGCTGTGCCCTGCTTTTTGCTGTTGGGTCAATGACAGCAAAGCTTTCCCACGGAACTCCACGCAGGAGGCATGAAACCAAGTAATGTCTTCCTGGGTTGGCTTGGATGGTGTTGCCGTCAGGGCCCAGAGACCAGATCCTCCTTGTATAGTTCCTCTTGTTATTCTTGATTGTGACCCCCCGAGGAAGTCAGATGAGCCCTGGGTTACTGTAGCTGTGTCTTGCTTGGCATATTTATCATCTACAAATCATCTGCTATAAATATACCTCAGCAGGATCATCATCAGGCCGGCTCAGTAGCCTGCAATTTATGAAGGTTATGGGAAACAGTGTGAAGGGTGAAGCGCTTTATTAAGAGTGGCTTTCCTTTCTGACCCAGACCCGCATTCTACTTGAATTAAAATGATCCTGGGAAAGAGTGCTCCTTTCCATTTAGGATTAAGCCTTTTTAAATTGTCGCCCTAGGCTGTTATTCTTACTCCACGGTGCCACGACTGTAGGGATTTCCAAGAAACATCAAAATCACAATGCTAAATGATAATCAAGAAGACACTACTGTGTGAGGATTATAATGAACTTCACATTATTTTTATGTATTTATGTGCAAACCATGCAAAGTATATTTTAGTCTCCATTTTTATTGCATATTTATTATGAATATTTTTGTTCTGGGTTAAATAACAGACTGACCCAAATGTCTTGCAAATATTATGACCGTTATGCCAAAAGTTTAAATAAATGAAACATTTCCTTCTTTTGTACTGCAGAATAGTCTTTCTTTTTTTTTTCTTTCTACAAGAAAATGTGTTCACTATATAGACTGTGTTTTGGGTTTTTGCATTTGACATATAAGACTCATTTTCTTTTCACATTCCCTTAAATGAATAAAAGCATTGTAACGAACTAAAAATGACACAAAACCAAAATGCCACCCAGGCTGCTCTCCCTGGTGATTTGTTCCTGGGAACATAGTTGAAGCCGGCTGGAGAGTGATTAACTGTTTCCTTTACAGGGGGTTCCTTCAATTCTTGTCCTAAAAGAAAGAGCCTCGAAGAGGGTCATTCTATTAATATGCATTAAGATGTAAAGAGCCAAAGGGCTAATTTTAATATTTCAAACAATTCTGGTGCATAAGCGATCATCAGCACCTTCCTGTTCTCATGATAGCCCTCCTTTGAAAACCGTGTTCTTGGCGATGCAGTTGCCCCAGGGGAGATGAACAAGAGGAGGAATAAAAAAATGCAAATGAGAGAGTAGAGCAAATGATGGAAAATTGCTTCATTCAACTTCACCTGGCGCTCAGGCAACTCACCCTTAGGAAGGCTCCGCTGCTCAAATGCATGGCCTATTATGTCTCCTCCCACCCCGTCACCACACTATTCAAACACTTGTTTTGCAAACCACCAACCGCGTCTACAAGTAGAGACAAAATTAGATGGCGAATGACCAGTTGCAGCCTGCATCTGAAGCCTACCAGATACTTCTTCAGTTGTCTGTACAGGAGGCAAAATAAACAACACGTAAATAAAACGGTGGAGGCGTGTAGACATCCTCTTTCCCCCTTCTCTATGGACAGCAACTGTAGCTTTTCCTCATTTCTTCCCATCACTTACCCAAACTTGCTACGAGGGGAAACTTGACAAGGAATAAATGCATTAAAGAAGGCAGAACGAATCAAAAGTTTAGAACCCGCACTATTGCCCCATCGCCATGCAGGAGGCAGTGCAGGAAGCCTGACCTCGGTAGCCCGCACAGTGGTCCTGACAAAGCCTGTTTCGAGCCTGAACAAATAAGATGCTAATTGCAGTCTGGCTCTGATCAAAAACAAAAACAAAACCAAACAACAACAACAAAAAAAACCCAACTATTGTTCCAGCGACTAGCCAGAAGCAAGCGGCAGCGGGAGGTGAGAGGTGGCCCCTCAGCTGCAGACTGGATCAATGCTAAATCCCGGTGCTGAATGACAGCTCCCCCGCTGCGTCAGGTCCGCACTGAAAGGCCGAAAGAGAAGGACGATCGAGTCCGGCAGTTTCCTTCCTACCCCTCCGAGTCGCCTTCCCGTCCTCCGCGCCCCCCTGCCTCTCCTCCTGGGGACTTTCTCCTACAGTTGGTGGCCACCAAGCCTCAAGCGGTGGGAACTGAGGATGAGAAAACCTCCCAGACGAAGAAAAGACCGGTTTTCCGGACGTGCTCGGGTTTCGAGTAGCGGGGCGCGCAGGCACGGCTGGGAGCCCCGGGAAGCCCGCTCCCGCCCTCCTCGCTCCCGCGCCCCGTCCGTGGAGGGGGTGGGGAGTCGGGGGTGGGGGGGTGGGGGGGGAGAAGGGAGGCCGGACTCCAGCCCCAGCGCAGCGCTCCGCCGGGGACGGGCGCGCGCCCCCACGAGCACGCGCCTGGGGCGGCGGGAGGGGGGGGAGGTTTGCCGGGCGGAGGGTGCGCGCCGAGGAGCGCGCGGCCCCCATCGCGCGCAGCCCCGGGGAGAGCGAGCGCCGCGCGCCGGCGCGCACGCCCGCCACCCAGCTTTACTATATCGCGCCCTCGCGCGCCTCCCTCCTCGCCGGGCATTCAAACAGCTTTCCGACGTCGCCTGGCAGCCCAGGATTTTCGCCCCAGCTCCTCCGCTGCGCTCCGTCCATCATCAGTACCTGGCGGGGAGGAGGGCCAGGGAGAAGGGCGCACCGAGCAGCCGGGCTCCAGTTCCAGCCTCGCCACCGGCCGGGAGCACTCCTGCCATCAGCCCGCCGCCCAGCCCGCCGCCTCGGCCGCCCGCGGCGGCCACTTCTCAGCGCTTTTTGGGCTCCTTGGCCAATCCGTTTGTTGGGGCGGGTGGTGGGTTTGGGAAAACACATCTGCGCTCTTAATCCACTTCCATTTTTTTTTTGTTTGGTTTTTTTTTTGTTTTTGTTTTTGTTTGTTGTTTCTGTCGAGTCTCCCTTCAGGGGGCCTCTCCCCGCCTCTCCTTTGGAGGCTTCATTCACTTGGATAAGGCGCAAGGCTCTGGCCACTGGGTACCCCCCCTCCTTTTTTTTTTAATCTCCCCCCTTTTTTTGCTTCTCTTATGCGTGCATTTTTTTCCCCAATAATAAATCCTGATATTTGAAGCTGAGCCGAGGGAAAAATGGGCAACGGTGATTGGGACCGAAGGGGAGTCTCTCCGTCACTGTTGTTGGGACGTGTGCCTGTGCTGGTGTCTTAGATCAAAAGCCTCCCGGAGCTTTCGGAGTGGAAGGTAAGGAAGGGGGCCTAGGGGTCACCTCTGCCTTCTGGGGTCGCCCTGGAGAGGCTTGGGCTCAGTTTTGGGGGGAGGGAAGTCAGGGCTGTTGCTGGTGGATGGAGAGATTCTGAGCTTACTTAAACGCCGCAGTTGAAAAGTTAAGAGAAGTCTGGTTTTGAAGAGGTGTGCTGGATAGAAAGGAATAGGGAGAGAGACCCAGAAAATCTAGTAACTCGTGCGTGATTGAGATAATTTTAGCGGTGGTGGTGGTGGTGGTGGTGGGGTAGGTTAAAAGGAAGTTATGATAGAGTAGGAAAGGGTCTTCTAGTGGGGGAAAAAATCAGTGGAGTGATGGCGCCGTCTATGTTCGGCTAAACTCAAGTGTCGCCCAGAAGATCAGTTTTGAGAATAGCTAAACTCAGTGCTGGTTTACCTCTCAGCAAGAGCCACATAAATAAATAAATAAATAAATAAATACAACGTCCTGGAAACCTCGGTGACCATCCCTTAGCCAAACCCCTGGCCCATTATTTTCCTTAGACAGACAGACAGACATTTGTTTGAACAGGCCCTGCAGTGGAGGTGGGGGGGGGGAGCAGCAGTTCAATGATTCATATTTATTATTATTTAGAGGGAAAAAAAAAATCAAGACTTCGCACACCAAGGCTGATTAAAAATAAAGAGCGTTGCAGGAAGGGTGCCTGCTCAGGAGAGATGTGCCAGCAGCTGTTTCCCACTTTCCGATCACTGATAAGCACAGTATTGCAGACATTCATTGTCAAATAAATGGAAGCAGAAGTATCGATTTTATAAGGAAAAGAAATACGACCTCCTTTTGAGTTCCTGATTATAAAATGAAGCCCCCTTTCATGGTTGGAATTCCTAATTTAGACACTTACTGTCACATTGGCTTTCAACGCCTACACTATCCTGAAGAACACTGCGCAGACCTGCATTGCCTGCAAAGTGCTACAGCACACACACACACACACACACACACACACACACACACACACACACGGATGACATTGTTTCCAGATTTTTGTAAAAGCACACATTTTTAAGCTCTAAAAGATCATTGCCTTTATTTATTTATTTCGACTGGAAAAGGCATTACTCATTGAGCTGTGTGTTTGAAAGAGAAAACGCTATTCCGGTAGTCCTATCAGCTCTGGTGTTATTTTAAACTGCTGCTGTATAGAGATTTACACTCGGGGCTGTTTAGCCTCTCTCAAGACATAGTATGTGAATCATAATCTGTAAAATGCAGATCTGTTCAGGGACTCTGGCCACCGGATTGGGAGTGCATGCGTTGGTGTGTTATGCAATGGTAAAGAAGGTTTTATGCTTTGGTTCAAAGAGGTCCAGACAGAGAAGGCATGAAAACTCTTAACTGTCTATATGTCTGTCTGAATATCTGTGCGTAGAGAACAGTGGAAGAGACTTCAGCCGAAAGCCTTTTAAAATTAAGTTGACATCACTTTAATCAGCTCAAAGGCTGGAGAGAGAGAGAGAAAAAAAAAAAAAAAAAGCACTGTCATTTATTCTGAGAAATATTCTTAAAGGTTAAAGCTGAAAAATATTTAAGTTATTTTTGGATAACAACTTATAGAGGTAAATATAATTAAGGATGCTTTGGTTGTGGGTAGAAATAAATAAAAAAGAAGAGCTCTGGAGCACTTGTTTGAAAGGCAGAAATTCAGTAATTGAAATCAAGTAGGGGGAAAAAAGATGCTAATTTTTTTTCATCTACCATGTGTAAATCCTCATTTACAACAGATAATATTAGATAAAACAACCACAGTTTAAAAAGAAAATCCAAAAAACTGAAGCAAGCTCAGTTACTGCAGTTCTGGGATTTTTTCCCCCCCTGACATCGCCTTTGGATACAGATACTAATACAGTGATCCACTTTATGCATCCCAGGAGGGCATGTCCTATGAAATGACTGCCTCAAATCTGGTACTCAGTGGTGATGCTGAACATCAAGACTTTCCTGTGTATCTACCCATCCATGCTCTTTCCCAGATGATGGCTTTAAAATCCTATGAATCCACAGGAGTGCCCACGTTTTTGCACAGGAATTTCTCATCAGTTCTCATGGTGGCCCCCTGCAAAGGCAAGTAGGGGCATTTGGGAGACAATGTTCCATCTGGAGCAAATGATCATTTGTGCTTTAAAGTGCTGGCTATAATTTATCATGATTACTTTTCACATTTAAGAGAAAAGAAATAATGTGATGACAGCTGCTTCCAGATTATCAGATTAGATTCTGTGTGGTGGTGTTTACTGCAGGCAGCAGATGAGGGAGAGGAAAGGTTGGGTATCTTGAGTCAGTATCTCAGCAATTGACATGTAGGTTACTCAGGAAAAAAACACATTTTCCCACTTCACTTGATAGAATGATAATGGATGTGCAGGAAATCCTGGTGGATAAATTAGGACATAACTATTAATAATCTATTAAATGTTATTTTTAAATTGAAATGTTGAGAATTTGTCCATCACCAGTAACCACGTGAGGGCGCTGTTCACACAGCAACTGATAATTTCCCAGCGTTATAAAATAAAAATCACCTGCCCTTCTTTTAAAAAGGGCTTTTTACGGAAATCTTGAAAACAGCTGGCTGCAATATTGGAAGGGTTTTGTTTTCTCAATGCCTGTGGTCCTCTGCTTGCATTTCACTTCCGCTGCCATTTTTACAGGCCAAATGACATAGGATGAAGGCTGTTCGTACCCTGCTGATTTATATATTTTCCACCTATCTCCTGGTTATGTTTGGATTTAATGCTGCCCAAGACTTCTGGTGTTCAACTTTGGTGAAGGGAGTCATTTATGGATCCTATTCTGTAAGTGAAATGTTTCCCAAAAACTTTACAAACTGCACTTGGACGCTGGAAAATCCAGATCCAACCAAATATAGCATTTACCTGAAATTTTCCAAAAAGGACCTTAGCTGCTCTAACTTTTCCCTTCTGGCTTATCAGTTTGATCATTTTTCCCATGAAAAAATAAAGGATCTTTTGAGAAAGAACCATTCTATAATGCAACTCTGCAGTTCCAAGAATGCTTTTGTTTTTCTACAGTATGATAAAAATTTTATTCAGATACGTCGGGTATTTCCAACTGATTTTCCGGGATTACAGAAAAAGGGCGAAGAAGATCAGAAATCTTTTTTTGAGTTTTTGGTACTGAACAAGGTGAGCCCAAGCCAGTTTGGTTGCCATGTCTTATGCACTTGGTTGGAGAGTTGCTTAAAATCGGAAAATGGGAGAACAGAGTCCTGTGGAATCATGTACACAAAGTGCACCTGCCCTCAGCATTTGGGAGAGTGGGGGATTGATGACCAGTCGCTGGTTTTGTTGAAGAACGTCGTGTTACCCCTGAATGAGCAGACAGAGGGCTGCCTGACTCAGGAGCTGCAGACTACTCAAGTCTGCAATCTGACCAGGGAGGCCAAAAGACCACCCAAAGAAGGTAAGTGCCCAGAGAAAGGGGGGAATGGGGGCTGGCAGGTGGGGGAGGCTTTGCATGGAAGTAACCCTTGCTGGTTCACTACTTAAGCCTAAATAGTGGCTCCTTTATTCTGTCAACTTTGAAGTGATTTGATTTGTGGTCTTCACTGTGGAAGGGCTCTTAAGCTAGGTTTAGCCTTCATGGCATTAGAGACGAGCCTAGATGGGCAGCTCAGCAACGTGCTCCAGAAGTATCGGTAGAATATTCAGAAGAGAGATACAGGAATGAAGCCAGTTGGTGTTGGGGGTTGGTAAGGAGGAAAAAGTGTGCTTTTATTCAGGCTTGCAGCCTAGGAAATCTACACATTCTCCTAATGTGAAATGCGTATGCAGACTTCCTCCTGATCAGCAAATGTCCTCTTCCCTTCCTTCCTCTCACCTGTTTCTTAGCCTCTCTCCTCTCCCTGTGACTCCAGGAACCACTCAACAGAAAGCCTGTGTGGACTTGGAGACTGCCTGTCTCCGAAGTCAAGAGAGACCATTTTCACCCAGCTCCTTGTTTTTGTGCAGAGTGTTTTGCACAATAAATAAATCCCTGTGCGTGGTGTTTGGCCAGGCGAGAGAAACACATTGGAAGCCACAGCTCCCTGGGTCTCTGCCTCTGAAGTCAGCAGCAGAAGGGAGGGGGTGGCGGCAATTAAGGCACATGCAGATTCTGAACTACGCGAGGTGCTTCTTGCAAGTCTTTTCTCATACTTTCTTGGTCCTTTGTTGATATATTCAGAGAGAGAGAGAGAGAGAGAGAGAGAGAGAGAGAGAGAGAGAGAGAGAGAGAGAGAGAGACTCAGAAATGAGCTAAGTAGGGAAAACAAAACAGTGCAACGGAAATGCAGAGGAAGACTCCCAAGTATCACCGTGACTTGTAGCGTTCGCCCATCCTCAGTGGGGGAGCTAGCCAAAGATTTAAGATTGTGGATTTTTTTTTTTTTAATAATGTAAGAAAGCAAGGCATAGTTTGGGAAAATGACTTTTGCTTGGAAGGTTAATGGCTCTGCTCCGTTCCTTAAAGGACAGAGCCAGTACATACTCTTCCTTGTCTTCCAGCCCTGCAAACCAGTGAGTGTGTTGATTTCTTATGCAGGAAATGTTTTCCGATCACCACAAAGATCCCAGTCTGTGGAAAGGGACAGCCAAGCTCCAGGCCCCCTTTCCTCTCCCTCCCCCAACAGAAGTTGCCTTTGTGGCCAATATAAAATCGACACGTTGTTGGAGAATTTTCTTTAGGGGTAGCCAAGGCTTTGTAGGAGAGTGGAGCCAGCAAGGGGAAAGGGGAGGGGTAGAGGAGCCTCGACAGCTTAGTGCTGTTTCTCTGCTGGCTGCAATTTGGGGGATGGGAATTATGGAAAAGCAATGACACCAGCACCCCCCCCCCAAAAAAAAAAATGAAAATAAAAGCAGGCTCATGGCAAGGAGAAGAGGTGGAACCTTTTCAGATTTCCACAGGTCAGTGTTTGGCTAACAGCGGTGACTGAAGAAAACAAAGTAGTTTTAAATTACAGGAGTTCTCTTCTCTAGTAAAAAATCCCAGAGAAGCACTTACAACTGCAGGGATGGTATTTAACACCATTTAAAACTAATTAGTGTCCCCTGGAATAAGAACTACAGTACACACAGAAACTGACGCCACCAGCTCACTAAGGAAACAGTGAACATCATCAGAAACTGAGCTTGGTGTGTGTCTCCTCGTTGTTTAAATGGGAATTGTAAATGTATTTCCGCCATTGTTCAAATTTGCTAGTCAACTTCACCCCTGATCCTACTGAAAGCAGAGAATCAATCCAGTTTTGCAGCCTGTTTTCAAATGAAAAGTGGCAGAAGAAAAAGTTGTTTCAGGGATGTGGCTGGTGGCAAGCATGGGCTGTGGGTGAAGACAGTGCCGGATGTGTCGAGGCTACAGGAGACATATATTTCATTTGTACATGAGTGGGTTGTAGGCACTGTATTATGAAGCATATGTAAAATACATATTTCTTATTGCTGATCAGCTGTAGAAATGAGAAGGAAATAACTTGCATTGGCAAATACATGTTTATCTTGGAATTTTATGATCTTTATGGAGCCAAACCACTAAGTTTATATAGTAGAGCAGTTTTTTATGCTGTATCAATAAAATTGCACAGTTATGGTTCTTTGTAGTCTAAATTTATGCTTTTTAATCGTCCAGGTGCTTGGAGTTAGGAAGGCCAGGAGAAGTAGTTCACTGTGACACGTTGTGGTTGATGCATTTATAAGTAATTCTTTAAAATATGTATCATAACCTTCCTGGTCTTATTCAAAGAAGGCTTTTTTATTTAGGGTGCATTGTAGAAAAGAATGAAAATTTAGACTCTTAATTCTGTACCCTTTATGTAAAGTATATTAACTCTTAAATATTTTATATAAGTGACATAAAATACTATGCTAAGAATGATTTGTTTAATATTATTTCAAGTAAATCATATAACTGCACCCAGAGATTTAGGTTAATAATTACATACTGAATTGCTGCTCATATTTAATTCAAGATTTCTTCATTTTATGCGATAACTTGTAATTCTAGTTTATAAGAGGAGGTTTTAAAACTTTCACCTAAGCTTACATTATTTGACAATCATACTTTCTATGGAAGAAAGTGTTCGACTCTGCTGAAGATGTAAAGAGAATTAATACAACAGTGTCTCCACCACATTCATTGTGTATGTAGTGACGAAGGTCAGTCCTGAGCGGATCTACCCAGATTGCATCGTAGAAGCGGCACAAAATTTGTCAGGGGATTCTCCAAACTTAGCAGACACAACTCCAGACTGTTTTGCATGGTACTGATGTTCATGACAAAAGTATGACAGTTACTACTGTGAATGTGCCCACTTTGCTTAAAAACAAAAAGGAGTTAGTACTGAGCAAAGAGTAGACTCTCAACAGTGGATGTCTACTCTGGGAGAGGTGTTTAAAAAAATAAATGTAATTCACCCACATGCAGAAATTGTTCCCCTTTCTTGTGATACCAACAATTAGAAACTAGACACACAGCAGATTTCCTGCACTGGTGTATCACTGAGCATCTCATCTGAGTACATTTAAGAACATTACTATTTAAAGTTATTTTTGACATAGTTGGGAGTCACATCTGCTTAGAACGTTAGCTATCATTCACTCCTGTTTTTTTTATTTGTTTTTTTCTTTTTGAAATCATGAGACTAATTTTAAAAAATGACTTTTTGAAAACAGTGATTTGACAGTTTAGACAGCATTGGATTTCTAAAACTATATCACACACACACACACACACACACACTTAATATTGGTATTCACCTGATCTTTGCATGGAATTCTGGGAACAGATTGGCAGCTATTCACAAAATCATTTTCACATTTTCAGTAATATGCTTTATTACTGAAGATGACTCTGGACTATATAGTTAGGATGGACATTTGGCCTCAGATCTTATGTCAGTACTTCATTTAAAATGACAGCATTAAAATAGTTTGGATGTCCAAGTCATATAAGAAGCCTTAAAGGAATCTTTGTTTGCTGCTGACATCAATGGCTCTACTTATGTGAAGGGAAGTCAGGGTCCCTGTATAGATTCCAGGAAATCTGCACACACTTACCCATTTGTTTTTCTAGACTGGCTATGCTAATACTGAATATCCCAGCTCCCAAGGGAAGAGTCACAATGTGCCTGGGTAAACTCTAGACTCCCTCTTTGTGTGTGTGTGTGTGTGTGTGTGTGTGTGTATGTTCGCACATATTTGTAATCTTGAGGGATTTTCATCTTGGGCACCTTAATTCTTCTCTTGTCCGGGTTGCCCTTACATTACTTTTTGACCCACCTTTTCTCTTCTTTACTCCTTGGGTCTTGAGTATTTTGTGAATTATTGCTATCATTGAACCTTCTTCAGCAGAAGATAGAGTGCATCCATCTTTCCTTGAGGAAACAGATCTTGAAGTTTGCCTGTCTTTGGCTGAATACCACAGCACTTTGCAAATACTGTAGTTTTGTTCTAGCACTTAATTGCCATGCTGTGAGATTCTTCCACTTATATTTTCTTCTCCTTCTTTGGCAGATTTTGAGTTGAGTAACAAGACTGGGCTTTTGAAATTGTAGCTCAGTCTACAGTTTCAATTGGTGACTGCAGGTTGAAATGAACTATAAGTGAATGAAAGAATAAAGTTCTAAAAATGAAAGATATTAATTGCAGTCAAGAAATACTGATGAGTCACTTTGGAAAAGCAGTCACCTTCTACTTTCTCTTCTATGAGAAGATGAATACCACTCATAACCTTTCCTATTTCATTAATGTATTGTTGATGTCAGAGACTGATCTCCAGGGCATTCTAATAATGCTTTGAAAAGAACAAGAGGAATACAGGCAACTTACTTAGTATTATTATTCCACCATTTTTATGTGGACATATGAACGGTAACCATGACTTGTTAGGTATTACCATCTAGAAGATAATGATAATAAAATTGTACGTTTCTCTGCTCATATCTCTGTGCATCTCTTCAACATCTTGCTATAGTCATAGCATTTCCAAAAAACTTTCCTTGCAGAGCTTGATAACACACACACAAAATAATGCTTACTTGTATTTTAACTCTAAATTAGGAACTATACATATTATAATGGCAGAAAATTATGAAAAAATGAAAAATGCTAGCCCATAAATGCTGATTTTTTTTCCTTTTTTCAATTTTAGAAATTTACCAATTTAGGAAATACTTCACATATGCAGTGTTTATGAAAGAAAATCTTGCAGTGTGGTTTTTATAAGCAAATGGTTCATGATACTGAGAGACTTGAAAAGTAAGTGAAGTGTGCCTTCATGTCAGGCTTGCACATATAAGGCAGGCAGCATGCGATTCAATAGGTCTTTGTGACTGCTGCAGATAAATGTATTAAAATTATGTTGCCTCAGAAATTAAGGTAGGCGTTTTCCCTAATGGTTGAGCTCCATGCATCCTTTAATTTATTGTATTTCTCAGTTTAAGGGATTATATTGTTAGTCATTTTTTGAGATAGTTATTTTGTGAAATACAGTTTCTTTTAGAATTAACTTGGTCTGTATTGCCTATAAAAGTCAACTGGCTCTTGAATCAAGAATTAGTGTAATTAAAAAACAAATTTCCTGGGGTTTGGAGATAGCTCAGTCAGTAAAATATTTGCCACATATGACCTGAATTAAATCCCCAGGAACCCTAATAAAAAGCTGGGTTTGGGGGGGTTTTAAATCAAGAACTGGGGAAGTGGAGATCTAACGATTCCTAACCTACGTGGAAAGTTTACATGCCAATGAGAGATGCTTTGTCAAAAAAATAAAAAGATGGATGACTGTCTTGATGAATAACATCTGAGGTTGACCTCTGACCTCTACATGCACATATACACATGCACCTTCCCCAAAAATTACACACACACACACACACACACACACACCCTCTTTTTAAAAATAACATGTGCTAGGCTTTCAGATTATGAATCCAAAAGATCATAATCTTTTAGCTATCTTTTCATCTGTCCTTTGACCTGAAAATGATATCACTAATATATTTTTAATTTAATTTATTTTTACATTTGTAATACTTTGTAATGCTTATTTCTCAGGATATAAGAAAAAATTATATTGAGTATAAAAATAAGGAATGAGACTAATGATTGAGTATTTTAGTTTCTATCAATATGAAAAGTTCTCAATTCAGTTTCCCAATGTATTTTTAATGTATCAGAGGTATATTTTCTTTAATTAATATTAGAGATACATTAAAATGTCTAGATTTGTTGCTTCATTGAAGTGAAAGCAGAAGTTTGATGTGCATGGAGCTGAGTTTATAGAATGACTCAGTCATCTTTGACAAGTAACTAAACTTGACTCATTAAGAAGCTGGGAATTACACCTGCGATAATAGAGTTGTATTCAATGAGATTGTACCTATCGATACTTAGCACATTTTTCACGTTATGTTAGAACATTAACAAGTGTTAGTATTTTTTTTCTCTGTCAATATTCTCCTTTTGGTGGTTCAAAACAGAGGGTATTTTTTTTATTGAAACTCATATAGTTCAGAGATTTATGATTGTAATAAAATATTCTTCTAATGTGATTAACACATTTTATAATATTTTTATAATTGTGCACAATAATAGACATGATGATTTAGGTGCAAGATAAAGCTAACACCCAGTGTTAAACTGAATCTGCCTATTGGTCCATATGTTTTCTTTTTTTTTGTTTTGTTTTGATTTTACCTACATTGGTGGTTTGCATTGGTGTTGGGTCCCGTGGAACTGGAGTTACAGATAACTATGAGTTGCCTTGTGGGTCCTGGGAACTGAACCCCAGTACTCTTGAAGAGGAGTCAGTGCTCTTAACCACTGAACCATCTCTCCATGCCCCTGGTCCATATGTCTTCATTGTTGGTGCTGCCTTTTGTCTTTTAGTGTCTATAGAAAAGGCTGGACGACACTTTACTGATTGTTCTTACTAGGAATATCGAGTAGACACTAGGAAAAGTGATAACACCTAAGATGTTAGGCAGGCTGCAGCTGGGGCATCAGCTGCCATCTTGCTTCGTGTGTGTGTGTGTGTGTGTGTGTGTGTGTGTGTGTGTGTGTGTGTGTAAAAGAGTAATACCATTGGTTTAGAAACATTCTTTCCTTAGTTATTTATTGACGTACAAATATTTATTTCAAGGCTACGTGTATGCTGAGTACTTGACTGTAATATGTTGTGTGTGAAATTCTTTCTTTAGTGAATGTAGCCCTGTAAGAAAAAAAAACAAAAACAAGCACACAAACAACCCAAACAAGCAAGGAATTCTGTTGAGAATTTTAGGAAAAGTTTCTATTATTTCTATGTGGATATGGTTGAAATTCTGAATGAGCAAAACACAATTCAAACAAATACTGTGAATTCTAATGTATAAAGTACAGCAGAGGAGTTGCTTCCCTTTATGATAAATAGGCCATCAACATGTACAGCATGGAAGTCTTACAAACTATGCATTGTAAGTGAAATAATTTTTCACTGGGACACATTTTCATTAAGGTTTAAAATCTGCTTATAGTACAGTATTGTTCCTTACAGCTGCAGTGGTTTTGATTGTTGAGTGCTATTTATATAACATCAGCATGTGGAATTCTGTTTATCTGGTTGTTTATCCTATCTTTAAAATTTTCTTGTTACACATTCATTTCAAAGATTCTCTTTAAATCATGGAGATTTTGAAATCCCTTAAAACTCTTATTCTTTAAATAATCATAGGGAATTGGTAATATTTTAGATGTAATTATTTGAACTTGTCTATGAATTTAGGACATTTAATAAAGGACCATTCAGCCTCATGAGTGTGTATACATTTTGAATTCAATGAAGAAAAGACAGCATCTTTATATTTCTGCATTGATGGAGGCATGACTAATACTTCAAATAGATCAAGCTAGCGGTGTATGACTCATCTCAGCCTGGAAAGCTGTCCTTTGGATATCTTTGCTTATAAGCAATCAAGCTATTTAAGTTAAATTGTTTCCAAGTATTTTAAATTTTGCTGCATTGTACAAAATGAAAATTATATTTGGAGGTTTGCCTTGCAAAGGAGCTCTCTTCAAATGCCAAAGGATTCTCTTTCAAATCTGTTTCAAATCATTTAGAGGGAAAGTATGGCTTTGTTGGCATGACTTTTACTGAAGTATGACCAGTTTTAGTAGGACAATGAGTCCCTCTCCAACTTCTTACATATTCAAATATTTTTAAGAAATAAAGTGGATTGTTTTAAGTTTTTTTTTTTTTTTAAGACAGGGTCTCTATGTAGTTTGGAGACTGTTCTGGAACTCTCTCTGTAGACCAGGCTGGCCTGGAACTCACAGAGTTCTGCCTGCCTCTGCCTCCGGAGTGCTGGGATTAAAGGTGAGCACCACCATTGCCCAGCTTGTTCTAGTTTTTATTTGAAGATTTTCAACTTTTTTTAAAAGGAAAATTATAAAATGTTCTCTGTATAATTCCATTACATGCTCCATTTATAGTTAATCTTTAAGTTGTGATCCAAGAGTTCTATCATTATCCGAAAATAACCCAGCTTCCTAGTTATAAAAGATTGATCATTTATCGTCAGTTAGTAAATACAGTTCATGAAATAACAAATTCATAGGAAATACAATGTTTAAAACCAGTTGAATAGATAAGAGTTTTTTGTTAGGTCATACATGTTTGCTATAATCCCTCCACCTCAATTTAGCACAAACTAGAGTCATCTGGGAAGAGGAAAGCTCAGTTGAGGAGTTGTCTCCATCAGGTTGGCTGGTGGGCATGTCTGTGGGGGTATTTTCTTGGTTAGTGATTTATATGTGATGTCCTAACCCACTGTGGCTGGCACCCAACACTGGACAGGTAGGTGGCCCCAGTTGTGTAAGAAAGCAAGCTAAACAAAGGAAAAAGAAGCAAGCAAGCTGAGCTACCATCGGCAGCGAGGCAGCAAGCCCATATGGAATGCTCCTTGAGGTATTCTGTCTCCAGATTCCTGTTTGCGGTCCTTCTTGCCTTGACTTCCCTCATTGATGAACTATAACCTGGAAATATAAGAAGAAATATGCCCTGTCCTCCTCAAAGTTGCTTCTCTACAGTGTTTTATCGCAGCAATACAGAAAGCAAAGAAGAACACTGTCATTTAGTTTTGTATTTGAAATTACCTTATCAAATGGATGGTAAACAGTGTTTGCATTATGTGAAATGAAATCACTAACTGAGTGACCTAATCCTAAAATATAATATTCCCAGACTTTTTTTTAGATCATAGGTTTCTTTGGAAACTGAAAATTGTTTGGAAAAAACAATGGAAACTTGGGCATGGAAATGGTATTTGAGTGCCAATGGGACAAGATTACAATGTTTTAAATACATGTAGACATTAATCACAAAGCAAAGGGAATTTGGACTCCAGCAGAGAAAGTTATAAGGGTGAAAAGACTTTTTGAAAATTAATATGAGTAAATGGTAAAGTGACACAGAAAAGCTTGCCCTTCTGAAAAAATTTTCCCAATGATCCTTTTCAGGCAAATTTTTGAAAACAAACTGATAAATTTTGGAAAAATACCTTCATTTCCACACTTGCATGTCTAAAACATAATCATTTTATTTATGTTATACACTTTGAATGTTTAAAGACTCTTTGTTTGGCTGAGCCTTTAATTGCAGCACCCAGAAGGCAGAGCCAGGCAGATCTCTGTTAGTTCGAGGACAGCCTGATCTACAGAGCCAGATCCAGGACAGGCACCAAAGCTACACAGAAAAGCCATGTCTCAAAAAACAAAACAAAACAAAACAAAACAAAAAAAAAAAAACAAAAAAAAAAAAAAAAAACAAAAAAAAAAAGAAAAAAGAAATAAATAAAAGGACTCTTTGTTTACAGAAATAAAGAAGTAAAGTGAATAAACATTTCATGTGTTAAAAGAATACAGCAAGCCCTCCCAATCAAGAAGTACAAGCTTATAGCTCTCTCTTGCAGG
Source organism: Peromyscus leucopus (assembly GCF_004664715.2). Taxonomy (NCBI): domain Eukaryota; kingdom Metazoa; phylum Chordata; class Mammalia; order Rodentia; family Cricetidae; genus Peromyscus; species Peromyscus leucopus. The sequence continues at coordinate 56,812,792 of NC_051084.1, forward strand.
CACTGCCTATTTGGGCAATGACAGTGTGAGGTGCATCCTATTTATACCAATATTGTGTGGCCTAAATAATATGATTTATCAAACAGGTAATATAACTGAAGAAAATGTAATGCACAGGGACCTGGAAGTCTTAGTAGTTTCTCAGAGTTTTTGGAGCACTTGAATCTAAGTCTCACATTCCCAGAATTCTAAGAAACTTTCACCATTGCCTAATTAATAAAACCTTCCTTTGAAAGTGTGTAATGGGAAGAATGCTTCAATTGACCATCACCATTGTCAGAATGTGCATCCAATAACATCTCTGTATCATGAAACAGCACAATCCTGAAGGCCTCTGATCAGACAATGATTAGAATCAGAATTACGATAGGACTGCCATAAAGAATTCATTGGTTCCATTCATTAGATTACGGTTCTGTTTTGGCATGTATTTAATTTTGGTATGGATGGTGATATATTTACTGAAATACATTTTTTAGTATCAATTTGAGTTAAGCAAACTACGTATAAGAGAATGTGTCTCAGGTTCATTTTGTCTGTGTGTCTAGGTTTCCTAAGATGATCTATCTAGTACAATTAATTTTCTATTAGTATCTGAGAAAATCTGTGGTTTGGGGAATCCTGCCTTTTCAGTTGTTTTTCTTTTTTTAATCTAAGGAGACCTTGAGGAATGACCACTCTGAATGGGAGATTGGGGAGGTGAGGGTGAATGCTCTTTCTTTGTTCCTGGTTTGGGTTACTTTGGGTGGGCTCCGTGCCTCAGCTGAAGACAGCAGTGACTGCTGGGTAGCCTCTCCTCTTGAGGTTGTGTGGTCCCCGTCTCCTTATCACTTAGACCTACTGTTAGTTATGGCCTTGTCATTGTCTAGCATGACCTGTGCCTTCCTTGCTTCTCACATTACCTTACCAGAGGACAGGCTGTTGCTTCCTGCAGCTCTTCAGAGGTGGTGCACAGCTGTGGTAGTGAAGTGGTCTCTTAAAGCCTCTGAGGTTGATGGGAATCCAATGCTGACTTTTCATCCTTCCCTTCAATGTGCTAAAGGATTAATAAAATAATTAATCCTTTGTGGATTGGTACATTGATCACTCAAAGTGCATGGAGAAATAATAATTGTCATTTAACTGCTTTTTTTTTGAAAGCTCAAATGCATAGTAATATTATAATCATACAATTATTAGTTCAACCTGAGCATCTTTTATATGTTATTCTTAATCACTACTCTTATATTCTCTTAATGTCTTTCTGTATTTATCATCTGGTTTGTTGATTATCTAGCTCACGTATAGACAGTTAAGAATAAGTACCATTTTGTGTGTTTTAGTGTATGGGATGTGTGTGTGCATGTGAGCTAGGGCACACACATGCTGTGGTGCACTTGGTGGAGGTCAGAAGGCAGCTTTCAGGACTTAATCTCCTTTTACTGAAATCTGAGGATGGAATTTAGGTAGTTAAGCCTGTGCAGCTACTGTGATTTCCCGCTGACCATCTCACCCAGCCTCGGTGTTTTAATGTTAGCGTGAACGTGGGACATTTAAAGTTTCACAGACATTTGAAGAAGACATTTCTGGGGATGACAAAGAAAATCAAATTGCTTCAAGATTTCAAAATGAAATGAAATTGCTGAAATAGGAAATCAGTTCTAATGTGATGTCATTGAGAAAATGGAAAGATAAAGTGAAACCAGAATTTCAGGTGTTAATTCAGTTTTATTTTGCACCTTGGTCTTACTGTGGCCCTCAGAGTACCACAAAAGCAAAAACACAATTTCCTAAACTTCTTGGTTATGTACAAAGCTACAATAAAACTTCCTAGTTTTCCCTTAAAGTTTAGTAAGAATAGCATATTTATTGCTTCTTTCATGTTTAGCCATTAACCCTTTTTCATATATAGTAAGGGACATGAAAAGAAAAATAATTGACTTTTCTTTTTCTAAGTTTACTCATACAGCTTTATGAGTGTTTGTGAATTAGAATAGACTACATACTGGGAAATATTTTTAAATTGACTACTCAAAAAAATAATGGTGATATGGAAAGGAGGGCACCTTGGGAGTGCAAAATCTGTTTACTTTATGTAATCTTTCCACATTAATCTGGCAAGCTTTCAAAAACCTGCTAGTGCCCCGCAGACTGAGGAATTTCTGTTGACTTTGGCTTCCCAGAGAGGTCAGCCTCCTTCCAGATCTTTCAGCCTGTGGTCAGCCACTTTTGGCTGGCCTCAATTTTTATAATTTAAAAGCTAAACAGTGTATATGGCTTAAGTGACAAAGAATGCCTAAGAAATTAATACAGTATAGTGGACCTTTATTTTTAAAAAGCTTTAATTTCAAATATGTAATAAAATAGCTAGAGAGCAGCTTTTAAAATTGTATGTATATTAAAAATCTACTCACCTGGAAATATGTGACTTTTTATCCCTTTGTGGTTTCCTTGGAATTTTGTAATGACCATATGTTGGTGTTGAATTGCTTGTAAAGGGCATAAATGAATTCTAGGCATAATAAATAGTTCATGTGGTGGCCTCTGGTCTCTGTCATGAGACCACAGAAACCACAAAAATGGAGCAATGATATTATAGAGTAAAAGTAGTTTCTCTAACTGACAAAACCAATGAAGGCAAGAGAAAGAAGTAACGGCAGACAGTGCTGTCAGACACAATTTTACCTCAGCATCAGCAATATGCACTTTTCTTTAAATAAAAGTCAACATACCAAATATTAAAGGAACAACCAAAACAAGTTGTTTAGTTGAAGCAATTAGAAGGCCTAGAGTCCTGCTAGTTAGTCCCTCTCAGCTCCCTGTGCTGGTCCCAGAAGCAACTTCATTTGAAAAGGTATTGCAGTGTCTCAGCCTGCTTAGGGCAGAATTTGGAAGGGTTAGTACTGTGCACATCTGCACATCTGTAAAACTACTTCCATGTCACAATCACCAAGAACACGTAAGAACCGCCATTGTGTTTTATTATGCTCTGTGTAGAATAGAATCCATAATCTACCTAGGATCCTATGACCCACACATCTGTTCTGACTCCTTTCCATACATGTTTCTCCCCACATAATGTGCTTGCTACTCAGGTTTATCTGAGACTAACCTCCAGCAGTTGCACCACCCTGCAGCCCCGTGTGTGTGTGTGTGTGTGTGTGTGTGTGTGTGTGTGTGTGTGTGTGAGATGATGTTTAGACCTACTGAAGGGTGTGACATCAGTGTTCTGTCACGTCTCCACCAAGTGTCATCTAGTCTAATTGTCCCTATTGTCTCCTCTCAAGCATCAGTCCACCAAGTCATTTCAAGGTTTGCTTGGCAAAGCATTATGGTGCTGTGGGATGGTCTGTATGTCAAGTCACACTGATTGGTCAATAAATAAAACACTGATTGGCCCGTGGCCAGGCAGGAAGTATAGGCGGGACTAACAGAGAGGAGAAAAGAAAGAACAGGAAGGCAGAAGGAGTCACTGCCAGCTGCCGCTATGACCAGCAGCATGTGAAGATGCCGGTAAGCCACAAGCCACGTGACAAGGTATAGATTTATGGAAATGGATTCATTTAAGCTGTAAGAACAGTTAGCAAGAAGCCTGCCACGGCCATATAGTTTGTAAGCAATATAAGTCTCTGTGTTTACTTGGTTGGGTCTGAGCGGCTGTGGGACTGGCGGGTGACAGAGATTTGTCCAGACTGTGGGCAAGGCAGGAAAACTCTAGCTACATTATGGGATAGAATCCATGGGAGGTTTATGTCAAAGGTGAGATCCCCTCTTTACTCTGTTTCATTGTAGTCAAAGAAATAACCTCCCGTGACCTACATGCCATGAGACACTGCTTTTAGAGCAGTGATTCTCAACCTGTGCATTGCGACCATTTGGGCAGCTCTATCTCCAAAAAGATTTACATTAAGATTCATAACAGTATCAGAATTACAGTTATGAAGTAGCAACGAAAATAATTTTATGGTTGGGGGTTACCACAGCATGAGGAACTGTAGCTGAAAGTTTTCCTGTGCTGGCCCAGCACCAAGGTCCTACAGCCAATTATAAAATTCCTGTGTCCAGTGTGGTCCCGCAACTGCTCAGACCCAAGTAAACACATAGAGGCTTATGTTAATTACAAACTGTATGGCCTAATGGCTCAGGCTTCTCACTAGCTAGCTCTTACATCTTAACCCATTTCTATAAATCTATACTTTGCCACATGGCTCATGACTTACTGGTATCTTTACATCTTGCTTCTCTTGATGGTGGCTGGTAGTGTCTCTCTGCTCTTCTTTTTCCTTCCTCTTTCTCTAGTTGGAATGTCCCACTTAACCTTATTCTGCCTCACTGCTATGGGATGTTTTGTATGTTAAATGTGTTGCTCTGATTGGATCAAGAGATGCTACCAGCTGCAGCCATGAGTACCAACATGTAAGATACTGGTAAGCCACAAGCTATGTGGTAAGGTATAGATTTATGGAAATGGGTTAATTTAAGATGTAAGAACTAGATAACAAGAAGCCTGCTACGGCCATACAGTTTGTAAGCAATATAAGTGTCTGTGTGTTTATTTTATAAGTGGACTGTTGGACTGCCAGGGCTTGGCAGGACCTGGAGAGAAAATTCTCCAGCTACAATGTCACTATTGGCTAAACAGCTTTATTTATCAACCAATCAGAGCAACATATATTCACAGCATATAGACTGACATCACCCATCAAGGAACTGTATTAAAAATTTACAGCATTAGGAAGGTTGAGAACCACTCTGCCTTAGCATATGGAGCCTGATAGTCTGTATTTGAGAGAGGACACTATGGTTGTCCATTTTTCTAGTTATCTAGATTTAGGCCTCTTCTCACACGACTTCCAGCCATAAATCCACCTGAAAACTTACATTACTGTAAGCATTTCTCTTGTTCACGTACTGTTTTTCTGTGACAAACATGAATACTCATCTCAGACACATTTAACTCTAATATAACTCATCATTTTATTATCTTTTTGTGCATTCCTGTCCTCAGTATGTGGATGTACAAATATGTGTGAGTATGTGCATGTATAGGCCACAGGTTGATGCTAGGTATCTTCCTTGATTGCCCTTCCCCTTATACATTGAAGCCAGGTCTCCTGTTGACCTGTGAGCTCACAAATTTTGATTGGCTATCAAGTCAGCTTGCTCCAAGGATTCCCTGTTTCTACCTCCAGAGGACTAGGATTGTAGCCGGGCTGCTTGCTGTTCATGCTTGACATTTACATCAGTTCTGGGAATTGAACTCTGAGCCTTGTGTTAAGTGCCAAGGCTTTTATGAGATGATTTATCTCCTCAGCCCCCAATTATTTATATAAAAATCTATAAACAGATTACATTGTGGTAGATAACATTCTGACTTTCTTTTATATTATTTTGTTAAGTTTCAGTTAGTTGCAAACTGATATTTTTAGTTCTCTGATTATTTACTCACAGTGCCTATCTCTGATTGAAGACATTTTATTAAAGCAAAACCAAAAACATTATTAGTACTGCAATTCCATTGATACAATTAGATGATTGGAATATCATTACTGTTCTACTCCACATAGTTCCAGACATAGACTGTTTGGGCATGTTATTGGAATTGTATTTATATACGACTAGTTTTTGCATGGGATTATTTGAATAGCTCTATCCAATCACTTATAAACAAAGGTAATAGCATTGATTTCTTTGCTGGAGTAAAGCTATGAAGTCTCTTACTTCTGGTATGCAAACTTGCATATAGTGAAGGGGCTGTCACATCAGCCCGAGTTATTAGTGGGTGAGAAGAGATCTCACTTTGAACCTTGATCAATCTGTGATGGCCAAGAATCATGGAATTGATCTTTGTGGCTTAATACACAGGGTCCGATTGGTGTTGTAGCTTAACCTGACTATTACGATTCAGGTAATGACCATCTGAAAAGGACTGTGGAAAAATCATGGTGATTGTATTCAATGGTGCTTTGACTTCTTGTTAATGTGTTAAATAATCCAAGGTAGTTGTGTGATGACCATGATCTTGTACAGTATTTGAGGGAAGGATCTAACACATATGTAACACTGTGTGTGCTCTGGAGGTGGCTGTGTTTGCCCTTTATGTCAATGTCACTCTGAAATTCACTTTTCATTTATCAGAATAGTCTTTCCTAGCTTTTAAAGAGCTAATCTTAAATTTGCTATGAAAAAATCTTGTCTTCTAAAGAAACCATTCGTTAATTGTTGTATATTTATTACGCATGGTACTGGACTTCCTAAGAACATCCTCATAAAAGTACTTAATGCTCTTTAGTCATACATGCCCCTCAAGCCACAATTCTTTTTCCTGTTAGGCCCCTGATTCCTGTAGACAGGGTGACTTATTTTATGTCATACACATGCAAGATTTTATGTATCTATATAAAATGTAGGAACCACAAAGGAAAGAAAACATGGTTTTTGTCCTTTTGATACTGACTTAATTTGCTTTATATGATAATTTTCAGTTGCATTTATTTTTTGAAAATTATGTAATTTTCCTTCTTCATAGTTGAATATATGTCATAAATGACATATGAAATAAAATGCCATAAATGACATTTTGTATTTATACCACATTTCCTTTGCTGATTTTTCTACAGATCGATGCTTAGTTTGAGTCCATGCCTTAGATATTGTGGATAGTGCCTCAGTACGTATCAGTCTTCAGGATTTGTTGATTTAGAGTCCTTTGGGTAAATATGTGGGGAATGGTATAGCTAGGTCATATGGTAGATTTGTTTTTACTTTTTTGGAGGACTCTCTCTACTGACTTATCGTGTGTGACTCGTATTTGAAAAGTTACTTGAAACTGTCTGTGTCTTAACACTAAACTAAGCAAAGGATATTGTTATCCTTTGATGAGTCATTATCGCGGCCTAGTCAAGTGAAAACTGTTCCCTCTAGACTGGTGGTTTCAGTTGCAACTTGTTCTGTTCTCTGAACCCTTTCTTTCTGCTCATCTTCCTTTCTCCACCTTATTTTCCCTTCCTCCCTTTGCTCATTCTCATTCCTTTCTCTCTCTGTTCTTTGACTTTTCAGTAAATACGCAGCGGAGGACCTAGAGATGTTGATCCATCGATTAACCATGGTGACAGTTTACACAGCCTCTGTTATTAATAAATGTTGATGGTTTTTGTACACAAATATTTCTATAGAGGTTCCCCGGGAGTTGGTAATCACTTAGCAAGCACTGCTTCATTAATCCTAGCAATTTTCGTGTGAGGCTAATTATGTAGCGTTAATTAACCACCCCTTTGAGTAGGTGGGTTTTTTGTCAGGGAAGTATTCTTACCTCCCCTGAGAAGTGGGAGCGAAAGAGGAGGCTGGTGTGAACTTTTAACAAGCCTAAGGGTTGTTTCTTGGGAAGAGAATAGTTCTCACTTGATAGCGGAGTGTTGTCAAGCTCAGGTCTAAGGTCTGCTCCTCCTTTTCCTGGTTTTCATATTTTCAAAACATGCAGGTTATGATATACTCATTAATTATAAGAGGGACACTCCAGGGGTCAGAGGAGAGTATATAATCCACTGGACAACTGAGAAATTAAAATAGAAAGCAAATATATTTTGCTTTTCCCCCTTGATGTTTTCTGAAGAAAATCCAGGGGTGGAGCCAAGTGCTTCTGTTTTGACATGTGAGTGCATATGTGATACACATGAATACACATGTGTTCACATATATTTTAAAACTGTGTGGCATCGCCTGCATCTGTATAATAAGAAAAGACTAACATTTTCCAATAGTTTGAGTATATCCTCTGTGAAGTTGCACTTACTGACTTCTAAATATACTCGCCTTTAGAGAATGTAGTGAAGCTAGACAGAAGTGAAAATAATATTTGAAAAATTTTGAAAATTCTCTTAGAGTCTTTCTAATAAAGAAAGAAAAAAATAGTTCATGGATTTCCTTCAATATCAAAGATGATAGATTTTACTTTGGACTTAAAAATCTGCCTTTTGTCAAGGAGTTTCCTAAAATCTGAAGACTGTTCTCTGTTTAAAACCACAACCACCTCCATTGAGAGTTCAGAAGAAGTCACACATACCGTGTATGGAAAATCAGAGAGTATCTAATTCCCTTCAGCCATTGGTTGTTCTGGAGGAGAATTTTATGTTCTAGAGTGCACAGACTCCAAATCTGTACTCTCAGGTTCATGCTTTAGCTCTTCCTTATCAAAGTTGATTTCAATAGTAAGCAAAATTTGTGCAAGAGACGTTTCATAGTGTTCAGAGTCAGATTGCCCCGATTCCACTCCTGCTTCCTCATTTCTGGCCCTGTGCACTTCAGAGTATTATACATCTTTCTAAACTTCAGGGTTTCTTACCCTCCGTGCTCACAGCGGATAATCTTAGTGTAGAAGTCGGGAGATGGAGCGAGGCAGTTCTTGATGCTTGACTGTGTGCACATGGGATGCTGTCAATGCCTGAACTATGCAGTGCAGACTCAGTAAATGTTATCAATTAGGTGATCCCAAAGCACTTTACTGTGCTGGAGATTTTGCTACAGCAAATGAAATTTTGATTCCTAATAAAAAGTAATCCATTTATTTAACAGGCCCCAGAGAAATTAAAAGTGTCTCCTGGAGTGTTCAGTATATGGAAATGTGTTGCTTATATTCTTTCTTTCCTCTGTTGCTGAGAAAGCTGTGAGTTAAATTGACATACCTGTTTTCCATTACTCCTCATTTGAAAGAGGAGCTATTCTGTTCACAGCATCACTATTCTTTTCCTTTGAAAATGAATTAGTCAGTGATAATTACATTAGCCCATGAAAGCAACTTTATCTTCTGAGTACTTTTCCTGTCAGGTGTATGTCCAACTAGTCTAGGCCTTTCTTGATAGTGTTTGATTTAAGTGGGCCATTTTACTGGTTCTATCAAGGTAGAATCTCAGGACTAGTACACGTCTTAACATGAAGCCAGCTGTCACTTCTGTCTCTGAGTTCCATCCATCTTGATCTTTCTGAAGAGTGAATTTCCCTTGAAAAGTCTCTTATTTCTGCCTCTTCCCTAACATTTGTTCTTAGGCTTAATTAAGGAAGATAGTAATAAAATGTAACTGTGCATTTGGTTTCCCAAGTGATCAACTCGTTTGCTTCCTATTTAAAAACAAAACAAAGCAAAAACTTTATTTTTGTGTGATGTCACAAGCACAAAATCCAGCCAGAAACACATCACCAGCTTCTTAATTCTCTGGTCTTTTAAGAGCTCCTGGTTAGAAGCTGAGAAACTGCCCTGTGGATGAGGCCTTGCCTATGGCTGGCAGCTTTCAGCAAGACCTCTGTGACTCATAGGATTCTATGACATGGAGACCAGAATGCACATAAATGCCATTTGGGAAATTTAAATCAGTGTCCAAAAATGTTGCTATTATTATCATCATTACTAACATAAACCTGTGTATTTCATTTCATGTGTTTGGTTCATTGGTGTGCGTACTTTGAACACAATAGCCTTCTCCTGTGATGGTATCATAAATTGCATGGTTTTCAATATACTTGAGACTCTTCAAGAAGATTTATGTGTTGTTAGGACAGTTTTAGTTTCTTTATATCAATGTCAGGGGGTAAGAATTTTGACTTCACATGGAGACATTTAACTGTGTGCTTGCTCTATCTCTGGGAATCAGGACAGTGTGTTTTATATTAGTGCACACTTTCTGTCCTTTCAAAGCAGGGTCACATGTATGTACTTTCCTTTTTTTTTTTATGTCTATACAAGACAAAACACAGTTAATGCATAGGTATTCTCCTAATTTATTTTTAAGCAATGTAAACCTTAAGATTTAGGCTTCTTCCAGTAAATGAGGCATGATGACTTTGGTTTTATTCATGTTCAGCTTCCCTCCCCGGTAGAGAAAGATCGGAAATTTAATGAATCATTTCACAATGAGCTTCCACTCTTACATAAACCAGACAAGCAGCTGAAAAATAAAGACGTCCTTTCTTTCCTTTGGATTCTTCACAAAGTCAAGAGTTAGTACTAGAGGAGAGTGAGTATAGACGATCTCATCAAAATTCTGTCCTGACTACTAGGAATTGTAATGTTACAGAAATACATTGTCTAGGAGGCAAAGACTACATACTAAACACCAATCTCTGTGCCATATGAAGCAATGAAAATTTATATGTGTCTCTGTTTAAGGAATATCAATTTGGTAAATTAGAGTCAAGCTTCATGAAATTTGTGGAGTATTGTTTTTAGAAGTTAGTCCTCAAAAGAGTACATACAAGAATCTGTTTTCTAAAGGACAAAAGTAGGACTATTTTAGAGAAATAATTTGAACTATTCATACTAATTTAATCTATTTATTGATAGAGTAACAGTAAATTTAGAAGCTAAACAGAACATCTGCCTCTTTCTACTGTTGGAATGCTCAATTTTTGAAGAGTTTTAACAAACCTAATCACTTCATAAACATCTTGTTGAAGCCTGTAGTTTTATGCCTTTGAACACATGCTGCAATATTAATAGGTGTGTTTATGTTCAGCATTTTTCAAAGACAAATTTGAAATGAACTATTCTGTTTTCTCTCAACTTGCTGAAATCAAGCAATATCAGCTTAACATTTATTTTGACTAACTAGAGATACAAATAGGTGATACAGCTGTCCTTTTGTGCAATAAATGTTTATGTTTACCAGGCAGCACATGAGCGATGGTTAGCACAGTGAATCTGTTAGCAGAAATTTCTTACTTGCAGTGGCTATTGTAAAGAGAATCTAAATGAAAGAAAACGGTCCCCTAAGCCTGTTTATTTCTTTGAAAAACTGTCTACTTATATGTTTTGCAATATGCCCGTGAATCCCTTCCTGTGTGTGGGAGCCCCATGAGAGGTACTTACTAAGTTAACTTTTATTGTCCACATATGAAAACCGTGACACAAAGAAGGGGCAGAGCTGAATTCAACCATATGTTCTTAATCTACCCTTCTGTGGAGATAAATGCAGTCTAATACTTTAATAATTCAAAAGGTGCTCAACTTCTCAACCCTTTGTTGCTATGGGAAGTTCAAAAATGCAATGAAGTTTTGTTCTAAGCTTTCTAGAGTATATTTCTTCAACCATGCACAGCAGCTTTGGATTTCTAATCCTTCTTCCATTTTTTTTTTTCTTTCCTAGTGTGTAGGTTGTATTCCTCCATAGTAATAAAGGTGAAAGTGATTAAAATTTTGACCTGCTATTAGCATACAGAGCTCATGAATAGGTTTTAGTCATTTATATGAATTTTAAAGACTTTAGGTTTTTCATTAATGTAAATATCCACTTAGGTCTAAATGCAATCTATTTTGAATATTCTGTACTAGAAAAATATGAATGTTTTATGTTACGGGGGCAAAGACTTTGCTGTTTAATTGCTTTGAACTCCACTTAGCACCACATTAACACAACTAGGTGCTTAATCTGTTCTATAATTATAATTATAGAAGATGAAAATAAAATAGAACTACAATTACCTCTTCTTGTATAAAGTAATGATTTTAAGTTGTTAATATGTCATTTATAGTCGACAAAAATATAGTTAGTTCAGCATCTGTAATGGCAAAAGAAACAGGATATCTATAAAAAGAAATAGAGGTAAAAAGTTCATTCCTTAGCTGAGGGAATAGTTTATTTAATTTTTCTCTTTTAAATAATTTGTTAAGTTCATTTTACATCCCCAGCTTTCGTTTGGCTGGATACTGAAATTGAATACTATCTTATTGTGAAGAACAAAATAATTTTGGGTCATTCTTAATGTCAATTTAGGGATGGTCTTAATTGTAATAGCATTCAATTATTGGAAACCAATTTGATTCAAGCTCTCTACTTTAAATGTTAATGATTCACTGTGGTAGGGATATAAACATTTAAGAGAAAGCAATCAAAACAGTTATTTTTCTTCACAGAAAGATAGTTACTTATTTTATTTTAAGATTTTTAGAGACCATTTGTAGACCTTTGGCAGGCAAAAACTAAAATCATTATTTGAGAAGTACATTAGAAAAAGTTTTTATTTCCACTTCATTAATTTTATGTCTTTGAATATCTTTTCTATTTACACATGCTAAAAAACATATCCTCCAAGAAGTAAAATCTATTTTCATTGTAATTCAAATTTAATGTAATTTTGTATTCTATTTGGATGAAAACAATAACATATATCAATGATAATAATTATTTGTATATTTCATCATCAGAAGAAAACCCTATTTGAATAAATTCAGAATTCTTGTATCATGTTCATTATGTATAAAAATTTTTAGGTACATGCTTAAAAATATTTCAGCATTTGCAGAATTTAGCAGATTAAGAAGAATTTAGAAAACTATTCCAGAGCAATTTACTTGCTTTGAACATCTGGTTAACAGCTGGAGTAATGAAAGTCAACACAGCAGCGCCCATCTTTTACACTGATTCCCCCATGCACACACAAGCTCTGGGAAGGATTAACTACTGTTAAGTCTTGCTTCCTCTTTCCAGAGAGATTTCTTTACTAAAGGAAAGATTTTAAATTCTTAAGCACATCAGCTAAAATATATGGGAATTATGAATAATACTGATTAACCCCAGATTTCAATTTCATATAAATTCCTGGGAATGCTGTCTTTTAACAGGTGACATTAGCATGTTATGCTTAACTCTCTCTCTTTTCTTTTTGGAAAGTAATTTTTTTATTTTTTTATTATTAAGAAATTTTTTTATTCATTTTATATACCAATCACAGACCGCCCTCTTCTGTCCTCCTACCCCTCCAGCCTACCCCTCCAACCTACCCCCATTCTCTTGGTAATTCAGTGAACACACTTAACGCCCAAATGATATTGTGTCAATAGTTCCTGATGTATTCGGCTGCATCTACTTACTGAATTGACTAGTTGGTAAAGCCTGAGCTTACCCTGCTAAGGTGTTTAACATATTAGTTAGATTATAACTTTTGGGATGGGTAATATGTACAATTATCTAAATTCCAACATTTTACATTTTTACTGTTTCATGTGAATCTATATTTTATTGTCAATTATTGTTTTCATTTAGTGTGCTGATAAATCTGCAATGCATTCAATTGAAAATGTTGAAGAGATTCCCCCAGCTCAGTTCTCACTGAAAAACACTTCATTTTTAAAATAAATGTTATATGCACACTTACACCTCATATGGAATGTTAGAAACAGCTTATATGGATCAGCCCTTTAATTCACTGGTCAGCCAAAGTCACCCAAAGTGGTATTCCTTCCATTTAAATTGTGTTCCTGCTATTGAAATTTGTATGACTAAATAGGCATTTTGTATGACTAAAAAGTCATACTTAAAGATAGGCCTGAAAACCCCATGAAACCGAACCATGGTAGTCTTTCTGCCATGTGTCATCTCCAGTGATAAAACAAGCACAGATTGTTTTAGAATTGCACTTCTGTACTAATGCCATTTTGTAAGTGTTTTTCCAGGGGACTGGAGTGAGACGGTAAAAGCTTAGCAGGAAGTTAATTCAGTCAGGATGAGTCATAAAAGCTGTAGACAGAATATATGTACACAGTTTATGAAAAATGATGCTTGATAAGCAGCTGAAAGATCGTGCTTCTTGGTGCTTTCTTTTTTCCTAACCTAAGATTATTCTGTAAAGAACTATGTATATCTGCATGTAACAGCTCACAAAGGAACAGTTCTTGGTATGCAGACACTGTAGGGGTTCACCTTGACCTGGCTGCAGCCACCTTCAGTGATAACTGTCATGATTACTCTGGGCTGATTTTCCTGGAATAGTTTTTTCAGCGTGCTATATGCAATAAAAGGAAGAGTGGTATATGGAACTTTGTGACCAGACTCTGAAGCTGCCCGTGTCAGAAATATACTGCTGACACCTTTAACATTAGCGTGAGATAAAGCAGGTATTTAGTGGCCTGGATATGGTCACTTTAGTCCTGACTACTAGCTAAGCTCCCTCCGTTCTGAACTCCTAGCTGCATCCTGGTCTTGCCTGGGAGAACTATGATCTTTCACCGAGTGTCCAATGAAGGCATTTGTGATAGAAGTCGGAAGGAGTAGATACAAGTCATAATGAAGAGGGCAGAGATTGGATGCAATGTAAGCAAGCTGAATTGAAGCATCTGTGCTAGGGAGTAGGGATTCAGTAGACGTTGTGAACAGAGACTATTTCCCTTTATGTGATTGGTACTTAAAAATTTTAGAAAAAAGTGTGATTCAGCTGAGTAAGTGGTTAAGGTGATAGAAAATAAATATTTCATATTATTAAATAAGTTTTCTATGATGAAGAAAAACTTGAGGTGAGGCATTGAGTATACTTCAGTACAACCCTAAAACGAGAGGCTAACTCTGGGATCCTGAGAATTAAATAAAGAATGTTTGCTGAGAAATTAAAAGCTATGGCTTCCATGGCCAGGCCCCATGTGGAGCTCTGGGAGTCCACTGAGAGGGGGGGGGGGAAAGGGAGGGAGGGAGGGAGGGGGAGGGGGGGGGGGAGGGGGAAGGGGGGAGAGGGGAGAGGGGAGAGGGGAGAGAAAGAAAGAGGAGGGATTGTATGAGCAAGAGATGTTGAGACCATGATTGGAAAAAGCACAGGGACAAATAGCCAAACTAGTGGAAACACATGAAATATGAACCAATAGTTGAGAAGCCCCCATGGAACTGGATCAGGCCCTCTGGATAAGTGAGACAGCTGATCAGCTTGAACTGTTTGGGAGGCCTCCAGACAGTGTGACCTGGACCTGTCCTTGGTGTATGAGCTGGCTGTTTGGAGCCTGGGGCCTGTGCTGGAACACTTTGCTCAGCCTGGGTAAAGGGAGGAGGGGACTGGACCTGCCTTAACTGAATCTACCAGGCTGAGCTGAATCCCCAGGGGAGTCCTTGCCCTGGAGAAGGTAGGAATCAGGGGGTGGATTGGGGGGAGGGGGAGAGGAGGGAGGACAGGGGAATCTGTGGCTGATATATAAAATTAAATTAATTATAAAATTAAAAAAGAAGCTTGAAAAAAAGAAAAAGTTGAATTTTGTTTTGTAAACAAGTTGTATTTTCTGTTCAGTATATAATTTTTACTGCTGTAATTCATCATTCCTATTTTACAATCTTGTAAGAGTGCTTCCTGATTTCTGAACAAAGTTTTCTCTCTTTTTAGATTTTCAAAAACTCTATGGTTTACCAAATGCTTATACACTTAATTATAAATGATACAGAGTCCATTTCATTCCTTGAAAAAGTCCATGTGCGTGGTTTTTTTTTTTTTTTTTTTTTTTTAACTATTTTTGGAATTTTAAATTTGAGGTTGATCAGATAAATTTTTTTTTCTGGACCAAGAAATCATCCTCGTGGCTAATCAATAGTACAACTAAAAGTAATAAATAAATGAATAAATTCATCTAAGTCATGCAACTCATTTTGTGCCTTTCAAAAATGCTCGTATTTACTAAAATCTACCTAGGATCTTTGTGCATTCTGCTCATCATGGGTTGCATCTCAAAATTGTTCTTCAGCAGACAGTAATAGCAGTTTTTTTTTTTGTTTGTTTTTGTTTTTGTTTTTGCTGTTGTTGTCTTTTCTTTTGTTTTTTCGAGAGGGTTTCTCTGTGTAGTTTTGGTGCATGTCATGGAACTCACTTTGTAGTCCCCCAGGCTGGCCTTGAACTCACAGAGATCCACCTGCCTCTGGGATTAAAGGCGTGCGCCACCACCGCCCTGCAAGAAGCAGTTTTAAAGAGCAGAAATTTTACACCTCTCAGTGAACAAGTTCCCTTCGTTTCAACAGCAGTTAAAGACTGGGTGGACACGTCAGTCAACCTTTTACTGTCTCTTCTTTGTCTAGAAACTATTAGAGTTGAGAAAGCCAAAGGGGATTCAAGCATTTTAGTATAATAGAGACAGTGAACTTAGGGTAAAGTTAGCTAGGTCACGTGTATTTTGTAGAGGAAATTGTCTGCAGTGTTGTGATTTCCATACAATTTAATTCTCCCTAAAAGCATCATAGTCAATAGAAAAATCACTATGTCAGCAAAGCTTGAGTATGGAAATTCCCTTCATAGGATAAAAGGATTAGTTTTAAGTGGAAAGAAGTATCACAAGTGAAACTTATCTTTTAATGGTGAGTGTGCTCCTTTGTCCTGTCATTTTTTCCGAGTGTTTCTTAAATGTGTAGAGGATAAAGAGTGATTTTTAAACACATTTTTTTGCATCATCATCATAACTCCTCAGGAGTCATCACTCTCAACAACTGTATTTGTGAAAAATAAAAATTTTAGGTATCTTTGATGTTTGGGTTAAATATTTGTATGATCTGTTTTGTTACACTAAAAATTTACATATTAACATCAAACCCACCCCTATATATATAATAGACATAATAGTGCTGTTGAGAAAACTTAGTATAAGTGCTTGTAAGGAAAGCTCTAGCACTTGACTTTAATCTCCAGAACTTATTTTTAAAAGGTCAAGGTAGGCATGCTGTTTTTGCTCTTATTCCCAACTTTTCAGAGGTAAAATGGGCAGATCACTGGGGACTCACTGGCCAGCTAACCTAGACTGTGTGACGAAGTACCTTGGACTCCCTGACCAGTTGACCTAGACTGTGGGACAAAGTACCCTGGACTCACTGCCAGAAAGCCTAACCTTTTTGGCTAGCTCCAGCCAGTTTAATAACACATTATGAAACATTAAAATTAACATCTGAGGAATAATACCCAAGGTTCTCCTCTGGTCTTTACATCTGTACACACAAACTTGAGCTTGTGTCCGCATTCAGGTGAACACACACACACACACACACACACACACACACACACACACACACACACACTCACGCACACGAGTGAATATGAAAGAGACAGAGACAGAGAGATTACAAATCTGAGTGTGCTAATATTTGGGGTAGGTGGTTCAAAGGTAATTAGGTTTAGAATATAACCCTTAAGAGGGGCGATTAAAACTGGGCGGTGGTGGCGCACGCCTTTAATCCCAGCACTTGGGAGGCAGAGCCAGGCGGATCTCTGTGAGTTCGAGGCCAGCCTGGGCTACCAAGTGAGTTCCAGGAAAGGCGCAAAGCTACACAGAGAAACCCTGTCTCGAAAAACAAAAACAAAACAAAACAAAACAAAAAAAAAAAAGAGGGGGATTAGTTGCCCTTATTTTAGTGAAATAGAGCCCAGGGAGCTAACCAATTCTATTTCACCATTTGCGAATTCAGTGACAACCTGGTAGTCTACTGTCTAGAAATGACCCTTCTCCATAACATGCTGCTGCTGGCACCTTGATCTCAGACTCCAGGACCTCAGAACGGTGATAGTAAGATTTCTGTTCTTTATAAACTAGCCAGGCTGTACAGTTCTGTGACAGCCACTTGAATGGACTCAAACACATATTTATCATTCTCACGTTTACATGCTGTTCTGGCTTGAATGAGGAAGTTGAGGAGGAGCTGTGTGTGTTCAGGATTCAGAGTGCCAGAGACGTGATTTGATTCCAGGCTCCCTGTGGACAGAACATGTCCCTTTCTCTGCCATGTTGTTTTTCTTTTAAATACTTGCTAAAACTAACATAAACAACAAGGACAACCTTTTGTGGGATGGTAGGGATGTGATGAGGGTGTGCTTGCAGGTGATTTAGCTGGGGAAGCTTCTATCAGAGGGCATGCACTTTTACCCATTTGTAACTAAGTTCTTCTTTTTTGGTGATTGGTTTGGAGCGTATCTGTCAATATTTGGTGTTCATATGCCTAGTGGCTAAACAAGATTAGAGCTTTTGATTCCCAGTTTTTCTTCCTTTCTACCGAAATCTGGCCTAACTATTGCCCTCCTTATGGACTAGGCTTTTAGGGCACTTGACCTGCCTATTGCAAGGAGAAAGCCATTCCTTATCATTCCACATTTATGCATGTATAGGTTCTCTGAACTTTGTGTTTGGGGCAGATTTTGGTTTGATTCCTTTGCTGTAAATGGAAAACTTGTCCTTCCCTTTGCATTGGCTTTGCTTGCAAACTCTGGGGGCTTCAGATACAAGAGACTTATTTTTTGAGGTTTTTAACTGCACTCTAAAATATTTGCCCCAAAACAGTTTCATCAAAACTAAAAATTTAAACTTTAGGGGTCTTGCATATATAACTTGCATACCTATGGAGGAGCACAGGGGAAAAATGTATGATAGGATTCTGTTGGGTTTAAAGGACTAGTAAGTATGCTGAATTTTTAGCTAAGTAGCAAAAACAGTGGTAATAGCACAGTGCTGGCCAGTTGTTATCCGCATCATCAGCATCATGCATTTATGCTTAATGTTGCTAATACTGTGTGAGATTCTGAATTAATTAAAATGCATGTTATTATCAATGCAGTATTACTGAAATAAGATAATCTCCATAAATTGTAATTAATATTTTGAGTATAATTGTGCATCATTGTGTTTATATAATGAATTTTATATTGTTTTAAAGTGTATATATTGTTGTTAATTAATGTCACATAAACATCATTGTTATCTAATTCCTCTGAACTCAATTTTGACAGAACAATCTGGTCTATTAAAAGTTTCTTTGACTTCAAATGATAAAGGTGTTGTCTTTAATATATTATCATTTAGTTATTTGCATATGTATTTTAGCTAGAGTTCTATTTATTTATTCATCTACTCTTGACCTCAGTTAGGTAGGGCATGTTCTTTCCTAGAATCTTAGGTTCTTTATATTAAAATGTCTCAGAGACATGTCTTACATTTAGGAAGAAGCAGATCCGAATCTCCCTTGAGAAAAGGGGGATTTTAAAATTTCCAGTGTCTCTATTGAATTCTGTCTTTTCCACCCATTACAATTAGCTTGTGTGTGGTCACTTTGTACTTTTATATTAGATATGTGACTACCGCAGGAGCCTGAGTTTTTGATTGTGGAACCTACCTTCCTAATGTGGCTTCCAGCACTGAAGTTGTCAGCATTCATGTGAATCTGACTCTTTGGAGGAAATTTGACAAAGCAGTTTTTATTGGCAGCTCCTGCTCCTGTCTCACTTTTAGATGAATAGCAGCAATTGTCATTTTTCTCCCGGGAGGAAAAAGCTATTTCTGTTTTGTTGCTGTCTAAATCAAGCATAGGCACCAAAGAAGAGCACAGTTTCACTCATATTCATGATTTTGCTGTCTATAAAGATACTTCGAGAATCAAATAAATATTCTTAATTTTCTGTGAATAACATAACAGATTGAAGTGTTATCTTACATTTTCAATTATTATATTGGCTAATTTCGTTTTTGAACTAACTTTTTGAAATATCAAAGTATAACATCCCTTTAATCTCATAGACATAGTTGGATGATTACCTCAAAAACTGATGATAAGTGATGGTGATTTAAAAAGTCTTATAAGTTTGACAGCTAATGATCAACATAGTCATGCCATTTTAGAAAGAAAATCATTTGTATTCTTTGGGAAATATGCCATACTGAAGTCAGTATGTTTATTTTTAATATTTTAAAATATAACACCAACTTACTATTACTAGTGTTTGGAAAACTGGAGCTACATATGTGTACCTCTCTTGGATTATTTTGTAGTCAAACTGTTTGCTATGCAATGGCAGGCCTCTACACAGAACTGGAGCATTGCTTTAACCTTGTATGGTAAAAGATGTAAAATTAAAGTATGTTAAAACTTAACGAAGTTCAGCTTATAGCTAAAAGGTAGAACCATGAAGTGACTGAGAAAATTTATTACTTAAAAGAAAACTTTGATAAAGCTTTGAAGTGAGTATTTGCTAATGGCGCAAGGCTACTGGAGTGCATACATTGTACATTTAAGACAGATATCAAACCACTGCCTTCACTTTCACTAAATTTGAATTTGTATAAGAATGTGCCAACTTATGGATCTTCCTCTGCTTGGATGTTATAGACTCTGTTTAACCCAAAGTAGCACTCATAGACAAATTTCAGGAACCCTGAACTCTGAATTTATAACCATAGAGCTCTGGAGAGTAAAATAATGCTGAGAATAATCACATGTTCTGGATAAATATCCTTTAATCCCAGCACTTGGGAGGCAGAGACATGCAGATCTCTGTGAGTTTGAGGCGGGCCTGGTCTACAGAGCAAGACCCAGGACAAGCACCAAAACCACATGGATAAGCCCTGTCTCGAAAAAACATTTAAAAAAAAATTCAATACCAGTGTAGTAATGAATAGTAGAATCCCATAACTACCTCCTGTCATAGCACAGTGTTGCAGGGCTCCAAAGAGCATTTGCAGTAACTGCAAGACCTTTTTATAGTTAGAGTCCCAGACTGCCTGTTATGGTGCCATGTCCTATTTGTCAAAATAAGTAATGAAACCAGCTGAGATTTAAGCGTGAGAGAAACAAGACTCTTAATGGGAAGACCTGTAAAATATTATTGCCATGTTTTCAATGAGTTATGTCATAGATTTTTGCTTTAGCTAATAGAACATTGGGAAAAATATGCAATTAGGGCGGACTTTTGGAAAAATAAAAGATCAGAGAAGTCTGTTAACTGTAAATCTTGCTTGGTAACTGTTCTATTATATGTAATTTTACTATGTTAAAGTTAAAACCTTCCTTTTTGATTAGACAGAAAAGGAGAAGTGCTGTGGAATATCATTCTGTATGCTGTGAATGTGTGTTGCTCTGATTGGTTGATAAATAAAATATTGACTAGCCAGTAGCCAGGCAGGAAGTATAGGCGGGATAAGCAGACAAAGAGAATTCTGGGAAGAAGAAGGCTGAGTCAGGAGTCACCAATCAGATACAGAGGAAGCAAGATGACTAGGCAGAACTGAGAAAAGGTACCAAGCCATGTGGGTAAACAAAAATAAGAATTGTGGGTTAATGCTAGTCAGTAATAAGCCTGAGTGAATGGCCATATAGTTCATGTGTTTATTGGGGTCTGAGCGGCCATGGACCAGTCAGGACACAGGAAAACTTCCAACTACAGAAGTTGGCCCTTGTAATCCCAGTTGTCCTAACTAAATCTTGTGATCTTTTCCCTACTACCCATGATCCCCTAAATGTGTCCATCCTGCTGGAACTGTCCATAGATGAGAAGAAAAATCTATTCAAGCCACACAATCTTGAAAAATTAAGAACAATTATTGTTTTAAGCCACATAGGTATAATCAACTAAAAATGAAGCTATCACCACCTTTTTACTGTGGAAATTGGTATTATTTCTATGAATTAAAAATAAACTTTCAGGGGGCTGGAGAGATGGCTCCAAAGTTAAGAATGCTTGCTGCTCTGGCAGAGTATCTGGCTGCTCTTATGGTTTTCAGTACCCATAATTAGCTCAAGGGATCCAGTAGTGTCTGCTGGCTGCTGCTAACACCTGCACTCATGTCTATATACTTGCACATAGACATGACACACACAGAAATACACACATTGTTACAAATAAAATAAATCTTTAAAAATGTAATTTTGTATGTAAAATTTCTGATAGTTTTTAAATGAAGGAATGATACCATTTTCAAATGTGGTCTGTTTCTAAGATAAAATTCCCTTTCATTTTCTTTACTTTGGAGTGGTAGGAAAGTCTCACCCTTTGTACAGGTCTCATTATTGCCACATTTTAAATTAATACTTCCAAGATCATACACATGTTTTCTTTTCATCCTGTGCTATAATTCCCTATATAGTTCCCTATAGCATAACTCTAGGGAATTGGATTTGACTATGGAAGATAGGGAATAAAGAAATAACAGACAGACAGACACACAGGAGTAGTAGCTGGAGCTGGGTTCTGGAACTGGGCTGTCGGATATTGGACACCTCAGCATCTGTAAATTCAGCTCATTAGAATTGAATGGGGATGTGAGGTTAGGGTATACAGCTGAAAAAGGATGTGGATTATTGTATTACAGGCTTTTGGGTTTATTTTATACAGCTGAGTCAAGGAAACTGTTTTAACTAATCTCAGTAGGAGGAGTATATGTAGAGAAGCAGTCTTTAGGCCTAAACACGCCTAAAACAGGCAAAGAAAGTTATGATGGATCTTTTCTGCACACACTACCAACTTTACCATGTGGACCAGAGAAAAGGTTTTACACCATCTGAGCCTCGCTCAGGGAGGTGTGGGTGGGATTTGACACTCTTCCATGGGTCTGAAATTAATGTAGTCCGGGATACAGCCTTGCCGATGCCAACAGCGATGGCATACATTCACTGAGGTCTTCACTCACACAGGGCTTCCACAATCCTTACCACCACGACCTCTTTCCTCTTTCTTCTCTCTACACCTACACTTGCCTTCCCATCTGAATACTCTTTCTGAAGAGAATTTCTCAGAGTTCCCAAATGATTAACTCCCTTTTTACAGTAAGAGAAGCCAATTATAAAACAAGCTTTCTATATAGATTTTTATTTCCTCCTAAGTTCTGGTGAAAAGAGACCGATAAATTTATTTTAGCGGGACAATATTTAGCACAGAGGTAGCAGTAAGGACATATTGCATAAATATAGCTAGATTAATGGATAAGACTTTATATCCTCAGCTCTCTTAATATTCCTGTCTGCATTTTCCAAGCGACACAAACACCCTGATAGACAAAACGGATAAGGGAGATCTGGGTTGAGCTTGCCTTGAAATATGGTTGGTGCCCTTTGTATTGGGTGTGATGTTTAATGTTACGTGTATACTTGGCTTTGCCACGGGATCCAAATTTTGGTCAAAGACCAGCATACTGGTCACACTAAAGATAGTGTTTAGGGGTGATTGATACTTAGATAAACATTTTACAAAGAGTATTATTCTTTATAATCATTTGAAGGCCTTTGAGAAAAAACACATTTCCTAAAGAAGAAAGTTTTTCTAGATTACTTTTAATGAAGCTACATCAACCCTCATCTCCTCCCACAGCCCAGAGGAGTGCCCTGCATGTCTGAAACTGCCATCTACAGCTGCTTCCTGACACTAAATGACCTCACTTCTCCCTCTGGTCTCTACTTCTCCCTCTCTTCTCAAACCTATCCCACTTTTTATACTATCTGCTGATTCTGTTTCTTTGATGGGCCCTGTCCGACTCAAATACAGAAGAATTAAGCTACCAAGTAGAAAGATCTCTACTTACTAATATCTTAACTCTAAAATAAACTCATCAAAGTGTGTTTAATTTTTCTCACTGACCAGGTTAAACTGAGTCTCTGAGAAGATAAAGGTATAATTCTATATCGTGTGAAACTATGCTGAGAACTCAGGCACACCACCTTCATAGACCTCAAGTTATTTATTAGGAACCCAGTATAACTCTCACTGCTCTCACTAGGATTTATTATCAGTGGTTTTTTTTTTTTTTTTTTTTTTTTTTTGTGTGTGTGTGTGTGTGTTTGTGTTTGGGGGGGGGTGTTGTTTTTTTGTTCATTTATTTATTTTCTGCTACTGTTGTGGACTGTGAGCTGCCGAGTCCATTCACAGTTCTGTTTATCTTCAGACCTTTGTATTTTTTTTTAATGCATCAATGACTTTAGAGATATTTTTATTTTCTTTCTTTCAAAATGATTACTATTTTTTCTTAAAGGGAAGAGGAAAATCATTGCTGTTGGATATTGTATTGGGGCTTGCTTTATCAATTACTTTTCGCACTGATGACACAAAATACTTGAGAAGGAGCAATTAGAAGGAGGGAGGGTTTGTTTTGCCTCTTGGTTTGAGGATGTTCATGAGAGGTTGGGACATGAAAGTGGGAGCAACACTCAGCTGTGGTGGGAGGAGAGTGCAGCAGCTGGTTGGTCCCTTTGTGTCTGGAGTCAGGAAGCAGAGAGCGGTGAATGCTGGGACTTTGCTTGCTTTCCCTTTTTATTTAGTCCAGGACCCCAGCCCACAGAGTGGTTGAGCCCACATTTAGAGTGAGTCTCCTCACTTCAGTTAAACATTTCTGGAAGTTACCTCACAGATAGAAAGAACCATGTGTGTTCTAGATGATTCTAAGTCCAGTCCAAGTTGACAATGAAAATTAGTCATCACAATTGTCCTCGCACAGCATCTCACTACTGCCCAGTCTGCTACACATATATGTCTTTGAGTAGGAAAAAAAAATGGAAGACTAGCCTAAACTACATTACCCCTGAGGATAATGAAAGGAGATTCAGAATAGTCGGATTCTTTATGTTATAAAATAAGGGACAGCCTTTAATATCCAAGATAAAGTTATTTCAAAATAACTTAAGTATTTAGAAAGCTTTTGGAAAGAGTCATTACTCTGTTTTTAGAACTGTTAGCACGATATGACCTTAAGGTGTTGTACTAGACAACATTTTTCTTAGTGTGTCTGAGAGTGACTCACTTAGATAGAGGAAGAGTTTCCTGACATTAATAATGTACCTTTTATGATTGGTTTTGTTTACATTTCTACCAAAATAGTCTAGGTGGGAACATGAATTAGTTGCAATATAACATGGTTCTAAAAAGTTCAATATCTAAAGAAATAAAAATGCAAGACTTAGTAAAAAGGATATTTTCATTACCACAAATGCATAAAATAGAAAATATTAAGTATAAAAATATCTTTATATAAACATGTATAAACAAATACACCTGTTTTCATGGGAAATTCACATGTACATTATATTTTTCTATTACTGTGACTTCATACGGTAGGGTAAACAGTTAAAAAGAAAATGTTAAAAAGCTAGAATTTAAGTGCAGCGGAAGGAACTATGAGCATGGTATTATCTTGTTTTATCATGCAAAGATAAAAATGGTTTAAAGGGTAGGTGTTCACAGAGCCTGAGCTGGGAGAGGACGCAGAGCTTCAGTGAGTCCATCCTGATGCCACTCCTCCTCAGTGGAGGTGCCACCAGGAAGAGGGAGGGGACTGCATTCATTTGACTCTGACATGAAGGAGTAGCTCAGCTAGTAATTTGTTCAGAACACCACAATCAGTTCAGTAAAGGCAAAATTAAAATCAAGTCCTTGTAGCTCTGAATCATAAGGAACTTTCTATGGGCTCATAGCTTAAGCTGTAGCTGAAATATAAGACGGCATCAGAATTATAGAAGGAAAGCTAAAGTTTGGACTCTCTCCTGAGAGTGTCTTGATTGTAGTTAACTGGTACATGATAGACGTTTCCTCTAATGTGCTTGCTAATGCTGCTCTTCTCAGCAAAGGAAATTATTGACAGTCAAAGAGATCTTATAGAACAGCAGAAAAGTCGTCGTAGTTATACATCTGATGGGAATTATAACCAGAATATATAAAGTAGTGACAAAGTACATTTCCAAACAACCTAATCAATCAGTTGGCAAAAGAACTGAACAGTTCTCAATGTCTAACATCCTTTGCCACCAGTGAATGCAAATCATAACTACAAATCAAACCCCAGTCATAATGGCAATATCAAGGAATCACACATTGGTAAGGATGGGCAGCTGATAGTTAAAGACTGGGTGGCAATTGAAATTACTGTAGCCATTTTGGAAATTAGTGTGTAGGTTCTCCAGAAAACTAAAAAGAGAACAAGTCTATTGTGATGGCTCCTTTTGATTGTCAGCTTGGCTACCTCTAGAATCAGTTAAAACCCAAGCCACTAAACATAACTCTGAGGGTATTTTCCTGATGGGATCATTGTAAGAGGGGAGATTGGCCCTAAATATGGATCATGTGAGGTCAGAAGAGCCACCTGGAATTTGGGCCAAGACTTCAGGTGTCAGCCCACATAAAAGGACATGGAAGAAGAAAGCTTCTGCTTTTCATCTGCTTGTCCTCACTCTTGCTGGCAAGCTCCTTTGTCTGAATGCGGAAGCCTCCCTTAATGGTATTAGAAGTACTTCTTTGGAAATCTAAAGTATAATGAAAAAAATCGGAGTCTTCCAGCCTCATGGCCTCAATAGCCATCAGATTCTTGGCCTTTCTGTCTGGAGACAGCCATTGATTGACTAGCTAGAGTACATGCTGTAAGCTGCTCTGTTAAATCCAACACACACACACACACACACACACACACACACACACACACTCTATAAGTTCTCCTACTATTAATCCTTATAGACTAATGCTTATATCATCCAGCAATACCTTATGGTATTAGGTATAGTTATACCTATTCTAGCATTCTGCTGAGATTCGTGCATATTCATTTTATTGATATAGTATTCATAACAGCTAAGATACGGAAAGAGCTTAGATATTCACCAACAGATTAGTAAAGAAAAGGTGGTGTCTGATGCATGGGTGTGTATGTGTGAATGAGTGTGTGTGTGTGTGTGTGTGTGTGTGTGTGTGTGTATGTATGTATGTGTGTGTGTGTGTGTGTATTTGTGTGTGCACACAATGGAGGTTAGTTTACCCACAAAGAAGAATGCAAATATGCCATCTGCAGGAAGATAATGGAATTGGATATCATAATGTAAAGTAAAATAAGCCAGACACAGACAGGTATGCCATGCTATCTTTGATATATGGAATTTAAATCTCTCTCTCTCTCTCTCTCTCTCTCTCTCTCTCTCTCTCTCTCCCTCCCTCCCTCCCTCCCTCTACCAGTGTATATATATGCCATGAAGGTAGAACAGGAACTACTTAGGGAGAGAGGGAGGTGGAAATGAAGTCATAGACAATACAGTGTAATGGGGATTATTATGATCAAAGCACAATGATAAATATGTATGACAGTGTCATAAAGAAACCTATTGATTTGTACCTTAGATATACTAAAATATGTTTGCAAATACTGAAATTGACCCATGAGTCTTAACTTGGATGCAGTTCAGTTGGGTGCAGTTGGTATTGTCAGGGCAAATTATTTTTTCTTCTGCCCCCAAAGTTGGAAAGCAAGAGGGTAGCAGAAATAACAAGTTGGAAGTGTGTCACTTAGCTGACATTGGTACTCCTTCTACCCATTCTTTCAAGCTTGAAACTTGGTGTCTATCAATACATCAACAGAGTAAACCAGGGAAAAATAGTAAACTGGCAAATGACTGCCACAACACTGAAGTTCAGTCTTAAAATCAATTTTTAAATAAAGTATAGTAGTTTTAGGGTAGGTGAGAGGAGAGGCTAACGGGAAAAGGAAAGAAGCATTACAGTAGGAGTTATCATCCAAATATGATATTTTGTGCTAAGAAATATTAGAAGAAAAATAACTTGAAATCAAAATGAAGAAGCTGAACCATATGTAAAGATGAGGAGAAACAGCTCACAGACAAGCTGAAGGGCTCAAAGATTTGAGATGCGGAATGAAAAGAGGAAGCAAAAGGAATAGGAAGAACATTTCCAGGGACGTGGGCTTCCTGGGCAGTTTTTCACAGGAGCCTCCCTATGGCTCAGTTCCCAGCTGTTTGTGGAAGAGACTGAAGAAAAGGAGGCTCTGAAAGACTCTCGGTATCTAGTGATTTCCCAGCTTAGCCTTATCAAGGAAGCTATCACAAGATCTTTGTAATTTAGTACAGGCTCCAAACTCCAGATAAGTCAGGTGCTAATTGAAGAAAGTATACTTGATGATTGTATTCAGGATATTCATATTCTCTCTCTCTCTCTCTCTTTCTTTCTCTCTCTCTCTCCCTCCCTCCCTTGCCCCTCTCCTCCCCCCTCTGTTTCTCTGTTGAAGATTGAACCCAGCAGGTTAAGCTAACATTTTTTTATTCAAAATATTTTGACCTAAATAGTGTTCTTCTTCAAAGGAAAGCTTAAAGCCCATCACTCATGAAGCTGAGGCAGAAGGAGGGCAAGTTCATGCCAGCCTGAGCTAAATAGGGAACACTGTCTCGAGGATAAATAAACAAATAAGCATAAAGTCATCCTGCAATATTTTGTTTGTTTCTTAAGTGAAAGCGTGCCACTGTGTGGAAGCTGTTACGTTTCTTGAATGCTAATGCAGCCATGAAGCCATAATGAAGCTAATCCATGGCAAGAGGCTGTCTTTTAAGTATCTACCTATGTTGTGAATCTCTTTCCCGCTGCATTTTTATGTACTTGCTTTGGTTTAATAATATTTCTAGAGTCTTGTGTTCTTAGATAGACTGTAAAATCCCCCAAGACAGGGACAGTATCATATTGCTTTTATGACCTGTGCAGCTTTGAGGATAGTGCTAAGTAAAATGTGTTTTTCAATGAATGTATGTTGGATTATTTACCCAGTGCTTGCATCATACAAAGAATCTTGTGGCATTTCCAGGTTACCAAGGCTTTCAAGTTAACGTGCATTTATTGAAAGCATCTAGTTTGATTAAAAAAGATGAGATTTTTCTAAATTGTGATCATTCCTAATTCAATTTGAAGGGGAAAAAAAGAATGGCAATACCCTTAGAACAAACATTTTAGAATGTTGTCATAATTACATTTTCCAGCTTGGTTCTAGAAATCATAATACATCCTACTTTAAATGCATCCATTTTCTTTTTCTGGCAGTGTGAGCACACCATCCATTAATTAAACCAAGACAAGGATACATAGGATATTGGCATAGTGTGGTGGTTTTATTACAGTGTTTGTATTTCTTAGAAGATCCACAACAAACCAAAACAATACAGAAAACACATCCTCTGGAGTCCCTTCTTTATGCTGCTTGTGTGTTTCTCTCCTGCCTCATGAAAGATGAGCTGTGCTCGCTGCAGGGCTTCTGGCTTGGGCGCGGACCCTTTTGATAACTCCGTTTCTGAAGTAGTGTTGCAGGTTTTTCCTTCCTGTCAGAAGGAACTGTAGGAAGAGTCTTTTTCTTGAGATCTCATTCATTACTTTCTTATTTCATGATTTTTTTTCCACCTGCAGCCTGAATGTTTCATCAGAACATTCAGGATTTGTTGATATAAAGAGAATCATAGGAACTTCCAGAACTTTCTAATTGCAGAGGGTCTCATGGAAAAAAAAAAAAAAAAAAGATGCATCCAGGTTCCCTTTTTTTCCTTCTAAAATGTGGTGACATACATGAACTGTGAACCAAAGGCTGAGGGGCCCCCAACTGGATCAGGCCCTCTGAATAGGTGAGACAGTTGATTGGCTTGATCAGTTTGGGAGGCATCCAGGCAGTGGTACCGGGTCCTGTGCTCATTGCATGAGTTGGCTGTTTTAAACCTGGGATTTATGCAGGGACGCTTGGCTCAGTCTGGGAGGAGGGGACTGGACCTGCCTGGACTGAATCTACCAGGTCGATCTCAGTCGTAGGGGGAGGCTTTGCCCTGGAGGAGGTGGGAATGGGGGGTGGGCTGGGGGGAAGGGGAGGGGGCGGGGGGGGGGGAGAACAAGGGAATCCGTGGCTGATATGTAGAACTGAATGGTATTGTAAAGTAAAATAAAAGGAAAAAAAATGTGGTGACATATAATCTTGGTGGGGAGGAGCAGTGTTGAACTCTCAGTAAAGGAAATCACCCTAGAAAATAATTTCTTTTTGGCACAGTAAGTCAAATGAGACACCAAGTATCTTTCTTGTACTGAAGTATAAAATATTAAAATCTATTTTATGCATATGAATGTTTGCTTGTATGTACTTTGGTGGTGCATGTGCATGCCTGGTGCTTATGGATGTCAGACCCCCTGACCTGTAGTTTTGATGGTTGTGCGCCTTGGTGTGGGTGCTGGGAACTGACTCTGCTCATGCTGGAAGAGGTGAGCCATCTTTCCACCTCACCAACCGACTTTCTAAAATATGATGTCTTCACTTATGTCACCCAAACACACTCAGTCGTTCATAAATAGGGCTATCTTTAGAACACAGGTCACAAATTGTATGTAACATATTTTGAGTGCCTCTCAGGGTTTCAAAATCTAACCAGTTTCACATTGAACTCTAGATTTTATATTGCTCTCAAGAGATTTACAGGATTCAAAAGCAACAAGACAACAATTTCCCCCAACTTATTGGCCTCCATAGCCCTTCCTATCAGCATTTATGAGTGCTTTCATTTGAAAGTTTGGTCTGCTCTGGGCCGAGTAGCTCTCATAAGCAGCGAATCAACCTATTTCCACTGGCAAAATGAGTTAAAAATCAATTTGGGGGACACAGCCTCCTGTGTTTCATGACAACTCCTACCAAGCCCAGCGAGTATAACCCATCTGCCACTCTGTGGACCTCAGTGAGCCTTTGCAATTGTGATATTTGCTCTAGAACTTATGAAAGATGGATATGTGAATTAAAAAAAAAAACCTAGTTTGAAGTTGACTTTGTTTGCATTAATAGTAGAAGTGTAATCAGAGTAGCATGGCAACATAAAAGGTCCAACTGAGGAATGTGTCCTGGTTTTAGGGACTCTTTTTTTTGTAAAGGCATTTTTACATATGTTTTTTTCATGAGATGCTCAAATTCATTAATTGTGTGATTGTTGATATGCAAGATTGTAAGTATTATCACCATTATAAAACTGTAACACTTCATTAATTCTGAGAGTCAGAATTAAATCTAGGATTTACAAATTAAAACAATAATACTAATGTTGCTACTAAACATCAGAAGAATATCATCATAATAAAACATTTCAGTAGGGTTATTACTTTGAGTTGTCTAATGACTTAACCTCACAGATGTTTTGATATTATGTACATGTATGCAAATGCTGGCTTTCCTTCATTTTATTTTAAATTGCTTATTCCAATTTAAAGATTTGAAAAGAATTTTACTCTCTATTAGTTCTCGTTAAAATATTTATCTTGTGAAAATTTCTAAATAGTATTGCTTTTCTTGCATCAAATTAAATACTTGCTAATTAATATGAAACGCAGCACTTTAGATCATGCATAATGTGTTAGTTTTGGCAAGGTTTACTGGCATTACAAACTACAGTTTTAATGGTTGAACCCAATAGGATTTCACTGTTCAGGTAACCAGTTTGTTGAAGGTAATCCTGACTAGTGGATGGCTTTCCTTTCTGAGACAATAGAATTCAGAATCAGTCCATGAAGATCTGTATATTTCGGGGCTATAAAGTCCTGGGAATCCACACAGAAAAAGGAGAAAGTGCAGAGATGTAAATTTGCTTCTTGTGGACCAGAAATTCTTAGCCCACATTTTCCTTGGCAGAATTTCATCAGCTGTCAACATTTAGACTATATAGTCCATGGTTGAGGAGCAACTACTGGGAACACTCATGTTATATTTAAGGAGAGTCACAAATTTTGTCAATGTGTTGCTTCTCATAGGCACCCTTGCCTGTGATCATTAATGCATCCTTCCTTTGAAACTTAATTCCTTACTGACAAGAGTAACTTTGGTGAGCACAGAGCTCAATCGTTCTTTTTTTATTTTCTTCTTTTTCAACAGAGAATGAAGTAAACAAAATTCAACTTGAGTCATATGTTCAAAAAGAAAGCATTATTCAAAGATGAAAAATTATTTTTTCCTATAGAAGAAAAAGTTGATCATTATAAATAAAACACTTAAAAATATTGTAGTATGAGGCCAGCCTGGTCTACAGAACATGATCCAAGACAGGAAACAAAACCACACGAAGAAACCCTGTCTTAAACAAAAACCAAAAAAAAAAAAACAACAACAACAACAAAAAAATTATAGCAAGCTTAGTATGGTATCACATGTCTGTATCTTCACACTCAGAATGCTGAAGCAGGAGGTTTACCCTATGTCCAAAGCCAGACAGGGCTATCTGTTAAGATCTTGTGTCAAAAACACACAAGGAGGTCAGGCATTGGTGGCGCATGCCTTTAATCCCAGCACTTGGGAGGCAGAGCCAGGTGGATCTCTGTGAGTTCGAGGCCAGCCTGGGCTACCAAGTGAGCTTCAGGAAAGGCGCAAAGCTACACAGAGAAACCCTGTCTCGAAACCCTCCCCCCCCAAAAAAAAAAAACACAAGGAAACAAAAATAAACAGTAAAAACTAAAACATTGCAACAAAATTTGAAAAATATGCTTCATTTATTGTTATCACTTAAATGTTTCATCCCAATGAATTTAAATAGAATTGAAATTTAACATCCAAGGTGATAAACTGAGAAGGCAGAACCTCTGAGAACTTGGTGTGTGGAAATGGGGTCTATCAATGGCATTACTGCCTAACACAGATACTTTGTCCCTTCTGGTATATTTAGAAAAAATTAGGAGGCATTGTCTATGAAGCAGAGAATATTATCAAGTATATATAAGTTTTGTCTTCAGTGTGGATCTTAGCCCTAGAAAAGTGAGGAATGAGTTTCTGTTGTTTCTAAACTAGCCAGTTTATTCTGTAGCATCAAAAAGGGATAGGTAATTTGTCAAGTGAATATAGGAGGAAGAAAAAAATGTAACCACAAGAAAAAAATTCCAATAAAATTAAGCAGAAAAATGCTGTGGATATCTGTATGCTGTGAATGTGTTGCTCTGATTGGTTAATAAATAAAGTGCTGGTTGGCCAGTAGCCAGGCAGGAAGTATAGTATAGGTGGGACAGAGAGGAGAATTCTGGGAAGTGGAAGGCTGAGTCAGGAGATGCTGCCAGCTGCAGCCATGAGAAGTAAGATGTAAAGATACTGACTGGTAAGGCATGAGCTATGTGGCAAGATATAGATGACCAGAAATGGGTTAATTTAATATATAAAAACTAGATAGCATGGCCATACAGTTTATAGGTAATACAAGTCTCTGTGTGTTTACTTGGGTCCGAGCGGCTGTGGTACTGGTGGGTGACAGAGATTTATTTGTCCTGACTGTGGGCCAGGCAGGACCAGGAAAACTTCAGCTAGAGAAAAAAGAAGTGGGAAGGAGAAAATAGCACAAAGAAAACCATACAGACTAAGTGGGGGAAGAGACTGAAAGAGCCCCACAGCAGACAAGTACAATAAGGCAAATTTTGCGGCATGTGCTGGAGGTTGGGCTCCGTTAAGCTCTTTATTAATGAGCTTTAGAACATCCTGGACTCCTTCTAAAGGGTTGTAGAGCTGGTTAACCTTACAGAGAGCTTTTCAACCCCTTTAATCCTAAAGCCTTTCAAGTCTCCTACTGAATGGAATAACTAGAGGAAGCCAACAGGATATGGATTAATTTTCAAACCTTGGGATCAGGAGCCAGAACTGTGTGCAGTCAGTCACAATTGGGTCACAGCTCCCCCTTACTCAGAAGCGTACAATCAGGTATCAATGCATAGCGCTTTCAATGAATAGTTTAGAATAACTGGGAAGGGAAAGAGGCATTAAGATACTTCTCCGTCTTACTCATTGAATCTTTGCATTTCTCCTTGTCTACCTCTACCAGCTAAAATGAGATACCCATTACTTGAAATCTGTACACTTAAATAGCTCCTTTTCAGTCTCACTTTATTACCCAATAAGGATTAAGCACCACACAAAGTTATTGATATTATTTTTTCTGGTTTAAAGGGTAAAATTTCCGAGTGACAGAGTTGGAAATACAATTAGGACATTTTACAAAAGGACAAATTATAAAATTAAAATTTCTTTTGATTTTACGCATGAGTATTGTATTTGCATTATTTCTACCCCTCCCATTTCCCACTTACATCTCCGACCATCATGTCCCCCCACATCTGTCTCTCAAATTCATGACCTCTTTTTCTTTAATTATTGCTACATGCACACACATGAAAACACACACACAAACACACACACACACACACACACACACACACGAACATATACACACATTATGGAATCCATTTAGTGTTGCTCATTTTGGCATGTGTTTAGGACTGACCACTTGGGCCTGGAGAACCTATCAGGGGGCCTTGTTCCTGGAGATGGAGAATCTCAGAGTTCTCCCAGAAGCTGTAGATTGTCAGTAGCTTTTCACCCAGAGATAGGGTCCTATCAAATTTCCTCTATCACATTGACTTGCAACATGTATGATCATTATGTAGTTTTTGCTTACCCATATTGTTGAGATTTCATGGTTGTGGCAGCCATGCCATGTCTAAAAGACATCTCACTGGTGTCCTGGGCCACTGGCTCTTAAAGTTTTTCTGCCCCCTCTTCCCTGATGTTCTCTGAATCTGAGGTATAGGAATTGTGTTGTAGGGGTACGTATTGTTGCTAGGCTCCTGACAACCACTTGTTCTCTGCCTTTTGATCAATTGTGTATGTTTGTAGAGAACCTACTTGTGGGCACCCACAGAGGTTTCCTAGTGAGATCTGAGCTTGCTTTACCCCGCAGGGCTGCATAAGGGGATGGATTGACTATGTGCATGGTTACCAGCTGTTTGGAAAGTTGTACACTGGACTGTGCTAGGAGGGAGGGCTTTTGATGTACCCCTTGTCATTCCTTTAAAAAGTCCTTTAGAAGAGACAGAAGGAGCTGGGAGATAAGGATTCAGGCCCTGCTGAGGCTATCCTCTCTCTCTCTCTCTCTCTCTCTCTCTCTCTCTCTCTCTCTCTCTCTCTCTCTCTCTCTCTCTCTCTCCCTCCCTCTCCCTCTTCTTCTCCCTCCCTCCCCCCCTCTCTCCCCCCTCCCTACTCTATATTTCTATCTAAATCTCTTATCCCTCACTCCTCAAGAGTACCTTGGAGAATTAAGGTGGGGGAGGGTCCCCCACACCTACCACTGCTATTTTCTTAACCTGATATAGTCTCTAAATATATTTTATACACTTACCCTTAGACCCACAAATAAGTGTAGCTTTTACCCCTCACTTCTATTTTACACTTGCTTTTTATTTCCTTTTATCTGAAAGACAAAAATCTCTTCAGTAACTTGCTACTGCTTTCAACTATTAAAATAACCTTTCCAAAATAAGTAAAGATGGAACAAACTAAATTTAATTTATTTCTGTTAATGAAGCCAGATTTATAAAAATTTCAACTCCTTAGCATCAAGATATTTGGATTCTGGGGTGAAAAAGTTAATGAAGTTAGGGAAAGTGCTGTCACAAAGATTCTTCCATTTATTATTATAAGACATTTTTAGACTGAGCATGCTCTAAATTATAGTCATACCAGTCATTGTGATATTTTGGATTTTTAGACTGATAAATGTTCTTCTGAGCTGTACAGCACTGCTATCATTTGGAAGTGATCAGACCTCTTATCAAGAAAGCTTGAAAGCTACAATTTTATATGCTATGGTAGATATTATATAATAGTATCTATAATCTTCTCAAAGGACTACAGTAGAACAATATACATTGCTCTAACAAGTTGCCCAAGGGTAGCATTAAAGCACTTCAATTTCAACAGATTTATTAACCTTGCCATTTTAGTGACTAAGTCCAAAGACCAGCTCTGAGAAGCCCTATGTCACCGTAAATAATGGTGTCACAAACACTGGAATATGTAGAACAGAGCACATGTCAAGGCAGAAAGCCAAATTGTAGGAAGAATCAGGGTCACTTTTTTTATGGCTACTTGGAAACTCTTAGGAACTTACCAGTCTCTGAGAGAATTGCTTTTCTTCTTCTGAGTTGGGTACTCTAAGCATTTCTCCCTGGACCTTACCACAAATACTCCTTACCACCACTTGATTTCTATACTAAGGACCAAACATCCAACATATGAAATGGTGGAGAACAAGCCACATCAAAACCATAGCATAGCCCTAATACTAGGTATGATGCTCTTTAAATATTTCTAAAGGGAAATCTGGACTTTACCAAAGGAAAAAGGTTTTTCTGAATTTCAGAATGGATCTTGAGTTAAAACCAAGTAGTGAGTGAGTGCACTCATGACTTATGTGGCCTCTGAGACATAACCCCAGAGGAATAGTTACCTGCCAAGTTAATTAATTGTAGACAGGAAAACTATGAAACTTTGGAAATGCCTTACTTTTATCCTTATTATAAATTATATATTGATGAGTATTATTGTCTTAGTTATGGTTTTTATTGCTATGAAGACACATCATGACCACAGTAAGTCTTACAAAGAAAACATCTAATTGGGGTGGCTGGCTTACAGTTGCAGAGGTTTAGTCCATTATCATCACTATGGAGAGCATGGTGGAGTGCAGTGAGACATGGTACTGGAATAGCTGAGAGTCCTACACATCTTTCAGGCAACAGGAAGTCAACTGCCAGCCACAAGGAGGGGAGCTTGAGCAAAAGAGACCTCAAAGTCTGCCCCCAGAGGACACATTTTCTCCAACAAGGCTAAACCTCCTAATAGTGCTACTCTCTTTGGAGGCCATCTTCTTTCAAACCACATTATATATGATTTAATAATTACCTTAGGAGCATGTGTATTTACTGATTCTGATCTCAGAATTGAATTACAATGTTGTTCTGAGTAGAAAGTAGTCACTACTAGGGCAAATAGAGGCAAGAAGTCCAATGCTAAGAAGCCTAGGATAGTCTGTTGTCAACACTGTACATGAATCCAAGGATCAAAGGAAGAGATGTTAGGGGTGGAATGATAGACATCATCCGAGTCAACACTGAGAAGTGAGTCCCTGCCAAACCTATTATGTGACAGGTATGTCCTTAATAAGAATTTAGCAAACTTTCACATGAATCATTTGAACTTTGTATGATGAAGTACTTCAAGTATGTAATTGATACAGTCTGTTTTTATTTGAAGTAATTTTATCTTATTTTGTTTTCCTCAACATAAGGGCGCATCTTGTTTGAAGATGAAAAGTAAGAAAATATCACAGTAGTCGAAAGGTAGAAATCAAAAGAAAACAAATTTAATATCTAGAATACTTTAATTAATTTTTGTTTTGATAGATTTTCCTGTCAGTCATGTAATTTATGATATGTTAATTATCAGGAAAAAAAAGTTAGCTTCGAAACTCAGCCCCAGTATAAAGTGATCAGTTTTCAGAACTGCAAGTTTTTTTTTTCCTTTGAAAAAATTATGGAGATCCATAAATTTATTCCAGTCTACAAAATTTAGGAAATTTGTATCCAATACACCATAAATATAATAAATAACAGAGGCTACATAAGTAGTTGAATCAGTTGAACAAGCATTGTCAAACAATAACCAGTCCTAGTTAAATGAAGATAACTTTTATACTACTAGAGTAATGTAAGGAAGGTAAGTTCATTTGCACGTGAATTTTAAAATATGTAGATTTATAATTTTGTTACCTGCTGTGTATCCCACAATCTATAATGTTAATCAAACATGTAGTATAGCTTATTATATGCTCTTCTTGAAGTCAAATAATCAAGTTACTAATAAAGTAATATAAGAGAGATTTTCAGTACTTTTCTGATATTGCAAATTTCTATCATTATTGCCTATCGTATTTTTATAAAGTTGATTTGAAAATATTCTATGAGTTAATTAAGCAAGTAGATTAGAATGGAATTATTTTACCCCTTATGTTTTATATTTTGCATGCATTCTACAGTATGTATTGCTTTGTGTTAAGAAAATGCTCCTGGGCTCAAGTTTATTCTGTGCTATGGTATTTGGAATTGTGTCAACATTACAACTTTGATTCAATTTGTCTTGAGATGTAGGAGCAATGGCCAGTTTGGAGCAAATAAGTAGCATTACCTGACTTACATTTATACATTCCTGGAGTAGATTTTTCATGAAGCCCTTAAGGCGGTTCTCTCTGTGCATGTGACTCCACTAGGTGATGGTGAAGGCAGTGGGCTACATAGATTAGCAATGTAAATAAAAGGAAAATGGGTGTCAGGGTAGCCTCATAGGAATGACTACACCGAGTTCATCAGTAAACTGGAGGACACATGTGCTGCCCAGATTCACAGGACTCCTGCCCTTTGTAAGTGGAATCAAATTTATCTGCTCTGACATGTTATCAAGAAAGTTTAAAGCTCCATTTTTATAAGGATTCTTAAATGTGAGATATATGGCACCAGACATGGAATAATTCTCCCTTTGAATGTTGGCTTGAAGGCTGTCATTTTCTCCACCGTGCTCTCTGATACTATTTGGGACAGCCCAGAATAATCTGGATATCTGCATATCATATCTGCCCTCCAGTTTTCATGTCACACTGGAGTTGATCTGTGGTTTTTTCTAGCTGCCTGACTATCTTATTTGTTGGTCTGTTTTGTTCCACAGAAAGCCTTCCTAGCCATTCCCATCTCAGTCTTTATTCTGCTGTATTCTCAGTTACAAAGTCAGTTAAATAGAAAAAAACAAATAGACCCCAGTTCCTGGATTTTTTAATAATCTTGTTAGCCTAGAAGCATAAGAGATTTTTTTTTAAGTTGTAACTTTTGGAGCCCTGACACTATGAAATGCAGAGAATGACTATTTCTTGAGATTTAATCTCACATTTTATAACGGGGTCACAGAAATCTGAATAGAGATGTCTGGCCTACTTTTAATTAGGCCTTCTCTTTTAATATATCCTTTATTAAGGGGATTTGATTTCCATTGGGAGAAAGTTGTGAGCAATATGATATAAATTGCAATTATGAGAGATTCTAATGTTAATACAAGGGACATTTTCCAAAGAAATTTTGAGTGTGGTTTTATGACATGCCAGTTGCAGTTTTTAAAATTTTTTTAATAAAACTGGAGCCATATTCAACATAGCAATTGAACTTAATTTAAAAATTCTTCCTATTTAACTTACCATATGTATCTGATCCTTAAAAAGAAGTCTGTGCTTTGGCATTAAAAATATAAGAAATGTGGAACTGAGAGAATGTTTAGACTGGGCTCGACAGAATCACAGGAAGGGGGAGGGACATATTAGAAACTCTTACAGAATGAAATGATTCGTAGTCACGGAGGCAGCACTTCTCTTTTCTTCTCAGCCAACCCCAGCATTGGTGGCACTCCCCTTCAGGGAAATACAACGTAGAAACTGAGTCAAGCCAGGCCATACGTGAATGTTTAATGCCTCCAGTGAAAAAGTCGTGTTTCTCTAAAACCCATCGACTAGGCACAGCATGCACTGATGGGCAGCTTCCAGTAAACTCCTTCAGTGCTTTGAGGAAAAATAAGTCCAGAAAAACCTACTATTAATAATTTAAACCAAGTAGAAAAAAGAGGAAAGGCAGATATTCAGAGAATAAAATATCAAAGGCTATAAATGATTATCTCAATTAAAATAAAAATATACATTGCATTTCTGAAACAAAAACAGTTTTGTAGTTTTCTGGAAGAATTCAGAGAACAAGGAAGATCTACTGGCAAGTCAAAATATGGGAGTTTAAATAAAAGTTCAATATACAAAGTTAAAATGCAAAATTAAAGTAAGAGAACATAACAATGTGATAAGCTCTAGAGTCCGAAAGGCAAAATTAGAAACGCAGTTGTCTTCTGCCTGCCTATAAATGATGAAGTAGAGACACCTGAGAGGTGCAAAGGTCACCACAACCAGAGAGTAAATAAGTACACTTGCAAAACCCATCCATTTCCATGTGATACTGAGGATCAGGGTATAATAAGAGAAATATGAAATCTGTCAGTTAAGAAATAAAGATAGAAATAGTGCTCCCCTGGTCCTCTCTGTGGTTGGAAAAATGAATTTCAAGGAGTGCCTGCTCCCAAAGATGTAAAAGTGAACAGTCAGGTATCATCAATAGGAGTATGCATGGGCTTTGGATGACGATTTGATTGACAGCAGGAAAAGTCTGGTCAGCTTTACTGTAGCCCATCAGATCAATGTTAGTAAATAGTGCATTCTGTGGTAACACAAATCCAAATTCCCGAAACATCTACAAGATCCAATGTGTAAAAGGCACTTGAAACTAGGAAAACACAGTAATCAGAAAGTAGAATACATTCTTATAAATGAGGACAGATGGGCACAAGTAACCAAATTCGATCTCACTACCCACACAGTAAATTGGATCTGTGGAGGAGGTATTTAATTATTAATTCCTGAGATAAAAGACAAGACATTGAAACCTTCCAGCAAAACAAAATCAACAACAACAACAAAAATACAAAGCTGGTAATCTCATAAACCTCAAGAACAATCTAGCTGGGTCGTCACTTCATGCCACACTGTAAACAAGCACATAGTGAAAACTAAAATGAGTTTTCCATCCAGCATTCTAATTCCAACTCAATAATCAATCAAGCTTGGAGGCTGACTGAAGGTATTTTCTGACTGGAAAAAGCACAAAAGTTTGTCTTCAAGCAGTTTATCTCAGGAAGCAGGTAGGTGATGAACAGGAAAATGAAGTAGATACTAAGGAAGAGGGGGATATGAGGTCCAGAAATTAATAGTCAGAGGAAAGAAGGATTTTGTAAAGTCTCACATTGTAATATGTGCCCAAACAAGGAACATGCAGTCCAGAAACGTCCAAAATAAAGCCTGACTCTAAGAGCAATAAGCAAATCTCAGATATAGTAGCATATCTACCAATGTGGCAAAATCCACACTTGCCAGATGGTATCCTAAATATATTTGTTTTCTGACTTTATGTAAAATAGAAGCAAGGCCAGAACAGATCCATCCATTTCTCATGCACCTATTTCCCTGTGCTTATTCACATGGGTTCTCTTTGTTGTGGTGGGTATCCGCAGGGCTCTGGGTGCATGGCTCCCTCCACTCCGTCTCTATTTCTGTCTCTGCATCTTTTACTCCATCTCTGTCTGTTTTTCTGTCTTGCTTTGTATGTGTGTGCAATCTAGTAGATTGTGAGGGGTTAGAGGCTTTATTTAAAAATCCATACATCAGGCCGGGCGGTGGTGGCGCACGCCTTTAATCCCAGCACTCTGGAGGCAGAGCCAGGCAGATCTCTGTGAGTTTGAGGTCAGCCTGACTACAGAGTGAGTTCCGGGAAAGGTGCAAAGTTACACAGAGAAACCCTGTCTTGGGGAAGGAGAGAGAGAGAGAGGGAGAGAGAGGGAGAGAGGGAGAGAAGGAGAGAGGGAGAGAGAGAGAACAAGAGAGTTACATCTACTCCAGATATCCCTGCCCTAATGCCATGGTATTTCCGTCCCCTTAAGCCTATATATAAAATGAAGATTTTTTCATTTCTCTGATTTTTTTTTTGCAGTCATGTGTTCTAGTAAATAACTGTGGAAATACTCTTGTGAGGTTTTTGTTTTGATTTTCAGTTTCTCTCTGTATTAATTTTATTCAAAACACATCTATAGCCTGAGTGTCATACAGAAGTAATACATGACATGGAAATGGAGCTGTATTTAAAGACTTTTAACTTTATTTTCTAGTTTTAGTATTATTATTCATTCTTTTGTTTTTAATACTAATTTGATGTTTATCTACTCATTTTGTATGTATGTGCATGTGAGTGTGAGAGAGGGAAGTAAATTAATTTAGCTGAATAATCTCTAATTTTATTGTTACCCAGTCTGAAGTTTTACTTGATTCTAAATACCTTTCAATGAAAGAGAATGTAAGAATAGCTAAAAGAATAAAAGTTTATTTAAGACAAACAGTTAAGATCTGTTGTTTTCTGAAGGAAAACGGAGGAAGGAAGAGTTGATCTAGGGGAGAGGGAGTGTGGAGGGGGGACTGGGAGTAGAGGAGGGAGGGGAAACTGCAGTGGGCATGTACTATATGGGAGAAGAATAAATAAATGATAAAAATAAAATTCATAGTAATTTTGGTATTTATAATAGTTTCTTATTTCAGTCTTTAAAACACTTTTCTCCTAGTTTTCAATGTTTTATCCTAAGGAATTGATTTTTTTTTGTTATTTCCCCAAAGAAAATAGAAAGACAATTTAGTTTTTTCCTATAACATGTATTTTATTACCGGCTACAAGTTTCCCTTTTCCAGGACTGCTGCAGGTTTATGCTTTACAAATCCCATGGTTCTGATAAATTCTACACCGTGAAAGAGTCAAGGAAAGAGTGTGGCGTGTTTATGAAGTGTGTGTGTGTCACTGGAGGAGAAAGAGAGCCGCTCTGCTGATTTTTTATTTGAATTTTTAAACTTTTATAAGCCTGATGATCTTAGTTCTCCCAGAACTCACTTCTAGTTCTGCGTAGCTCAAGATCTTTTTTCTCCTGCATTCCTGAGTATGGGCAAGAGACATTCTTAGAGTGAACCCTTCATTCTGCTATTTCCATGAGTTGATCAATATAAAGATTTCATGGACCTATTTCTATCCTGAGAAGAACAGGACTGAGACATTTATGAATAAGGCCTGTGTATATATGGGATGATTTTTACTTCATAATAGGACCCATAAAATCCAAATAGGTCCCAACTTTTTCTCACTAGACCTGGATGTCAAACTTTGCCTGGTCATTGAATTTTCAGCCTATATAATTGTGCTGAATAGTTTGTCAATTTGGCCCAAACTATGGTCACCTGGGGAGAGGGAACCTCAATTAAGGAATTGCCTCTTCCGATTGTCCTTTGTATCATTTTCTTCATTAATGCTTGATGTGGGAAGGCCCAGTCCACTGTGGGAAGTTCCACCATTGTGGGAGTGGTCTTGAGTTGGGCACCACTCCTATGTTATAGATTATATAAGAAAACAAACTGAGCAAGTCATGTCATCTGTAAAAGAAGCCAAGAAAGCCTGTAAGCCAAGTACCTCCATGGTCTCCGCTTCAGTTCCTGCTTCTGGGTTCCAGCCTCGAGCCTTGAGTTTCTACTCTAGCTTCTGTTCTGTGAAGTGGAAGTACAACATATTAGCCCTTCCCTCCTGATGTTGCTTTAGGCCAGGTTTTATCACCACTCAGAGAAGACATCTAGGACAACTGTAGGGACAAGGGACAGCTAGTTGATATATTGTGTGTGTGCACATTTTCGGTAAAATTGAGTCCAAAGTTAAAATGTTGCTAGTTCTTCTGAGACTTCAGGGACCTTGGAAGGTCCATGCAGGTAAAGCTATGGAGCAGAGAAGGCTCATTGTCTTTGGGTAAATGGTCGCCTGACCTCTGAAATTTTAAAGCAAATACATAGCCACCCTTTTAACTGGCCACAATATCAAACTGGAAGCTATTTTGAAGCCTTAATTTTTCCATTAAATGGTTTATGATTGTGTAATTTTTTTATATGACAATATCATGATGAATGCCCCCCCCCACGACAAAGTACATAAGGATTCTAGCTGGAAGCTAATGACACTCACCAAGATTATCTTTTGAAGTTTAAGGAGGGACCCATTTACCAAATTCAGAAGGCACTGTCTAGAGACAAATGAGAGTAGGGATTTCTCAGGTGAGAAAGAACAAGTAGAGAACACTGTGACATTGGAGCCTGGAGAAAACTCAGGGTTCTAAATGGAAGGGGAAATTCGTCAGGGCAGCCGCAGTGAAGGAGGGCACTGATGAGTCACCAAGTTCAATGCCTGCTGCTTGTATTTACAAGAGTATGAGGCCATCCACGGGAGCATGGGAGGCGTACCAGGCCACAACCACAAACATCATGATGTTTTTCCCTCTGTAAATAGCTTGCATGTGCCCATCGATCCTTGGTAAAGAGTGAGACCTTGAGTGTACTCCCCCTCTCTATGCCAGGACTTTGGCTGACTCGATCTTGTGCATAGCTACTGTGAGGTCATGAATGCTATAACCACAGCATGTCCAGAAGAGACTATTTTCCAGCGTTTCTCTCTGTCCTCTGACTCTGACATTTCTTCTGCAGCCTCTTTGGTAACATTCTGGGTGGGGTTGGGAGTGTGGGGTGGTGTGATTTGATAAAGATGTCCCATGTAGAGCTGTATTTCATCGTAGAAATGATTGAAATTCTGCAGTATTTTAATTTAATAAGAAAGACTGTAGTAACATAAGCTAACTTCAGGGTATCTAACACTCTAATCCTGACGAGACCTTCCAGGTGACTGCTGCCAATAACCAGCTAGGGGAGGGATGCAGAGTGTAGCCCAACATCAGAGTGAAGTAGAGGATTGCAGACCGAGGAGCTGGAGTGTGCGCTGGGGCAGGTGTCACCAGTACAACCTTTGGTGGCTTTAAGATGGATCTGTGGTGAATGTTGATCACTATTCCAAAGCTGGTACATGTAGATATGAATTTATGAGATGATCCATAAATCCTTTTACTGGTAGTTAAACATCCATGGATAATAGGAAAAAAGGAACATAGTCATTTTTAAAAGTCCATGGGGTTCGTGCTCTGAACTTTTCTAGGCATGAGAGGCTTAGTGACACTATTGAGCATTCTTTGTGAAGTGTATATTTTATCAAGAGTGTATGAAGGGTAGCTAACGCACCAAATCCATTACTCAGCAAACAGAAAGTCAGGAAATCACGAAATAAATTACTTTTTTTTTTCCAACAAAAATTCACTGTCAACATTTGCAACCCTATCTTGTGTATGGTGTCTTCCTGTTCTCAATATGCTTAGCTTCTTGACGGTTATAGTCACCACTTCTGTATCAAGGTCATCCTACACACCACTCTCTATAGAAATGTAGGCTGCTCATAGACTTGAATGGGTGTGAAATGAAGCATTTCTTTTACCCCTTGGCTGAAGCGCTGGCGCAGGCCTCACAGGAAGTGAGTGGGAGGCAGTCTCTTCTTGCCTCTCCCTCCCCTTCTTG
This sequence comes from Peromyscus leucopus, assembly GCF_004664715.2. Classification (NCBI taxonomy): domain Eukaryota; kingdom Metazoa; phylum Chordata; class Mammalia; order Rodentia; family Cricetidae; genus Peromyscus; species Peromyscus leucopus. The sequence goes on from NC_051084.1 coordinate 56,856,975, forward strand.
ACCTTACTGAATGAAGTTTCCTCAGAACTGCCTCTTCACAGGAATTACTTAGCAAGCTGCAGGAAGTACACTTCAGGACTCACTGCAACTCTGCGTGTGTCTGTCCCTACAAAGCTTAGAAATATAATGAACTTTTGCTAGTTTGTGTACCTCTGAAGAGAGCTTAAAATATGTCTAAGGGTTGTAAGGTTTTTCTTCACAGAAGGTGAAGTCAACAACAATAATTACTCTTTTGTGTGACATTGATACTTTTGATCATGTGAAATGAATGTTTCTGCCATTCTCATGTAAGTTCCAGTGTATCTTAGATTTACAGTAAAACTAAACAAAAAACAAATAAACAAAACATCTGCAGAGATGGCTCAGTGGTTAGGAGCGCAGACCGCTCTTCTAGAGGACTGGACTTCATCTTCTAGTATCCGCATCAGGGAGCACCTGACAGCGTGTAACTCCAGACTCAGAGGGTCGCTCATTTTCTTCTTCACCCCTTGGTCATCTGCAGTCATGTGCACATGAACACATGCACAGACACATCCACATACAATGTTAATAAAAGTAAATCTTAAAACTAAGAAGAAGAGTTTGTATTTCCAGCCCTTCAACCGTTCCGTTACATCAGTTCCCCCGATGTAGAAAGCACAGACTTTGGACTTGATGAATTTGATTCGGTTTTCCAAGTTTGTGAGATGAGCCTAGATTCCCTCATCCATGAAATGTATCAGAAAGCAATACCTACTATAAGCATTAAATAAAATTCTATAGCTGAAACCTTTGACATCCATCATTTGGTTGGCAGCAAAAATATAGCAGATCTTTGATTACTCTTTATATGTTTTATTACTTTGTTTTATTTATTTCACAGAGAACCACACTAGGTTGCAGTTTTCCAAAGGAAAAAGAGACTAAACAGTTTTAAGTGCTAATATTAATTTTATAAACAACTAGAATGTTTTCCCAGAGAGCCACATGCTTTAATGACAGTGCCACATTCTTTGACACATACAGCCACAGTAAATGCCTTCTATTGGTTTTAGTTCATTTGTTTTGACTATAGACTTTAGGATAAAGCAGGTTAAACGACTTCCTCCATTGTGGTCTTCGGGCAGTCGGTTGGCTCTTCGGGTTAATCGCAGCATGTCTGCTCTGCAGAGCACATGCACTACTGTTTCTTTCACTGAATTGTGCCAGACATTGTGCTGGATTCTTCACCCTGTGTCCGCTCTTCTCAAAAAATGGCTGCTGACTTTGTAAGAGTGCTAAGTCCCATCTCCACAGTTATGTAAGCGGCACAAAACAAGGACCAGACATTTGCTTGACTGACAGAATATTCAGTGTCTGGGTTCTATCCCTCTCAGGGAAATTTTGAAATTGATGTGGCTGTGGCTAACAGCAGTGTGTCCCTGATGTCTGGGCTTCTTTAATACTAAGTATTTTAGCTCACTCCTTAATTTCTGACAGTAGATTTAAACTTAGGAACCATCATGTAACCATGTAAATGTAATGTGTTTGAATGCATTAATTCTTTAGTTTCCACTCTCTTGCCCATCAGTGTTTTAAATGATGGGAATCATGAAAACACAGACCTTTAGTTAGTTTATATTTTCATACCACTGAGATACATTTTTAGGGAATGACCATCAGACCTTAGATTGTTTCACTTGGTAGTACTAACTACAATGGGTATTAATAGAGACAGCTAATTGATAGTATTATAATAGATCATACTATAGTTAGTGTCAAAGTTCCAGTTACTATTTCTTCTCTACCTAGGGTAAATATAGTATTAAGCTTTCACTAAAAGGATCTACCTAGCATCTGTCCACATACGTATGTGGATTTAAGTCCCATTAAAATTGCTATCCTGGTTGATTGTAAATTGCAAATGTATACTATGTTTTTTTTTTTTCCTGAAGAGATCCTAAGGAATTCAATGGAAGACACTCCATCATGTATTAAGGTGTCAGCATCTTGCTGTCTTGCCCAATCTGGGCTCAAACTACTTGGCACAAGTGGTCCTCTTGCCTCATTTGCTGCGTTGTTCAGACTGAGAGTGCATTCCTGCTCCGCCAGCTAGAAGCTGAACGTTAATTCATAAAACAGTGCTAATGTATAAAATACTGACCAGAGCTGCCCTGTGTCTCCAGTGTATGTTACTGGGTAGATACAAACACTGTCTTAGCTTATATGCACTATTATACTATATTATAATCACGAAAATATTCAATATGTATAACTAAAATCGATGTCAAATATGATCACCAGAAAAGTTATAGAAAGACAATTTTTTTTTTAACATTGAAATAACAGTGTCAGATCTCTCGGAATCAGTTTTATGACCTGTTAACTTTGATGCTATTCAAAGTGATGTTTATATATGGGATGATTCTCTGATTATCCCTAAGTTAGTTTTGTGTTGAAAGCAACAATGGCTTGTTCTTTCCACATTTGAAATCACGCTGGGGACGTGAAGTAAAGGACAGAGGTACAGCAGGCTGCTGTGCTGAGCCAGCAAGAGCTGTCCATCTCAAAGTGTGTCTCGTTTGTCATCTTCAACTCTTGCCATTTTAATTTTTTTCTTTCCTATTTCGGCATAAGGAACATTAACATAAATATTCTGTGGGTTATGCCATCTCTGTACTTGGTTTGAAAAGTAAAGTAAACTATCACAGGATTTCCCAAACCCTATACTGTAGGCACCCCTGTGCCCTGGAAATACATGCATGGCAGCCACGTGCCTTACCCAGTGCCGAAATGGAAGCAGCAATGAAGCCCTCGGATGCTTCACCGTGGGTGTTTGAGACCAACATTGTCTGCCGAGGGCTCCTTCTCTGTTGTGTTATGTTGTCGTAATTTTGAAATTGATTGAATTTTGAAACTCAGTATCACTGATTTTAGAAGTTTGCCTTTTGACTCTCTGTTCTGTTTAGAGAGGTTGGGAAAATGATTTTTTTTTTTTTCCTGCAGCATGGGGGTTGTAAAGAGAAATGAAAGCGCTAGCTATTAGTGTAGAGAGAGTTGCCTCCCTGAAAAATGTCAACATTGAAATAATGTGATGGCAAAGGCACGTGAAACCACATACTTTGTAGCAAAATGAACCTTTAAAGCCATCACTGAGACTTTTCAACTGTACTCAGCTTTATAGAACCAACTTAAACTCAGAAGCTGAATATTTATGTTATTCAGTTCCAAAGCAATATTAAGTGATTGAAGTAATAGGATAAGTGATAGGGTGAGTGATTGAAGTCAAATTTTTAAAAAATGTATTGCTTTTGTTGATTCAATGAGTGGTATTTTCATCTGTGTGCCCATGCGATCTCAACTGTGGCTTTTAAACTTACAAATATTAATTGTAAAACTGGCTATGAATAAACAGTTTATAAAGCCATCTACTAAGGTGTGCCTTTGAATGAGTACATCGAACCTTGCCTTGTTCTGAGTGTTAGTGATGATTTTCCATGTTTTGAAAAGTTACCTCTATAACTTTGCAATTTTCTCAGACAAATCAGTTTCCTAGAACATGGAATAATACTTTCTTTTTTTTTTTTTTCATATCACTAATGGCTTATAAAGGATTTTGGTTCTTAAACTTAAGTATGCAAGATATATTTTATTTTTGACACCCTTTCTGTTATGTATATCGTTCTTGTTTTTCACACGTATTTATATCCATGAGTTGCCAAAACAAAATTGTCATCCGATCTTATCATATCAGGGACAGGATGTTCTATACTAATTGACAGATTAGATGCACATTAATCACCAGGAACACATGGCATCTACCCCCAAATTTGGAAAGCACTCAGAAGTGTCATTTGTGAATTGGGGATCGCTGACAAAACGGGCAGTTTTTCTTTTCAGAGGGCTGGATGCCAGGGCTCTGGTGAACTGATGTATTGAACCCTCTTTCTAAGAGACCATAAAGATCATGAGCATCGTTCCCTTTACCAACTTGGGCAATGAGACAAAGAGCCATTTAGAATGACCATTTCTCAGTGTAACAGAAACCTAGTAATGTGAGTTTCTTATGTACCTCACATCTCTTTGCTCAGATTTAGCCCCTTTCCAGGGGCTGCCTGGTGTCAAGGCATTGCCAGGGAAGTTGGTTGAGGAAATGTGTGAAGGAGACTAATCCATCCTGTTCTGAGGTCCTCTGCCTGTGCATACACAGATGTCTGCTCAAATATCCACCATCCCATATGGCCCTGACTTATTTTTCAGATTGGTTGCTTCAGATGCATGCTGTTTCCCCAGTCCAACTCATAAGGTCAGTTGCTCTCTCCCTTTGCAAGCTTGGTAGTTTTTTTGTTTGTTTGTTTTTTGATTTTGGTTTTTTGTTTTAGACCACAATAGGCTGAAAAGGTAATGTGAGCTTTTTTGAAGTCCCAGCAACTGCCCCTCCTCCCCCATATCTTTACTCTGTTTCTTTCCAATCATCTCCTGGGTCATCACATCAGAAGCTCCTGGTTGTAGAGAAAGCTTCAGTTTCTGTAAGTTCCAGCTGCCTAGATGTTGAAGCTTTCCCTCAGATTCCTGTCTTTGTCCCTTCATGGCTTCAAATAATTGAGGAATAAAGCATTGTATATTCTAATGTGTGAAGTCCCTTTTTAAAAATGTTATAAACCTCATTGCTAAAAAACAAAAACTTGCACATACATGAGAACATCGCACATCAAATTGAACCCGACCGGGGCTATACAACTCAATGAATGTCTGCATCGCTAGAATTGGCATTCAGAATTGAAGCTGTGAAGCTTCCTGTCAAATTTTACACTGAATTTTACTCTATAGGAATGCAGAGTGTAGTCCTTTAGTCAAGAAAATTGCCTTTTATCTTTCTACTAGAGGAGGTCAGCTTTAAACAAAGCTAGAAAAGTGTAGTTTGCTTTCTGTATGAGCACTTGCATTAAGAAACATCTGGGAACCCCAGATTTCATTGGTAATTAAAGGACTTTTCATTCCCCTGCTAATTGATCCTATTGTGCAAATCTCTTACAGAGCAGGACGTTTTGCTCTTCAGAGAATTATCACCTGTGCTGTTGAGTCAGATCAGAGAATAAAGAGACTCCAGGGAACCACAGAGAATCCTTAAAGGATGCTGGCAGGAACCCTGTGGGATGGATCAAACCTGAAATAAAATGTTTGGTCCTGATTTTGTGCTGAGAAATGTGACATCCCATAGTTTTGTTTGAGTAATTTTATACTATCTTTGGTGATATGTTGTTTTTGTATTATCTTGACAAAGAAGAATCTTATAAGTGACTGCTTTAGTTTCCATGAACTTGTTTTTATTATTATTATTATTATTTTACATTTCAGATTTATTTCTTAAATAAGCCATTGGAAAAGAAAGAAATGTTATGCATAGTTTGCTTGTGATCATTGTTACACATGTCCTTGATTAGTCTGAGTGGCAGATGAAAGGCTTTTTTTTTTCCTGATCAGCAGTTTATCTCCTTTACAGTGTGTGTGTGTGTGTGTGTGTGTGTGTGTGTGTGTGTGTGTGTGTATGTGTGTGTGTGTGTGTTTTAAGGCCTTTATGAAAACCATGGAGTATTGCCCTCTTCTGTTCGACTTGTAATTCCTGCCAGTGTACTGGAGTGATGCATTTAACTTGGCACTTGAAGATGGTGTCCAGTCTCCAGAACATAGCCTCGGCCTTCTTGAAAACTGAATAGCACTGTCACTCATTTGTAGTGATACAGACATTGGGATGGGAAAACTCAAAACAAACAGACACCCCCAAACAACCTAAAACAGAACAAGACACAAAACAAACAAACAAAAAACAAAAATAGAGAAAACAGGTTTAGAGACAATGTAAAAGGCACAATAATCATGTAGGAATATGAAAGTTTTTTTGTTTTTTTTTTTTAAAGAAACCAAAGAGCAAAAACCAAAGCCTTTTAAATGAAAAGCTTAAATCTCACAGCAAAGAATTGGATTGAGTTTTTCACATAAACAGTTTATTCATGAATAGGATTTTCTACTGCTCCACTTTATTCATTTTATTTTATTTCGGTAGTTCACTTTGTTTTCAAACTATAGTTATTTCAGCTTCTGTCACTAGATATCTACATGTGATTGACACAGATGTGTATTTCTCTTACAGAGAGGCAGTAAAAACAAATTTAATAAATTAAAGAGAACATGGTTGTTGATAAGGAGGCAAAAATATACTTGAAAAGATGATCCTAGGAAAGCAAGCAGAAGAGATCATAATTTCAGATTCTGTCTTGAGGAATTCTGTCTTCTGCCATCTAAGTAAACAGTGATGTGTTCCTTGATATGTAGTCACAGCCTTTATAATAGTTATAAAGACATCAAAGATGTTACATCAAAGCTAACCACTTAGATTTTCTAACACATGTGTCTAAGCACAGGTGTTATTTGAACACTGTTTCTCAGGTGATTTTGACTCCTATCTAGAGCTCCTTTTATGTCCACACAGAAACCTCAAGCTTTTTCTAATTGTTCCCCAGCGAAAAATTAAGACGTTGTTTCAAAAACAAACACTTATTTATAACAGAAGCATTTTCTTAGTGTTCTTTATATTTTGAATATGAACTTTTCCAAGTCTAATCCTATAGTATTAATGGACACATGCATCCTTCATAACAGCAATTAGGGAAACTTATTGTGTGAATAAGCACTTTACAATTTGCAGATATTTCAGACCAGTAAGTCTGATCTGACCAGACTGGCATATCTATTTGTGTAAATTACTGTTATTGAGACAGAGAAAAAGACAGCTTTGTAAATGAGGGGAGTCTGAAGAAACAAATCCAAATGCTTTGTTCTTAGAATTTTTCAGAGATCAATATTTCAAAGAACTTCCATAAAACTAGACAAATTCTTGTGATATAGTGGTTTATTCTGAATACTTATAAAAAGACGAGTCTGTAGTTTCAGTAATAAAAGTTTTAATATTTGGAAATATCTTTGTAGAAACTAGAAATATTGTCTTCAGTAGCTCATGGTACTCAATTGACTGTTTTAATTTCTGCCTAGACAATATGTTCCTTCAATGTCCTAATGATTCCTTTGGAATTAAAGGGACTTTCTTATTTGGAGACTGAAAGCCAGTGAAGATAATAAGACATCAGTCAGAACAGCTGCACTGGCCAATAGGCCAGAGGAGGTCTGTCGTGATCAGCCACTCTCTGGTACTCTTGCCCTATACTCAGCTTTAAACACTCTTCTAAGAGATCATGGTGCCCAGGACAAATAGACAATAGAGTCCTCTTTCCCAGAGAGCTGTGGGGACAGTGATTCCAACAAAGGGCGGTCTTCAACACTGGTAAATGTGGCTTGCCCCCTATTCTCAAAGATGTCCTCATCTTTCACTTTGTGACTCCAAATATTTCTTTACCATGGAGGACTGTGGATGTCTATTAATTGTTTATATAGAACTTAGACAACAAACATATGCACACATACACAAACTAAGCAGGAACTAGAGTAGACAGGAAGGTAAAATAAAAATGAAGTCAGCAATGTTCTCCAGCTTTGTACAGAGGTAGATATCCATACAGTATCAAAAAATGAATCAAGCTGTTGGGTAGAGGAGGAGAGAATGTTTCTGAACATGGAGACTGGCAGAAGTTTCATGACTTAAGTACTTGTGTCTCAGGAAGTTTTTATATAGATATTCCATTATAAAACTACCAGTTGCTTGACTTGTACTCCATAAATGCAAACATGTTATTCTCTCTATTTTATTTCACCCATCTATTTATCTATCTGTCTGTCTATCATCTATCTCTATCTATCTATATCTATGTATGTATGTATGTATGTATCTATCTATCTATCTTTACTGTAATCAATCAGAAGATGTAGAAAGGGAAATCTTTTCAGAGTTGGAATTAGGAATAAATTTAGTGTTTCATTAGTCATTAAGATGGGATTTGGAAATATAAAAGACCTCGTGTAGTTTTCAATTCGAACTCCTGTCAGTGAAACAGCTTTAACAAGTCAGTTCAGTGATATTTTAATGTCTTTTTCCTTCTGTCCACTGTCATTTAAGCAATTTCAGTGTAAGAAAAATATATACAAGTCACTTTCTTAGAAGGCTATTGATCTTTTAAGGAAGCTTTGATAGCCCCCTTTGTAGCTAAGGTATAGAATTTGTAAGATTTATTCTAGGAATTCTATAAGACGTGTGAAAAGCCTAAATATTTCAATGAATACATTTAGTACTGTGTGGTGCTAGAATAAATAATTCTAATTATGAAGAACATTTCAAAATGATTTGAACAACTAATTGTAGGAAATTACCCCTAGAAGCCTGCTGTTTACTTTGAGTGCACGACAATGTTGAAAGCCACACCGTGTGAAAACCAAGTAATCACTTGTCCTGCCTTAGTGTTTCACAGCCAGTGACTAAAACAGAGTTCAGATAGTGTCTGTGCCAGAACTCATGAGCAAATATGACTCTGCTAATTCTGTCCATCCTCTCCAATATCAGACATCAATCATTAGTCAAGCATTCTCCCTCCCTGTTCCAAATGGATGTCTACCATTCTACTCCATGCAGGGTTTCATGCTGTCATTGCTAATTGATCAAAGTGGACACATAAGACGAAAGGCCTTCTCCAACAGTAGAATTTAATCAGCAACAGGAAAAAAAAACCTCTGCATTTGCTACCTACTTGTGACCACCTTTACAATTTCTCCTCACTTGCGATAAACAGAATATCTTAACAAAGCACTCTTAGATTTCTAATGTTTTATCGTGTCTTGGCTCATAACTTGTTTTGATTGACAACCTGAGGAACAATAGCACCAAAGCTGGTACATTTTTCTCTGGTGCTTTGGAAGCTGTTTTAATTGGTTCTTATTACTGCTCTGCCTCAAAAAATGAAATCAGAATTTCCCCAAGCCAAATGCTACAGCCACGTGGCACCAGACAACGCCTTGTTTGTTGTGCTTCTCTGTCATCTAATCACTCTTTAAAGATAGAAATGGTGTTCATAAACATGTGAGGCTTTATTTTCCGTTTGTTGATTTTTATTTTGTTAGTTGACTTAGACTAGGAGAAACAAAGGAGGTTGTACAGGCACAACTACAATCTGGTTTGGCAGGACTGATAACTTGTTTCTGAGCCTGCATAATTTAAAGTTAAATAGTTCGGCAGCATTGACTCACATTATAAAACTATTTCTCATCTTCTGATCTCATCAACTTGAGTGCTAGCAAGGCATCCTGAAGGAGTCAGTCTTTCTGCCTTGGAAAGTAGAACAGGAAGGGTGGTCAGAGAGGATCAGAGTCTAACATGACTGAGGGAGTATCATAAAAAGGCCTTCCAAAAGACAGACATGTCTAATATTCCAGACTCCTCAAAGAGTGTTCATAAATGTGAAGAAATGATTAATAAACTGAGAACCAACAAAAAGAATCAGTAATCATCTCATGGTAATATTTGTGTCCATGTGTCTGTCTGTCTATCATCTATCTATCTGTCTGTCTGTCTTTCTATCTATCTATCTATCTATCTATCTATCTATCTATCATCTATCTTTATCTAGTGATCATTGAGAATAGTTTGATTTTTTTGACCATTTACTGACCATTTACTGACATACTTGACTATAATGTAAATGTGTAGACTTGCTGTTATTTTATGAATATATTTTATGTATATAACTTATGCACCTTTCATGTTACTGTTCATAATTTCAGAGTATTACAGCTGGATCTATAATGCTTTAAGAATACTTTTAATTGAGATTATTTAGATACTAGAGATTCAGCAATACTGATTTTCACGAAAGAGCATTTAAAAGAAAATGATTGATAACTGTTTTGGATGGTTAACAATGGATATTAATAAACACAAAGTTAAATGTTGATAGCAGATGAAGTTTATGGGTATACCAATTTTCTATAAGACTCTTCCAACTTCACTCTAGATTAGAAGATGGCCATAAAAAATATAGGGGAGAATGTAACTTTTGGAGACCCCAATTTTATTTTCTATTAATCAAAATCAATAATTTTAAGGTACAAAATGAATATTTGCCAATCATAAATTTATAAAACTTAATAAAAATTAAGTAAAAGGAAACTCAAATATAGTTTTAGCATTTTCTCATAAAGTGCTATCATGGGAACTGAAGAAGTACATCTTTGAAGATTCGGTATATGATTTTTATCCTGTAAAGGTCAGATTGGTGCTTGAAATTTTAAAAAACTAACACTACAGAAAGTGATTATTGATTACTCATTTTCTAAATTTATGGCTACCTAAGGAAACTTTATGGTTCCAAAGTTTTAATTAACATTTTTATAGAATGCCTGTGGACTAGAGTGAGCATAATTCATCAAGACTAGTTTATTGCTACTGATCATTGATTTACTGTATTTATTATTTTATATTTTGATTTTCTTTAATTTTTAGATAGGGCCTTTCTGGTAACCCAAGCTGTCCTTAAATTTGTTATTTAGCAGAGGCTAGCCTCAAATTTCCTATTCCCCCTTCTTAAGTCTCCTAAGTGCTGGAATTGTAAGAATCCAAGGAAGATGTACTGCTTTTAGGGTTGCTAGAGAATGAAGCACATGATTGGGATGTTTTCAATATATAGAAGTTGCCAGTGGTTATTGATAACTACTTGATTCTTTGTATTTTACCACTGAGTACTATTTTGTCATTGTAAATGTAAGTTATTATTTATTCCTGTGTGCATTTATTTCAGAGATCACCTGGCTTTATTATTAAATGTAAAAAAGTCCTGAACTACTGAGGTTAGCATAGCATTATTGAAAACACAGAAGCTTGTCAACTATACATGTTATGTCCCCATTGCTTCAAAAGTTTGGTTCTGTTTTTAGATTTGGGGCACTTAGAGAATAATGCCAACCTGATTATCATTCTCAAGTGAGCTTTCAAAGGTTCATTAAAAGTTGAGAAGAGAACAGCATGCTCTAGGAGGCAGCTATTTTTAACAGCACCAAATTTGAATCCACCTACTTTAAAGCTTTTCATTGTTTTTAGAAAATATTTCTATAAATAACTTTTATATGCTAAGTCCATTGAGGTCACAGTTCACTGTCTCCTGTTGGAATAAATTGACATTCTACCTTCCTATTGAATTAATAAGAACCAAGTATGTCTGTTCCAAAAGCAGCACCAGTTGAGAAAGAGCACATGCAGGTTTGCCATGCAAACAAACAAACAAAATCTCCAAAATGGTGAGGTCAATTGGAACCCACCAGTATGTATAATCGTGCTTTGATTTGATAAGTTAGTGATAAATATTTGTGTCATCAGAAACCACAACTTTATGTTAACAGCTTCCTTTTAAAAGAGAATGCTTAAAATCCCATTTAAAAATAAAATCCTACCATGAGAGTTATAATTTTTTTCTTAAATTTAAGTATAAAAATCGTTTTTGAAATCCATAAAAATATTGCTGTAATTTATCTGTGTCACAAACTTAAGTAGATCTTAGGACAACTATTTTTGTAGTAGTTCTCTACACAATTAATAGTGTAGCTAATAGACAGTGTTAATAGCCAATGACGACAATCAGAGAGTTTATAGAAATACTGGAAACGTTTTAAGGTGACAGTATTTAAGGAAAGTTGACACATGAGAATGCTGGTTTTGGAATTTTTATTTGGTCTCCTTCTTTGCTTATCTCTGCTTGTCTGGCTATTGTTCATTCTAACATAACAGGTTAGTCATCACCTCTTCAAGGTGGACTTTCCTGAACCAGAAGTCTGACTCAGCTTATCACTTCTAATAGATAGCTTTGCAGCTCTTACTTCAATGTTTACATGTATTTGTTCTCCCAAAGAATTCCAGCTAAAAGCGTTCAGGGACTGGGATTTGCCTGATGCTTATCATTGCAGGTTTTTTTTTTCCTCTCTCCATACACAAAGTAAACACTGATAAATTAAGACATTTGACTTATGTTCTGAAGCCTTTCCTTAAGAGTCATTCTAGTTCATATCAACATGTCAGTTGTTTTAAAATGGAGTGAACTTATGTAGGTGTCTCCTGAACTCATGTAGGTGTTGACATGCTCTAGAGATATGCTCCTTCCTAGGATCTTACCTGTATTTATAATTTCTTAAGAATAATTTGAGTAAATATTTCCTACATAGAAATGTACAAATCATTTGTGTGTATGTGTATTCTGAAGCTATTTTAAATACAATATGTTAGTGTGAAAGTGATGCTCTGTGAACAACAAATGAGTTTATTTTCATGTTTATACTAATTGTTTTCATGGGGCATGTTCAGTTATACAATGTAATAAAATCAGGTAGTATTAAAATGCAATTCCTTGTATATTGAGCAGGAACAGAACAATTTAAAAACCCCCAAAATGCTCTGGATGCTCAGAGGCACGGTGGCAACTTCTGCACTTAGGATCTATGAAGTGGACATGTCAGAAGGCCTTTGTGTACTTGACCAGGAATAACGAAATCCTTTGTAGACAATTTTGACAATGAAGCTCCTTTCTCCATTAAAAACAAAAGATTATTTCGTAACAACTACATCATTACAAGGATGAATACAACACGTTAGATCGCTTTTATTTACATCCCTTTGTTTTTCTCAGAAAGGAAAATATTTCCACAGGTACCTAAATTATCATGGGTCCTAGGCTCCATAACTCCTATGCACAGTCTTGTTATTGAGCATTTCTGTTATCTGTGTTCTGGGGGAAATGGTATCATTTGGGGCAATCCTTAAAGGTACAACTTGTGAACAATTAAAAACTGTAAAATGGACAGATGTCAATTATGGCACACTGTTAGAGTTACAGAAAGCAAGAGTCCAATGCATCTAGTTAGAGCCACAGAATTCAAAAGATATCTGCGAATTGGACTCCAAAGAGGAGGGTTTGTATGAGCAAGAATTGTTGAGATTAACGTTGGAAAAAGCACAGGGACAAATATCCAAACCGAAGGAAGCACATGAACTATGATCCAATAGCTGAGGAGCCCCCAACAGGATCAGGCCCTCTGGATAAATAAGACAGTTGATTGGCTTGATCTGCTTGGGAGACATCCAGACAGTGGGACCGGGTCCTTTCCTCAGTGCATGAACTGGCTGTTTGGAACCTGGGGCTTATACAGGGACACTTAGCTCAGCCTGGGAGGAGGGGACTGGACCTGCCTGGACTGAATCTACCAGGTTGAACTCAATCCTCAGGGGAGTCTTTGCCCTGGAGGAAATGGGAATGGGGGGGTGGGCTGGGGAGGGGGTGCGGGAGGGGGGAAGAACAAGGGAATCCGTGGCTGATAGGTAAAATTAAATTTAATGAATAAATTAAAAAAAATACCAAGTAATAAAAAAAACCCCAAAAGATATATATCTACGATCACTATATAAGAACTGTTTGAAATTATTTCAAGAATATACAACAAGAACAGGTTCATATGCCACCCTTGGTGCATATCAGATTTGAAACTTGGTTTAATTTATTTTTGAAATAGTTTAATCTTAGAAAGGTTTTAAGGAATAGTTCTGACTAACACATGGTATGTTATAAAATTCTGAAAGTTTTTTTAAGGCGCTTGATTAATATCAATGCCTATTTTCAATCTGTACTTGAGGCCGTTAAAATTAAAATCACATAATAACATTGAAATCAGCAAAAAGCCTCACTGTGCTGTGTTCATTGGCACATAGACGGGTTCTGATGAAAGGAACTGCATTTTGCATGCACAAACACATTTGTTTAAAATGTAGGTTGCTCTACTTTAAAGCTCAATGCTCTGGACATTTTGAACCTTTTGCTTCATTAACTGCATTCATTCTAAAATACCTTTCAATTTAAAACAGGAGATAATTGTAATACCTTGAAGCAAATGAGATGTTATTGCAATAATTAAATCCAAAATGAGATGCAGGTACTTTAGACCTGCTGGTGTTTCGGCTAGTTAATAGCAAATAACATTTCCATTGGTCACAGTGATTTCTTTCCAGAACTCTTTCCAGTTGCAATAGAGTACTGCATACTAATCATATTCTAATATGTTTTACAAGAGGTAAAATGTGTCAAAGTCTCCATCATACCAGTCTAAATTAGCCCTGCAGAACTTATAATGATATGACATGTTGCTTTCCTCCCTTACAAAAATCCATCAGATTTTAGAAAATAATTTTACATAACAATAAGGTTGCTTGAATAATAAGTGCTTGCTTTTCCACTGATGAATTGGTTGGTGGAATGGAGGGGGCTTTTATGAGCTTTCCCAGGCTTCAGAGTCTTTCAGTATTTAAAATGTGTCTGTGTTTCACAGAAAATATGGAGATGTTACTGTGGTTAGATGTGTAGATGGTGCAGAAAGAGTTACAAATAGCAGAGGAATTCCTTCCTTCCTTCCTTCTCTCCTTCCTTCCTTCCTTCCTTTCTTCCTTCCTTCCTTCTCTCCTTCCTTCCTTTCTTCCTTCCATCTCTCCTTCCTTCCATCTCTCCTTCCTTCCTTCTCTCCTTCCTTCCTTTCTTCCTTCCTTCCCTCCTTCCTTCCTTCCTTCTCTCCTTCCTTTCTTCCTTCCTTCTCTCCTTCCTTCTTCCCTTCCTCCTTCCCTTCCTCTTTTCCTTCCTTCACTTCCTTCCTTGTTTTTCATTTTCATGGAAGAAATATAATTTCCATCAAGAGCACAGCTCGTATTAAAATGTTAAGCTAAGATACATTATTTGTATCAAGTTACATATGCAAAGGGAAGTTTCTGCTTGTAGCAATGGTCCAAATACAGTATTTCTCTTTAAAAAAGAAATAAATGGATCTTTCAGTATAGCTCATAATGCACTAGATCTTTGAGTAGCTGAAAACATTGTGTTTTGTGTACCCCTCATTTTAGCTGCTCACCTTTTTTTGAGACAAGGTTTCATTATGTTGACCAAGTTAGAGTCCTGGAGAAGTCCCACAAAGACCACCACCCACGTATGCAAGCAACAAGAGCGTTTATTATCTGGAGAGTAAAGGTACCAGCATGCTGGGGCCAGCATCAGACAAAAAAGTAAGATGACAACTGAGAGAAGCTTGCAGGCTCCTTTTAAGCACAGCTAAGGGGAGATCCTAGGGCAGTTAGGTCCTTTCGGATATGATTGACTTAAGCAAGTGGCAATCATATTAGTTTGTTCTAATTGATTAGGGCTAGCCAGAGGCCGTTTAAGGCTACAGCTTTTCCATTGTCAGGGGCAGGCCTGGACAAGTCCCAGGCTTTGTTCTTATTTGGTTATTACCTTGAGTTATTGACTGTGGGGCTGGCTCAGTGGCCCAGTCTTGGTACATACTATCTCCCATGTCTCTGCTGTCAGGGGTGTTGAAGATTAATTGTCCTTTGTTTGTGGCTTTCTCAGAAACTGGTTGCTCAGTCTCAGGAAACTGAAATTGAGGCCTGATCTCTGACAGAAAGCTGAGCAGCCTGTTATGGTGTCTGCTCTGTCCTCTCAGACCAAACTAGGCTGGCACTTATTTTGTGGCCCTTACTGTCCAGGAGTATGGCATCCTCATGCTTCAGTCTTTGAGTGGCTGAAATTCCAATCTAGAACATCTCCCTGAGTCTCTCTTCAACAATAATGATAGTGGTTACAGTCTTGGTAGCTGCCATTTGTGAATCCACGTTGAACACTTAATACTTGGTAATGTGCTGACGTGTATTTTGAAATAAAGTCACTCTTAATTCTCCCAAGAGACATACAGTGGCTGCTTTTATTAGCTACATTTTATATATACACAACAAACTCAAACAGAAATACTAGGGGTGAAGTAACTAACTGAAGTCCAGTAGGTGGTCAGCAGAGGACACTTTTGAACCTAGTAGTCTAGTTCTTCCGCTCAAGCTCCAAACCTCCCCAGCATCTCAGGACTTCAAGTTCAGCAAGAAGAAGCTGGTAGGAGAATCAGAGATGTAGGTATCATTTTAGTGTCTGGAATCTAACTTTAACTTGAACATTACCAAAAATTACAGGAGAATCTCATTCCATACTCAGATTTCCGTGTAATGGCATTAAATGCTCTTCAACAGTGCTGCTACCCTATGAGGGCTTCCCATTCCTGCTCCCCTGACTCTCCATGTTCCCCACAGACTGTTCACAACTCTTGCTTTGAACTTGTAGTTTCAGTATTTTTTGTGTTGACCTTGGTATTTCTCAATGACTAGTGTCGTCTTTTATTTGAGTTTATCAGGATCCTCTCCTGGATATTGATAGGTTCTGTTGAGGGTTAAGAAAAACCCACTTTTGTTTCCCAGGGTCTCATCAGACTGTATTTGTAGCATCTCTAGTTAAAGGAGATCCTACTGTCAGTCTGTTATGGGGCCCTTCTGGGATGAGTTGGGAATGTTAACAATGTCCTAGCTTATTTGTAGGATCCACCTGTACCCTGGCCTCTGAGATCATTCCCTTGTAGAAAACTGATGATTCAAGGGTACCCTATCTACTATACTAGGTTTAGACTCCTAGAATTGGGTGTAGCTATTAGTTCGACTTTTTACAACATGTCTTTATTTTAGGCTTTGCTGGATGCTATTCAGGAAAATCAAACTTTTGGAGTTGTTCATTCAAGAGCCTGAGTGTATGGCTCAATTGTTTTCTTTGCACACATGTACTTCTTCCTGCTTTTCTCCCTCCATCTCTCCTATAGACTGTGTTGCAGAGAAGTTTCTCTTATCTTCGTTTCCTCTTCAAATAATATTGTGAAATTAACCCAAGTAGGTCTCTTTATGTGTCTGTATATTTTTTAGTTTTCTACTTAGGGCAGATATTTCCTTGCCAAGTCTCGGCATCCTCATAGAATGAGGCCAGTGGACACTATCTTTGTCTTTCAGATCCTGCATATGTAACACAAGACCTTATTTCTTTCCTCCTATCAATAGTGTGACCTACTTGTAGCTTTCTTTCCTCCCCTTGACAGTTAGCATTTTCTTCTTTCTTCCAGAATGCCAGCAAATATTTGTAATTTATGATCCCAAATGGTACCTTTTCTCTGATAAGCAAATAATACTATTTTTTAAAATGATGACATATTTTTTTGATAGGACAAAATTAGAATTGAAGAAGTCTTCAAATACTGATGTCGAAGCTGCCTACAGTATGTTGTCTTAATTCACAATGGAATGGGAGTTAGGTGTGCTTTCTAATATTCCAGGAATCCACCCTGACCTTAAGTTTCTCCATGAATGTTCCCTTGTCGGCATCTGTTCCTTTTGTTTGTGTTTTTTTAAATCTGGGGATTCAGCCAGCCCAGTAAAGCTAATGCCATTGTGTTTAGCCTCTGCAAAAGTGAGTTTGACTTGGCTGCTAGGTCTGGTGTTAGACCCTCTCTATAGAAATAATCGTTTGATTCTCTTTTCACTTTTGTAGACATTTTGATTCACTATTTCATACCCAGGACTTCAAAACCCATGAAACTTAGATATTCACAGTTGCTCATGTGACACAAAATCCATGCTTCTTCCTCATTAGTCTAATTACCATTAACATCTACTGAGGTGAAAATTGTGTCTCTGGAGGTACCTAACCTAATGAGGTGGGATTGGGATGGGTTCCTTTCAGCAGCAGATATTTTTCTGGGAAGCCATAGTTTTAACATTACTATATCTTAAAAGATTCTTACTGTTCCGGCCTTGAAATATTATGGTGTGGAAACAAAAGATAACTCCAGGATAAATATTCTTAAAAAGTAGGGATTAAAGTTCCAAAAATAATGACTTAGGGCAAAAATATTATTAATAAATTTATTGACTTCCAAAGTGCACTAAAATTTTTATGAAGCAGGAAGTTGAGCAGTAGCTTAATTTATGTGTGGAGCATCACTTTGCAACTTATCCAAGTTCAACAGAGATAAAACTCCTCTCATAAATAAAGAGGCAGCGATTTGGGGTGACTGTGAATGAGAAGGCAAAGGGCACAGCTATATTAGCAATTTTGGTCTTGATCTACACCACAGGCATTTCAATAGCTGCTATTTCAAATTCATTTAAAAACCCACTTTTTGCATTTTAATAGCTTTTTTCTAACACTAGAATGCAAATGTGAATTTGCCTCTAGCATGCTTTATTCCTCCCTTGTCAGAATCACTAGAAATCCATATTTTTTCCTAAGGTTGCCCTTCCTTTTTCAGAAGTCTGGAGAAAGAATGTGTGAGTGTGCTGAGATGAAATGAAAAGGATCTTGTAAACAGGGGACATGGGTAGAAAAGGAGGTAGAATTATAGGATGGGACACAAAAATGGGAGGTACTGGTCATGAGGAGAACCAGGAAAGAAAGATTTAGCAAGTTATCTCTTTGTATGTTGAAACCAGATGAATGAATTTTGATTTTTCTACTTTTTTGAATAAGAAATATTTTTGGATTGCAAATCTGACTCACTAGGGAAGTGTCTGCTAAGTAACAACACAGACCTGAATTAAATCCCGGGTATTCACATAAAAAGCTGGGCACAATTGTGTGTACCTATAATCAGCTCTGGGGAGGCCGAAACAGGATGATCCTTTGTGTCGGCTGGCCAGCAAGTCTTGATGTTCCTGAGGTTACAGTGGGAGGCATGTGCACACACACACACACACACACACACACACACACACACACACACACACACACACTAAAACACACACACATGTTTCTGGAACAGTTTTGCTCTACCACAGGCTCCCTACTATGATCTGTTCCTCACCACTTCCCAGACCCAAGGGAGCAACCTGATCTTGAACCAAAAGCTCAGAGTGAATGAGCCAAAGTATATCTTTCCTTCTTTAAGCTGATTGTTTCAAATAATTAGTCATTGTGATTGAAAGCTGACGAACCTAGGAGTCTTCACTATTTAGCATTTAAGGACCTCTCTGGATGCAGTATGCCATGCTTAACTTATAATGAATGTTACCGCATTCTCAAAATCTTTTGAAATATTGGCAGCTATATTGGTGAAGGGAGTATTTTTATGAAATTCATTTTGGATTGTTAGAGACTTTGATCATTTATTATATGTACTTAAATGCCTCTGTGACATTCAAATGCTGGCAGCAAAGCCTGTTTTTTGATTACTAAGGATGACTTGTACCCAAACAGAGAAAGGTTATGCTTTACATCAGCATATATTTTCGTTTTACATCTCAGCCTTTTGTTTCTAATGAAAATCAGGTTTATGGTCTAATTAGAGATAGCATATGGCATGGACAACAGTAACAAAATGACACTTTGGTAAAACCAAGAGGCTGTGAGATAAATTGATTAGGTCCTTTACTGCACTTTCCCATATTTGTGAGCCAATCCCCAGGAGAGTGATATTCTGATTTTTAATAACCACAGTCTGTTGCATTTGGTGACGTGCTCCCAGCAGTCTGTGAACCACATTGTCTAGAAGTGTTTTACTCCGCAGTTTTTTGTTTTGTGTTTAATTTTGGCTTCCTCGCATTAGTGATTTCTAGTTCTTAGAATAACAGAAGTCATGTGGAAGGGCTGAGCTGTGGACTAAAAGGAAAGAATTGGAGATTGCCTTAATACTAACGGCAATTATTGTTTTGTGTATTGAAAGAGAATGGGAGGCCTGGCTGGGACACTTGGGGATGATGGGGTTTCTGTGCTCTAGTTGGGAGCTCCCCAGATTCTTTATTAGATTCCCCTCAGGTTTTGCCTCCTTTATCTGGGATCCAAATGATTCACATATTGACTAATGGTGCTTTTTTGTCTATGAACATTTCTACCTCAGTTTTTTTTTTTGTCAGAAAATACATTGCTTTCTGAACGAATAGACCTTTGACTATTGCCTCCACCTTAAAATCTTTCTTGCATTACAAACTGCACTTATGTTTGATTTACCCTTATTATTTTTATGACAATTTGTCTGTTAATAGGCTACCCTCTCTTTAGTTCTATATGATAATCTCCCATCTAGCATCTTGTCTTCACATGTATGATTGTGTGTGTGTGCAGGTGCACTTGGATGTGCAATCACACATAAGGATACATGTGCATGTAGAAGCAAGAGGAAAATGCCAGTGTTATTCCTGAGGCATTATCTACCACCCATCTTTTTCCTTTTCCCCTTTTCTTTCTTTCTTTCTTTTTTTTTTCTTTTCTTGAGATATGGCCTCTTATTAGCCTGGAGTTTGTCAACTGGACTAGACTGGTTGGCTGGCTAATGAGGCTCAGGGATCCTTCTGTCTGCCATATAGCTTAGATGGCAAGCACATTCTTTCACCCCTTGCTCTATATACAGCTTCTGGGGATTGCCTCCGACCCTTAGGTTTGCTTTGCATCACTTTAGTACCCAAGCCGTTTCTTCAGCTCCTATCATCTTTGGATGGAACACCTCAAAGATAAACATCTGTGATTAGTTATTTGTTAACCCATTTTCATAGCCAAGTTAAAAATCTCTTTTCACCCTATGAATTTTAAATTAGTATGTCTTGTCTTAGAATAATTTATTTGACAATATTTATCTGATAATTATAGTTGTTGATAAATTTTATATGACATAAATATTAGGTTTATTATCATATTTATATTATAACCATTTAATTATCACAATGGCCATATTATATATTAATACAGCCTATATATTTAAATATACAATTTTTACATAGAATACTATGAAATAATTTTAATTGACTAGAGGAGGGAAAAATAACACATTTTAAAAGAACATTTTGACTAAAATCTAAGCACTATGTAGTCATACTTACAAAATTTAAATTATTAATTAAAACTTTTTGTAAAATATTTATTTATTTGGTAGTTTTAGCTTGGACTTCAGCCTCAAGCTTGGATATTGTCTTTTGAATATAAAAAAATATTAATGATGCATTATTTTCAATTTTTTGGATATTTATTCATGTAGTCTGTTAATAACATAGGAAAGATTTTAATTGCAAAATGTCAAATCATAGAATTAACTGATACAGAACAACGAGTAAAGATCAATCATTCATAAAAATTCATAAGATTATTGCACAAATAATATCTTTCATTCTGCTCAAATCACAAGGCTTTACTGCTGGTCTATTCACCATATGGTGACAGTTGGATTGATCTGTACAGGTGTGCACTCACCACTCCCAGAATCATTTATTTATCTTACCTAATAGACAGTCTGGAAAGTAATTAAAAATACTGAGATAACTGAAAAACATAGACTGACTGAAAGTTATGTGCACCCTACTATAGGGGACATGTTGACAGATTATGTTGAAGATTCTTTCAACATTCATGAATGGACAAAGAACCAAAAAATAAAGGGTAGATTTTTTTTATAGGGCTCATAAGATGACATGTTTGTTAGAGAATAAATTATGTAACTAGATAATTTTTAGGCCTAAGTCATTTCTGAGACAGGGACATGAACACTTTTATGATCTAAATGTATCTTATATTTAAAAAATAGCAAGTGTTTAAATGGATGGGCTCTAAAAATCCATCTGTGTTATTTATTTATTTTTTTTTCTGAAAATGACAGTTTTCTAATCATTGGAAAATAAGTTGTCTGAGAGTAAGCTTATTCTTTTCTATAAAATAAGATTAATGTGGTCTATATGACATTTGCGGTGTGAGTATAATCAGATGAGTTAATGCATACCACGTGTTTTAACAAAGTGCTCTGCTGTGCAGGGTAGCTATCTTTATCATCATTAAAGTTTGTCATTTAATAATTGCCTTTTATTTATGACAAAGCATAAATGACCTTGAGGCTCTTTATTTCATGATAAAGGGCAGTTGGTTGGAATAAAGTATAATCTGATAGTAAAATAATTTGAAATGACTTTAATATAGAAACTATTACAATTCTATGGATTGAAATTGGCTCAGAGACATGAATGGATCACTGGGGAGTATAACAATAGCTTCTAGAAGCCTCTGCTTGGTAGCTGTCCTGATTCTTTAGCAGGTACCTGCTGTATCTTTCTCCCTGTTCCTGTGCTCTCCCCAGTGTGAGAGCTTGTGCGAAGGAAGGTACTGATGTTTAGGAAGCATCACGTATTAGGGAGATGTTTTCACTTTTAATTCTGCTTCTCAAAACATGAGTTTTTTTCAAGCAGGAAATGTTATATTCTTGTACATAAATGAACACCTAATGATTTTAGAGTAATAACTTGTATAAAGTCATATGTTATTTTTGTATTAGGGCCAAGGTTTTCTCCCTGTACATCCATTCTCGCATTAATCTCCATGCTACTTCCTATGAGCACAAACTATGTACATGTCATTTTATTCATAATATCTCATCAATATTGGTCTGTTTAAATTACATACAGAAAGTTCAGAATGATATGAATTTCCAGGCTTTAGAAATAGTAAACTAAACACTCAGACATAAACTTTTTCTGATATAAAATCTGTACCTTATGTCATGACTGCATTAGTCAATTTTTGATATAAATACCTTCAGAAACACAGGAGTTTATATATTCATCTGTTTGCTTCCTTTATATGGTTGGTTTTTAAATTAAAATTTTATACAGTGTATTTGATCATGTTTTTCCCTCTTGCATTGTTTCCCAGATCCTCCCCACTTCCATATCCTCCAAACCTTTTGTTCTTTCCCTCTCTTAAAACAATTCTTTCAAAACAAAATTTAAAACAGATAAAAAACAAACAAATAAGACAGAAAAATGCAAATACAAGAAACCCACAAAAAAACAATAAGAATAAATAAAAAAAAAATATTCACACCTATCCAAAAAACCATGGAGTCATGTTGGCTAACTAGTCCCGGTCATGGGACTGGACCTAAAAGTGTGGTTGATGTACCTCTGACACACCACTGGAGAAAACTGGTGTTCTTTTGCCAGCAGGCATCAGTTGCCAGTGACTTCTTGGGGGGGGGGTGTGGACTCCATGCCCCCTTTTCCCTCTTAGTGCTGGGACCTTGCTTGGATTGAACAAGGGCAGAAGTTGTGTGTGTTGCCACCGTCTCTGTGATTTATATCTGCATTAATTCTGCTGTGCTGAAGACAGTTTCCTTAGAGTCGATTTCTTTAATTGTTACTTACTCATTTATGTGTGCATAGTTGTATGAGTACAATATATATGCACATGAAATATATACATGATCGCGTGAAGCATGTGGAATTATTTTCTTATTTAATCCATTGCTACGCCTTTATTAATGAAATAAGGCTGAAGATCCTGAAAATCTTTCCAACTGGGCCTTTTAATTATTACATTGATAGTTAAAAATACTTCATTTCAGAAGTACTTACCTCAAAGGAATTGGCAAATCCTTCAATTGAGATCTTCCCCTTGCTTTGTTGAATGACTACCACATGCCCAGCACTAAAAGCCACAACTATTAAAATTTCTGCATCCATCAGTCCTTTTACCGCTGACCAGGAAACTTGCAGATGTGGGAGAAGTTTCTCAAGAATATAAGGAATATAATTTACCGCCTGTTCCAAAGAGATAAACTCTGGCTTTGGGAAATCATTCAGTTACTAGAGCCTTTAAACATAAATATTGAATACATTATTTTCCTTAGTATTGGATCCACAAATTTATTCATGTCTTTATTTCCATAAAGGCTAGCTTTCTTTACTTCTCCGTAAGTACTTATCTTTCAACTTTTTTGTTTTGTTTTGTATTTACTAGAAAATGATTTTATGTTTATATTTATATGGACAGGTATCATTACATCGTAATGTTTTAAAAGAGTGAGAGGATCATTTTTGCTCAGAAGAGACACACACTGCAGATCCCTCCCTGTGTGGCCCCTACCAAGGATAACATAATGGCATCTTCTGCAGTTTTGAATGTTCCTCATGGGTAGTATTTATGACAGTGCCCAAAACAATGGTTCTATGCAAAATTCAGAAGATTGTATAAGTTCGGATTTACATTTTCAGTTATAAATGATAATGTCTCCAATTCAAAGTCCATCCAATAAAAACATTGACCTTAATGTGATATTTTGTAGGATGTCACAACAAAATAAACTGTAGCTTAGAAGAATCTTAGATACCCTATATTATTTTGTAAGTATCTTCCCAAATAGGTAAAATGAAAGGAATTTTTCTGTAGTTAATTTTGTTTAGGTTAAAGTGGGTCTGCTTGGATGCATTAGGTTAGAGAGACCTCCTGTACCAAGCTAAAAGTGGGAGGACCTAGTTTTTCTGTGTTTGTTGTTGTAATGAATTTGTGTATTACAATGATTCCTTGTAATATCTGTATTTAACAAAGATATAATAATAACCATTAACGTTTCTTTTTGACATTGTGAATTGGTAAAGCCTTATTACCATGCTACATGAACTTCACTGATGTGTCTCAATAAAGAATATGAGGCATTCCACTAGAAAGATGATTTGCTCAAAAATATGAGGACAGGAAAGTAAATGAGAATAACTAAAGAAAATTATTTCTTTAGTACTGAAAAGCAGAGGCCCGAAAGTGGAAATAACATCTCAAGTTTGAATATTAATCATCGGGATAGGTTGAATATATATAGACTGAGGTCTCCGATAAGAGCTAGCTTGAACAGAGATGGAACTATTTACATTAAAGAGTGACTTGAAACCTCTAGGGCTTTTTCCATGACAAAGGGTTAACATTAGACCATGCTCTTAGCATAATTCTAACTGTATTCAGCCTGTCTTGAATGGTTAGCCTGTTTTAATAGCATGAACTGTTCAGCCTGTCTTAATTTATTAGGGAAATGCAGTTAGAGGTGTTTTAACTAACCATGTATGTCAGTGGTCCTCAAAGAAGAATTAACCTCAGAATCAGGATACTTGTTCAAAATTTTTAAGCCAACTATAGAACTATTGAATTGGACTTTCTGTAGATTATGGTACAAGAATCTACTTTAACAAATATCAGAGATACTGAAGGTGAGCCATGGATCACCTAGAAAAATACTGTTTTTTTTTTTTTTTTTTTCTGTTGGTGCCAAAAAAGACAGCCTAGTCTATACTTAGAAAGCATGACTGCCTCCTACTAATATATACTCTGGTTCCTCTGTCAACTCCAGTTACAGTGATCTACTACCATCTCATTGAACAAGTCCTGTGCTGTTAAGCTTTTGTCTTTTCTCAGGTTGTTCCCTCTTGCTGAAATTCATTCTCTCCTTGCTTACTGAGGTCATACTCATTTACCAATATCCATTTCATATCTCACCTCTTCTGGGAAATCTCTGCCAGTTCACTCAGTCAAAAATCTGTCTTTCAACCCTGTGTCCCCATAGATTCTGAACATATTATAGCATTTATCACAGAGTACCTCTGTAGAATTCTTCACCTTGCATGTAAGTGCTTATCTATCAACCTGAGTAGGGGTTGACAAATTACAGTCTGCAGGCAAAGTTCAGCCCACTGCCTGTTTTGTAAATGATGTCTTATGGGAACACAGCCATGTCTCTTCCATTACACATCGTTTAAGGCAGCTTTTGCTCTATGGCAGTGGAGTTAAGTAGTGCTGACAGGGACGAATGGTTCACAGAGCCTACAGTATTTACTGTGTGGTTTCTAGTTTGGCAAACTCTAAATTAAGGTATATGATGTTGGGGACTAATTATACATTAACGCTCTCATGTTTTACTTAGGTAAATACTGAAAGAATGAAGAAAGAATTGGGAAATTTGTGTTTCTGAAAGCTTGATTTCCCACCTCAGTTTGCTTCTTATTCCTTTTGTCGTGATGTATATTCAGTGCTCAATGTCTTCTGTGGTGAGGGAAAATGCTCTCTGCTAGTACTGCCCAATGCAATAGCTGCTTGACCATGTGGCCACATGGGACAAATATAGTTAAATAACTAAATTCTCATTTCATTAAATTTTAATTAATATTGATTAAACTATGATAGCTAATGGATGTCATATTGGACAATGCAGATTCAGGAAAATATTTATAAGTAATTTCCACTGGAGGGAAACAGCTTTGATTAAGAGTTATGGGGCAGGAACTAATTTGTTATGCCATAAAATATTTGTAATAGATTCGTGATGCTTTTGTATTGCTAATACTTACTCTTTGAAAAAAATTGATCTCTGTTTGTATCTTGGGTAAATGCTCTTAGAATTTACACACTGATTTAAAAGTTACACTAAAATGTACCTAGGTACCTTTCTCATTTTTATGTTATTCATTACTCTTGAGTATATAGGGACACAAAAATGTACTTACTGAGGTTTTGTGAATTTTTTTTTTTTGCTGATAAATTTTCTTCCATTCATAAACCAGTGAAGCCAGAACACAAGTACAATGACATGCACCTGTAGTCAGAGTCACTCAGATGAGCAATGGGAAGATGTCTTGAGCACAGGAGTTTAGATTCTAAATGGAGAACATAGCAAGACCTAGCCTGGAGGGGAATGCAGAGTGCTGGAAGATAAAATTGGTTAAAAAGTTACTTGAAATAACTAAGTATTCTTAGCATAAATTCTCCCTGTGTGTGTGTTAAGGTTGAATGAGCAGTGAGAACTAATAAAGACAACAGCAAAGGGGAGGGGTTTAATTGAGCGTCCTGGGGATGTTATTACCTATGAAATTTCCTTAGTATATTTGTGCAGTTATCATTGTTGTAACTGTGTTTACTGAGCTTTAGTTAAACACTACCACTACAGTGTATGTAAACATAATTGATAAGAATCACATGGCTGTGGAAAAATATAAGTTGAAAGAGTCAATTGTAAATTGATAATTTGCACTAAGAGATCATTCTATATTTGAGTGTTTTCTTTGATATCTAGGTTTTGTTATGATGTTCATGATGCAGGATTTTCACTCCCCTAGTTGTATATTTCTATGGATCACTGGGGCTATTGTGGATGGAGTTGCCTTCATGTTATTTTAGTCTCAAATAAATTATCAATGATGTTCAGGAAAGGTTCTGATTATTGTACAAAGGTTCCATATCCTGCTATTTTTATTGAGCTTATGTGTAAATTCTAATGTGTTAGTAGATTCTTAGGGTTTTTCTACAGATAGCATAATATCACCCAAAACCAGAGATAATTTGACATTTTCCTTTCCTATATGTTAGAAAGAATCTATTCTCCATGTTTGTGAATTGGGAAACTATGGTTAAACTCTCTATAATGTACAGAATTATATACAAAAGAAATTCCCCTTCCAACAAAATACCAATAACATTATTTACAGAACTAAAAAAATCCTAAAATTTTATGGCAACAGAAAAGACTGGGTAGCTAAAGCAGTTTTGAGCAAAAGAACGAAGACAGAGGTGATACAATTCCTGATTTCAGGATATAGAACAGAACCATAGTAACATCTACATGATTTTTGTTTTCATAAAAAGGATTCCCTGGCCAATAGAAAATTATAGAGAGTCCAGAAAATGTCAACACAACTACAACCAATTGATTTTATTTTTATTCAGCTGCTAGCAATGTGTACTGTAGAAAGGACATCCTCTTTTTAAAAATACGGTGATGAAAATTTTGCACATATATTTACATCAATGAATCCTGACTCTGTCTTTCACCCTATATAATAATTAATTCAAAATGGATCAAAGACCTTAATGTCAGGTGTGAACAAAAAGAAAAAAAATTCCCAAATCAAAAGATAAAGGAAGCAGATGATGGAGAGAATGAGGAAAAACATGAACCTTCATATGCTGTTAGTTGGAGTTTGAATTTGTATACTACTATTGAGACAGTATGGTGTTTTCTCAGTAAACTGAAAGAAGTTCCCTATGGTCCAGCTATAGCTCCAGAGTAATTATACAAGGGAATGAAGTAAGCTTACAAAAACAATATCTGCTTATGCATGATTATTGAAGCAGTGCTCACATAACTAAGGAATAAAACCACACTTCGTGTCCACCAACAGCTGAATAGTTAAAGAAAGTATGACATGCACACTATGGAGTATTCTTTAGCTTCCAAGAATAGTGAAGTCCTGCCCTTAATGTAGAATAAATGGGGCTAGAGACGATAACCAGGTTAAGCAAAACGAGATAGACGGCAGAATGATAAATACCATCTGCTCTCTCTGATGTGGAAACCAACAAAGAAGACTTAAAATTGGAGGAGATCTTACTATGAACTGTAGGTTTGCAGAAGATGGCGAGCAATAAAAATGTCACAAAGGCCAAGAGACATGGTCCATACATAATGTGTGCATGTAGTACGGTACAGTGAAACCTAATAATTTATAAAATTCATATGTGCTTTTAAAAGGTCTATAGCCCTCTTTTCTGGCAGGGAAAATAAGAAACCTAGATCGCATGTAACAAAATGGATTAGTCATTCTGGAAATTGATTTTCGTGGTTCTTAAGTTGATAAACTGAAATGTGAGAGAGAAGTAGGTCTTTTAGAACGAGCTTTTAAGACAGCCCTAAATTCATATTCCTGGTATGGATGCAAAACAAACCTCTCTCTTGTCCAACACCAATCATGTCTGGGGAATTCCTTTTTAAAGATTGTGGGATTTTTCTTTTCCAAACTAACTGGACCAAAAACATTTATCTGAGTAACAATACCGAAGGGATCAGGTGTTCTTTAAGATTTAAACCAGAAACTGTTGCCTCTGGAAGGGTTCCTATGACATAGCAAAGTTCCAAGAAAGATTAACCGAGTGTGCCAATAATAGTATGATTTCTCAACTCAAGGCAGGAGATGAGTGCTAGAATTTTGAATCTATTAATATGTATAAAACCTGGTACATTCTTTATATAGAAGCCAGTCTGAACATCAAATATAAAAGTGAAAATGAGAAAAATACAAATGCATTTGAGTTCTAAAGAGTCGAACTGAAACCACAGCAAATGCTTGTCTGCCTATAGTACCCTTGTGCAGACAGAGCCACCCACCATCCACACACCTAGCGAGAAGAGGGGAAGTTGAAAGCTGTTTACATTACCTTGAAAGCTGTGATGAGCTTCCACATAACCTCTTAGCCAGAGGAGAGTGGTCCTTGTCTTTTGTCATACATAGTATTTTCATATAATACTTAGACATTTTGCTCTTCCAAATGGATGAGACATGTCCTTAAATTATCATGTCAACTTCATTATGGTATACATATAATATATATGATGCCAGTGAATGGAAAGCTGTTCAAGTTCATATATAGGCAAAAACTGAAGTCATAGTTATGTAAATATACATGTATATTTACATTAAAAAAGTATGGTCTGTCTTCACAGGGAAAAGGGGAGGGGAGGAGAGTGAGGAAAGGGGAGAGGAAGGGAAAGAGATGAGAGGAGAGGAAATCTGCCTTCCCTGGGTTTATACTTTAAAGTAAGCTGCTTATGGTATTATGTGAATTCATTTTTTTTTTCCTGTAGAAAGATGTTAAGATAGAGATGAAGGGCCCAGAAAACTTTAATAATCTTTTAGAAAAGTTGACTATCACTTTAAGTTGTGATACTTAATTTGTTAATGCAGTAACACAATAAAAACACTTTCTGGCAGTATCAATTTGCTGTGTTTTTACAAAACAATTTCTTAACTTTTTCACCTGCATCTTGTACAGCTGCATTTCATTATGGCATCTACAATATTTAAGACATTCAACACAAATTCCCCTACTTCCCAGTGAATGATTTGAAATGCATCACCTTTTGTATCTGTATAAATGTAGACTAAATTGCATATTTATTGTCTAAACAGAGGACTCTTTATATATATATGAACCACTAATGGTACTGCTACTTAAAACATGTCTACAACAGAATCTCTGTGAGTTTGAGGCCAGCCTGGTCTATAAAACAAGTTCCAGGACAGCCAGGGCTGTTACACAGAGAAACCCTGTCTCAAAAAAACAAACCAAACCAAACCAAAATAAAAGCATTAGTCTCTATTGTCTTGAATGTTGAATCAGTTTCCTTCCTTCCTCCCTCCCTCCCGCACTCGCTCTGCCCCTCCCTTTGTCCCTCTGTCCCTCCCTCCCTCCCTTTCTTTTAACCTGATTTTTCATTTCAGTGTGTTAGTTTACTTATGTGTTCCAAGCAGTCATTGCTTTGGGTATTTTGGATTGTTGCACATTTTCCTTTTGTTTTAATGAAGCAATTAAAGCTTGCTTTTAAAGACTAACACCAAGACATATTTTTTCCCTAGGGGTATTTTGGTTTATATTTCAATGAAATTGTGATGTTAATCTAAGAGAGGGTGAATATGAAAAAAAATGAATGGTAATATTTCATGAAAGAAAACGTATGTAGCAAAAGTCCCACGTGACATGTTGGTCTTTGGGGTGCCACTGTAGAATGTTACTAAGCCTCATATAGTGGCATTCCTTTGTTGGAATTTGCCCCTGGACATGCTTATACTCAGATAAATGTTTGATAATATGGAATATTCTGTCATATGACTGTATTCTGTTTTCTGATTTCTTGCTCAATTAACAAACTTCTGATCGTTTGGCTTCCTATATGGTTTCCTTATAAGAAGATAAGGGAATGTGTGACTTGTGAATGTGTCCTAACAACCGATAATTAGTATGTGGATCCCCTAGATCCCAGATTTGCCTTGAGCACTTTCCTTTTTGCTCAATTCTCTGAACTGGGGCACTTCTCCTTTCCTGTTTTTGTCTCTCCCTATATGACAATGCAGCCAGTGGAATCACAGAGAAAGCTTGCCATTCTAGGGGCTGTGGGCCTCTCTTTAAAATAACTTTTTATGACTTTGATCTTGTCTTCAAGGTGACAGTCTAGTAGTTTAGTTAATGGTGGACATTGTACTTTTCACTTGCAATGAGACTGTAAATCACTCTAGGAAATAGCAATAAAACTCACTAAAACAGAACTGGTGGTATGTATAAGCAAGGAAGCCAATTGCTGTTGGTTTTGAAGGTTTTATAGAAATGGGCAAGCACTAAACTGTTAGTACTTGTCAATTGGATATACCTTGGCCTAACACACTTATTTTAAGGTTCTTGAAATAAAATACAACATACAGTTTCAGATCTGAGACTAATATCATTTAGTGAGGGCCAGTGATACTACTAGACATACCTAGCAATTAAGTAATTGCAAATCATTCATTTATTTTTTACCCTTCCTTGTCCATCTCATTCATTCTCCAGTTCTCAATTGACCCTTAGTTTTTGAAATTGTGATTTGGTAGTTCAGGATGGTACATATATCAATTAAGTACACATGAATTAAAGTGAATTGTTCATCTTGTACTTTTCTTGGGGAGTTCTTATTGAGAGACTTTCCCATTCTCTTTTTTTACTTTTGTCACTTTGAAAAATAATCTGAGTATCATTTGTTATTGATTAAATCCTTGACTTACTGTGCATGAGACTATAGATTAGAGCAAGAAATGGTCTTTTTTTTTTTCAGAAGTACATTCACAAATTTCATACCAACATACATACCAACATACCAACATACAACATACCAACATACAGCTGCTGTGTATTACAGAATTTTTACAAGGGCCTTACTATTTAGTAATCCAAGCTATTACTCTCATAGAAGGATTTATATTTGTCCAAAAGTGTGACATATAAAGGGAACATCACATATTATGAAATGATTGGACAGTATAAGGTAACATGAATACGTCATATATTTATTTAATAAGATATACTTGTGTTCCTCTCCTGGTTTATTGAAGAATTAGAAGAAAGTGGAGGTAAATCCAGAACTTAAAGGATATTAAAGGGTACAGTATGAAAGTCAGGATTTATCTTTTATACAATTTAGATTGTTAAAACTTAAGACTGTGACAAGGACGTGATCTCATCTTTGCTTCAGAAGGAGAATTTCAACAGTAGTTCAGGTGATGGATTAGACAGAAGGAAAACTAGCTTGACAGAAATTAATTAAGAAGGTATGGCAGTCATACAGATGCCATAGAAACCAACCAGATGGAGATGGAATCAGGCAAGATTGTCACCACAAACTGAAAGGACTGATGGATTTGATGTCAGAAATGGGAAAATAAAGCATGGGCTTCTGGAGCGTGTCATGATTTTAATGTAGGTAACATAAAGATGCCGCAGCCTATCAAAGAACTGTTTGGAGAATGAAGATATCTTTTGATTGCCTAACAGGGGGGAAGTGACCAGATCACCAGGGAGAAAGTAGAAGATGTGGATCTGAGAATCATTAAGAGCCACAGGTGGTGATTCTGACTGGGAAACAGGCTGAGTCAACTCTAGTCCAAACATGAAAGTGGGATGGTTGACAGAAGGGTAAGGGTAAGGGGTGTCTAGTAAAAGAAGCCAAGAGTCTGAAATGGACTAATCGCAGGATGGTTCCCGGGAAGGTTGTCTCTGTATTTAAGACTGAAATGTAAGGGTGGAAGGTAAGTTCCACTATCAGATTTTATCGATTATGTGAGAAAGAAAAAGACAATGAAAACTTTGGACAATAGGAAAGCATTTTTTTTTTTATGTGATAACTATGCATTTTCCCCTTATAATCTCAGGATATAGTTAGGGTATCAGAGAGTCTGATTAGTTAGTGTTTAAGTGTTGGAGAGTTACTGTTTCTTTTAGATTATAATTTGTGGAAAGATTATTTGTCCAAATATTATATGCTGACAACTTTTTCTTCGTGATCCTTCATTATTGTGATCAGTTGAGCGGTTTTTTTTTTTTTTTAAATATAAAGGTCTACAAAACTTCATAAAAATAGGGAGAAAAGATATGCAAAAGGGCTCTGTAGCTTATCTTATCAGCCTACTCAGTTTGAGGTGGAGGAAAGTTGAATAAAAAGGTTCAGTGCCTTACCCAATATGTGCACATAGTCAGTTGTAAAACCAAATCTGGGTCCAGTCTCCTGATTCGTGGTCTGGTGCATTATCCATTATGCCGTGAGCAGAAAGCTAGAGGTCATTTCTATGCAGAGCAAAGCGAATGAGCTGTGTCATGGCAGAAATGTTCTGCATCATTTGCTGCCATCTGTCTTCAGGCTCAGTCTGGACTCCCAGGAATGGAGACAGTGTGCTGCATTTGGAGTGACCATGTGGAAAGAGCAGGGTTTGGTTATCTCTGTATGTGGAAAATGGGATGCATAAAACTTCAATGAAAAAGTTCAGGGCTCAGAGCTATGGAGTCTTTCAGGATTCATTTGACAACCTGCTCTGCAAGATCCCGGACCTATGTGTTTTAGACCAGTTGTATTTTATGGAGTTGGAATATGATGTTAAACATTGATTTTTTAGGTAAAAAGTTATGAATTAGAGAGTACTTGGAATTCTGTAGCTTGAATTCTGGCCTGAATTGCAATACTGCTTGCCTTTAGACGCTTCAACCTCTTAAAATACTTCACTTTCTTTATTGATTTAAATCAAGGTGTAAAACTGGAGACCTCTTAAGGACTTCTGAAGACTTCTTTGGCTAATTCCTCAGATCTTTTGGGATCTTAATATATGTAACTAGGGAGAATTAGATTTCCTCAGTCCTTTCAACCTGACTCTATATTGTGGCCTCTATAAGCATTTAAGTTTTATATTTCTCATGTTGTTCTTCCTTTCAGTTTTGTTATTAATTCAAGTTTATTAATTTTTATCAATTCTTCATTAAAAATTACAGATTTTTAATGGGGTTTTGTGGTTTTATGGGCTTAGGATCAAAAGTGTTTACTGATTGTAAATAGAGAAAAGTTCATATAATTCTCTCAAATAAAAGACACAGGAATAAATAGAGAATTATTTCTACACTAATTATTTGTTACACATAATGATTAGGAATACTGATTACCTTTGTCTATCACTGTATGTTTATGTTTATCACTTTAAAGAAATGCTATGAGTCTGTATTCTTTCACTCAAACTTTCTCTACTTAGTTAAGATTTTTATTATCTATAGAATATTGAGGCTGTGATCCTACTAATATATGCATCCCAAATGCCATGTGAGAAACTACAAAATTGATTCTGAGAATGGTTTGTGTGAATTTATTGAGGTATCCAGTTGACAGCAAACCTTTCAGGGAGATAAAATGGTTGTCATCTCGAATGAGTGACATAAGGCAGTTCTCCCAAATCCATTTAATTCCACCACAATCAATTGCTGATGAACCTTTAATTTTAATAGATTTTTGAAAAGTACATAGTCAAGTATTTGTTTGTCAGAGCTTAATGTAAAGTTTCTTCTATTTTGTTATTTAGGTATTTTTATTGGATTATATTTGATTTGGTATTTCTGAGTCTTCTGTAAGAATGACATTTTAGTTATAAGTTTCATCCAAATGACATTTTAATGTTTTAACACAATAATGAAGTTCCAGACAGATAGACTATATTCTAAAATATAAAATATTGACAAGTACACTTCATGACTATTTTAAGATACATTTGATTTCCTTTGCAGCTTGATAATGCCTTTGCTGATATTTGTTAGCTACCAAAGCCACACTTTCACTGTATATCCAGATGATGTTTGACAATGTTGCAGTACATCTCCTGTATCTAGATTTATGTATGCAAATAGCGTTCTTGGCAGTCAGTGAATATGTAGAAGCTCTCATCTTCCAGCCTAGGAATATGGGACAAGAAAACCAAACCAAACTAAAACAAAAAACACTGCTTTCTGAAATGGTATAGTGATGAGGGATGCTCTTCTAGACATCTAGAAGTATATGGACCTTACAAAGAATCTAATTTGTTTCACTGAATATTTTATTTTACAAATATCATCTATTCATACAC
Source organism: Peromyscus leucopus (assembly GCF_004664715.2). Lineage (NCBI taxonomy): Eukaryota > Metazoa > Chordata > Mammalia > Rodentia > Cricetidae > Peromyscus > Peromyscus leucopus. Next base: position 56,891,500 of record NC_051084.1, read on the forward strand.
ATAGACACATAGTACTTGGTTCCCAACACACACACACACACACACACACACACACACACACACACACACACACACACACAAGTTTGCTTATATTACTCATATTATGGATGAAGATATAAAACAGATGTAAATATAGATATTGATAGCTAGATATTACTATTTTCACTTCATTATTTCTAGATAGAGTCTTTATTACAGAGAGTATCATTTGCATTGTTTATAAAGGAGGACATTGGACAAAACAGATTGAGTGATGGTCTAAAGTTGGACAGTCAACAGTAAAAAGCAGAGCCCAGTATGAACATGACATCTTGGCTTCAGCATCCTTTAAGCTTCTCGGTAAACTGTGCTGTGTATCTTCCCTTTAAAGGAGCAACCCAGGATTCTGGAATAAGTTCCTAGTAAGGGTTTTTGTTTGTTTGTATTGTTTTATTTTGTTTCAGAGAGGTTCTAATAATCATAAAATTTTATTAATTTTAAAGAATCTCATATTTGCATACATTGCAGTTTGATTATACTCCCCCCCTGAACTTCCATGTCCCTCCGCCTTCCATCCTCTCCCAACTTCATCCATGATTATTCCCTTTGTTTCTTTATATACTACTTATTCTTGTTAGTGCTGTCCATGTATTCATGGGGGTATGGCATCCAGAGGGACAGGGTTGACTGACAGGGGGTATCCCTCCAAGAAGTTTAACTCACTCCTCCTCCCCACCCCAGGAAGCCTTCAACTGTGACAATATACTTAATGGAGTTTCTCACTCAACACATGGTTTTGGAGTCCACACTTTTCCATTTCACGAAGAGACATTCAAATAACACGTTCCTTCCAACTGGCACAAACCTAAGAGAGATAAGGAAATCTGATATAGTTAAGGAATCTAGAAGATATAAGGATGAAATTCTAGTGAGCCTATTGGGAAAATGTTTCCACTCATGCCTGGTAACAGTAGATGAGTAATTAACCCATAATATTAGTCATCCCATGGAAGTTCCCTCTCCCTCCACCCAATTTTGCTGCCCTGGTCCTTACTTTAAACGGCATTCCTGTTGTGGAAATTTTAGCTTTTCTTGGGTTATCAATGCCTCATGTAAAGGTACATGTCAGAAGCAACCATGAAAGGAAGTACCAAGTATATATTTCCTTAGAAAACTGTACTGTGACTATTGTACAGAAATACACTGCTAGCTCACCATCTACCCAGAAACAGAAATCCAGGGTCTTTGTTCATGCTGGAGAGGATGTGAATACTTCAAATGTCCAGTGTCTATCAAATCCTAAAGGAATTTGTTTTCTGTAGATGTATGTTCTGAAGCTTTGTGATGGAGTGTTCTGTTGTGGAATATTTAACTATGCAAAGATGTGCTTCATTTGTTTAGCCGAATGGTCCATAGTGAGGGAGGAGGTATAGTTAGAACTTCTGGGCAGGGAGAGTAAGCAGCTAGAGGAATTTAGGCTGGTGGAAGAAAGAAAAGGAGACGACAGGAGACATGAAGACAGCCAGCCAGACAGGAAGGAAGCAGGAAGTGGGACAGAATGAGAGAAAGGTTAAAAAGCCCAGAGGCAAAACATAGAATAGAAAGTGGTTAAATTTAAGTTAAAAGAGCTAGTGGGACAAGCCTAAGCTAAAGCCGAGCATTCATAATAAATAAGTCTTCATGTCTTTATTTGGGGGCTGGTTGGTGGTCCAAAGAAAATTCCAACTATAGTGTTTTTTGCTACCTGCCAGGTTAAGCACACTGAGCCAGGCTAGGGCCAGAGATGAAAGCCTGAGAAACATTCCTACACACTAAGTGTGTGCAGAATTAGGGCCATAGGTTCAGTTGTGTGGTGTTGCAATCACGGCTGCTCTTACACTGGCACTTTTCAGAAAAGTCAGCATTAGTTTTGAACCCAGGGAAGCACAGTAAGATAATGACTTTGTCCTTGGTTTATGGATTCTCCATCTAAAATACATGTTTTTCAATATCCTTACAGTATATGTACCATTTCTTGCAGCAGAGAAACCTATGATAGTGAAGTACTTGTCTCAGATCTAGGGATACAAAGATGAGTAAGAAAACCTACTGCCTTAGAGAACTTATAGTCTCATAGCAATGGCTAATTTAAAATCAAAGCAAATGATTACAGGAAATAAGACTGTGTTTTATCTATCTGTTTCCACAATTATTAAAAACGCTAGAAAATGGGGCTGGTGCATTATTTATCATTTTATTTCCAGAACATGGACATACATATCTCTCCAAAAACTGGACCCAGTGAATAAATTCATATATCTAGTTAAACGTATGATGAATTGAAAATTTTAAATTTTAACTGATTCTTATCATTGAACAATTAATACTGTAGCTTCATGAAAGTCATTTCCATTTTCTAAACTTCTGGCACTATCATAAGAGCTTGATGAACCATCACAAGAGGGAACAAAATTAATCCATTAAGTGGAGTAACATTTTATGGGTGTAAAATGTTTATCGATATCTGCAGTGTCAGAGCTAATCTCTGTGCCATAATGTCCCTTTCCTTTAGAAATTAGCATTTGAAGATGGACTTATGAACCACATGCCTCAAATGTCCAGTATAGATGATGACCCAGACAATATGAGCCAGAACAAGTTAGGAATTATGGGCACAGTAATAGTGAAATGACTCACATGGAAGAAATTCACATGCAGTTGACTGTGAAACTATTAGATAACTGTAAATTATGCAGCATTTTATAAATCCTCCCATTTTAGGTCTGGTTTTTATCATTTCCAGACTCAGTATCTTGTAACTAAGCATTATATTATAAGAAGTAGAACTCAAGATGATCAACTTCATGATTTTCAACAACTCAGCTATAAAAAGGAGTATTTGTAGAAGATGCTCAGATCCCTGATTTAAAATAAACCTTAAAGTATTCATTCATGCATGAGTATACCTGTCTTATGCTTACTGTAGTTAACCTTTATTCTAGAAGTTATTTTCCACATTGAACATATTTAAAAAAAAAACTATGAGAACATGTTTATTTCTACTCTGTCTTAGTTAGGGTTTCTATTGCTCTGAAAAGACACCATGACCACAGCAACTCTCACAAACCAAACATTTAATTGGGGTGGCTCACTTACAGTTTCAGAGGTTCAGTCCATTATCATCATGATGGAGACCATGGTGGAGTGGCGACCAACATGCTGCTGGAGTAGTAGCTGAGAGTCCTACATCTTGCAGGCAAAAATAAGTGGACTGAGCCATTGGGTGGTATCCTGAGCACAGGAAAACTCAATGCCCATCTCCACAGTGACACACTACTTCCAACAAGGCTATACCCACTCCAACAAAGCCACACTGATAGTGCCACTCCCTATGACATTATGGGGAGCAATTACATTCAAACTACTACAACCTCATTATTCATCAGCAGATTGTAGAAGAATGAAAATTTAGTGTATTTATGATATATAATACTAGTTTGCAGGATATTAGATAGACTTAGAATATATACTACTAAGTGAGATCGCACAGTCTCACAAACATGTTCTTTCTCATATGTCAAATACAGCCAATAATTCCTATATATATGTAAACAAATGTGTACTTGGGTAAAGTATAACACAGAAAGAACTAAATATAAGGCTAAATATAATGGAATGGGGAAGGACTGAATGCAGCTAATAGACATTTATATATAAAGCTAAATATTTTCTAGATCTAATTCTGCATTTTGTTGTTGTTTTGTATTTTGGATAACTATATAAAATATATCCGATACAGAAAAATTAAAATTTAGTATGAAATTTGACTATTTCTGATTGTATAGCAGTTTATGAAATTGAGTATGGTTAATTTGTGTGACATTTTTATTTATTTCCAAGTTTTAAAAAACTTGTTTAAAAGTAAACATTTAGAAGAAAAGAGCAAAATCCGAAGTTAGGAAGGGGCCTTACTTTTGTCATTTCAGCCCTTGAGGAGGGAGGCAGGAGGATTGAAAGTCTGAGGCTGACCCCAATACACACACACACACACACACACACATACACACACACACACATGCACATAGAGAAAGAGACAGAGACATACACACATATATACATATATATCATTATATTAGACATACATATATACATATATATTGAATTATACTATATTTTATACATTATAACACACACACATACATATCCCCTTTAAAAGATGTCTTCTATGCATCTCTGTTGCTTCTGCTAACAGTCTTAGAATGAAAGATGCCAAGGTAATTATATCAGATAAACCTGGAACGTTATGTTGAGGTTATTGATCCTGAAAGACCCCAGCAAACTTGCTTAGCCTAACACCATTTTGAGCTAAGCCTGAAAAGTACAGGAAAGTTCAGGGTGTCTGCGGTCGGCCACCTGGCCCCAGAAAAGGGTACTAAAGGTCAGAAAAACAACTTGGAGCCAGACAGCAGGCGTGTCGAGCTCGGGGAGAACCCACGAGCTGTCCTGAGTTTGAACCTGGCCTCATTTGAATCGTCCAATCAGAACCCACGAGCTGTCCTGAGTTTGAACCTGGCCTCATTTGAATCGTCCAATCAGAACCCTGTAAACCGAGCTCCTCGTGCTCCTGCTGCCAGACCCTATAAAAACCCTCCACTCCAGCCCGTGGGCGCGCCAGTCTCTTGAGCCTCTTGAGGGACTGTGTTGCCCCGGGTACCTGTGTTCCTGAATAAAGCCTCTTGCTGTTTGCATCTGACTTGTGGTCTCGGTGTGATCTCTGGGCGAGGGTCTCTCCAGAGGGAAGACTGCCTTCGGGGGTCTTTCAATCCCATCTTAGAATTTCTCATTCAGTAGGACCAGGTTAGAAACAAGAGTTTGCATTTTTCTCTACTCCAAGGGAATGGTGTCAGTGTTGGTCTGAAGATTCTCCTTGAGAACTATGGCTGGACACCTTCCTTATGAGAATTCTGTACAAGATGATCATAATAACAGGTATTTTATTAAGTTTTTCAAGAAAGAAATTAGTGTCATAAGTTAGGACATAAAAACACAACCTTGAAAATGGAGCCAAATTTATAGAAATACTTTTGAAAACAAACTGGAGAATTTGGCAAGTTTCTTATGGAACTTGTGAATTAAGGAATGTTTATGGTGCATCTTATCAGAGAAATGTAGACTATTTTGAGCTGCAAAGGGGACAAAGAGTGATGGCATCTCCTTTAAGTCCCTTAGATGAAGATCTGAATGTTTCATTTTCAAGTATTCCTTTCTTGATGGAAACTGCAAATTTAGGGATTTTCTGTGTCAGCTCTGTCCCTCGGCATACTTAAGGATTTACACTTGAGAATTAAACTCTTGCCCTTCTATCTTGGACAACATTCCTATAGATGGAAGCACATTTTTTTTTTTTTTTTGCCAGAAGTGAAAGTTTCTTATGTTTTCCTATTACCACTTCAGTGTTTTAGAAACACCAGAGTCAGATACCAGGTCAGGAGGTGAATGATCAGACTGTGGCACTGGGCATTTCCCTCTCTCATGTGATTCCTTTCAAGCCCTGAGACTGTTTAGAATGGAAGACTACAAGAGAAACATCAAATGTCTTTTATTTCTTCATTTGAACGAATGTTTAAGATTAGCATATGATTTTTTTATCATGGTATTTTCAAATTCCATGTCACTTTCAGCTTCTCCCAAACAGTGCCCAGCCTGTCTCACATGTATTTCATTAGCTTCCCATTAAGATCACCTGCTTCACTCTCATTGTCCTTCTTATACTTTCATGTCTTTTATACACAAAACAAAACAAAAAACTTTACATCTAGGGTCTACATATGAGAGTAAGCCTACCATTTCTTTCTATGTGAGTCTAGCCTGCTAGTTAGCTATTTAGATTTTACCCAGTGTGATTCCAACTCAGAAAAAAACAGATTGTACATGGACATTGAGCAATTTCCTGGACACTGGAAGATGATTATACAAGGAGGAGGTTGGGATTGCCAGGCAACATGCCTAGAGCAAATGGAGAAAGGGTAACTTGGCTGTCTACTCAGTAGGTTTCCTACCGACATCGAGAAATGCTGGAGAGAATGCTGGGACTGTTGCTGTAACATAACACTTGAAAGAATGGTAAGCTAGAGCTCAAATATTTTAATGAATTAGTACGGGAAGAGAAATCTAGATTTTATTTAAGTAAAGAGATTAAATCTGCTTAGAAAATCAGAGGTCAGTATTTGAGGCTACTGGAAAGAGCTGGGCTTCCGTTCAGGAGCACAGGATTGAGTAAGTGTGGCTAAGTGATACGTATGGGCATCACACAGAGCCAAGCCATGCTGTGGAAATGACCCATGCTGACACAGAGGTCCACAGACATTTTTTTAAACTTGTGATAATTGTGTCACTGGCAGTGTTACTCCTAATTTAAAATCCTTGGGTTCTCATGACAAATGCACATTAAAAATAATCTTGTTTCACCATCATCTAGTTCAAAATCTAATTCATTTGCTATTTTATATCCAGCCTATTGGTGCTCATTACACTACCTAGAAATTCACCTGATTTCTCATACCCACAGTCTGTCTTTTCTCTTGGAGTGCTGGGCTCACCTCTGTGTTGCTCCTCTTTATCTAAATCGATTGACTGGATATACACTCACAATTGTGTTTGTAGCTTTTATCACACATGTTTGCAGTTGTTTAATGATTTTTCTCTCCGGAGCTTCCTACCTCCAAGAAGCAAAAGAAACTTACTCACAGCTGTTTGTGGAATGTTAAATACATAAAATAAGACAAGATATAGAATATTACTTGAGTAAGTGAATAATTAAGCCAGATTCTGAAGTAAGGTTTGAATAAAATATAAAATACGGATGAATGAATTTGAGACACACTTGACATAAAAATATGCTTACTCAATTTCTGAAAGACCAATCAATATCTCGAACAGGTGATATAGTTTACCTTTATATGATTCAGAATAAAATGAAAACTTGGTGGAATCTGAAAGGAATCAAATTAAATTATAATTACACACTGTGGAAATATATATTATACAGATGGATATAGGAAACAGCTTATTAAAATTAGAAATAAAGACACACTAATTTATTGAGAAATATTTGGAAATTATCAAGATCTTATGCTTTTTCCCATATTAAAAGGATTTATAACTGTAGAGTTGTCTAATTAAATTAATTACAGATTTTGGAACATTTTAATATGCTTGCTATTTAGATTATACAGAATTACAAGGAAAAGCTTCTGACCTGGGTCATATAAGGGTTGTCTTGTTTCCATGCCTACCACAAACTCACCATCTTTTTAAAGTCATTATATGGAATATACTTTATTTTTTAATAGGAACACATCAACATTAGACTATATTAGGGAAAAATTCCTGATTCATTTTCTCTTCTAAAATAGATGAATTTTTAGTTTTAGTGAAAGATTTCACATTAAAAATTTTTTGACTCTTCATAATACAACAGCCAGTGAATTCTCTTAGAAAATACTGTATTATCTTTTTTTGCTTTGAAGTTTGCCTCATATATAAAGAAATATTTGGGCTTAAAAAGCTCATCCAAGTTTTAGGATGAAATGGACTTATTTAGTTAGTACTTTCAAACTCCATAAGAATCATTTTTGTCCATTTAGAATTAAGTTTAAGTTTAAAATGTCATATATTCATACTCTATTGACATCATTCCTCCATCCCTAAAATCCCTCCTATTCCTTCACTGAGCTCTCAAGTTAACAATCACTTTTTCATTACTTGTAATTTTTACATATGTAAGAATGTAGGAGTGAATATATATATATATATTCACTGTTGGTTCCATGTAGTGTTGCTCATATGATATGTTTTGAGAACTGATCCCTGGTTTTGGATAAACAAGTAGGGGCTCATCCTTGGGGAAGACTAATTCTCCTTTCTGTTGTCTATATTGCCCACAACTCTTCATTTAAGGATGGAGATACTTGAGGATTCCCCCCATCCACCTTGGCATTTCTACTGGTGTCCTTGTTCAGTTCTTGTTTAAGTTACCATGTTGTGGAAACTTCATGGGTTCACTGTCCTACCATGTCTATAGGATGCTACTGTTTCTCAGCCGACATCCTTGGTTTCTTATCATATTTCCTCTCTCTCCTGTGACATTCCTGAGCCTTCTGTGTTAGGGTTGTATTGTGGTTGGGCCTATTGTAGCTGAGCATCCAACAGTCAGGTGTTCTCTACATTTGAACTAGTTGTAGCTTTCTGTAATTGTGTCTGTCTGTTTGGAAAAGTGTCTTTGATGAATAATGAGAGGTACTTTTATTTGTGGTATATAGATGAGCTTTTACAGCAAAATTATTTTCCTTTTTATTAGAGTAAAAAGGAACTGGAAAATTATTCATCAAAATTTATTATGTAAATAATAGTGAATATCTCCATGAAAATGAACATATAGTCACAGATGTCTGATTCTACTTATCCGAACTTGATGATGCAAGTTCATAGAAATATTTTTGTCATAGTTTCACAAATTTACTGATTTAACTTGATTAAATGTAGCTATCTCATTGCTGGGTGTAAATAGTGGCATGACTGCCATGGGAACACTGAGAAAAGACCTCTGGATGTGTAGGTGCTAGAGAAGGATGGGAGTCCGGGAGAAGACTCCCAGATTGGAAGAGATGCTGTTTAGAAATCTGTGTAGTTAGTGATGATCTGAGGAAAAGGAGATTTAATTTTGTGAAAATATTAGGCTTTGTGTTGAGTAATAATTTCAGCCCCTTAATGTGCTACATTTGAATTTATCTACAAAGCTAAAAATAAGCAAGCTAACTAGAAATATTGCTGTTACATGTTTATAATGATTAAATATTTTATGCTCATTAGTATCTTACTCCTTATGAGGCAAGTTACTGTTCTTAAGAATTTTAACAAACAATTGTCCTTTGATCACGAGCCAGAGCTTTTCTTTCAGAGGAGTGTCAATGTGTAATGTCATTTGGAATAAAAGACACTCATACTGTTTAATTTTTGCTTCTAATTTCTAATGGCACAATATATTTTCATGTTTCGTTCATCTGTACATTTTTTCAATGACATTTGCTATGGTTCATATTACTGTCATTTTAAATAAGAGGAAATTATTGCTGTTATCTCTTATTGGCTTCCTAGTTATGGTATGAAAAACTGAAATTAGTCCTTCAAGCCTAACTAATTGAATTGTATCTATGTATACCTAGAAAACTTAACATGACTATAAGTTTTACAATCACAGAAGACTAATTATTAATCACTATTTTTAGTTATTCATTACAATCTAAATGAGTTACATAAACATAATTCGTCAAATGAGAGTAGAAATATATATAGACGGTATAACAAAATTAAGCTTAAACTTGTATCAATAAACTAAAAATTCACAGCAATGTAAAATGTTTCTAAACAAGTTGTTACTCTGAAAAAGGTTTATTAATCTACCCTTTCATCCTATTATATTTATATCCTATATTTCTATATCTATATCCCCCTTTTTTCTTTAGAAAGAGATTCCATTTATAATTGGCCTGGTTTAAATCAAAATATTGGTTTTTCTGTGTCCCACACCAGAGGACTCTTCTGATATGGGACAAAAGAATCTCTCAACATTTTCATTTAGCAATATGCTTGGGTTTAGAAAAGGAATGAGCCAATTCCATCTCCAAACCCAGTTTGATATATTTGGGAATTTGGGCATAGCATCTCATGCTACCTCCTGCTGGATGAGGGCACTGTATTCTTATAGGGACATGAAGAAAATTTTAGGATTATGGTAGTCCATGAGGGTATATTGTGGGGAGCCAGTTGCCTTGAAACTGTTCTGGATGTCGGATCATCTGGGTCATGGTGTCATCAGAGACCTTTCAGGGCATCTTGGTTGGTCAAACCTGATGTATCTTAATCTGGAACAAATCCATAGCTTCTTGCTTTCTGTGGAAACAAAAGAAGAGCCTCCTTTCCAAAACAACATATCCTTAGATCCAAATTTTGAAGTCAAGGTACCTTTAAAATATACCTATTGGCTTAACTGAGCAGCCTTTACAATCAAATGTCCTGCAGTTAAAAATGCCAAAGACAACATAATCCAGATTCTCTGTGTGATATACATCTTTACGTGGCTTAATTTTTATATTACTTTTAAATTCTCTTTAAAGACTTTATTTTTTAAAACTTTCTATTTCTTTATATAACTGCATATATTACTCTTTTTTTCTCTCTTTCAAGCGTATGTACGTTTTTACACACATTGCAAGGCATTTAAAGTCTTGTTCCATCTGAATCTGCCTTATTGTGTAACTATTGCTTTAAACTGCAGCATTTCTAGGACTGAAGAAAGCAGCTGTGACTGCTGGCTCCGCCCACCACAGCTTTCCAACATGCTAGAGCTACATTTACTAGCAGCATTGGGGGAACCATGCTCACTGCTGGACTCTGGGAGGCAGTGGGTCTCTGTCTATCAATGCAGCTTGTAGCCCACAAAACTTTTCTTTTCCTTTTTGTACTAGCAAAAGCCACATCCACCATGCAGTATACTGTGCGTCTGCCATGCTGCAGGTCAAACTCGTAAGCCATGAGTACCTCAAGCACACAGACTGCAGCTAACTTCAGAGAGACAACTAGGAAGCTATTTTAAGTTGTTTTAGAATCGTTTTTAAAGCTTTCTCAAGTTTTAGGTGGAAATTGATACCCCACATTCTGACGCCATTTGTAGCTTGTGTAAAGAATAACATTGCCCGCGTAGCATTAGGTATTATGACCAAGTATGTGTCAAGAAGCAACGAGTCTATTTTAGCTGACAGTTAGAGTGTGCAGTTCATGATGGGGAGGCCAAGATGTTAGGAATGTGAGGGAATGATCACAATAAGTCTGTCCTCTACCAACAGAGAACAGACAAGATGTGTGGCTGTAATAGAAAAATCTCTAGGGTCACCTCTAGTGACTAGCAAGGCTGTATTCCACAGCCTTCTGAAGCATTGCCACCCACTGGAGACCAATTGTTGAAACACAGCAGCCTGTGGGTGTCATTTGAAATTCAGATCATGGCATCAGTTTTACATCTTAAATGGTTCTTCAATCAAAACACTTCTTGGTGTAAGAGTAGAAATATGGATACCAGTTAGGAAACAATTTCTGTAGCACAAATAAAATCACAGTGAAGTAAATGAAGATATAACTGGTGAGAAGAAAGTAGTAGAGATGGAGAGAAATTATTAGAGTCAGACTATATTTTGTGAGGAATCACAAATTTCATGAATGGTTATATATAAAATATGAAATATGAGTTATCAAGAAATATGTGTTCAACATTGCCCTAAGGAACTGCAAAATGAAGTTGCTATTTACTAAGTTGAAAAGACCACAGAAGCAACTTTGCTGCAAGAGTTCTAGTTTCTCATGCATTGTAATAAGCATAGAAGTTCAAATAGATTAAACACACCAATTTGGAATTTAGAAGAGACATTCCAGTCATACACAAGAATATAAAAGTAGTTACTAGCTACTTAACATTATGAAACTTTGTGATCTTATCAAGACAATGATTGTAAATAAAAAGAGACTAAATTATTAGGGTTTCAGACTTCCCACCATAAAACCCGGGGTGGGGGCCGGGGAGATAGCTCACTTGTCAGAAGCACTTGCTCTGCAGACATGAGGACCTGTTTGAATCCTCAGAGGCATCATAAAAACTAGTGTAGTAAAAACAGTTGATGTGTTCCCAGCAATCCAAAACGGGTCTGGGAGGGGGGGACAGATAGAAAAATCCTGGAAGCTCACAGAACACTGGATGGCATATCCACCATTTGATAGATAGGTAGGTAGGTAGGTAGGTAGATAGATAGATAGATAGATAGATAGATAGATAGATAGATGATAGATAGATAGATAGATAGATAGATAGATAGATAGATAGAAAACTTGCTTCGAACAAGATGCAAGGTGATGATCAATACTGGATGTTGCCCTCTATCCTTCATGTATGTGGTATTCACACCTTAATTTAATAACATGCTCACACATGCAGGCTCATGATCACATCCACAGATGGAAGAAACAAAAAAAGTAAAGGAACTAACATGGGCATGTCAGGTGTTTAAAACCTAAGAACATGGTGGTGTCCTTTATGCCAAGGACAGGACAGAAAACAGGGCAGAGTGAATAAACATTTACCATTCCATTGCTGATCAAGAAAAATGAGGGCAGATCTGCGATTTCTAGCTCATAAGCAAAATGTTTACTAGTACACTTGCCAAGAGTGCCTCTGGGGTAGTTTTGAAGAGCAGAAGTCTGAGTGACCTAAATAGATAGTAATTAAGGGTAAATAAGACAAGATAAATTAGAAGGAATGAATGCAGATCTTTCTAGAACCCTTGTTAGAAAAACAAACAAACAAATGAACTGGATATTGACAAGCTAGACATGGCCAAGTGAAATAATTTTTGAGTTAGGCTTTAATAATGCTGGCTGAACTCAGTTTCACAATGTAGCCAGTGATGGCCTTGAACTCCTGATTGTCCTGTTTCTATCTATGTAGTGCTTTGTGCCATCATGCCTTGGTTATGTTCAAGAAAGTTAATCACAGTTTCTGTGCTAAATAGTTACTTGGAGAGAGATAAATTGATTATACTTTTTATTATTTAAAACAATTATTAACTTTAAATGTATTTGGATCATAGTTTTCCCCTCCCCCAAGTCTATCTAGATCCTGAGAATGAAGCTTGTTTTGGAGTAGTGGAAGGTAGCTCAGGCACAGTTGGGGGCATTTTCTTCAGAGAGGAGTGTAGAGGAAGAATGGAGAAGCCAAGCTATTGGCTCAGGCAAGAGTAGTGAGGACATAATGTGAAATTCTTTGACATGCTTGTGTTTTGAGATATTGTGAAGCTGAGACTGTGTCTATGAAGCTTTGTCTATCTAGAGAAGGAAGATGATAAGTAGGTGATAAGAAAGATAACTTATTCCTTAGCACTTGCCTGCTTTTTTTTTTTTTTAAATCAATGGCACTAATTGTAAACCAAGGATGTTTGCACATTCAAATTGTAAGTTAATTATCCATAGCCATCCAGCCATCCATGATGTTCATTGTAGAGTGTATGCTAACACTAATCATTTACTTTTATTATCTCTCCTATTTAGTTTTAATTAACTTTCTATGATTTTGTTTAACTTTCTGGACTACTGGTAGCAAAAGGTTGTAGCTTATTAAAGGAGATGCTCATTTAGCATTTTCAATTTATCAGCAGTAGGTATCACTGTAGTGACTGTCACCAACCACTCAGAAGTTGGGGCTCTGTAAGAACCTCCTGACACCTCTGTTAATTTACTGGACACTTTATTAAACTTATCTAACCACCTCTGCATCTTCTGCTTTCTGTTCCTGCGCTGGAAAGAGTAGCTTCCCTGTATTAATTACTCCCCATTCTCGTATCTGTGTGTATTCCACTTAGAAATGCCCAAAAGAGGTCCTGGCAATCAAATACTATTCTTTCATAAAGTCCATTTTATTCACACTGGTGAACAAATTATAGAAAATAGGCAGTAAAAACTCGAAGGATGACATATTCTTCCCCTCATTATTACTGTGAAATCTGACCAAATGTAGGGATCTACTGTTGTTTTGTGTTATTAGAACATTCTGATGAACAGCACTTCTCAATTATGCAGAAAAACAGCATTGGAAATTTTTTCATAAAATATTAAAAAAAATCCTCCCCCCCCATTCTTTGGACTTTGCTGAAATATTTAGAAATGCTAACTTCTGGCCCAACCCTAATTGGAATCCTGTAGTAAAGAGTGAGGGAGGAGCTTGCTTATATCCCCTTCAAGCTCTCTATACCGCACAGCTATGAGAAGGAATATCTTGTCACACCTTACATTTAGTTTCATCAGCTGCTTCTAATTATAGATATTTTGTTGAAACAGACATTGGCTTAGCGGGCTGGGAACGTAGCTCAGTGGTAGTGTGTCTGCCTAGCAAGCTAAAACCCAGCTTGGGTTCAATCCCCAGCACTGCCCCCCCCCCCCAAAAAAAAAAACCTCACCAAACGAAAGTAGAATCATTGGCAAAATTATACAGTGTTCTGAATATGCTTTTAAGGCTGATTAGCATACTCAAGTGTGTATTTTATAGGGGTATTAAAACAGTTGGCCTGTACTTGCTAGAGTAGAGAACCTCATCACACATATAATTTGTAAATAAACAGATTCCAATTATTTACAGAATTCCTAAAACCACAAGGTTTTAACCAGTTGCATCTGTGCCCGAGATTTACTGTTACTGGCTAGGAAGTCCAAGCCGAGCAGTATATAACAGCCTGCCTCCTCGCATCAGAGCTTAGGTGCATGCTCCTTGAGGGCTGAATTGGAGTGGAGAGGCTGCTGTAACAGCCACATGTCCACGAACACCTTAGGATGATGGCTGCTTAGCATCCCACTGGCTGTTCAGAAAGGCTTTCTCATGTAACTCAGCAACTCCTATACTGAGAGACAGGCAAGTCCCCAGACACTTAAGAACAAATGCTGAAAGACCTAAGCACAAATGATGCTGAATACTTTTTTAAGCAACAGTTTTAACTGTCTTAGTTAAAGCAGCATTATTGATTATTTTAAATTCATTTTTTAAAATTAGAAATTTCAAGTATAGCAACTTTGAAACTGGAATGAATGAGTGTTTATTTTCTATTAATAAAAACAAACTGTGACAAAAAATTTATTTTGGGAGCTACATATATACATACACATATACACTCATATATGTGGAACAATTTACTCTTCCACCCCCAAAAGAATGAAAATCATAGCAATATGTTTTCTATAATAAGTATTGTAATTATCGGGTGTTTTACTGATTTTGATGCCTTCTAGCTGACTTGGAGAAATTTAGAAGATAAATTGCTTGTCATATTTCTACCAGTATTATTGCAAATCTTAGCTAATGAGAAGCCTCTTGGAAAATATTTTTAAATTCTGCATATATTGTAGATTCTCAAGGTTCTAATTAAGCAGAGTGTTTATATGCTTTATCTCAACATAAAGGATTCTGGATGGAGATTTCCAACTAGTCCAATGACAAGTGATATACATTTTAAAGAAAACTTGACACTTTTCTTATTTCCTCTGGGACTTGACTCTGACAGGGAGGAGAAAAAAATAATAACAACACCAATTATTTCATTCTTTGAAAATTGAATTGGTATACTTGAAAGTGGACCTATTTAGAATTGCAAGATTAGAAATTGAGTTCTTGATTGTCTGCCTCACACCTCTACAAACTTAGGGAGCCACTGTGTTATAAAAGAGAATAATGAATGCCTATCACATAGGTTGTCTATGAGAGTTAAGTTGACATGAAGGAGATATGTCCATTTGAATGCATTACTTAGCAATCAACAAGCAACCACTTCACTTATTAAATTTTCGTATGACATTAATTGAAGTCATAGGATAAAATATAGAGAAAACAAACTCATGTGAGCTTCTACTTGTTTATGCTTTTTCCATAATAGAAAAAAACAAAAATTATTGTGAAAATTAAAATATATATGTTACATCGCTAAATTGCAGCTGATTCTTTTAAACCAACTTTCATGATTTCCTTCAATTTCTCAAATATACATGTTGCAGATATATTGATTAATTACATCTTATAAGCAACTGCTTTTGTTCTCTTTTCTGCACTTATACAGAACATTTATGTTGTTATAGCTCAGGCAGTTTCCCAAATATGTCTAAGTATGTATTTATTTTCTAGTACAACTAGTTTGGATTTTGTGAACCCTTTTTGATGTACAGAATCATATATTTCTTTAGTTTAGAAAACATTGCTGCTATTAAGTAGTTCTTTGTGGCATTGTGTCTCTCTTTCTTTTTTTTTTTTTTTTTTTTTGTTGTTGTTGTTGTGGAATTCCTGTTCCCTGGGTGTTAGGCTCTCTGGACCTACCTCTTTCTCATTCCCCCCTCAGTTGTCTTTGAATCTCCTTATGGAGGTCTCAAAAATGAGTATTCTCACTTTCAGTCATTTCTCTTAAGTCAGGCAATAGAAATCATCTCCTTGTTCATTTTTGGTAGATATTCAGAGATTATTTATAAAGGAATACTGAAAGCCTCTAAGTGAGTTGGGCTTTTTTCCCCTTCAGGTGTGTGTTCATGATTTGAGTAGTTTTGTTTCACTGGCCATGAAACTTCTAGTGATGTATTTTCTGTTGTGTGTTGAATGCTTGGTTTGTAAATGAGTATAGTATATGAGTTTATATGAATCTTTTTTAAATTGTATTTTATAATTTAATTTAATTTTACATATCAGCCACAGATTCCCTTGTTCTTCCCCCTCCCTTGCCCCCCTACATTCCCCCCAGCCCACCCCCCATTCCTATCTCCTCCATGGCAAAGACTCCTGTGAGGATTGAGTTCAACTTGGTAGATTCCATCCAGGCAGATCCAGTCCCCTCCTCCCAGGCTGAGCCAAGTGTCCCTGCATAAGCCCCAGGTTCCAAACAGCCAGAACATGCACCGAGGACAGGTCCTGGTCCCACTGCATGGATGCCTCCCGAACAGATTAAGCTTATCAACTGTCTCACTTATCCAGAGGGCCTGATCCAGTTGAGGGCTCCTCAGCTATTAGTTCATAGTTCATGTGTTTCCATTCGTTTGTCTATTTGTCCCTGTGCTTTTTCCAACCTTGGTCTCAACAATTCTCACTCATACAAACCCTCCTCTTTCTTGCCAATTGGACTCCTGGAGCTCCATCTGGGGCCTGGCCGTTGATGGATGCATCCAGTTCCCTCAGTCATTGGATGAGGTTTCTAGCATGACAGTTAGGGTGTTTGGCCATCCTATCACCAGAGTAGGTCAGTTCGGGCTGTCTCTCGACCATTGCTTATTTTTTTAATTTATTGTAAATTTTTTCTTTTATTGCTATTAGTTCTTTGAGAATGTGATGCAATGTGTTTTAATCATATTCACCCTTCTCCAAATTCCTTCCAGATCCACCTCTTCTTTCCTACCTACTAGACAGTTGTGTGTGTGTGTGTGTGTGTGTGTGTGTGTGTGTGTGTGTGTCCTACTTTTACTACCCATACATCATTGGATGTGCGGTTGATCCATCAGGGGAAGGACTCTTGAAGAAAACTGACTTTTCCACTCTCCACAGCTATCACATCCATTAGCACATCAATAGGTATGGGACTTTGTGCCTAATTTTTGTCTGGGTTGAGCTTTAACAGGTCTCGTGAATGCTTTAACATCTTTTGTGAGTTCAATTATACAACTGCCATGCTATGTCCAGAGAACACTGTTTCCTCATAGCCATCCATTACTTCTTGCCCTTACAATCTGTCTGGCTCCTCTTCTAGAATGAGCCCTGGGTCTTCTGATGTGGGGATGTGGTGTAGATATCCCATTTATGGATGAGCATTATGTAGTCTCTTATTCTCTATACTTTCACTAGTTGTAGGTCTCATTGTTAATTGTTAGGATCTGTGAGAAGTCCCATAAAAGACCACCAGTCATGTGTGCAATCAACAGGAACATTTATTAAAATTTTCAACATGCTGAGGTGGCAAATGGCAACCCCCAAAGAAACATGAAGGCCCCTTTTAAGCAGGGTTAGGGGAATTCTAGGGAGGAGGGATTAGCCTGCAGGAAATTGGTGGAGGAAAGATTCCTCTGGGGCTGATTGGTGGGAGGCTCTAGTGGTTAGGGACTTTCCAGTGGCAGGGTAGGGAAAGCTATCTTTAGCTAGCAGAAGGCTGTGGGGCGCTTTCTTATTGGTTACCCTTGAGTTGTGGTCTTCCCAAGAACTGCTTGCTCAGCCCCAGCCAGTTCTGGTAAACCCAAACTAGGCCTGATCTCTGACAGAGCTACTAGTAGAGCCTGCCACGGGCCTTGTCTGGCTCTCTGGCCCTCTCATTAATTCCAATCTTTTGCAAATAGAACCTTCTCTTATGAGGGTTGAGGCATATATTAATTTATGGTATAATGACAACTCTTTAAGAATTATTTTAATAGTTTGATCCTGTTTTCATTTATCATAATAATAGCAGTTACTCTCCTGGAGCCTGTGACTTGCCTAGCAACTGATTCTTGGCTCTGATAATAGTATAGAGTATGAATTTCATTTTGTTGACTAGAACTTAAATCAGAAAATGGTTGACTATTCCTATGATGTTTTTGCTATTATTGCATTGGTGGACATTTCTTACAAGGCCAGTACTTAGATAAGATTGGGATTACTTTTCTTCCATAATAGCATGCATAGCACCATCAAGCACTATGACTGCTAGCCAGTAGAAATGTAGCTTCTAGGCGAGTATCAGCTTGATTCTGTGGCTCAAGTATATGGGTCTTCAGCAATAGGTTCTTATCATCAAGTTCTAAAGGGTAAAAAATAGCATTCGTAATAGCCCGTAATATTTACGGCCTGAAGGACCTCATTGGCCAATAACTTTAAAAGATATAGCTCACTCTTGACATTGAACTTTATATTTGTTACCCTGTGTTGTCTAGTAGGGACATTGTCATCCCTACTAGACATAAAATAAGGTAACTCTGTTTTAACTGTTTTTATATATTTATATGTATATATTTTAGGAAATTTCTATAGTAGTAGGTTTCAGTATGACATTTTCCTTTTTTAAATTGGCTCTGGCAATTATTGTTACTCTAGACATGCACATTCTCAAAGTAGAGAATTCCTAAGAGAGCAATGCCTGAAAAATCAAAGAAAAGAATAAGCATGGAATTTAACTTAATTTATTAACCAATTAAATATACTTTACAAACTTTATTTAATTTAGTAGTGAACTTAATATACTTTACAAAGAACATGATGACCAGAACTTTGCTGAAGAAATATAAACTAAGATGAGATTGTATTTTATATTAACAAGCTGTCATAAGAAAGGAAGACCGGGTCTGCTTACAAACAGCTAGTGAAAATCAAAATTGAGAAAAATAACACCTTCTACAAGGCTGTCTTCAATCATTTGAAATGTAAAAGCCTGCATATAGATAGATGTCTGAATGTGTATTTGTGTAGGACCATAGAAACATGGAAGAGTGGTAAGTGGTGACCAATTATAGACGGTGTTTGCATGGTAAATGATGTTTGTATGGGTTCAGTAGAAAAAGTGGAACGAAAGGAGATAGTGTAGCTAGGGCTGAGGTAAAGAAAAAACAACAAAAGTTTTATTTTATCTTACAGACTGATAGAATCACTTGTTAATATTAAAAGTAGAACATTTGTGTTTCTTAAAAATAGAGAGGCATGCCAAATAAAAAAGGAAAGGTGCTGGAAGTGGGGGGAGCATGCCTTTAATTCCAGCATTCAGTAGGCAGAGATATGTGGATCACTACAGTTTTAAGGCCAGTATCTAGACTAGTTAGTGAGACGTGAGATCATATTTCAAAAAGAAACAAACAAAAACGATGCCTCATGCCTCCTATTTTCTGTAACGTCTCTTAGCATCCAGGAGGTGGGAATAATCTGCCTGTCCATGAGCAAATGAGTGGATAAAGAATGTTTCGTATTCACACAATCCAATATTAACCCTAATTTGAAAGGAGGGAGTCCTCTCCCCTTCTGCAGCCTTGATGAGCCTTAAGTATACTACACTAAGTGAAATTAATTTCCCAAATTATAAATACTGTATGATTACACTCATGTGAATCACCAAAAGTAGTCAAATACATAACAACAGAAAGTTGAATGGTAATTATCAGAGGATGATACACAGTGAAAAGAAGATTCCTTTAATGACTATGGAGTTTCCTATCAGCAAGATAGAAAAAGTTATGAGATTTAATTTAAAGTAATATGAATATACTTAATATCCTTAATCCATACTCTAAAATAAGTAATGTGGGATATGTACATGATGCATGGATACATATATGTGTGTATATAATCTGAATTTAAATATGCATTTTAATTGTATATAAATATATCTGCATTTGTCATGTACTCATAAGTATACACATATCTGCTTATGCAGAGTTGATGTTTACTCCCTAAAGATATGACTTATTTTGTGCAACATTTATCTTATTGCATATTATATTACAACACAGCTCTCCTTCCATGTCTTTGTACTTCCCATTGTAATCATAATTCTTTTATTGTTTGACAGCATAGTATTGACCAGGCTCCACCGGTCAGTGAATAGGCATACACACTGTAACACCATCTGCAATTGAACAACTGTAAATTCTCTTACCTATATTCCTATGAGTGGAATTCTGAATCACAGATATTAGTATTTACTTCTCTTTCCATGTAAAAATATGAATCCTGCCGAGTTAACCTCCAAAGAACTAAAGAATACCCTTTTTAGTACAGTCTGCTAAGTTGTAGAAAATGTCAGTCTCATTTACTTATTGATATACTTAGAAATTATTGTTGATGTGATTTTGTTTTATCATATTATTGAGGTGAAAGTATTTTCTTATATTCACTAGTGACTTCATTTTTCAAGGTGAATTTTTGAGGATGTTATGAGCAGTATTTTTTACACACTTCTACCTATTCCTGTCTTCTCCTCTACTCCTTCCATGTCACCCCCCACTGCCTCTCAAAGGATTGACTTCTCCTTCTTTAAATTAACATTTTTTTTTACACACACAAATCTCAATGAGTCCATTTAGTATTGCTTGTGTCCATATGTGTTTAGAGGTGACCACTTGGAATTCAATAACTTAACAGGATGCTCTTCCCTCCAGAATACTTCTTCTTCACCTCTGCAGCCATTAATGGCTTAGCGCTCTTCATCTAGAGGTGGGGCCTTGTGTGTTCCCTATATCTGAGTTAGCATGTCAACCGATGTTTTTATTATGCAGGTTTTGTCATTCGGACATATTTGTGATAAATTCTAGATGAAGCCTCCTTATCAGATAGACTACATTATCTAGTGGCAGAAGTCTAGGTCCCATGGCTCTTAAAATCATGCCGTCCTCTCTTCTGTCATGAGCCCTAGGTGCAGGGTTTGTACTGTAGGTAGATGATTTGGGTAGGATGTGGCTCTGCTCCTTCCTGGGGATTGTCTGCAGGTCTGTGATGCAGGAGGGAGCCACAGTGGGAGCAGGGATCTGATGGATATAGATATGTTAGAGATAGTCCTCTGGTAGATGACTTTAGTGAATCAGCTCAACTTTATATCACAGTATTGGAAATAATTAGGATTGAGAAGCCTGAGGGCATGCCCTAATTTGCATTAAGCAATAGGCTGCTATCATAAGGCTGGGCTAGTGGCAGTAGGTTCCTATAGCAAAGCTCCTAGTATAAGTCTTACTTATCATATGTAGAGCAAGAGGAAAACTTCTGTCAGGAAACTCTGCCAGAGGCATGCTAGAGATAAATCAGGAATCCAGGCTTAGAGAAGGCTTTTAGATAAGGTCAGTCCTCTGGGCCTAGAGACGTTCTTCAGATAAAAGCAGGTAAATAGAAGGAAGTCTCATTGGGGACTGAGTCCCTCATATTGTTGAGCTTTGGAGAGAGCTGCCAGGCCATGATAGATTGCAACCTCTGACCATGGAGGCCTCCCACCAGTCAGGCATCCCGCAGTCTGCTGTTCTTTTCATTTAGAACAGTTGTGGGTTTCTGTAATAGCTTCCCTTTGAGGAAAAAGAAACATCTTTGTAAAGGGGTGAGAGGTACACTCATCTGTGGGTAGCTCAGTGGTAAATGACCTGGCTCATTCCTCATCTCCAGAGATAGTAAAAAAAGAGTGACTTCTGCTTATTCTGAGTACATCTTATTTATATTTTTACTTACCCAGTTCTGTTTAGGTTTTTGTTGTTGTCCATTAACAATCATTTCTGTAATTGTGTTTTAAAATAATCTCACTATAAAATTGCTTGTAAGTTTTAAATAATTAAATAAACTTGTGTTGTGGATATTGCTCTATATAAATAAAATGTTGATTGGCCAGTTGAAAGGCAGGAAGTATAGGCAGGACAAGCAGAGAAGAGAATTCTGGGAAGTGAAAGGCTGAGGCAGGGAGACGCTGCCAGCTGCCACCATGACAAGCAACATGTAAAAGATATCAGTAAGCCACAAGCCATGTGGCAACTTATAGATTAGTAGAAATGGGTTAATTTAAGATATAAGAACAGTTAGCAAGAAGCCTGCCATGGCCATACAGTTTGTAAGCAATATAAGTCTCTGTGTTTGCTTGGTTGTGGGACTGATGTGTGACAGAGATTTGTCCTGACTGTGGGCCAGGCGGGAAAACTCTAGCTACAAATGGCGCCCAACATGGGTCAAGAGTTTCCGCCTAAAACCTAAAAAAAAAAAAAAAAAAAAAAAAAAAAAAAAAAAAAAAAAAATTGTAAAACGGAGCTAAAAACAGCTTCCTAGTTGTCTCTCTCAAGTTACCGATAGCCTGTGGGTTTGAGCTACTCTATGGCGGGTTCATGGCATGTGTAGGGCTTGACCTACGTTATGTTACACAAAGGTATCTCCAAGCTGTACACTATGCTGTGTGTTGGTTATAGTTTTTGCTAGTTTAAAAAAAAAAAGGCTTCTGGGCTACACAAGAGTTTGAAGTACATATGGTACTGTTTTGTAATTGGAATCCTGTTTTATTTGTGTCTTACTAGAGTTTATACCATTGTGCCCCATGACAGGGATGTTCTCTCAAAGACCCCTTGATTTTGACTGTATGTAGCCGGAAGTTTTCTCCAGTCTCTCCCATCCTCAGGGTCCCACAGCTGCTTATAAAATAATCATTCAGAGGCATAATATTAATTACCAATTGCATGGCCTCTGTATGGCAAGCTTTTTGCTTGCTAGCTCTTATAACTTGACCCGTGTCTATTAATCTATAAGTTGCCATGTAGCCATAGCTTACGGTACTTTTACATCTTGTTTCTCCTGGCTGCGGCTGACGTCTCCCCTTCCTCTCCTTTCTCTTTTCACTATCTCTCTTGGTTTTTACCGCCTGGCTCCATCCCGCCCTGCCATAGGCCAATGTAGCTTTATTTGCCAACCAATCAGAGCAACACATATTCATAGAGTATAGAAAGGCATCCCACAGCAACTGTACATACAGTTCTGCTCTGTCACTCTCTTTCTAATAGAGTGTTTTACTGTTTATAAGCTTTTCCCTTTTCATGTGTATTATTTTTCTACAACACATGTCATTCTCCAAAGACAGTTACTTGGGTTCTTTACTAATTTTTGACTCTATAATCTTTAAAATAGCATTTTATTTTATTTTATTTTATTTTATTTATTTTTTTTTTTTTTTGGTTTTTCGAGACAGGGTTTCTCTGTGTAGCTTTGTGCCTTTCCTGGAACTCACTTGGTAGCCCAGGCTGGCCTCGAACTCACAGAGATTCGCCTGCCTCTGCCTCCCGAGTGCTGGGATTAAAGGCGTGCGCCACCACCACCCGGCTGCATTTTATTTTTTTTTTTTAAATTTGTTTTTACAATAATTGGATTTCTACTTCCTCTAATATTTCACCCGTGTTCGTTGTCCGCTTGTCAGTTTTCTTTCCCTTGTGGATTGTTGAATAGACTCAGTTATTAGATTACGTTGTCTTTTGAGCAGTCCGTATCAGTCACAGAAGCCTTAGTATCATTGTGTAGCTTCCATAAGTCACTACTTCATTAAGGCAGCGTGTGTTTGCCATGTTTCATGCAGGAGATACTGAGCCCCTTGTAAATGAGAAATCAAATTGAGTTCAGTGAATTACATATAGTGGAAGCAGGAAAGAGAGAGGAGAGGAAGACAGATGCTTTAATTATGGAAAGATTTACCCTGAAGGAAGAAGGAAGGCAGGAGGAGCTAGCTGCTAGCTCTAGAATCCTGGCCCATGTCTTCACTAGCACTCCTTAGTAAAGAAGGATTGCCATGTGTTTAAGGCCAGTCTCTACTATGTACCCAATACACACATAGCCAGTAGATTGTAACAAATTCTTTTTCAAGAAAACACAAGAAGAGGGATAAGAGGAAGATGAGGGCAGAAAGAAGAGGGGGTTGTAGAGAAATTGGATGAACTACTGAGAAATTTTGCTTATAAGGTATTTGGCTGATTGATGGAGTCTGAGCATGTTGATCGAACATTTTTTTTTGTATATGTTTGGTTTCTGTTGCATCCTGGAGATCAGTGAATCACCTGAATATGTGCTACAGAAGCACAGATAGTGAGTTCACTGACAAACATTCCTACTCATAGAATTTGCCATGGATCAAGTAATGACCTTCTGTTGTTGGAAATCAGGTGGCTTTCTTATTCATTATGTTTTTTTTTTTTGTACATTTGAATATAAAGAATGCATTCTCAAGCTCAAAGGGAACCTCCTGGGGTTGATTCAAAACCTGAACATCCTATTTCCATATATGTTAGCATAATTCACTTAAGTACTTAAATGGAATCATTTCAGCCAATTGCATTTGCAAATTTGGCACTAAACATGAGTAGAGAAGAAGATTGATATAAAAGTGTGAAGAATAATATATAGGAGATTTTGAAATCTAGAAATGTCAGTTATGAATTTTCTTGGAAACAGATTGTCCATAGCCCTCATGGTACTATTTGGCAAAAAAAAAAAAAAATTATATTTTTTAGTGTTCGTGTTTTTTTTTGGCAATACTACATGTAAATTAGTACAGATTTATAATACTTAATAAAAAGGTTTCAAATAAGTTTAGCATTATAAGTTTTATGTCACTGTGAATTTGTCCAGTATAGCATATTTGAAAAAAATGCTATTAAGTTTTGTAAGTCATCGAGGTTTAATTACTATGATTACTTGATTCAACATGCCTTTAGCAGTAATCATGACACTGTTGAAGGATACATAAAAAAGGACCATATGGCTGGTGACTACTGATGAATAAGACAAATAATGAGACATGGAGTTAAGCTCTCTCTACTATGGGCATTAGGCAACATATTGCAGACTAATGAAGACAGTTATAGCTGTTTGAGGACCCAGGCATAGCAGTGGCTCTAGAATCAATGAGATACTAAACTGCTTATAACAATTGAAGAGGAACATCTGTTTTAGTGATCTATTGCTGTGATGAAATACCATGGCCAAAGCAACTTGGGGAGGAAAGGGCTTATTCAGCTTATGCTTCCATATCTCAGCTCATCATCAAAGGAAGTCATGACAGGAACTCAAACAGGGCAGGAATCTGGAGGCAGGAGTTGATTCAGAGGCCATGGAGGAATGCTACTCACTGGCTTGCTCTTCAAATCTTTCTTAGCCTGCTTTCTTGTAGAACCCAGGACCACCAGCCCAGGGATGGAACCACCCATAGTGGGCTGGACTCTCCCCAATCAATCAGTAATTAAGAAAATGCCTGCAGCCAGATCTTAGGGAGGCATTTTCTCAATTGAGGCTCTCTTGTTTAGATGACTTTAGCTTGTGTCAAGCTGTCATAAAAGTAACTAGCATAACTAGGATAGATATCTGAGAAGTAAGAACATGCTCTTGTTACTATCAGTGCAGCCTGGAAATACAAGTCTGATGACAACTCCGGTCTGTGTGGTACTTCCAGACTCTATAAGACAGTGATAAAAACTCGATCCGTTTATCAGAAGTCATCCATTGCTTACAATCCTTCCATTGTCATTGGTCAATTTAGCCCTCTCCATGAAAAACACATAATCAGACCCCAAACCCATTTAAACCTAGCTTCTCTCCAAGTTCCTATATTTTATTTATCTTGCCCAGTCCAGATAAAACAAACTGGCACAAATGCAAATTCATGGAGAAAGCAAGAAACCTATTTACAAATATAATATTGTGAAAAATGATTGTCTCCTAACTAATTGTTCCCAATGAAGCCTCTTGCCCTTAAATATGTAAATTTGAGTTTATACATAAGCAAGGCATTGACATAATTTAAACAGGCCAAACTATTTGAAATGAGAAAGGGAATCAAGATGATGGACACTCAAAAATGAAACTGAGCTTTCATGATTAAATTCAAGAGTCCATATTTTAAACTCTGGGTCCAAATCAAATACCCACAAGCTAAATTTGATTCACTGCTAAAAAATTGCCGTGTGTTGGTAATACTGGTGTCCACTTTTGAGACAGGAGAGAAATCAAAATAAAATTTCACAGGATCAAGTAGACTTTGAATCATTAGCTTTGAAAATCATTAAGGAACTGTTAATGAAATGTTGTGTTTGGTTGTATCAATGATGGCATTTGAGCTAGAAAGTAGGAAGCAGAGGGACTTATTGAAGTTCTGCTTGTGCAAAAGGTACCCATGTAGTGGTTTAACATGTTATATGTGACTCCCAGGGAGTGGTGACTTCGTAAACAACAAAACTAACAATGAAAATGGAGAACTTTGCTTGCCAAGTAATAGTCAAATTTAGATATAGGTTCACCATCAGAAATTGACTTAAAATGCTTTGGACAACACTGAACTTGAGATAAACCTTTAGGGAGCCTATGGAAAAAAGAGAAATGGGTATAGTCATCTAAATCCCCTAAATGTCTGAGGAAGCAAGCTCTCCAAGAATTATTCAGGGCAGGGACAGAACACTAGATAGGCAATGTAGACATAGAAATTGGGAATTAACTTTCTGTTAAATGATGCCTCTGTGAAGCTTTACCAAATAATGCTGATGTGAAAGGTATTTTGGGGAGTCATGATTACTTGAGAAGTACAAATTACAGGTCTGTCTAGCATTTATTATATAGTTATAATAAAATAAATGATTCTGTCAATAGATGGGGCAGAGTAATAATGTATTAGTATTTTAAATTGACATGGGCTTTGCTCATACAGATCATCAAATGGACCAGAAGAGATGATACTTAAGAAAGTTGAATACCTCACAGTCGCATAGAAAGAGAATACTGAGAACATGGGATGGATGCCTGTGCGCCTGTATGTGACTGCCTGTGCCTGTCTTTGAACAGTTAAACACAGCTTTTGGCCCCATAAGTGTGGGAGAGTATCTCCCCAAAACTGCGGTGCTGTTGCTAGCCACTGACCTGAGTATCCAGTAAAGCCTACAGGGATGAGTACAAGTAAGCTTTTGAAGTTTTGAGAGCTGAGTTGACTTTTGGAGTGGAGAATTGTGGCTTTGTTAGCATTAGCATGTTTAGAGATAGAAAAGAGGGGCTGGAGAGGTCTATGGGTGAGCAAAGTGATTGCTCTGCAAGCATAAGGAGCTAAGTTTCTATTTGCAACACTCCTCTAAAAGCTGGTTACGGGTGCACAGTCTAAAGCCCCAAATCTCTTGTAGAGCCACGGGGAAGGAGTTGGTAGAGACAGGCATCTCCAAGAGCTCATAGGCTAGGCTGTCTAGTTAGTTGGTGAGCCCTGGGTACAGTGAAAAGACCCTGTCTCAAAAGGTAATATAGCGTTTAATAGTGGGAGGCATCTAATGCTACCTTCTGGTCTTTACACACACAATCACAAAGTGCATACACATATGCTGTGCATGCCCACTCATAGTCACGTATACAGATATGTATAGTTGTATGTATGTATGTATATATATATATTTAATATGTATAATCAAACATAAATGAATATATACTGTAATATATATACATATATACACATATATATCAATAATGGAACCAGATATGTAGAACAATAGATATGCTGCCATTTATAAGGATAAGGGACCAGAATGCTTAGCGGAAAGTGGTGCTGAAGTCAGACAATTTCACAGAGAAGGAGGAGTTAGGAAGGATACTGACTGAGGCGGAGGCAGCGTTAGGAATGAGCTCACAGTACAGGAGATGCTCATCTATTTAGTTTTGGTCTTTTTTTTTTTTTCTTTGACTATTACAAGGTAAGGCCAGCTGCTGAGGCTGAGGCTGATGCTGATCTGAAAGTAAAACCTCTTGAGACCAGCCTCTCTGTTGAGGTGATCACTAAAATAAATAAAGATGGTGGAGGTCTAAGAGGCGAGGAGCCAGAGGTCAGTCCAGGGGAACTGACACCCTCCTTGTTTGAGGAAAGGAAGAAGCATCCTCCACAGCAGGGGTTTGGGGGAGAAGACAGGGAGTCTGAGTGTTTGACAGAAGAGGGAAGAGCAGAGACTGAATGTGAGACATTTGTTTGCAAACACTGCCCTTAAGACTTCATAGTTTCTGATAACGGGAGAGTGTTTTTTTTTTTTTTTTTTTTTTTTTTTTTTATTGTTGTTGTCTGGTTTTGTGACAGCCTTCCAATGTAGACATGGTTCATTTATCTAGCTTTCCACTCTTGTTCTGCTTTTTTCCTTTTTTTTCTCAACAACAAGGCTCTAAAAGAACATAATTCTCAGGTAAAGGGAAAATCCCTCTGCCTTTCCTAGGCTCTGCAGGCCAGAGCTTTTTAGCAAACACTGATATATTTGTCTCGAAGCTTACAGTTCTGATTAATGGGCATGCTGGCATATTTCCCCTTCCTTCACCTGCTGGCCAGCTCGGCTCTGGGAAATCTCTTCCGGTCACATTAAGGGGAGAGGACAGAGTCTAGTGCCCCAGGAGACAGCTGTATATAACTCCCATTTAAATGCCACCCATGAAAAAAAAATTGTCTTGGTTTAATTTAAAGCATTTGGTTAAGGAGAGAGTTACTTTATAATTGAATAACACTGCTTCCTTCCCATCTATCCCATGGGTATGAGAGTTCAGAACTAAAACAATCTAATAAGATAATATTTCAAGGGCATGGAGTACTTCCCTTTCCATACACAGGGCCCTTTAAATCTCATGGCACTTGTGTGTGCAGATGCTAGTGGCAATGCGGGAAATGAGGCTTGCAGAAGAAGGTGAGACCAACAGACAAACACAGAGTGACTCGAAAAAGCGCAGGCTCCTTGTTTGCGCAATCTGTTTCCTAGAATGCCGATGGATTGTTGCCCTGCCGCGCAGGTGCTCCCATTACTGCCGGGCATATTCAATACCCCAAACTAACATCACTCAAAAGCTCCAGGGGCTTCCTGTGCTCCACAGAGACCAGATGGGAGCTCAGGGCTGTTTGGTGTATCACATGGCTTCCAGTGTTGGAAGAAGTTGCTGCAAGGAACAGAAACTGTTTCCTTCCCCAGCCGTGGATCCTCGAATAGGTGCAGATAGACTGCTTCTGCGTGGAACGTATTTTCATGTCTGTGGAGTGATTAAAAGTGTTCTTATACAGCATTGCTCCTGGTGCGATAACAGACATTTAATCACGTA
Organism: Peromyscus leucopus; assembly: GCF_004664715.2. Taxonomy (NCBI): domain Eukaryota; kingdom Metazoa; phylum Chordata; class Mammalia; order Rodentia; family Cricetidae; genus Peromyscus; species Peromyscus leucopus. The sequence continues at coordinate 56,920,619 of NC_051084.1, forward strand.
GTGGGCTCCATCCACTTCTGAAATACCATGTAGCATTCAGCCAAATTTGCAGCGCCGTTATCAGCTCTACTTGTCATGTGGATGGTACACTTTCATTTCTCAAAACGCTGCTTCCCTGTTTTCCAGTTCCTCGAACACTTTCACACTCTCCTACACTCCCGAATCCCAATGCTCTGAGAAGTCAGGAGACTATTTGTGGAGGATGACATATATGTCTGTTATTTATCTCTCCTGTTTTGTTTTCCTATAGAAGTGCTTGGGCCATTTCTGAGCATAGCTTTTTTTTTTTTTTTTGGGACCAGGAGCGTGCCCTGAACTTCAGGTGCTGGTAGAATTGAGAGCATCATTTTTCTTGAATTCCCTATCACTTTACTTTTCTCACCTTCAATTTTTATAAAGACTATATATCTACCACCATTCTGAGGGGGAAAAATTGATTGATTTTCATGCCTGGTGTTCTTTGCTGGGCAGAACCTCTGAAGACTGTCTGAACCCTGGAGGTTGCCTTTCCTTTCCAACTTGGTTCAACTAACTTGTAGTTTAATTCATTCTGAGCCAACTTGTTAACTTGAAAAGAAAACCCTTTAGCTCCTATACCTAGGGCTTGGCCAACTTCCCTGCCTAAGCTTTTAATCCCGGCTAGTGTTGTTTCTACAGTACGGGGCCTCCTCTTTTCCCATGCTCTCCTGAAAATTGCTTCAGAATCTTTTATAGCTATTGTTCCATAAGCCAAGAAGACAGTTTAGACTACTTATCATAATAAACCTGTACACAGAACAGCAAGTTTTGAAAAACCGTTTAATCTTACTTTCCTCCCACAAAACAGAACCTCGTTTCTCCTTAGCTACCTCGAAAACAATTGGTCACTCACCATTTATCTTTTGACCAATGAGAACCTGGTCTCCATATTAACTTTTATGGCAACTGTTTTCTAGCAGGACCGTGGACCTCCATAGTCACTGACTTCAGGATTATGCCATAGCACTTCTAACTAGCTTCTGCTGTTTGTCTACTCATTGTCACCCTGTGCTTCACTTCAGAATCTGTGTCTCTTGCCTAGTCAGTGATGGGAAGGAAGCACTAGATGAACAGTCTAAATGTTTGACCTTTGCAGCCATGGAGACCTACCTTTCAATTCTGGTCTCCGAAAGTGTGTGACCTTAGGAGAACTACTCAGTGCATCCAGGGCTGATTTATTCATCTGTAGGAAACAATGGTCCTGACAGGTTCACTGTCAAGATTAGAAACTGTGAATGTTTTGGTGAGAAAGTTATTAGTACAGGAGAAGCGCTCACTAAATAGTTGCTTCATACCCAAGTTTCTGTTGTCCACACCCCACGGCTACCACTGTAGTCACCATCGCCACTCCCATCCCATCAGGATAATTACTTCTGTGATCATGCTCTTGTCAAGCTCACCATATTAAATAGATCAAGGTTCCTTATAGTCTTGTTGATATTGTTAATTTCTCTAACTACTCCTATAACAAACACAGGAATAAAAAGAGCTTCACTATCCCACTTTCCTGTAAAGACAGTTGTAATCCATTTCCTCCCAATACATCATCAGTGTCATCTAGACACTCTATCTTTATTACTTATATAGCACTCCGTATACCCCATGTTTAAGCCACCTTGGTTATTTGCCTGTGGAGAAAAATGTACTCTGTACCTGCAGTCTTGTTGAATTATTAACACTGTGAAGTCATTTTACAGCCCCCATTTGGAAATGAATAATTGCATATTCCTCTCACTGTGTTCATTCAGCATTTTTATAACATTTTGGCATTTACACTGTTTTGCTTTGTAACATAACAAATTGCTGCTCTGTCTGCTGTCCTTCTCCTAACCCTATAAGCAACCTTAATGTAAATAAGTTGCTTCATTCAGTCTTTTTTTTATCAGAAGCCTTTTGTACCTCAAAGATGTTTCCCGAGAAGGACAGTTTCATACACATCCCACAATCCCAAAGGCTTTTAAACATAGTCAATGTATAGACTATGAAAGCTTGGACAATAAGCACTGTGACCTTGACCAGCCTTCATGGATCATTCTGGAAGATTCATCCATGATGAAGAGTTGTACAACAAGCATGTTCATTGACAATTTCTATACCTGCTGAGAAATAGATACTGAAGACCTGTGCTACTTAAACAATGGTTCACGGTTTACTAGCGTAGAGAGAATCTACCTAGAGTTTTTCACAACCAACATTTTTTTTCATATATTAGAGTCACATTTAAGATAGAAAAACTTATTTTAAAATATTTCAGTAAAATTAAGATTATATTAATTCAAGAACACTTGCATATTCCTGTGAAGTTTGTCATTTTACTTATTTGAAAGGTATCATTCATGTATCATTCTCTAAAAAAATATTTCCTTCTCAGTCATTATGTATCTTATCTTTTTGTCTCGGTTGCCTGTACTAATACCAAGCTTCCACTTCTTTATTTGTAATTTTATAATTAAAAAATCTAATTATTATGTGTGCCTATGTAAAGGTGGGTGCATGTGGAGGTTCAGGGATGACTCTGTGGTGTTTGTTGCTTTTGACCATTTACATGAGCATGGGTTTTACATTTACATGTGTTCTGGGGGTCCAATTCAGATCACTGGGCTTGCACCTTTCCCTCATCAACGCCCTAACCGAGCTCTCTTATTTTTAATACATTCACAATGTGTGCAACCACAAGCTGTTGCTTTCGTTACTCTAGAATTACTTTATATGGTGACGTGGTCTAATGTTCTAAGAAGTGGTCTTACAATGTATGTATATGAACTAATTATTTTGTGTCTAAGATATTTCCAGAAAATATATTTGTTTATTGGAAAATTTTATATTTAAGTTAAATGTAAATATAGACCAACCTTTGTGGTAATGAAAATCTCCTTAGTATGTAAAATATAAATTCTCTCTTGGAAAAAAGAAACTATGCCAACTGGGAGATAAAAATGACATCATTGGTAAAAACAATAAGAACACAAAATATTTTATTAGCATTATTGTTTTTTTAAATAAAATGTAGCTGAGGAAATCCCATGAATTTTTATTCAGTAACTAAAGTAACATCTTCATTGTTTGGAATTATTTGTTTTTAAATTAGATTGAGTATCATAGTATGCCTTTGGTTTCATTCAATTGAATGTATCCTTTACTTGGAAAATTATATTTAATTATACAATTTGGTCAGTGGACCCATTATTTTCTATTATATCTTACTTTAAAACATAAGATAGAAACCGAAGTAAGAGAGTGAGTATACATAAACATTATTCAAGTTATTTTATCCAGCTTATTATATAGAATAATTTATTAATTTAAAACAGGAATAGCCATTTATACAACACATACTCACACACACACACACACATACACACACACACACACACACACAGAGAGAGAGAGAGAGAGAGAGAGAGAGAGAGAGAGAGAGAGAGAGAGAGAGAGAGAGTGTTCTCTCCTAGGAGTGGTTGTCATATGATTTAGTAATGGAGATTAAATTCTGAGTAGTTATTTGAATAGATCTTTTCCTAAAAGAGAAGCTAAAATTCATTTAAAACTAATTAGAAATGTATATAGAAGGCCAATTCTGCATGTTAAGCCTTATTAGAGTGAGATAAGTAATTCATAAAGAATCACAGCTTTGCTCTGGACAGAATCAAATAAAATGACAATGCCAAGCCTGGTTCACTAATAAATTTCAGAGCACAAAAGCAAATCAAGGCAAAAATCTCAGGTCCAAGTCGTCTTGCCTTTTGTCAGGGGAAAGCGACACACATCATGCCCACACAACTCTATTAAAGAGTGGCTTCTGGCATAGGTTCCATAAAGTAGCAGCTGTCCATGCAGGTGGACTGCCTCCCTTTTAGTATCTGAGCTGGAGAAAATCATGCCATTTGCCAGGATAAATTTACCCTCAGTGAAACATAACTGGGTATGAATTCTTCCTAGATTCAATGACCAATTACTGAGCCTGCAACAGGACACTATAATAGCAGTATGTCCAGCTCTCTGAGTAAATCTGTCAGCTGCATTCGACTGCAATTTAGATACATGGCATATAGTGGGAATGAAAGGAAAACAAATACTATAATTTTTATTTTGCTAAACTTAGATCTGTATCCTATATTAGCATCATTTTTTAATCTGCCCTTTTAACTATGTAGCTTGGGTTATTTCCATGTTGGAAAACTTAAGCTCTTTTGACATCCTTTCCTGTTACCTCCTACGGTGGGTGTTCTCACTTCTCCTTGCTTGTCCTAGTAGACAGGACATCTGCTGAGTTCTGTAAACAGGAGGATAATCCCTTGGGTCCCAGCTCTGCTCACATGCATTGAAGGCAGTGAAGAACAAATAAGAGAGGCAGCAAGAAGCTGGGAAAGGCAGGCAGTGCTGACATTATTCTCAAACAAGTGCACTTAGAAGTGGATATTGATAAGAATGCCCGAAACCACTGCATCTGGTTTCTTGTTTTGATCCTATTCAGGTTTTCGGTTAGTGCTCTTAGCAGTGACTCTGGGACATGGCTGATTTGTTTCTTAATACCGCTTTGGATTGGGGTTCAGTAGTGACTGATAGTTCCCACTAAATATCCCAGGATGACATTGGCTTTGCTCTGATGTCTTCAGCAGCCATGATCAGTTCATCTGTGCTCCTTGGATGTTTTGGTTTCTTTTCAGTCTGTTTTATAATGTAGGTGTTGATGTCACATTAAGGAATGAAAAAAAAAGAGTGACTTCCTCTTTGAGTAGATTCTCTACATCTTTCTTTGTCTTCCATCTGTTTGATTTGTGGTTAGTGGCCTGTCTGTGTGTGTGTAATTCATCCCTGTTGTCTGTTTGTTGTGTCTGTGTGATCTCTTTTTCATGCCTGTCCCTAACAAAGGGCTTTGTTATGTATTTATTGATGAGCGTGAGAAGCTTGCCATGAGAATTTTTTTTATAGAAGTCTTTAGCAGAATTATACAAGAAGTTGGTTTGCTGACCCTAACTGACCCAGAACAGCACTCAGAATCACAGATGTAATTAACCTATATCTACATATTGTTTTCAACATTTTAAAGATTGCTTTTAACCTGTTGGCTGCTTTCAGCAAAGATTACCACAATGAATATTTTGATTCAGACACATGGAGGAATATATATCAGAATATTAGAGATATTCATTTTGCTCAGGCTATAAAAGCTGATTTCATTGGAAATCCAAGACATAGAAGGTTGACTGCATTGTTCTTTCTTTCTCTCTCTCTCTCTCTCTCTCTCTCTCTCTCTCTCTCTCTCTCTCTCTCTCTCTCTCTCTCTCTTTTGTTTTTTCAAGACGGTTTCTCTGGGTAGCTTTGCGCCTTTCCTGGAACTCTCTTTGGAGACTAGACTGGCCTCAAGCTCACAGAGATCCACGTGCCTCTGCCTCCTGAGTGCTGGGATTAAAGGCGTGCACCACTACCACCCGGCATGCATTGTTCTCTTAAAGGACAGTTAAATCTAAACAGGTGTATACACAGGAGAATAGCAGGTTCAATACATAAGTCTTAGTGATCTCAAGGTCCATCATTAACTTAGCTGCAAGGTCCAACAAAAGCTGCCTCTTTAAAGGCAAGTGATATTTAAATGTACTGTCTCTATATACATATATAGACATATATAAGCACATACATATATATGCTTATATAGTATATATGGAGTATATATATATCATGTATATATGTATGTATGTATGTGTATACGTGTGTATATTTTCACTTGCTCACTGTTGGTAGAAGTATAAAATAGTGGAGCCATTATGGAAATCAGTTTAGATGCTTCTCCAATAACTAAAAATTGAGCTACCATGAGACACCAACTACAGCTCTTATATGTATATCCAAACGACTTTACATCCTATGATAGTGATGCTTCACATCAATTTTTAGCACTGCTCTATCCACAATAGCAAAGAAGAGAATCTGCTTTGATGTCAGTCAACAGGTAGATGTATAACAAACATGTACATAGACAGCGCTGAATTTTATTCAGCTGCAAAGAAAATAAAATAAGAAAATTGGCAGGAAAAATGATAACGTTGGAAAATGTCACATTAAGTGAGGTAACCCAGGATCATAATGATAAATACTTTCCCAGATGTGGATCCTTGCCTCTGACTTGTATCCAGGTGAGAGGATGTGTGTAAAATGGCCAGGAAACTAGGAGTGCAAATATTGAGGAGCGCTAGGCGTTCAGGGAGGAGAGCGGGCTGCACTAGAACAAAGTGGAAGACGAATACTGGAGTGGGGCAGTACGGTAGGAAAGGAAAGGCAAAGAGAAAAGGCATGCAGTGGGAAACTGCGGAAGGAGGGAAAGAATGAACCAAAAGAAATTATATACGAAAATCTCATCGGTAAATCTGTCACTTTGTAAGCATATCCCATTACATACTTAGATGACACAAATACTCTCATTCTTTAAGTTTTCCTTTCGTTCAGCTATTGTTTCCTTGGCTTTGTAGGAATGTGTTTTATATACCTTGTAAGATGTGTTTTATATACTCTTTGTTTTTTTTTCCCATCATCTTGACATGTGTGGTCATAGAAAATTATTTTCGTGAGCCGTCTCAATTGTAATATTATTGTTAGTTTTTTGAATTTTCATCACCGGTTTTAATTTTTTACCCCTGTGTTCTTGTTGTTTATTGTTTCATTTTTAGCTAATTCCACTGGAAGATCTGATTATTAGCCTTCAGTTTTTGTGTGTTCTATTAAGTCCTATTTTGGCTAAATATTTCTCTGGAGATACTGTGTGTGGCTTCATATATAGTAAAATGTTCTTATTTCAAAAATACTTACAAACCCAATATGTGGAGGGATAAAACTGAATGGAATTTAGTACTATTTTTTGTATCTAGAATTATAGAACTTAGAGGAAATTTGTACTTTTAATATCAAAAAAGATATAGCATGTTTACATTTATGTGTTTTATAGGATTTCCTTAGCAAGAGTGCTTTGAATATAGTTTTATATTTATTTCATTTATTATTTCTTAATTGTTTTAACATGCAGCTTTCCTAAAATAATAAGTACACCAAAAGCCTCCAATTTGGAGTTTTAAAAACCTGTTTTGACTTGGCGCGTCATCTTTAAGATACTGTACAATCAGGCTTTGCTGTTCTCCCATGGGAGCACTTACCCTTTTGGAGGAGGGGATGGGGGTTGGGGCAAATGGGAGGAGGGATGAGAGAGCAATCTTTGGTTGATATGTAAAATGAATAAAAAATTTAAATAAATAAATGATACCGTACAATCTGAGATACACTTAAATAATCCTTAAAGAGAGACAGTCAAATAAAATCCTTCTCTATATAAAAGTTTTTGTTTTAGCCCATGGTTATAGATAAAATATCATATTACTAATCACAAGGACAAAAAAACTAGTGATACAGAGATAAAATTATGCAATTGTAATATGCTACTGTATAACCAAGGATTCCCATATTATTTCTTCTCAGGACAGCCTCTTTTTTGAGTAATCGTCTGAACTTTATACACATAGCCATCATTTTCAATGTCAGGCAAAATAAATGTGCTATCTTTACCCATATAGATTTCCATAGAATAGTCTTTTTTTTTTTTTTTTTTTTTGGTTTTTTGAGAGAGGGTTTCTCAGTGTAGTTTTTGGTGCCTGTTCTACATCTCACTCTCTAGCCCATGCTGACCTTGAACTGGACAGAGATCCGCCTGGCTCTGCCTCCCAAGTGCTGGGATTAAAGGCGTGCGCCACTGCTGCCCAGCAGAATAGTCTTATCTTAAAAGGTTCTTTGTTTTAGATCCTTAATCACAAGTTTCTAGTTTGTAATTTGAGATACTATTTACTCATCAACTGACAGAAATAACCAGAGTATGTCAAGCCCATTTTATGTTGTGTGAGATGCAATAGTTAAAATTACAACGTTAATGTACTGCCAGAGGAGGATATTGTAACTTCCGAATATCTCGGATAGGATGCATAGCTAATTTCATTGTTTAAAATAGTAGTATCCTGTTTTTTATAATAAGATTCTTAGAACTAACTTAAATATTTATACTATTAAGTATATAGTAAAATCATGACAGTTACACTTTATGAATTATTATAGCTTAGTTTTTTCATAATCCAAAACAGAAAGCAAAGGAATTGTGCAAGATTAGCTCGTATAACTGTTCCATTATGTGAAGTGATATTGAATAAGAAAATCTATATGAAAATACATTGCCTGCTGTATTTTAGAATAGCCTTTGTGCACTAAAATTCAGTTCTACTTTCATAATAGTGTGTATGTGTTTGTTGAATGAAAGTTTAAGAACAAAAAAGGATCAATTTTTTTTCTTAACAATTTTAAAATTAGAGCTAGAGGTCAATAGGTATGAATATATTTCTAAACTTCTCTTGCTCAAAATGAAGGAAGTCTTAGGATCATCACTGGGAGTGAATGTCCCAGATTTTTAATGACTTCCTGTTGAAATTAACTAAAGCTAAAATAAAAAGCAAGCCATGGCATATCTTCATGCTTTCAATACAGTATTTTGAGTTATCCAGGCTGTATTCATTTTCAACTGACAGCCACTGTCTTTTATTATCCTAATAGAATGAGAAAAAGAAATCTACATACTTTGTTTCTCCTGTTTCATATACAAAGCTCAGTAATTGGATTCTGAGACTTCATTCTCATTTTATCCCAGGGCTCTTATTGATTATTTGGCCAGGGAGACAGGACTCTGGAAGGAATACATTCAGGGAACAACAGCTCTGTCTGATAAGTGCTTGCCAAAATCACTGATGTTGTAATTTTGGTAATGTACATCTTTGTCTCCAGACAGAAGGCTGGCAGAATGCAGACCTTCTTCTCTTCGTGTTCTGAATTATGTGTTGCCTTTCTTCCACTTATTAGCGTCTGGAGTGAGATGGGGGTGGGAATGGGGAAGAGAAGAGACAGAGAGAGGTGTGGTAGGGGAGAGAGAGACAGAGACACAGAGAGAGACACACACACAGACACAGAGAGACAGACAGAGACACAGAGTCAGAGTCAAATTAGAATAGTTTGGAAACATCCTATTTTTTCATGTGAGTGACATGTACTAACTCCATCACTTTCTAGATGAAACTGCCTACAATTTAGGTGAAATCATTTTATCTCTATCCAGCTAATGTAGTAGTACATAAATGATCCAGCAGTTATTTGAAAGTACTTGGACTCTATTTCTGTTGCTTGAATATACTTATGCTGTATTCTAAAACTGAGAATATGTTCTTAGTTTCAAGGACATGATATCACCTAATTCCAAATTCTGATCTCCTTTTTTATTTTTATTTTTGCGAGAAGAATTCTCAAATACTATCTACTGTTATCAACAGATAAGAGGAAATGGAATTTTGGGGGAATGGAAAACTACAGTGCTGGGGGAGGCTGGTCTGGAGCCCGTACCCTGGGATCTCTCAAAATGAGCTTGCCTTAGTATGTCATGAGAACTGACCCTGGCATGACGTCTGCGCTCCTGTCTGTAACATTTTTGATTCCTTGGTTTGTGACATTGTGGAAATTCTTCTGTTCATGCACATACTTACTTGTATTTCTTACTAGACACTATGGTGTAAGTTAAATTTGCTAAGTTGCCTTTTAGGATTGCTATAAATTCAAGAATGTGGTACGGGCAGGGTGACTGCTATAAAGCTAAAAAAGATATTTAAACACTGTCTTGTCTGTTAGATTGCAAAGATTGCATTTATATGCAGATTACATTTCAATGTAAGAGATTTAAATGGATGTACTCGATTGTGTCACAAAGCTGAATATGATCACAACTATTTCAATTCATTCATTTAGTGGATAGTTATTGTCTACTCCAAGACATGTCCACATTGTTCTAGTTACTGAAAGTGTAGCAGTGGAAGAAACAGAATCTCTGTGTAGAGTGAGTTTACAGTCTCCAAAAGAGAGGCAAAGGATACACAAGCCAACAAGCAATTTAATTGTATGGCATTTTAAATGACATGGAGAGATGTGCATCGGTATGAAGAGATACCAATTGGTATGTCCTGGGCAAGCTATGTTAGAATGGACAGGGAGGGAATTCTCTCTCTCTGTCTTTATGTGGCACAGAAAAAAAATTATATAGAGCTAGGAGGAAAAGTGATTGCTTTCCAGACACAGTTGTGATCAGGCCACATGGGATTTCGAGTGCTTAGTAAGAAGTGGCCTTGTGGGGAGAGGGATGACATTAACGGCTCTGTTTATTGCTTGCTTCTATTTATAGGCAAAAAAACTGCTGTGGAGAGAGTTGTCCTTTAAGAATGGGATATTGCTGCATCAGCACTGTATAGAAGAAACTGGAGTAGGAAAGGATCCAAACTAGACGAAGCAGTTAGGGGACTTCAGCAGGACTCTCTGCAGATGGGTAGTGAGATTGTAGTGCATATTATGTGGAGCTCTGCAGAAACAAAACTTAAAGACCCACTAAGGGCAGAGGATGGAGGACACGGCAGAGATGAAGAACGTGAAAGCCAGAGGTGCCTCTAAAATTTAAGACCAAGAGAAGTGAAGAGTTGGTTAAGCTGTTAGGGAAATGTGGATTATAGTTTCCCCTCCCATTACTCTTCCCCTCCCCTCCCCTCCCCTCCCCTCCCCTCCCCTCCCCTCCCCTCTCCTCCTCTCAAGATCCACTCTCTTTCTGTTTGTCATTAGAAAAGAATAGGCTTCTAAGAGAAAAACAACCAAACATGACAAAATAAAAATATAAGATGATGAAGCAAAACTATCATAATGGAGTTGGACATGGCAACCCAACGGGAGGAAAAGAGTCCCAAGAGTAGGCACAAGAGTCAGAGACATACTCGTTCTCACAGTCCGGAGTCCCATAAAAACACTAAACTAATAGTGATAGTATATACACAGAGGAACTGGTGCAGACCCATGTAGGCCCTGTGCTTGCACTTCTGTCTCTGTGAGCTTATAGGAGCCTTGCTTAGTCGATTCAGAGGGCCTGTTCTCCTGGTGTCACCCTCCATACCCTCCATGCCCTCTTCCATAGGACATCTTGAGCTCTGAGGGGAAAGGTTTGATGGAGATGTCCAATTAAGACTCTCTCTCTCTCCACATAATATTTGGCTGTGGTATGGGTCTTTGAATTCCTCCTATCTGCTGCCAGACGAAGCCTCTCTGATGATGATTGCATAAGCACTGATCTATGAGTATAGTAGAATATCATTAGGAATCAGTTTATTGGCTTTTTTTTTTTTTTTTTTTGAGTCCTGTTTGATTTTTATCCTAAGTCTCTTGGCTATCTAGTCTCTGGTTCTTGGCTAATCAAGCAGTGTCAGGTATGGGTTCCTTCTCATAGACTGAGCCTTATGTCAAATAAGACATTGGTTGGCTACTCCCACAAGTTCTGTGCTACCATTTCCCTAGCTAATTTTGCAGGCTGGACAGATTGTAGGTCAAAGGTTTTGTGGCTGGGGTGGTATCCACATTTCTCTTTTGGTAGCCTTTAGAGTACCTTCCTGAACCAAAGAGACTAGACCACAGGGGTGAAGGCTCTATGTAGGTACCACTCACTCCTCCATGTTCAACGTGTTATATGGATGTCGTCCTCAGAAATGGAACCCCACTGACAGTTTGCCAATAACAACCCTTTGTCTTAGTATCAGCCTGGGTTGTTTGAGAATTTTCATGGGACACAGTTGGCTAGAAACTCAACTGAATGCATCTCAGTCCCTCCACTGGAAGCCTTGCCTGGCTATAAAAGATGGCCAGTTGATACTCTATCACCCATTACTAGAGGTCCTCATTAGGAAAACCTTCATACGTTCCCAGAAGTTTACACTACAGTAGGTTTCCACACCATCTCCAAAATGACCCCAATTTCTGCTGTTTCTCCCCATTCTCTCCTCATCCATCCCTGCCTCCCTCACCTGATTCTTCCTGCTCCTGTCCCTACCTGACTTCAGTCCACCTATAAAATCTATTAAATTTCTCCTTCCCAAGGAGATCCCTGAGTCCCCCATAGATTCCTCTACTTTACCTAGCCTCTCTGGGTCCATGGATTGTAACTTGATTATCATTTACTTAATAGCGAATAACTACTTGTAAGTGAGTATATACTATCTTTGTCTCCTATATCCATTATTGAATGAGCTTTTATTGAGCATTTGTTCATTTTTAACCTTAGAAATTCCATGCAAAAGAAAGTAGAAAGAAAGAACATCAAAATTAATTCTTTCCCCCATCTGTGTAAGATTTAATGAAAAGTAGAGATAATTAACACAAATATTTTAAATACTTTGTAGTAGGTCATGTCATGGGGACTCCATGAGCCCAGAAATCAGAAACAGCACTTAGTTCAGATTCAGAGGGACAGTGAGGACTTTTCCTTGAAGAGTAATTTGTAAGAAATATATGGGAGTGTGATTTAGAGTTAAATTAGTTTTTTTTAAATATTTATTTATTTATTTATACAGTGTTCCACCTGTTAAATAAAAGCTCATAGAGAATTGACAGTAGTAGAGATCAACTTCAGTCAACACAAAGTGATAATACAAATTAGAAAAACATACACATCACTTTTTGGCATTTTTGGGTGAGATCAAGTGAGAAAGGTAGAGTGGAGGAGTGACCACATTAGTGAAAGACTATTCAAGGCTCCAGATTATCATTAGAGGCTCCTTTGATAGCCTTCCATAGAGGGACGAGTTTGTATGCTGAATGGTGTCTCAAGGATAGTTCTCTATTTTGATTGCGTGATTGTGTAAGTCTTTTCTTACTGAGCATGCCCCTTTTCTAGGATGCATCTAACTTTAATCATATGAAATCCAAGTTATACATCTGTTGCTTGCATTTTCAGAAAAAATAATGGATATTTTGTTATATATCACTTATTAAGAAACATTCCTTAATATATGAAATATGTTTTTATAAAGGCCTCCCTAATATATCTCCATGAAACATTAACTATAACGTAAATCAAATTTAAAGCGGTATAAAATGAGTCAGAAGTAAATGCATCTCTAATTAAACAAAAACACTGATTCAGGGGGCTGAAAAGATGACTTGAAAGTTAAGACCCCTAGCTTCTCTTCCAGAAGACCAAGGTTCAATTCCCAGCACCCAAATGATAACATACAACTATCTATAACTTGAATCCCTCAGAGCCAAAACCCTCATTTGCACACTGCATGCACATGGTACATAGACATGCATACATGTGAAACACCCTTATACATAAAATAAAAATAAAAGTTTAAAATTAAATGAAACACTAGCTCTGGTTTTTAAAATATATACCAATTCCCGAGAGGAACCCTGCTCTGTCATATATGCCTTCATTCTGTAAGGTGGGAGAATGAGGAATATCAGAATGGAAAATTTATTTTGGAAAAAAATGATTTTGAAGAGATTGACTTAGGCCGGTCACACAGTCGGTCTGGCACTCCCTAATATGCTCATGGCTGTGGCCCCTAAGATGGAAAGAGAAGACTTCCCTGTCTGTATTAAAGGAGATAAACTCCCATGAAATCCTCACCCCCATGTCTTTCCCAAGCTCTTCTTGAAAGGGTGGGAGACACTTGACGTATCGCTGCACACTTGAGCTACATCCATCCATTCTTCCCTGTGGTTCCTAATGTCACTGAGTAATCAGGAAGAGGCAAGATGAAGGAAGGACCAGGCAGGTATGTGAACATCTGTACAATGCTCCCTGTTGGGGAGAATTATCATTGTTGTTGTCACATGTGTCAGAGGACATAAAGGGGCCCCATATCCTGTAGGTCAGTAGAGAGGGGCAGGGTGAGTAAGAGGTGCTTCTTGGAAGGAGAAAGAAGTAGGGTTAACATAGTTAATCCATTTCTCCAAACAAGTGACCTCCAGATATCTGGCCAGAAAAGGTTTGATGTCCTACTTGTGTAGTGGGTAGCCATTCCAGCTTTGATCTGGAAGTTCCAACCCCCATTGAGGCTTCAGTAACTGTCACACCTACAAGGTGGGGCCGAGAGAGGACCCTGAAGACCCAAGATCTGGATGGGCTGGCTCTCTTGGTTCCTGGACCCTGGATGCTGGAGGTAGACCAAGCAGAGTTCTCCAGAGAACACGGCCGGACTGTGCTACACTTTTCCCAGATCCTGATACCTATCCCTTCACTTGTGAGTTACCCCACAAAATAAACCTCCCTTTTTACTACGTGGAGTGGCCTTAATAATTTCACCAATAATACTTCCTAAGAGGTTCTTGGGAAGCGCCCCATATCTATCCAGGGTGCCCACCACTGACATCCACTATGAGCTGTCTCAGAGACTGAAATTGATCAGATAACCGCTCTCTACTTTGTTCTTTGCATCTTTTGTTTGGTGTCATCACAATGGCTTTCCTGACCCCCCAGTCTTGATGCCACCACCAGGGACTTCCTCTCTTCCCTCCCTCAGCTCATTTTCAATACAGACAACTAAAAGAGCTGTCTTTCTCTTACTTTGTGTTTGAAAGAAGCACCCAGGTAATTTACTGCCAAGCCATTTTATTCATATAGCACCAATTAAAGACCGTGTTACATTGAAATGCTTTTATCAGTGTCGCAGATGAGAATTTGGGGAAACAATATAAAGTTGCCACTTCATTGGCATGGCTGAGTCTTCTGTCTGTGCTTCAGTATGTAAAGAGTACCTACATAGTCATTATCCAGACACTAAAGCAGGATGGTACTGCATTACCTCGGCTTGCTCCATGTCCCCCGGTTTACTGGCCATTTCACTGCTTAATACCTTCCTATTTGAAGGAGATATGAAAGTGAGGAAAAGGGAAGCAAGCATTTCCAGTTCCATCCACTGTGAAAAAGTCTAGTAGGAAGTCTAGGGCATAAAGACATGCTGTAAAAGTAACTCCTTGCAACCTGTGTACCTGGTACATCCTTTAATCCTCTACCACAGACAGCTTAGGAGGGGTTGCATGAATTGAACTTTATACGCAGGAAATTGCTTCATCTGTCCTGGGTAGCTGAGGAATAGTAGGAGTACCTGATGTCTGTGGCATGGATGTGATATGACCTCTATGATTTTATTTCAATATTTGATTCTGCAATTTGAATGCGCAATTTCATATGCATTTATTCAGAAATATGTGTACCCAGACTTCTTTCTTCTAAATGCAGACACCCACTTTTAAATACTGGTGAGAGAAGCCTGTTAACTGACATTTGCATTTTCAGGATGGTATCGTGTGGGAGAGGGAACTGCCAATCATTTCTGCCAACATCACTCTCAGGGGAAGTTTAAATGAAGCTAGCTTGGCCCAATTAAAAGAAGCAATTATGAATAATGGAAAGTAAACAAATGTAAGAAAAATGATGTTACAGATTATAGTGTATAGGCAGAATGAAATTCTGTCATGCGTAAGACTCACCTTTGTCTCTAAAGCTGTTAATCTTTGATTTCCTTTAAAGTCTTTGTGTGAAATAATCAAAAAGAAATCCTCAAGCTGCAATTCATAGCCGAACAAAATTCACTTTAGTGGAAAAATTAAAACGCTTTTTACAGATCCTTAATTAGGTCAATTCTACATGGCCTTTGGGTTAAGAAAATATATAAAATATTATTACACTGTGACCCATTTAGCTATTTTATTATAGAAAACCTTGCAAAACAGCCTAAGTATGGCTGAATCTGTAATAACTTGAGTTCTGTTTTTGTGCTATATTGTAATCCAAGCGATGTAAAACATAGATTTTTGATAAGTTACTACCTTCTCTGTGTGAGATATATTGAACCATGCACCATGATCACATGTATATGTGTGCCTTTATCTCTGAAAATATAGTGAAAGAACATTTTGCTGTTGTCAACCAGACTTGTGTTAGACTAGTTGACCACAGGTTACATATGCTCTGATTCAGTTAGCAATTAATATCTTCCAGTATTGACATGTTGGTTGCATATTCTAAATAGAAAAATATGCCTGCCTTAAAGTTCTGGGAAGATATAAGGTATAGTTTTTTTCATTTTCAAATAATTTATCACTTTGACATTGCCATATAAAATAATATTCTATTAGAAAGCCAAAGCATAAACTTGCATCACCCACTAGTGGTAACTGGAAGGCTTGGGGTTTAAAAGCAAGAGATCCAAGAGCAAATGCCTGTGGACACATGGAAAATGATGGCAAATGGTGAAGGTAAGAATAGTCCTTCCTCTTTTTTTACTACTGGAGAAACAGTAACCATGCCAAAAGGAATGGGAACCATCACTATTTCTTTGAGAGTGAAGAAGTCCACCACTGATGAACTTACGCGATAACATATCTGTAGAAAATATTTCCAGCCATTTCTTAAAGGTTTCAAAGCTGACTCCCAGCTAAGAAGAGAGGGTGGTCCAAGGAAAACTGTTCAACTTCCTTTAGCCGAATTTGAAGCACACTGACAAACAAAACAAACCATACAAAACAACAAGAAAACTTCCATGATTAGCAAAGAAAGGAGGAAAACCAAAACGAACAGACCCTAATCTATCCATTCTACTAAGCCAGCAATCTCTGAAGCCCACAGCCAGATGTGTGTTTCAGTGTGTTTCATTCAGTGTGTTTCAGAAGGCAAAAAAAAACCAAATGTGAAGTCTACCTCTTCATGGGTATGAAACTGGCCGTTGAGGCGGTGATGGACATCATGTCAGACATCCTGAAGTAGATGCTATTTCATTAGCATCACTGACTGCCAGCAAATGACATAGGCTTGGAGCAGAGCCAAGATACTGACATGAAAGTTACATTTAACACTCTCGACTGGATTCCTCTGAGAACCAGGAGAAAAACTATCTAGTCTAGTACATGGAAAAGGCTGATCTGAGAGACAGATGGAAAATGTGCCTATCCCCCTTGTGGTTGACAACAAAACAAAACAACAACAACAAAACAAAAACAAAACTAGACTTTAAATTCCGTTCTCGCAGGGCCTATGCTCATGCTTCAGGTACAGACCCATATTCTCCCTTATTTTTGTGGGCAGAGTCTCAACATGGCCTCATTTTCCAAATGACAACAACAACAACAACAACAAAAAAAAAACCCCAGTCAAACATTAGGGTCATTTTTAACTACAAATAAGAAAATCTATCTAATCTAATTCATGTGTGTGTATGTGTGCATTTTAAATTATGTCTATGTATATGTCTAGGTGTACATGTGATATGCACATGTGATTGCAGTTGCCCATGGAGGCCAGAAGAGGGCATAGTATCCCCCGAAGCTGTAGTTTAAGGCAATTGTGAGATGTCCAACATAATTTGTGGGGACTGAATTCTAGTTCTCTAAAAGAACAGGATACTCTCTTTAACTGTTGAGCCAAAACTCCAGCTCTCAGAAATATATTTGGAACACAAACTTCATGCATCAGATTACTACAACTAGAAACTGAATACATTCTGTGTTTTATAGATTTGCTTCCAATTTTTTCAATAGCCTTGTAACAAAATACTAGGTTAGTAATCATATACTTATAATTCAGCCAGCCTTGATTGTTTTTGTTTTGTTTTGTTTTAATGTTGTGTAACACTTGCAATGAGTTTGTATAAAATGCCTATACTTTTTTTTCTTATTGAACCCACCTTCACACTTTTCAGATTTTTCTCTTTGCAGGAAATATCAAGGTTACATATTTTTCTATTCAAAGTACTACTGCCCTCCACCCACTCCACCTTCATATTTACCCCTGTCTTGATGCAGGCCTGCCATCTGGTGGAAACAGGAAGGCACTTCTGATTTGGACTTGTGATCTTATTTCTAATTTGGTTTTCCATAGAGTGAGAGGGAACAGGAGCTCTGTTTCTTGCCTTAAATGAAGACGAACAAACCATGAAGAAAGGAGAGATTGCTAACAGTTTTAGCAGTCTTGAGGAGCTTCAGGGATTGTGATTGGGGGGAGAGGGGTTAATTGGAAGGCACATAGCCCAAGAAGAGATTCCTCATTTATTAGCCAAAATTTAGAGGTATATGGTTATATATATTATATGCAGAATGTCTAGATTAAAGAAATTAAGGAGAATCACAATGGAAATAATGTGATAGCAAAGACTTGGAGTAGTTGCCATAATTTCTTTTTCTTCTTTCTATATCTGCTAATCTCTTAGTCTCTCTGAGTCCTTAGAATCCTGCCCATGTATCCTTGCCTCTAATAGCTAACAAGAACACATGCTGCCCTATAATCTGCCTACGTAACATGGAGTATCAGCAGATCCAAATGACTCAATAGGTACTCTGCTACAGCCCTGTGTTCCTCAGAAATCCTGTTACCATTGCCAAACACTTTAGGTGGCGGATCATGGGCTCCTATTGGAGGAGGTGTTCAGAAGTAATTTGATGTTGTTAATCATGAAAGGAATCAGCACCAATAATGAATGAGAAGAATAGAATAAGGTCTTCCTGAGCAGTGGTGTGTGCCTTTGGCATCCTGTCTTTCAAAAACGAAAGCAGTTTCTTATGTGTCAAGCACTATCATATTCATCCAAGTTAATCAAAGACTTCAAACAAAATGTCTGATTATTATTAATATGGGGCACAACTGCAACTTCTCAGACTGCAGAACTCATATATATGAGAGAAGCTGCAATCTTGGATATTTTTGGATATAGGCAAGTAAATAAGAAGTGGAGAGAGGAGAAGTCTCTACTAACTTGAGCTGCACTTGTGGAGTGGGACTAACATTTTGAAGGCAGATAAAATCCCACAAAAGTATTGTAAAGAGCAGTTTCCATAAAATTATTCCTGTTTCTTTGAAAATGGCATCATTAAGATTGAAACATTCTGTTTTATCAGAGAAAGAGATGCCTGTATCCCTTTTAACTGGAAAAAGATGAAAACAATTGGTACAAAACTTTTTCTGTTTGCTTTTACTGTGAGAGCAGGGGTCATACATTCTCATGATATCTTAGATATTGAGACTCCAGATGGAGTCACTTTTTAAGATCATCAGAGCCCATTCCCCAAGTGCTTCATAATTGGCAGTTGATTCCACTAGTGCTCTAAATATTCCTTCTTGTTGTACAAAGATGAAGAGTTAAGTGACCAGTGCTCATGTTTGGTAACTGAGTTTTGGAGGATTTGGTGACAACTTCTGCAACATTCATGAGATGTACTAACTATCCATGACGAATTTAAGATACATGAAACCCAATGGCAAATCAGAACAGAAGTAACAGAAGTATGAAAATGAGAGAGAGAGAGAGAGAGAGAGAGAGACAGAGACAGAGACAGAGACAGAGAGACAGAGAGAGACAGAGACAGAGAGACAGAGAGAGACAGAGAGACAGAGCGCTGGTGATACAGCTCAGGGCTATAGACTCTGGGTCTAAAATTGTACCATCAAAATTAGGTGAAGAAAGAGCATCTCCAAATTGGAAAATAATGTCGGAAAGAAATTCTTACAACTTATCCAATGCCTAATGCTGTATATAATATGATCGTATTCTTGGTTATGTAACAAATTAATAATTATATTTCCAGTTTCAGGTAGACAATCCAATTATGGCTGAAAATTTTGACTTCAGCTTTTGGATTGATTCTCATAAAATAAGCCTGGGCTTTTTTTAAATTTTAAAATAATTTTAGATTCACCAGAAGATACAGGAATAGGATGAAGTTCCTGTGTATTCTTCCTCTAGTTTGTTCAGTGCTAACTTCTTATATAACCTGAATATTTTATCAAAATGATAAAACTGACATTGACAATCTACTACTAGCTACAGAACTTATTGTGGTCTTCCCATTATGCATGTTTTGGAGTATTATTCAGCATGGCTTTATTATTGCCTTAATTATTTTATTGTGTAAATTGCATGTCCTAATTCTCAACTAAAATCTTCTTCAATTAGGGTTTCTTAAGCAATGATTTGCTCTCAGCTTTTCTGTTTTGCATTTTTTCTCTTTGTGTTACTCTCAAAGAGATGATTAGTAAAACCTTCAGTTGCTGCAATTCTGTACAGTTTACTGTGATTGTCTTTATGTGAATTTTTGGCTTGCATCAAAGTTCAAGGTGGAGGTTCAAATGTTCTGGTGGTTATTTATTTTAATTAAAAGCACAATTTAAATGATTTCTATCAGTGTAATCTGAGTTATAAGCTTATCAATTTTCTTCTGTGTCTAAGCCAGGTATCTCTTATGTATTGTGCTCTTCCTATGTACCTATTATTAAGTTTCTGGCATTGTGTCCAATGAGATCATTGTCTTTTAGACTATTGATGATTCATATTGGGAATATTGGTAAACAAATGTGTTTCTTCATAATTCAAAAATCAATGCTCAAAAGTTGTATTTGTGTAACTCATGATTTCAAAATCCTTTCATGGAGCTTATCATAGTGACACATACTTGTAACTCCAGCACTCTAAGGCAATAGGATTCTGAACTGGTGGCCAGCCTGGGCTATGCATCGAGACACTGTGGTGTATAGGGACTCTCTATATAACAAAAAGTTCAGTGTTCTGTGAGTACATATCTATGAAGAATATGCTATAGTGATGATCTTTCCTAGAATCAGAGAATACATGCGCGCGCGCGCACACACACACACACACACACACACACACACACACACACAAACACACAACAATGCATGTGTGTGCACATCACATAAATGAATTTGAATTTTTTTTTAATGTCACCAAATGGGTAAGAGTCATCAGAACAGGGCAGCAGTATCAGTCAGAGAGACTTGGTTTTTCAGTGTGGTTACTGGTGAATATTAGAGAAGAGTAAGAGGTATCTGGGAGCAGGAATTTTTATAAGAAGAAAGCTTAGTGACATTGTTCGAAGCCACACCATACCCAGGAGATACTTCCCACTCTAGACAGTGAGGGGCTGCTCTGATTGTGTGCGGGGAAGAGTCCCAGGTAGATTTGCTTTGGAAATACCAATCTGCCTATGGCATATGGTGGCCACTATGTGACATATTTGGTGAGCATATGACGATTGTTTGGGGCACTAGAATAAATATCAAGGGAAGAATGGTCTTGTGTTTAAATGTCATGTTAGTGCAGTAGCAAGGCCCCCAGCACAGTCTAACCTTTCACCATCCTGTCTTAACTTCTACGTTTCTAAAAGGTGATGATCTTGATAAGCAGTTAAAGATATTTGAGAACCGGATTACAGCACTTTATTAATTTGGTTCAAAATCATGGCATACCTGTATTTACTTTATTAGTAAAACTTCATATATGTATGATTCTTGACTAACTCTTTCAAGAGCACAGATAGGCTTCCTGTATGTGAAGGTGATATATATGAGCAGTGGCACAGGGGAGGCTACTAACAGGGGGCTACTGAAAGACAGAACCAAGACTATAACCAGGCATCACTCATGGTTCAGCTTGATGCGATCCACATTACCTCACCTCCTGTATCATAGTTATATGTTTATTTATAGAAATTAAACTTCTATGTCTTTCCCATTCAGTTTTTTTATATATTGGTTTTCTATTTATAACACCCTTTATGTTATTTCCAGTGATCTATTTTCTGGTGGAAATAAAAATTTTATTAGCAATCACCTATATCTCAGAATGCTACCTGTCAAATATATAAATTTCTTCATAAATTTAAAAGCTGTTTAATCTTGTTATATGAGCTTTAAACTTAGATTCACCTGCTTCCCATTGTATTGCAAAGTATTTTAAAAGCAAAAATACATTTTTTGGTCTGCTTTCTAACAGGTGAAAAATGATTTTCTTGCCTTTTTTTATTTTAATTTCTCACAGGTACTCATTTGTATTAAAACGGGGTAGCTTCAGATCTGCGAAGCAGAAAGAATTATTATTATTAAAATAGTCCATTTCCCTTTCTTGCTTTCTCTTTATTCAGTTTAATAATGCTCATTTTATTTATTTGAATGTTATAAATTTCTTGGTCATTATAATATACTATGATTAAAGTTGCTTAAGTGATTCGGAGCGAGTCATGGCTGAGCTTAATTCTAGATAGTAAATGCATGGGGATGAAGTTACAAAACCTCTGATTTGGTGTGGTATAGGTAGTATTGTGGGAAGGATGGCTGCCTCTGGAAGCCTCGAATACTCCTGGAACTTCATCAGTACTACCTCTATAGCAAAGTAATTATTGTTAATAGTTTTATATTGTTATTGTTTATTCATAAAAATCTCATGTACATGGCAACTTATATCTGTAACTAATAAAATTTTAGTAGTGTCTTCTTGTGATCTTGCTTTAGGGTTTTATTGAGAGGGAAATGTGTTTTGTCAGTATTAGGACGTTGAATGCAGTAATCATTCATGTCTTTCCATACTTGCATCTATGTGCATAGTCACAGAGAATTATGATGGTATAGCTGAAGATTAGAATAATTGTTCCAAATGATTATTATCAGAAAATGTCGACTTCACAAACCCTAGTGTCACATGAGAACTAGGCCTTTGGGTGTGTCTGTGGCGATAATTTGATTACTTTCCTTGTGGGAAGGTCCTCCCACTCACTGTACACAGACTGGGATCCCAGACTGGGTGAGTGGAGAATAGTAAATGAATAGCAGTTTGCATTCATTCCTTTCTGCTTCCTGATTTTGAAAACAATGTGATCAGCTGTTTCAGGCTGAGGCTTTCACTCCATGATAGCCTTGTAACCTTTGAGCTGTGAGCCATAAGTTCTTCCTCCCTTAAGTAGCTTTGGTCAAGATATTCAATCATAGCAGCTGGAAAAGAAATCAATAAAATGATTATGTTTTATATAAGTAAATACTATATAAATGTAATGACTATATGCATATTGGAAGTATGAAGAAAATCAATTGATCACATTTATTTTACTGTTTTTTTATGTTCCGTTTTGATGGAAATTGGTTGTTTAAAAATTCAACTTCTGACTGGATCAAAATGCAATGCTTGGTGGTGGTATATAGACATTAGATACTCTCCAAATTGTAGACATGTACTTCACTTGTAATTCTGCACTTCTGAATAACTAACTGAGATTTAATGATGAAATTCTGCCTATTTTTCCATATATTGAAAAATGTGTCCATATCTTCAGAGTCTGAAGTTGTTTTCTGGAAGACAGATAAAACAATGCACACGGGAGACTTTGTTGATCACATTATTATTTTTATTTTTTTTTTTAGGTTACACATTTAAAATAACTTTGTTTATAGCGGGCAAGTTAGAATTTAATTGATGTGGCAATGAAGAGCTCTTTTAGACTCAATTCAAGAAAATTATAATAAAGTTTAAATAAGGTATAGGCGAATACGCATTACAGTTTTCAAACCTGGAAAGATGGATACAAAGTTGAATAAATGAAGTGGAGGATGTTGTTAGTGTAGCTCCTAGTTTACCAGAAGTAATCCCTGCTAAGAATTTGGTTAAAAGATGAGAATTACTTTCCTCCCTTTACCAACTCTAGGTCTAAAGTCATGCTTAGCAGAATTTTAATACACTGTCTGCCTGGTAACTTTAAGGAGTCTTTTACTCTGAGACAGAGGCTGGTGCATATATCTGTAAAGGACTGACTATTCTCTCCTTCATAAAGATCCCACAGTTTAGTTCATTGTTGAGAACACATCTGTGCCCTCCTTACCTAAGAGCATATAAGGCACCAACTAAGAGCAAGGAGAGGATGCTTCTTCATTCAAAGTGGCCAGGGATAGTGTGTCCTTTTCCCGTGATTATATCACTTGGGTGATACAATCAGGAGGGTCAGGAGCTCAGGGTTGTCCTGTGCTATATAACATCTTAGAGACTGATCTGTGGTGCATGAGACAGCAAAAGAAATAACAACAAACCCAGGAATGTCCTATGACTGGACAACTTTGCTACCGCTCTGGGGGTTTGGGAGCTCTCATGGCCAAGTTTCTTTGGCCCCTGAGTCTTGTGCTCACAGTTCCTCTAAATCTCCAGTGAGACTTTGCTTTACTTTCTCTATGATCTACAATGTGCTGGCTGCCCTGGGGTTCTGAAAGCCTCACTGCCTCACCCTGGAGTTCCTTCCCATGGCTGTTTGTGTTCTTCTGAGGCTCTACTTCCTGTGAGCCATCAGCATGGCCCCTTTGCTGTCAAGGGGCCTGCACGTTCCCTGGCTTTGGGGAAAATATTTCTTTTGATGGTTTGAGTGTGACAGGTACATAAACCTTTGCTGGACAGCAGTGCTCTGTGGTGAGTCTTTGTTCCAGTAAACAACCTCTGTCTGTGTCTGCTCTCCATCTTTCTCCAGCTCAGGTGTATCACAGTTGGAACACTCTTTACTTTCTGCTCTGTTTTTTTTTTTTTGGTCACAGTTTCTGCAAAAAGTATTGCTCTGGAGGGAGAGGGAAGCAAAGAAAAACAAAACAAAACAAAAAAAATACCAAACAAAAAACCCACAAAGGAACAAAACAATAACACCAGACTGTAGTGTCTTGTTGAGTGCCCTCTGTGTACCCAGGCAGGACTGTACCTGCCTTCCTATTCCCAATGCCCGGCTTTCTCTTACCTTCTAACCACCTTTTCCTGACCTTTGGTTTGTATACAGAATCACAACCTGGAATGCTCTTTTCATTAAGTTAAACCTGGCATGTGAAGTGTTTCATTCAGATGTCTTAGCAAACATCTAGGCTTATCCATGGATAATGCTCACATAATCAACCAACTCAGAAAATGAAACGCCACGACCAAACCACATGGGGAGAATGTGGTTTATTTTACTCATTGTCCCCTATAACGGTTCATCATCAAAAGCAGTGAGAGCAGGAACCTGAAGGCAGGAGCTAATGTAGAGGCCATGGAACAATGCTGTTTTCTGGCTTGTTCAGCCTGCTTTCTTATAAAACCCAGGATCACTAGCTGAGAGATGGCACTACCCATGATGGGTGGAGTCCTCTCACATCAAACACTAATTACCTACAGCCCCATCAGATGGATGAATTTTCTCAATTGAGGCTCCCTCCTCTTTGATGACTCTAGCTTGGATCAAGTTGACCTAAAACTAGCCAGGACAGAAACACTGGTCAAGAATTGATTATAATTTCAAAACTTACATTGTAGGCCATGTTCTAAGGAACTGTATCTTTTTGCTGTTGTTTTTCATTCCTCATCATGGAACATTATTCTTGGTACATTTTTTTTAATTACTTTATGTCGTAACACTAAAGCATTCAGTTTTCTGATTTGTGCAGGATCCTGAGAAAGATTTCAGCAAACCATGGTAAGTGGAGGGAGATAGCACAGGTGTGCAAGAAGCATGTCTCCTGAGAGAGCTGCATATCACAGGGTTCCACGGAAGCCTTAGTTCCACTGGTGTAGGCTCATATCTGGATTTCTGTCTTGAATATGCGCCGTCATTTTTACCAAATAAAACCAGGCATATCTCGAGTGTTTTCTTATTTGGAGTGCTGAAGCTAGAATTTAGGTCCTTTTGTGTACGAGGCTAGCACCATACCACTAAGGGGCTAAAAGGGCTATGGTATCAGCCCCTACCTTTTGTATTTTTCTTGTGAATTGCATATTCTCTCACTCTCTCCCTTTTTGTGTATGTTTCTGTCTATCTATTTGTCTATATATAATACCTGTTTTATAGTTATATATGATATGAATTTACTCTCTTATCTCTCTTAACTAATTAACAAATTAATATTTTAATCTTCATAAGGGTCACAGTCACTATTGTAAAATTTTAGTTAGGAGAAATCATTGAACTTAGTAATTTATACTGAAATCTTATTTACTGCAAAAATATTTCATATTTTAAATCTTGAAACTACATGCATACACTTAGTGAGTTATTTGCTGACCTTACATCTATGACCCAGTGAACTTTTGCACTACTGCCTCCTGGTGATACACATAAATCTGTCTTATTAGAATTCTAAATGCTAGTCACGTTGTATACAGTTTGGGACTTCAATGGGAGATTCAGTATTTCAGCTCAAATATCTTCTTTTATGCTTTTCACAATATAGCAAAAGCAATGTTGTGTATTGTAGATAGATTCACTTCTTAGGTATATGGGCAGATTTTGTGCATTGTTTCAATTGTAGAAGCTACAGCCAGAACAAATATTTAAATCAAAATATAATCCGTTCAGGGACAGCCATGTAATATTAGCTTTTCAATATTTTGAATACATTCACATATTTACACATATATAGTACATCCATAAATAACTCATACTTATGTGGCAGAGTAACAGCTAAGAATTGGTCAGTAATAAATGTAAGATTTATTAAAGATATAGAATCAAGTCGAAATGCAAGCCAATTCATTTTTCTCCTTTACAAAATGAGATGCAACCAGGTGAAGAAATCGATGCTGTAGAAATGGCTGCAGCATATTGCACCCATAGCACATACCATTTGATGTGATCATATTTTAATATACACAGCAACTCTAACAGGAAGTCATTGTTAGTTCTTTACATGGAAGGGGAGAATTCAATAAATGAGGTAGTTTATTGAAGACATGGCAGTTAGCAAACCTACAGTTTGGTAGTCTGTTTCAGTGGCTTATTCCCTCTCTAGTTTAGAAGGAAATTAAAGGTAGTGTGATGAGATGAGCAGTGTGTAAGGTAGGAACAGCAATTAGCAAAAGGCTGAATCAAACTGAGGTTAGAAATTCATCTTTTTGAAGAGGTTTTGTGCAGAAATATATTGGAATTACATCACTGAAATCTAGTTGGATCTTGTCATGTGCTCAAGAGTAAACTGATATTATGATTTAAAACTTTCCACCTTGTTAAGTCCTAAAAAGGCAGAGAATTGAGCTTCCCACATCAATTCATGCAGATGAGCCACTATGTTCTTGATTGATGGGCCATGGTAATGCTAAAAATAATTCTCATGTGCTCCAGTGTCTTAACCCTCGTCACCTTTTGATGATTTGGAGATTATCTAAAATACTTAAGTACATAGATGGTACCAAGTAATGAGACATTACATACAAGCCCCGTGACAATGGAGGTGAACATGTGTAGAGTTTAGAATCTCTATCCCTGAGCTGACAGGCGGCTTCAGTGATTTTAACAATTATCTGATCTCCCATGCATGAGCTAGGAAACTCATCATTTTAAATTATCAACAGTCTTCAGACATGCTAGCAGTCTATGTTGTCTTTGAAGAAGGCAGGTAATAGCAGAAAATTAAAAGTGCCTCTGATAAATTATGAGTAAATGAAGTTATCCCCCTAAAAAAACCTACCTTGAAATAGATGATATATTCTGAACTTTTAAGACAAGTGAGATTAAAAAAAAATTAGTTAGTTCTCCAAGAAGCTAATGATCACCATGAAATACACTAGGACAATTAAAAATTTCTTCTCTTAATAATCTGAATCAAGGACATAATTTAAAGATGGAAAAAAAAACCTGTTTTTTTATGGTGCTCTTAACTAGCTAGAGGCATAATAGATATTTTACTGCAAATTAAAAAATTCAGAATTTTTCTCATTCAAGTTTTATTTTTATGGCAAATATAAAAGCTAAAAATCATCAGAAGGAATTGAAAAAGATGGACTCAAATAACATTGAATGCAGAATGTTTTTTTAATGGGTTTGAAGTTGTCAAAGGATACATTGAATTAAAATGCAAGTCTATGTAAGAGAAAGTTTGCACAGTATATTGCATTTTCAAGGGAGTCCAAAATGTAGGAAACATTTCTCTCAACTGATTTTTTTTCTTTTTCCATTTTGTTTAAAAAAAAAATGCCAAAAAGCTAAATGCCAATAAGCTAATGACATTATGCCTATTGGATTTTACTGGCTTTGTTTAAAATTATCATATGCTGGTTTAGCTTCCATCTTCAGAAACTCCTTCTGTTTTCATTTCCAAGAGAAATGATAAGCCCACAGTTAAGAACCACTAGAGTGAAAAAAGTAAAACACAGAAAACAAAGCTTTGATATGATGTAAATTTGTAAATTTGAGTTCAAAATGATCTCTACAACTTGGTTAGGCTCCATAAGCTTTTTTAATTTTGTCATTCCTTACTTTTAATGATGCCATTTTATAGCGAAGGCCTATAAAGAATTAAATGGGATGGATATGTTTATGTGTCTGCACTTGCACACTATTTTGTACCTAGGCAGAACTCTATCTGAGTCTAAATGTGTTTCGTGTTTCCCGACTTATCAGCATCCTCTTCTGTATTGCCTACATCCGGGGAGCTTCCTATATACGCTTTTTCCAAAAGTTTTATTTTGAAGTCTTCCATTCTTTTGTTAGAAGTCTAAGGCTGATATTCTAGGGTTACAAGTGTCCCCATTATTTTCATCATTCCTTTGAGACATTCATATATTTTATTGACAGCATGTCTATAGTTATTGTATTACCAATCATTCCAGATGACTTCTCAGAATTTGCTCTTCTGAATGAAGGCTTCCTTCAAGTATTTTCTGAATTTTGATCATCAGGGAATATTGTTTCCCCATTTTTGAGGTTCACTGAGTCGGGCTATGTTGTCTTGGTGACAGTGCTGTTATTGTGACCTAAATTCAAAAACCAATCACATGAAATGTTTGCCTCTATAACTTTGGATACAATCATTCCAGAGAATCTTTGTCCATTTATAACAGCTTAGACGCAATTATGCCTGTATTTCATACAGAAAGAAAAGCTGCTTTTTGTAGACCACAGTGAAGCTATTTATGTGTAATAACTTTGGGAGCAAATAAGGAGAAGAAGAGGCTATGGCTCATGTGTACCTATTTTTATGCTAATCATTGTCCTTTGCAAAGTCAAGGAATAGAACCTCCCAGGTCGTAGTGAAACGATAAGAAAAGTGTATCCAGAGATATATAAAGTACATATTTATCGAAAATCCTAGGTTTGTTTCAGGGAGAAATATTTTTTGGCTAGAATGTGCTCTTCACTTGTCTGAATACACAACTATCAGCCAGGTGTAACACATGACTCAAATGAATGAGCCACAAAGACAACCCATCTTTGCCATGCCTACACCCATTCATTCCACACCCATATGTGCATTAAATGTATAGCATGGCTCGAAAAAGAGTGGTGGAATATTCTTGCACACACAGGAAGAGAATATGTTAACATTTAACTGTCTAGTGAGAGGAGACACATGTAGGTACAAATGAGCTGTTGGAAATATATATATATACAAATGAGAGCAGAAAGCCCACAGATGAGGAGTGGGAAGAGGGCTGGAGGTTGTGATCAGAAGACTCTTGACTTGCCAAGTTGCATGGTTGGAAATATGACAGTAAACTTATGAGTTAACCTGGAAATTAAGAAAGACTTCTGAGAAAAGGAATTTCATTATATTTAAAAACTGCAAAGGATTACCTAGCATGTGTGAAACCTGGCATGCAATACCCAACATTGACAAATAGGTAAGTAAATGAAAACTGGCAAGGTGTCTTCTAAAGGAGCAGTTATGTCTACCAGTTGCTTATGGTGAAAGAGCATCCCGGGCAATGACATTGGGTAGGTTGAAATGCATAAATTACTCTGAAATGTTGAAGTAGCATTCTCAGCGCCTCCATATGTAGATAAGGTTGTTACAGTCAACCTTTGAGAGGAGTCAGGGCAGGAGCTCAATTAGAAAACAGCTTCAGAGTTCAGAAACAGTTACACACAGTTGAAAGGATAGACAATACTACATTAGGATCATATGGAAATAAGGCCGGGAAAACTTTTTGACAGTAATAGAAACAGGTTACACATTGCATTTGAGAAAAGAGGAGTACACAGTACAAGATTACTTCCACATTTCAAACCTTTGAGAAAAATGTAGAGAAGTACAATCTGCCATCCAGGAGATAAGGAAGTACTAAGTGTTATGGAGAAAAAGAAGGTAGGTGATGAAGTAGAGAAAAGCCACAGCCTGGGAATGTGTTACATGTAAGATAGATTGGAAAAGGCCTCTTGGAGAAGCAGTATTTATTAGAATAAATGAATGAGGTCATTTCCATGTGATGCCCTCAAAGACAGTGTTCTCTGCAGGATCATTTCTGTGGGAAGTTGTCCTTGTTAGTTTCAGCTGTCAAGTTGATACAAACCTAGAGTCACCTGGGAAGAGGGACCCTCAACTGCAGAAGTGCTTCAATCAGATTGGCCTGCATCCGTATCTGTAAGCCATTCTTATTTGCTAATTGATGTAGGAGAGCTCCCTCAAACAGGAAGGTCTAGTCCATGTAAGAAAGACTAAGGAAGCAAGCCAGTCAACAGAGTTCCTCCATGGTCCTGGTTAATTCCCTGTCTCCAGGTTCCTGCCTTGAGCTTCTTCCTTAGCTTCTCTCAGAGACTGACTGTAGTAACCTATAAGCCAAATGAACCATTTTCACCTCAAGTTCGTTTTTTTTTTTTTTTTTGTTTTTGTTCTTTAGGTTTTGGTGTTTTATTATTTTGGTTACTTATTTGTTTTGTTTTGTCTTTTCCCTCCTAGCAGTAGAAAAGCAAAGTGAGACCGAAGCAGAGAAGCTCAAGTTGGACAAAGGAGGAGAGCGCAGTGATGGGAAATGAGTTTCACAAATGTCAGAAGTAACATTACAATGGCAAGGGATTGTAGCTCTGCTATTTAAAATGAAGGGATTGAGAAGCTCTGTGATGTGTTTTTAAATCATCACCTAGATGCTGAGCATTAAAAAAAGGGATTGTGGAGGTAAAATTCAACCCAGAAACCACCTTGGAAAGCTAGGGTAAGAGGTTGGGAGGAAGACCCTAATATCTTGAAGACCCTAGTGTTTTGAACTTGGGCAATATTAAGGACTTGGGGGGCATTTGAGGAATTATATGGGAGGAAGAAATTTAAGTCTGTTAAGGCTATGTTAAATTTGTGACTCCTGAACATTCACAAGGAAATATCAGGTCCAAAGGAAGATACCATTCTCTGGAATTATGAGAGAGTTCATGTTGGAACAGCAAATGTGAGACTTATCAGCATATTCGTGTACAGAGTCACCTGGGATGGGGGAGTACAGCAGATGGAAAAAGGGCAGAGAGCTGTTGAGACTGGAGGCAGACTGCAAAAGGCGGAAGGAGGAGGATGCTGGCAAAGGAGAGTGAGAAGAAGGGAGACCTGGGGAAACGTGTGTCTCTTTCAGTAATGTAAATAGTAGTAGAGAGAGCTTATAGGAACCATCAGTTGCCGTGGAAAGATGACATCAGGTAAACATTGAGTCATCTTCAGTTTTAAAAATTAACTGACTTCTACCTCTCAATGAACTGGTTTGCTGTGGATATCACTCTATATAAATAAAACACTGATGGCCAGTGACCAGGCAGGAAGTATAGGCAGGACAAGGAAAGAGGAGAATTGGGGAAACAGAAAGAAGGAGGAGAGACACTGCAGCCACCGCCAGGATAAGCAGCATGTAAAGACGCCGGTAAGCCACCAGCCATGTGGCAAGGTATAGATTTATAAAAATGGGTTAATTTAAGATATAAGAACAGTTAGCAAGAAGCCTGCCATGGCCATACAGTTTATAAGTGATATAAGTGTCTGAGTGATTATTTTATACGTGGATTGTGGGACTGCGTTTTTGGTGGAACCTGGAGAGAAGCCCGCCAGCAACACTGGTTCCCACATTAGACTTTGATATCTGCACATACAAATCGTCGTCCAAAATGACAGATCCAAACTGCTGTTCTGGAAGCACAGAGGAAAAGTCTCTTTACGTGAGCTAAGGAAGGCAAAGAGCTATGTATACAAGCATGAGTGTCAGAAAAAGTGTGACTTTGTGGACTAAAGACTGGCTTGTACTGCACACAGGTATAACCTCAGACAAAAAGGATTTTGTGCAGATGAAATAATGTCCAAGTTTTTTGTTGTTTTTTTCCCTCTAGTTTGCCACCTCTGTGTACAGACTTAGTAAAAATGCATGAAATTTGTTTCAGTTTTCACTAGTCTGTCCCCTTTGTCTTTGAGGGAAAACGTAGTCACCACTCTTTGCCCAATGCTGTTTCAAGGATCACCATAATGCAGGTTACTCAAATAATTTGTTCTTCATAGAAACATTCATCTTCCTTACTCAGCACCAGGCTTGATATAAACCCCGACCACCATTCTACTTCAATCTGAGATGACACTGTTCTTAAAGGGTTCAAATTCAGAATGAAGTGGTCTCTTCTCTCTTCATTTTAGATCTACTTAATGGTTCTTAACTTTTATATGCAGGAACTGTACTAGTTTTTTGTTTTTTTTTTTTTTAACTTAAAACAAGTTAGGGTTTGAGAAGAGGGAACCCCAACTGAGTAAATAACTCCATAAGACTGGTGTGTGGACAAGCCTATAATATATTTTCTTGACTAAAATCTGATGTAGAATGGCCTAGCCAACTGTGGGTGGTAATACCCTCAGGAACTTGGTCCTGGGTTGTAGAGAAAAGCAAAGTGAGCAAACCATGACAAACAAGGAAGAGGTGTCCTTCTATGGCCTCCGTTTCAATTCTTGCCTTCAGGTTCCTGCCTTTAGTTCCTGCCTTTCAGATTCCTGTCTTCAGTTCCTGCCATGACTTCCCTTCATGGTAGATTGGTCAGCTGATACAAACCCTTTCCCACTAAAGTTGCTTTTGGTCATGGTTTTTTATTACAGCATTAGAAAGCAAACTAGGTTTGGGACAAACATTGTGTTTACCAGCCATTCTTCAAAACTCAAAGAATGCTCAGAGTGTATTAATAAGCTTTCCCTCATCTGCATGACTGGATTAACATATACTTGGCAATAGCCATGACCAGAATTCAAGTGAACTTTCTCCTCATGGAGACTGAAAGCATTCAGTCATGAAACAGAACTTGCTCCTAAAAAGACAGTATCTTAAACCTTATGCAAGGAAAGGGACTAGTCACACCCCTTGATTCTTTACTTGAAGAGAGCAAAATCATATTTTTTCAACTACTCATCTAAGGACACTGTCTTGGTCATCGTTCTGTTGTTGTGAAGAGACACCATGAGCACAGCAACTCTTGTAAAAGAAAGCATTTAATTGTGCCTTGCCTGCAGTTTCAGAGATTTAGTTCTTTATTGCCATGGCAGGAAGTACTGCAGCATGCATGCAGACATGGTGCTGGAGAGTAGCTGAAAGCTCTAGATACAGATCTGCAGGCAGCAGTCAGAGATAGTCACTCAGCAGCTTGATCATTTGAAACTCCAAAGCCCCCCTGCAGTGTGTGATCCCTTTCAAGTAGAGCCACTCCCTAATGACCAAGTATTCAGATGCATGAGTCTATGGGGGCCATTCCTAATCATTGCACACATTTGCAGAAATCTGACATGGCCTTCAATCTTTTACATACTAGCTGATCAATTTCATTTTTTAACAGAGTGCACACACATGTGTACATACACACACACGAACACACACACACACACCACAGCAGGAGTTTTTTACAGTGCAGTTCTATTAATTAAAAAGATAAATTATACTCTGTAGCAGGAATCTTAAATGGTCTGATGAATAAAATCAAACCTAAGGCCAGTTACTGGGGTGAATGCTGGAAAATCAGAGAAGCTGAACAAGCCACAGCTTCCTCACGTAGCCAGTTCCTCAGCTGATCCTGTTTCCTCAGACTGGAAGCCTCTGAGTCCTCATCCAGAATGGGTCTCAGCTGAACTGCCAAATGCTTCTAGTTTCTGGTTCTCACGCGTTATATACCTTTCTGCTTTCTACCATCACTCCCTGGGATTAAAGGTGTGAGTCACCATGCTTGGCTGTATCTTGAACAGATGGATTTCTGCCTCTGGAATGCTAGTATTAAAGGTGTGTGCTACCACTGCCTATCCTAAGTATCTAGTGGCTTTTCTATTCTCTGACCCCAGATAAGTTTATTAGGGTACACAATATTTTGGGGAACACAATACCACCACAATACTCCATACTCGTAAATAAGAACTCAAAATAAGATGGGGAGAAAATCATGGTAATACATGAATATGTTGTGTTATGGATAAAAAAAGAAAAGTAAATCTTACTTAGTCAAGGTATCTGTATTTCAAGTTTCAAGCTTATTCCCTTGTTATGGAGAAACTATTTTTGAGTAACTATGCTGGAAAAAAATGAGAACTCAAATATTGACAGTAAATTAAACATTAGTATTTAATATCTAAATGTAAATTTTGTATTTAATAGAATAACTAATTATTCAAGTGATTTGTGTTTATTGAAATGTGATCAGTTTAGTATAAATCTAAATGAGGTAATCATTTGATTAATGAATCAGCTTAATCAGTAGAACTCATGGCTGTGTGAATAAGTTGTTAGTGCTTTTAGAACTTGCTTTTGTAAGTATGAGCATGGTTTCATGTAAGTAGATAAATGTGGTCTGTATCATTCCACTCTGGGTCCTAGCATTGCTGCCAGAATTTTCTTCATAAAACCCCCAGAGTAATTCAGTTGCCTTATTAAAAACCTCCGTCTCTGTCCTGTTTCCCACAGAATGGGTTTCAAACTTCCTTATATGACAGCTATCTCGTTGACTTCAGCTCATCCTTCTGGAGCGGTCACTGGCACCTGCCACTGCTCTCATTCTTCTGTCTGGCTATACTCTCCCCGCCCTATCCCTTTGTCTCTTAATTTCTACTCTGTACTTGTTTTAAATAATTGGATTACTATGGCGTGTTTATGTCACATCCTTCCTTTCTGTAGGAGCTTCTAAGATGTCTTCCCGCATTCACATCCCATGTCGCCTAATGTAAGAACCTTTTCAGCTTTCCCCTCTCCCACCCAGAGTAAACAAAAAAAACAAACATCACTGTCTGCATGGTCCATTTGTTTTCCCATGTTCTCTCTTCAGTCTGGTAGACTGCCTGCTCTTGTTGTACCTGTGGTATCTTTTCTGTTCTTGTCTTACTATCTGCCCAGAATGCCCTCGTCTTATAAATATTTCCCCAAATCTCAGCTTCTTCCACAAACTGCTCACGTTTCGCTTCTCTTGCCTTTTTAATTCATGAAGCAGTGTGTGAACAGAGCTGGTGGACATGTCCTTGTGTGGCCTCCGTTCACATCTCTCTTCTGGGTATCTTGTGTTGCTTTCCTGAACTCGTGCAGTGACTCCCTCTGTGCCTTGCTTTAACCCTTTCCTCTTCATTCCCAGGATCTTTACTTTTCTTTTACCCACCATTAATGTTACCTAATATCAGCCCTTCCCTGAAATATAGGTCTCTAAGGATGTTGTCTTTAAGGATATGGATCCTCAAGAATCCTTACTCTTTTAACTTCTCTCCTATATCTTGGCTTAAACAGATATGATCTTCCTTCTCACCAAAATCTAGTTGGTGGTTCTCCTTCACAGCCATAGCAAATCTGCATTTTATGCGACCTTTGTAGTAGCCACTTGAGAAGGCCTTGGAAATAGCATGCACATTATACCTTAGAGCTTTCAAGATACAGTGACTGCACTCTGGAATGTGATTTCACACTTTGCAACTTTAGAAATCCGTGCTTATCTGCAAATTATCTCCCAGTATCTCCCCACTGTGCCCCTTGCTTTCCTTGGTTGTTACCTGGGTAATCAGCAGCTGGCTTTGTGTTGCTTTACTGTCTTATGTGCCTTAAAAGACTTCAGAATTGTCAACTATCACACACTGAAATATTTTCTCTGATGCCTAAGGTTACAGGGCTTTCTCCTTAGGTGAGTGTCTACAGAACCTTATCTCATTCACAGCACATAGTGCAGTGTAAGTAAACAGTAAATATTGATCTGCTTTTGTCTAATTCACTTTTACTTCATGTGCATTAGTGTTTTGCCATGGGTATCAGGTGCCCTGGAACTGGAATTACAGACAGCTGTGACCTGTCATGTGGGTACTGGGATTTGAACCTGGCTCCTCTGGAAGAGCAGTCAGTGCTCTTAACCACTGAGCCATCTCTCCAGCCCCTTGATCTGCTTTTACCATCAAGTATTTTATTTATTTTTTTCTTTGATGAGGGAATTCTATGATTGCTCTCTTTATCACTTATCTCTATATAAATAATTAACAGAATTTTTCCTGCAATTTCAATTAGTTTTTAGTAGTGGGTAGAGGTGCTGACTTTTGAAGAAATGAAATTAAGCATTTAAATTGATATTTCAAAACATTAGCATTCCACAGTATTTGCATCATATGTCTGATCGTTTAAATTGGATTGCTGTGACACTAGTTTCCCATATCATGTGATTTGTCATTTCTAACTTTTCTCTGGATTCGCTTGTTGTATTAAAATGTGTCAAGTGCAGTTCTGAAAAGCTGCCATATTAGAAGGAGCCTGAGCCCATATTCTGAAATCACTGCACAATAAAATGTGAACCTTTTGCAGGATTTCATTTTCCCCATATATGGAATGCTCATCTGGAAGTCCATTTTTCTGCAGTCTAACTTCCCATTGTTCACTTTATCCATCTCTCCATCTCTCAGGTAGTGTAACTGAGTGGTTCAGTAAACCCAAGATGAATGTAAACTAAGTGCTATTTTACCTTCACCCACCAAAATACTCTCCTATCCTTCAAGTAACGTTCTGGAATTGTTATTCACCAAAGGCCTTGAGACCAGAATTAGCCGTTCACAGTATCTACACCCTCTCTGAATTCTGCAAGGGGTTTGTGGCAAATGTTCACCAAACAGAACCTGCTGTATACTTGTCATGGATCCTATCTTCTGTGACTGAGAAGACATAATGGGCTGTGCTTAGACAGTATACTTGTTTGCAAGCAAATGAATGAGAGCATCAGTATTTGTAGGCTCAGTATAGTCTACTTCCTGGTCACTAAGATTGTGAGAATGCTTAAAAATCGTGTTTATGACTTGATAGAACATTGTCTACTAAATTTCAAATATTTATGATTATTTTTTTATTGATTACATTTATTCTTTGGCTATCCCATGCATTTATATAATGCCTTCGGATTATTCTCACTCCCCAACATCTCTTCTCTCTCTTCCACCCCTTCCATCTCCCATCCTTTCCACAAGTTCTTTCCGTCATCTGTGTCTTTTGGTTTTGTTTCATTACTCGGTGAGTTAAACTAGGGCCATCTGTGTGACAGAAGGTTCGGGATAATCCATTGCAGCATGGTGGTCTCACCATTAGGAACATACTGAAGACAGTCCTCCTATTCAAATCCACCCAGTAACCAATGGTTCAGTAGAGAGAAGGGCCCAGTGAATCTCTCCCCAGTCCATAAATGACTATTGATAGGCACAGCCTTGTGCAGCCCCAATGCAGGCACAAGCATTTGCTGTGAATCCTGTTTGCAGTGGCCGTAATACCCTGAAGACAGCATTTCACAGTCCACTTCACTATTATACAAGTATTCCATTCCTTCTGCTAACTCGCCTGTGTCCCCTGACCCTTAGAAAGACTGGTATAAATGTTCTGTATAGGCCCGAGTGCTCAGTCATCATTTATTCTCTGTACCTTGAACAGCTACAAGTCTTTGCATTTTTTTTTTAAATTTATTACCCACCATACACTGTCTGTAGTTGGGGGTCGAGGGTCCCATGCTGGTTTAATTTTTAACTTTTATTCTGTAGTTGGTCTCTCATATAGTCAAAACCAGATTTCCAAGTTTGTAGTCAATAGGGACTTAACCTATTTACCAGATGTTCAGAATTAATGAGTATGTGAACTCTGTGAAAATCTAATATTTACATACTGGTTCTTTGCATGCATACACTGGTTCAAACGTTATTTTACAAACAACATGCAATAGTATTAACATTTAATGTAGAGAAGAACAAATATACCCATAATCCATAACTGAGTAAATCAAGAGTTTCCATTTTCCATCTTCCATTCCAGATAACTAATACCATGCAGCTGGAATGTCAGCATATTTAAAACACTGTATTCTGCATATTCATATATTGTCTGAAAAGTTTTCATGTTGTCAAAATCTTTTAAACTATTAATTTAATGGTATAACAGCCTGTAATTTGATATTAAAAATTATGCTATGATAGTATTTGTACCTAGTAAAAATTGTTTTTGTTTATCATAGAAGTATAACTATTCGAACAGCCTGTATTAAAAATAGTTATTTATCTTTTGACTTCACTGAAAAAAATTATTATTAGGGCAGTTATTCAATATTTTAACTGGCTATCTTTATTTTCTATCAAAACAATTTAAATATAAACATAAATCTTATACACTAAAACATAATCATTTAATTCATAATAAAATGTAAATTTGATGAGCAGAAAATTTGTTATATTATGACCATATTTTCAAATTGATGCTTCCTTATTATACATATGGTATTTTCTTTATGGAGCATACCATAGTTAACAATAATACTGGTTAATGTTCTTTAAGAATGAGTCAGTGGCTAAAAGCATTTTCCACTAAGTCTGAAGACTTAGTTTAATCCTGGGGACCCTCATGATTCATTCCTGCAAGTTGTCATATGACCTTCACATGTATA
Source organism: Peromyscus leucopus (assembly GCF_004664715.2). Lineage (NCBI taxonomy): Eukaryota > Metazoa > Chordata > Mammalia > Rodentia > Cricetidae > Peromyscus > Peromyscus leucopus. The sequence goes on from NC_051084.1 coordinate 56,958,920, forward strand.
CTGTGACATATGCTTTTGTGGTACTCATGTGTTCATGCGTGTGCGCGCGTGCACACGTGCGCACACACACACACACACACTAATATATAAGATGTAATAACTAAGCTTAAGGTAGATGTTTAATTTCTTGTTACTTTAACCTGTTACAGTAAGTTTCTTTACTGTTATATAACAGTGTTCTCTTAGGATAACCTTTAGACATATTAAAATATGTTTATTTGGTTGTGTTGATACTTGCTTAGTGAGTAACCATTAGAGAGGTTATGCAAGATTAAATTTCAAACAGTGAGTTATAACAAAACATTTCAACATTTAAAATGTATTCTTTAGGCTAAATAACAGAACTAATGTAATTTATAAACCCATTACTATATATTTTATTCAAATAAAACCCAATTTTAGTTCCAGACAGTGCAAGATAATGATTATGACTCTGGGATTGCAGTCTGGACTCCCCTTGTCTCCCTTATTTCTGTGATTTCTTTCAGACAAGACACACCAAATGTCATGTAGAAGACAGAGTGTGTTTAAAAAGTAGAGCACACTCTCAAGAGGTTAGAATGGACAATGGCCTTATCTACATTTTAGGCAAGCTTTATGCTGTTTTTAAAATCTCTAAAACTAGCAACTTATCCCTAAGCATCTTCTCATGTCCAGGTGATTTATATACCCATTGGAATTGGCTACTGTAAGAAGGGGCAATAGCAAGTCTTTGTTCTTTATCTGAAAGTCTTCTATTAACATATAAGCTTTTAAGACTTAGTGCCCTAGGAACCATGTTTAGATAGTTTTCTATTAATGATCTACTAGGCACTTGGATTTCATTCCTTTGCCTAGTAATAATTACCACATAGTGTTAGTTCTTGTCTTTTACATGCTCTTGGTTATGATTGAGGTTATATGGAGTCCCAGTGTTCTCCAAGCCCCATATATCTAACCAGCTCCCTAAGAGTTTTGTTGAATAAATCACAAAAGAATAGATCCCAGCACTGATTAATTATATACCCTTTGCCTCCTCTAGATCAGTGGTTTTCAACTTGTGGATCATGGTCCATTTGGGAGTCAAACAACCCCTTTCACAGTGTTTGCCTAAGACCACCAGAAAACACAAATATTTACATTATGATTCATAATAGTAGTAAAATTAGTTATGAAGTAGTCATGAAAAAAATTATGGTTGAGGGTCACTACAACATGAGGAACTGTATTAATGTATTGCAGCTTTAGGAAAGTTGAAAACCACTGCTCTAAATCATAAATTCAAAAAAGAAAAAAATCTAGAGACAAGGTTAATGATATACAAACAGCTGCACCCAGCAATCATTAATTTGTAAACAGTTATTTCAAATTAAGCATTTAAGATTTTTTTAAAATTGCATGTATGTGTGAGGGGTAGTATGTTGTAGGTAGAAGTTTTTGTCCTGCCAGCAACTCCCAATTACCTATCTGCTGCTTTCCAAACTAACACACAGAGGCTTATGTTATTACAAATGCTTGGCCAGTAGCTCAGGCTTATTACTAATTAGCTCTTACACTTAAATTAATGCATAATTCTCATCTGTTTAGCCCATGTGGCTTGTACATTTTCTTAGTATGGCATTATCATTTTACTTCCGTTGTTTCTGGCTGACTTCTGACTATACCCTCCCTCTTCCCAGCATTCTTAGATTGGTTGCCCCGCCTATACTTCCTGTTTGGCTACTGGCCAATCAACATTTTATTAGACCAATTTGAGTGACAAATCTTTACAGTGTACAAGAGGATTATTCCACAGCATTATGTGCATATGAGTGCAAGTGCCAGGTCTCCTTGAAGTTGGAGTTACAGGTAGATTGTAAACTCCCAACTTGGGTGCTAGGAACCAAACTCAAGGCCTCTACAAGAGCAGTAAACACTCTTAACTACTGAACTATCTTTCCATTCCCAAATTGAGTATTTTTCAGATGTTTGTATGTACTCCACTCAAGTGAAAACTCAGATCTGTGAAGCTTTATCTGTGGAAACATATGGGTTAGTTTAGTTGCTTGAACTAATCATTTGTTAATAGTTGCAAAAATGTTCTGACCTGAATATTATTGAACTATATACTATGTATGCATAGTTCCCTTGATTCTCCTCAGTTTAATATCTATGACAACAGTCTTTGTGAAGCTCTAAAATGCTTGTAGCACTAGTTCAATAATGATATTTTAAGGTCAGATGGATCTAATTTCCTTTTTCTCCGGGAAAGATAAAGCCACATAAAATTGAATCAGACTCCCTGGATTCCTATATGGTTGTTTCCGATCTGCATTTAGTGGCTTCAAAAGTTCAATCTAAGAGAAGAGCGCTTGTTGTGGAAATATCATCCATCACCTTGTCATCTGGGTAGAGAGCAGACTTGTGTTTCTACCTCAGATAACATTGTTTGAACAGCTGAGACTCACAGAGTTGTACTCCAGGAAGAGAAAAACCGTCATTCTTTAAGGCCTCTCTTTTGCCACCTTTACCTCTATTCACTACATTTAAGATAATTTTCAGATGTAGCCAACTTTAAAGCTATGCAGATTGAATCATGTTCTATCAAATAGATTTAGGGTTGGGGGGGCACGTAATTTTATATGCTATAAGTGAATAAAATGGAAATGTCAAATTAAGTTGTATATAATAGCTGCATATTTCTTAATATCTCTAAGAATCCCTTATAATATATATACAATGCATTTCTCATATACAGTGCATTTCTCAAGGGTAAAAACTTTCAAGAATGGGAGGAAGGAATGCAAGAAGGGCTAGTTAAAGGGAGGAAGAGAAACAATGAATGACCAACAAATAAGGGTAGGTCTTTGTACTATTGCTATTAGCAGATCATTGTGAATTTTTTTCAATTTTGAGCATGGGATCATTTGACAAAGGGTAACACTATACCTGATGAAAATTGCAGTTCTCATCTGCTAGCCCATACCTACTAAGACTGAAAACATATCAATGGAGTTCATGACTCTGTGTTCGTGTGCTAGTGTATATACATATACATGCTTGGTATTTACTCCACACTGTTATGAGCTATAAGCAGGTGCTCCACTGAACTACACCCTGAGTTCCATGGTTCAAGATTTTTAACAAACACTAAATCTGAGTCTTGGGCCCACTGAAGTTTAAGATCTATTAAAGGCTAAAGCTAACTGAAAATTCAGACCTTTGGCCTTTGTTATTTTTTTAATTGTATTAGCTTTGAAAAAATGTATGCATATAAATAATTTACATTCTAAGGATCACAAAGCATATATATTTCAAGAAAAAAATCTAACAGAAACTTGTGGAGAATGCTTGTAAGTAAAAACTAATGGGAGCATTTTGACTGTTCATTTCTCTTAGAAATGACAGCAAGAGTGTGAGATATTAATGCACAAAAGATTTTACATAGTATTTTTAAAATTACTTGAATGGTGAGTGTGATAAATGCTTAAGTAAAAATATGATTAACGTGTAGATACAGTTACTTAATAACTGAAACACCAAAATTTAAGAATCAGGAAACTAATCAGTATTTAAATACCAGCATATTCCTGTAAATTGATTGATATTGGAACGTATTATCCCATATAAACACTGTAAATATAATCTAAATAATAGATAATTGTAGTTGATATATATATATATATATATATATATGTATTTCCTTAAATTGTAAAAATTGTAAAATAGGGTCATGTTATAATTAAGACTTACGAGATTATACTCTTATTTCTTAATATAGTTTAAATAATGTTTTTTTTAATCTAGGGGAAAATAGCATAAAAAAGTAACAGATGAATTCAGTCCCCGTAGATAACTTGCTAATTTCATATTTCCATCATCAAAATAATACTGCAAGTACCAGTGCCAAAATTATTAATTAATGAGAAATAGATTTTTTTAATGAAGCTGAGTTTGACATGTGCATTTTAAGCTGTGTTAACATTATTTTCTTCCTTTTTTCCCTCCAGTGTTTGAGGGTGAATTGTAACACAGTAGATTATGCAAATCGAGACAGTTCTTTCCCAAAGCCCTGAAAATTTAATGTCAGAAAATACATATTTTAGCATACATTATTTCATGAAAAGTTCATTTTTATTTTTCTGCAAAAGTGCTGTGAGCTTTGGAGGAAATCTTATGGTCTCTGGTTAAGCCATATGCTTCAGAGCATTTAACTTCCTTGCATTTACCCAAAAATGGTAATACTTGGTTTCCCCTGGCATTGGACCAGCCATGTTTCTTATTATTGCTTGTGCTGACATTGTTACAATTTATGTGTGAACAGAAATGGGAAAATTACCAATTGATAAGTGATCAAGAGCCACCTTACTCATGGCCAATGATTTTCATGATTTCTTTGACTGATGGGTTATGTCCAAGTCCTTAGTGGAACAGAATGAGTTTATTTATAATAAAAATATAATACAGTGCTTCTGAAAATAACCATAATCATTACTAAACATTACCCTAGTCAAATTTGAGAATCTTTACATTGGTCACTATCAGCAACAGAATCACCTTTGGCAAGTTTTTCTTAACAAGACCTGCCATGAAGTAGGTACTTAGCCAAAACTTGAGACTCAGTGGATATATGATTTAGTGGGAGAATCAATAGATCTTTCTTAGGCCTTAGTTTCATCTTTTGAGAAGTGATTTAAGGTAGGTTTTATTTTATGTTTGTTTTCCAAAGTTTGCAAAATGTACAGGGATTATAGGTAAAACACAATATATATAGTGATGAGATAGACAGTAATTGGAACCTTACATTAAAAGTACATCAAGTTGAAGAAAGGGCAATTTGAAAAATATTCAAAATTAAAATATGAAACATGTGGCAGAGAAAAGAGGAAGATTGAACAATAAGCAAATGAATTCAAATGAAATCATCATTTTAAAAGAACAGGATAATGGATGCCATTTTATGCAGGTGTCAAGGGAAACATAGCCTGGCAGCATATTTTCCACTTTGTGTAAATATTCAAAAGTAAGTTAATCAAATTATAGAAAATATGGTTTTAAAACATACCTTCTTTATTTATTTTAGCTATGAAGTTTTTCATCCTTTCCTACAAATAGCGATAGTGTTGGTACATTAATTTTATTTTTCTGCCACAAGGTTATTTTCTTCATCAAAGTTGTTCTTAGACCGTTTCACAGAGGTGGTGCTTCCTGCACAGCTCCAGGGGTTGACCTCACTAGGATGCTGAGGGAATAAAGAAAGGACCAACACATTGGCACACAGGAAAGCTGGGCTCAGGTGGGCTGGGCTCTCTGATGGAGGAGCTCCCGCACCCTGGCAGGACAGAATGTTTATTGTATATAGTGGAAGGAAGAGGGAGGCAGGGTTATTATAGAGCAACAAGGAGGCAGGGTTATGATATATGGTTGAGAGGGGAGGCAGGCTTAGCTAATTTTAGTAGGCACAGTCTCTGTAGCAGAACAGTCCTCAGGCCATATATATCCCTGGGGGAAAGCTACAGTGGACTTTTTTTTTTTTTTTTAGCATACTTTGAACATTCCTTCTGAATCTAACCCAGGAAGGGATTTGCCATTCTCTTGTGCCTGAGGCATTGATCCTTGCCATGGCCTTGCCCAAGTCAGCAGCGCACATTCACTCAGGTTTTCACTTGCTTCCTATATGCATGTATACAATGCATACTAAGTTCTTTCACATTCCACCCTTTCCTACCTCACTACCACACACACACACACACACACACTGTCCACACATATAAGTTTTAAAGAGTCGTGAGTGTTCTATGGGTTTTTAATTACGTGGTGTTGGTTTATTCTCTCATTTCAAAGAAATTGTTTTTGACACAAAAGCACATCAGAATGGGCAAGTCACTTTTCTAGATGCTGTGAGTGATGTGAGGTGACTGAGATAGGCAGATGCACACAGTGACCTGTTACCTTGACTTAATTTGAATAGGTAACTGTATCAGTGAATACTCTTAAGGAATTGGTGAGGTAGAAAAGTCAATTTTGGTTATAGAAGAAAGGAAACTTTATAACAGAAGAATTAGAATTACTTGATTCATGCTTCTTTGGATTGTGATGCTTGAATGAATGGGGCCAGGGAATGAGATAGGAATAAAAGCATCAATTATTGTTTCATAGTGTGGTTTTAGAAGCCCTGTGTAGAATGGTTGAATAGACTTCTTAAAAAGGCTGGTGTAAGTCAAAAAAGAACAAAAAAGGAAAAAAAAGGCTGGTGTAAGTAATGGTGAAGACAGGGAGAAATCAGCTATGAAGGAACTTTAAGTGTTAGACAACACAATAATACTTGAAATTTGCCATATAGACAGTCATGATCCCATGGATAACATAAATATTAACAATGTTGCATGTGCTTGAAGTTCACTTCATCTGCAGTCTAATTTCTTGGTTAATCTCTTTACAAAATCATCATTGTGAATATGTATACTTTGGGAGTATATTTTTTTCATTAGGGTGATTGTATTGCCAATGAATACAGAATAACTGTATTTTAAGAGTATTTTACAAATATGTGTAATATGCTGTTAAACTATTTATTATCTCTACCTTATTAACATGACCAATGCCCATGGAAATAGCTATACTATTAAATAGCCTCCAGATGAAGGATACTTCTCAAAACAGAAATCATCTAATAGAAACTTCATTGCGAATGTTGCTCCCACCATGTGATAGGACAAGTTTGCTGTCAGAAGTCTTTAAGAATAAAACCTGAAATGAGGAGGAATGAGAGAGTATAATGGTTGGATTATCAAAGCATCTAAAATATGTTCCATACAAATATGAGGCTTTCAAAGATTTTTTTTTTAAATGAGCCTGGAGAATCTAAACAATGTGGAGATCTTCCTCTGCAAACACATACATGCCCTGTATTAGGTTGGGCTTGTGAGTTTAAGGTAAATGTGCTAGTCATTACAGTACGAATTTAGCTTGTCTTGCAAAACCTTTGGCTCAACTGCTGTGAGCCATCTAGAGTTCAGTTACAAGTATAACACAGTTTTTAATTTAATATTTATAGTACTAACAAAGTACATACTGAATTTCTAGATGGGCCTGATTGATTCCTGTGTCCTTCTGTAAGGTAACAATAACATCAAAACCTTAGTCACAAGGTAAGGTTGGCAGTAAGCTGAAATCACATATTACTTATGCAAGAAACCCATCAACAGCATACTATGTAAGTTTTTGCAATAGATTTTGTAGGAGATGCATCTTAGCTACCTTGCAATGAGGAAATTTATCTTCTTGATATTGTTTTGTTAGTAATTACTACCTCTGCTAGTAAAAACAAAACTTTTAAGATTGATCTGATTATCATGAATATTTAAGTGTATAGCTTGTACATATGTATGTAGATCCTATTAAATGTAGTAACATGAAAACTCATCTGGAGTTATGACATTCAGCCAGGGAATAACTATTGGCTTTAAATACATTTACATATATAACTTGGCCCCCTAATAAGATATGCTCAAGATGTAAAATCTTCTAAATAACTTTAACATTCACATTGCTGTATGTATTTCTTGTAATATTATACTAATTTGGATGATGTATGTCATGCTATATTTTGACACTTTCTAAATGTCATAATGCACATATTTAGTACACTCCATGATCTATTTATTCACAAGACTTTTACATTATTTTATGTAGTGAGCAATATTAGGCTTTTCATTTGCATGGCTTGCCATTCTCAGGGTAAAGAGATCCAAATCTTCTGCAGTCTCTCTGACATCATCATGGTCCAATATGTTATACCCATTTACATAAAATGGGCTTTAAAATCACATAATGGGAGACTTTCATCTTTTGAATAAGAAGCTTTTATCATGGGTTCTCCAGGGTGCTTTGGCTTCAGCCTTTATTTTGTGTACAAGTGTTTTTTTGCTTGAAAATGGTTTCACTAAATCTAATTGTCTTGAATTAGCATTCCAAACATTATATGGCAATAGAGAAGGTGTCTTACAACACCTTTGCCTCCTTTAAAGCTTTCTAAAGTCTCACTAACACCAGAGTCCTATTCCTGAAGCCACAATGGCATAAAGTTAAAGATAAATGCAATAAACAAAAGCTTCTATTAGAAAATAAAGAATTATCTGGTGTAGGATGAGAGAAGCATTTTTTGTTGTTTGATTCATTTTTTAATTAATAAATTAGCTAATTTTACTTCAAAGTACTAAATTAAACACTCATTAACAAATGAAATACATTGAATTTGAACTAGACCTATAAATATTTATCCTGGAACAAGTAGCCGGTGTTACTTGGAATAAAGAATATGATTATTTATTTTCATTAAGATGATTAAGGATCTGTGCTGAGTTGTGACAGTATTAAATGAGTTATTAGAGAATATGGCAGAGAATATTAATAACTAATTATATAAAATTGATTTGTAATTGTTTCTACAGGAGCACTAAAATAATTTCTGCTGTATAAATGACAACCATATTCAAAAGGAAAGCTTATTTCTTTTTTCTCTAATTACTTTGGTTTACAAAGTCTTATTTATGAAACAAATATACTGTTTATCATCTGGTAGCTGTAACTCCCAAACCATGTGTGCATTGTGTGGAGGTTTCTGTTGTCTTACTTTGCCTTAAAGATATTAATGAAATCACACAAAATCATGAGAAAAGGAAAATATAAACAGACTCAACTCTAAGTAAATCTATGAATTACACATTTAGAAGCATTGTTTTATTTCATATTATCACATGTCCCAATCCTCTTCAAACATAGGCAGCCTCTGGAGGTACATACTGTTGCAGCACTATCAACTCCACTGGGAAACCTGTCCTTTTCCTCTGGGGTCTGACCTTTGACCCTGCTGACACCCAGTGCCCCAACAAAACCCAAGTTAGCTAGATCCCTTTTCCTTGTTCCTTTTCCATGGTCATCTTGATCTGATATGAATCATGTAATTCCCTGAAATACTATTGGAGACATATTTGGAGAAATGTCCTGTCCTAAACAAACCTGTACATCCCCTTCACAAGATCAAACATCTGTCTATATGCATGTATCTATGAACATATGCACATACATATTTTTTATTCCATTCTTCCCTGTAAGACTATAATCTATGAAATTAGCAACATTTGTTTATTCACCTCTGTATTCTTCATAGACTAACAACACTGGTACTGTATGCTTATCCATTGCTAGTATTTTATAAAAAGTTCCCAAATAAATAAAAGAACTAACAGTTTATATTCAAGAGCTTATTTCATATAGTTTGAGAATCTAATAATGAAAAGTTTTTCATCCATCAATTTGTCCTTGTTCATATGAAATTAAGATTCTATATTTTACACATTAAAGCAGTATTATGATTCTTCTAGATAATTTTTCCCTAATTCACTTCTCTTTTTCCAGTTGTTACCTGTAAGTGTTAACACTTGTTTAAACAGTGTGCTTCTAGAAAACTAAAGGAGAACCTTCACCTTAAAGTATTGTGAGAATTCAGACCTAGAATACATACAGAGAAAGTCCAACAGTGATGACAGATAATCCGCATGGTACTTGCAAGGCTTAATAAAAATACTTGCAAAAATCTGCCATAGCTCTGAGGATTCTAAGAGGCCATAAATAAATTATAGCTATAGTTGTGGTTCTTCCTCATTTTCAAACCCAAAGCATTTACCTGTGGTAGAGAAGCAATTGCAAATAGTGATGTGCGACATGCGGAAATGTTCCTTATTAGAACTTACAGCGACCAGAATAAATAATTGCTCTTTTTCTACACACTGCCATGTACTTGCCCATTCCTACGAAATAACCCATGCTGATCTGAAAAAGTGAGAAATACATCTTAGGTGAATGAAGAAGAGAGAAAGTATTTAATCAGCTTTCTCATTGATGGGATGAATATCTGGGAAAAACCTAATGGCAAAAATACTTTTCCTGGTGTTTTCCAGGAGTCTGATTCATGGTCACTTGCCTGTATGTAGTCGGATCTTATTATGATGGGGTGTTTGGTGGAGAGTCCTTCCTCATGCCAGAGAAAACAGAAAGAGGCAGTGCCTCAATGGGCCAGGGTAAAATGCAGCCTGGAAGTACAGGGCTCCAGGGACCCAGTTCTTCCATCTAGGCCCTGTCTTAAAGTTTTCACAGCCTCCAAAGCAAAGCTGTAAACTAGGGACAAAGATTCACCAGCAGTCTGTAAGGGACGCTAAATATGCAAACCATAGCAAAAGTGAATATGATCAAATCAGTTACCATCCCTCCATCCATTTTTTTAATTTGATTACCATCACCATATATTTATTATATATAATATTGGGTTTCATTGTGACATTTTCATATATGTATATAATGTATTTGAATCATTTAGTCTCCTCTGTTTCCCTTTCTTATTCTACTTCTGCTTATCTCTTCTATCATACCAAGTAGTCTTTTTTCCATACCTTTTATTATTTTCTGTGTGTGTGTGTGTGTGTGTGTGTGTGTGTGTGTGTGTGTGTGTGTGTATTGGTCGTGGGTATGGGTATTAATTTGATAAGTTTAGTGTTTCTTACGTGATGGGGGGAGAGATTATTTATAAAATCATGGACAACTTCCCAGTAGACATAGCATTGAAAAAATGCTCTCTCACATCCAGTAACCATTAACTATACATCCTCAAAGAGAGATGGGGCTTCATGAGTCCCAAAGTTTCTCCATGATAGCATATTGATGGGCCAATCTTGTGCCAATCTTCTGAAGATGACTACAACTTCTGTGACTTTGGGAGGAATGGGCTTATCGTGTCTGGAAGACAGCATTCCACAACACTCCTCCGCATCCTCTGGCTCTCACATATTTCTGCCTCTTTTGTCATGTTCCATGAGTCTTGATGGAAGTGATAGAAATGTGCCATTTAAGGCTGAGCATTCAACATTCACTTGTTCTCAGAACTTTGAACAGTTATGAGTTTCTATAGTAACAGCTACCCACTACCAGAAAGAAGGGGATGAGGAGGAGGAGGGAGAAGGGGAGGAGGAGAGGGGAAGGAGCAAGTTGTTTCTCTGACCAAAGCTAAGAGCAGCAAGTACAGGGAAGAAAGCTACTGTCTGTCTTGTATCTAAGGCCTGTTCCCTCACTGTTCACTATCCTACCAGGGAGGCTCACAACCCACGTACTGTTAAGAAAATGAGAACACCACACTGCATATGGGTTCTCTGCATGTGAATTCACCTTCTCCAGCTGCACACTCCTCTCACAGTTCAAGTGCAATAAGACAGTGTTGGAGTTGGACCTTAAACCTCCTGCTTTTAATGTCACTGGAGAGTCATGTGAAATACCAGTCCCCTCGGCATTTGCATTAATGAGAAAGAAGAAAGCCCACAGTTGAAGGTGTCTAGCAACAGATGCTGTGGGCACCATTTTCTTCCTCTCACTTCTCAGTTGCTCCCTGACATGCCCTGATGTGTAAAAGCATTCTGCAACTGAGGCAATTCCTTGGGTTGGTGGGAACTTTGATTTTTGAGTCCCTATTTACTCAGCATGAGATTTCTCACAGAAGGAAAAGAAGTTACATTCTACCTTTGTCCTTAGAGCTATGTATTCTTGGACCCTCAAACATTTTATAGACCTGTTATTTTTTTCCTCTCAGATGAAAGGTAGATTTAATTATTTATCAGTTGCAGTTCTATCTAGTCCAAAATGAGGCTTCCAAGTTTTTCCCTGAGGCAAACAAACAGAAAACAGAGTTATTTTATTTTGCCAATAGAAAATTTGACATAGGGAAAATTCAAGGACAAGAAAACCTTTTGATGTTTTACATAATCTCTCAGACTCTCTGTTTCTCAAGACTTTAAAGAAAAACCAACTCTCCGAGGAAAGATACATTTCAGAGAGAAGTACAGGATTTCTAAAAGATTGACAAGCATTATGTTTTACTTTGTGAAACATTTGAATAAAAAGAAACAACACTCACGGCAGATGCTTCTTTATCTTGAAGATTCACAGCTGTCATCTGGTGCAGTGATGATCGCTCAATGAGTGAAAGATTGTTTATCCCATGCAGAAAATTATCCAGTCTTTAGTTGACAGATAAGCCTCATTTCCCCCAACTTTATGGCCGGAAGCAAGGACATACCTATTTTTTAGGTCCTTACTTGCTAGGGCCTAGTAGATGTGAACTCATTCACCACCTTGGTGGTCTGTCTTTCATCCCATTGAAAGAACTAGTTTGTATGGGAATGGCTGTCTAACTCCTGGGTCACCTTTCTTCTCCCTCTATTTTACATCTCTCTGGATCTTGTATGTTTGGTTCTTTCTATAAAATGCTTGCACCACTTCCATTTCCACGAACTGCTGTACACGATTTTTCATTTCCCCCCTGCTCCTTGTCTTCATTAGTAACCGGACTTTCTGCTCCTGTTGTACATCCTAACTGCATCCTCAAATATCCTCACCCATGTAAACTCTCTTTCTTACTATGTTCACTCAGTACCATGCGCCACGTTTTATTTGTACCTTTAGGGATCCAGACCCAAAAGTCTGTATTTGATGCTGTTCCTGGGCATTTCTTCCTGGGAGGCACCACTATATACATCAAAGCTTAAAGTTCCTAAACAAAACTTCTTATTCCACCATGGAAATTTATTTCTTCTTATTTTTCTTGTCTTGTTAATAGATTTTGAGACTTGAAAGTACACAGAAAACCCTTATTTACATAGTTATTTATTGTGTGTTTGTGTGTGTGGTCTGTCTGTCTGTGCATTATGCATGTCCCTGTGTGTGCCACAGTCCACATGTGGACAACAAAGAGCAAGTGTATGGATTCAGTTACCTCCTTTCACCAAGTGTGCTCCATTGATGGAATTCCAGGTGTCAGACAAGAAGCAAGTGCCTTCAGTCAACCTGCTGAAACTTCCCACCACTCCCATTTACCTCTTATTTTACTATGCAACTTCTTATTCTACATATTAAAAACAAAACAAGTGAACAGCCAAGAATGTTGAGAGTAGATGAGAACAGACAGCAGTAAGTTCCAATAGAAGAGGCCGTCAGAACAAAACAAAGCATGCCCTGTTGCCTTTCTTACTCTCTAGACAAAGAGGCCCAGTTTCCAAATAGCCACAACCATGGATGCCCTTCTTGTGAAGAGCAGGAAGCAGTGTGGAGCTGTGCAATCAGGACTGGTGTGTTGTTCAGATACTTTCTCTGAATATCAACTGGTTCATAAATGCCTTTCCAATCCCTTGGCTCCAGCAAGAGTGCCAAGTTCATAAAGTCAGTAAGTTTTGCAAATTTTAGATTTGTTTTTACATTCCATATGCTTTAGGAACTTGTCAAAGTGAATTTCTTTTTTTCTTTTTTCTTTTTTGTAGTATTAGGGTTAAACCCAAGACATGCCTGCTCTATCACTAAGTTACACCCAGTGTGATTTTAGTATAAATCTCAATTAAATGATAGATTGAAGCTACTAGTTCTATATACTTATTATACTATAATATATTCTTTAGTTGTTTGTATATTTATACTTATCCTCCATTTAGTATGGAAGCTATAAATCTACATTTTAATTATTTTTATACTTGCATTGTGTTTAATTCAATATGTACCACTCTCAATATTTTTTTAATTTAGTGAGCAATATTTATTTATATCTATCTTAATGTGTGTACATCCTTGTAATAGTCACTACTATTGTCATAGTTTGAAAGGGGCTTCATCATATGCCTCTTTACAATGTATTTTGCAGTGACATAATAGACTGACTGCTTATTATCTATTTCTACAAAAAATTATGTTTGAGGCCTGAGTAGATGGTTAATGAGGTCAGATACTTGCAGTGTTAGAATAAGGAACTGAGCTCCGATCACAGAACACATGGAAAAAGCTGGGTATTGCTTCAAATGGCACTGCAGCTTTGCAGAGGGCACAGGAGGTTGGTTTTGCTGAGATTTACACACTACCAGGCTCATTCTAGGCCCAGTGAAAGATCTAGTCTCAAATCAACATGCTAAAGAATGATAGAACAAGACACCCCAAGTCCTTCTCTGGCCTCCACACATGTGTGCATGGGTATGTGCACTCTGATTCTCATGAACATACACAGCATACCACACACACACACATACACACACACACACAACACACACAACACATGCACACACACACATACACACAACACACATGCACACACAGGCATACAGAGGGAAAAGGCAGGGGAGAGGATAAAGGCCGTTGTCAATTTCTAAAGTCTGTTTTTATTTTACTTTTTCTTTCAAACTCTAGCATGTTGTTATAAATTAAACGCATTTGGAGAAGAATTGCTAAGTTTTATGAATTTATTTTACAGAGAAGCAAAAATTGTTTTATTCAAACTCTTGTGGGCATGGTTAGTTAAACATTTCTTACACTTATTTTATGAAAAATGAAACCACTTAACTCTCTGATGCAACTGGATATTTGAAAATCTGAATATATCAGTATATGTTTATCAGAGCAGACCCAATGGTGGACTCATGTACAGCAGCATTTGGTAGGTGAAGAAAGGCAGTGTGGTGATATTCTGATATCAGAGGGTCTGGTTCCTATTACTTGTTTCTCCTATTTCTTCCATATGAGGTAACTGGTTTTTTTTTTTTTTTCCTTTTTTAAAAAAATATTTTTCCATACAATATATTTTAATGCTTTTATTTTTGAGTTTGTATCTTTTCCTTTTTAATCATACTCTTATCCTTCTCCCTCTGTTTACCATGTACTTTTTATATAATATATTTTGATCGTATTTATTCCCTTCCCCAACTCCTTCCAGATTCTCCTTACCTACCTACCCACCCAACTTCATCTCTACTTCTCAAAAAGCAAAACAGTATAAACAGTGAAAGGAAAAATGATGATAGTCATAAAAAAACCAGTAAACCTAAAAAACAACAAATTTTTAAAAAATAGTGTACACACACACACAGAGGAGATTATTTTCTTGGCCACTATTCCTGCGTGGGGGGCCTTCCCTGCAATGTGGTTGATATGTTTGTTCAGTGACACTCCGGAAAAGAAACAGTCTTTCCCTTTCTCACAGGTACTAATTACAAATAGCTTCTAGGTTAGGGGTGTCCACTTCTCTTCAGTGTAGGCATCTTGTCTGGGTTGAACCTGTGCAGGTCCTGTGCATGCTACCACAGTCACTGTGGGTTCTTATGTACCTCAGTCGGGTTGTGTCTTCTAGATACTGTTTCCTTGGAGTCATTCACCACCTCTGGTTCTTACCTCTTTTCTTCTTCCTCCTCGATTCAATGCCTGTCTTGTAATTTGTTTATATTGCCATCGATCTGCTGACATACAATTAAAGATACTTCAGTAAGAGTTATTGTGTGTTTCGAAGCAGTATTTCTAGTGCTTAGGGTTTTTTCTTATTGAAATTCCGATGCTGACTTCCAAGGCCCTTCTGATGTCTCCTAAACCGTAAGATCTCACACTGAAAGAAGACCTATCAAGATTTTGTTTTTTAAGTTTATTGTGTAAAGTTTTCATTTTAGAGAATTGAGGTCTAGCTTAGGAATCCTGAAATGATCTTAAGAAACAGAAATTGTCATCAAGCATTTTATGAGGCACATCAATTTAGGATCATGATGAAGTGACTGTGGTCATTTAAGGTAGTGACAATTTGTGAAGCTTTGTTGCTTCCTAGAGCTCTTGGAAGCATCTCATCTTTTTTATATCTCCCCCCCCCAAATGGTGTGCTCATTTAGGACAAGCAGGAAATATTTGCAGTGATTCTCACTATTGACAAATTATTCACTGTGACAGAAGAGGTCCACAGCCTGTGGGAGGCAGATATTGTACAATTGCACAGTGAATATTATGAATTCACTAAAAGATGCCTCTGATAATGATAATGTTATTATAAAGGAAAGAGCAGCAAATTCTGCAGTACATGGCTTATTGGTCCAAAGCTCATGCATAGGAAAAAAATAAAGCCATATTACTGTGGAAATTTTTGTACTTTTCTGTGATTTTGTTTATATTTTGAGTTTAAAATGCTTTTGTGGCACAACTTAAATTTACTTTAAAATGAAGTAGCATATTGAGCCAATTGACTATCATTTATGTCCCACCTAATTAGGTGGGTAGATACATACTTTTATATTTAAAAATTTTGCCAGGTGTCCCATAAATATTGAAGACCATGAAAAGTTTGTATTCATGTTTTATACAAATACAGGATTTTCATGTCAAAAGACAATGTGCACACGTATCCACATGTACATGAAGAATAACAATGAGTTAAAATCTTCTGCAGCTGTGAGATGAATCAGTCAGGGAAGGCACTGTTTATGGAATCTGTGAGATCAGTGTTGAATCCCTGGATCCCATGTGAAAGGAGGAGGGTGGGAAGGACTCCACAGTCTTCCCCTGACATCCACATGTGTGCTATAGTGTACACGCACATACCCACATACATGCAAACACTCACAGGCACACACACACACACACACACACACACACACACACACACACACACAATGTGCACATGCATACACGTAGAAGACTAAAGAAATGAACCTCTTTGACCTCATAGATTGAAGAAGAGAATTTTACAAGATCCATGTTTATGATAATTTTTTAGGACATGATTCCCCATTCTTTTTTAGTTTCCTTAGATTTTTTTTTCTGTCACAAAATAATCTGTCTATTTACATTTTCAACAGATATTTACTAAATGGACACCAGCTTCCAGATACGATTCTAAATGCTCACCAGAGTGTTTAAAAAAAAAAAAAAAAACTCCTGCCCGTTGAGAGTTACCATCCTAGAAGTGACAAGCGTTAAAAGAACTAAATTATGCACAGTGTGGAAAAACTTAACAGGAGGGTGTAACGAGTATCGCTAGAGGCAGGCATTTATTTATTTTTTATTTTATTTTATTTATTTATTTATTTATTTATTTATTTATTTATTTGGTTTTTCAAGACAGGGTTTCTCTGTGTGTAGCTTTGCGCCTTTCCTGGAACTCACTTGGTAGCCCAGGCTGGCCTCGAACTCACAGAGATCCGCCTGACTCTGCCTCCCGAGTGCAGGGATTAAAGGCGTGCACCACCACCGCCTGGTTTAGGCATTACAATTTAAAAGAGAATGCATGAAGACCTGGCTGTGAAGAAAGACCCTAAGAATGGAAGTAAGTGAGCAGTGAAGTTATGTGAAAGAAGCTCAGGCAGAAGAGCAGTGGAACCAAATACTTTGAAGGCTAGTCTAAAGACGGAAGCACTGTGGACGCACTTGACGGTGCACGGGGATTACAGGAAGAGTGAGAGCAGGCAGGCGGGAGAAACCTTCCTGGTACTCTTTCGGTTCTTGGAAGCCTAGGATATTTTTAGGGGGAAAGTAGTGTCTGTCTGACTTAAGCTGAAAGAGATCTACCAGACTACTCTATTACAATCCACTGGACTATTACAATCCACCCACCAGTAATAGCAATTCAAAAATACTGATGGCTTTCCAGGAGCCATAGCAGTGGAGGGAAGCAGGGGGCAGGTTCTGGAAGTGCGTTTACTGCATAGCCTACAGGATTTGTTTGGTTCATTAAGTTCGAAGTATCAGAAGAGAGTTAAAAAGTGACCACATTTACCTAGTCCAGGTGACAACAAGCCTGTCATGTTAAGCCTGGGGAGTCTGAGACAGGAATGTCACGAATTTGAGACTCTGTCTCAAAGAATGAATGACCAAATGATTGAGTGGACAAACAAAAGAGAAAGGAGGGTGGTAGGAGAGGGAGTTTGGGAGGGATGGAGGGAGAGAAGGAGGGAGAGAGGGATGGACCATATTGCTTTTAGCAACAACTTCTAGGTTAAATGTGCCTCTAACTGAGATGGGAACGAAATGAAAAGAATTTGTAGAAGTGAGTTTCTGATTACTATGTTGGTGGTACCTCTCAATTAACCATACTCAAGATTCAAATAGACAGTTAAGGCAGGGCGTGGTAGCATGTGGAAGACAGAGGTGGCAGATCTCTATGAGTCTGAAGCCAGCTAGCTCTACAATGTGAGTTCTAGGCCATCCAGGCATGCATAGTGATACCTTGTCTCAAAGACACACAGGCAAACAGAAAATCCAATAGTCAATGAGCACAGTAGGCTACGAGATGTGAATTCGCCTGGCATCAGTAGGTAGATTTTGCTTTAAGCTCTGATGTTGCACTCCACTCCCCACAACCATGAATGAATGGAAGGAAGACACATGCTAATGACTGAGTCCTGAGGGCCTCTTGTGGTGAGGCCCACAAGATGCCAGGTAAGCAGAAAAGCAGGGTGAAATTAAGCAGCCCATTAGTTAGAGAGAAAATGAATCCTAGAAGTTAGGACATCAATGGAGGGATCAGGTATGTCAAGTGGTAAACACTGGGTAAGTGAGGGGTTACACTTTGACCATGAGGATAATTGTAATTTGGAAGTGGGTTTAAAAAAATAAGCTAATTGGAGTGTGTTCAGTAGAAAATGGGAGCAAATAAGGTAATTTTTCTTTTTTTAATGAAGTGTGAAAGTAGAACATAGCTAGAGAGGAGAGGGCTGATAAAACCATTATTTTCTTTCACAATCTGTAAATAAGGCAGCCACAGGTTCTCCCTCATCTGAGAACTCTATCCAATAATATATTTATATATGTATACAAATATGCATGTTGGCACATTATAACATGTAGAAAAGAGGAATAAAGGGTACTAGGAAGGACCAAATGCAGATAATGAACACAAGCTATGAACAAGGGTAGAAACCTAGTTGTTTTCCAGTTTTAACACTGTCATGGATTCTTCACTTTTGGTGGTGGTGGATAAGCACACAGAAATGTACTTGACAACAAATGTACAATGTTCAATGGGAACCACCACAGCTTCCATTCTGAACGGCCAATTTGACCATATAGAAGTTCAGGAAGTTCAGTCAGTTTTATAGGTTTTGTGTCTGGTTGATTTTTTTTTATTTACAATATTTTTTTAATAATAAAGTTTAAAAATAGAATGTAGAGTGAACAAAATGAGTTGGAAAAAAATTTGATACAAGAAAAAGAAAAGCTATTATGTCCTGGAATACACAAAAAGAGTGAATGATGTTTGCATGGGGGTCTATTACCATCCTAGCACTTGACTTAAAAGGATGTTTGATGGTGTAATCAGCAGGTTTTCAGGAAGACTGAGTCTAAAAGGGTGATATTAATGCAGCCCTGAAGGATTGCTTCTCCTACCCCTTTCTTGTGATAGTCCATTCACAGGGCCTTTTATTTACTGATTTCTTCCTATACAAACTCACCACAGTGCCCTTGTGAATTCTTTCTGCCTCTTATGGCAACCACCCCATGGTTTTATTTAGATCAGACTAATGTATTCCACAGATCCAATTCTATTACTTTATGTGCTCATTTGATTAATGATAGTCTTTATCATTGGCCTTCAATCTCAAAAGGATAGAAGCAAGTCTCTTGGAATGTATAAAAGACACAAAGTATATCCTGAATAAGAGTAACCAAAAGTGAATTCTATTCTTCAACAAGCATAATATTAACTAAATATTTTTTTAAATATACTAAATTTATTGCTAAGTGGTAACAGCTAACTAATGTTTCTGTCACTGATTTTAGTTGCCTAAGTGGAGTCTAGACTAAAATTGTCATCATAATTGTGGGACGCTATAGAGATAACATGAGTAAGCCAACTGTGATCAGAAGAAGTCAGAAAGTAATATTGCAAAGAAATATATTCTGGAATTTTTATTTCAAAAAGAACAAACTGTATCCATATAGAAAATGTTGCTGAAACATTTGAAATTAAGGTTTAATTTTAGAACCTTTAGCTACGCTCCTGTAACTTGGATCCTGCACTACCTCAAGTGTTTATCTTTTTACTCACTGAAATAGTGTTCACTGGTTTCGGAAAGTATGTGTCCAGTGAATCATGGTGATGCTGTTGCTGAAAGGTGGTGAGAGATGTGGGAGAAGAGCGATGGGAGCCATTAAGCCAAATAAATAGGAATCACTGACTCAATACATCTTCACATGTGTATGTGAATATAACCAATAAAGAAAGAATGAAATGGAGCAGCTGAGTCACATTTTACCAGTGTTTAGAAATCAGGAAATTAAAGTGTCAGTTAAAATCCAAGAGCTTAGGAGTCAAATGCAGTGAATATACTTGTCCCGATCGTTGATCCTTGTGTGATCAATCACAAGCCCGTGCAAACCCTGACCTCAGTACAGTAACTGAGGGACTAAGGAGGTAGGATCTGTTTATATGTGTCCATTATATGACCAACGTGTATGAGGCATGAATACACAGTATTGCCCAGAAAGAGGATGCTAAATCTTCATCAGTACTGATATTAAATATTATAACTGTGTAACTTGAGACCAGATTCATCATCTTAGCTGCTGTCCCAACTCTGTGAGTCTTCAGTAGAACAGGTAAGTTTTTATAACTTAACTCTTAGACCTTTTCACCCCTTCACTTAACTCTTACAATGCCATGACTGTGGTACCAAGCAGAATCACCCCCTGAAAGCTTTTTATCAAAAAGAAAGATTTTTTTTCTGAAGTAATATCAAATGCATGAGGAAATTAGGTGGGATAGGCTGTTGCATATTGTTTCAATCTTTATTTAAGCCTCCATTCCACATTGGTATTGATGATGGGGGTAATTTTAATATTTTTACTTAGAGCCTATCATATTTATATTAATAGGCTATAAAGAAGTCTTCATTTTTCAAAGACATACTTATTTTGGAAATTTTTTTATTATGATGAATCATGTGCTAGTTTAGTCTTTGGCATGTGTTGAATCAAAGTGAGCAGATCAAAATTCCAAAAGGTTATGACTAGTGACTAATGGTTAGATGATAATTTAATAAGTTACAAGACAAATATTAATTATTGATTATTATTTTACTAAAGTGATTACTATCCCAAACCTTTTTAATAAATATAAAACAGGACAAATGTTTCTGATGTATATTTCATACGTGCATGTATACATTTCTTCTGTGGAACTGCTTTCAATAGAAATGTAGTCAGAAGAGTTCACTAAAAGGTCAAATTATTCAGGATCATCTGCATTCATTTTTCTACATTTATATTTAAATGATTATCATACATAAAACCTCTTTTTTTCATTTTGGCTACAATATAATGTAATGTTCAGAATGTAATTTACTGGTTTTGGAAACTGAAATAAAATGATCTCCTGAAATGGAACTTAATACTGAATAGTTGGAAACAAATAGCTATGTTTGTTGTTCAGACAAACTGAATTTCCCGAATTATCAGGGCCTCGAATAATCCCTTTCCGAAGGATAGCAGCAAATTGCTCAAGTGTTATCAACAAGGCATGTGAAATATGTGCTATCTAAATTTTTGTTTTCAGGGAAAAAAAAATGATGCTGACAAAGTTGATGGATTTAAGTATTGTATCTTATGAATCTAGTACCATAATCAGAGTCAATTAATTGTCACATTCACAACTGTTATCTTGACATTTTCAAGTCTGTACCAGTATCAGCACTGGAAATGTCTAGTCCTTGATACACACACAGACCGTAAAAGACCTAGATACAGAGGGAAAAGAAAAGCAACCAAGGAAGCAGATGTCCTTACTCAGACTCGAGGTTTGCCACTCATAGCTACTCTTCCTCTCTCGAAGGCTCTCCGTCTAACAAATGCAGTGTTATCAAAGGACATGTAGAACCTGCACCTTCTGCCTTAGCTCACTTCCTCTCCTGGTATTTGCTTTAGGAAAGTCAGCAATGGTGCCTTTCACTTTAACTTACAAGTTAATGGACCACTGATGAAGCGTCATCATTACAGAGGGCAGAGAATAAAGGGACACATTTAAAAGTTAAGGAGGAAATAGGTCTTAAAAGGACAGATAAAGTATCAGATCTTCTCCGAAGGCCTATGAAGTGACAGTAAGTTATACTCTAAAGAATAGGGAAAATACTGTTATACTAATTTTATCCTGGTTTTCATTCTCTGCCCTGAATTGTATTTCCACCCATCGTGATTAGCAAGACAAACACTAAGATGGCTGTTAAATTTTTGCCCCTGTCATCAACTCTTTTCATTCATACTAAAATTACTTGAGCTATAATGGACATACTGTTTCAGTGATAATATTGTTAACAGTATCACATGTAATGACTATGCACGGCGGACTTTTCAGCTACTGTTTTGTTAAATTCCAGGGTTATGTCGTTTAAATAAATTTATGATATGTTAGCTGCTAATACATACCTAAAAGCTTATATTTTAAATTTAAACTTTATGTTCAACATGTATAAGATTTAGCTATCCTCAAGAAAATTAATGTAGAAATTACTAAGGTTGTTGACATAAACAAAAGAAATATGTTCAGGAAACATTGCATAATCACTATTTATCATTTATATATGTTAAAACAGCTGCTTTTGTAAAGATAGATAAAGAAAATCGTATTATATTTTCATCTACCTAAAATATTGGATCATTGTTGTTTAAATAACAATCCGATTTTGGGGGGCCGGCGTGATGGCTCAGCAGATTAAGTGTTTATGCCACAAGCCAAAAGACCTGATTTCAAGTCTCCAAACCCACGTACAGGCTGTAAAGGTAGAAAGAGAGAAGAAATTCACCAAGTTGTCCTCTGACCCTCTCATGCAAGCTGGGCAGAGCGTGTGGGCCCCTTTTCAACAAAATTTAAAGAGATAATTTTTCTGCCTTCTTTTCAATTATTAGACCAGCCATTTACTTCCTCCATTAGAATCAGTTTTAAGAGTATATTTTAATGAGTATATGTAAATTGGCATCTGAATAAGTATAAAAGACTATAGGATTTTAAAATATAGTTGTTTATATCTTCTTATCCTTGATAATAGGGGTGCCCTTTTTTTTGTGAAGGTAATACTGTATATCAAATCAGCTTATGGCTTTGTAAGGCCTTGAAATTATAAGAATTAAACTGAATTGTTATGCTGTTCATATTATCAAGCAGTGAAAAATAAAAACTCCCCCTGCTATTTTACTAGGTGATTATTCTTCCAGAATGAAGAGATGGTTGAAATCAGAATCTCCAATGTCGTCATGCTTTATTGAGATCAATTTATCAATTAGCTAAATATACTTTATTAAATAAAATTAATAATTTCACAATTTATTTAAACCATAAAAAATCCATTTCTTCAACTGCCTCTCTTAAAATAAATTTATAACTTAAAATTGATTTAACACTAATATTACTGAGAGAACATTTGTGTTTATTATACCCAGGAGAATGAAACCAGCTGTCTTGTATGGATTTAAGAAATATGCGAAAATTAAAACAGCAATTTGTTTGATAAAATAGTGAACTCAAAAGGAAAATGCTTTCCTTTATGGAAGAGAGAAACTGTGTAAGTCTTGGCTTTGTCTGATCAATTCTCTGCAATATCCTCTCCACCCTATGCAGTGCTTATAACAACGTGCAGGTATAAGAAGTTTGTAATGAGTGAAAAATGAATATGATAGTCAGGAAAGCAACTCTTGTTTCTAATCAATATGACCATGCTATATAAAGAAAAATAACATGTAGACTTAGTCTAAATTGTGATCTCTGAGATCCTCTTTTTCGACTGTGATCGATTTCCTATTCTGTCCCTCACTTGAAAGCCACATGTCCTTACTTCAGCGTATGGAGATTCCTAATACACTGCACCTTTGATCCTGACTATAAAGATGTCAGAGTGAAGGTATGCATGGATGAACACCAAGCCAATAAATAACTGTTTATGAGTATCCGAACTGACTTCAAAGATGCCCAGTATAACAACTTAAAATAAGAACAGAAAAGACACTTCCTGTGAAGTGTCAGAAACCCAGAAGACAGCCTCCGAGTCACCATCTTCAATAACAGAAAGCTTCAGCGTGCTTCTCCTCAAAATTCCTAGTTAGGTTTTCTGAGTATATTTGTGGCTATCCATCTGTTCTGTGCAGATACAGCCTGGATGATTATATTTATTTGTGGCCACTAACTCCAATCTGATGAGTAAGTGGAAAGTACGAAGGTCATGCCTGAATTTAGCGAGGCATATGAAATACTGTCTACTAAACAAACTGCAAGATTCTGCTGCGGATGTAGGTCACTGGTGGGGCACTTGTCTAGCAAGAACAGGGCCCAAGTTCAATTCCCAGCACAAGAAGATATAAATAAACCTTTACTGTTTAACATATTTATATATAGAATTTCAGCCCTAAAAATATTCCACATGTCCTACTCAAGGACAATTTTGGGCAGAAAATTCATTAAGTTTTGTCAACCTCAGAACACTTTAAGCTATGAAATTAAACAATGAGACTTCAGGGTAAAATGCCTGGCGATGGGTTTGTTAAAATAAGTGGACATTTTTTTTTTAACAGGCTTTCTGTGTAGATGCTAATTTCTTGTAGGTAGGTCTTGGCCAGCCTCAACAAGGCCTGGACGGTTTCGCTGGTCTAGACTAACTCAGCTGGGATTTATATCATGGGAACATGGCCTAGATACCTTTCTATACCTGAGGGAAAAAAAAAAACAAAAAAACAAAAAAACAAAAAACACCTTGACCAAAGGAACTTGGGGAGGCGTGTGTTTATTTCATCTGTCAGCTTACACTCTGTCACTGAGGCATGTCAGGGTTGGTACTCAAGGCCTGAAAGAAAAGATGGAACTGAAACAGAAACCTGTGCTGCTGACTGGCCTGCTCCTTATGGCTTGCTCAGTCTACTTTTTTATAGGACCCAGGGTTACCAGCCCAGGTGTGGCACAGCCCACTGTAAGATTGGAACTCTCATGCCCAACATTAATTAAGAAGAAAAAGCAATATAAGATTTCCCACAGGCCAGTCTGGTGGGGGCATTTCTTCAGTTGAGGTTCTCTCTTTTCAAATGACTCTAGCTTGTGTCAAGTTGACATAAGACCAGCCAGCACAGAGTATATGAAATAGTTGATGTGTAGAGTTTATAATCTGACAAAATATATGCAAAGGTATATGCACTTCCTTATAAGAAGGAAGTTTCTTCAACATTTTTTTCATTTACCTTGGAGTGTGACTTCAGATGATATTAAGGGACCAAAATCCATCTCAAACTCATATACAAGGAGTAGGATCCCAGTATCTTTTTTTTTTTCTCTTTTTTTTTTCTTTTGTTGTAGAACTCTGTTACTTTGTTTTTCTCTTTGAGCACTTGCATGAGATTTTAGATTTTTTTCCTCTTTTAGAAAGGCTACAACTTCTGCTATTATGTAGATGTTAAGATGTCTCTTTACAGCTATTGTCAGCTTCATAGGAAAGATCCTTGTATGGAATTTTCATGTAGCTTTGTATTTTCATGTTCTTTTTTGTGTTAAAGAATTACAGTTTTTTTTTTCATGTTGGTTAGAATATTTATGATATTTTAGTGGAAATTACTGATTTTGATGTTTTAAGAACAGTGTTGATATGAGCTGGTGGGAGACGAGGTTTTTGATGCTATATGTGTACCTTCCACTCTGATGAGAGTCCATCTATGCTGTTGCCTAGAAGGTCTGATGGGCAGAGTGATGCTTTGCACATCACTTTGTTGTGGCTTGTCTGTTCGAACTGTATCTAAAGTACAGCTGCAGAGCTGTCTTTTGCTCCTCCGTGTTTTAAACGGAAAATGTATTCTATTCCAAATGTATTGGACATATTTTCACACCCAGCCTACTTTGCTCATCGAATAAGCAGCTCAGGGATTTTTCACATTCCTGTTCACATACCTGGGACTTCGTCTCTATAGGCAAAAGAAACAGGTTTATCTCAAGTGTTTTTGAGAGCTACATTACAATGGCGTCACTCTGAACCCTTTCCCTGAACCATGTCTGATGTTCATTGTCATGACAACAAGCTTTTCTACTTGAGTTTTTTTTTTTTTTTTTTTTTTTTTTTTTTTATCTAAGACATAGTTTTCTTTCCTCTGTTTTCTTCTTGCAAAAAGAAACAGTTCTAGATACTTCTGTGTTACCATCTCTAAATATAATCTCTGGACTATGCTTAACTATAAGTTAAGTGTCATCAAGTAAGTGGCATTTTAAATTCAGGTGAGCTAACTGTTACCAGTATTAATAAATGGGTGAAAAAATGTTTGTTTGTTTTTTTGTAGAGAACAACAGTGTATTAACTTTGACTACCACAATCCTCCTCATAATTTAAGAGTAACATGTGTAAGATTGGGAAGTTATACATGAAACTATGGAGCATTCAGATTGAAAATTATTCCTCAGTTGATTATTAAGTGTATTAAAAACTAATATCACTTCAAAAATTAAATGTGGCCTCTCTTTGGCAGATGGTAGTTTAGAGAAGTTTAAAAACTAAGAAGCTTTCTCATTGGGCAACTTCTACCTACCAGCCTACCTGCTAGCCCTCTCCTGGGTCCAACTTACCCTTTGATAAAGGAATGCACTTTCGGTATTATCATATGTACCCCAATATCATGATCTGTATAAAAAATAATAAAATAATAAAAAACTAAAGCCTTTTCTCCATAATTAGCTGATTATTAATCTTTCCCATGTGCAGGAAATAATCCATAGCCTTGGCTTCTAAGGCTGAGACTAACTATATCATGAGGTAGTTGAAAAATATAAAAATAAAAATAGTAGTAAGTTAGGAAAATTAGACTAAAAGTGTGAACAATCAGCAGTAGTTAATACAGTCTTAAATTGTAATTTACTAAATTATTGCTAAATTCATATTACATTTATCACAACTAGTAATCTAATTGTTGCTAGTACAATACTCTCATGTCTTTATTCATAATGTGTTAGAGTTAATCTCTGGTTGTCATAATGTAAAGTAGATGGAAGGAAAGTTCTTGAAGTCCAAGCACTCTATGAAGGAAAAGGACAAAAGGGCGAATTATTGATAAATGCTTTCATTTGCTGCTTTTGAAGATGTATGTAGGCTAGAAACCAGGTCCCGTCATTCATTGATAGTTTATGTCCCACCTGAAGAGATATAGGTCTAGAGAAGGTCTTTCCAAGCTGGGACTAGATTCTTTCTTCTTTGAAAAAGTGCTTTGGTCTCCTAAGGGTTATTGCAGGCTTTGTGCCAGCAAAACTGCCCCCTCAGTGCATTTCTAGTTCAGAATCCCCTCCCTTCCCAATCTTTCTTCATGAGGAATGCCACAGTCAAAGGGATTGATGGGGTTTCAAATATATTTGTAGTAACAACTGCCAAACCTTTTCTTCAGATGAGCTTTAAGGAAGCTCATCAAAGTGAGTTTCCAAGGCCATTTTGATAATCATTGCCTTGATTCTGGACCTTGATTTTTTTTTCTAAGCACCAAAGTCTCTACTTTTATGTGGGAAAAAAAAGCCAGAGAGGCAAAACTAGTATTTGGAAAGAAAACATGTACAAGGAAAATGTTAGCCTAGAACATCTAGAGTAAGGACAGCACTTCTGCAGGCTGTTTCTGGCCTGAGTCCTGTGGATGTAAGCTGCCCCTGGCCTCAGCCATGGTCTAGTGACCCAGGCTCACTTCTCTTGTCTTCTTCTTTATTTTTAAATATTTTTTATTTTATATGTGTGAGTATCTTGCCCGTATTCATGTCTGCACAACTTGTGTGCCTGGTGCTAGGCTAGGGAGGAAATAGGATCCCCTTGAGCTGGAATTACAGATGGTTCTAAGCTACCATGTGGGTGGCTGGAATTGAACTCAGGTCCTCTGGAAGAACAGCCAATGCTCTTGACCACTGAGCCATCTCTCCAGTCCCCTTCCTTTGTCTTCCTTAAGTGGAGGCATTATCATAGACAAATTGGAAGTATACCATGTATGCCTAGGTGAATATTGTCACAGCTGCTTTCCATCACCTTGATGAGTGGGTGACTTAATTGTTTGCTATGGAACTAGAGAAATATAAATCCTGAGAGCACAGGTGGTAGCTCGCCTTGTTTTCTTGACTCCAGTCTAGTGTTACAGGATTTCGGGCTGGAGAGATGGCTCAGCCGTTAAAGGCTAGGCTCACAACCAAAATAGTATTACAGGATTTCACAATGAAAAAACAAAACCAAATATCTCATGAAATTACTTGAACTTACTTCATTTCCCATTTTCTCTCTTTGTTCTTCAATGACATGTTTTCCAAATTCTAGCAGTAAAGAAAAGTAATAACATGTTTGGTTAGCCAATTATTGTTATTAAATATAAATTATTGTATTTCAGTCCAATGATTTAACTGGAAAAAATATTTTTAAGGTAGGGATCAGTATCTCAATTTTGAGTTGTAGATTTCTTATCTATTTGCTGGTTTGGTTTATACAGATTGCTTAGCTTTTCTCGATTGAAACACTGACCTGCAATGTGCATCTGGTCTTTCAGCTCAGGCAACTGTATTAGTTGCTTTTCTGTTGCTGTGATAAAACACCATAGTCATGGCAACTAATAAAAGGAAGTGTTTATTTTGGGCTTATGGTTCCAAAGGAGTGAGTTCATCACCATCGTGGTGGGGCAGTATGGCAGCAGGCAGGCATTGTGGCTCACATGTCAAACTATAAACAGAAAACAGAGCGAACTAAGAATGTTCTCTTTGTACTCTCGAACTCTGTACCCAGTAACACACTTCCTTTTGCAAGGCCACACTTCCTAATGCTCCCCAAACAGCTACCATTTGGGGACTAAGTATTCAAATAATTGAGACAATGAGCAACATCTCTTTGAAACTACCATAACAACCAATGAATACAGATACATACTCTGTCTGTTGGAATTTATTACCATGACCCACCTATGTCATCAAAGAATCTTTTGGAAGTGTCCAACAATGACACATGAAATACTAATCAAAATTAACTCAATGCAAGGACTAAACTAAAGGTGGAACTAGGCTAAGTATATGATGCTTGCCTGTCATCCCAGTGCTGGGGTGGTTGCAGCAGGCTGATTCTCTGCAAGTTCGAAGTCACCTTGTCACTCCTAACAAGACCCTGTATCAAACAAACAAAGCTGAGCCAAACTGACTGCTTCCTAGAAGTCATAAAGAAACATTGACGTTTTCCTGAACGTGGGAGACATACATGCTTAATCTCTCTTTGTGCTGTGACTAATCATCAAGTTAATGGCCCAAATTAGAAATATTTCTATCCTCTTTGTTGTTATATAATGTAGATTCATAACTTTGCTGTTGTATGTTGTAACGTAAGCAGAAAGTTTCTATCATTTCCTCTTGGGAATTTCAAGCTGCCCAATTTCTCTGCTGAATCGGGTAACAATGCATTCTCTCAGCCAGTCTCTCCTTCTGTAAAAGCCAGTGAAATCAAAAGAAGTAGGAGAACTCTTGCAGGTAAGTCAGAGCAATGTGTAGAGCATTAGATTTGGAAAGAATGAGAGTTTAAAGAAAGGAGGGAAAAGGAAGCAAGAAAGAGGTGATCTTCAAAGCATGGATAATTTAAGTCTTAGAACTGAGAAATCAAATCCAAACAAGTGAACACATAAATAATTCCTGAAAAATATAAGGTAATATTTGTTAACAATATTCTATAACTAAATAACCAGTTATTAAAAAGAAGTCAAAAGTGTAAAAACTTTAAACACGTAAGAATGAGAATTATTTTTTTTAATTACTTTAAGAAAAGGCAGTAAGAAAAGATATGAGGGAAACCATAAATCTTTCCTGCCAGTTATTCAGTCCAAGGCTCTATTTAATTTATCCTGCACCTTTGTAATTAATGTATACAAAAGAGGAGATGCAGTTCTTGCTACAAACAGCAATAATAGCAGCACTGTTTCTAAAAGTCAGAAGGAAAAATAATCCCATTATGAAAGAATGTTAAACAATGAAACATAAAAATTCTCATTTTAGAAGTATTCCTTTCAAAATGGCTGTTAGGG
This sequence comes from Peromyscus leucopus, assembly GCF_004664715.2. Taxonomy (NCBI): domain Eukaryota; kingdom Metazoa; phylum Chordata; class Mammalia; order Rodentia; family Cricetidae; genus Peromyscus; species Peromyscus leucopus. The sequence goes on from NC_051084.1 coordinate 56,988,734, forward strand.
CTGAGGAGACAGCCCTGAGTAAAGCACTTCCTGTGCAAGCCTGGGTACCTGAGGTGAAAGCCCAGAACCCACAGGAACGTTCTATGAAGTAGTATGGGCATCTGTAATATTGGTGCCAGTCTATGAGGAGATGGCAGCAGAGGCAGGGGAATCTGAGGAAGCTGGACATCTGCCGCAGTGGACAAGGGAGAAACCGGGACTATTATAAGGTGGGCGGTGAAAATCATAACACAGGTTGACCTCTGACCTTCACACCCACAAACATACACATATATGTCTACCTGCTGTGTACATGTGGATGGGAGAAGGTGTCTCTGCAAACACCAGAGCTAAGCAGAGTGTTGATCTGTGTGTGGCGAAAAGGAAATCTGGTTCAGTATGATGCAGTAGCCAGCGTTGGTTCAAACATCTATTCTGACACCAGCCGTTCATTTTAGGCATACTTAAGCACAGCACAACTGAAAAAAGAAAATGTTTCCTGATATTTGACTAAATCCAATGTGTACAACAAAGCTTAAGAATGCTTACATCAACCCTTTGCTAAGTACATATGTAATCTTACATAAAGATGTGTTCTATAGACCGAGAAACAATGTTCAAGATAAGGGTTTAGGGGAAATGACCAAGATAAACATAAGAGTCTGTGGGAGCCAGGTGTGGCCTGGTCCTACAGGTAACACACAGGTCACCTAGGCTATTATACAGTACATGTGACCTCTCCATAAGGATAGATTCTATTGATAGAGAAATAATACACAGGTTAAAGGTCTAGGGAGGTAGAATCTTGGATAAACACAAAAGTCTGAGAGAGTCAGGTGTGCTCTGGCCCTGCATATAACATAGACTGTCAGACTTTCAACTACATCTATTCCCATTCTTCTGGGGGGGGGGGTTATACATCTCTGCTGTTGTAGAGACAACCCTGTGTATTTAACAATCCTGGTTTTCCTAGTGCTTATCTTTGAACACAAGGATCTTGTGCTCCCTACATGCACAACATATGCATCATATACATAAAATAATAAAGAAGAATAAAAACATCTTTTTTATTTAAAGATTTTTTCATTTTACATACCAACCATATTTCCCCTTCCTTCCCCTTCTCTTGCTCCTCCTCCACCTCCCCGCATTCCACTCCCATCTTCTCCTCGCTTGGGAAGTCAACACAGGCCCTATGGTGGGATGGATACCTTGCACAGCCTTGATGTGTGGGAGGGAGGGGCTTGGTCCTGAAAACATCTATTAATGAAAATATTTTACTCTCAGAATGAAAATATCAGAGTTATAAGATATTGTCATTTTATATTGCATCAAAACAGCTACAATGTTTCATTTGTGAGTTTAGAATCTTACTCAGAACCATAACATTTTTCCATGAAATTTCATGTAATTCCACAAAAACATGTTTAGACTTTTCAATGTAGTGTGTTATCATAATTTCTAAACCAATAGAACAAAGAAACATTGAGACCTAAGGCCAAAATTATATAACCAGCATTTTTGTTTCATTTGCCAAAATTTTCCTCATCTTGAAAGCTAAATGTTTTCTGATGACAGAAAACATTTAGCTTAAGATTTAAGCATAAGAAAACTTAAGGACCATTGCTTGTTTGCAAATAGCAGGCTTCTCGAGATTGTATTGGTATTCTGTAAATTTTCCATTTCTTTTTGAACATTGACAGTTCAAAGATATCATTGACTTTTGATGTATCTTCCCTGTTAACGAAAAGGCCCTGTCTGAAGTTTGTGCCAGGAGAGAAGGAGAGGCACAGATTTCTCTGCCAGCTTTATTGCTGAAAACTAGATAAGTTAAGTGCTAAGGCTTACAGCATGACTGAACTGTTAGAGTTGTTTGTCAGGGTTTTGCAAAAGCATAACATTTGCTTTGATCTTCAGGTGAGAAATAGTCTTGAATCATGCAAAAGGGCTGCAAGAAAAATTCAACGTCCTTGAACTAAATTGTCACCAGTGGAAATGAAGCATAATTTTTAATATCTTTAAAGATGCTCTGTAGGAAATTTACAAGGGAGGCCAAGGAATAGTCTCTTTTAACTTACATACTTTAACTTACAATTTAAAGGTTCAGTGACAATATCCTCATCTATCTATAGTAGAGCAAAACCCAATGAGGGCTAGATGAGATACAGGTGTATTCGTGTTCAACACCTGAATTATTTAGAGTGAGCTTGTGAATAATCTTTAATTAGGGATCAGCTACAGAACACCAGAACATTAGCTCTTTGCTGAACGTTTCATTCTAATTCCTAAACAAAATATAGTTAGTCGTTTTAGAAATGCAAATAATACTGAAAATTTCACATGAAAATGTAAATCCTTCCATTCCCAAGCAACTATTTTAATACTAGCTGAATACCATCTATGCACCCCTCACCCCTACAATTCTACCCACCTCTTCAAAACCACAGCAAGATCTTTGCAGATGTGGACAGGCAGATTGATAGATACATGAAATACAGGGTTGATTTATTTTGAGGAAATCATAACATGCATGCTATTTTAGATAATACATGGACATTTCAATTTCACTTGAATTATTCGGTAGACAAAAAAAATGCTAAATTAAAGGAGAAAAGAGAGAAAAGGACAGGTTGGGGAAAAGGTAGCAGGTAATGGGTGGAGAGACAAGTTAACAGAGGGGTATAAAAGATGAGAACAGGGACGTGGTTACAAGCATATTTTATGAGAGTCAACTTTTCAGTTGGCTGTTGACTTCCATTTTAAACATAATAAGTATTTCTCTTCATGTGAACAGTACTGGGCATTATTTTTACATTGCTCAAATGTGTGCTCTTTGTGTTTTCTTTCATTTGTAGTTGTCTGTGGAACTGAATTCAGGATGCTTCACTGTTCTTCCACAGTGAACCCTGGGTTTCTGCATGTGTGTTTCACTTATATTTTAACTGGTTGTATTTCATAAGTAGTCAAACATTTCAATGATTTTCTCAAAAAGGCTCCTGGATGTTGTATTAGATCTCTTTATTTGTTGTTGAGAATATCTATCTAGAATGGTTTTGGAATTTTCCATTCATTCTCCCATAGGTAGATACAATTTCAGTCTTTCCTCCTTTGAGTACTGGAAGGATATGATATTATTGTTTCACTTTGTGTTGCCAGGGATCTTGTGGGTACTGGTATTCTGTAGGTTGTATAGACTTACAGGAGCACTGATCATTAAATACCAGATTGCCTTGAAACATGGTATGTCTTTTGATGTTTAGATTCATTTCTTTATCTGGTACTACTGCAGGTTTAAAATACATTCCTGCCTTTTTGTGGAGTCTAATTTTTGAACAGGACTTATCTTTTTGCTATATTCTCTTTGTCTCATTTTCTTATCTGTTTGCTTATCTCGAATCCTTTTAATCCTTTTCATTAAAAAAATCATACTCAGTATATAAGCCCCAGCAACATACTTATTTACATGATAAGTGATATTAACCCCATCTCACTTATTTGATTTTCCATCAAATCAGTCTTGTTTCTAATAGCTCTAATTATGTATTGCTATATAAAAGAAGATTGGATTATCAATATTTGTTCATATGTCTTTAATTTTACAAAGTTTTTTCACTTTGTCTTTCAGTTTGTTTTTTATAATTCACATTATTAATACTTTATTTTATAGTGCTAATACTTGTGAGAAATTCTTTTGCTAAGCAATGCTTTATTTGTCTTCTGTTGGACCCTTGGCCTTTCGTTCTGTTTTCTGTCTGTCCTGTGAGGAGTTCTGTGGAATATTTCTGTCTGCTCTAGAGAAATCTTGGAGGCATGTTTGCTTTGTTCCTGTGTATCTCAGACTAGTTGTCTTCCAAAGTTGTGGTCTGACTGCGCCTTGTGTCTGTTTCAGTATTTCATTTTTGTTTTCAGCTGTGTTTCTTACTAGCTTTTTTTATTTGACTGTTATATTCATTGATCTTACATGTATACTGTTGAGAAAACCTTTTTACCATTTAAATTATTTCTGCTCATTTTATTTGTTGAACAGAATTCTGATACTATGGATTTTTTTTGACACATTAACCCCAGTGGTTTTGGGTTGATATTTCAGTTTCTGTATATAGATTTTAAAATGATTTCTCACAGATAACACTAAAATTTTTATGATTGTCAGGTTTCTGAGACAGTTATGCTGGATGATTTATGGAATTTAAAAAATCTTTTATTTTTAATATCTCTCTCATGATTAAGAATATTTATAATCCTAGCTCTCAAGAATCTGAGGCTGAAGGGTAATGGTTCAGTGACATCCCGGCCTATGGAAGGAGTCCCTCAGTCCAAAAGTAAAGTGTCCATCATTCATTATAGAAATACACTGTATTACATCAGGATGGTCTTTAGACTGTCTTTGAATTTTTCCTCCTGTCTTTTCATGGAAATGAAATACTTTGGAAAACTTTCAGCACAGTAAAAAGGTGTTGCCGAGAACTTGGTAATCTCACAGAGGCAGTTCTGTTTCTGTAATTGTCAGTTGTCAAAAAAAAAAAAAAAAAAAAAAAACACTAAGAATTTAATTTGCATTTACTCAAAAGAGCTGAGTTTTCGTCACTTTTATGATTACACACACCCTATCTATTGATGAATTATCAGTTTCAACATTGGCCATTCTAATTTATTCCTGTAGGTTTTTAAACCTATTGCACTTTAATACAATTGTTAATTTTCCACATCCAAAAAATGTTAACCACCTCTATCTCCTCTTAGACATTAACATTGGTACCTTATGTACCATGCATTACAAATGTATCTTAATTAGGAGTGCTCAGCTTTATCTCGTTATTTAGTGATGGCCTTGAACACCATGTAAGGATCATGTTTGTTATTTGTGTCTTCTACTCTTAATAAATATTGAAGGATTTTTTTAAGAGGTTGTGGGAAAGTATATAATAAATTTACCATTTGTTATATACATGAACAGAAATGGAACATTGTAATGGATATTTATTATAGTATTCAAATTTTATAAAATTTGAGGAAAATATTGATATTGTCAATACATACACAATAACATGTCTGCCATTCAAGAGTATAGACATAAATTTTAGTTTTCATCTAAAGTTTACAGAAGCCACACATGCTTTCCTTTTTTCAGAAGTAAATAAGTTTTGCCTTCATTAAACATTTTGATATAAAATTGTAAAATCTTTTTATGATGTAAGCAGCTAGAAGAAGCCTGTATGAACATCTCCCATTGTGTTTAAAGTTATTAACGTATTTTTCCCTTTAAAAGAAATCTATAGACTTCAGTGCTGCACACAGTATGAGCACAGGCTGTCACAATTGAAGTCATAATTTAGCTGGAAGTGAATTAACGCTGTCTGTGAATCATGCTAAGTTTGTTAGAATTTAGTCTGAAGTAAAAAATGTTGGCCCTAAGTATAGCATAATGAGTTACTTCTTCAGACTCTCTGGACCTTGTTACCTCTGTGATTGGAATGTTAAATAGTAAGCCATGTGCACTTCTCAGAAGCAAAACGTTTTTACTGACCAAACCTGATGTTTATCCTCATACATGAAACAATGTCTAGAATTAATTGCATGTATTCAGGACTCCCAAATTTTCCTCCAGGGAATCTTACTCATTAACGTTTATAATATACTTTTATCCACAGGCAAAGTTTTAATCTTTTATTTAGTCATGGTAGACCAAAGCAGAACAAAATATGTATAATAGTATCTGACAAAGAAAAACATTTTGGAGAAAAAGCAATTTACATATACCATAATTGAGTATTCATAACCTGCATTATTTCCAAAAAGATTTTAAAGCCTGATATTTAATAACCATGGGTTTGAAATAAATGAATGCTCTCACTCATTTTTTTGACAAATAATTTAAAATGTTTCCATTCTGTGCTGATTCTTATCTTCTTAAGTGAAACTGAAACATTTTTCATTAGTGGAAATAATATAAAATGTTATTAAACAGAATAACCGTGAGTAATGGAGAAATGGGCTAAAATCGTAAAAATATATTTTGATTCATTTTCTCTTTGTGTATGTGTGTGTGTGTGTGTGTGTGTGTGTGTGTGTGTGTGTGTGTTAGTGAGGGCGGGCTTTTTTATATTACAGGCTGATGTAGACCTTCTTATGTAGCTAAGGGTAAACTTGGCCTTCAGATCCTGTTTGTGCTTAAGTGCTGATATTGTAGATATGTGCCACCACACCCACCTTAGTCAATGTTGGGAACCAAACCCAGGGCTTCATGCTCATGGGGTATGCATTTTCCTAACTGAGCTACATCCAAGCCCAAAGCCGTAAATAATTTTTTATAAATATTTAGCTTTTAAGCAGTCACGAAGTCCACCCTTAGCCCATGTATTTTGTTGAGTAGTACAGTCAGTACCTGCTCAGCTGTTTGTTAGCTTGTGGTCTATTTCAGTCATGCTTAAAAGTTATGAGTAAATCTTGTAGAAAGCTAGCCTAAAATTATGCAATAATGATTGGAATCAAAGAGAATGGTCTTTATAATGATAATTTAAATTTCATTAAAGGTAAAGGCAGTAGCAATTATGAAAGCTATGATTTTATTCTAGTTCTCTACTATCAAGGAGACTGATATATCCAACCATGAATGTGTAAAGGAAGTTTTACTTTTTATACCCAATTTTGTGCAGAACTTTTCTTTTCTTTTTTTTTTTTTTTTAAGATTTATTTATTTATTATGTATACAGCATGTATGCCTGCAGGCCAGAAGAGGGCACCAGATCTCATTACAGATGATTGTAAGCCATCATGTGGGTGCTGGGAATTGAACTCAGGACCTCTGGAAGAGCAGCCAGTGCTCTTAGCCTCTGAGCCATCTCTCCAGCCCCATAACTTTTATTTTCTTAATTATGAGCCACCTATCATTTTTCTTATGTCAAGACTCATTCTAAAGTTTTGGCATCCTTTTGTTCAAGCCCTGTGTTCACAGCTTTGTTTCTTTGTGTTGGGAAGTCTTTGCAAATCTCAGGATAGTGTAACATGAATCTTAAAAGTTCTTATTAATAAAATCAAACCTGAGCCAAGTATTGAGGTGAGCACTGGAAGGTCAGAGAGACAGAACAAGTCACAGCCACCTCACCTCGCCGGATCCTCAGCTGATCCTGGACTGGAGGCCTCTGAGTCCTCATCCAGAATGGGTCTCAGCTGAACTGATACTTGAAAGCCTGAATGCTTAACCAGCCAAATGCTTCTAGTTTCTGGTCCTCACGCCTTATATACCTTTATGCTTTCTACCACCACTCCCTGGGATTAAAGGCTCACTTGCTGGGATTAAAGGCGTGTGTCACCATGCCTGGCTGTTTGCAATGTGGCCTTGAACTCACAGAGATCCAGAGGGATTTCTGCCTCTGGAGTGCTAGGATTAAAGGTGTGAGTGCCACCATTTTCTAGCCTCTGTATCTAGTGGCTCTTCTGTCTCTGACCCCAGATAAGTTTATTAGGGTGCACAATATTTTGGGGAACACAATACCACCACAGAACAGGGTTGATCATTTTCTGGAATTGTCTCCTCTATTTATTTTGCATCTTTTCAGGTTGAAGAAGTGAGCGTCTGGAGCAGATACTGATCATGTAAGGAACTTGCCTCACTTTATTAAGCAAAGAGATGGGCTATACAGAAAATGTTGCAGTGTTAATGCTTGACACTCTGCCAACTTTGAAATGTCAACTTTTATCCACTACTTGTCTCACTCTAAGCTCCATTGTCTCTGCCCTGAAGCTGGGTCTCTTTCGCTCGTAGTTCTCTGTGGAACTGGATTCAGGATGCTTCACTCTTCCTCCAGAGTGAACCCTGGGTTTCGAAGTCTTTGTTTCACTTATCTTTTAACTGGTTGTATTTCATAATTAGTCAAACATTTCAATGATTTTCTCCCTATGGTATTAGCTGTTTACCTTTGATGCCTCACTCCCTTTCAAAAACTTAAGAGCTCAGGGTCTTTCCCAACGTTCTCTTCATCTCTGTCTGGGCAAGGTATCAGTAGGCATCTGTGAGCTAGTTGTTCCTGCTCTTGCATGGCCTCACCCCAGAAACTCACCTCCTATACTTTCCCATTCAGCTTGTTGCCCATACTTATCTCTACCCAAGGAGTTAGATCCAGGAAGGACAGTGTTTGTAGAAAGGAAACCGATTCCAAGATTATTCAAACACAAAATGTTTTCTTCATGCCCAAAGTCTCCTTCCTCTTTCTCCTTTCCTCCTCCTCCTTCTCTATCTCCTTCTTGTTTTGATGTGGAATTCATTTACTACTTCCTTTGTGAATGTTAATTCACAATGTTTTTCTACTTTCTCTAAGAATATAAACTAAATTCCTTTCAGCATTCACAGAGGTGGTGATTGTACACCATGCTTCTGAAACAGTGAAAACATACATTTAAATACATGGAAATAACAAATATATCCTCAACATTCATAGTTTTCAAAAAATTCCATATCTAATCTCCACTGAGGTTGCTAGAATGAGTTATGTTAAGTGTAGAATTAGTTTCAAGCCTTTAAAGATAAAAAATGAAAGAAAGAAAACTATTGTGGCTATAAAAGGATCTTACATGAATATTAGTCGATAGATATATATTTATTGGATTATCCAGAGTACATTTTCTCACTTAATTACTGTGGTGGTTGGACTGAGAATAACTTCCATAGGCTTATATGATTGACTGCTTTGTCCCCAGTTAGTGGAACTATTTAGGAAAGATAAGGAGGTATGGCCTCGATGGAGGAAATGTGGCCTTTGTAGAGGAAGCATTTCTCTTTGGGTGTTGACTTTGAGGTTTCAAAAGCCCCTGTCATTCTCATATGGGGTTCTCTTTGCACTCCCCTCGCCACCTTAAGGATATAGAACAGACACAAGCTCTCAGTTACTGCCTCAGCACCATGCCTGTCTGGCTGCTGCCATGCTCTCTGGCATGACCACCATGGTCTCATCCTCTGAAACTGTAAGGCCCAATTAAACTGTTCTTCTAGGAGTTGCCTTTGTCATGTTGTCTCATCATGGCAGTCGAAAAGGAACTAAGACAATTATTATGTGGTGCTATACATACATATAGTTAACTCTATCTGTCTATCTATCTATCTATCTATCTATCTATCTATCTATCTATATCTATCATCTATATGTCTATGTATCTATCTATCTATCATCTACATTCTATAATCAATCTATCATCTATCTATCTATATCTATATATACATATAGTTAACTCTCTATGTAGATATGATTAATTATCATGTAAGTGATATCTTAGCAACTGCACGTTTACTACTCTTCTTTTTGTATTCTTCTAAGCTAACACAGTAGGAGTTCACATTTTCAGCTGAGGTCATAATGGCTAAGAAGAAGCCTCCATCAGACTTGATTAGAAGCAATGGGTTAGAAACAAGGTGTGCCATTTTCAGAGCACAACTTAAAAGAAAGCAGTGTGGAATTTCTAGCCCTTTCTTCAGCCCATGGCTAAGAACTCAGAGCACGCTGTGGTGTACCATTTGTGGTTGATGATCACATCCCAGGGATAGTGTAGCAAAGACAACAGTCATTGAAATGGGGACAAAATCAATAGCTTCTGTTTTCTTGTACTCACTGTTATTTTTGTTCTGTGCTATATGTCTGCTAAGTGACCATATTTAGTAAAAGCAAATATAGTTAATGGTGTGAAAATAGCATCCTCTGTTCTGTGTATTAGCAAGATCATTATTCATGGAAATCCAGCTGAAACTAGGGCCCTGAAAGATAATCATTATGGTTTTCAGAAAATGGGTGCTTGTTGTGAAAATAGTAATTTAAATGACATTATAAATAAATCAACACTACCTAATTACAGCTGGTCTTCTTACATTTGGAGTCTATTTGAATGAAGGGATGATAGACTGACCCTTTTACTCATCAGGATAAAGCTTGATCTCTTTATACTCCTCTACTTTCTAAGTATACATTCAAAAATAAAATTAAGTAATACTAAAAAGAGATAAATGGTTATTGACATATAGTATGATCTCAGTGTGTGAAAGAATTTTGAGTTGGTTATAGAGTTAAATGTAAGTGGTCACTTCTCTTTAAGTTTTTAATCACTATAACCCAATAAAAATAGTTCATAGAATATGCAGTTATCTATGACTTTGATTATTGAAAATCTAATTTAGTTAAATTTTAATTTAAAATTTCTTTTTCCCTTGTTTTCTGAGCACAAACCTGGCAATGGCTGAGGGATCTGGAAAAGGAAGGCTCTGCCTTTATTTCTTTTGCCATTCATACTTTTCTAGAAAGAGGATGGAATGTCTACTGTGTAGTTTGAAGGGTACTGCAAGATTTTTCTTCTATTCATTCTAACAGTAGAGGCACAAGATCATTCTGGTACATGATTCTCTAGTCATCTTTAATACTCAACACTGAAGGAATAATCCCACCTTCATGTTAAGATGTTGTCATCTGGTATGCAGCTCAAGTCTCCACCCTCAATTTTTGCATGATCATGGAGCCTCATTTATCTCCTAGACTTAAGGCTCAGTATATAAGTGACTAGTCCTGCTCCTCTCCCTCTGTCCTCCCTCCTTCTTCTTCCCAGTTATTCTTTTTACAGAGAAGCACCAGTTAATCAATAAATCACCTAAAAAGATATCCAACTAGACAAGAGAGTGAGAATCTCCCTGCTACTTTCCAGTGTGGCCAAGAGAGGTGATTGTCTGATACCACAAATTTTTCCATAATGCATTGTAATTGTATGGTACCTCTGTTTTCATCCATATTTTACTAGATGGGGATAAGAACAATTCTCTTATCTTTTGACTCTTGGAAAGCCATGGGAGATGAATCTGCTGCAATTGTATCTCATTTCATAAGAAGAATTACTTGAACATTCTCTGTGTCAGAGTTTGGCACAAATCCCAGTAAACATTCTGTTACCTTTAGTAAGGTATTCACAGTGGAAAATCAATCACATACTTTCTTACGCACAATATTTTCTTAAATCAAACAGAAACTTGATATAAGCAGTTATATGTTAGTTTTATAGCAGATATTAAAAGGATAGTTATTTATTTTCCCTTGTTCCTGAATTGAATATTTTTATTGAATCTAAAATGCTGCTATTTATAGGAAAGTGTAGTTTGGGGAATTGTCATAACCTTGATAACTATTATTATCTTTCTCTGAGATGTTTTGAATAAATATTATGATACATATTTGTACACTATTTCTGTGTAGGCATGTCAGATGTGTGGTGATATGCAGCTTATATTACAATAATGCAGACTCCTGGGAAAGGTTATGACCATAGAACATTCTATATTCTGAATACAGTTCTATAAACAAACTTCAGATAGTATTATCTGTTTCTGTGTGCACGTGTGTGTAACTGCTTGTGTTTTAACTTCACATAAGCATTCATCTCTAAAATTCTCTTTTACTTTTATTGATAGCATCTCAAAACAAAATAATCCTAATATACTGGATCCCAATAAACTAATCCATTTGACTTCAAAGATTGACCTTCTCCCATAGTCAGCTGGAAGCTAACGTACACGTGAAGAAAATAATCATGAGAGCTTGTGCATTTTAATTCTTGCACATTTATCTTTGAATTTCTGAATTCCATGCATCTTTCTTTTGTTAATTGTAGGATAATAACAAAAATTTCCCATTTCATAATCCTATAAGAAATGTAAATAATCTGTAGTTGAGACATATACCTTAATATTTATAATTTACTCATAATTAAAACTATAGTTAAGATTATTTAGTGATTTTCTAAAGTGGGAATTTTAAGGAATATCCATATTTTGCATATGAAAAATCATGCTTCAAATTTAGAGTGATAATTTTGTCTGTGGGCACTTATACTTGCTAGACTTGAAAATCTGGAATAAATCCCTGGTGCACGAGCAGGCTTTTTGGAGCCCACTATGTATGATGGGACATCACACATAGCCTTGAGGCAGGGGAAGGGATTTGGAGTTGCCTCTACTGAATGTACCTCCCCATGGGAGGCCTTACCTCATTGTAGGAGGGAATGGGGGATGGGTTGGGAAGGGGCGGCTGGAGGGGCAGAAAGAGGGAAGAGGGAGATTTTTGACTGGTATGTAAAATGAATAAAATTTTTTTTAAAAAAAAAATAAGGAAAATCTGGAACAAAAAAAGCAAAGAGTATTGAATAATAGTTTAAGCATTTAGAAAGTGAAAGAAAAAGAAAAAGAAAAGAAAGGTGAGAAAGGTGACTTGCCTCTAAATGAGATTGGTATACCCAAATCAATTTGATGATGTGGTTCATAAATCTAACCAAGTGCAGACTGCAGCATTATAAAGACAGAGAAAATAAGGAGGAGTTTCATTTATTTAATAGATGTAGATGCATTCCTATATACAAAAAAGCACAAACTGTTATTTAATTTCTTATTTTTATGTAAGGGATGCATATAAACATTGCTTCAAATAGAATGGCAAATGATTTTTCTGTGAAAAAGAATTCGTCCTCCTTCATATGTTTATCTACATAATTTTCAATGAGTTTCCTGTGAGAGATGTCCATGGCGTCATCTTCTTATTTTTCCCATTTGGAATGACATTAACATATTCTGCCACAAACTCATTATGCTATTGGAGCCATGGCTCTGGATGGAGCCTGAGAACCTGTCTGGTAACAGTTATCAACTTTGTAACCTCTAAAAATATTTGAGTGTTTGACCCTTGATTTAGTCCGTCTTTTACAACTGAAAAAAAACCAAGTGGAGTGACACACACCTGGAATCCCAGCACTAAGGAGGATCAGAAGTTCAGTGTCATCTTTGGCTACCTATCTGGTCCTAGGCCAGCCTGGTCTACATGAGACTCTGTGTCAGAAAGTGGAAAAGTTTGGACTGCTCTTTCTGGTCATCTTCCAGGTGCTCCTGCTTCATGTGGCCAGCATTCTTAAAGAACACGATTTTCAGAAATCAGTATCAGTTTATCTTGACAGAACACAGAAAGAATCTTCATTGTTTAAAATGTACACTAGGAAAGCCTGTTGCTTGAAAGGATAAAACCATCACATGACCCCCAAGGACAACACATCTTCACACTTAAAGCAGATAGGGCCTCAACTTTGATTTAGTCCCCCGGGAGTACATGTTTTAAAGTTACTCTTCAGATGACTCTCCCTTTGACCTTCTGGAGAATTTAAACTATTGTTCAAGAACCAACCACTCCTTAGTTTCCTCGAGACCAGCTACCACATGTCACAGGGACTCCTAGAGATAACATTTTGATGACAAACCCGGGTGCCAGTTTCTGACTCTAGGATCACCAACTGAGCAGCTGACATATTAGGAAGAGGGAACGAATTTGAACTTGACTCTACCAATGCCTCAGTTTCAGCAGGAAATAGCAGAATCAAGGTAGGTAGGCGCGCACAAAAGCACCTTGGGCACAACCTGCAGCTTGGGCACAACCTGCAGCTAGCATCTATTCTGTGAAGTTTCGTTCCTTTTTTTAAAATATAAGGAAAAAAACCCATAAAAACAAAAAAAAAAATAGACAAAAACTGAAATGAATCAAAATCACCATGGTAGATATTACTGTGCCTCATGTATCTCATACTTTCCTGAACTGTTAACTTCTTACCTTATAGCAGCCCCAAGATAAATGCAAGACTATAATAAAACTTCATAAAGCTCTGCCTTTTATACTATACTGTACCTTCATTGTTTGTTGTTGTTGAACCTAAACTTCACCTCCTCTAAGTTTGGAATCCCCCTCTACTTTAAGCTCAGAGAACTACTCTCTCCTCTAAAGTCTGAAAAATAAGATATTTCCTTTTGATTTGTGTGTTTCTGTTGGATTCCAGCTTTTTACCACTGTGGGTGGTCAGCATTATTAAAGGACCCAATTACCTGAAAGAAAAAAAAAAAGAACAGTGTAATTGTTAGGAATAATTTACTCCCTTAAAAAAAAAACCAAAAAAAAAAAAAAGTTTAGGCTATTAAAATTAGTTTTGATTTAAATCTTCATTGCTCCATTAAAAGAATAAAATATTTCTTTATTCCACTTCGATTTGAATAATATGTAATTAGTATTAACATTTTGGAAATCAGGAAAAAAATCACTCTCTGAGGAAAAGGTGAGGGCGTGAGATGTGTTCAACTCTGTTCAACATATTCTTTAACTTGGTCAGGTGCATTTAATGGACTCTTAGAATTATACTCTCTACAATCAAGAAAGGTTCTTTTGGGTGAGGAGGTTATAAATAATTTCACACTAAAAGAAAAAACAACTCCATGTAATTTTCAAAAAGCATTTATAGCATTAAAAAATAAGCATTTTTCTTGTTGCTAAGCTTGTTGTTATAGAGTTGAACATTTGTATTCCCAAATGTCCCTATCCCACGTACTAATTTAGGGTTGACATGACTGCCTGAACACCAGCTAGAATACTTTCTTTTCAAAGACATGCTTCCTATTTTACATAAATGGATAGAATAATAGAATACTTGTTCATACATGAGTCAGTTATCTGGCAAAAGAAACATAAAAGTTCTTCGTGTACAGGGGAAATTGTGTTCAACAGATATATATTTGAAATACATTCAATTATAAATTTATGGAACTCCATTTCCTTTCAGTAAATAAAATATATTTACAATCTTAAAAATGTATCCTTTTGTGGATAAATTATATAAGTTATGCAATCTTATTGTAGCTTTTATATTCAGAAAGCATGCAAATTTCCATGGGTTCAAGACTTTGTTTGATACTCAGAGAGCAGGTAGAAGGCATACCATAGTTCTGTTATGGAAACAATAAGACATTTTTAATTCTTGTCAGTTTCCATGGAGTGCAATATTATCTTTGAATACAAATTCTTAATAGCTGGCATTTACTAACATGATAAACATGATGTAATGAATTAGTCACCTGTTTTTATGTTCTGTAAAGATTTTACTAAAAGCTATTGCTTTATAAAATGTGAACAGAAGAGTTGTTAAGAAGGTATTACTACTTGAAGAGAATAAATTGCTACGATAATTACCTTCAAAGAAGGTAAGAAGAAAAAGGTAAAATATAGTGTACAGTTTATTCAATTGAAAGTGTGTGAGCCATTTGTTAATGTTCATCTTTCTTTAGTGATCTTAAGTAATAGAATTATTCTACTTTCTGATTAGGAGTTGCCAAAAATAGGGCCTTCACAAATGAGCTCTTTATTGATCTTGTGATTTATGCGATCTAATCTTGTGGATTAAGTATATATTTCTTGGAATAACATACCCAAACTTTAGTAATAAATGATTTTATGATGCTTGTGTTTATGTTTTTGTTAAGTGTCTTTAAATAGGATTTGGAACGGACATCTAGTACTTACCTTCTCCATTGATTCTATTGGCCTGTATGATAGCACAGTTAGAGAAATTCTAGAGTCTCATTTAGAATTTTTATGTATTTTATTCTTCCCTGATCAAGAGACATTTTTAGAACCCCTTTAAAAAGAATTATAGATCAAGACTATGAGAAAGAAGACACATTTTAATACTTGTATGTTAGACTTACAAAACACTAAGTTACTGTAGACTAATCATTCTCACTGTAGACTAATCTTTCTCTATTCCAAGCTGGAATTATTGAAAAGTGAAAGAACCAAAGTGGAAACTTATGAATTAACTTATGAATTTTAAATTTGCTAAAAGTGTTACAAGTCCTTCATGATACTTTAAAATACCTGATATTGATAGATAATAGAATTAATGTTCCCCCATTTGGTTTATCAGTAAAGGACCTAGATAAAGACTAATTCCTAAACAGCAGATGAATGTATTCTGGTTTTAGGTTTGGCTAGTTTTGTGAGACTGTAGCTTGGATTTCAGCCATATTTCATGTATTTTTCTCTCTGAAAGCTAATGAAAATCCCCTGAATGTAATGCCATTAATCCCTGGAGAAGAAGGAAGTAAGGCAGCATTTTGTGTAACAGATGTGATTTCTATATGTGCCAGAGATAAAATAGGAGTCAGTGCATTAGGCATGGGATTAAAATAAGGAACACTGAACCCTGCGACTAAAGATTGTGTTTGTTCTAAAGGTATCTGAATGATTAACCAATGCCTGCCTGCCTTCCTCCCATCTATCTCCCCTTTATCCCTCCCTCTCTCCTGACCTCTGTCCCTCCCTTTTCCCCTCCCTTTTGTGTGTTTATATGTATCTATGTGTGTACTTGTTAATGGGGATTCATAACTACATCATCATAAATGTCGGGCACCTCACTCCTCAGTAGCCATCTGCCAGTTTTTAAAGACAGGGTCTCTTGTTGGTATGGTGATTATCCTTTAGGCTGGAGTTCTGGCCTAAAGTGAGGCCCAGACAGTCACCTGTTTCTGCCTCTCTAATACTGGGCTTAAAAGTATTATGTTGCCAAAATTTCTTTCTTTTTTTGTGTGGGTTCCAGGGATTAAATTCACATCCTTTACTTTATATAGCAAGTGCTTTAGTGACTCCCAAGCCCCTCATCACTCTTAATAATATTTAAGTAATAGCACTAGGACCCACTGTCAGGGCTTGACTAGCTGATAGTGAAAAAACAAATAGAATGTATGACACATACGTTTTCCATCACAGACACAATATTAACAAAGTATTGGCTTATGGGGAGGGAATGAGAGGAAAAATAAAATAATGATAACTTCATTATACTAGGAATTGGCATTAAATATTCAAAATGCTTTTATTACGTTTCCCTAAAGGTAATTTAATGTGTTTGAACTAGAGTTTTATTTTATTAACATATTAGCATATATTATTTTTTTATTCTAAATTAGTTAATATAACTCAGAATACCCTAAATATTAAATGAAAACTCTAAAATTATATTGGATATTAAATAATAGAAATATAATTGTTGAGTACTGAAGATGCCTGAGTAGTTTTTACATACATCTCAATTTTCCTTACTGCAGAAATTTGACATTCAAGAATGTTACCCATGTACATTTCTTATGGGACACTATTTATAGTGTTGGACTTTCTTCCATGAAAAAGGTTTCCTATAATAAATGCTATTATTTAAAATGTATTCTTGCTGGGCAGAAAAAAATATAATTTCATATAAATATTAGTACTCTGTTTTTCTAAAAATGTGACCTTCTGGGAATAACACGTATGCACTCATGATTTATTATTACATTTCCAGGTAACACTTCATTTCAAGGCTTGACTTTCATAAGTATAAATTTTTCATAACTACACATTAGGGATTATGAATAATGAACTTCTGACTATTAAACATGCATTTAAATATCCCTGTCTTTAAGAGTATGTAGTTTGTGTAAAACCCAGGCCTCTAAGTTAATTATACATACAAATTCAGTCAACTTCAAATTAGTTTATTATAATGAATCACAATATATAGGCTCACATTTTGGCAAATTTGAACATGCTATTTATATAGATTCATCAAGGCTAGAGAGAGATGGTTCAGCAGGTAAATTCACTTGTCATTCACTGGAGACTTGAGTTCTGTCCCCAGAATTCATGTAAGGTAGAACCCAGTCCAGACAGTTTTCCTTTGACCTCCACACACTCACTGTGACACATGAGTTCACACACACACACACACACACACACACGATGAAAAATAAATAAAAATTTTAATTTTATACCTTGGGAAATAACCGCATAATTTTAGGAAGACTAAAGCTACATTAATTGTCTATATGCCTATATAACTATGTCTAGTCAAATTCCATACATGAAATTTTGATGTGCAGTATAAATGTTAGTTCCTTCTGTTGAAATTGCTAGTTTGTCTAATGATGCTGTCCAGAAATATGTGGATATTTTCACATAAATTTTCAATCATGATATACTGGACAATTATTTTCTAGAAGAGTGTGAGTAGAGCTCACTGCATATGGAGCAAAGTGCTCTGGTGACCAACATGATACCGTGGACAGCAAAAGTAATATTTCAAGTTGGGGAGTATTTGATCAAAATGCGTTGGGTGCATGGACGAAATTCTATAACCATACAAAAATAGCCGAGCTTGTGTGCATGTCTGCTGTTGCACATGAAAACATTAATGTAAATGCTCCAAATTGGGATAGTGGGCATCTCTTGTTCTCTGAGAGTCTTGAGGACTGCCTGCCTCGCTCTCTGTTTTCCTAAGACTGTGTAGTTTTGTCTCCACCTTTTATCAATAAATGCCTACATCATCTGATGCATTTGATAGGGCTAAGCGGGTCAAGCAAATCTTTATTCCACATAGTACAAGTGGTTTTTCCTAGTTAAAGATGTGGCACTAAGAACACATGTACCAGCAAATACCAGTGAGCAGTAATACTGAATTTAGCATATGGGGCACAGGGCTGAGGATGGAACCCAGGGCCTTGCACATGGCTGGCATGCTCTACTGTTCAACCTCGAAATAGCCTAGATGTATTTACTTGACAGTCTCTTTGGCAGGATTCAGATACTTCACTTCTGTTGTGTTTTGCTCACACAATATTCAATGAGTGTGGTCGTATTATTATTATTCAAGTTTACAATAAAACAGTAATTTCTTACTCAGTAGAATGGTGA
Organism: Peromyscus leucopus; assembly: GCF_004664715.2. Classification (NCBI taxonomy): domain Eukaryota; kingdom Metazoa; phylum Chordata; class Mammalia; order Rodentia; family Cricetidae; genus Peromyscus; species Peromyscus leucopus. Next base: position 57,007,264 of record NC_051084.1, read on the forward strand.
GATCCGTTTCTAGGTTTTCTGTGTAAAATATTCTTGTATTTTTTTTATTTTAAACATGTTAGAAAAAAGATAAAGAAAAAAATGGCAATCATCCCGCCCTTTTAAGTAAATCATTTTGCTGTTAAAAAGTCAACATTTTCTGGGCCTTGTGAGAAAGCTCAGCAGTTAAACTTGCTTTCTAGTCTTGTGAAGGGTCAAAGTACAGTTTCCAACACTTACTTCACTTCTCACAGGCCCACAGCTACCTGTTCCAGCAAGGGCTGATGCCCTCTACTGGCCTGCACATGTACTCACATACATATGTCATAATCCACTGCATATACATGCATGTGTACATATACATGTGCATGAATGTATGTGTGTACACATGCACACACACATGTGTAAAAAAATAAAGAAAAAAGTGAATTTTCCTGAAAATATTTGACAGAAGGTTTAATTTTCTAAGGACTCAATGGAGCATATATTAATGTGCACTGTATTTGCCAAGTGAAATCACAAATGTTGTTACTATCTAAACATATAGCAATATGAAATTGTTAGTGTTTTCTATTGTATTCCATGCTAAAATGTTAAAACTATGACGATGTTTGGTAGAAGTTATTTTTGGAAAACTAACTTACTATATTTCATGGCTATTTCTATGAATGTGTGACTTAAGGAACTACCTGATCTTAATTTTATTATAAATCACTTATGCACTCAGTAAATATCTCTTGAGAATGCCACACTGGAACTGAGTGTCAGAGTGAAGAGATGTACATGGCTACTGCTCTCAAGGAGATTATTACAACACTTATATTACCAAGTAAAACCATGTCATCAGAAATGTGCTCTAGTGCTCTGGGAAGGACACCTCTATTATATGGCCTTGATGGAATATGCAGTCTTCTTTGGGATATCAAAAGTGAACTGTATCAGTTCACTGAGGTGGCTGAGGTTGATTAATAGAATCATTTTAACCACAGTCTTATGTCAGGGACATAGAAAGAAAAGTATTATTATGCTCCTTTCTAGCAGGTGACAATAGGCAATACATTTATAAAAAGTTAGTTGGAATTGAAATGATTACTGGAAGGTAGATATACAATCAAAGCAATGAGATTATCAGACATTATCAATGGGCAATTTTTCCAAACTTGTTAGCTCAGATCAATGCCTGAAATATATATTTTTTTCTTGACCAATGTGCTTTTCTTTTCTAGATATTATTGGTGGCAAGTGTTGATAAATCATTGAAGGTTTTTTTTTTTTTTTTAAATTAGTTTGAGTAAAGATCTCATGTAGCCAGAGTTCTCTTCAAAGTCTGAGTTACTAAAATTGGCCTTGAAACTTCAGTTCCCTGGCCACACCCTCTCAAGTGCATTGTTTTTTATTAGTTACCAAGCATCACTGAAAATACTAAGTGGGGTCTAGAAAGATGGCTCAGTAGTAGGGCTTGGGTTCCCAGCACTCATCTGGCAGTTCACAACTGTAAATAACTTCAGTTCTACAGCATCTGCTGTCTCTTTTGGTTTCCATAGTAACCAGACACCCACCTAATGGACAGACATACATTCAGGCAAAATACATGCATAAAATAAAAATAAGTAAATCTTTGAAGCATTAATTAATCTATGAATTACATTTGTGCATTGCCATTCTCTGGAAACACCAGACTTAGGATTCCATAAAATTTTTATGAATTTTGATTTATATAGGTTTTAACTGGTTTACATGTATAACCTTTTCCTAACCTTGTAGCAAAATTAAAAATATTATTTTGTATAGAACATAATAAACTGACAAAAATGGGACTCATGCAATTATATTAACAAGTTATTAAACACTTTTAACATATTTATTATTGTAAGATGCCATAAATTTTTTTTTAATTATATTACTTATTTTATTTTGCATTTGATACTTCTATTTCTTTGGCTAAAGTAGTAGATAAAATACTTATTAATTACTTAACTGGTTATACCTCTGTTTTCATCCAGTATATATCCTGGTATGAATTTATGTATGGATTAATTAGATTAATATTTGGCTATAATATGATAATTCACTTTTGTTAATAGAAGTCTTTATACTTTAAAAAAAGACATTGCTAGGCTGTTCTCAACTTTACCTTTAGGTGGCAGCATTTGAGAAGAGTTCTAAAAGTTGCCACCATTTAGAAAAAGATGTTGAAAATAATACCTGTTTTTGAAAGAAAGAATTTAAATGTATGGTGTTTATATTTATATAGCCCTTGCACTGTCTCCTCCATCCCTATCTTAGGATCATGATTTGAACACTGTAAAATATCTGCGTATTCACACAGGCTACTCCTTTCCCATCAAAATCCATATTTTTTAAATGCCATTTTCAGGATTCCGGGTATTTGCAAATGGATATGTTCCCAGCTTCTCCCAGATATAATATATTTGAAGTGGTTATACATATCTGAAAATTCCTTCTGAAGTATTGAAGATAAAAAAGGTTTTGTGAATTTTGCTTTAAAAGTACTTTATATTTATGTTTGTGAGAGATGAGAAGGGAAGTACAGTTCAAAATGAATTTATAGCAATCCTGTTGGTTAATAAACCGTCTTAGTTGCTAAATAGGCTAATCATCACTGAGAAGCAATTTTGTAGAAAAGTATGTTATTACTCTGTTTGTCTGATCTTTAACTCAAGCATTGTCTTATCCTTCAAATATTAGGGTGATCCAGTTTTATTTTAGTAGCCAAGTTCCTAACCAGAATCAGGCTATATGTGAAACACTTTAATTAGAAATATTGGCCTCACCACAAACCATTACCTTTCATGGGATCTGAGTGTTTAACTTTTAAGTAGGGTTATGTTAGTTTTTCCATGACTCTGATTCATATTGCTATATGATTAATTTTTATCAGATTAAACTCTAAATTACTTTATTTCTCTCAATTTTATTTTAGTATAGTCAAGTAAATCTTGTGGAATAACTTTTAAAAATATAAAAGAGTGTTTCCTCTTTTTATTGACTTTTATTCTTATGCATTTGTAGAAAATGTTCTAACATTTTTATCCCTATTTAAGATAAGAGGATTTTAAGTTCATAATTAATTATGTAAGACATACATACAATATCAAGTAACCTAATTAAAGCTAATTTTAGATGTAGGTGAGCAGAAGACTAATGAACATATTTATTTTGTACCTGTAAAACATTAGTTTTATTGAAAATGGGGCCTTTATAATGGCTTTTAATGGATTGTTGGAAATTTTGTTTAAAAAAATCTCATTGTGTAATAATTATTTAAAGTTTTGAGAATTTTATACATTAGTGCTTCATAATTCAGATGCTTGTGTCTATGATGATTTCATTAAAGAATTGGAAAGTATCTGAAGATCTTAATGGACAGACAAGGTAGGCCATCGATTTATGTAGTTAAGGTGTCTGCAGTCCCCATGAAGGAATACTATGGAGGTTGTGTCCTTTGCAACCAATTAAGTTTTTGTCAGATTCTCTTATTTCTATGAGTTGCTAAAAAAAAATGGCTCCTGCAAGGCAAAGGATTAACCAACATTTGCTGAAAAGTTCAGGGACTAAAGACTTGGTAAAATCAGATGCTAAATTGATGTCAGAATCTCACCCCAAGTCTCCCTTCTACATTCTAGTGTCTTTCTGTTGCTTTTATTCTCATTAAATCTGGAAGCTGGAGAGAAGATTCAGCAATTAAGAGCACTTGCTGATCTCGGAGAGGCGCTGAATTGAGTTCTCAGCACCCATCTTGGGTTGGTCACATCACACTGCTTATAACTCCAGTTCAGGGGACCTGATACCCTATTCAGGTCTTCATAAATACCTGCACTCATGCACAGATACCCACACAAACAGATAAAAATAAAAGAAAACACATTAAACTTTTTTCAACATGTAAGAAAGCTTCCTGCTAACCCTAAACAATATCTTTCTAGTGTCTCAGAGAAATTTCTAGGGAGAACATTCATTGCAGCACCCAAGTAACAGTGTCATCCTGAACCTTATTATCATGCTGAAGTGACTCTCATCTATGGCTGGACAGAACAATTGTTTGCTTCTATGGAAGGCCCAACTAGAGATCTGAATTATGTTTAGCCTAATCCCGACAACAGGAACTAAGCAGGAATAGATGTGGTTTTAAAAAGAAACCTAATGTCTTTTTTTACAAAAACCCAAGTGCATAGAAATTCCAAAGAGACAACACTAAGAAATATTCATGAAGTATGTTAAATATGCTGATAATTAAATTATACTGAGGGAGAAAATTAGAAATAAGATGCATGAATTAATTGTTTATGAACTCATAATCCATTGGTAATGAAATCAAATATTAAACATATTATATATATAATGCACATTTCTATGTACCTAAAACTTAGCTGAATTTATTTCCCTTCTGCATTTAAAATAGTTTGATGGTCATGGCTTTGCACCCATCAACTTTACATTAGCATAATGCAATACTGGCAGAAATCTTGTGTAATATTTTAAAATATTTATCACCTACAATTTCTGTGCAAATATAATGTTATAAAGGGGAAGTTATGGCATAAGGGAATAATCTCCAAATTGAGATATTTTAAGGTAATGCAGTCATAGAATGTTCAATTTCTCTCTGTATTTACTTTAACTATAATTGCCATGGAGCTGCAGAATTTGCTATAAAACCTAACTACGAAATGCAATTTCCCGTTTAGTAAAACAGGAATAGAATATACTGCCTTTTATAAAAATTTAAAAGTTCCTAGCTATGCACAGTCACAGAAAAAATTCTTAAAAATTCAATATCATATACATTAAACAGATTTAAATTAAGATTCAGTATGTTCTTTAAAACATAAACCAATAATGACTTTGAAGTGAGTATAAGTTAGGCTATATAGATTCTAAACTCTTATTTAGAAAAAAATCCTAGGATTAAATGGCAATAATTGATACAGAAGGAGTGTGGAAAGAGGACAAAACAATACGTCAAAATGATATGTGACTGTCCTCTTTTCTAAGTGATTTAGTCCTGCTTCCTTGTTTTCATGAGACGTCTATTTCCATGAATCTGCTGTACTTTTATTAAACTTTTTATTGAAAACATATTTCATACAATATGTTTTGATCATGTTTCCCCACCCCCCTACTCCTCTCAGGTTCCTCCCCACCTCCCTACCAATTCAAGATTATGTCTTTTTCTCTCTCTCTTAAAAACAACCACAAAAATGTCAAAAACAGAAAGAAGAAACACACCAACACACAAATCCCACAAAAAATGAAAACCAAAATAAACAAGCAAAAAGAAAAAAAGACCTATAAAACAAAACAACAAAATGCCCAAACAGAGAAAAAAAATCAACCAAAAGTCTACCAAAATATCAAGTTCATTCTGTGTTGTGCAACTTCTGGGCATGGCGCCTACCCTTAGGTGTGGCTAGTTAACCACTGTGGATTCCACTGTAGAAACCTGACTTTTCTTTTGCCAGTGGTTATGGATTGTAGATAACTTCTATGAGGTACTGGAAAGTACTGGCAGAATAAGACAAAGAATTGAGTTCTGAATTCAAACAGTCTACATTTTAACTCATGCATGGTCCCAGTCATTTGACAGAGTCCATTGAGCTGTGTGTTCAAAACCACTATGGACAAATGAACCAAGGCTGCTCTTGAGGCTTTCCACTCCGTGGGGCGGGGGGGGGGGGCACTTCTACCTGGTGCAGTCAGACTCATCGTGCATCAATAGGTCGAAGTGAAATGAAAACCAATTTACATTAACTAGAATTGTATCTGCTGTGAAGCTTTGATAATGGAGGCTGGGGGTTACATAAGGTATAACTACAGGGATCTAAATTCAAGCCCCTAGCACTCATGTGGAATGCTAGCCATTCCTGGCTGCTGGTGCCTGGAAACTCAACAGTGGAATACAGAGACTGGCAGAGCCCAGGAGCTCATTGGCCATCCTGCCTAGCCAAAGGGTACACTTCTGGTTCAGTGAGGGATCCTCCCCACCCCTCACCATCCCAGAAAGTGGTGGAGGAGAAAGCAGAACAAAAAATTAAAAACAATTGATAATTGTAGCTAGATATGGCCAGGTTGTTTGAAAATCATTCAAAAGGGAGCTATATCTGAATGTGGACGTTGGCATATTACCCTAAGGTTTGCTGTGCCCACTTCTTGACTTTTGACTGGAGATAGCAGAATCATTGCCTGGGGAAGAAGGAAGTACATCATAAAGAACTGTCTGATGTGTTTAATGCAGTGTCCATCCTTCTCCAGTGAGTCCTGCAGCAAAAGCAGACATGGTAATGACTTGTGCTGAAGCCTCCAATTCCTGAAATTAATATGTATTCTCTTTTTTAACAATGGCGACCACATGCCATTGTTATATATATATATATATATTGTTATATATATATATATATATATATATATATATATATATATATATATTGTTAGGCTATGAGAATTTGATTCATTAAGTTTAAAACACTGTCTTCTTCACTTACCCCTCCATGAATCCCTCCCTACCCCAACTTGTATCAACTTCATGTATCATTACTTCACGTTTGCTACAGCAACCACAGGTCTCCTAATACATAGTAGCATCCTGTAAATAAGTTCTGGGTGAAAGAACTTTGACACAGGGCTTCTTACTCTAAGAAGGAGACATGTTTAAAATCCTCCAGTAGTAACTTTGCAGCTAAATTAGATGAGGGAACGGTTGCAACTCCAGCACATCCAGGAAGGTAAAAGTCAAGAGTGCTATTGTCTCTAATGACAAAACAGTGCATTCAAGAATCCATTTTTACCTGTATTAGTTGACTAAAATTATAAGCAGTGCTTTGACATTTTATTCTTCCTCATAGAAATAGGTGTTTTATCTTTTAAAAAAGAAAACTATGAAATACAAGGCTTAAAATGTTCAGTGCCCTCTGTATTGATTAACTAATTTAATGAGACATTTAAAACGGGTGAGGAATATATTTCCTAGTATGTATTGGTCATTTATTGATTGAAGACTAAAGACAGACAATTATCATCAGGGACAAATCTTGAAGCAAAGCACCATTATGGTGCTATCTTGTATCTTGAAGATATTTGGGAAAAATAATTTTGAAGCTACCACTCATCAGTTTTTGAAGGTATATTTAAAGGTGTGTGATATAATTCTATATTTAGTATCAAGTAAATGAAGTGTCTTGTAAATGAAAAAAGTACTTCCCTTGCTTCTTTCCCATCTTTTGTCAGTGATGAAGGTGATCTTTCCAAAATGCCACCCTATTTAGGGAAGTGTTCTATTTTTCAACCTTCAATGTCTCTTCTCTCATCTTCATTATCTGCCCCTGTTCGTTGGACAGACTTCGGAGCATGTGCTTTATTATTTATCCTGTCTAATTTCTACAGTGTTTTTTCAGATCTCTTCCCACCCACTCCCATATCTTGATACTTTGAGCTTCTTTCAATTCTTCTAATAAACAACATGTTTCATTTTTATCTTGTATTCTACTGTAAACATTTCTGGATTATTGTGTACATCAAGTCTATCTTTGCCATTATGTCTCCCTTCAGAAAGGCTTTTCTTACTGTCCTGATGACACACTTCTCAATCTATATCCCACAGCATCCACTAGTACATTCCACTGAAACTGTGCTAATACTTCATGTCAAACATGGCTCCTTTAAAGACAAGCCCTTTGTGTTTTCCCTGACTACCATAATGTTGGTACAAGGTGGATAAATGTTGAATAGGTGAACTCTGTTCAGTTAATCAGATATTTCCTGAGTGAGTCAGATCTAAGCAAATGGAGATGGGGACTCCATCTCAGAAATGAGAGATCATGAAGTCTCAGAGATTAGTATTTGTTGCGGTGCACTTCGGTTCTGTTTGGGGAGATACTTGACTTCAAAAGTGAGCCTTTAGTCATCTCTTTCTATGAATGAACAAAGCATGCTGTTTCCTTTATGATGGTATCTTGATTTAATGGAGTGCTATCACCATGCTCCTCTGTTCCATTATAAAGTCGGAAATATTTGATATATTTACACATTGCTGTCATTTCAGTTTTTGTTTTTAAGTTACATCTAGATTTTCTGTGCACAGGTCTGTGATCCTACAATCTAATTTTCATTGCTCTTGTGAAATATCCAAATCCCCTTTCATACACTGGTGTCCTCCCAGATATTGGTAATCTAGATCCATTAGCAATCTTTAATGTTCTTTTATAGTTCTTTGACTTTGATTTAGATATGTTACATTCCTATTCACCCCATAAATATTCTCTAACATTTTTCTTGACTTGGAACATAATATGGATCTTATTTCTATAGAAAATAATGGATAAGTAATTGCTCTATTACCTCCTGGAAAAAGACATTTGGATTATAGAGTCCCAGAATATTTCACAAAATAATCTTTTGAAGTAGTGATTCAATATTGGTAATATATGTAGTTTGCATACAAATAATAGCTATTAAACTATTGAGGATAACATTTAAGCCACGGGATACCAAGCTACTTGTTTCCTGTTGGCAGTTTTCCATGGAAATGTGGAATAATTCTCTGGATATGTAATCCTGTCTCATTTTATTAAACAGTGCAGTGAAATCATAGCATTTTGTTATCATTAGCTTTGTTATTAACTTGGAGATCTTAAAAGACTGGTGAACTTCCTTCACATTATGTCGCCTTACCGTGTTCTGTAAACATATCCTATATATTTCTCCCTTGAATTTGAACTTTGCTCTTTGAGTGGGCTATCCTCTTCCTCTTTAGTGGCTTCTGGACTCTTCTTTATCTTGTGGCAGGTAAGACCTCAGTTTTTGTGGTTAATGAAAATTATTTCTGGCTGAATCTTGGGCCCTGGGAGTGGTTGCTTCATCGTCGCTGTTCCTTTCTTTCTTCTTGGGAAATGGTCCTTGCTAAGTTTCTCTGGTTGGTAGTGAACTCATGAGGTCAACCACTCGTCCCACCTCAGTTTCTCAAGCAACAGAGGACAGGCGTGCATCACCATACACAGCTACTGATTTATTTTAAACAGGGTGTGCAACAACTAAAAAGACATTTGAAATAATCTCCTATTAAAGTGATTCTTAATATTTACTCTGGAGAAAGATGAAATAGGGTAGGATGCAGTTCTTTCATCCATCATTTCTGTTAGTGGATCTTTAAGTCTGAAATGAGAAACAGTCTCAGATCAGGAAGTGATTACGTTGAATGATTCATCTAAGAATTCTATGAAACTGCTCATATAGAAAGACACTGAAGAGGAATTAATTTCCTTAAGTATTTCATAATTGAACATGTTATAATGCTTATCTTTGCTGTTCTGTCTTTTGTGGAATGATTAAAAGAGTGAACAAGTCCCTTCTTAAAATGTTGAAATTAAAAATAAAAAGGTATCTAATCGTCATTGCTTTTGATATTCTTATCTACACTATATATAGTGAGAAACACTAGAGCAAGATGGCTTTAAAAGTAGATGCTGCTAATTTGTTACATTAAAATTCAATTAAGGTTGCTTGAATTCAAACAAGAATTTAAGCATGCTCCCTTTATTATTTTTCTGTCAACATGTATCTGTGTAATGATATATTATACATTAAACAGGATTAGAAGAGCATTTGCCTGGAACTTGAAATATGACACTTGGGTTTCTGTCTTGCCTCTTACTGTGTATAGGACCAAACTCCTCCCAACTTAAAATGAAGTCCTGCTTTGATTTCCACAATTTTCATGGGCCACCTAAGTCTAAAAAACATGATTTTATTTTTAGCAGCAATGTAATCTTAAATATAAGCTTGCAGATATTTAATGATACTAATCTAATATTTTGTGAATTCTCCCTTTATGTTAGACACACTGATAGTTTCTTTGCTCATAGACTCAGTGTCCAGGAAAAGAAAGACACTACTACATAACTACACAAATGAATAGGAACTGATAAGCACTTAAAGACAGCATAGAGGATATCTGGGAAAAAAATAATACAACGGTTTGAAACTGAGAGTCAGGACTCCCATGTTTCTTCTGAGAGGAAGAGCTTTACACTAAGACCTAAAGAGGAAGACCAACAAAGCCTTGGAGAAGTAAGAAAAACTTAATGTCACAGGCCAAGGAATGAGTTCACAGAGGAACCCTGAGACACATTCCTGGGCATCCAGGAGATGGTCTGGAATAAAGTTGCAGACGTTACTCTCAAATGAGATCAGAAAAATCCTAAGATCAATGTAGGAGCTTTTATCATAAATGCTAAGAAAATTTCTCAGAGCTGGGAGATGATAGGTAATGTTCCACAAAAACACGAAGTCCACACATTGGAGATGTGTTGTGGATTTGCTTTTTGATTAAGGCTGGGTCCTTAGGGAGATTATTATTAGACAAAATGTATGTGGGATTTGAAAATGTTCTTTTAAAGTATTCATATTTCCATACCCTAAGACAAAGATCACTGCTGTAAAAACCATCGCCTAATGTCAGAGTTGTAAGATGGGTAGAAAGAAATGACACAAACCTATGAAAAGATAATTCACCCTAAAAGATCAAATAACAGTGCAAGGCAATGCAGGGGAAGTGTACTAGCCAAGCCATGTATAATTGCCATAGGTAATTGCTTAACCATTGGGCAGACTGACTAGCAAGAAGCTTGTGGTGCTAAAAGAATTCTTGAGGGCCTTTTAAACAGGGACAGTTTTGATGTCCTGAAAGGATTTATGCAAGACCAAGTAATAGTGGAGGCTTATGGAAGGGGTGATTGGAGTTAGTTTAAGTGACTACAATTTGTTGTCAGGATTAGAGGATGTTATGATTACAAATGATATAGATTCCAGTCTTTAGATCTAGGGATTTTCTTTATTTTTTTAAATTGATACACACATATTTGTGATATATATACATTATATATATATAACATATATAAAATCTGTGATACAATGTGCTGTTTCAGTTTGTTTACTTTGATGAGTAATAACCTACCTGTGAAGTCCATTAAATTAAATTCTTAATACTTTTTCATTTTTATATTGTTGTTTATATTTTAGTGTAGACCTAAGTAAGTGTGTATCCAAGTATATATGGAGGCCAAAGTTTGGCATTATGTATCATCCTCTATTGTATTCTGTCTTGCTTTTTGAGATAGGGTGACCCTATAACGTGGTGATGGGCTATACTGGTAGGCTAGAGACCTAGGTCCACCAGTCTCATTCATAATAGTGCCTCTCTTCCTCAGAGGCACTATTATGCCCAGGGTTTACATCTGTATTGCTCACATTTAACAGCTTTAATAGCTGATCTGTGACCACATCATTTGTTTGATGTGGTAAAAATATTAAAAATCTCCCTTCTTGATTCTAAAACATGCAGCGCATTTCTATTTATTATATGCTAGGTGAAGTAAGCCAGCCCCAGCAAAACAAACACTGTGATCTCATTTACATGTGGGATCTGAAAATTTGACCTTAGAAGCACAGGGTAGAGTGGTTGTTGCCGGAATGTGGGGAGAGTTGGAATGGAGAAATGTTTTCAAAAGGTAGAGAGTTTCAGTATGACAGGCTTCGGATTTTATCATTTATTCCAAGTGTCACAGGGATACATTGTAGCCTTCAGAATAGACAAACGGTGGGATCAGATTGACAGAGCAAAGACAGTGTGAAAGCCTGGCCAAAGGTTAGAGAATAGAAACTGTCAAATATATAGTAGAAATCCTGGCCTCGGGCCAAGAAAGCATAGGACAATGGATATGAGAATGCAAAGGAAAGAAGATGTAGAGGCACCAAATAAATGGGAAACAAAACAACAGCAGAAAAAGATGGGATTAGAAAATTATTGGCGTGTAAATACATGAGGAAAAAAATGAGGTGTTCTACATTAGCAGAAGTTTGCAACTCATAAATTTAGGAAAGGGTTTTGTGACTATATAATGAGTTGGAATGTTTGATGAACTGTGACTCAGAAAATCAATAATAACACTTCCCAATAAAATGCATAGCTGGCCTGCTAACTATAAGCATTGCCTGTCCTGAGGCTGCACCCTCAGTTGTTTTTATAACAGCAGCTCTGTTACCATTGCGCATTCCAGACCCAGTGTACCCGATTCTCCACTGTTGTCCAATTCTGATACTTCATTTTGCTAGGACAGCTGGTGGGCATTTTCTGAGTGTTAGTTCCCTTCCTCCCATTAAATGTCAGGTTCATAGACCCAGAATACAATACCCACTATTAGGGGGCAAACTTCTTTAGTGTATGTCTTCAGGTATCTCCCTTCTAACAAGTGCGTGTTGGCAATAATGACCTCAACTAATGCTGGCCAGCATTTCAGTGCCTAGAAATTGAAAGTAGAACATTCATTAATCAGAAATAGTTTCATTCATATATGTGTGTTCACATTTGTATATTCCCTCCTTATTTTAATTTATTAATTACTTTCCATACTTGTACTTAGACTTAACCATACTTCATTTTCAAATAATGAGTAATAGTGTAATAAAATCTTCTACAACCAAATGTCATCTTATTGAGAGGCAATTTTTCAAAATAAATATCTGAACAAATTCTATGCTAAAGAAATCTAGATAATACAAGTAACTACAATTAAAACCATCCGTAATCGTAATTGTATATAACTAGTCACTATTAATATTAATCAAACATTTTCTTAACTTATACCCTAATCACATACATAAAATATAAATTTTGTTACAGAAATGTGGTCTTTTATATGCTGAGAAGATTGATACTTTATGCTGTTCCTGCTTTACTAATCACAGTGTCTTTTTTTATTATTATTATTTTCTGGATGGCATTTTAAGGAACATTTAGAGAAAAATACCATGCTCCCTACCTTCATGGATTTTAAGTACCTTGATTGTTTTGTGTGTTTTGTTGGTTCATAATAATCCTATCATGAATGCTAGTGTTTAAAACCATTTGTTGGTCCAGGGATGTTGGATAAATATCCCTGATAGCTAAAGGACAATAGTGCCTCTAGAAATGAAGCAAAGGAAAATGAAGGAAAAATAAAGAAAGGCCCTGAGATAAGACTGTGCATAGCGGGCTGGAGAGATGGCTCAGTGGTTAAGAACTCTGGCTGTTCTTCCAGAGGTCCTGATTTCAATTCCCAGCAACCACATGGTGGCTCACAACCATCTCTAATGAGATCTGGTGCCCTCTTCTGGCCTGCAAGCATGCATCTAGGCAGAACACTGTAGACATGATAAATAAATAAATAAATCTTAAAAAAAAAGAGTGTGCATAGCTACATTAATATGTTAAATTATTATTTTGAAAGTCCTATTAGTTTGTCTTTACACTGCCTTATTGATAATATTATAAGATTAACTCCAAATTATCGAGCATAATTCCCACTGTTTCATAACTGCATACATATTTTCAATACATTCATCCAGTCTTTCATATCAGTAAGTCCTACATGTGTAGGTTCAACCAGAATAAGATAGAAAATATTTAGAAAAAGCATTTGCATTCATTATGTATGCAACCCCTTTCTTGTCCTTATTTCCTAAAGAATAATAAATGTTCACCCAGGACTTACATTATTTTAGGTTATACAGTTAACTTAGAGTACACAGCATTGCATGTAGGTTAGATGTAAACACTACACCATTTTATTTAAGGGACTTCAGCATAAAAATACTTCAATGAGGCGGGGGTGGCTAGAACTAATCCTTCCATTCTGAAGCATGATTGTATTTAGATGGAGATTATAACTGCTAATTAATATTGTTGTAAGACTCTAATTATGACATTTTATTAAATTTCAAAATATTTTCAGAGATTTACACAAATAATAATACTTGAAATTTCTTGTGCAAACAGTTTATGTTTTAACTTCTGACAGCATTTTCTTCCTGAAACCTGTTCTGATTACATTTTAAAGACAAAAATCAAAATAGTGCTTAGCTCATCAATATCTCAGTGCATTTATTCTTCATTTTTACCACACATATCAACAGAACTATGCTAAATGTCCACAAACAAATCATGGTTTTGACATTCTCGGGTATCAGTTTGGGCTACAGAATCTGAGAGTGAAATGTTGACAAAGGTTTGCTTCTGGGTACTAGTCACTTGAGAATTTTACACGATATTCAATTTATCCTTAGCAAATACATTTGCCATAACAAAACAGAACATTTTATGCTTATTTCCACAGGTAAAAGAAATCCATTGGAGTGTCTTCAAAGTGAATGAAGGCTTCAGTTCCCCTAAGCTTTCTTAAAGGACATCTTCATAGCTATATTTGAATCACCTTTACAGGAAGTTTTAGACTGACTTTGATGCTTTGTCTATCAAGGGAAGCTATTTCATTAAAATGAATTATATCTCTAATAAATTTAGTGCCATTATATATTGTATAAGATCAAGTTATCATTTTAGATACTTCAAGCTCTATAAATCTGTATACAGGATTGTTGGTCTAGGTTTGAGTTATGAGATATTAATCAACACTGTAATGCAGGGGGTATGCAAACTCACAAAATAAATCACTAAGTGAGGGAAGCTGAGCTTTTTAATGCAGTAGAAATCAGTATAAGACACTAGTATTAAAACTAAAAGAAGACTTCTTTGAGCAAGTAATGCTTACGAATGCCTTTAAATTAGTCTCTTATAAACATTAATATTATTATTGTATGACTCTGAAATGTCCTCCACAGGTTCATTAGTTTAATGCTCCTTCACCTTCTTGTGTCTCTATTGAAGGATATGGAAGCTTTAAATGTAAGCTTTAGGAGAAGAGGTGTGCTACAGGAAGCAGTTCACTAAGAGTGAGCCTCTGAAGCAATGCTCATTCCTGTTTCTGGCCACTATCATTGCTTCCCAGGCTGCACTGAGAGGAACTGCTTCCATCCACTCCTACTCTCACACACAGAGCTTCCTCCCTTCATTTCTTCCTTGACACATTGTGCTGAGAACCTGGAATCTATAAGTCTATCCTCCCCTACATTGTTTCTGTCAAGTATTTGGTCACAGTGATATAAAAGTAATTAAGACAGTCATAAATTGGGATGGCCAGTTTAGCAAGTAACAGAGAATAATAGGAGCAAACTTGAAAGAGAAGAGGCCCTTTCCTGGAATAAAAAAGATGAACTCCAAAGAAAAAGAAAAACAATGACATTGGAAATGTGAAATTGCTATGACAACCTTGTAAATAGCATGTATCTACAAGGTTTTTTATTGCAATGTTAGTAGAATAGTTTTCCAACCAATCTTATTTAGAATTATTTTTCCTGGAGGACTTAAAATAACACAAATAATAATCAATTCACCAATAAATGGAAATAAAAGTATATTAAACCCTATTAGTGTGGATTATATATGGTTAAATGGCCATTTTGAATTCCTGCCTGAATGAAATGGACAGATAAGAAGGCTTCCAGCTGGTGAGCAGAAGATTGGCAAAATTCCTACTAAACGATATAGGAGTCAAGAGACTTTCCTGAGTATAGGGAAACAAAGTACTTAAAACCCCTTCAATTCCAACTGCTTTCAATATCATCCTCGGAAGATGAAACATGATTTGCTGAGAAACTGCATCTTCTGTAGATATGGAGGTGCTGGATGCGGTCAGGGAAAGGAGGCAGAAATGTGATCAGTGATGCCGAGGAAGAGAGGAAGAGAGAGTGGATAGAGGTCCTACAGCTGGACTCTACCATTAGAAGGTGAAGACCTCAAGAGCAAAGACCTGGAAGATACAGATGGTGATGTAGAGCACTACTGCCTTCAAACTGTCCTGTATGTGCTGCCCCATAGGATGAGCAGCAGCCACCTGTGACAGATTAAATACTGCACCCAGCGAATAGCTGTTGGGTGAATAGGTGCAGCTACAGAGAATGTTTGTCTTGTCTCACTATAGTTGCTTTTCTACTTGGCCTTCAAGTGAAATCTCTAAAATATAAATGGAAACATTATTTTTTGCTTAAAACTTGCCAGGGACATTTCTCGGTTTGTTAATAATTTCTATACTAATGCATGGTTCCAAGGAAGCATCTCTGATCCCAGTGTCCCCAGAAAAGCCACAGCCTCATCAATTTCTGGCATCTCCACAAAGGCTGGCAGGTTCCTGGTGTGGGCCTTCCGCCTGTCTCTTTCCATTCTCCATTTATTCATGCTTTCTGCAGTGCCCATGTTTTTCATTCATTCACATCTCTATTGAACTTGACACTGAAATTATTATTATTTTTTGTTCCAAATTATACCCATTACCTGTTCATTTCCCTCCGCCCCTGAAGAGCAGAGCTCTATGTAGCTTGTTTTTTCTCAGACCTATAGCTGCTTATCTGTGGTATATGAACAGTTACCATGGACTGAGTATGCCTCATGTATTGGGCAAACTCTCTGACTCAAGAATAGGTAGCCATTAAAGAGAGGTTTCAACAGATTAGCTTTGTTGTTAGTTAAATAGCATAAAAAGAAATCTCAGACAAAGAGTACTTGGGTAGACTTACGATGAATACCATATTATAGCTAGAAAGCCAATTGCACAAAGAGGGTAAAATATCATCAATTAAAAGATACTATTTGAGCAGGGCGGTGGTGGCACACACTCCCAGCACTTGGGAGGCAGAGGCAGGTGGATCTCTGTGAATTCAAAGGAAGCCTGGGCTACAGAGTGAGTTCCAGGAAAGGTGCAAAGCTACACAGAGAAACCCTGTCTTAAAAAAAAAAAAAAAAAAAAAAAAAAAAAAAGATACTATTTTTCTGGGACATAAGAGGGATGGAAGTCACATAGCTTTTGTTGTTCATGAAGTATCAATATAAGCCTTTGTCATTTGTGGTCCCTCTGGAGCTTACTGCAAATGTAAAGAAAGTTTGTCTCTTGACGATTTTGATGATTTATATAATTACTGCATCAGATTTATTCTTTAGACTTCTTTAAAGATAATTTTAGTACATTGTGTGTGTGTGTGTGTGTGTGTGTGTGTGTGTGTGTGTGTGTGTGTGTAGGGTTGTATGCATAATACGACATGCATTTGGAAATCAATGTACTAGAAGCGTCCTAGGGGTCAAACTCATCTTAGGCTTCGTACCCACCGAGCCATCTCACTAGGTTTGTTTCTTAAAGTTGTGTGAACCATGGAAGCATTGGATAATTTCACTTCCGGGTATTTTCTGGAATCTCTGTCATGGGGGAAGGTGAACACTACTGTCATTTACCATGTAGACAACAAAACAACATCAAAGCTATGGATTCTAGATTTCTTGGAATGGCAAGAAGAATAAGGATCCATTTATCCCCCCCCCAAAAAAAAATAGCTGTTTACTGTCATCGTGTGAGTGAAATATAGCAGCTGGCATGTGGAACTGATTCCATAAGCACAGGATTTTTTAATAAATTTCATTACACTGGGAATGATATTGACAGTGCAACATTAAAGGTTGCTTAAATAAGATACTGTTTAAGGTATGTATTTTTAAAATTAAATATAAAAAATTTATATACATGAAACATATTTTTTAACATTTGGAACAAAACTATATATCTTCTGACAAAGGCAAATTGGAAATTTGTCTCCTAGACAACCAGGTATTTTTCAATTTTTTTTTTTAATTGTTGACTGTGATTCTCCATATTCTACAGCTATGAAGTGTGTGTGTGTGTGTGTGTGTGTGTGTGTGTGTGTGTGTGTGAGAGAGAGAGAGAGAGAGAGAGAGAGAGAGAGAGAGAGAGAGAGAGAGAATTAATGTGGAAAGGTAGAGAAAGAAGAAAACAATACCAAGAACACATAGAAATACGCCCTACTCGAGTATGCTAGTATGGAGTGAAAGTGATTTTTTTTCCTAAACTATGAGTTTAATGATGTTAAATTGTTTTCAGATTCAAGCTGAGGATTAAGTTGAATGTATTTAATGACTCAGGTCCAAGCATAGTCTTAATTAATACCAAGAGCCTGGGAAACAGCATTGAATTTTGAAAAGAACGATTCTCATCCTATCTCTACTTAAATTTGCATGTCATTCTTCATTCATGACCTGTCCTTTGTCCAGATGTATAATTCCCGAAGTCCAAAGGAAAAGCATAACAAATCTATAGTGGACATAGGGAATATATGTTTAGATAACATAAGATTTAATTTTAAATGATGCCATGATATAATAATGTATACACATATAAAGGAAATCCTAAGGGTTCTTCACAAATTGTAAATGGCTTTCTGTGTGATGCCATTGAATGTCTCTCTTTTTGAAATCCATTTCTTCTTTCTTCATCTGTCCTATCCACTGAGTCAAACATAACTTATTTCAGGATCAGTTGCATAATAGTGTTTATTGCAGTAGAGGCTACTCAAACTTTCCAAGTAGGAACCTAGGATTTCCTATTAATACCCCTTGCTAAGGAAAAGCAAAATGTGCCTCATTCCTAGCTTTCTAAATAGTTATTTGGTCTACATACCGCTGCTTAATATCTTTCTGCTTTACTTGTTGAATTTCCAGTATGTCTCTTCTAAAGAAAGACTCCCTCGCCAAGTTGGTTACAAAGTCTTGCCTCTGATTTGTTGCTAGGATACGCCTCCATAGGTAGGGAGAACTTGAGAAGATAAAAGACAGATGACTCCCAAATGGTGACAATTACAGAGTAAGTCCCCAAATGACTGCAAGTGGTTCCTTTATCTGCTTCCTTTGCCCAAAGGGGCATATTAGAGAGCAGATAATTACCTTATGAACTCATGTTGTATACACAGATGGATTGGTTAGTATGAAAAAAAATTCCATTAATGGCCTGTGAAATGCAGATGAAGTAATTATTTAGATAGCTCCATCAAAACACGAACTTGTTCTCATCTCAGAAATTCAAATGAGTCTAAGGAGCATGTGGTGTGCCCCAGTAATTTGGCATAAACATTTCACTTCAAGTTGTATGAGTTAAGATACAAGCTTAATTTGTTACTTCAAATAACTATTAATCCGCTTGCTTTGTGAATTAACATATTTTTATTTCACTGTTTGGTATGCATAATCAGACAGGATTTCATTTTCATTTTGTAATAACTGCATGTTTTAAGTTATCAAAAAAAAAGCATTATGTTTGAGGAAAAATAACTGAACTTAAAGTCTTGATGTTCTCAAAATCAAGATTCATACAGTGGTAACAAATATTAGTAGATAACATAAAATGGTATTAAGCATACTTTTTGAACACAAGGCACCAAAATTCTAGAAGGTACTCTTTTCTGATATAAGTCATTAAGATAATCATCTTTTCCCAGAACACATTATTTTTGGCATAACCTTCTTCATGGTTCAGCATCCCCATGTCCCTGCTGCTGGATCTGTTGAGATTGACTTTCCCTTAGTTCAGTGTTGTGCAGACTCCATTTCAAATTGAAAACTTTCAACGAGGTCATGCTGACTCTAAGTATGAGGTCTTTTGTGCTGTGAATTTTTTGTACATTTAGTAAGTGCATATCTGGCATTCAGGGTTCTAAAAAACTCTACAATGCCTGAAAAGATTTTTTTTTAAGTTTGGGAAAGACTAAGAAAGTGGAGTTGAACAGTTCTGTCTCTGTGTTACTCCACAAATCTGCTTTTTTCTATGTGAGGGAAAATATTTGTCACATTCTTTGAATGCGAAGATCGAAACTAAACCTCTCTTATATAAAAATATTTCGTACTTTTCAACATGAGTATATAAACATTGTGGATGCTGTAAAAATGACATTGATGAACTACTGCTGTATTGCACCAAGTGCCAACTATTCAGAGCAGTGTTTCAAGAGGAATAAAATCAGTAAATCATTTATTAAATTAAAAAATATCAAGACCCACCTGGTATCACTAGAATCTGAATGCCCAGATCTGATACTTGGGAATTCACAAGTTGTTGGTTTTTCCTCTAATTATCTATTTGCCTTTTTTTAAAACTTTTTTTTATATTTTTTATTTATTTATTTTATTTTACAATACTATTCAGTTCCACATAACAGCCACAGATTTCCCCGTTCTCCCCCCTCCCTCCCCCCTCCCCTTCCCCAAGCACACCCCCCCTCCCACCACCTCCAGATCAAGGCCACCCCCAAGAACTGAGATCAACCTGATAGACTCAGTCCAGGCAGGTCCAGTCCCCTCCTCCCAGACTGAGCCAAGCATCCCTGCATAAGTCCTAGGTTTCAAACAGCTATCTCATGCAGCGAGCCCAGGACCTGGTACCACTGCCTAGATGCCTCCCAAACAGATCAAGCCAATCAACTGTCTCACCTATTCAGAGGGCCTGATCCAGTTGGGGGCCCCTGAGCCTAATGGCTGAGAGACAGCCGGGACTGACCTACCTACTCTGGTGATGGGATGGCCAAACACCCTAATAGTTGTGCCAGAAACCCCATCCAAGTACTGAGGAATCTGGATGCAGACATCCATGGCTAGGCCCAGGGTGGAGCACTGGGAGTCTAATTAGCGAGAAAGAGGAGGGTTTATATGAGCGAGAATTGTTGAAACCAAGGTTGGATAAAGCACAGGGACAAATAGCCAAACGAATAAACTTTTTTTTTAACTCCAAATATCTAAAATGTGTTTTAGATTTTGGGAAAAGATAATTTCCTCTTTTGATATTCAGCTTTCTTTGTAAGTATTTTTTTTAATTTAATTTAATTTTATTTTACAATACAATTCTATTCTACATACCAGCCACGGATTCCCTTGTTCTACCCTCTCCCGCCATTGGGCGATCCCCGTGTCTTTCTTGGGGTCCTGTTTTCTAGGTAGCCTCCCTGGTGATGTGAGTAGCAGTCCAGTCATCCTTGTTCCACATCTAGTATCCTCCTATGAGTGAGTGCATACCATGTTTGTCTTACTGAATCTGGGTTACCTCACTCAGGATGATTTTTTCTAGATCCATCCATTTGCCTGCAAACCTCATGATGTCACCTAGATGCCCTTCAACCGAAGAATGGATAAATAAAATGTGGTACATATACACAATGGAATACTACTCAGCAGAGAAAAATAATGACATCATGAAGTTTTTTTTTTCTTTTTTCTTTTTTCTTTTTTAGATAAGGTCTTGCCCTTTTGCTCTAGATAATCTTGAATCACAACAATCCTCCTGCCTCCATCTCCCAAGTTCTCTGATTACAGGAGTGGAGCACAACACCAGGACTCTTCCATGTATATATTCGTAAATACCTTTTTATATTTTTGGTTGTGAACCTAGCCTTTAACGGCTTAGCCATCTCTCTAGCCCCGTAAATAACTTTTTAAACAAACCTGGTCTCTGCTACCTATCAGGGAAAAAAAAAACTTACAGATTATTGATTTTTAAATAAAATGTCTGATTTGCTATTTAAGACAAAAGGGAGTTCATATCTGGTACTGTAAACATAGTCAAAAGCCCATGAATAGAGGGGTCATAAAAATAAAATTAAAAAAATACATATAAATAAATAGATAATTTGAAACACATAAACTATGGAGCAGTAAACACCCGGTATTTTTAATAGCAGTCTAATTGGAGAAATTTAAAATGTAGGTATAACAGTAAAACTCATCTAGTTTGTTCTCTCTCCCTGTGTGTGTGTGTGTGTGTGTGTGTGTGTGTGTGTGTGTGTGTGTGTTTGAAGCATAAATAAATTTGTCACCTTTCTTTAAGAGGAATATAGATATGCAATAAAGAGCAAGAGGATTTTAGAGACTCATGTACAGGTAATTCTTGAAAACATCTCTTCAAATAAGCTGTTGAACTGATACCTGACGGCTACACAGAGTTTTGAAAACACCTTATAAAAGTGAAGAGTTTAATATGGGTTTGAAATATCTTCCCTCCCCTGACACATTCTATGTAGAAGGGAGACCAGAATAAAAATCCAAATAAAACTGAGACCATGGTCAGGAATTGTAAAGGTGGTATACAAATTTTTTTCTCTGCTTATGCTAATGATATCGGTTTATATTTTTAAAGGATAATTAAGAGAATTCTTTTCAAAAATGGCCAATGTTGAAATAATGAAAATATTGATAAGAAATTATACGTTGATACCATTTTTATTTAGCCAAGATCCTAGTCTTTTGTAATTGCCCATAAATTTTCCCAAGTTTAATAGTGTTCTGCCATTTTAAGCATGGCACCAAAGGCAGAAGCATGTAAGTATCTACATTTAAGTGACACCAACCTGCGTCTTTTTTAGTCTAAGGGAGAAAGAAAGAGTAATGGAAATGAAAGGAGGTGGTCATTGAACATTTGATGCTGCACTTGGAGTTTAAAGCTAAAGTATCAGATCATCTCCTGATCTGATCATCAAAGGTAAAGATGTCCCTCTGTTAGGCTAGACACTTCTCAATTCACCTTAATACTCTCAGCATCTTTCTGTCTAGGGAAAATGATTCCCACTATATGGCTTGTGGGATTGGAGCCTATAAATATACAAACAAAAATAAATTCTTATATCTGAATACACACACACACACACACACACAAACACATATTTGTACCCAGGCCACACCAACAGCCACAACATGGACCACCCCTAGGGACTATAAAATCTGAGAATTTAATCTTTAACCACATCAATCATGAAAAGATGCCTAGCAGTATGCCAAACAACTGATCTAACTAGATGGAAAAGTAGTGTTATCAATGTGGCTAGACCTTGGAGAAGGACTACAGAAAACAGCAGAGATGAACATAATTTTGTTATATAACAACAACCTGGATTTAGTTTTTCTAATCCAAAAATGCATAGAAACATCTGCATTGGTCCATATTCTCCAGGGGTTGGGTAGGCTGGGACAATAAAGAATGGAGGGGATTTCTTGTAGGAATGTCCTTATGTGATACTGGAGGTGAGAAAGGTCTCAGGACATGACATCTTCAATGTGATAACAGGTGTTGTGGAGCTTTCTGTGTCCCAGGGGCTGATTGCTGGAGACAGTACTCTGGTCATACTTAGAAAGCCACAAAATCTCGAGGTCCAAGATCTAGAAGATGAAGATGAGTGCACCAGTTCTGAGAGATCCAACAAGGTCCCTTTTCT
Source organism: Peromyscus leucopus (assembly GCF_004664715.2). NCBI lineage: Eukaryota > Metazoa > Chordata > Mammalia > Rodentia > Cricetidae > Peromyscus > Peromyscus leucopus. Next base: position 57,030,217 of record NC_051084.1, read on the forward strand.
TCTTTTATTCCAGCTGAACAAAAGCCCATCCACTGCTAAAGATAATTCCTTACCATCTCTGTCAGAGCGGATCTTCTTTGTTCAGTTGGCTCAATTCAATGATACTGTCTTTGGGGAGAGTCTTCAAAGACATCCAGACATAGTCTACCATTTGAGCATATCTTACCAGAGTCAAGTTGATACTCAGCCTCCACTATGTTATAGTAATAGTCCTTTGAAGTTGTTTTGAAGAACAACTTATTTCTGGCACATTTAAAAAGCAGCGTAGACAGTACAAAATAGGAGCAAAGGGAGAGACCAGTTGATAGGAAAAGTAGGTTCTAGTGCTCGGTAGCACAGCAGGTTAAGTATAATCAACATTGTATCTCTCAAAATAGAATAGGTGGTTGTGAATATGCAGCATAAGGACATTTTAAAAGTTTAAACTGGGGCTGCAGAAATGCTCAGCATTTAAAAGAGCATTTGCAGCTCTGGTTTGTGTTTCTAGGATCCACATAGTGGTACCAACTGTCTGTCATTCCAATTCTGGGGGGTTTCAACATCCACTTCTGGCTTCCACAGGCATTGCATACACACTCTGGGGATTTCAACACCCTCTTCTGGCTTCCATGGGCACTGCACATACATAGTGCACCTAATATGTGGGCAAAACACATATACATAAAATAAAAATAAATCGTATTATTTAAAAAATTAACGTGATATGTATGCTAATATATGTAAATTTGTCATTATCCATTATATACATGAATCAATATGTTTTGTTCTCATAAATTCACATAAATATTTCAATTATAATAGAAAAACATTTAAAATATTATTAGAGGAGGTGGAGCTAAAGGTGATACTTTTATTGGTATGTTATAACAAAAAGACACTAGATGTATCTAAGGAGATCTGAAAGATTTCACCTTAGTTAATAATGATTGGTAGATATTATGACAGTTGTGTAAACCTCATTTTGCTAGATTTAAGTGACCAGAGAGAAAATGGTTGATAGAGAAGAAATCTCCCTCAGTGGCAGAATACACACCGACAAAGAGTAAGGCCCTTGCCTCAAGCCTGGCATCAAAATCTTTTTAAAAGAACATGATTGGAATATTCACAGCAAGAGGGACAGAGGAAAAGGTGAATAGACTTCTCCAAGTAGGAAGTGAATTTGGAGATATTTGTATTACATATGAACGCTCACCAATGAATGACTCTGTACCAGTCTTTCATTTAGGCCACCAAGCAGCTCCCAAATCATGACATGGAGACTTATTATTAGTTTTGAATGTTTGGCCTTAGACTAGCTCTTATTTTAATCTGTTTCTTTTTATCTACATTTTACCTAAGGGCTTTTTACCTTTCTTTATTTCTGTTTTATTTTTATTATTATCTTACTTTCCTGCTGTCTCCATGTCTGGCTGGCAGCTTTCTGGCTTCTGCCCCAGGCATGCCCGCCCCCCCACTCTCTTTATTCTCATTCTCATCTTCCTCTAATTCTCTGTTCTTAGATTTTTCCTCCTATTTTTTCTCTCTGCCTGCCAGCCCTGCCTATCCTTTCTCTTCCTGGCTATTGGTCATCCAGCTTTTTATTAGACCAATCAGGTACCCTAGGCAGGCAAGGTGAAACAGCAACACATCTTTTCATAATTAAACAAATACAACATAAACACATGTAACACATCCTTACATTGTTAAACATATGCAGCATAAAAAAAATGTAACACACCTTTACACAGTTAAAGTAATATTCCATAGCACAAACATATGTAACACATCTTTACATAGTGAAAATATTCCACAACCATGACTCCACCTCTATAAGTAGTTATTAAAGCAGTGGATTGGGTGAGCCAATGTGTGGAATTATCCAGTCTCCTTCCTTTGTCATTGCCCAGTGAACTTATGGATAAAGTAACTGTTAGAACAGTGAGAGAAGATAGACACAAGCTTAGCAACAGGAATTTTTAATCACTAACTGTAGTCTGACTATATTCTGTCCTGAGGACTTATGTACCAGCAAGAGAGGCAAACAATGTGCACGTCAGAAGGCTTATTCCAACTGCTTTGGTAATTGAAGTAGCATTAGTTTTTACTAATGTAGACAAAAATGCCTCTTAACTTGTGCTGGTTTTCTGTACTTACAAAGCCACTTTGTTTTGGAAATATTGTAACTCAAAAATGCATATCATACAAAACAGGAAACTTAGCAAAATGGAATGGAGTAGATCATTGATTCTGCATTCTCATGCCCGCATGCCTGGTAGGAGCTGCTTAGTGCTGCCACTGCCCAACATCAGGTACTGTGCTGCACATCATTAGCTTGAGGTCCAAAATCAAATTGAAATATGGCTTCTGCCAAATTCCTATCACCTGTGGGAGACCCTGCACATGTCATGATTGGTAGGAAAATGATCCTCAGACAGGCAAGAATGAAACTTGTTTCGGTACGACTTTACTTAGCCAGTGCTGGTTCAATCTTCTGGAATCTGACACCAGATGGTTTATTTTAGACATATTTAAGTACAGCATAATTTTGGGAAAAAAAGTTACTTGATGGTAATTAACTAACTCAGCCTTGAATTTACAACAAGCTGAAGACATGTTTACTTTGAATCTCTTTACGAAGTACATATGGCTTCTTCTGTAAAGATGAGTTCTGTTGACGTCTATAGGAACAATGCTCAAGATAAGGATATAGGGAGAATGATGCAGTAAACATAATAGCCTGTGGGTGTCGTGATTGGCCTGTCCCTTATGTAAAGGAAATTATACTGTTATAATGTACAAATGACATCACTCATATGGAGGGGTTTTGTGGACTGAGAAGCAATGCCCAAGACTTGGGGGCAGGTGGAAAGTCTGGAAAAAAAAAAAGAATATTCTGGAGGATTCAGATGAAGCTTGGCCCTACAGATAGCAAAAGATCACCAGGTTGTAAACTATATCCTTTTGCAGCATTCCAGGTGGGGTAAACATCTCCCTTCTTTGAATATATAAGCATGTGTATTTAACTTTTTCTGGTTTCTCTGGGGCTTACATATGAGCACAAGTACCTCTTGTCCTCTGCTTTCACCTGCGCTTCGTCATCAAGTTGAAAAAAAAATTAAGTCAAATCACCCTATTTTAGAGGCCCCACTTTGCTTGCCCTCAATTTCTATTGTTTATACATTTGCCTTCCTTCTCCATAAGGCTTCTGTTGTATCTGTCATTTTTCCATTTGAATATTGTCTTGACCACTGTTATGATACTACAGAAAAGTGTCACTTTTCACCCAGGAATTTACTCTTTATTAGACAATGGAGGACATCAATGACTTTTTAGTGGGATTGTTGCCATTTCTATGAACTCTACTTCTGTTCTCCCAGTCTCTAGTTGTGTATACCTGGATACCATTCTCTTTTAATTGTCTTGTTTAAAATAAGAGTGTCCCAAAGTCCCACTCCTAGACAAAGGACTATAGCAACAAAGGAGTGCTAGGAGTGGGAGGATCAGTGTTTCCCAATGATGAGTCCACTAACTGATTATCCAGTACCAAGTGGTCAATTCTGAAATCCCTGTCTCTGTCTCTGTCTCTCTATTTCTCTCTCTCTCTCTCTCTCTCTCTCTGTGTGTGTGTGTGCATGTGCAAGTGACTAACGCACCAGGTGGTATTTAACATGTATATAATATGCATTTGAAAGGGAGTGAGGGATGCAGTTCATGGGAAAGATTAGAGAGAAGGAAGGGAAGGGGAAATAATACAATCATATTTTAGTTTAAAAATATTAATACTTTGTAGGCCTGGCTTCATCTTTACCTGTGCTTCTCCACTGGACCACAAAATGATAACTTACTTTTTCCAGGACAAACTAGAAAAGGGAGAATGAGATAAATAAAGACAGAAAAGTCCAGATTCCTCATTACCCAATACTCACCATGGGATCTACTGCCCTTGTGATCATCTTCTTTACAGAGAACTAGGCAATAAGTAAAGCAGGAATATACACAGTTTAGGGAATACTTATCAGAGCACTGGAAGCCATTGTGGATAATACTTAGCAATGAATGAAAAAATAATTGAAAATGGATAAAAATACTACTTTTATCATTACATATAATAATACTTTATAATTTTAACAAATGCAAAACAATATGGATATAAATTCACATATTAAGGTACAGGATATTTTGAACATAGTAACACTACCTATCATAATGAAAACTTCTTAGAAAATAAGTAACTGTTATATATTTGCCATAAAAATATTGATAAAAAATCTTGCTCTCAAATATAAATTAATGTTAAGAACTTATACAATAATTTTCATGAATGAAAGTCTGAATGGCTTCCTATCCATACATGATTTTTAGCAGCATTAGAATCTATCATCTAGACTATTAGGATACACACAATATCTTACTGCATGCTTTTTTATCTTTATGTTAAAAGATTTATCCAAGTAGGTGGATGCTGTTCATATTATGTAACTCTGATTCAAAATGGGAGACATAGCCATAATTACTCAACAATCTTATTCACTGAAGATTGTGTCTGTTGTCACACCAACAACTATAATAAGAATGGAGAGTTAATTCCCTGCAACCTTTTTAGGACAATCTATCAAGCCATCTGTGGTAATGTTCTTTCTGCTCAGGAGTTGATTGTTAGCATATGGCAATGTCAAATGATTTTAATTTATCTTTCATTAAGCACAAAACAACATGTCATCTCTTCAGTAGACTGGAGATTGTTTGCTTTTTTCATTATGAACCACTACACAAAGGATATTATCTAGTCATTTCCCTAGTGTTATGCAAAAAAGAAAAGAAAAGAAAAAAGAGTCTTGTTTCCCTTAAATATACATAAACTAACAGGTTCTAAAGAGTAACTTTACAGAGAAGAATTTACTTGTTCATATTTCAACACTAAAGTTGTCTTAAGTACCTGGTTGTATAATATTGAAAGAACCAAGGGAAAGGAAATAAATTTTCAAAGAAATAAGGCCTTGAAGAGACTAACCTTATATCTTGGTAGAGAAGTGAAAGAAAATTATGTTTAGCCAAATATAAATATAACAATCATTTTCTCTTGAGATGCTGAATAAAAAATTTCCCCCGAGTGACCTAGAAGTGTCAGATTCTGCTGGACTCAGTGGCATGACTGTGCTGGACCCTGTGACTAACAGTGCTTGGAGCTAGCTTCTTATGCTTCTGATATGTTTTCTGCATTTGCTAACAACAAGGAACCACATCTCTAACTTCTGTCAAGTTCCTTTGCATATGAGAGGTGCAAACAAATAGTAGTCTACTTTATCTGATAAAGTTTGACGTGCTTCTAGGCAAACTTAAAATTGATGCCTTCCAACATACATTTCACTTCTCTCTTGAAATAAATCTCTTAGGAAAAGCCAATGATGAAGGGTCATGACATTAGATAGGCCAAAATTAAAGAAAGAAATATGATTGTGTATTCTTGTGTATCTAAATCTCTTATAGTTTAATATCAACAAGTAACTTTTTTCAGTGAAAAAAATCCCATGAAAATCATGATTGCCAATTTTCTTTCAATAGAAAATTGTACTTGCCCCTGATGTTAAGTGAACATATCCAGACTGGATACAAACAACCGGTAATATGGTCTGTAACATTCGCAGCACCTTCAACTCCCTCAGACTGGTGACTAAGGCATTTTTATTTATTCCATCTGAAAATCTTTAATAAACTCAGATACCATTTGATGAATTGATAATTTACTTAGGAAAGCTGGCTTTCAGTAGCATATATAAGATGCATTTGCCTAAGTTCAGCCAAAAAGTTGAATATCAGATTTGAATTATAAGATTAAAAAGGTACATTAAATATGAATATAAAAAATCTCAAAGCCTATGGTTGCTAACAGATAAAATTAGTAAACCTGGTTAAAAAAAATCGTTAGAGTTCAGTCTTGCCGTCTTGGATTGAAGACCATATACTGAGAAGACAAGTTTTTGTTTGTTTGTTGGTTTGTCATACATGTCCAATGCTTATTTGCACTGATGAGTATACTAATACTTAAATAGAAAACTGAAGTACAGATGTTGTATGATGTTGTATGAAGCTTCATAATGGTTAAGGTGTAGATAATCCCAATCCAAATACTTCTGTGGATGGTTTTTGATGGCTGTTAAGATGGTTCAGTTCTTTAACAATTACTGCAATGAATGGCCTGATGCTTGTTAAAACAGCATCACCCAGGGGCCTTCCAGTAGAGATTCCAGCTCAACCTGTCTGAATTAGATCCTAATGTACATATTGGAAACATCCACTAGGTGTTTCTTACTAAAGATTTAAAGATCTATAGTGTGTATTCTAATCACTAGAAACTGAAAGGTGACGGAAAGGGCAACAGCTAATGCAGGACCTCATAGGGAGATGTGGAGCGTGCCCCATTCCTCTGTGAAAATGTGGCTTTCTAGTGTAGTAATTTCAACATAACACATGATCTCTCACAAAGCATGTCTCTGCCTGGAGCAGGGACTAACGTGGGCCTAGATGTTTTCATCTCCTACAACATATGCTGCCTCCTAATCAGTGGCCTTAAGAAGAATGGTACTTATGCATGAAAAGACTCATCTTCAACATCACAGTCTGAGGTTCGGTGAAGGACGGTGTCACTCAGGGTAGTGTGACAGAAGCAGTTAGTGCACTGAATGAGGTCTGTGGAAGTGACTGGGCCCCAGCGAGACCCTCCCTCCTTTCAGTATCTTCACTGAAAAACCGAGTGAGCTGTGCAATAATCACATGCTTCGCAAAGCCAGAGGGGTGCCTGGGAGATGAAAGTGCCTATGCTTGGCTGCCTCCTGCTGTAACGACCTCTCTCTCAGTCACAGTTCGCTAATACTCACCTTTTAAATGGTCACTTCTAAAGCCACCCCTGGCTTTAAATTGCTTTCTAAATAATAATCAGCCATTGCACCTATTTAGACTTATGACAATGAGGGTGCTTTTGTGTGTTCACGATGTTAATAGACATTTTATTGTAATATGCAGGCTTTTAAGAAATAGTAAATACTGATTGTTTTAGAAAGTATCACCTTAACTGCCACATGAATACATCTTTGCTGACAAAAACTAAAAAGTCATAATACTACAAGAATGTATTGACTCAGTGACATGCTACTTCTATCTGGCTCCATGCCAACAAGGTAGCCAGTTAACAAGTGTGTGTGCATGCATACAAACACACACACACACACACACACACACACACACACACACACACACACACACATTAGTGAATTTCTGGAAGTAGTATGGCGAGTCAGGGGACAAATGTACCATAGAGATTTTTCCAATTCTTCTCACATATACCTGCCTCATGTATAATCCATACAAAATACTCTGTGTTGACTGTGTTGTAAAGTATGTAATGACTGATAATTCATATATAACTAGGTCATTTCTTGGATATTTGTCTGACCATGACATCCAGCTTGGATTTTCTGATTTCACACAGCTCCTATATTCTTTGGTATCCATATTGAAATTATTTCCAAGGCATTCATGCCCTAAGCATTCAAACTAACCAATTTATACCATGATATCTATCACTTTGTGGTACTAGGGCAATTAGGGTGTCATTTTTCCCCCCACGGTATCAAATGAAGCATGATTAAAAAAATAATAATGTCACATGGGAATTAAAATTCACAACATATTTAAAAGATGAATATTACCAATGTATCAGACTTTGGCTTTTAGTGTGATTTTTGCTGAGAAAATATTTGCTTAAGGGTCTTGGCGGATGGCTCAGCCAGTACAGTGCCTTGTCTATAAGCAGGGTACCAGAGTTCACATCGCCAGCATCTATGTGATGCTGGATGTGGTAGCACACATCTGTAACCCCAGCACTTAGGTGGGGGTCCTTTGGAGCTTATTGTCCAGCCTGCCCAACCTAGTCCATAGGTTCGAGTTTCAGTGAGAGGTTGTCTCAGAAAATAAGATACCTAACCAAGTCATTTATCTCCAGATTCAGAACGAGAATATAGTAGGTGAAACACTGGGAAAATACAGTGACTCCTAAAGCAGAGCAGACAAGCAAAGAGGGAATTTCCCTTCTGGACACTGAGTTTTCCCCATCTGCTGTTTTCATTTCACTTATTCAATCACAGACAATTGTTTCATTTGAAAAGACTTTGGGTGTTAAACAGTGCTGATGCATGCTGTGTTAAATCCCCACTATGAACACCAAAAATTGAGCCATAATCAAGTGATCCAAAGGACATGGTACGCAGTGGAACCTAGGATTCAATAAATTCTTCAAGGTTTACCATACTGCCAGTGCTTTCAAAAAGCCTCTCTGGTGTTTGTTTCTCATTTAAATCAGATGTGAAAGGTTAAAAAAGATGTGGTAGAGAGAAGAGAGGAAGATGCTTGTGTGGCCCTCTTCTTTCACACATGTAGGCACTTTGTGAATGCATGTACACACATATGTGTATACCCCCCCCATACACACACACACAATGGAGAGAGAGAAAAAAAAAACTTGTTTAAATCATTGGGGTTACCCCCAGTGTCTTACATTTCATGTCTAATTCTGGAATAATTCTTAAGTTTTACATTTACGTGGATACCCAAATAGTAGATCTGAAACCATGTTCTGATTTATTAAGGCATTATTCCTATAAAATCTAATCATTCAGTTTACTAATACGGGGTCTCCCACTGGAGCCTCAGGTTTTCATGGTTACTGGTATTCTCATTCTTTCTCTGGATCACATGAACGCAAAGCCCTTTCTTCACAATCTTTTTTTAAGAATAATTAATAATAAGTCTGCTCTTTTAATAATATAAAACATTTAACGATAAAAAAATTAAACAAAAACACTTAATTGTGGATGTGGACTGAAAATTTAAAAAAAAAATCACATGCAGATCGATGTAGTTTGAAACAGAATGTGTTACTCTTTATTTTGGTAGCAATTACAACTCTAGCAGACTTCCCTTTCTGCTTGGTTGGTCAAGCAGACTTACCTGTGTCCTACTTGAGAGGCTGCCTGCTTCAGGCTGATCCCCGACCTCCATCTACAGCCTTGCCATCTCCAGGAACGTGTGGAAAGAGGACCAGCCCCATGTTGCCTTGCTTCACAGCAGTCCTTTGATTATCTACGAACTGTAAATGAGGTTTCCAAATTAGGTTAAAAAGTTTCCCAAATATTCCATTCTAATCTTCCCTCCAGCCATTGTCCCCATTTGCTTTTTTCTTGTCACAAAGTTATAGAAGAAGCAAACTTGGAAATTCCTACATTTTATCATCATCCATGTCGACGCACAAATGCAATTCTCCTCACTGCAATGTTGTAGAATTGTGCAGAGCTACAGCTGTATAAAAGATCCCTTTCCTGGCTTTAAAAATTATATATAATCATTATTCAAAACCTTCAGAAGCACTAAATTATAAGGGTACGTAACATTATTTATGGCCTCAAAAAGATGAATATTGTATATTATTTGTTTTTAGTTATTTTTTGTGATCAAAACACAAGAGCATTTCCTTAGCCCCTAAACTCTCTTGGAAAACAAATTATTAATTTCATTATTACTGGTTGCTGCTTACATATTTGTTGGTACAGAAAACTTCTGTAATAAATAATCATATATCAGACACATCTGTATTTTAATCGTGTTCGAGAGAATGACTGACTAGGTTAAAAGTTAGCATTTTAAAAGTTGTTTGGAATAATTTTGACTCTAAATAATGTAGAATTTAGAAGCATAGGAGGCATGTGTTCTTCACATTTTCCATGTTTCTCTTAGAAAATTTGATTTTGTTTTTAAATTTTGCAGATGTCATAGATAAAAACAGCACATGCATGTGTATAGAAGTGAAATAACAATTGTTATTGTTGTATCCTTCTACCAAATACAGTTGCAAATGAGAGTGGAAAGGAAGGTAGCAACCCTTTCTTAAGAAGAGACAAGGTATACTGATGTTTCTGTGCGTTGTGAGTTTCATTTAGAACAGCCATTTTCCTGGTAACTTTGTCCTGCATGTCCTGATAGCTTGTACTGAACTGTCTCAAGGTAGGACCTAAATGGTCCTGATCATCTTGTATTAAGACAGTCTGCTGCTGGAAGAATCGAATAATTCTTTGGGAGCATCACTGTGCAATCAGAGGGCAACATTAGAGGTCAAGACAGTGAGACACAGACCTGATTTGAATGCTGGAATTACTAAATTCACCGAGACAGTCTGGGTACCAGCATTTACAGAGGCTCTGAAGGAAGGTTTTGTGATTAAAAAGAAGATGCAAAGTTGTCGATCCAGGTTTAACCGTGTTGTAGAAGTGACAGGAAAATGGATGGAGTGTTTGTATGTAATCCCAGCACTTTACTGATTTCAGTAATAATGGAAAAAAAAATCAAGGGCAGTAATTCCTTTTTTAGCTCATAATGTCTATTCATTTGCAAATTTGTTTCTGGGAAAGTTTGAATTTTGGCTTTTTGGAAAATGGCTTTTTATTCTACACAAAGGTCATCCTAAAATGTCAACCATCATGTGGTAGTTGCTTGTGTTTCTCTCCCCTCCCTTCCCCCCTTTTTTCTTAATGTCTGAAAGAATATTTTTCCAGGATTGTTTTGGAGATCAAATTAGTGTATGTGGTAATGGGAAATTCTTGTTCCTTGAAACCTTAGGCTTTGAGCAAAATATAGAGTACTGTTACATAGAAGAATTAAATTCTTATGTGATTCAGTTGTGACCTTTATTAAGTGATTAACAGATTGTCTGCTGGAGGAGTTCAGTTCTTTCTCAGACATTTACTAAGAAGAATTGAGTACTGCTCTGGTAGTTACATTTGTTATTAGAGTTTAAAGCCATTGGTGGTCTCAAAGGACACTGGAATTAACACCAATTCCATTTAAGTAGCTTATGGATCTAAGGAATTCGTGAATAATATATTATGTGTGTCTGTTTATTTTTATTCTACTTCCAAAATGAATCTAAGGTAGCTCAGTACTCACACTTTCAGATACTTCATTTGAAATGTAGAATTATCTTGTTCATATTCAATAAAGTTATCACTGGTTGAGGCAAAATTACAAAAGCATCTGGTTGACAATAGTGGCCACAGCAGGGAAGACGAATTATAAACATCACTCACCAGCAAAGCATCTTAATATCACTTCACATTGTGAGACTCTTTATTTAGCATCGTCGCCTCCCTGTGACAGATGACATAAAAACCTACAAAAACATTTAGGAGGAGCCTACAGCTGAGACGGAAGGTCTCAGAACAGACATTCACCTGATTCTGTATTAATTACACTTGGGTCTTTCCACCATGGAAATACCACACAGCTGTGCATCAGTTAATAGAAGAAATTATGCAAAATTCTAAGCTTTGGGTATCTCAGTGATCCAACTTCCTGTTGATGACAATGTGAGATTAATTATGACTTGTACAGCAGTGGGACATAATTTTTACTCTGTTTCTTTTTTTTTTAATTATCAGACAGAGCACATATTAGTGTGTGATGATGGACAAGTCATGCAATCTATTTAAAACCCAATGTTACCATATATAAAATAGTAGTGATATTAATATCAACTAATAAAGAAGAGAACACTAAACTGCCCTGCCTACCAGGATGGAAAGTATTCCAGTTACATAGCAGGAGGACCTCTTGTAAACAAACAAACCAAATCAATATAAAATAAACATTACAGCATAACATTAAAGTGTTTAGAGTGAACTTATGCTTTCATCATTTAATAATCCAAATCAAGAAATTTATTGCCATGAAAGGACACTTGTAAATTTAACAGTAACATCTTACAGAAATCTATTGAGATGGTAGGGAGAATACTGTATAAGATGATAATAAATGAAATAAAATTAAAGAAGACAAAGTACTTCAATCTTGAAAATGTGTTAAAATACACAAGAATCAGCAGATACACCCTAAAAAACAATGTATTCAGAAGGTCCAGGGAGACGGTGCAGCAGTTAAGACTGTGTGCTGCTTAGGTAGAATACCAGAGTTTCGGTCCCAGCACCCACTTAAGGTTACTTACAAGTCCTGTAACTTCAGTTTATGGTAATTTGATCCTCTCGCTGGTTTCCTCTGGCACTGCACTTACATGCTCCAATTCATATTCAGACACATGTATACAAATAATTTTTTAAATTAAATATAAGATCTTTTAAAAATATATACAGAACAGGAAAACAAAACAAAACAAAAAACAATTTGAACTAGAAAAATACATAAATTTAAAATCATTTTTAGAATGTATAGGATCAAAAAAATGATATAGAAAGGATAAACAAACAACAGAAGAGTGGAGGGGAAGCAGATCTTTAGGCTGATCATTGTTAAAAAGTTTATGTTCATTCCCAGCATCCACCTGGCACATAACAGCCACCTATAACTCCAGTTAAGGAGATCTAATGCCCTCTTCTGGTGTCTATGGTCAACTACACTCATGCACAAATACCCACACATATGTACACAGAATTAAATATAAAATGTCATTTTTTTTTAAAGGAAGAAACAAATTTGGAAAAGTAAAACAAATAGAAAGTAAGTTTATGCTGGGCAGTGGTGGCGCATGCCTTTAATCCCAGTACTCGGGAGGCAGAGCCAGGCAGATCTCTGTGAGTTTGAGGCCAGCCTGGGCTACCAATTGAGTTCTGGGAAAGGCACAAAGCTACATAGAGAAACCCTGTCTCAAAAAACAAAAAACAAAAAAAACAAAAAAAAAACAACAACAACAAAGAAGAAGAAGAAGAAGAAGAAGAAGAAGAAGAAGAAGAAGAAGAAGAAGAAGAAGAAGAAGAAGAAGAAGAAGAAGAAGAAAGTAAGTATAGAACCATTGTAATTTAAGGAACTCAGTAAATTAAATACTAATTTGGGGACCTTATCTAGAATACAGTGAGTACAATTAGGTGGTACAATTTTTCAATAAAAATGACAGAATTGAAAAATAAAGGGGTTTCTTCTAAAAACTGATAACTGGAACTTAGAGAATAACAGAGTGCATTGTTTGTGTTTGGTAATCAGCCAGGGTCACTTAAGGAGGTGACGCTTTAGCTTAAGTTAGAATCACAAGAAAGAATCAGCCATGGGATGATTACTGATTTTCTAATTAAGGAAATCAATTAGCACAAGGGAAATATGAGCCATACATTTTAAGCAACTAAAATAAGGTTGTTGTGGCTGGGAAGAATTTGCATTGTGCTTAAAACACTGAGAAAGCCATACAAACAAGAAAACTCCACGGGAACTTTCCACAGTCTGTTTTATGTTTAAAAGAAATCTGCCTGCCTGGCTGCTTTGTGAAAAATGGGTTTGAAGCAGAATAAATCGTGCTCTTAATGACAGAGGTAAGAGGTAATGTTGTTGATGGGGGTACTAGGAGCAACAGTCCACATGATGAATTAGTGGACTTTGGACTAGTGTAGTTATAGTGGAACGCATGAGCCATTGACTAGTTTTGAAAATGTAAGACATGAAAGGATGTCAGGAGTTTCAAGTTGGTAGAAAATGGATTCCCCAAAATGTAGGAATTTCAGCAACTCCAGGATTCAGAGAGATATCCACTTAGGGATTATTAGGATATTCATTACCCACATGCCATCTGCGTAAGAATTTGCAGAGATCAAAAACTCAATCCTTTTTATGACCAAACTTTCCTTTTTCATGCTTCACTAATAGAAAGTTCTTAGAGATTTGGCTAATGTTTAAAACTCTTTTCTAATAAACCATGTAGTTTATTTCTAACCCTTCTGTTACAATTATATTTAATTTAGGTTATCTTTCTTCTAGCCATATATAATGAATTCTTAATTATTAAGAACTATTAAGAAACTATTTGTATAATGCCGGTCTTTATAGTTCAATATTTTGAGTGTTTGATAATTTGATAATCAAGTTTGTTCTTGATTTCTTACCAGACTTTCTTGTCTACAGCGCTTTTGCTTCTTGGCTTACAAGATTCTTTCTGAAATCAGCCTGGCACTGAACTGCACTTTTCGAGGCAGCCTTGCTCCGAGCGCCTTTCTTCATACACATTTTATTTATCAATATTCTCCAAAATAGAGACCACAGCCAAATGCTGAGTAGTCTACAAGTTCTTTATTTCATGCATTCATTTAAAAATGTAACCTGCTGAAGCTGGGTGTGGCGGCAGTACACACCTTTAATCCCAGCACTCAGGAGGCAGAGGCAGGCAGATCTCTGTGCTTTCAAGGCCAGCCTGGTCTATAGAACGAGATATAGGACAGGCTCTAAAGCTACACAGAGAAACCCTGTCTCAAAAAAACAAAATTTAAAAGAAAGTAACCAATTACTTGAGCTTCAGTATAGCTAACTTTTAATATTGCCTCTATTCTTTTAGTCTTAAACAGGCAAAACTTAAAAAAAATCAATAAATTATCTTAAAACCAATGTATCCCAACTGTTTTCAAACTTATGAGAAGGAATAATATATTCAGAGTATACATTTGAATAGAGATTATAAGTAACTAGAAAAATGATATCTGAAGCAATTTTTGAGTTATAACCCAAATGAAGACAGTTTTTCATTACCAAAGTTAATTGTAATTATTTCTTTCACTTCTTAATGGTAAAGCTCATTATAATTGAATAATCAGAGTTAGTATCTCATGCATAATTTGGAATATTTGTTGATTTATTTCTAATCCTTCTGTTACATACCCAGTTTCCAAATATGCAAAAATTAGGATTTTACTGTCCTGGTTAATGGGCAGTACCAATTGAAGTCCCCCCAAATGTAGTATTTTATGCCAATTCTTAACCATGTTGGATCACTAAGATTTTCACCGATGTTTCAGTGTTCTAAGGTAACCTTTAATTTCATAATTTAAAAAATCCTTTTGCAATGCTCTAGAATTGGTACTGAGGAGTTCAAGTTCCTCTCAGTTACTGGAGTTTCTTTGAGGGAGCAGATATATATTCATACCTGGCCACACTGCCCAGTCTAGAGGTATTTCGTTTTCTATTGTTGCTTAGTATTTTGCTTCTGGAGAATTTCACCTTATTGCCTCAAGTCAGTCTCAACATGAAACCAATCTCTTTTTCTTTAATCCCCATGTTAAGTAGTTCTAACAAAATGCAAGAAGATTTTGTGTAATACATGACTAGTCTGGGAAGAGTTGAAAGAGAGAAATATGCTTATATTTAAGTATCACTATTTTTAATATAATTATTAAAGTACAGGCAAGAATCCTTATTCTTTTCCGTTTTTACTTTGAAGATTTTCTGCAACCACTCCCTTATTCTTCCTCATGATTTATGTATTTATGTATGTATGTATGTATGCATGTATGTATGTATTTTGCTTTTTCAAGACAAGTTTTCTCTGTGTAGCCTTGGCTGTCCTGGAGCTAGCTCTGTAGACAAGGCTGGCCTCCAACTCACAGAGATCTACCTGCCTCTTCCTCCTGAGTGCTAGGATTAAAGGCATGCACCTCCACTGACCACTTCCACAGGATAACCTTAAGCGCTCTCTCAGCTGGCCCCATGAGCTCTATCTACTTCAAGTGGCAACCTCAACTAAATTAAAATTGTTACTCTTCTATTAGGCAAACAATCTTATTTATGTCTTTGGTTGTTCTGATTAAGATCCAGTTTCTTTCTATACATCCACAAATAGTCTATAACGATGTGATGTTTTGATAAGCCTGACGTGTTTTCTATACTATATCTGTTTGACATATTTTTACTCTTCTACTTATTTATTCATCAAATGTTTATTTTGGGAACTGAAAGTTTGTTAAGCAGAAATTTAAAACATACAACAGAAGCAGCTGTCCTAAGAGAAATATTTAGCTTGTTTGTATAAATGCTAAGTTTGCATACAGAATATGCAAATATTTAGCATAGGTAGTTTGGAAGAGAGTGGTGGGCCTCTCAGTATCAAAGACAGTTGTGTGCTTAAAAATCCTATTTGGCTGGGGTAGAGTGGGATTTCTGAGGGAGGCAATGTTGAAGCAGAACCCAAAGTCATAGCATTATTTAGTGGAAGGAGTACCTAGGCAATGACAGTCACTGGGAGGGGAGAGGAGGGAAGGAAGAGGAAGAGAATTAAGTCTGTCATCTTTGCAAGCCATGGGAGGTGAGCTTTGCAAGAAAGGTTGTGGGGTAGGGAAAGGCGGGAGGGTGTCAAATGCTGACAGGATCAAGAAGAACATGACAGTTTCTAAGAGGTAACTCACTTTCAAGAGTTTCATTTAAGGAAAAAAGTCCAAAGTCACATTGCTTGATGTTATTGGGTGAGTGGGAAGAGAAACCCAAGGATAGTGTTGTCAAAGTTTTCCATTACAAGAATTGTTCAGAGAATGAAACAGAAAGTAAAGATTTTTCTTAGTTTTTATATGCATTCTCTTATAATCAGAAGCCAGGAACTTTTCCTAAAGAACATTTTTCATGAGTCTAGAGAGGCTGGCATGAAAGTAGACTTGAGATAGTCAGAAGCTCTACAACATAAAAGTAACAAAGAAAAAAGGAAAAGTAACAAATAACAAAGGAAAGTTATTTAAGGTGAGCGTATTCCAGGCACACTGCTGAAGTGCTGGTGTGGAATTGCAAGGGAGCATCGCGTGCCACGTATGCTCAATGAACAAGAATGCCTGGATATATTGGCAACATTTCACAACTCCATGGGTACCAGGAAAGATCCAAGGCCTGCAGTTATTTGAAGGATGGATGGAGTGGATTTTACTTAACATGTGGAAGGTACTGAACTCAATTCCCAACAATATTTTCTCAATGCTTTCAACAAGAAACAGTTTCATGGAAAACTAATCAAGGTAGAATTGTCTTCAAAGTTCAGTGGAATGGGAAAAATAACTTTTGATCTTCTATTTCTAGCCCTGTTATTGAAGTGGGATATCAATATAAGTAACCAAATGGATTCAAGAAAAAGTAAATGAAATCAGAAGATCTGATAGTTCAGTCTAAAGTACTGATACATAGGGTGAAGATATGATTTTGTGGATATAAATGTCATACAGGTGCCAAGGCAGAGGAAGGAACAACACATCTCAACTTCTAGCTTCGTTTATGTTGGCATAGATGCTGAATACAGATGTTGGTAAGGTAAAAACTCACTCTCCTGTGCATATGAAACAATAAGTATTCAATTTTTGAACATCTAAATTAAAATTCCTTTGAGAACATATAATCAAAATTCCTTTACACCTCAAAGAAATTATCAAGACAGAAAAATAAAAGAGTAGAAAAAGCTTGCTAAAGAGAAACTTATGCACATTAAAAGTAGGCTTAACTTTTAATGCATGTAATAAATATAATCATTTTAAATTTCCAAAAAGGAGTAAGGTCAGAGATAATTTAAAATCTCCAACTATATATTCATGTACAAGATCAAATGCACAGCTAGGAGTTGGAAATGCAGATACAGGGAGTTACAATGCAGGAATGATACATCCAGTGTGGGGCAGAGCTGGAGTCAGTGTGAAATCACTAAGTCGGGGATGCTGAACATCTGTAACTGTCGAACACACCAAGAAGATGGTGATCCATGCCTTCCTTTTCTGTGCCTCTTGTAGTAAAGCATAGCAGATAAGTGCTTGAAAGAGATTTGTGAAATTATCCATCACATTCAAACTATCCTTCCTCACAGGAAACGTACTTCAGGATTCTTTCTTTGGTAGCAAAATTCTTACATTTATCTTTAATATATGTTAACATGTGTATATACAAACATATAGATGGCATAAATTTATAGATAAACAGTTATATCTGCATATCAATAGATATAAGCTATTGTGTTTTATTTGGGACTGGTGTTGAACCTATGGCCTCAAGAAGTAAGGAAGGCCATCATCTATCGATCTATTAGCTCCAGCCTTGCTTTATTTTTTATTTGGAGATAGCTTCATTACTTTGCACCACTGACTTTTAATTTCCTATCTGCCTTCCTCAATCTCCAGAATATCTAAGAATACAGATTTGCTCTTCGTTGTTGTTTTGTTTAAGATACCTCCTTTCTACATATCCCTACCAGGTTTTAAACTAACTGTTCATCTCAGGCTGACCTCAAATTTGGAATTCTCTTGAGCTAACATTCCAAATACTGAGATTACAAAGTCATATCTCTGAAGTAGAATATTATTTCAAGATGTGTTACTTTTGTTTATATTGTATTTGTTTAATTCTGTGAAGCTGTGTTACTGTGCCTTTCTAAAACACCCAGTGGTCTAATAAAGAACTGGCCAGTAGCAAGGCAGGAGAAAGAACAGGAGGGAATGGCAGGCAGAGAGAATAGATAGAGAGGGAGAAATCTATGGGAGAAGAAAGAGATAAAGGATCAAAGAGAGATGGAGGAGATCTAGGAGCCAGAGAAGGAAGAGGACTCCAGGGGCCATCTACCCAGCTATACAGCAAGCCACAGAGTAAGACTAAGATTTACAGAAGTAAGAGAATGGAGAAAAGCCCAGAGACAAAAGGTAGACGGGATGATTTAAGTTAAGAAAAGCTGGCTAGAAATTAAGCCAAGCTAAGGTTGAGTATTCATAATTAAGCATAAGCCTCTGTGTGTAGATTTATTTGGGAGCTGGTTGGCAGGCCTCCCCAAAAGAGTAAAATACAAACAACAACATATTATCATGTCCAACTGCATTAAAATATATTTATTTCCATGTATAGTTTCCAGAAATAAAATAATTAAATTATATAAAAATAAGAAATGAGAAAGAAAAAAAATGTTTTCTTATGAGATTCACAGGGACTAAGTTAGCACTTAAAATCAAATGAATAAAAAATAGGAAATTGAAATGTGATGACATGAATACGATGTCCATGGTTTAAATATTTATTTAACAAAGACATCAAATAATATTGTTGAAGTATATATTTACTTGAGCTCTAAATTGAAGCACTCTATAAACTAGAGCATTAAGTAAAAGTCATTAATCTGAATATGTATGGTAACTTATAATCTTTATGAAGGACTACCTTGTAAAGTTAATGTTTATATATTTCTTAATCTTATATATCTGACTAAGAGCAATTGCAAGGCCTCTTTCACACATATAAAATATCTTTTTTTAAAAAAAATTTACTATCATATCTCCAGAATTTAGAGTCTCATCTGGGGTTTTGTGGATATATATTTCATGTTCATATATTCCATCCATTCTCAAATACCCTTGAAAAATACTCCTTTTCTGGAAAAACTTCATCCAATATGTAGACGCTTGTAAGAGTATGCTTGCTATATTTACTTCAGTATACACTATAAAGTCTGGGGTTTTGCAGGCAAGATAAATCATACATAATAACTTGAAAATGGATCTAGAAAACTCCTAAGTACTGACTGGATACATGATGTTTTGAAACAACCAAATAGCATTTTATGTACTGAAAACAGTCACATATATGAAGGCATGTGCGTAAATCTACATGACCTTCCATCACACTTGGGCAAGGACTTTTGATCTGAGGAGGTAGTCTGTGAACTCAAGGCCCGAAGTCCAGTCTGAGACTTCAGAACAAAGTGATTTTAGAACATAGAGAATTTTCCAGAACTTGCCTTTGCAACAACTTCAGGCATCATATTCTGAAGTATGAGCTGCATACCCTAGTTGCCCATTTCCTAGTCTTATCACCCACCCTGAGAGTTAGCCTACATGCCAGCTCAAGTGGCCTTCAATTTCTTCATTGTGTTAACCACTGCTTTGAGAATGTGCATCATTCTCAGATTGCTGTATAGAACTTGGCCTTCGCTAGCTATGTTGCTTGCTTAGGGAGGACACCTTGATTGAATGTTAACTGATGGTAAGAGTAGTTGATGTCTTAGAAAAATGCAGAGATTGTTCACCATCTATCTTTATTTGTCCCTGAAAAGTAACCTACAAGATTAAGGAAACACTGAGTTAGTGTCCTTGTTATCTTTGAAACCAAAGACACTATGTCTCAGAATCATTTTCATTAAGAAATTTGGGCCTGATATCTGTTTTAGTAAATGTATGCCATGCATATGTATAACATATATGTATGTGTTATATATATGATATATACTGTTCTGCAGTAAGTGATAGAAACATGAGGGTGGTAATAAGATGTGACCAGAACCACTTACTTGATAATTTCTGATGCTCCGAAAATACATCTCTTCTCCAATAGAATGAATAAGGTTTAAAAAAAATACATCAAAAACAGAAAAACCCCTTTCTCAGGAGGAGAGATTTTATGAGCTAGGGGGAACCCACAGACAGCTGACTTGAGCTTGTGGAAGCTCATGCCTGGCATCTAGGGAGCCTGCCTGAGACCAACCTAGGCCCTCTGCATGTGTGTGACAGTTGTAGAGATTGGTCCTAGCAATGGGATCAGCACCTGCCCTTGGTGCTTGAGCTGGCTTTTGGGAACTTATTTACTATGCTGTGTTGCCTTGTCTAGCCTTGATGCAGGGAGAGGTGCTCCGTCCTGGCTCAACTTGATGTGCCATGCTTTGTTCAAACATATGGGAGTTCTGCTCCTTTCTGAACAGAGATGGAGGAAGAGTGGATGGGTGGGGGTGTGGTGGGAGGAGAGGAGAGAGAGGAGAAACTGTCAGAATGTAAAATAATTTTAAAAATTTAATTAATTTTTTTAAAAAAGGAGAGAAATACCCCTCTCTCACTTTCAAGGAATAAAAGCAAACCTTGAGACCTGGCAACTCTAGGTACCAGTATTTTCTATAAAAAAGAAAGTATCTGATTTATTACCTATGGCTTATATATTTACTTGTTGGTCAAACAACGATTTATATAATATTTTAAATTTGGATAACATTTATTTTCTATTAATATTATAACAATAAGGCACAATAGCTTATGAAATGATATACTAATCATTTATGGAAGATCCTATTAAATAATGCCTTTAAATAATGTAATATTTTTGTGGAATAGCTTGTAAAATTTCCAGTAAGCCTAAATGTAGTAACATTGCTTTAAATCAAATTATTCTATGACTTGCTGTTAAAATAATAAGTGAGAAATAACTTGGCACATTTTAAACTTCCATATAATGTGAGCCATAATTTAAAATTATAGAAGAATAATTTTATTACAATTTCTAAGAAAATACGTATTACTGTAAAGCATATGAGAGTAAGACCTATCAAAATATCAAACTTAAGATTGCCTTAAAAGTAGTAGACTTCTAAATGGAAAGTCTTTGTTGGTGCTGTCAGTAAAGTGAGCAAGCATGAGAACCCTGGAGCAGATTCACAGCACACACATAGAAGCCTCTAATTCCACAAAAACAGCACCTCTAAGCCCAATGCTGAGCCTGGAAATGGGAGGATTACTGGGTATGGCAAGGCAGCCAGCAAAGCTAATCAGCATGTTTAAGACCAAGAGAGAAACTGACTCAAAAAATATTGGAGAGAACAATTGAGGAAGGCCTCTGACATCAACCTCTGATCTCCATACATTTACACACATGTTCATGCACACCCGTACAAATATGTACATATATATACCCCCACAGAACACAGGCACAAATGAAAATAAGTGAAATTCTATTCTTGGAAACATTTGGGTACTGATGGTTTGGTTGCCAACACTTTGAAGTTAGAGGTCCAAAGAAGGACTCAACCTGCAGGATATGGGTGTGATATGAGTAATTTTTCTAAAGGGAAACCATCTACATGCTTATCCACACGTAGGAGCTTTCAGCAGATTGCTTAACAGATCACACCCTCATGCAACCACAGTTTCATATGATAAGTTTGGTAGCCTTTTAGCAATTTGGCTGCCTCTAATTTTTTCTATCCTATCTATTCTCCATTATTCAGTTAAAGTACATATCTGAAATTCAAGTCATGAATCTTTGTCTCCTGTTTAAATCTCTTAAAATCTTTCACATTTTATCAGGTACAGCTTAGTTTCACAATTTCTAGTAAAGCAATAGGTGTTTTCTTTTCTATCCACCTGGTTTCCCCTCCTTCCTACTGTCCAGGAACACTCCTTGTATGTCTCCTCTTAACTTTATGATCAATTATTATTAACTTGGTGTTCCACAGAACCTTAATACATGATTGCTTCCAGTTTCCATCACTGGCTAGAATGAGAGCTCAGTGGTTAAAACACTAGCTGCTGTTGCAAAGGACTGGCTTTTGGTTCCCAGAGCCAACATAGCAGCTTACAACTGTCTGAAAATACAGTCCATGGGGAATCCAACACCTTCTTCTGGACTCGACAGACACTGCAGACACATGGTGCACATAAAGACACACAGGCAAACACTCTTATGGATAGACTAAAATAAACTATCTTCAAATCCCTATGTCCTCTAACCAAAGCTTTAACTTCCCTGATCACTTCTTTTTCCCTTAAGAAAATCTGGCTTCACAGACAACATCTGCCTCATACTCCTTTGTGTTTTGTTTTGCTGCTTTGTTTCCAGTGAAGCGTGAGGGGACAAATCTCTGTCTGTCACTGTCATACCTTTGTGGCCCCCTTTGAAGCCTCTTCATACAAGACTCCTCTGCATGTCAGAAACTTGGCCAGAAAGAACCCCATCTCTGTTCTAGCTTGGAAAAAGCAGAAATAATTTCATCTAAAGACTGTTCAGTTTGGTTATATTTCAGATTCTCTGAGATCTTGTCAGGTCCCATTAATATCAAAGCTTATGAAAATAATGTAAGAGGTTTTTTTTCTGAAGCAAAATGTACTAGAACAGGCAAGAAGAAAGCATCATATTTTGGCACTGGTATGCTGACATAAATGAAGAAAGAAATATGTTCAACTACTGGTTTACTAATGAAATTGTACTGAATTGTAGCATTGCATTTATTATGTATGTGTTCATATGTCTGTTTTCTTCATTACTAATCAATAAAAATATTTTTAAAGCAAATCACTGTTACTGGTTTACAATCATTACGTAGTTCATGCATGAAAATATACAAAAAGGCCATATACTTGGATAATTTATAAAAAAAAATATTTACCAAAAAATTTCTGTGTGATTGTGCACATTGATGATTTCTAACATGGGACTATATGTCCTCCTTGCTAACCTTTCACAGAAGGCAGTAAGTGAATGAAAATGGTGATATAGATGATATGGATGTGTCACAAATTATCTGTGGCCTTTGCACATATTTTACATGTGATTTTCAAACATATATTTTAAAAGTTCCAGGGAAATACATTGTTTTATAAAGTTATTTCAATATTTATATTTGGGATAAATATAAATATATAGCTTTATTGCAAAGGTATATATGTGTGTACATACATATATAATATCATGTAAATTATAAAACTTTCCAACTCCATATATGCTCTCACACACACCCCCCCGTGAGTATGCTAGTAGCACATGCTTGATTACTTAATGCTTTATCTATTTTAAGAAGCATCTTAGCTACCTAATAAAGTAATTTCTGCTAGAGTATTTGGCAAAGTAAAATTCTATTTTACTAGTGTGAGAAAGAACATCTTTATCTCTATTGTCAGGCATATAAATTTGATAATGAAACCTAAAAATAATTTATAACAAGGACTAACCATTGACATCTTAAAATTTAATGAGTTTCTTGGGTTCCTAGAATTTTAAAAACTTCTTTATTTCATTTAAATATTTTCCAGTATCTATCAATTTATTAAGCAGCTTTAATTCTTGAGCTCTTTGGAAGTCATCTTGTAGTCATTGATTCTGTTCTTTAGAAAACTAAAGTATTTATAATTAACGGTAAAATTGTTAAAGTATTTTTTTTATAATCTTAGCTAGTGTGTATAATTTAAGATTATAGTGTATATAATTTAAAAAATTATAGCCTTTGATAATGCATGCTACTTCTAGAGACACTTTTGATGGTGAAAATGTAAATCTTTGCCTCATTCTCCTGTCTTTCATAAAATGTTTGTATATATAAGCACTTAGCAAACACTTGTGAAGTGAGAATATGCAAATATCAAGTCTTCATACATTTCAAAAATTTAGAAAACCGCCGAAATAAAAGAAATTATTCTAATAGTGGTGTTCTAACTTTCTCTTTAGGGTCTACATATTTTTTTCAAATTTATTATGCAGAAAATGTCTTTATATACAGAATCATTGTGCCAAATTTTTCCAATTAATATGAAAGTCAACAACAAATTCAAAAGTTATACGGCAGCCAAAATGTGAAATACATTAGCTCTCATCAACTTGCTTCATAGAATATGTGGTGGCTTCTTGACAGAATTTACTTGTCCCCACTACCTTATATCAAGCAAATGATCGACCTTTTTCATTTACCAACAGGCAATGTATTTGATATTCTCTCCTGTTACATTTTGATAAATAAAATCTCATTAAAGTTTTCTAGTTGTGTTACTTAAAGATACATTGGGGGGCGGTGAATATGGTGTTCAGTGGTAAAGTTCAAGTTTATCCTATGTTATATGGCAAGTTCCAGGACAGCCAGGGGTATATGAGATCCTTTCTGAAACAAACAAAATGAGAAAATAGAAGTTCATATGTAATAGGAAAAATAATATATAAGTATATCTATGTAATATACATATATACTTATCTATACATAGGTGAAACACAGATTTGTTGGTGGTCGTAGGCAAATGATTATTTCAAGGAGACAAAGACAACTCCTTAATATTTTCAGGTGTAAGTGCTTTCTGGTGCTGTTGTTAATATTGAAATTCTAGAGGTGCTTTACTACGGGCATTACTGGAGGAGTGGATCTTTCTCTTGGAAGCAGTTTTGAGCAAGAGTATAGCTCCCCATCCCCTGGCAAAAAGTAGTAGAGTTCCAACATTGTATAAACAGGGCATAACTTTTGGGTTTTGTGAAAAGCAATGATGGCCTGGATTAGGGTGAGGTTGGTGGAAATGCAAAAGAAAGTCTGCAAATTGTGAAGCCAGTCTGTGTATTAAATGATACTTTTAATGCCTGCTGCCCAGTATCGTCTGCTTGTCCATATATTTAAAATAAACACTTAGTAAAATAATGAGTAGATGTGTTTTAACTTTTCAATAAATTAAATCACAAATTAGTGTCTCCCTCAACAAAATTCCCATAACTGATAATTAATGTTCAAAAGTCATGTCTAAAGTCATTTGCTTCCTAAGGATCTCTCATATTTAATCAAGTCATAGGGCTAGACTTAAGGGAAATGACTTTCAAGGCCTCTCTTTTCACCATCTAACATTCAGAAACTTCTGCTTTTAGCAAGTAGCACAGTGAATGACTGAGGGAAGAACCCTAAAACTTGCTAGTCATCTTCAATCATTTTGGGCTTTCTACATGAACAGCTGTTTACCCACTGCCTCATCAATGCCATCAACATAAAGACAGAGGAAATAACTCGCTGTTTCCATAAGCCATGTACCATATGCATATATGCACTATTATGCTGGACTTTTTCATTTGATTTCACAGCTTGCTTTTCATTGCTTTCACCAGAGCAAAGCATCTTTTTATTTGGTTATTTTCCTTGTGTAACTAATGTAGTATATTATCTTTGCCAATGCAGACTGTATGAATATGAATCAACCATTCATGAAGATTTATATTATCCAGAAACCATAATACTACAAACTACATTGACCACGTGAGAGCACACTAGTAAAATAGCTTTGTCTCTTACATTTGAATGATCTGATTGGCCTTTATTTTCATTAGAAGGAAAGATAATGCCATCATCAAAGAAATGAAAGGCAACATAAATGTTTTGAAAATAACCCATCATGAAATGTGGAATATTTGTTGTAAAATGTTTTTTATTAAAATTAAACAAAAGAGATTTATATTTTGTAACAGGTTGGAATGCAGATATTGAATAGAAATACACCTGGTTAGGTAACAGCATATTTCATTTTCAATTTGACACTTTAATCTTAATTAATACACCTAGAATATTTTTAAATGCCAACATAGGTGTTTATTTGCCTTCTAAGAAAGGAAATCAGTGATATATCTTTCAAATTATAGGTAATTTGTCTATAACAGGACCACATATTAATTGTCATTTTTGGCTTCAGCTACAGCTCAGTGGTAGAGTGCTTGTCTAATGTACATTAAAACTCTAGGTTTGATCCCCACTACAAAAACAAACACACAATGCTCATGTTTAAAAACTTGCCAGTTAAATTGTATTGCCACAATAATCAACAATTACACTTTAAACTTTTGTTTGTGTATGATGTAATTCAATCTATAAATATTTGAAGGATTTATTTTCTTAGATACTATAACCAAGGATGAAGTATCTGCACTAATGTTCATTAGGATATAATGTTCATCAATAAATATCAATGACAGATGGTCGCTAAACATGAATACTGAAGTATCATTTGTATTTTAAATATTTTTGAGATATAGAAATTACTTGGCTATAAATACAAGATAATAACCTAAATTTGGTTTTAAAAACAAACATTTGACTTTTACTTGTGTTTGTGAATTTGTTAGAAATTTAGTGATACTCTTTAACTTATCCCACTAGTGAATTCGCAATACCCATAACCTTAAGCATCAGGATCACATACTTCCCTTAATGTTGCAGTATTTCCTCAGAAGGTCCATTAAAGGCTATTGCCATACTGCCACTGAGATGAACAATGGTCTTCCATCAAATTGG
Source organism: Peromyscus leucopus (assembly GCF_004664715.2). Taxonomy (NCBI): domain Eukaryota; kingdom Metazoa; phylum Chordata; class Mammalia; order Rodentia; family Cricetidae; genus Peromyscus; species Peromyscus leucopus. Next base: position 57,056,789 of record NC_051084.1, read on the forward strand.
TTCTGTCATTACTTTGTAACTTCAAAGTTGTATACATGGGATAAATGTTTTCTATCATCCTTTTATGTTCTTGTGTCCAAACTACCTAAGTGTGGTAGTAGAACCCCCAATGGTATTATGGATAGTTATACTCTGATATAAATATGGAAAAGGATTAAAACTTGCAGAACATGCAAGTTAAATTATAATTTTAAGTTGAAAGGTGGTGTATAATGTTAATAAAACTTACCACTAATATTTGTTTGTTATTGAAGATACAGTGACATTTCAATTGCATAACAGTTTTAAATTTACAATAGTGAATAACTATAGGTAAAATTTTATAAATAGCAAATGTAGTGGTAATTAGGTACTTCTATGCTCATTGAAGAATGGTTTATACAGCACATAGTTTAAACATGAATGAATGAAAGATGTTGGTAGGAATATAAAAATAGTGATGGATTTTATTTTATCAAGTAAACTGACATTTTATAAACATTTCCACTTTCTATCCTTGGATATTATCCAAAGTGACAAAAGGAGACACATATGTAGACTTCTCAAATATCTCTGGATGTGAATTCTTTAGTGGAAGACCTAAAAAGACTTTCTCGGGTCATAATTGGATGAGATTTTGATTGGACAGACAACATGCTAGACTTTTTTTTTTCTTACATAAAAGACAAGAGTTGATAGAATTGCTGCTAACAAAATACATTGCAAATAAGTTGTATTTTAGCAGAAATACATTTAAAAATTGAGGAGAAAAGGGCCCAGGAGTAAAACTTTTTGTTAAATTTTCACTCTCAACTTTTGAGTATTAAGTATCAAGAGATCAGTAATGTAATAGCAAGTACCACAATATCGTTCTCAGTAGGAATTTTCTTCCCTACCTAGGAATTAGAGCCGTCTAGCATTCCATATGCTAGGCTTGGTTTTTACTACATCACTCTTAACAGTTCAGTGAGCACAGCACTAACCTGGAGGCCTGAGGATATAATCCATTTAAACACATGAAATTTTGTAAATCCACTTCACAGAAACTGAACCACGGATTGAATAATTTTCATCTCCACGTATCCTTTCTAATTGTCTGTTAGGCAGCGATAATATTTTTGTCTTTATTTGTAGCTTTATTTCAGAACATTTAAATAACAAAAAACTAGACTCTTTTATTTGAAAAATTTTAAAAACAAAACATAGCTTTACATGTGGTTAAAGAAAGTGTGTAATTGGTTAAGTCAGGGCAGGGAAGAATCAGAATTTCTGAGGCTACCAGTTTTTGTGAGCCACGAGGCAAACCAAGGCTACCTCATCTTTGGATTAAAAAAAAATATCCATCCTCTGAATACTCACCTTAGAAAGTTATTCCTTTTGAAGATACTGGAAACCTTGTTGGGGTGACAAGCATTTAGCCAGAGGCAGCAGAAACCCAGTCAGGATTATTTTAAAAACAACAGTTAATAGTGTGGTTGTATTTTTTTTTTCTTCTGCTATGTGGCTTCAGAACATTATCAAGAGAAGTGTACAATATGTTCCGCTACTTGAGTTGACTTACCATCGGATGTATCACTTACTGACTGTTATTCTTATGTCTTAAAAGCTGTTCATGATGCAGATTTTCTAGCTTAAGTTTAGACATATTCCAAGCAGAACAGACAAGACAAGTTAGAATTGTGGATTTATCATCAATAACTTCCAGGTCTGTGGAGGAACATGTTGCATGAGACAGGAATGTAATTTGTGAGAAATGTCTACACACAGGCTTTCATATACCTTTATTCTGTCTTTAGAATTTGGAATGATGGGAGATCATACAATTAAAAGTCAGCGACCTCGATCTGTCCATGAAAAAAGGGTCCCTCAGGAACAAGCTGACGCTGCTAAATTTATGGCACAAACTGGTAATACGTTAGTTACATTTTTCTATTGATTGTTGTTAATTTAATGGAACCACTGCATGTTTTCATGATCCTTTGCTGCACATTTGTCAGTTTTTGGAGCTGATTTTTTTTTTGAGCCATTTTTTTGTCACCAGTTAAAGTCCATAAATAAAGTAGCTATGAATGAAAAGTACACAGAAAAAAAAATGTGTAAGACTTACTTTGCTTTTGGTTTAGGATGCTTTAGGAGTTACATATTATTATTTCCTTATGTTAATTAACCACTAAAATGCATCATTACACTCTTAAAGGACAGCAAAAAAGTTACTTTTTCAAGAATTATTTGATTGAGACTTTCATGAGCTATAATTTAAATAGGACTCAGATGATGAAATTTAATGTAACAAAATTTGATACATTAAATATTATTCCATATGTCACATTATCTATAAATATTGCTTAATTGTTAAAATATATAGAAATTAGATATTTTATAATTTAATATATGATTTGAAAATAAATTTGTTGCAGAAGATAAATAGTAAAAAGTTGACCATCTAATTAAATATCAACAAAACTGACTTTCTGGCTTATAAATATCTTTAATCCTACATCAGTCAAATCATTTTTCAAACTCCCTACTAATTTGAATGTGACTGAAAAGTATGTCATTTAACACAATTTTTGAAATTCACAGATATATGTGAATAGATATAAACATGTAGAGTTTATGTTTTAATAATCTATAGAGTTTGACAGATCCCAGTGGGTCATAATTTGGCTGCTCATAGTAAGTATTGCAGATTTCTGCCCAGGAACCCTGCAGGGGAACACTCTCCCAGCTGGAGTTGTTTACAGCTGTGTTGCAAACATGCTCAGCTTTTGTTCGCTTTTCTTTTACAAAACTTAGAACTCAGTTTACCTGTGTTTTCACACAGTTTTGTGCATTCCATTCTTGTTTGTTTTATCGTTAACAGGAAACCATGAGTATACAACCAGATCTATGACATGATATTCAGACAGGTTTTAACGAAATTCTCCAAGAGAATGAATGTGCTCTTCAGTTCATGTGTTTTTTGTCAGAGTGTTTGCTTAGAACACTGTACATGAACTTAATGCTTAGAAATTCAAATATTAATACTGAATTGGATTCTTGGTAATAGATGAATGGTCTATTTTAATATATTAATTGTAACTCAGCTTCTCAGAGCAGGATATGTAGAATTAATATTCTATAAGTGTACAGTTTAAATTTTAAAAATAATATATGATGTGGCCAGATCCAGAAATGATGAGAATTTCTTTGCTGGATTACCTCTGGTGTACCTTACTTAAGAGGAGATTTATATTTTAACCAGTTGCTTACTCAAGTCCAAAAATGGATTATGTGGTTCAAATGGATTTCCAAATTTCTAAATGTGTTTTTGTCTGATACCAAGAGCAAAATAATTGAAGCAGGGAGCAGAGATTTGGGGATTTCTACTCTTAGTAGAAGAGATAAAACGTGGGCTGACCACTCAGTCCCTTAGGCATCTCCCTGTGAGAACACATCTGCTGTCTGAGAAATGTTTCCTTCTTTTATGCCAAAGACATAGCAAATATTGGTTTACCATAATGCTTAAAACTTGTCACCACAGGGAGTGAAATGGAGAACCATAGGTTTAAGTTTACAATGCTCTAGTAACTTTAGTTTGTGCATTCAATATTATGCAATTTTTGTTTAAATTCTGTTTATTAATATTTGCATACATTAAGAAAATTCAATTTTTTTAGCCAAAACATTTTGAAAAACTCAAATGTTAAGAAATATTGATTTGTAAAAAGAGGAATTGGTAATCACAATTTTTACATGTATTTCTGATTTTCCAGTCATTGTTTTTCTACACTATGTATATTCTTTCACTAAGAAGTGATTTGGTAAGTAGATGACACACAGATTAAATAAATCTGGGGCTAACTTTAAAGCCACTTACACATACTGTTATGTTCTCAGAAATGTGATGCCATATTAAAGTTCTAGAATTGATTGATGCCTGAATTTGTGAGAAACAGAGTAATAAATTTATTTTAAAACAAACATTGCATATGCAAATATAGACACATATAGTACTTACTTTAATATTAAATTACCATGCTGAACTAAGAAAGGAAAATTCACTATATTATTTTTTATGATTCATAATTGAATACTAAGCACACTTAGTATTGCTAAAAGAGAGAAGTTCTTTCTTAAATATTGTTTCTTTTGATGTTAACATAGACTAAATTAATAGAAGTACCAAACAATAACATTTTACAAATGAGGTTTTATTTATATAACTTGTCTATTTCTCAAATCAAGGTATTAATATTGCATGTAAACAGTCATGAAATTTTGCTAACCATAATTTGAGAACAAAAAAAAGATACAATGGAGGGGAGTTAAATAATACAATTATAAAGTACCATAATATGTTATATCTCTCATTCAAAAAACAGAAAGCAAAAGCCACCACCACTTATTTCTTTTCAAATAAGTGAAATGGCTTCACCAATCAATACAACCAGTAACTATTTTCATTTTTAAAAAAGCTTTACCCTACCTGGTCTCCAAAGTAAGTTCCAGGAAAGGTGCAAAGCTACACAGAGAAACCCTGTCTCAAAAAAACAAAAAGCAAAAAACAAACAAACAAACAAAACCAAACAGAGGCAGAGTGAGTGAATATTTTTAAATAAAATTTTTATGAGGTAGCGTTATTATTTTATTGGAATAGCTAGTGTTATTGCTAGTACTAGTAACTAAGGCAAGTCTGAACATTAATTAGGTTGTTATAGAAGCATAAGATAAGGCTGGAGGGATGTCTCAGTGGTTAAGAGCACTTACTACTCTTGCAGGGGCCACATGTTGAGTTCCTATAATCCCCATAGTAGCTCCAACCACTTGTTAACTCCAGTTCTAGGGATCCAACACTCTTCTGGCCACTGGGGGCGCTGTATGAGCATAGTACACATACATATGGAGCTAAAACCTAACACACATAATAAAATAAAGTAGAATTAAAACCTAAGTTAGAAATGTGTATATATAGTTAAAGAAAATGAAATAATAAATATGTATATTTAAGGGATAAACCCAAGCTAAATGCCAATGAGCTGGAATAAGATAAATGTTAGTGATTCTTACTTTTTTGGCAACATAGGCATGAAGTGAGTTTATAAACAGGTTTAGAAAAGCAACCATTTATTACATGAAGGAAATGGCCTGTATTAGGAACATATGACATGTAATGTAAAATAAGAACATAACATTAAATGTGTTTCTAATTTCATGATTTTAACACACTAGCAAAAGTTATATTAATGCCTTGTTCATAATTTTAAATTCTCTATTGCATATGATCTTACTCAATTTTCAAGTAGCTTTTGAGGTAGGTAAATTATTAAGAGTAAATTATTTTAAAAACTGGACTTTCTCAAGGACCCAGAGTCAGTGTAGAATTGACTGCAATACATTCCAGTTTCCTTCCAAGATTTTTTTCCAGGATAAAGAAATTTAATACTGCCTTATGTAGAATGTTTTCTACATGAACTTTGACATGTCTTCTGAATTATACATTGACTAGATCAGTTTGTACTATCTCAAAAGATTATATATATATCTCCTGAAAATGGTGCTTAGTCTAGGCTTTACTATTTCAGTGTCATTAAAATATCTTTTTTTTCAAGTATATTAACTATTTCTAACATAACTCAATGTGCTTTACTAGATAACCCTCAACCTTAGGGAAAAAAGGAAATGGCATAAAAGTTGCAGTGCAAATGTCAATTGAAATAGCACTTGAAATACAAGATCAAGTTGATGGTTAGACCATTATTTTAGTGGCCAATTTTGATTCTAAATTTGAAATGAAATTTATTATTCATGTTTATTTTAATTTAAATTTTCATCTGCAAAATGAGCTGTGAGGAGGCTTCTCTTAGCATTCCTGATTGATGTCTTATGACGCAGCAACACTGCCAGTCTTGCTCAGGGTCATGCAGAATCATAGTTGTAGAGACAACACAGATTTCCAAATACTTGTATGAGGTTGTACTTTAAATTGGGCCTTGATCTGAACTCATGGCTAAGTTTAATTTTTAAAATTGTCTATCATTAAAATGCAAGAGAGAAAGAAAAAACTGTGTTTGTGGCAAAGTAGAACTAATTTTTTTTCCTCATAACCTTTGTCATGTCACTTACAGAAATCACATTGTTCTTAACTCCCTGGCTTATAATTGATAATATACAGCCATAATATTTATACTCAGTCTCATCACAAGCAGGTTGGCATGTCATTAAGTATACATTACTGTTCCCTAATTTTGAGCTTAAAGTTTTCATTATTAAGTATGCTTATATATGTAAATATATGTGTAGATAGTTTAAATCATTGTCATATTATTGGACTCACAAAATGATGACATTTGTTAAAATGTAATTCAATTTAATAGAGCAAATTATGACCTATAATATCAAACACTACTCAGACAGACATCCAAGTAGATATTTATGAAATTAGCCATGTATAAATTTGTAAAGGTAAAAATACTGAAGTAATCAAGAGAGATCTATTACTGTACATCTAGGCTAAACGTCAGTTTCAATATTTAAAAGAAGTCCTAATTAATGTGAGCTGACATCCAAGTTACCAACATGTGCCATTCTGATAGATAACCAGGTTTCAATGAATTGTTATCTCTGCCTCTGCATGCATAATGTTAGACCAATGTAAGAACACATCTTCATGGTCCTGCTAACAGAGTTTTGATAGCACAGTGTTTCTCTAACAGAGTTTTGATAGCACAGTGTTTTTCTGCAAACTGGTTGTTGTGAGCCCTCAAGAAAATAAGTAAGCAGGTTATAGCAGAATATAAAGTCAATATCTTCATCAAATAGGTTTTCTAGCAAGGGACTCACATTTAGAACAGATTTCTCACTGAAGAATGTCTTGCCTTATAATCTGGTACACGCCCATTCTTTCCTTCAGCACCAGTTTGGAGATCAGTTACTTGATTAGCCTTTAATACACTCCTAAGTCACTGACCAACTCTCCAAAACAAGATAGATAAATGGATTGGCATTTCTGTCTTTGGAATTATATTCCAAAGGATTATTCTATACCAAATACATGATATAGAGCTAAATTGCTCCTAGCCCTGTATAATTAGTGATTCAAATGTTCTGAGAAAACCATCCCTTGTAAAAAGTTTGGACAACAGCATGTGTGCTTAATGTAAATATACACTGCTGGGCAGACATGACTGAATTGGAATTTGGTGCAAAGCAAAGGCAAAATTTCAAGTCAGGTTATAAAATCTAACCTGGACGTGATGCTAGACTAGAATTAGAAGCTCACTCTGGTGGTTTTTAAAATTGATGTTTCCTGTCTCCTTGTACACTGGTTTTAGATAATGAGAAAACTAGGCACAGTTTCAATGTGATGCCAAGCACCACCATTTTTATGAAACCCAACACTAATTGGCTTCATAGGACCCTGTTTTGGAGTAAACTTTAGTTCTATGTGCTGTTAATATAAATGATAGAGAAGCTTTCATTCACTTGAAGTTAAAAAACATCACCTCTTCAGGTGAGGGTGAAATGGGGAGCAGAAGGATATTAACAAATTACTTCAAAGTAAATGGCTGAAACAGTAGGAAATCCATTTGGAATAAATTAGCAACTTGCAAAGTAGTTTTCATGTACAGTCAGTCTTTAGCAATAGAAAGGGCTTTCCACAATAAAGAACTAGGCAAGAGCATATCAAACATCTCTGCTCACCAAAGCCTCGGAGTATGATTAGAAATACATTCTGCCTCATTGGACATCAAATGAAGAAATCTTCAATTATTCTCGCTGAAAACTATTGACTACTTCATTCACAGTGCTGATAGCTCAATGGACTTTGCAAAGAATGGTTTTGCTAACAAGGTCATGACAAACAGTCTTTGTATTAGCATTGTACACATCCCTCTAAATTCATTTTCCTATGAAATGCTTTGTACCTTTGTATGTACTGTCATATAATTAGATTTACATTATTCATGCATGTCCAGTGTTAGTTTGATATAGTGCTTACAGGATGAACAATCAAGACAGTATTTCATGTTTGTTTGTTGTCTTGCATGCAGGTGAATCTGGTGTGGAAGAGTGGTCCCAGTGGAGCACATGCTCAGTTACTTGTGGTCAAGGGTCGCAGGTGCGAACCAGAACTTGTGTATCACCTTACGGGACACACTGCAGCGGCCCATTAAGAGAATCAAGGGTTTGCAATAACACTGCCCTCTGTCCAGGTAGTGTTAGCAGCAACTACGACTGTGGATGTTTTGAATTGTGTCATGCTACGCATTTGGAACCATTTGTTATTTTCATATGATCTGGGTATAGGCATTTTAATTAGAGTCTATAAGTGTAATTATTCTCAACTGTGATATTTTATTCTGTATGTGATTATTTCAGCTTTCAGAGCAGTCAGGATGCTAGATAAGTGACTGTCTCCCTACTGCAAGTAAGATTGGAATTTGTAGAGCTATTTCAAATAGTATGCAAATTCAGTTATTATTCTTGTGTTTTTAGGTGGTAAAAAAAAATCCAACTGCATATTTGAGGAAATAAAATTTTCAAGCATAGTAGAAATATGACATGTGATTGACAGTTTTTCAGTAAGCAATTCTCCTACTAGCCATCTGACCGTATCAAAAAAATAATAATAATAAGTATAGTAGACCTAAGAATGATCTTTCATTTTACTTCATAAACAATCTTGAAGTGATTCTTTTCATCATGGCTATCTACTGCTTAAAAAGACAAGAAAGGGCTGGTTAGAGTCAATTTACGTTACATCAAAATTGTATTATTTAATGATGTTCATGGTCTTACTGTGTTTGTTTTACCATGTCCAACCGATAAGGTCTTTTTTTTTTTTTTTTTCAATCAGTCCCAAAGGAGGAGTTTGGGTTGTGCCCAATCATTTGATGAATGGTTGACTCTAAACTACATGACTGCCGGAGTTGAGACTAGACTCTCATAGACCTTACAGAATCATCTGAACGGGAGATGTTCTAAAGAAAGGTCTTGCCACCGTAGGCCTTCCAACCTCCAAGTCATGCTTAAACATTCTCTAGGGGGTAGTCTCCATTCCCAGAGTTAACTGATTCTCAGTTGCTAAAACCAAGAGTGAGGGTCCTGGAAGAATGATCAAGAATAATGCCAATTCCCCAGCAGAACAGGCAAATGTAACCATATAAGAAATGTTGGAATGGCTGTTACTTAGTGGGTATGAAACTTGAAATTTGCAAAATTGAAGATTTCTGGTGGTCTGTTTGACTGCTGCATGAATATATTCAATACTGTTGAATTGTAAACTCAAAATAGTTTCCATAGACAATTTTATATTATTTATTTCTTAAAAAAAAACCAAAAAACAAAACTAGAGATCCTGGAGGAAAGAGAAAATGAAGGGGAATGATGCAGTGAGTTGTAAGAACCTATTGTGTAAGAAGTAGAAAAGCAAAAGATAAAGACAAAGTTAAACAGAAAGAAACCAAGGCTACAAAGCAAAGAAGGCACAATTATCAGTAAAAGGACAATAATTACTGCTGAGAGTAAGTAGAAGTCAGTTGAGACTGCATGATACAAGAAAGAATTGGGAATGAAAAATAATACAAATCAAAGAAGAAAAACATAAGGGAGTCATTGAAAAATGATGACAAAAGACTAAAAGTAGAGATCATAGACGAAACACATTTCAGTTACATGAGCTGGGAAAAAAGGCCAGGGAGATAGAGACTTACAGTGTGGTAGTGACACCTTCAGCCCTCAAGCGTAAACGCTGTGGATCCTTATTGGAATAAAAGAGAATGGCATCTTCTGGAGAATACTTACCCAGGAAGCCTCACCACAGTATTTACATGATGATTTACAGGGTCGACTTCCCTGTTCTCAACAATTAAAATAGTATCAGTAGAGCATTATGATACAATTGATATATACATTTATCTTATGGCTATGCACAAGGAGAAGGACAGGGTCTATTGACGAACCTATTCCTAAGTGGGAATCAGATTGGTTTCCAATATCCTTTCCATTTTCATAGCTTACCTTTCAGTGACCACTTACACACATGTGTAAAGTTCATGTATGGAAGTCTCCATCCCTCTTTCAGAGGGGGATGATTAGGCCTTCAACTGGGAACTGAGAACATCCGTGGGAGCATCCAAGTCTCCCCCACATGTGGAATTGCTAAGTTTTCTCTCCTCATGTTTCATGTCAATAAAACTGAGTAATATGTCATTGACAGCTTTTTTGATTTCTTAAAATTCTTACCCTTTCCATGCATAAGAATGTGAACAGTTTCTAGTCTGTCTTTCACCTTCATGTATAAAAACTATTTCTCTCTCTAAATTTTGCTTGAATTTATACATGAAAAGTATATCATTGTTATAATTCATTTTGTTAAAATGATGATCAATTTTTATTTTTAATTTTCCAAATACAAAAGATAATTTAGCAGCTTCATTATTTTAAAATGTCAGATAAATACAGAGTTATAGGAAATAGTTTCTTTCATATGCTATCTTTTTTTAATTTACCATATTAGTAAATGTTATTTTTAATATGATATATAATGAAAGCAGTAAAAATCAGGAGTAAATTTTTAAATGTTTTAAAATTGAAGAAGTATTTCAACCAATATAAACATCTTTCTAAAATAACAAATTCTGCTTAAATTTGTTCACAAATCAATACCTGACCTTGTCATCTAGAGAACTCTAATTTTTTCTGTTATGTAATGAACAAAGCACAAGAAAAGGACAAATTGACTATTAAATCAACTCTTTACAAAATGTGTGGAATGGGAACATTCTAGCTTAGATTTATTTGTACTATAAAGGAAACTCATTAGCATGACAAGGGACTTACATTTTATTAACTCTCAAATTCTTCTTTTATTCAGACCCACTGATACAGATACACCCTGGACCTTTTGCAAATTTTGTGCTTTGACATTTTTTTAAAATTTGGCCGGTTGTTATTATTACTATTATTATTATTATTATTATTATTATTATTATTATTATTCAGAGTAGAAATGTATGGAATATACTAAAGTAGATTGGGAAAGTTAGAGAGCAACTTTTCAATTATCTAGTTAGTGTTCCAGCTGAATTTCCGCTCTATATTCCCCTCGAGAGTTCTCAACCTCTGTTAACTGAACACCAGCGTTCTGACCTGGCAAATCTTTGTTTCGAGGGGGCCATCCTGCTCATTCGTGTGCTCAGAGGCTTCCTTGGCTTCTACCCACTTGATGTCCATAGCACTTCAGTTCCTTATAAACTGATGCAACCCAAACTGTCTGTGGATATCAGCAAATGTCCATGTGGGTGGAGTTACCGCCAGTTGACAATCTCGGATCTGTACTGTTTGGAACTGAATTAACGGTAGAAGTTAATATAGTCTATGGAATGGTTTGGTTGTTTTTTTTTTTTTTTTAATGAATGTCAGAGTTGTCATATTCATTTGTTTCTAGAGTAAAACTCTTACACTTAAAAGGGTTATTTTATATATAATGCAATCTAAAGCATATGAACAATTCTAGATGTTTATTTCAAAACCCGGTGATAATGTGTTGTGTATTATATATATTTTATTTTCCCTTTGGCTTCTACAAAGTAGGGACATGACAATATATCTGGTACCAAAAATCAAGAAGAAAACTACAAAAATGGATGAAATTGATGAAAATTAAATGACTTGAATAGTATTATTTTTCAAATTCACTAGATAACTAATGAATTTTTGTGTTTTCCTGTAAAATAAAAGATCTTATATAACAATTTCACATTAAATTGAAAATTTGATCTTAACATAAATTTTATAATTAGACTAATATAAATCTTATATAATCTAAACATTATAAATACATGCTACAACTTTCTGCCAACTCAATAGTCTTCAAAAATGACAAATTTTTAATAATTTCTTATCACATAAGAAATTAGCAACTTAAATGATATGACTGAATTACAAAACCTCAATGTATAACAATAAAGACTGCTAAAATGCCTAAATAGCATTAATTTTCTGATTCCAGTATCATGATTTACCTACTACTAAGATTTCTTGTCAGTTTTTGTGGTTCACAAAGAAAAATTTTCCAATTTAGCAGTTTAATGTTTTCTAATATTGTGCTATGTACATTGAGTACTATAGTCATTTGATAAAAGATCATACTGTGTCGTGAACACTGTACATAGTGGAGCTGGTTATCATTAGTTTAAAAAGTTTGGTAACCAGAAATAAATGCAAGTATTAATAACATATAACTAAAAATAAAAAATAGTCATATAAATTACTTGGAGAAGTCTTTCTATGATTAATGTTTACATGGATGTATGTACATATACACACACATATTTAAAAACTATATAATACTTATATGTACATTGCTAAATGCAAATATTAGATATTCTGTTATTAGTATATACTAATTAGCTTTGGTTTACCCAGATTGTCATGAGGTAGATTAAAAAAAATAGTTTTCTCCTCTCTCTGATATTTTTCCTAAATATTGTTTTTTAAGAAACTTTCTAGTAACTTTCATAGAATCATTAAATGACTATTATTGAATTAGACTCTAATTGGGTTGCTGTTTTCAATGTTTGAGCACATTTTCAAAACTTATTGCAATAAGGAAACAACATAAATGGAAGAAAATGGTATATCTCATAAAATTGTCATTTTTTTTGTGGAATTCTTTTGAAATGTAGTCCAGATTATTTAAATTACCATGTAAAACTCTGTGTTGATGTGATGTTTTGAGGTATATCTACTTACACTGTGGTACAATGAAGCATTAACATAGCTTATAAAACTATATAATATTCTTGAAAGACCCTACAAGAACAGCTGTTAAGTACTTTAACCACAAAACTAATAGTAGCCTGTGGTAAGGCACTGGCTAACCAGTTGGATTTCAGCTTTAAGGTAAGAACATGAAGAAAATTGTAGAAATATCACATTTACTTATAAAGTACCTATGCCATTTTTTATGGGCTTGTGCGTAGATTTGCCAGTTGGAGGAGGAAACTGAACCTCCGTTTGCCATTTCTGTGTGAGTTTATACTCCCTCACTCCTCCCAGGAGTGATCTCAATCATCCATGCTCAAGACAGTGGCAGAGTTCTAAGGCAGAGGGTCTGCACCAAGACAGAGGGTTCTCAAGAGAACTTTTCTCCTGGCTTCTCTGTATTCACTTTATTTGTGAGGCAAATACCCTAGTGTTGATAATTAGGATGAGAGCAGTAATTTGACATTCAGAAAATAAAGCATTTAAACTTTTAAGTGCAGTGAGCTTTTGTAAAATATGCCAGTATTCATTTACACAGCATCCAATACTCATTCAAAAATTAAATTTAAAAAATTCATAGTATTGCTTCCAGCCAAGTTTGAATTATGGAAAATGGGATGTTTGAAGTATTGGTATTTTCATGGTTACTTTAATTCTATTTCTATTTAATTTGGTTTTTGTGGCTGTGTTTTAGAAATATAATTAGAAGAGTTTCCAGTTCCATCAAACTGTCAGAAGAGGGAGATCATCTTCTAGTTCCATGACTTTGAGAAACATAACGTGCTTATCTTGAAATGGGAGAGGGGATGCTGTGGGAGTAGATCCAGTGATTGAAATATCCTGTTGCTGAAAAGATCATAAATTTACCTCCTAAATTTTAGATGAGAAAAGTATTTTTAAATGCCAGCTTAAAAGCTATTTAAAACATATACAATTTTCAGGGATTCCATTTTTTCATTTTCTAACACAAAATATTTCTGAGACTTCACGGGTATTAGAATTAACTCGGTCATTAGCTATTTAAATAAGAATTTCTCTTAAAAATTCAGCTCTGTTAGGAGAAATTTAACTTTCCTTATTCTTCATAGGTGGCCATGCTTTAAAATAGCTCATGAATGTTTTATCAAGAGAAAGAAAGGGGAATTTCCTTTGAAAGAGGTTAAAAATGGACTAGTTTAAAATTTATGGTTCAGTTGTAGAAGAAAAGCGCATACAGTTTTCTGTTATTGTAACAAATTCAAAAATTAAATTTAAAAGTTTAAGTCTGATAAGAGTTGTATTGAAAGTGAGTTTTCCAAATATCTTCACATTTTACTTGATGATTTCTTTTCTTAATTATACAGAAAGAAGTCTCTGACTTTGATTCCTTTCTTTGTGGCTGAAGCTTCTTTGCTTTATTCCAGTACATGGAGTTTGGGAGGAATGGTCACCATGGAGCTTATGCTCCTTTACATGTGGCCGAGGCCAAAGAACACGAACCAGGTCATGCACACCTCCTCAGTATGGAGGGAGGCCCTGTGAAGGACCTGAAACACATCACAAGCCTTGCAATATTGCTCTCTGTCCAGGTAAGCATATTTGGCATTTGCTGAAGCTTGCATTAATGTACTTCCTATATTGTCCATGGTGTAACAGGACATATATAAATAATATACCTATTATGGAGCCTTCCTGGAAAAGTGTTTCCACTAATTAATGTCTCTTATCTGGATGAAACAGGACAATTTCCCTGCTTTCTGTGTTTGTGGTGACACTCATTTTCTTGAGTGGTACCAATTGGTGTTCATCTTCCCTAAATTTCTCTATGTATATACATTGGTGTTTTAAAACAAAGGTTTATTTGTGCAGAATGTTTCATTGTGAAGAGTCACAATGAGTTCTTGGATACTGCGGACAGTTGTTACCTTCCGATATAACTAGTTAAGACTTGGTTTAGAATTGTTTCTCGTGGTGTTGCTCTTTACAACCATTCAGTCAAGGGGGTCACTTGGCACTGATCACACGAGAACACTGCCAATATTTTCTGAGAAGTATCATAGGACAATATGCATAGTCTTCCTTAGAATGTATTTGTGTTATCCTAACACTCTCCTTTGCCTGATACTCCAGTTCTCCGACATCCAACTTTGCTAATTCTGCCCATTATCCCATAGCCAGGTCTCCAAAATATTGTCATTTACATTATTCAAGCATCAATCAAATAGTTGCCTAAAGAATAAGAAATTCTAATCTCTGGTTTCAAGGGGCTCAAAATTTAGGGAATAATTGTATGTTCATAACTGCATAAGTGATAGAATCTCCCAGGAAGATATAACCCAAGACCATGAGTGGCAAACGGCTAACAAGAATGACAAAAGGTAATGTTAAAAACAGAAATCCCTCCTTAGCTCTTTGGATGGTTTCTTGTTAGACCAGTTCATAAACTATTGTGTATGAAAGCAGCATGGTGGAACTCCTCCTGGTGCTTTTCGGTAAATGTATTTTCCAACACAGATTCAGTTTCTTCTATACTCTTAAATTATTCAAGTCAGTGGTCTAGGTTATGAGGCAATCTTTCAATGTTTTAAAAATTATATGACACAAATGTAACCACTAGAATAAGTCAGAGGGAAGTGGTGAGAAATGATATACAGTACAATGTATACATATATAAGTTTTTCAGAGAAAAAATAAAAAAAAATATCTAAAAAATAAATAAGATTTTTATATAGTTCTATGAAAAAATTCTATGAGTTCCATGAATTTAGTGAGTGTGCACATCAATAGTAATTCAATTATGAATACTAGGGCTCAAAATCATAATTTATTATTTGCAAATCATTCCCAGAAAATCCATGCATGATATCATTGATGTTCTTTCCTTGTGCATACTCCCCACATGCACAATTATATGAATACTGCTCTCTTTCCTAAGAGTTTTCAAAGCTTTTTCAAATGTTTTTAGAAATCTTCCCCAGTTCATATTCTTTAAGTCAGCTTTATATACTTAAATTCTTCATATTTTTTCTCTCCTATAATTTTTATTATTGAGTTTGGGTATACCACAAACGATGCAAATTCCTGTACTGTATCTCACTTTCCTTACTCTGAATTGGAATTCTTATAGCTGTGGCTTTTCAAAATTTTCATTCTGTAACAGAACTTTTTCTCGTATGATTAAAAAATATACAAGATCTATTTGGCACAAACTCTAGGAATTCTCCTTTAAAAGAATTGTTTTATAGCTAAACTCCACCACCTCCATTGCCCACAAAGCCATTATCAATCAGTACCAGTGAGGTGCAAGGCATTGTCAAAAAGAATACATACTCCATAATTTCAAGCAAAGATTCATATATAAATGTATACAGTGTTGAATGAAGTACAGTAGTCTCAATGAAATAATGTAGTTTAATGGTTGTAGGGTTTAACCTTACATATCCTAAAATCTTGCTATCCCGGATCCCTTAGACATGATCTTATGAGATACAGATGTGATAGGAAATGAGCCACTAGTACAGTCAATGGTTACACCTGCACTATATCTCCTTGGCATGATCTGGAATAAAGTGCAGAGAAAGACAAAAGAAAAGTACAAAACCACAAATTACATCCTCACTACTGTAAGATGTAACATGTGAGCTGTGCTAGTGTATGGTGATTTCTTTTATTCAGTGAAATATACAAGGATTTCAGAGCCTTTCTTTTAAGAAATGTTCCTAAACTTTGTAAGATACTTTAAATGTGACGTAAAATGGGAATCAAAGAATGAAATACTTTTCACTCATGCAGTTTGGTATGCAACCACAAGTACTTAGTATTCCATCAGATGCTTTCCTTAGGCAAGGTCCAGTTTCTCTCACATCTTTTGAGGAAGGGAGAGCCATTTGCCTGACATCTAAACAAAGAGAAAAGAGAGGAAGGAAAGAGGAGCTACAGCATTCCTAAGTTAGTTGGTAATTACTGTCTTTGTGTCTTTCCAGGTTGCAGTGGTAGAATACCCGGACGAAAATAAGTTCAAGGAGAAAGGGTGATTTGGGCTCACAGTTCAAGGTGTAGGTCCCCATGGTCAGGAAGCCAAGGCAGGGTTTTAAAGCATCTGGTCAAACTGCATGTAGTCAAGAAGCCAAGCAGAGTCAATGAATGCTTGGTAGTTCTCAAATGGCTTTCTTCCCATTATTCAGTCTGGGATCTCTGGACCAAACAATCATCCTGACAATAATTAAGGTGGGCCTTCCCACATCAATTAATGCAATCAGGATCATCCCTCAGAGGCATACTCAAAAGCTAACCTTAATATAAATAATCATCCACAGGTATGCTCTGAGGGTTATCACCCAGGTGATTGCAGATTCTGTCAGGCTGACAATTAACAGCATCACCCTTACTACTTTAATATCTTCTCTGAGAACAGCAGCTGCTGTTGATGGGGAAGATGGGCTGAAGCATAGAGCAGCAGCAGGAATCAGCTGCTTAGAGTTACTATGGAAGTGTGTGTGTATACTCGTAGTGTTTAATTGCCCTTGTTGTCTTTCTTATCCAAATAAACCTAGAACATAGTCCATCCTACTTTGTTTTGGTTGCTGTTTTCTCTGAAATTTTATTGCTTGTAAGTAATTGAGCATTCAATCCATGGTGGTGACCACTGACATCTTGGAATATATAGAATTTCTCTTCATTTTCCTTCCTATTTAAGCAACTTGGTTCCTGGTATTTCTCCAACAAATTACAGTAAATGCATATTCTTTTCATATGTGTGTGTGTATGTGTGTGTGTGTGTGTGTGTGTGTGTGTGTGTGTGTGTGTAATATATATAAAATCTCATTTCAATTTCTCTAATTATATTTTCTACATTTGTTTCATTATCGTAATGGGATGTGATGATGGGATTTGTACTTTCATAAGGACATGTTTAATTTTATGTTTCTCTTAATCTTTTACTGTAATTCTTACTCTCTGAGACTTGCCAATGAGACCTTTTAGAGAGAATTAGAAAGGGCTTATCAAGGGATTTGGCCTTGTGTGTTAAGTAATTTGGTGAGAGACTAAGAAGAAAGAACACAGTTCTGGATTGGATTGGGTGTTGTTAGGAAGGATTATTCTTTGATTAGGTATCATATATATTATGTAGAGTAAAGGGAAGAATTTTTGTAATTGGTAAAGAAGTACCAGTCATTCATGTTCACTGAGAGATGAATATTTTGTACAGTGGGTGATTGTATTAATTATATAACCTTTTTTTGTACATGGGAGTGAACATAGCTGACAGTGATATTCTATAGATTGGGTGGCTCCAGAAATGATAACACAATCTCCAAGCATAGGCAGGCTGTTAACAATGGTAGGTTCTAACTATGTCAAATCTGTCTTTGGACTTCTCCTATTGGTAAAAGCTTGTTATTAGTGGTTTTGACTTGTATTGTTATTTAGCTACATAATTATGTCAGATATGATGTACCTTCAATTCTCTTGTATACCCAGTATGAAAATGATATAGGCTGATAGCTTCAAAATAAAATCATGCCTTTGAAATTAAATCTTAAGTTTTTACTCAAAATCTCAATATTAACAGACATATAAATTGACTTATATATAATGTTTAAGGATGAGAAGAATTAGGGATTCAAAAGTACCCTTAATTTTGTTTCAGATTTAGCATTTCTCAATCAGAAATATGTTCATATAGTAAAGTACAACTAAAATAGATCAAGAGTAACTAATGTGTAAGTGACAGGTACAAGACCAAATTACACGAAATATTTATATATTCTAAATCTATCTAGCTATAAATATATATTAGATACATTCTCTCTCTCTATATATATATAGATAGATTATAAATATATCTCTATATATTTAAATTACCAGGTATACAATATATAAAAGCAAATTTAATTGTATCATTTAGTGGGAAACAAATGTTCTGGAAGCCAGATCACATTCAGTTCCAATTCCTAATTAGTGATGTTTACTTATACAACTTGTTATTGCCTTTATCATTCCTCGTTTTTCTCATTTATAGATTGACCATCTATATGACAGGAATGACATGCTTAAAGTTCAGTAGAAACACTAAAAATGTATAAAATGATCGATTGTGGAAGAGACACAACCAGATTTGCATAAGGATATTACTTTAATATTAGGGTCTTTCAGAGGATATGTCAAATAAACCCGAGATGTAGTTTTTGAGCTCTGTAGCCTTATCTTAGAGTCAAAGAGATTCTTCTCCCAGGCTTGTCCAAGTATTCAGCAAACACCTGTGCTGTCTGTGGGGCTGAAGTGTCATTCTGCTCTCCTGTCTGAGAAATGCATTCCTGTGGTGCCAGACTCCCTGCCGTGGAGCCTTGCCCCAGGTCTGGTTTCCTGGCACATTTGCATATTTTTGCAAATCCTGATAGGGAACAAGCTGTATACAAAGGATAGTTGCCCAGACACCCCTGTTTCTGTAACCCGCTGACCTAACATTTCGCTCCTTAGCATTCACAGGAGAGTAGGCTGCCTGTCCCTCTGCAGGGAGCCCTTCTGGTGATGCAGTGAGTGGGATGACACTAAGCACTTGTGTGCACTTGGTTCAAAAGGTCTGCAATTCCCTCTGCTTGAGGATGTTACAATTTGAAGTTAATTGCTGCCCCATTAACGTGTTTTTTTTTTTAATTAATTTATATTCATCCTAATATTCTGGCCTGTTTCATGGTGATTGTTTGTTTTATAACATTTTGGGTTTTAACACTGTGCCAGTATTCTTTAAGTTCATAACTTATAAAAATTTTCTATTAATTGTATGCTATTTATATAAGGGTTTGTATTGTGTTACTGTTTTTTTTTTTTTAATTTCAACTTTCTTCCTATAAGAGTCACTCACTTATATGAATTACAAACTTCTAAAATAATATTGTATTCGATTCTTCTTTTATTATATAGTTCATTTGAAAACAGCAAATAGGATACAGATTTTTTTTTCTTTTCCTGTTCCTTTCCAAGGCAAGAAGTCAGGCTTTTTTTTTCAAACATTTGAGCCTTGTGTTATGAAAGGATCTTTCAGATTCCTGGGTGACTCCTAACTAAATGCAAATAGGAGCTCCCTGGCTTTTCCATCATTAAGTCAGACAGCTTTACAAGCAGATGCCAGGATTCTTCTGCTCACAAGTGCTCTCTGTCTGATTTACTCATTCAGCAGTATTCAAATGGAATCACCGCTGAGATAGTTTTGATATCCAAAATAGACAAGACCTAATGAGTGGGATGAGATCCACGTTACCTATTCTGTGACCTTAACTCCTCTTCATCTAGATATGCAAACAGACTAAAAACAAAACATTTTCTAAGATATCACATAAACTTTAATAGGAGACAGTTATTATTTCTCCCAGATTGGCTTGGTTGTGTCTGGCAGGATGAAGTCCCTCCTGCAGTGCCAACATGTCAGCCTTTGCCACTGTGGCTCTTCCAGCCCTAGAAAATGGGGGTAGGTTGTCGTATTGTTTAAGTGACGTGTAACTGTGTCCTGTGACTTCGGGGTGTAAGGAAGCACCCTGCATAGGGGTTACAAAGTTTGCTCTCTCAGATTTTTCCTGTTTCAGAAGAAAGCCTTACTGTTCTCTGTTCTAGTTCCTGATTGTAGAATGGCTCCTGAAGCAACAGGTGTTTTTAAATTCAAAGATAACATTTATTTAAAAAGTAAAAAGAGTCAAACTAAAATGCTTGTCATGAAATTGAACAGAACTGAAAGGGCTTAGAAATTGATGACTCTGACCTGTGTGCATTTCCTGGAATAAATTATGAGGTCTCGTGGAGCATTTGAAAAAAAAAATGGTTTTCTCTGAGGGGCAAAGAGAGGAAAGAGTTATATTTTAAGTAAAGTATGAAGGCGGGTTTTTATTATCATCACCCTCGACACCGTAGAAAGCATATCAGAATGTCTTACCCCTATCTAAATGTAATAAATTTGTCCATCAACATATTTTTCCATGACAGTCCCTTCCCCTTATGTTCCTCAGCCCCTGGTAACTAACATTCCATTCTTTTTTTTACATTTTTGAGATTTTTATTAGGGCTTCATCATGAAGATATAATCCATGATTAACAGTGGTTAATACAATTTATATGAGTAAAAGGCTGACATTTGCAAGCTTTAATCTTGCTGAGTCCTTTGGGTGGCCAGGAATCATTTAAGATCCCACAAAGAGTCATCTCCTTAGAACAAAAAATAAAAAAATAAAAACATTATTACTGAAGAAATTCTAAGAGAGTTGAGATCTCTGTGTTAGAGACATCTATTATTCTGAATCTGAGAAAGACCTTAGGGGTTCCATTACAGAAACAAGGGACAATCAAAAGAAAGAAACGGACATTTAAATGCTTTACAATTCTATATGGACACAGCCAGAGCAGAACTTCACTGACACACATCATGGTCAAAATGTCCGAAGTACAGAACAAGTACTTTTCAAAGGTACTGTCTATACTTTAGTTTTTTTTATTTCCAAGCTTCAGAATTTCAAAACTGATGGATAATCTCATGAGCTCCATTCTCAACTCTTCCTTTTTTTTTATCCTGTTTATTTTTTTCTTTTATTTTACAATACTATTCAATTCTACATAACAGCCACAGATTCCCTTGTTCTCCCACTTCCTGCCACCCTCCTCTTCCCCCCAGCCCACCCCCCCATTCCCACCTCCTCCAGAGCAAGGCCTCCCCCAGGACTGAGATCGACCTGATAGGCTCAGTCCAGGCAGGTCCAGTCCCCTCCTCCCAGATTGAGCCAAGCATCCCTGTATAAGTCCCAGGTTTCAAACAGCTATCTCATGCAACGAGCCCAGGACCTGGTACCACTGCCTAGATGCCTCCCAAACAGATCAAGCCAATCAACTGTCTCACCTATTCAGAGGGCCTGATCCAGTATTCTGTTCTTAAGATCAACACATTTAGATTACATAGACATACAAAGTCATATGACTGGTGTCTTTTTATGTCTGGCTTATTTTGCTTAACCTAATGATCTCCAGTTTGATTCATGTTGCAAACCACAGGGTTTTATTTGCTTTACCAATGAATACTATTCTATTGTGTTTGTACCACACTTTCTTTGTTCATCTATCACTTGAGAGGTAGTTCCATTTTGGGGCTCCTGGCTCTTCTGGTACTGCTATAGTAGACAAAGGAGTACAAATGATTCTCCAATTTACCAGTTGTTGGATCCTATTCTATGATCACATTAGAAATTTTGTTTTTTGAGAAAAGTCTACAACATTTTCCATAATGGATGTACTAATTTGTATTCCATATGGCGGGGTATAAAGATACTCTTTTCTTTTCTCACCATCATGATAAGAGCTGTTTTAATTTGGGCTTTTCTTATTCTTTTTCTATATACATGCCAGACATTTGTCTTCTGTTGAAAAGTGTCTAACTAGAATGCTCTAGAATGCTTGCTTTTTTTTTTTTTTTTTTTTTTTTAAGAACTTTGGCTGTTTGTCTTCTCAATATTTGAGGAGTTCCTTTTATGTTATAGATGCCAACTCCCTCTTATGCGTAGAGTTTGCAATTTTTTTTTCATCCAATAGGTTACCTCCCCTTTCATGATCGTGCATTTACAGTGCAGAAACCTTGGTTTTATGTAATGTTACTTGTCAGAGTTTTGTTTGCTCCGATTTTTGTCCATTGCCACATTCCAAAGACTTTCTCCTGTGTTTTCTTCTAGTAGTTTCTTGATTTATACCTAAGTCTTGGTTCCACTTAAGTTGATTTTTTTAAATGGCAGAGTCTAGTTCCATTCTTCTACAAGTAGATATTCACTTTCCCATTACTTTTTCAAATAAGGTGATCCTTTCAGCAATCATGCTTGTTAAATGTAGTTAGAAGCTCTTTTGGCTCTACATTTATGGATTTACTTATAAGCTGTCTATGGTTTTTTTGTTTCATTAGCATATATTATTCCAATATCATGTTGTTTTGGTTATTGCAAGCATACAATACATTTTGAAAACATTGTACAATGCTTCTACTTGGTTCTTTTTTTTTTTTTTTTTAATCAAGAGTGCTTTTGTTATTTGTGGTTTTAGTGATCCATTGAAATGTAAAAATTGCCTTTTCTAGTTCTGTGAAAACTGACATTGATTGGTATTTTGCTTGGTGTATCAGTTACTTGTGGAAAAAAAAAAGCTGGCCAAGCAAGCTTTATAAAGGAGGGATTTATTTTGGCTCAAAGTTCAAAGGCACAGTAGTATATCATGGTGGGAAATTCTTGGTGGCAGCAGCTAGAATCGGCTGGTCACCTTGTATCCACAGTCAGGAAACAGAACAATTAATGTGATTGCTTGGCCAGCTTTCTTCTTTGTGTTCAGTCTAGGACCTATACTTGTTCTACATATAAGGTGGGTCTGCCCACCTCACATGAGCTGATCTAGACAATTTCTCATAAGCACACCCAGAGATGTATTGCCATGGTGAGTTTAAGTCCTACCAACTGAACTATCAAGATGAAGCATCACAGTCCCACCCCTTATAGATTTGACACCCAAACATATCACTTTTAAGCTAGAATCTCCCACTCCTTGTCCCCATGTATACACCTGAAAATGCAAAATACACACTCAGTTCAACTTTAAAAGTCCCATTGTCTTTTAAATTCTTCAACCCTGCTTATCATAAGGGTTAAATATAGTGCAAAGTCTAAGACTTGACCTTAGCTCCATCCCCAGAACCCACATAGTGGAAGGAGAAAACTGACTTCTGTAAGCTGTCTTATGATCTCCACACACTCATACATACTGTGGCATATGCCTACCATACAAAGCAATAAATGTTTACATTTTAAAAAACAAAACAGGCTGTATGTTTCTAATATTCAATGATAGAAGTAAACATTGCATGTGCAAAAGGGGAAGAATGGGAGCATAGCTAAGAGTTATTAGACAGACAGCCATCAAAGCAAACAACAAATCCCGCAGCTCCGTGTATGTCATCTAGGGCTTGTGATGGAATCATGTAGGCTCCAAATGTCTTGTGCAGCACCAATTCTCCACCTTTGCTGCCTTAAACATACTGCCTGTCTCTTGACACAAATCCACATCATACCTTCAGCCTTCATTGGCAGACATCTCATGATCCAACATCTGCAATATCTGAGGGTCACTCTTGCAACTTAGGCTTCATTTTTTTTTTCACAGCTTCATAAAGTGGCCTTTGAGGGCAACCTTGAGGGACTCTGACCCTGCCACAAAACACTTAACCTCTGCATCTCTCTGGATGTGTACTCAAGACTTTCTGATTCCTACAGTCCTTCATCAGCCATGCCTTCAAAACTGGGATGATATGGTCAGTGTGCCAAATTCATCTATCAGCTCAGAGGGGTCATGCTCTCCTGGATCACCGTTGCATTGACCTCTGTGTGCTCATCCTGTGGTGAAACATTGCCCTGTACAATTGTTTTTTTACGAAGGGAAATCCTTCAATTGGGATCTCAGTTCAAGCTTGTTTCTTTCACATGATTAACCATTTTCAGAAGATGAATGCTTCTGTGAGTAGGATCTTGTCTCCATTTCCCATTGCCCCAGTGAAAAACACTAATCTCTATAACATTACAGATATTTAGTCCTCTGCACCCTTCTTGTTTAAATCATCAAATGTACTCTTAATACCTTTCCTTTCAAAACCCCACAAATGTCTTATCTTTCGTTCTTCATTGTTCTCTCTTTCCCTGTCTGATGAGATTGGAGCAATGAGCAGTAGTCATAACTCAGCCTGAACACTAACATATCTTGAAATTCCCTCAACCAGATAAATAAGTCCATCACCTCTGAACTTAGTCTCACTAAAGTACTTTGGACATGGACCAAATACAGCCAGATTCCTTACCAGAGGATGCATGCATAGCTCCTAACCCAGTTCCTGGTACAGCCGTTGTTCCCCTTTTAAACCACATAAGAAAGGCGTCCACTGTCCACATTTATCTCCTCGCTCTTTTCTTCTACCCTCTCATGAGAATTACCCATTGATCTGCTGACTGCACTCAAGGGCTTTTCTAGCCCAAAGTTGATCATGACAGGGAAAATATGACAACAGGAATTTGACACAGCTGCTCACATTTTGTCTGCAGTCAGGAAGCAAAGAATGGCGAATACTAATGCTCAGTACATTTTTTTCCTTTTAATTCAGCCCAGAATTTCTGCCGGTTAAATGGCCCTGCCCATACTTAGAATAAGTCTTCCCATTTCAAATAACCTAATCTAGATACTTCATCACAGACATGCCCAGAGGTAGTATTACATTGTTATTTCTAATCCCAAGTAGGCTCCCTCAGTATTAGTCTTCACGGTAAGGTTTGTGTTGAAACTGTAAATCATTTTGGATGATATGAACATTTTGACAGTATTTATCCTTTCAATCCACAAACTCAGGATGTCTTTCTTTTTCTATGTTCTCTTCCATTTCTTTCACCAATGTTCTGAAATTTTCATTGTAAAGAGTATTTAGCAGCACCGCTGATTTTTGTATGTTGATTCTGTAAGCAACAACTTTGCTGAATTCATTTATTAATTCTAATTCTCTCTCTCTCTCTTTTTTTTTTAGAGTCTTTGATTTGTATGTATATAAGACCATTTCATCTGTGAACAGAAAGGATTTGACTTCTTTGTTCTTGGAATGTGTACTATTTCTTATTCTTTCTTGATTGTCTAGACTTCCAACTCTATGTTGAATATATGTAGAAAATGTTAGTACCCTTGTCTTCTTAGAGATCTTAAAGACAAAGCTTTCGACTTCCTTTATCCATTTGATTTAATTTCAGCTGTTTGCTAGCTTGGTATGACTTTTATTACATTTAGGAACCCTCTTTATATTATGTTGAAGTACCCTGCTTTTATTATGTTGAGATATTTTCCTTCTGTACCTGATATGTTTAGCATTTCTGTCTGGCAGTGATGTTGGATAATGTCAAATGATTTTTGCTACTGTTGAGATAATAGTATAACTTCTATTCTTTGTTCTCCTGATGTGGCCTGCCATGTTTATAGATTCAATTATGCTGACCCACCCTCCATCACAGAAATAGATCCAATTTGAGTATGTTAATTAATTTTAATGTGCTATTATAATTGTTCTTTTGTATTATCAAAATAGTCTTGCTGAATAATTTTGCTTCTATGTTTGAAAAAAAGAATATTAGCCTAAGATCCTTCTTCAATTGTGTGTGTGTGTGTGTTTTCTAGTCTTGGAATTACATTAATGGCAGATGTACAGAATGTTTGTGTCTTTGTAACTGTTCCATTGCTGTGAAGAGACACCAAAACCAAGGCAACTCTTATAATAGAAAGCATTTAATTGGGGGCTTGCTTACAGTTTTAGAGGTTTAGTCCATTATCATCATGGTAAAGAGCATGGTGGCATGCAGGCAGGTGAGAGAGGAGTAGCTGAGAGATCTATATCCTGATCCATAGAAGAGAGAGAGAGAGAGAGAGAGAGAGAGAGAGAGAGAGAGAGAGAGAGAGAGAGACAGAGACAGAGACAGAGAGACAGAGAGAGACAGAGAGAGAGAGGGTGGTGGTGGTGGTGGTGGTGGTAGTGGTGGTGGTGGTGGTGCTGGACCTGGACCTGGCATAGGTTTTTGAAACCTCAAAGCCCATTCCCAAGACAAGCTTCTTCCAACAAGGCCACATCTCTTAATCCTTATAATCCTTTAAATGAGTTCCACTCCCTAGAAACTAAGCATTCAAATATGTGAATGAGGCTATGGGGAGGCATTCTTATTAAACACAACATTTTTTATAACTATTTCTTCTCTACTGCCTCATAATAATCTGAGAAAACTTAGCATTTCTTCAAATGTTTGGTAGAACTCAGCAGTGACATATGGTCTAATTTTAATTTGGTTTTGTTTGGCCTGTTGTTGCTTTGTTTATTCATAAAAGACTTATGAATGACTCAGTCTCATTAATTTTTATTGGTGTGTCTAGGTTTTCTATTTCTTCTGATTCTGTCTTGGTAAGAAATATGTGATAATCATTTGTCCATTTCTCTGGGACGGGCAATGTTGTTGCTATATAAGGTTGTTCACAATCTTCCCTCATCGTCCTTTTAATTTCCAGGAAATCATTGTAGGGTCTTCTTTCACATCCCTTGTTATATCCATGCAAGTCTTGTTTCTACTTAGTATGGCTTATGGTGTGTCTACTTTGTTTTTCTCTCAAATAGCCAGGCCTTTATCTTGCTAATATTTTGTGTTGTTTTCTTTTCTTGCTGGTTTTGATCTGACATTTTTTCTTCTTCCACGATATCTCTTGTTTTCTCCTCGCTATTAAATATGGGGTCAGTGTTTTTGTGTGCTGTTGTGAGCGGCAGTGCTGTGCTGTTTATTTCGGGAATCCATGCTTTATTTGGTGTAGAAGTTGACCTCTGTGAGCTTTCTCTTCTGCCTGCTTTTGGGCATCAGCCTTTGCTACAGTGTGTCTCTGTTTTTCAGTTGGAGAAATTTCTATAATTTACTTCCTGAGTTAATATTTGACCATTCTTGCCTTTTCTTACCAATTTTGATTTCAATCTATTTCATTTGGTGCAGGCGTGGCTATCCTGCTTTCTTTGAACCTCACTATATGGAACGGCCTATTGTGTTTTTCACTTTTAGCCTATGCAAACCTTTAGAGGTAAAGTGAGCTAATTTTATAAACAATATGATATTTAAAAAACTATCTTTAAACTAGGGAAACACCATTTTTAAATTTAATTTTTAAATTATTTTAGCTGTGTGTGTATGTGTGCATATGCATGCGTGCGCACTCGTGTGTGTGTGTGTGTGTGTGTGTGTGTGTGTGTGTGTGTGTGCTCGTGCGTGTGCATCCTCCTGGGGCTGGGATTGCAGGTGGTAGTAAGCTGCTTGACATAGATCCTGGGAAGCAAATTAGGGTTCTCTGCAACAACAGCCAGCATTCTTAACTGTTGAGTCATTTCTTCACCCGAGGCACAGGTTTAAACCGAGTTTATTTGATGCAATAATTTCTGTACGAGCTTCTAAATTCAATATCATAAACAGAAATTTTCTTTTTAGGGCTGTGTATGTCTCACTTGTTTGGAAACTGGTCAAATAAATAAAGGAATTCCCAATAAAGGAATCTTCCTTTTACCTATGTGAGTTAGCAAAAGCATCCATCTGGTTCTTTATTATGGTGTCTGTCTGCTCACCCTCCAGAGAATCCAAATATTAGCCTTGCCTCAACCATAATATGGAACCCCAATTCCTCTGACCCCCAATGTTCTTGCCCCTATGTAGTCTATTGTTCACAAAACAATAAACCACTTCAGTTCTAAATGAAAATTATTTCATGTGCCTACTTGCATATTTTCTCATAGCTACACATCTTTCTTGGTCTCATGGCCTTTGGTATCCTGTTGATTTCTGGCTGCTATACATCAGCTGAAACTATGTTCTGTACTTTCTGGTCTCATGATCTCTCCATATGCCTTAACTTTCTCTCTTTTTCTGACAGACATTTTCCTGGCCACCAGAGTTTCCAGTTACATGGAATTACAGTAGACTTTGCATGTTGCCTCCTTTTAGTGATGACAGTCTGCCATTATACTGTCTTCCAAGAGAACTGATAGGGGATTCCCCATAGTGTTGTTCAGTTGATCATTTTGTTTTCGTAACTCTAAGATTAAATTCATCCTCATCCATATATGTATATTTTTCATAGCCAAGTAGAGCTTGATCGATCTTAGTCAAAACATCCCTCCCATGGTCCTGAAGAGTGACCAGTTACACCATAAATTTTCTGGAACCCTTCAGTTAAGAGTGCATTATGAGCTTCCTTTAAGGTTTTGGAGTTTTCCATTTTACTGGCTAACCAGGGAACAATTTTCATGACAGAATACCAAGATATGAATCAGAGTTCAGCAGAAATAGTTTCATAAGAGAACAGATCATTGTGCTCTATTCAAATTTCTTAGGTTGCCGTGACTCTGTGAGATTCATCTTATCTGTGTGACAAGCTCACAGAATTCATTGAACTGATTCTAGGGAAGAGGAGACTTTGCCTGTCTGCTGTCTTCTACTAGAGCAGGTCAAGTACAAACCCAGCAGGGGTGTTGAAAGGGAATCAATTGCTTTTCCACTTGTCTCCCCAGTTAAACTTCAGATAACAGAGTTATCCATTTTTTTCTCTAGTACCAAGAAGAATATTGTTTTCAAATCAATAGAACCCTGTATCTTAATAATTGGCTTTTAGCTTTTGGGATAGCTTAAATATCCCAACATTTACCCCTGAAAGAGAGTGTGCATTCTCTATTTAGGGTGCTTAGAAGTCGAAAAGAAAATTTAATTTCTACTTCCCAGACTCATGATCCATTGTTTCCCATTCAATAAAATGAGACTACCAGCTCCTGAAATGCTTAGGAGCAGAGATCCTTAGGAAAACATAGTAGTAAATATTTTTTAAATCCCATGACATTCTATGAAACTAAAATCAAACAACAGAAAACATTATAATATGGCGAGACCTCACTCTGGCACTAAGGAAATCCATGTGTATCTGTGACATCTGTGGATCTTTTCTCATCCCTCTATTTCTGCTTATATAATAGTGTAGCCAACACACTAAAAGAATGCACATTGGGATTTTTGTCCTGGATTTTGCATTAATTTTTCTTTTTTTAAATATAGCAAGTTACTTTATCAAGTCAATCATTTCAGAACAACTCAACTAATATCCAATAAAATGACCTTCTAATTAATAGAATAAAATAAAACAGAAATAAAAGTCCAGGTGATTGATAGATCTTCAATTTCATTATTTTTTGTTGTAACTGTAATTTTGTAAATGAAACTAGTCACATCTCAAATATGTATTTATGGATGTTTTGACAATGTTTAACCTCAAAATGTCCCTCAAGTTTCTAATATTAACTCATCCTTGAATATTATGTAAACCCAAAAATATTTACACCATTAGGAAGTAGGGAACAACTCACATGAATATATGAAATTGAGGTGTTTATTTTTAAATTGATAGCAAGACATCTTCTATGAGGAGAATCCTAATAAGTCAACAGATCGTCATTTTCCCTAATCCTTTTCCCACAAAATCTTTTTTTTAAACTTTTTATAGAAATAAAATCCCAGTCAGATTATCTTCTCTCTTGTGACCAAATTTGACTTGTTTATTCTTATTTCCATGTTTTCTTAGCTAAATGCTTTGTGTGTGTGTGTGTGTGTGTGTGTGTGTGTGTGTGTGTGTGTGTTTTATATTTTGCTTTGCTTTGTTGTGTTTTTCTTGCTCTTGCTGTTTAGTCAAGGGTGTATTACTATAATAGTCATGATGAAACATGCTTAAAACTATCCTAAATCAGAACCTCTGATGATGCCAAACAACCCAGTCTTCTCTTACCTTAATTCAATTGCCATCATCAAATTTATCTCCACTTGTTTTGTGGTGATATATTGTGTACCCCAATAAAGCTTGCCTGAGGATCAGAGAAGCAGTGCAAGCCACAGCCAACCTCACCTCACCAACTCCTCGGACTATTTCCTCACACTGAAAGTCTCTGGGTCTTCACATGAAGAATTCGTGTCCCACATTGGGTGACAGATTTTGTTTAAATCTTAAATGGCCTTATAATAAAAAAAAAAAAAAAAACTCAGAGCCAGATATTGAGGTCAAAGCTGAAAGATCAGAGAAGCAGGACAGCCAGTTACTAGCTTACCTCTATGAAATCCTCAGCCTCAAGAGAGTGAGTTCCTGTCTCTTCATGCCTTTTATACCTTTCTGTGTTCTACCATATTACTTCCTGGGATTAAAGGCATATGTCATCACTGCCTGGTTCTGTTTCTCTCATGTAGCCCAGTATGGCCTTGACCTCACAGAGATCCAGACAGATCTCTGCCTTCTGAGCAATAGGATTAAAGTGTGTGCCGCCACTGTCTGGCCTCTGTGTCTAATCTAGTGGCTGGCTCTGTCCTCTGATTCTCTGACAAGTTTATTAGGATACACAATATATCACCACATTGGTTTGCTTTTGGATATTGAAAGTCAGGTATGGATCTGTACACTCCTTTATCAAATAGAATGCAAAGTACATACAATGAATCTGAATTTTTCAAGGCATTCTCAAATTGCTTGGAATAGCAAAAGTTCATAATGGAAATTCTGGATGTTCTTTCTTTTAAAAGCAAATCCAAAGTGAAAACTACATTTGGCCTGAAAGCCAAAAACAGAGGATATATTGATAATTTGTAATGTCCCATTGATTTACGAGAACTTTCGTTTTGTCTGGCAAGTGTACTACATGGCCAGATAAGATTGTATCAGGTACTTTTAATAAAACAAGACACTAAAATTACATGAATGGAATGATTAAATTAGCATTTTGTGATTTTTAATCTCACACAGGGTTTATTAAGTACAGCTAGATATCTATTCAACACCCCTATTTAATAGCTGCTACACATGAGCCTTGAAATTACCTACTCATTCTGTCAGACTCTGGTTTGCCTGAAAGGATTTTCACAGCAATATTAGCTTCTGGTGGAACTTGGGATTGACTGTAAATTCCCTTTCAGCCATAATCAAACTCATTAAGAACCATGGCGTGGTATTAGAAAAAGTAGACAGCCATCTATGAGTGCTTTTATGACATTCATATGCTAATTTGTACATTTTAATAAGGTGTTTTTGGTTTAATCCTCTGCTGTGTTTTGTAGCATTTGTCATTTCTGTCTCCTTTGTATAAATTAGTCAAATACCACCACCTAGCAATTATCCCTTATATGGATAAGATCCTGTGACACCCTGCAAACCTCATGGACCTCATGAAGAACACACTTGCATTTGACCATTGACTTGTTTCCATGCAAAATGCAATAATGTTTAAGATATCTGGCGTTGGAACTTCAACTTCTCATTTCTCTCATCAGCACCAATCACAGATCAGATAACTGGTTATCAAAATCATTTGAGTGAAGGAGCAGGTGAATGAAGCTCTAAAGATGAGTCTAATGCAGTGGCCTGCATTCCAGCCATCAGACACAAGATACCTTGGAGTTACTACATGCTTTCTCTGCTTTGTTTCCAGATTCTTCCCTTCGTTTCTCTGAGCACCACCTCTTGGTAGCTTCCAGATCTTTCCAACTCTCTGTCATCCTGGCCTGACCTTCCCCTGTATTTTCCAAAATTGTTTTCCAAACACTTCACTAGCTCTGACCAGCTTCTTCTCCATTTAAATACTTCAATGCTTTCTTCGTGGCCTGAGAACAGTGGCTTAAAATATTAACCCAACTGCAAAACTTAGTTGGCTGCCTTTGACCAACGTCTTCTGCCTCTCTGAACTTAGATCTCTGGGTTCTCTTCTTGATGGCTTTTATCTTGTTCTAGGAAATGTCCATCTTTATTCTGTTAAGCACTTTGGCATGTCCTTTTGCAGACAACTCTTACCCAATTTCTTTTCTCATTATCCTCACTGATTATTTGGAACATCAGTTTGTCAAGGAAGATGTTCCAGTCCCTCAGGACCTATATCTCACAGTACTCTTAAATTACCCAGTGCAGCACACTATAAAACTTTTTATTTCTTTTGCATATCATTCGTTGTTTAGTTTTTAGGAGCTGCTTTTCCAAAATATGAGCTGTGTGATGTGTTGGCCAGTTTTCCCCCTCAGTCACATTATCCTGTTTCTGTATTCTGAAATCTACCTCAAGGTCTTAAATTTTCAATGAATCAACATGTTAGGGATGAGGATGCTAGTTATAACTGGTCTTATTGCTGTGACTCAATACCCAACAAAGTCAACTTAAGGAAAGCAGGGTTTACATTCAAAGGGATCTAACCATCAGGCCAGGGAGGAGTGGTGATAGGAACAGGAGTTGCCTCAGCTTCTTGTATCCAGTCAGGAAACAAAGCAATGGACACACTGCTCAGCTTCCCTTCTCCTTGTCACTCAGTCTAGAACCCCAGTCAGTAAGTTGGTGCTAATCACATGGCGGGTGGGTCTTCTCAGCTTAGCTAACCAAATCTAGACAATACCTCACAGACGTGTTCAGATATTTGTTGCCATTATGATTCAAAAGAACATCAAGTTGATAATAGCAACTAACCATCATGATGA
The DNA here is from genome assembly GCF_004664715.2 of Peromyscus leucopus. Taxonomy (NCBI): domain Eukaryota; kingdom Metazoa; phylum Chordata; class Mammalia; order Rodentia; family Cricetidae; genus Peromyscus; species Peromyscus leucopus. The sequence continues at coordinate 57,089,590 of NC_051084.1, forward strand.
AAAATACATAAAATGAAGTAGAAACAAAAAAGTGGGTAATAACATCTCATGATCTTCAATGACAAACATTCAGAAGCCTTGACTGGGATTCATCTTTCAGGCAACTGTTACCTTGTGCTCACTGGCTAGCCTTTCCCCACTGGGACATCTCATGCTGTCTCTCTTTCTGCTTTGCTAGTTGATGGACAGTGGCAGGAATGGAGTTCATGGAGCCACTGCTCAGTGACGTGTTCCAATGGGACACAGCAGAGGAGCCGGCAATGCACCGCGGCTGCTCACGGAGGCTCCGAGTGCAGAGGACCCTGGGCGGAGAGCAGAGAGTGCTATAACCCTGAATGTACAGGTAAGGCCACTTGCTCTGTGCAAATGACACCCGCAGCTCATAAAACCTCAAAGCGCCACACCAAACAGTCATAAAATGAAAGCTAATTATGTATTCATATGTACAAAGCCAACTATGTTAGGTTTTTCTACTGCATACTGTAATACTAAAGTCAGAAAAATCTGGAGATTCTGGGATCGAATAACAACTAAGTTAATGAAGTTTAGCGCTAGGCTTACAGTTTTTAAAAGTAAGTTCCCTGTGCATCTGAAGAGTCAGACACACTTATTTAATGGTTCTAATCACAAAACGCACAGTGTTTGACCAGTAAGTCAAATATTTGGACAATGTTTATTCTTGACAGCAGATTAATAAAAACTGAAAGGATCTTAATATCTCCAGACTTACACCTTTACTAAAGCAGTGCATGCTGCGACCGCTGTTAAGCGAGACCCGTTTCTTTCAGCCAATGGTCAGTGGAATCAGTGGGGTCACTGGAGTGGATGTTCCAAGTCCTGTGATGGAGGCTGGGAGAGGCGAGTGAGGACTTGTCAGGGCGCAGCTTTAACAGGACAGCAGTGTGAAGGAACAGGTGAAGAAATAAGACGGTGCAGTGAGCAGCGGTGCCCAGGTAAGAAGGACCTGGGGTGTGTGTGTGTGTGTGTGTGTGTGTGTGTGTGTGTGTGTGTGTGTGTGTGTATGTGTGTGTGTGTGTGTCCTGTTGAGAATGGCACTTCCTTGGTTAGAAGACTGAATCTAGTAACTGGCAATACACTTGTTTTAAAATAGTATGTGATAACTTCTCTTGGTATGTCAGAATAGTCCTGTAAGTTTTAATTTATTTGTTGTAAAGTGACATTGAAATACATGATAGTCAAAAAGTATCCACAAAGGAGAATAATTAGGTTGGGTATGATTTATATCATTGCAGTATATCTTTCTACTATTTTATGAAATTTTCTTATTGAGAATACAAAGGTGTTCTTAAATCTTAATACTTTGCTTAAGTATTAAGTGAATAAAATGAAAAGGTATTGTTGAAATTCATATGCTTTCATTTTTATGACTGATTAATGTCCCCTTGATGGATGACCTTAGACATCTCAATTTACCCATCCTTGTCCAATTTTCAGTCATACAAAAAAAACACTATGGGTAAAATATCAAATGTAGTGGCTAATGAATGTGGTGTGCATGTAAGCACAAATGATAACATGGGCCAGACAGACACTGTCCAGACTTGAATCATTTCCAGCAAAGACTCCTTTAGAGTACTAGATTCTTTCCTTAAAGTCATTGTGACACACTGAGAACTCAATAAATAAGTGAAAATCACGATTTTAGGATGATACCATAGGTGACCATTGACACAAACATGCAAGAGAGTGATAAGTTGGTCTTATAATTGCCCAGTGAAATGAACTCAGAGAAGGCGAATGCCCTGTTGTGTTTATCCCATAGATGTGTTGGTTTGAGTTGACTGCAATTGGGATGGATGTAGAGTCACTTGGGAGACAGATGTCTGGACTGAGCATGTCAGTGAGAAATCAGATCTATTAGGTTAACAGAGGTGGGAAGACCCACCCTGAGTGCTGGACAGGATACAAAGGAGAAAGCAAAGCAAGCCCCAGCATTCACCTGCCCCTGCTTCCTGATTGTGCTTACAATGTGACCAGCTGCCTCAAACTGTAGCTGCACTGTGTGCCGAAATAAACTCTGCCTTAGATTGCTTTTGTCAGAGTATGCTGCCCCAGCAAAGTGTTCATTAACTAATGCAAAAATTTGGTATAAAGAAGTAGTGTCATTGTTACCATGAAACAGACCTTGCAGTTCTGAGGGCTTTGGAACTGGTTAGTGAGAGAAATATGGAATAGTTTTGATCTGTTACCTAGAAGAACCCTCAAAAGTGTAAACATAGCATGAGCCCCACTGATGTGAAGGTAGAAGAGTAGAAGATGAAGAGAAACGTGCACCGTAGAAGCCTTGCCCATAGGTTTCGGAGGTGAACGTGGGCACCATCAGAAATTGGATAATATTCTGCATGGCTATGTGTTCAATGATCTGGCTGTAGTGTGTCCGTGCTGTGAGTAGAGTGAGGCTAAATGTATTAGACGGATGTGTTTGTTGGAAGGAACTTCAGACAGGATAGCCTTCGGCAGGCCGGGCACTGCTCCTGCTTACTGCAGTCATTCAAGTCCACAGGGAGAAAGCCAAAACTAAATGAGAGTCCTAGGGATAAAAATGCTTTCTATCCAAGCCTGGCAACTTAGATTCTATGACAGGACCCACAGTGGAAGGAGAGAACCTGCTTCTCACAATACAGCATGCATGTCACTGCACTTACATATATATAATCATAGAAACTCATGCACATGCACACATACACATACACACACACACACACACACACACACACACACACACACACAGCTACCCAGGAAGCATACACAGACACACACACATAATAATAATAATGATGAAACACTCTTAAGTAAAGCAGAGTGATATTCAGAACCGTGTATTTAGATGATGAAAAGTATATGGACAAGTTTAAAAATAATGATAAGAAGAATGTAGACAACAAAAAAAAAGTTGTCTACATTCTGTCAAAAGTTCAAAAGTTCTGTCATTGAATTGTTGAATAGATTAGTGCCACTAAAGAGTGACTTGACATTCTAAATTGGGACAGGAGCATAGGTTTCCTGAGTGCAAGACTTTCCCCATCAAAGGCTCCTTCCAGTTAAAATACAGTTTCATTTGAATGAGCGAGCCTAAACTAAAAATGTCACTGAAAGGATTCCTGCTCTTTGAGAGCACCTGAATTGGGGCGTTTTCATTGGAATCAGCTCACAAAAGTTGATGTGTGTTTCAAGGTACTCAGTCTCTGTCCTGAGCTGGCAACCCAAACTTGGCAGAATCACTTTGTACTGGTTAAGGAAATTTGAAAGATGCAAGATTGGAGCAGTCACAGAGGCTTATGCCATGATGCCTGAGAGCTGATAAACCCAGGCAGTGTGTCAATTTGATTACCTGCAAAGAGGTCCTGAGAAGCCACTCCACGAAGCTGTGATGGTAAAGCCAGTGTTGTAGTGGAGCCCTCTGGTGGTCAGAGATGCCAGAGATGCCATGGGACCTCCAGCAAAGAAGGTTGTAGACATGAAGCAGGGAGGAGAGAGACTAGGTTTGCTACAGGGAGCAGGGCTGGAAGGGCAGGGATGCTCAAGCCCTTTGGAACTCCCTAAGTAGAGCTGCAGGATTTATTGTCTGAGCTTGTGGGTTTCCATCTTGGTTTGCCTGATTGTTCCATACTATCCTTCCATTCTCTGCTTTATAATGTGAATACTTCTCCCTGCTAGATTGTTTTGAAAGTGTGTATTTCCTTATTTTATAGGTGCTCACCATTATGTGTTGCCTTGAGTCTCCAATGACACCTGGATTTTGTTATTTTGAACATATTAGGACTGTTTAAAATTATGAGACCTTTGAAGTTGGACTGAATGCATTTTGCATTATGAGATGGTCATTAGCTTATTGTGACAGGAGGTGGATGTTATGTATTAAAGGTGGTGTGTTCTGTGTCTAGGTGACAAATGGCAGGCTTGTGATGACTTGTATTTGTCAACTAGACAGGAAGAAGAATCACCTCAGAGACAAATCTCTGATCATGTCTGTGAGAAATTTTGTAGAGTAGATTGTTGTAGAATATTACTTAAAGATATGTCACATTTGTTTATGCTGTGGAATATTTGCTTAATGATGCAAAGATGTATTGCATTCTTTTATGTTGCATTTGTTTAACTCTGTGAAGCTGTGCTACTTTGTCTGTCTAAAACACCTGATTGGTCTAATAAAGAGCTAAATGGCTAATAGCAAGGCAGGAGAGAGAAATAGGTGGGGCTGGCAGGAAGAGAGAATAAAAAAAGAAGAGAAATCTGGGAAGAAAGATCAAGGAATGAGGAAAGGAGTGGAGGATGCCAGGGGCCAGACACCCAGCCAGACACCCAGCCAAACATGGAGTAAGAAGGAAAAAAAGGTATATAGAAATAGAAAAAGGTAAAAGCCAGGAGGCAAAGGATAGATGGGATAATTTAAGAAAAGCTGCCTAAAAATAAGCCAAGCTAAGGCTGGCCATTCATAGGTAAGAAAAAGACTCTGTGGATTTATTTGGGAGCTGGGTGGCAGGCCCTCCAGAGGGCAAAGAGTAAAAACAACCAACTACAGTAGATTATTTGGGGTGGGAAGATCCACTTTACCTGCCTGACCTAATAAAAAGAAGAAAGGACACCTACCACACACTCCCTCCATGCTTCTTGATTATAAATGTAATGTGACAGCTACCAAGATGAGCTGAAAACCTGCTATTCCTTATATTACCTTTGCCAGGGCCTTTTGTTACAACAGCAAGACAAGCAACAATGCAAAAGTTTCCTGATCTCCCTGTTCTGGTCACGGGTTTTTGGTGTTTCTTTGCAGTGTAGAAATTAATGATTTATATCTAAAATGACTATGACCTCAGTTTAAAAATGCAAGTATTCTAAGAGTTACCCAGTAGTCAAAACATTGTGTTTCTCCATAACTAAAATGCTAAAAGAACTTTTTCATTTCAATACTAATAATCACATCAGAAACTAGAGTCTTTATTTTTACTCATATTGCATTTTCTTATGTTATTGGGGTGAGTGTGGAGGCCTGCCACAACTCACATGTAGAGGTCAGGGGACAATTTGGGGGAGTTAGTTCCCTCCTTCCTGCTTGTAGGTACTGGGAGGTCATCAGGCAAGACAGCAAACACATTTTACCCAGGGATCCATCTCTCTGGCCCAGAAATGAATTTCACGTTTTGCAGTTTGTCAGCAGGTCTTCTGTTGGCACGAGATCTAAAATTAACTTTGCTAATTCTTCAGGCCATGTGAATTCGGAATGATAAGAGACAAATAGCATGCAGCACTCTGCTACGAAGGATGCCTAGGCAGATTAACAATGAAATCCCTGCACTGCATGAGAATTAACAAGCTTTAAACAAAAACATTTGTTTTGCCAAAGGAGAAATTTCATTAGAACAGTAAAGCATGATTAAGCAAGACCCTCTTAATAGTTGAAGGTATCTGAACCAGTTCTAGCATATGAAGCTTGTTAACTGTCCACAACTGCAATCTCATCTGCATAGGAAAAACAGAACAGCTGCGATCAGATTTACAAAGATTGCCACCTGCTGTTTGCAAAACATTTTACAGGTCGGTTTGTAGAAAGAGTGCATATTTTTCCTTGTTACGTTCATTTGTTAAGGTTCATGACTTAAGACAGGTCAATAGATTATCACATAAAACCAAAAATGATTTTAGATGATGCTGTGTTTCTTGGTATTAGCATTCCATTTCTCTCTCTTCTGGAAGGTGATTGGGAAACAATGGCAATGTTCTCACTGATATATAGTTCCCTGGTGAAACCTACTTCTTGAGTCAGCCAAATAATTTTTAAGATTAGTGCTTTCACAGTGACAAAAATGTTCCATTTACAGACGTAGCTGTATCAAACTTTTTTACTATAATTTAACCTGATACAGTTTGTATTATGCATTAAAAGGTGTTCCCAACTATTAATTTCAAAACTTTGCGCCTCTGTTGAGGATAGGATGTTTTTATCATAATATTTGCTGTATCTATTCACTAACACCTCATATGTAGCCATTTTATCAAAAAGTGGTATTTATAAGTAATTATTTTACAGTTTTACAGGAGAACTGACATACACTAAATTCTAAGTCTTAGGACTACACAAACCCTGCTTGACCCCTCATCATGGTCAACATTCTTCCTTTTGTGAATAGTGGTCATAATTCCAGTCAAGATATTGCTTCAAATCTACACATTGAAAAAACATATTGGGGAAGTGTTCATATCACCCTAACATTTATGAAGGTGTTTTCATTTTGTCGATAACAAAGCTTCAACAAGTATTTCTTTTAAAACAGTATTTTTCCCAGTATTATTTTTAATAATTCTCATTCTTGATTTCTTTTTGCGGGGAGAGTGGTCCTGGGAAGAACTAGTATTTATTTTTATGCTTCACTTAATTTGAATTCAAAAATAAATTAATCAACCTTGGCCAGAAACCCTCTGTTGTCAAAAAAGAGAGAAACATATACATATTTTGATAACTAATGAAAAGTAATCATCTAGATTTAATCAAATGCTATTACATTATCTACAAAACATATCAAAAGTGCTCATCAAGATTAGGATTTTTCTTTATGGGTAAACAGAGTAGGACAATGCCAAAACAGCATCATTGACACCACCACCACCCCTGCCCCATAAGATGTTTCATTTGTTTTCCTAAGAAAGGAGAACCATAGAGACCAAAACTTAAGACACTACTGGTTGTGAAATAGAATCACTCCAGGGGAGATAATGAAGTATCCCAATTTTTAAATTGGTCTAGCTCACCAAATAATGATTTCACGTATGTCAGTTTCATCATACACCCTCAGGCTCTGATGGGTAAATGTTGGGATGGTAATAACTTCCCTGACTTTGCTCTCTATTACAATGTGAAACATTCATTCAAATTTATATTTTTCCCCAATTTTTTTCCTGGCCATTATACAGAAATCAAATATTACTAATGGACTGACTAGACTTAACTTTTTGGCTGCCTGGGGACATTCTTACTAATGTCCATTATTCTTGAGTCACTTAATTACTAAATTGGAATCTTACCACTTCCAGAAAGGTATGACTCTTCATCCACAAATCAAGTTTTCTTCTTAGGAATCACACTTGCTCTGTCTGTGGTGCTGACTGAAGCCTGCTGGTTGACTGTGCTCAGGAACACTAAATGTAAAGGGAGGCATGAGGAGCCAGGGAGCTGGGGAGGCCATAGATGAAGTAATGGTGGTATTTTTCTCTAGCTCTCCATGCCAAAGGAGGGCAGCAGTAGCAGCAATAATGCAAAAACATGTCTTCAGCACTGCAGTGTTTTTGGATGAACCTCCTGCACACTGTCATGTTGTAAACAAAAGCGCTGCTTCCCTGCCCATTTACAAGTCATCATGTGGGCAGAGAAACTTCATTTTTGATTTTTTTCCCCCCTCAAGTAAGACCGTCTGACAAAAGGATTAAGGTATAGGACTTTACTTTGTGCCTATATCTTTGCAGAGGACCACCTATATCACTGTTGAAGGAAATGCTTTAAAATATTTAGTGGGCTTCAAATTCATGCAGAATACTTGTAACAGGAAGCCGAGCTTGTTGAGTCCTGACAGAGCATCAGACACTCTGGTTAGGTAAAACTTGTGTGAGCTTGAGAATTTACATTTCTAATTGCAACAAGCTGCTGCTGCTGCTGAAAATGGTCTCCAGATCATCTTTTAGACTGTGCTGACCTACTCAAGTTAAATAATTAGGATAAAATTGTGATTAAAAATGAACGCAGAAATGAAATGTAGTCCTTGACTTCAGCTCCACAGGTGAAAAGTTGACGTACTGCCCAGACACATTGCAGAGTGTTATTTAACTCAAGCTTCTTCACAAAGGATGAAGGGTGCTCTCTGTAGTGTGTTTATAACACAAATGCAGACAAACTCATTTTTAGCTTTTCTGGTGTCAATTTTTAACAAAAAAAAAAAAAAGACATCTCATGGCCATCATTTAAAGAAAAGTAGGACTATAGCCTTTTTATAATAAAGGGTCATTTATTGTCCAATTCTCAGTTCTCATTATTCCTGTTCCATAAAGAGCAAGAAAAGAACTTAATTAGCATTAGAGCAAGTCTGATGTAAAAATATGTAGTGCCCGGAAGCAGATCTAGATTTCTACTTCAGTCAGTACCCTGGTTAGCTTTGGGTCAACTTGACCCTAGCTAGAGTTGTCTGAGAAGAGGAGCTGGAATTGAGAAAATGCCTCCCTCAGATTGCTTATAGGGAAGTTTTAGAGGCATTTTCTTGATTGACAGTTGATATGGAAGAGCAGAGCCCACTTCGAGTGGGGCCAACCCTGGGGAAAGGAGGCAATCCTGGGTTGCATTAGAAAGCAGGCTCAGCAAACCACAGGGAGTAAGCCAGTCAACAGTGTACCTCCCATGTCTCCACTTCAGTTTCTGCCTCTGGGTTACTGCCCCAAGTTCCTTCCCTTCATGAGGGACTGTGAACTGGGAAGTGTTAGTCAAATAAACCCTTCCTCTCCAAGTAGCTTTTAATCACGGTGTCTTTATTATAACAGCGTGTGTCTCTTCCTGGTGTTTCTCATCTTCCGGAGTGAGACACTGCAGGATACTTATGCAGAATTTCTGTCCATGGTGTAAGAATGTGACAGTGGGGAAGGTCACGTGTCCAGTTGTGCTCACTTGTTTTATGCTCAGGTGCCACTTAGTAGACTGATAGGTTGATAATCATAGCCACTAAAACTATATACGTATATATTTTGTAGTGACAAGTGTAGGAAACTTAACAAATTCAGCTGTTGTAAGTTGCATGTGCCACTCCATGTTGAGGCTAGATGTAGTCATTTTCATAAACCCAAATATGTCAGTTTCAAATGCTCATTTTCTTATCCACAGAAGAAACTTCTGGAACTTTTTACAGGCTACCATGAACTGTGTCCTTTGACTTCACGCTGCCTTGAGTGCATCATAGATCCCCTGAATTTCTAGTATTTTCTGCTATTACATGTTATCTTTATAACTTATCAGGAATTATGTTGTTATCTGGTGAGTTCTTCAAAAGGTGAAAGCAATTGTTTTAACCGAACATATTTGGCTATGGTGAAGAGCAGCAAATAATGCCATGCCCAAGTGTTCACACCAGCTATTCACCTAAAATCAGACACTGAGTTCAGTGTTGACAGTAGATGGCACTAGGTATTGACTTCTGATTCTCCTTGTCAAGCACCTTAGGTATGTTTGAAAGAGCAGAGATGTAAATAAGAAGTTGATGATAGCCTTTGACTGAGAGAGAGGTCTTATTGCTCAATAAATATCTAAAATAGTATTGAGTCCTCCCCAAAGCACAAGTGTTTGATTATTTTTACATAATCTACTCTACAGTTCTGGAACAAACCAGCTGAATTTTATGGGCAGAATAAAGGAAGACACACTGAGGGCCAAAGGACTAGGTTTAAATTAGATGGCACTATGGGTCCTTTACTCAAACCTGTTGCTATGGAGATAACTATTATAATAATTCATCTTAGCAGATTGCTCATCAGAGAAGACTTTGAGGAAACTCACAGAGGTTATTCCAGGGTAGGAACTTAAAAATCAATTTGGTCTAATCTTCTATTAGCCACCTTGTCTGATTTAGAAATATTTGGCAACATCCTCAAATTGAGAAGAAAATTAAAGAAACACGTATTGCTATTTTTTTTTTTTTACTTCTTTCCATCTTGAGTATTACTGTAGTAAAAGAAGTAAATTTTAGGATATATCTAACAATTATCTTAAGTCAGAACATCAAAATACATTTGGAGGTTTTAATTAATATAACTCTTTTGTTTCCATGCTCACAGAGGCACTAACCTCTCATATTAAATTTGACATTTCTCTTCCTCATTGATTCCCTGCACAACCTGGTGTGAGTGACCTCCCCTTCAGCACCCACTATTCTCTTTGTTTTCTCTTTCTAATCAAAAGTAAAGTCTTTGGGACATGCCTGCAGATCTACAACTTTGTCTTGCACCTCTCACAGATTCCCAGCATGCTTTGCCAGCAGTCATCTGCCAGGCTCTACCAGAGAAGAATTTTCTACTTGACAGGCAAATCCTTTGTGTCATTTGAACCGGTTATTGATCCGAGCAGTCACGTTCCTAATGACAGATCCTCAGTCATCTATTTCTTTCCTAGGTGGCCCTGTGCATGCCCCTTGCTAACACCTGTTAGTAATAGAGGAACACAGAAAATAAAGTGTGGAATATGGAGCCCAGCGAAAACTGGATTTTTGTTCTTGGTGTCTTGACAATTAAAATGGAACCAACATGATGTGGGGAATTGCTTCAATGTGCTAAAACATTAAAGCTAAATATGGATGATAAATGGCAGTTGATGAATTCTATGTTACTCATATCAGTCATACCTCATTATCTGTTCTAAACAGGTTTGTCTGATTAGTATGGCCTTAGCCATATGACTCACTTGGTTTAAAAATCTTGCATACATTCTCCTTACTTGCCAAATTTAGTGTATACTCTTAGAGTCCTGATATTCTGTATCCCAATGTCAGCTCCACTGGCTTTGCAACATTACTTCTTTCTTCTCAATTATAAACATATACAATATATTATATGTAATGAAGTCACACTTGTACAGACTGTTTTCTGGAGGCAATAAGTGGAACGTGTTCTTTCTACATACTACAATTTTTATTACTAGCCATCTGGACCACCTTAGTGTTGATGCTACCTTGACTTTGATAGTTAGCATGGGAGCCTCTTGGGAGTCAGTTCATTAATGAGGCTTCTCCTTTTCTCCCTCTTATGAGTGTATCTTTTTCACTGAAACCCTGTAAAGTTAGTCTGTGCTCCCATTCTTCTGTCTTCTTAATAGTCCATCTGATTGATTATGTTAGCTTCAGTTCCAACATATTCATGTGGACAGTGTCTTTTCAGCCTGACATCCCATACTCCATGTGGAGCCTCACTGAGCATAATAGGTCACTGGATTTATATTTCATACCATTAATGCCATAATGAAAGTAACAGTAATATTTTATGGTCATCTAAATAAACTAGGTGGTGGCTATGATATTAATATGTACTTTATAATTTTTAACTCTTTCAGAATTCTGTTATCTCCAAGACTCATTCATTGAATGGCATTTTCCCCAAATCTATAATTTTATTTTTAAGTTATAATTTGTAGAATTATCTATCTTCTTTTATAAATAGATACTTGATAGATACGAGATAGGAAAATACATAAATTTCCTTGCTCAGCTATTCTGTTTCTCCAAATCTCAACCCCACTTGTTCTTTCTGGCCAGAGAACTTCAAGGCAGCTCACAGTAACCTGTAAAGCTGATTGGTCAAATGGGTTCAAATAATGTCCTTGAAGAACTGAGTCCATGAGTCCATCCACAAAGGATATGTGGCCAGTGGTCTAAATCTCAAATAGTCTTGTCCATTTACTCCAGTGTACCACCAAGGAGTAGTTTTGTACATGTACGTTTGGGAACATAGTTAAAACTAGCTGTTCTTAAAAACATATAATGTGACAAGCAAACCCAATGTTCTTGGAAAATTGTGTGTGTGCTCTCTTAGAACTTACCGAATAGCTTAGAGCTACGCTTCAACATTAATGTTAACTTCTCTCTAATTAAATTTGCTAAGAAATTAAAGCTAAAGACAATTTCTCTGCTAGACTGAAATACATAATTTGCTTGCAACATGTAATAAAATACTGTCCAAACACTATCCCATACTGGTAAGATACTGCACCGAATCCAAATAGGCAACCTATAATCACAAGACAATGAAGAGCTGAGGTATTTTTTTACTTCAAGACTCAAAAGTTTTTTAAGAAAAAGATAAATAAGTAATTCATCAACAGAACAATAAAATGCTTCTGTCCTTGGAGACAAAGGAAATATCCCTGAGCATGGCCTGGCTAGTTGACTGACCATAGGTCACTACTTCCTCCTTGAGTAGCTTCAGGTTAGGTACTTTTTTCTACTTTGATTCCTTGTTTAAAATGAAGTTCTATTCAAAATTAGCAAGATATTTGATGCATTTAAATACTTAATATACCTAGAAGAGTCATGTTGCTGGAGGGCTTCTCTCCAGGTTCCACCAAACCCCGCAGTCCCACAATCCACGTATAAAATAATCACTCAGACGCTTATATTACTTATAAATTGTATGGCCGTGGTAGGCTTCTTGCTAACTGATCTTATATCTTAAATTAACCCATTTTTATAAATCTATACCTTGCCACGTGGCTGGTGGCTTACCGGTGTCTTTACATGCTGCTTATCCTGGCGGTGGCTGCAGTGTCTCCCCCTTCTTCCTGTTTCCCCAATTCTCCTCTCTCCTTGTCCTGCCTATACTTCCTGCCTGGTCACTGGCCATCAGTGTTTTATTTATATAGAGTGATATCCACAGCACTTCCCCTTTTCTTTTTTTTAAAAAGGAAGGTTTTAACTTTAACATGGTAAAATTATATATAACAAAACAATTATCGAGCATGAATTACAGTTACAATATTAAAGAAGATGTCCTATCTATCTTATATTTGTGAGTTTAAGGTTTTATATCTAACTTATCTTTTATCATAACTGAGGAAATTACAACTATCTAGTCTTTAACCACATCAAAGACCTGAGAAGGAACATAATGGTGCCTGAGAAATGGTAGATGGATGCAAGCAACTTTGGGAATCTTACAAGAGTAGACCAAGACAGCTGGCAGCCTGGACAGTCACCTAATGTTTCTCAGCATTGTTGGTGCATTTAAATTGGCTACAGGCCTAGAGTATCTGACAGACCACTTTCAGAAGCAGGAATTCTGAAAGACCATCTTACCCTGTCTTGGCAGAGTACAGTGGTCGCTTTCCTTGTGTCCTGCTTGTCCAGAAAGGACAGCATTGCATTCGTACTGTCAGCCGTCAAGGCAAGGGCAGTTCTTTGACCAGTAGGCCATTTTGTACCAAGAAGACAAACTTCCAAATGGAAATGTCTTAGAAGCCCAACATTCTTTCCGGATCAAATTGGTGCAGCCAGGAGCAATTGTGTCTCATGTCAAGAGAATTCTAAGTTATTTAAATGCCATATTCTCTAGGTCTATGAAGTGTTTGAAGATTACCTATCTATCTGAAATATATCTATGTATACCTAGAAGATTTAAGTAACATGGCTACAAATATGATTATCATAAATGACTAATTATTAATCTATTTTTAATTATCCATTATAATTTTAAATGAGTTACATAAACATAATACCTCAAACAAGAATAGAAACATATATATACACAGTATAACAAAATTAACTTCAAGTTTGCATCAATAAACTAAAATTTATACCAATGTAAAACATTTTAAACATAAACTAAAATCTATACCAATGTAAAACATTTTAAACAAGTTGTTCTTTAAAAGTAGGTTCATTAATCTACCCTTTTATCTTATTATCTCTATATCCTCCATATATCTATATCATATCCCCTTTTCTTTTTTAGAAAGAGATCATATTTATAATCAGTCTGTTTTAAATAAAAATATTGGTTTTTTTCTACCCCACACCAGAGGGCTCTTCTGATTTGGGACACAAGAATCTTTTAACCATTTTTTTTTTTAAGCAATATGTCTGGGTTTAGAGGGGGAGTGAGCCAGTTCCACCTCTAAAGCCAGCTTGGTATATTTGGGAATTTGGGCATAGCATCTCTTACTACTTCCTGCTGGAGGGGGGCGCTGTATCTTATGGGGACGCAAAGAAAATTTTAGGCCTATGGGGTAGTCCTTGAGGCTGTATTGTGGGAGCCAGTTGCCTTGAAACCATTCTGGATGTTGGATCATCTGGGCCATGGTGTCATCGGAGATCTTTCAGGGGGTCTTGGCTGGTCAAACCTGATGTATCTTAATCTGGAACAAATCCATAGCCTCTGGCTTTCAGTGGAAAGAAAAGCAGAACCTCTTTTCCAAAGTAACATATCTTTATATCCAAATTTTGAAGTCAAGGTACCTTTAAAATTTACATTTTGGCATAACTGAACAGATTTTACAATCAAATGTTTTTTGTTTAGTTACGAATATCAAAGACAGCATAATCCAGATTTTGTGTGTGATAGCCATCTTTACATGTCTTATTACCTTTACTGTTTTTTTTAAAAACAATTTATTTTTAGATTATATTTATTTATATAATGACATATTTTTTTTCCTTTAAGCCTACGTACATTTTTACATGTATTATAAACTATTTTATCTGAATCAGTCTTATTGACTGTAGCCTTTTAAGCCTGAAACGGCGCTGTGGCTGCTGGCTCCGTCCCCTTCAGCTTTTTAACATGGCGGTGGTATGTTTTTTTCAGCTGCCCAGGCCTTTGGAATTTGCCCCAAGTTAAGCGCCAGATATTGGTGAAATTATTTTGGCCACTCCACGTAGTTAAAAGGATATTTATTTAATGGCGTAACTCACAAATTAAGTAATAGGTAGGTCGCAGGGTCTGGGGAAGGTATATTGCAGTCCAGTGGTGTTCTCTGGAGCTCTGTTCGTTCAACCTCCACCGTTCAGCGTCCTGGCACAGAGAGCACACAGAGAGAGCGCACAGAGAGAGCGCTGGCCCATCCAGCTCTCAGGTCTCCAGGTGCCTCCCCTGGGCCTGCCTTGTAGGTGTGACAGTTGCCAGAGTCTCAATGGGGGTTGGAACTTCCAGATCCAAGCTGGAATGGCTACCCACTACAGAGTCATTCATGGAGATACAGGCATACAAATTAAGATAAAGAGGACGTTCTACAAGAAGACGGTAATTACATCTGGGATGGTGGTGTGTGCCTGTAATCGCACTGTTTTGGGAGGCAGAGACAGGACTGTACATTCCAAGTCCAACTGGGCTACATACTACGGCCCTGTTTGAAATGTACAAACAAAATACCACATGAAACTTCATAAACTCCTTTTCTTCAGACCTTAGTAGCAAGCGGGATGAATCCTTCACAGGAGTATGTCACATGTCTGAAATCAGAATTGGAAGCCCTGCAAGCTCAGAGACCAGCCTCTTCCCCCTTTTCCATTTCAGCACAAGGAATTCACAGAATAACAGTGATTCATGATTTGCCAGCAAGTACAGCTTGAAACGTGGGGGTCATGAGTAGTGTGTGTTTTTCCCCCGTCTTCCCCATACCAGCTCTGCAGTTTAGTGTCAATTTCCCTTTAATGTTCAAATTCAAGCATATGAGGGGGAAACTAATTCCCCACATCAAATTGATTTCAGCCCTGTATAATTTCTGCTATTTTTAAGAGACGGTAAATCAGTTTGAATAGACAGATTACCAGCTAATCACTAGGTAATTGCCACCTTGTTTTAAGCAAGCATGCTAACTACATACTTGTGACTTCAAGTACAGTTGTATCTTCCGAATGAACTTTTATCTTCGCAGTCAGGGTGCCAAGCAGCAGATCTTGCAGCTGATGAGCAGTTGGTATGGCAGTGTGTTAAGACATAAAAGTACAAGATGCCTTCATACTCTTGGGAAAAAAAATTCAAAACCCTGTATATTTTTATTCCTAGGCCATTGTGGTATTTTCTAATTTACAAGGTAAACAGAGGTAACATGCTTCAGAAAAAAAAATAATAATAACATGAGCCATCAGCTCAACATTCCTTCTTGGGCATGGTTTCTATGTACCAATTAAAATTTTAAATTATTATTCAAGATTATAATTTAGTTAGATCATTTCCCTTCCTCTTCCTCTCCCTCTAAGCCCTCCCATTTGTGCCTCCTTACTTTGATTCAAATCCATGGCTTCTTATTTCATGAATTACACACACACACACACACACACACACACACACACACACACCCTTTTCAGTATGTATAATGTTACTTGTGTGTGCATGTTTGCTGGGCTGACCATTTGGTATTAGATAACCAATAGTGAACTCATTCCTGGGGAAGACTATTTCTCCCACTCTCCCTATCCCTTCGTTGCGTTGCCTATAGTTCTTTATATGGGAATGAGGCTGCTTGGGGCTCCCCTGCTTTCCCCATCCACATTACCATGTCTATCAGTGTTGTCCTTGTTCAGCTCTTGTTTAGGCAACCATATTCCCTAGGCTTCATGGGCATAGTATCTGGCATTTCTAGAAAACACAACTTTACAATTTTGAGGTGGAGGCTTAGATTCAGGAGTTGTATTGTAGATGTGTCCTTTGGGACTGGGTTCGATAATTCTGCGTTTTGATTGCTTGTGGCTTTCTGGAATAGTCTCTATCTGTTGCAGCTCATTTTTGATAACACTTACACATGTTCAGGTATCTCAAGTACAAATTGTAGTCGTTATCCCCTCCCCAGAGCTTTTTCTGTCCTTATACTGGAGCTTAGGATGTAGCACAGTGGACAGTCTCCTTTGAAATCTGTCTTCATCCTTTATTTTTGAAGCCTTTTCGCCTTTTCCATGCAGTCAGCCACGGAACTGAGCAGCTTCCCTCCTAAGTGGATTTGGAACCCTTCCACTTCCTATTACCACCCCCGGGATTCTTGTCCTCCACCTCACTTGCATCATGGAGATTACTCCAGGTCTCTCAGACTTGCTTTCCTTCACCCTGTTCTCCAAACTTCAAGTATAGCATTTAAAATATTATAAATTCCCCATGTGTAAAATAAATCCATCAGGACAGTTATATGAATCATTATTTCATGATGATCTCATCCTTTCTGTGTTGTCCTGCTGCATTCTGTGACCTCTACTCATACCTACCTTTTGTGACACAGCCCAGTCACCTGAGGAGGGAGTTTCAACTGAGGGATTGCCCAGATCAGATTGGCTTGTGGGCACGGCTGCAGGAGATTTCTTCGATTGTAAATTGATAGAGGATGGGCCAGCCCACTGTGGACAGGATCATTGCTGCATGGATGGTCTTGGGCACTGTAAGAAAACTACCTAAGGGCTGGGCGATAGTGGCACATGCCTTTAATCCCAGCACTCAGCAAAGCCAGGAGGATCTCTTTGAGTTCAAGGCCAGCCTGGTCTACATAGCAAGATCCAGGACAGGAACCAAAAGTACACAGAAAAACCCTATCTTGAAAAACCAAAAAAAAAAAAAAAAAAAAAAAAAAAAAGCAGCATTACTCTATGGTTTCTGCCTTGGAATTCCAGCTTGAATTTCTACCCTGTCTTCTCTCAGTATGGACATAGTAATGGACTATGACCTGGAAGCATAAGCCAAATAAATTCTTTCCTCCTCTAAGCTGCTATCTGTCAAGGTATTTTATCACGACTATAGAAAGGAACCCAGAATGCTCTTGCATCCTATTCCCAGGTCTTCCAGTAAGTAGTTGTTTAATAAATGAATTCCAGAAGTGCAACTAAGGTGGAAAAATAAATCAATATTACAGTGTCTAGGGCGCTTTAGATTTTGATATGAGCACAGATAGATATCTTTCTTAATGCCATTAAAATATAATCATCAAAGAATACCAAGTTGTCTTTGATGAGTAATTAGTTTTGACATTATTATCCAACCTGGAAATGCTGGACTCTGCCCTCTACCTTTTTTTTTTTTTCAGTTGTCTACTGAGTTTCTGTCTCCAATAAATACTATTAATCCCAAACTTCAATAATTCACAGTGCAGCAAAACAACATCAGTGAAAGCAGGGCTGTCTCTGATGCTTTGGCTGGCTCTTGGGAACCTATTCCTCATGCTGGATTGCCCTGCCCAGCCTGAATACAGGGGAAGGTATATGGCAGCTTGTGTGCCATGCTTTGCTTGTGGGAAGCCTGCTCCTTTCTGAAAGAATATGGAGGAGAGGTGGATTGAGGCAGGGGTGGGGGGGGTGGGGGGTGGGGGGGGTGGGGGGTGGAGGGAAGTTGGGAGGTGGGAGATGGAGGAGAGGAGGGAGAGGAGGCTGCTGTTGGGATGTAAGATAAAAACAAAACAAAACAGAACAGAACATCAGTTGATCTCCCTTGCCTTTAGAAAATTGCTATTGTTTTATTTGTTTGCTTTATCTGGGTATAGATTAATCACTAGGCAAGTCAGTAATTGAGTATTGTGGTTGCACCACAAAATAGTATGCAAGTGACTTCATCCTTTCCCTTTTTAGGATGTGTGTGCATGTCACAACAGGATATCCCACCCAGGAGTCCACAGGCTCTTGGTCAGCTGAATACCTGAACTCCATACCTGCCACCTAGAAACCTTTAGACTAAAATGAAATCTAATAGAGTAGCTAGCCTCTCTTTCTGCTCCTAAGTTGAATGAATATGGTCATACAATTTTCCACATGTAAACACATCCACATGCACACGCACACACACACCATCTACATTTTAATGAGTCACCATCAATATCTGTAATCTTAGAAACCATTGAAAAATAGATCTAGCCAGAACAGACATGAGTGAACTGGGAGAAAAATATTTTGCATAGCAAGGTGATAGACAAGTGCTTTGGAAGATGAGAAAGCAAAGGTAGAGGCGGTATTTAAGGGGCGGTCATTTAGATGGTGAGATGTGAGTTAGGATTAAAGGTGATGATCTGAGCCTCTCAGGTGTCCGAGGACAATGAGGAGGGACAGCCGAGACAGGAGTAGCAGTGGATGAGCTGTGATGTGAGAGCCTGACTGGAGGATTACACAGCCAGGAGGCCAGTGTAGTGGTGGAAGATGTTGAGAATGGAGAGTGTAGACGCTAGTCCTTGACCCAAGCATTCTACCACAGCTTACTTTAAATATTATACTTCCTTGAAAATAAGATGTTCTGTTTTTCCCTAAGCAGTATGTATTTTCAAAATATTAAGTAGTGACACCTATTTCTCACCCGATCGTTGCTGCAGTTACCCACCTTGATTTTGAACATCAGTTCTGATGCAGACCCACAAGCAAAGCAATTGTCCCTCTTAGCCCACCATTGCCATCTAGTGGTTGATGTATGCAATGACCACACATTCTGACCACAGAGGGAAGGGCACAAAAGGGATGTGCCTTTCCAATAATACACTAAATGAAAAGGCTTTCTGAGACCACTACAAGGACATGAAGTCTCTCAGTGTGCAAAATTACTCTTCCATTGGTTTATATAGAGTCATAATCAGAAAATCCTGGAAGAAAATTTGAGATAGAAAGCACTAAAAACAAAAGAGATGTATGATGTGGAAAGTGAAAGTTAAAAAAAAAAAAAAGTGCCGGGCGGTGGTGGCACACGCCTTTAATCCCAGCACTCGGGAGGCAGAGCCAGGCGGATCTCTGTGAGTTCAAGGCCAGCCTGGGCTACCAAGTGAGCTCCAGGAAAGGCACAAAGCTACAGAGAGAAACCCTGTCTCGAGAAAAAACAAACAAACAAACAAACAAACAAAAAAAAGTGTAATGGAACGAACTTGGATGTGCAGATGGAACAAAACATATTGAAGTCTAATAGTCATGTTAGATAAACGATAGTCAGAACCCTTAAAATAGATTTTATATAGTATTTTTATGGCATTAATTTATGTAATATACTCAAATTGTGTAGACTTTAACTCTTATTCTAATTTTCCATTTAAAAGTATTCTATAATTTTGGGGGATTGTATTTACATTAATAAAATAGTTATCTATTATCAACAGTGTCCAAAAATGATTGCTATTTAAATCTCTACTAACATTAAATGAAATTTAAAATCTAGTCCTCAGACCTACCAGCCATATTTCTGGAACTCCATAGTCAAATCTGGTTAGCGACCACTGCACCAGACAGTGAAAATAAGGGGCAATTCTGTCATCACAGAAATTTCTAGGTGGATGTTTTTGCTCAATAAAAATGATTTAACAGATATATTTTGGGTACCTCCTGCACACAAAGCACCTGTGGAGTTCATTATAGCCGACAAAAGAAATAAATGAAGTGATTTTAGCATCCTAAAATATATCATCTTGGAAGTGGTACATGCACAGCTAAATGCTTTCAGTCCACTGTGAGAAATGCTAAATTTATGCACTCAGTGAGGCACTGAGAGATGCTTTGTGGAGAAAGGGACATTTAAGCACAAAGGAAACGTGTTATATTGTAAGTGCTACACTTGAAGTTTTTAGAACAGATTAAAGGAAAGTCAGACTAAAGCCAAGAGGCCTGGGACAATCGCCATGATGCCAAGGAGGCGGAGAGAAAGAAGCATCGGAAGTGACTATGGGAGGCAGATGGACTCCAAGTATACTGAGAAGGCAGAGCAGCTCAGTTCAGCAGCTGACGGGATGAAAGAGAGGAGGAAGCTTAAGAAAGAGACTATGGAAGTCAGGTTGCAATGAAGGATGCCCAGTGTGCTACACCCCAAATCCAGCACCTGAGGGAGAGTCCTGAGGGACAGATGATGCCATCAGTTTGCCTTGGAGGTACATGAGCACATCGAGTTGTTATCACAAGCCAGGGCGGTATATTTAAACCAAGCTCAGGTAAGAAACCTGAGGTAGAGAAAAGAAATTCTTGTTACTTTTTTCCCCTTTTGTATGTTACCTATATTAACCCTGGATTCAAAATGGCCTATGTACGTACATCTATAAAAAAAAAAAAAAAAAAAAAAAAAAAAAAAAAAAAGAAAGAAAAGAAAAAAAGAAAAGAAAAGAAAAGAAAAAGAAAAGGGAACTTTACATTTACAAGAAAGAAGAAAGATTGTTTTAAGTAAGATATATAGAAGATAGAAAAGTATGAGTGTGGGATATTTGGGTGTGAACATTAATTCTGTGAGGCTGGTGTATTGGAAATTAAATTAGAGTCATTACAGATTAGAGTTGCACTGAGCACCCTTTCATCATAGCGAGCACACTTACCTTTGTCCTACCGAGCTGCAGAGCCATGGGAGAAAGAGTTTTAAGTAGTGAGTTAGCATCTCTATCCATAGTTCTTCTGCTCAGATAGCAGGAATACTTGAACTCTGGGTCCTCTTCATTCCTCTAATTATTTAGTTACCTCCTGGGTTGACTTTGCCGCTTCAATTGTTTTCCTCTTCAGTCCAACCATCATTTCCTAACGCCATCATGGTGCGGTTTCTTTCGCTTCCCCAAAGGTCTTTGCCATCTAGTCTATGTGAAAGCAAATTAGTCTGAAGGTTGAAAACTGAAGCATACCATCCTTTGCCTGGATATTTGCAGCCCCAGAACCTACAGTGTCCCTCTGTCCCCTCACACCATTGTTCCACCCTGTCTATCCTGTTGTCCTTCATGTCCCACTGTCACTTACTGCATTTGTATGCATGGCTCCCTCTGCCTGGAGCACTCAATGGACCTCACACTGACCATCTCAGTCAAATGTCACTTCTTCCAAAAGTCCCGCCCCCTTTTAGAGTGAAGTGGAATTTTCATTTAATGTGTGAAATGGTTTCCCTAATTGTAGTTAATTTTTCCTCAGCTTCCTCCCTTTGACTAAAAGAACCAGGAAGCAGTCTGCTATCCTTCTGCACTACTGGTTTTCTTTAGCTCAGGCTAGCAAAGTGCAGGGGTAAGCCAGTGAGCTTTGGTCCCCAATTCAGCAGAATAAGTACTTGGGTAAGTGGCCAGGGTAGAAAGAAAGATTAAGGGAACGGGGGATGAACAGATGTTTAACCTGATGTTTTGAGTTATGGGGAAAAGTAGGACAAGTCTCCCAGATTACATCTGGACATGAGTGGCTATGACTACTTGGCTGATTGTGGCTGCTGGAATTGATATCCCCACTGTTAAATGAGCTACTTGGGGAAGGAAAGGTGCAGAGAAGCTGCTCCACCCTTACTTAAGTTTGACCTTTTCCGGGTGAGTTATTTTGTTTCTTTGTATATATGATACACATATATGATACACTCCAACCTATGGATCTCTACCATTCCCATGACAGATTCAAGGATAAAACCCGTTTTTTGAGTACCAGAAAGGGACACTGACTCAGTATAACATATGTGCCCTGTGTTACAACTGGTACTTTTAAGGAGTTAGGAAGACATTGTTTTTACTATTGATAGGGGTAAGGACAGGGTACCCTGGCTAGATGACTCTTTTTTCATTTAGTGACCCCCGTGGACTTTTATTTTCTCATCTAGAGTTAACATATAATAAAGGGGATGTTTGGATTCTGAAGAAAAAAATCAAGTTTATTTGCCTCTTTGTTTTCCTACATGGTATATTAGAGTAGTGTGCAACTCTAATTCATAGTTGGGGAAATTAAATGGATTCAGGGATAAGATTCTAAATGAGGGCTAAAAGGTGAAAATTGCTATTAATTTTGGAATTATCTAAAGAGAGCATTGCACATAGCATTGATGACCATGCAGAGAACATTCAGAATATGGACACAGGAAAATGGCACACATATTAGGTGGATGCCAGAGAGAAGAGAGCTAAGATCCTGAAGAAAGGAATTCCCAGTAGATAAGTCCCAGTCTAAAGTGCTGCAGGGGAAGGCCACTGAGTTCAGGCTGAGTTAAACATTTTAGCAAAACCTTGGGGAGATGAAGAAGATGCCATTAGAGAGCAGGCTAATGAAAGAAATATCAGCTACCAAATCTTTCGTTATGCAAAGACCTCATAGAATGAAAACAATAACTTGTGCTTTAGTGAGAATCTAGAAAAAATGCACAAACACTAATTCAGAGGCAGAAGGATGTCATGAATGACGATGTTTAGAAAGCCCAAAGAAACTTCGGAGGAGTTAGGACTCTAGGACCCAAACTTTACTGATAACTCCACCTTGTCTATCACCACAAGGAACCCTCTTCGTGGTAGCCTCAGGGCCTCATCTGTAATGGAGATAGAAGAGAGGTAACCTGTGTGTGATGACATGTGCAATTCTGAAATATTAATCTTTGAAGAAAAAATATAACTTAAAGACCTAATGTGTGCAATCTCATTTTTCATCAACTAAATATTGAAATGTAAAGTGGGTTCCAAAATTCTGAAGTAGAACGTACAGTGTTGAATCTCATTATTTCATGATTCATTATACAGACTCAGCAGGTTATACATTTGTATACACACACACACATATACATGTAACAACAATTAATGGAAAAAGAGACCATGAATTTGAAAAAAAACAAAACAAAACAAGGAGAAGTATGCAGATGGGAAGGTTGGATGGAGAAAAGGGAAGGGGAAAGGGGTGTAATTATATAATAATCTCTAAAAGAAATGATTAAAATAATAATTCAGTATATAATATTTAAAATTTTCCTTTCTGTCTCTTTACTCTGTAAGTAAATTGAGATTATAAAAGCAGTATGGCATAAAGATCAAATCAATATGCTTTCATAAAGTAAACCATGACTACAATGGTTATTCCTGAATGATGAAATAAAATGTATCTTGGGCTCAGTGGTAGAGCAGCTGCCTAGTATTGCTGGACTGGTATGCGTGTGTGTGTGTGTGTGTGTGTGTGTGTGTGTGTGTGTGTGTGTGTGTGTGTGTCTGTGTGTATGCATATTTCTCAGTGCTTCAGTGCTATTAATAATTGCAAAACAGAACTGGTTTACTGGAAAATTAACATCTATAGGGTCAATAAATTTTTTGTTAACATATTTTAGTGTGTCCATTTATTTGAAAACTCCATTGTCGCCTCAAAGCCTGTACACTAAGAAGCTTTCCAAAAACCCACAAGGGTTTGGAGACTATTAAATGAGACCTGATGGTTTCTTTATAAGCACATATCTAACATGTCAGTTAACTCCATTATTTACAGAAAGGAAATAATTCTGCATCTGGATGCGTTTGACGAACGCCTATTGCCAGCATTTGAGAACATAAACTCTGCTGACATTCACATATCTGTATTTAAATTCCAGCACCTTATGAAATATGCCCAGAGGATTATCTTATATCAATGGTGTGGAAAAGGACTCCTGCGGGCGACCTGGCATTCAACCAATGTCCACTGAATGCCACAGGTACAGTAAGATGACCCACCCAACCCTATAATGTTTGTATCCCAGAACTGCATGCTATAGGTTTGCTTAGTAAGTCACTTAGAAAGACCTTGCTCTATAAAAAAAAAAAAAAGGTCTGTCCAATAAGCAGTTGATGGAACCATTTTAGTAAAATGCTTTGTAAATGGAGTTGAAGAAGAGACTTCAAAAATGTTGCTGATGCATTGCTTCCTCAGTATGACTCATGAATTATAAAACTATTCAAAACAGCGATTTCATGATGCGCATGTTTCCTAAAGCAAAAAGAAAACGTCGAAGCCCAGTTTGTAGGCTGCCTCCCAGTGCTCTGCTTCCCAGCATCCTGCTCTAAAGCTTTTCTCTCTGTTCTCTGTGACATGCAGGCACCACTAGCAGACGCTGCTCTCTCAGTCTTCAAGGAGTGGCCTTCTGGGAACAGCCGAGCTTTGCAAGATGCATATCCAATGAGTACAGACACTTGCAGCATTCAGTAGGTGCAAAGTCAGCTTTACTACTTGCTCTGTTTATTCTTTCCTAATGATCACTATGTGAGAATGTAACCTTCTGTTGTACAATCAAATCAGTAACACTCTGAAGAAATGCCCCAAGGAAAAAGGGATGTGTTAGGGAGCTGATTTCTGTGACTCGGAGGTAAATTGTTTTGTTCCTTGAGCCTGTGTTTTTAACAGATCCTGACAATTTAAATGAAAATATTCCTTATCTGCCGGAACAAAGATCTGAGCAAAATCTTCCTCAGTTTCACATGTAAGAATTCAACTATGTATCATGATCAATTCAAGGCTTCATTAGATACTACATGATAATTTCAAAACACTGTACATTTTTTAATCAAATGACATTTACTATTCAGTAGTTGGAGAATGACAAAGCTGTGTGACTTAGGTATCAAATTTCTCATGCAGTTAAAATATAAGGAAAATGATAGTTCATTGCACTACAGAAACTTAATTACTCACAAAAGATTATATGGCCAAATTTTCCAAAATATGTCTTTTTTCCCTGATACCATTGAATTATTCACAGAATGTAATATTCAAAATAGCAGTCACATTCCTGTACTTTAAATTCCAGAATCTTATGAAATATGCCCAGAGGATTATCGGATGCCGATGGTGCAGAATATTTTGAGCACAATTCAATTTTGCTTGGTTTTGTTGAAGTGCAAGTCATTGTCGTTATTCAGAGGCTGCTGCCATTTTGTCCTGGCAGACATGAAGTCCTCTATACACAGGCAAGGTGAACACTCTAGAAAACAGAAAGGAAAAAAAAAAGCAGGAGCCAAACACAGTGACATTAAGATCCTCCATGCTTTACTGGGCTTCTGTTGGCTTTTCATGTTCTCACTGTCAGTCAAAACTACACATTGTGTAAATATTCTTGCTTGTGCATGAAAAGAACAGCTTATGCAATAACTGTACCAACCAAGTAGAATTAGTACTTATTTAATTACCAGAAAAAAAAAACCCTCATTTTAGAAAGTCTAAAACCAAATGCTATGTAATGCATTCATATATCAAATTGGTAATTATCAGTAATGTAACTGATAATCATTTAAGTACATAGAGTCTTATTTCTTTCACTGTGCATACAAATGTGTGTTTATATGTTATACACCAGTGAATTATTGGCTATATGGAGCCTTATTTTATCACAAAGATACATTCATATGCTACATAAATGTTATCAGAAAAATACACAATTTTTTTTTTACTTTCTACATAGCCAGATAAATGTCAATTCTGTTGCTGATTTGTTATGTAGAGGTATTAGATAACATTTGGTTTTGAAATTTTAAAATGTAAATTTTGTATGTGTATATATATACATATATGTGTATGTTTATATATGCTTTTATACATAATGGCAACATATTATATATATACCTTAATTTTGTGACACAAAATTTAAGAATATAATATGTAAACTATCTGTTATATAACATTTGTCACTGATTCAGATCATTATATTTCAGAATTATAAGCAACATAATTTTATGTGATTGATTTTTTTCTAGTGTTAGATAGCCTACTTTAATCCCATTGGATTTTTGTTTCTGTGTGCATCTTTACTTTTACTTTGCTTTGTTTTGTTTGATAGTATTGAGGATTGTTCTTAGGGCTTCATATAATTTAGGCAAATGTTTACCAAAGCCCTTTATCATCAGCTTTCTTCCCTTTTTAATTTAAATATGTCTATATACAATTCTTCTTGTGGCCATGAATAGAACGGTGTCAGGAATTAAATAAATGATAAGCCAATCCTTACAAACTAGGTAAAAGTGAATATCACTTTTTCATAGAAAATTTTTGCTTTCTCTATTTAATTTTTGCATAGAATAATGAAGGAGTTTGCATTATTTGAGTGCAGGTCATCTAATAATGGAGGCAGATACACTCTATGAAACAGAAGAAATGAAATTTCAAATTGTGAATCCTGTAAGAATTAAACATTTAAAAAGTTAATAAGCAACTGATGTGCTTATGCCCTTGATAAGAGAGAACATCAGCCGTGAGTGCTCCCTTCTTAGTTGTTACAGGAAAGGAAGATCTTCAAGAAGCAGTCTACTTATGTGAGGTGAAGAGTGAAAGTTACATCCTGGGCACAATTGTTTCGAGACCCATTCTCTCTTCTTAAAGCCACATAGCCTTCTGATTTTTTGATTAGAAATCGTCTGACCTAGACTACAGTGCTGTGTGCAACATGTCCTCAAGATAGTCATATGATCACATTCAAGTCTTGGTTTGCTCTTTACAGAATGGAAGTAGCATCATTTTAGTATTTTTGAGTGTGTGGGAGGGAGTAATAGATGAAATATTTTATGCTTTATATTTCCTGTTTGCAAATTATTATTAAGTCAGGCAAGTATGTTGAATTAATATCTTCGTTGAATGAAATTTCATACTGAGTTTTAAAATCACTCCTCAAAATAAAATTTAAGAAACCCACACATTGCTAATTAGCAGCTATGGATAGATAAGTAGATAAGGAAAAAAAACTGAGAAAAGATGGAAGATAGATGTCGCAAGTATTTGACACATAAATTATGATTACATATGAGAATACATATTGGTAGGAATGCATAAACATACGATCTATGCATTTGAAAATACACAGACCTAAGATGCCTATGTATACAATCTCATTGCTTATGTATCATGACTTTCACATTTACATGTTCCAGTCATATAAATTGATCTGCGTTTGAAATGACAGTTGTCTTATAGTCATCCTCATTTTCCAATCTACGAAGTCTGTCAGAAATAGAACACAAGTTCTCTGAAGACTTACTCTTGTTGTCCCCCAAAGTCCTACTTTAAGAACCAGCACTCAATAATGCTTACGATATAGAGCAATTGAGACTCTCACAAATCATAGTTACTTTAAAGATGGTATCTTTTCCTCTGGAGGAGTTTATCACTTCAACATTTAATCTTCAATGGATTTTATTGTCTTACATTTGTAGGTATAAATAAAGCTAATTAAATTGCAATCAATTATTTATAGTCTACTGCAAGAGTTTATTCAAAATAGATAGGCTGATAATTTCTAACCTTTTAATGTGTAAATTACAGTATATGTTGCAAACAAAACACACATAGACACAGTGCATGCATATAACAGTTTCATAAAAAAGCAGGCAAAGACTAACTTTGAAATGAAATTTTATCATCTATAAACAATAGCTGAGTATGTCTTATGAACTCTCAGTTATAAACTAGTTAGAAAAAATTGGATCATTAATCAGTTTAAAATATAAAATTGGTGTTCAGTCATGCTGAAAAATTGGTTTGAGTTATTTAAGGGTAAA
This sequence comes from Peromyscus leucopus, assembly GCF_004664715.2. Taxonomy (NCBI): domain Eukaryota; kingdom Metazoa; phylum Chordata; class Mammalia; order Rodentia; family Cricetidae; genus Peromyscus; species Peromyscus leucopus. Next base: position 57,117,266 of record NC_051084.1, read on the forward strand.
TACTATGTTATTTTAGTTTGCCTTTCCCTAATGTGGAAGACAATGCTGAGTGTAGATAGTATAGATAGTCCAAAAATGCTTATTTTCTTATTTACAGTAATCTATTGACAGCTGAAGAGTTCAGGTTCATACATTTCATTTGTAGTTTTTAATCATTTGAAAGGAATATATCTTACCACACAGATGCAGTTTTTCCAGTCCAATAATTTGTAGAAATATGGAGCAATTGCTGTCCTTACATTATGGACTCCTTTGGTCAATACAGAACAACTCCTACCAACAAATACCTGTGATGTTTACTTGGACACCTTGTGAGATAAAAAGTTAAACCCAGTCATCAAAATGCTATTGTTTTCTTAAACTTCATAAACAAACATACACACACCCCTGTTTCGTTTTCGATCTTTTTCTTACATACACAGACACGCACACGCACACGCACACGCACATACATACCCCTGAAGAAACAGGCTTTGTAGGTATATCAGAATATATGTCGCAGCAAAAGAACATCTCTTAAAGCAAAGGAAATGGGAACAAGCTTACGAAGGATTTTTTTTCCAAATTCATTAGGCAGGTATATCACTCTCCTTTCCCTGGAGAAGAGTGAATGATGGTGTGAAGGAGGGCTGAAAGAGGCTAACAATATTATCCTAGTGAAAGAGCCTCTATAAAGAAAGAAGAGTTATAGGTATACATTTTCTCTCTTAGAATTCTGATCCTGAATTCTCTGGCCCTATTCCTCAGAATGTCATTAAACAAGCATACCATTGAAGGCATGCTTTATCTAGTCATTGAAAGTTTGACATTCTGGTAAGAGACGTCAAAGAGGTTGAGTCTTGATGTAAGGCTGTCGTTTCTCCTTTACTTTCACTGGTTGCACTTTTCAAAAAAAAAGCTAGAGATGAAAAGAAACAGACAAAAAGAAACCAAGAGAGGGAGGCAAGAATGTGCAGAGATAGAACATGAGCATAGGTTAGTTTATTTTGCTCTCATGTTCTCTATCTATGTATAGCTGAATTTTTCTCCATTACTACAACACACACACACACACACACACACACACACACACACACATCACAAAGTTGCCAACTACTTCATTGCCCAAATTTTCAGCACATTATTTAGAAGAGGGTTAATCTACTTTATTATTAGATCTTAATTAAGGGAAAGGAAATAATATCCCCAATAGATTATTGTGGAGCAGAATTTAGTAAGGCAAAATGTATGCAAAATTATTGTTTCTATAATGAACAAGAAGAAGCCAGGACCCTGGGCCAACTGGTACAGACCTAGCACAAGTTTTCAATTTTCAAATATTAACTGTGTACAGTAGTCTTAAGAAACAGGAGCTACCCATTCTGTTTTTATAAATGTTTTATACAAAAGCTAGAACATAGCAAGCAGCAGAGAGAGAGGAGATCAGTAGTTTTGATCATGGCTGAGCATTATAATCACATGGGAGTTTTTTTCACTGAATCAATAAGCAGTCACTCAAAAGCCATTAAGTGGGATTGATATCAGTCATAGTATCTGTTATTGTGAACTAGTATCAATACTAATTACAACATTGGTTGACTTTGATACCCATGTATTTCTAGTTTCTTTGGCCTATCTTGAAGGAATGTAGATACTCTCGTTCTAACTACTCAAGACCAAGCATTTAGTTACCTTTTCAGTAATGTTGCCAAACTAAGAATTTGCCTGAGTCATGTCCTCTAGAACTCAAATAATTATTTCAGTATTCAGCAATGTCAAAGAAAGCTAAAAAACATGACTTTTTTAAGATGGGCAGAAGCCTATTTATTTTCCAAAAATTCATACAGTGAAGTTTTGGGATTTAAGTTACAATATTTACATCTTAGAACTGTAAATAATTTATATGTCTAATTTTATAGCATTTTCAAAATCTAATAAATTTTCTATTATTTGATTTTTCACAGTTCCAATTTAATATGGAATAATTAAGCTGTCAAGATTTTTTTCCATACTGACAAAATAGTAAATGTGGTCGACTTTATATGTGTCTTACTCAGTGTTCTATTGCTGTGAAGAGACACCAAGACCATGACAACTCTTATAAAAGAAAGCGTTTTGTTGGGGCTGGCTTACAGTTTCAGAGTCCATTATTGTCATGGCAGCTCACAGGCAGACATGGTATTGGAGAAAGAGCTGAGATTTCTACATGTTCTACATCCTGATCCACAGCCAGCAGGAAGAAAAAGACACTGAGCCTGTGTTGGGCTCTTTGAAACCTCAGAGCCTACCTCCCAGTGACACACTTCCTCCACACATTCTAATCCTTTCAAATAGTACCACTCGGTGAGGACTAAACATTCCAAACTGTGAGCTTATGGGAGCCATTCTCATTCAAACCATGACATGCTATGTGGATTCTATTAAAACCAAATATTTGGCTTTATGACAATTATAAATAATACATAAAGAAATGGAAATAGCTGTATTTCAGTAAAATTATTTAAAAAAAAAAACAAAAACAAACACTCAATGGACTCAACTCAAACTGCAGGCCATTGTTTACTGACCCCTAGAATAATACATACCTTTTTTTAAGATTTAAAAGAATATATAATTCCTTTGGAATTCTCCCTTATAAAATAGGCAAACTATTTTTGATTTTGTTTTGTCTATTTCCTCCTCTATTTTCTTTAGCATTTTAATAATACCTAATTTAGATTTCCTACCATTTAGCTCTAATCTCTAGATAATTTGTGCCCCCATCCCCCCACCCCCACCTTCTTACCCCTACCCCCACCTCCCCATTCCCCCTACCCTTGCACCCCCCACCACTTCTTTCCTTTCTCCTTTGTTACTAGTCAAATCTTCCAGCCTCTTTGCATATGTAACAATGTTTATGGAGAGTTGGGAATTTCATCAATGAAAATGCAGTATTTTTTCAGACCATGCTCTCTCTATTCAACAGAAAGTATTCTGTTCCTGTAATAACTAACTTTTTTAACACAATTTCTTTATTGATTCTTTGGGAACTTCACATCATGAGCTGCTCACCTCCCAGTCTTCCCATATCTTCCTCTCACCCCTGCAGCATGCCCCCCCCCCAAGATAATTTTTAAAAATTCAAACCAAAGCAAAACAAACAGACAAACAAAAGAAAGAGAAAAAAATCTTCTTCACTTCTCCTTCTTTCCTGCCTCTCCAAAACCTCTTCATCCTGGTGGCATTGGAAGTGGTGTGTCACATAGTATACCCTTTTGTCCAATCAGCTTTGCTAGCAAGTGTTCATTGTAATGAGTCACTGGTCTGGTTCAAGGCCTCGGGATTCTAGCACACCATCATCACTGGATCCTCACCAAAACTTCTCTCTGATATCCGCAGGCTGATTCGAATCATGGAGATCCTGTTGGTAGTAATCTACAGGACCGGTCCCTTCATGAGCTCCAGCAGGTCCTAGATGGTGTAGATGTTAGGGTGGGGCAACCCAAGTCTTGGCTGTGGGCATGGGTGGTAGCTGAGCTGCTCAATCCTGGCCGCTACGGCCACCCATCTAGGGCAAGGGAACAGAGTCAGCACCCCTATGCCCATGCCTTCAGGGTTAGTTCTTTCTTGCCTATGATGAGGGGTGGGGAGATCTCTCCTGAGTGCAGGGGCCAGCTTTCCTGGTAAGGGTCAGGGCCAGCTTTCTTGCTTGAGCGTCCAGCAAGAAGCAGGGTCAGAATAGCTAACTTTTTCTCACTGTGATAAATCCTTGACAGAAAAAGAAAAATAAGACAAAGTATTTATTTTGGCTGATTTCAATGGTTTCATTCCATGGATGTCTAATCCCTTTGCTAGGACTGTTCATTAGGCTGGACATCATAACAGGGAAGCATAAAGCAGACTTGCTTACCTCCTGGAGACCCAAAAGCAGAAAATGAGGTGGAGGAAAGCCTAAAGACCAGATACCTTTCAAAGAGAGATCCCACTGAACTGCTTTTCCCACCTTGATCACATCTTCATCAAATTCTGAATCCAAAGTGAATGAAGTCCCTTGGAAAGATAAGAAGAGTCCCTTAAACCAGTTACCCCTTAAATATTATATCCACCTGTTCTGAACTAAGCCTTGCACACATGATCTTTTACAGGGATACTCCATATACCTTTCCTTCTTGCCTATTCAAATATATTCAAGGATTGTGTGTTTTCATTCCAATTGGGGACTGATCTTGGACAGGGCATTTTGGTTTTTTAGTAGGATTGTGCATTAGACAGAGAAGACCAGCTGTAGCCAACTTATGAGACTGCCATGCTGCCTTCTGCACTAAGAGGGCTTTGGTAGCCAACTTAAATGTAGTAAAGGTTTACTTTAACTCACAGCTAGAGTCAGTAGTTGCTTGGTACTTGATTTGTGACCTATGGCAAAATAGTACATTTTAATAGGAGAATGTAAAGGATGGGTTGCCCTATAGTGACTATATATAGTCTCATAATAAGTATTCAAATCATATGACATTAATAGTCTAGCTTCCTTGCACCTATGTTCTATCTCCTAATGCTTTCTCTTGCTTGCAATGGTGCTGTGAGCTAGAAACCAAACCTTTAGACATGGATCTTTAACAGGCACATCATCCTACTACAGAGTCTGCTCAATGTTCTTTTTTCATTATTTCACTTACAGACTTTGAATGGACAGCATATATATGGCTCTCCTGTTAGCTCTGAGGATATAGGAAATGTATCTGTGACTTTCACTGGGTTTCTCACTCAGTAATCCAGATTGCTTGCCAACCTTCAATCTGTCAACTGTCTTCATGGGAATAGAGTGGCTGCTCAAAGTTTCCTTGCCAGGCATTGGTTTGAAGTACTAGAAAAGATTTAGAAAATTATGCTTCTGTATTAAAAATAAAAACTTACCACATGCATTTGTGTGTGTGTGTGTGTGTGTGTGTGTGTGTGTGTGTGTGTGTACAAGTACCAGGGAACATATGTGCAGGTCAGAAAGAACTTGTAGAAGTCTATTCTCTCTACCATGTGAATCTCCAATATCTACCTCATGTCATCTGTCTTGGAAGCAAGCACCTTTACCCACTCAGCCCCATCAGTGACCCACATCTGTATTTTAGAAACACTTGTCCCAACTCTACAGCATTTCGATACTATAACTTAGGATGTCGTATTATGAGATGCCCAGTAGATATGTAAGTAACTTGAAAGCACTACAAGTGAATGCCTTTGATCTTAAAAATATGACATCACCATTAAATGAATTAAAAGTTATGTTTAGATTATTGTTTTATGGGAAGAAGTTTCGTGTATAATTATCTTTTAATTGAAGCCACTCAGAGCTGTGAGAACCTTTAATATACCTTACAGATGGAAGGTAGGAGTTACTGTTGAAATAATATATAAATATATAATGTATCAAGTGTATCATTTGCAAAGAGCAGCTATAATAGACCTTTTTTTAGGCTTGAGACAATGGAGGTAACTGTGGCTGGCAGTGGGTAGTATAAAAGGGAAAGAATAAATTTGCTGCAGAAATATGCCCACTCTATAAACCATGAACAGCTTGCAGTAATGCTTTCTTTATAAATACCAACGAGGTTTAATTCAGAACTATCAAAACCCCCAACAATTTCATATGCTATCCCATCCTGTTCACTCTTACCCTTGCAAATGACATGTGAGTGTCACAGCAACTTTTCAGTTTGTCCTTTGAAGCAAGTATCTCTCAGTGTTGCAGTGTAAACAGGGGTAATTACTGATATTATCATTTTAAAAGATAATACTAAAATTATAAAAAAAAACATTTCTGACATCTCAGGTCACTAAATTAAGAAAATAAATAATTATTTCCCAGGGGAAATCAAGTATTTGCCCCACCCTACTTTATTTGAATAAAACTACATACAAAATATTCTTGTATGTACTTGAAAAGAGTTGTGGGATCGTGTACACATTATATGTCAAAATTGTTACTACTGTTCAAATAATTAGAAGTACCTCAAAATGTAGTAGATTTCTTAGAGTTCTATATTTCTCATGTTTTTTATTCAGGAGAAACAAAAGATTTTAAAATGTGAGGAATTGGGAATGGTGTATAAATAATTAAACCCTTTTTTGGTATTTTTTAGTGAAAAATGTGTTACAAAACATGAATTAACCATGCTAATACCTAAGAGACAGGCATGCCTCGGACTGTGGTAAGGAAGCTCTTGGGACCAGCACTGCTTAGGGTTCTGGAGTCCTGGTATCTGATTGGGGCCTACTGCCACGTGGAGAACTGTGCATGTCTATGGTACCTACAAAGGATCATACTAAAACTCAAATATCTCATGAAGCATTTCCAGTCCTGGACTGGCCATATAGAAGGTACTTACTTGGAAAATTGTGTATTATTTTTCCTATATTTGTTTTTAAAAGGCAGAAAGTAAATAACTGTAAGTATAGACACTTAAAAATTTCAAAGTCATAATTCCAAATTCTAAAATTTCCAAATCTAATCACATCAATTTGATGCTTTTTAATTATTAATATTTCTGTTTTTGGACTTTAAAATATAAAGTCCATCATTTCTTCCCTATTTCCATCTACCAGACCCTCCCATACACATCTCCTTGCTTTCTTTCAAAATTATGGCCTCTTTTTTCATTCATTATTGTTACATACATGCACACACATACACACATATACACATTTATAATATACATATATATGCATATATATTCCAAAATACATAAATACAAACTGCAAAGTCTGTGTAATGTTAACTTATATGTATATATTTTCAGATCATTTTGTATTGGATAACCAATTGCTCTGTTCTTCTCTTGGGAAGACTATTTTAAAAGGCAATTCTGTCATGTAAATGTTATCTAATATTCCATATTTCTTCGTATTGAATGATAATCAGCTTCCACCTTTACCTTGTAAACACGTAAGTAGCACAGTTGCACACAAAGAAAGGAAATCTTTCTTTAGTCTCACTGCCATTTAGCAGGCATGTGGAACAGCAGATGCCACTGTGTTCTACATGGCAGAGATTATAGGGGACTCAAAGATGATTGTGAGCTACAAGCCCTTCAGGAGGTTGGAGTCTAGTGGAACGCATGAGATAATGCAATAATATGACAATGCCATAAGATAGAACAGGATTACTTCCAGGAGGCATGAAAGTCCAGATCATGGCATGATTATACTTATCTGAATAGAATTCATGAAGCAGAAAAGAAATGGAACAATTTAACCAGAGGAATTGTCAACAGCATGTAAAATTAGAGAAGACAGTGAGTCAGGAAGCAAACATGAATTCCATGTCATTTCTTTTGGAAGAGGTAAAGAGTTTGAATAAGATGTCATTGGAAGACCAGCAGAAATACAGGAATCATGGGTTAGGCAAAGCTGACTCTCAGAGATCATACTGAATGACAAGTATTTGTTTTCACAAACAAAAGTATAGCTGAGCTTAAAAGAGAGAGTCTGTACATACCAAAAGTGAAGGAAGAAAGAAAACTAAACAAAGGCCAAGTTACAGAGTGAAGCTGAGGGAATGTCATGGTATATGAGAGCCCAATGCACTGGCTAGAGGCTAAGATTCAAAATCCCTCATGGGAATGCTTTCAGGACCCACCACCTTCCACAGAAGCAGAGGGACTCTCCTGCAATAACCAGACACCCCGTTGCTATCCTGGCTTCATAGCTAAGAAAACTATGTGAACTCTCAGACCTAGGGCATTTCTGTGAACTGTGTGACTCAGAAAATTGGGGGAGAGAGAAAAAAGAAAATACTTTTTAGAAATTGAAATTCCTAGCCTGAACTAAGAGCCGATGGAATTCACATGATAATCGGCATGAATTGCAACAGGACCATCAAACTGCCTGAGAACTCCTCTGTTGGAAGTAAAGGAATCTGCAACTGGTCTCCATGATACTTTACAAACACTGGATTGGGGCCCTGAAGAATGAGAGCATTCCACAAGTTTATGATAATTATTCATTGTTTTAGTTAAATTCCATGAGCTGAAAGCTAGTGCATGTAGGAATCAGGAGAGTTAGAGATGCATATATGAAAAAAAAGCTATTTGTCTAAAATAAGAGATGAGAGGAAGAATAGAATATAGTTAAATAATGGGAGAGAATGTAAAAGATTAGGCACAACATTTATTAGTATGTAATTGAGTGTTTCATTGCTGTTGTAAGTATCTGAGGAGGCACCATCATGAAGGAACATTCTCTTGGCTCACAATTTCTTACCATGGTTGTCTGGTGGTATTATTGCTGAGAGCAGGACATCCTGATTATGACAGGGAACATGTGATACAGCAAATCTGCTCACATTGTAGTAAACGGAAGTCAAGACATGCAGACAGGAACAAGCCGGTGATGACAGTAATTCCCCAAACACATTCCCAGGGACATTTTCTAAAACCACCTTCCATTGAGCCCCACCTCCTGAAACTTCCAGTACCTCTCAAAATATCACCGTGAGCTAGGAGCCATCTTATACCCGAGGCTGGGTGGGTAAGGGGGGGTTTCATTTTCAAAGCATAACAAAACGGGAAATATTGTCACACCAATCAATAATTAGAATAGAAGGCCAATTAAATCCAGATGAAGCAATAATTACTGAGCTGGGTGTTAAATACATAAAGTTCTAGACCAGTATACATTATCTAATCAGAGAGAAAAGAGGAATTGGAAGTTGAATCATGGAAAAGTGCAAGATATTAACCAATACCAAAAACAGGACTTGTCCTCCTTTTTTACAGACAAATCAAATAATCTAGAAGACAGAAATTTCTTCAGTCCTCCTAAAGAATAAGTGGCAGATTCACAATTAAAAGATTCCAGGAAAGGCGCAAAGCTACACAGAGAAATCCTGTCTCAAAAAAACAAAACAAAACAAAACAAAACAAAAAAAAAAAAAAAAAGATAGGTTTTAGAACTGCACCTACTCTGAAATCTTTAACGAGATTTCCAAGAATGATCACACAGTATATTCACTGTCCATTAACTGGAAAGCATTTTTCAACTCAACATGTTCTGGGAAGCAACATGTCTTCTCTGAATACTCTTTATTCTCTGTGTCAATGCTATGCATAGTCTACACCAGCACGTAAAAGTACTGCAAGGTGTTTGCCTGGGGTCTTTTTTAGTAACGATGTCCCAGAGGATGCTAATTACTGCCAATTGTGAGAGCAGAAATGATCTGAGCGACTGTTCGCTGAGAACTGGACTGAGAACCGCTCATTCGACATAAGCCTGCTAAGCAGCTGTCAGATGGCAATGATGCTAATTTAATACTAACTCAGGCTAGATGTGTTGCTGACACAGATGAGGAAGGCTGCCTTTCCCAGCTCTGATTGGATGGTCTGTTCAGTGCCTCCCATAACTGTTTCTATTGCAAACAGAAATCATGCCTGAAGGTTTTCTTCTTAAAGGTTCAAGTTAATTCTGTGAGGGGAAACACCCCTAAGATCTGTGACATAAATATCCCTCCTAGACGCAGCATAGATTGTAAAATAATAGATGAAAGCAGTCAGACCTCATTCAGAGTGGTAGCTGTTGTTTCTGCCCCAGGTGGAGAAAAATCTAAGTCCTTTGCCCCTCTGAATTGCACGTGTCAGTACAGAACTGCAGACTGAACTTGTGACATTTTAGGCCTGATCCCATTCACTTTGTTCCTATCCAGAACTCCCTAAACCTCCTCTGCTGAGCCACACGTTTTCCAGCCTAGATATTGTAGTATCCCTGTAAGTCAAGAGGGTTATATGTCTCAAGATATTGGTTTGTCTCAAGCTATTGATTGAAGTGTTTGATGTTGACAACGTCGAGAAGTAAGATGGGACTACTCTGATGTTTACTGGCTTACTCCTATGGTCTAACAATGATGAGAGAATATAGGACTCATCCATTCATCTGATTAACTCACATAGTCAGTATCTGAAGTCATGTTGATGATAAAAATGACAGTACACCAAATGGGGAAAATATGGCAGGTAAAGTTGCTCATGATGGACTGGGATATGGCGATTGAAAGGGATGAGGAAGTCATTTTTTATAGAGCTTTCTGAGAAGGTGACCAATAATGGCATATTAGTTCAGACAGAAGGGAAAGCAAATGGAAAGGTCCCAGAGCAGGGATGTCCTCTTCCCTCCTTGAGGAAGAGGAAAGGATGAGTGACTCGACCACAGAAAATGAGGGTGAAGTTGCTGCATGTCTTGACTTCTACCGTGAGGAGCTTAGTTCATGGGACAGCAAGGGCCTTCTTTGTATAGTTTCTGCTGCTGATTATCTCAGGTTCGTGCCAGTGCATTTGAATTAACAAAACGACTTTTAAAGCACTATACTGCATGATTGTATTTTTTTGAATCATAGGAGAGGTAGTAAACCAATCTTTCTACCAATGACAAGATGTATACTTCAGAGCCTGGGCCCTCTTGGCTCTGAAGTTCTTTTTACTGCATTACATTGCAGAGGGATAGTTAGTGCATAACAACTGAATCTGCTCTGACAGATCTTTGCTGGACCATATGGTAAGGGTGTTGGGACAGAAAGGTGGACAACAATGATGAATAGTCAATGTGGTAAGAATGGGAAATGTACAGGATGAGAGAGAGCACAGGGAAGGACTTTATTAACGTTGTTTGTCTATTTCGAATAATGAGGAACCAATCTGAGTGCCTTGTAGAAAATAAAGGAAGAAAGAGATAGAGTGTCATAGCACAATAACAGGAAGTCATGCAACATGTGACCCAAACAGAAAATTGTAAATATTTCTCAGTAGTTTAGGAACAGAGCAGTAGGTCAATCTGTCATTCTGGCAGTGTGATGGTAAGGCAGCGATAACCAAAATTGATGTTGAGAACAAATATTATAAAGTAATTATAATCTCTCTGTCTCTGTCTCTCTCTCTTGGTTTTTCAAGACATGGTTTCTCTGTGTAGTCTCTGGCATACTCGCTTTGTAGACCAGACTGGCCTCAAACTACTCACAGCAGTCCTGCCTCTGCCTCCCAAGTGCTGAGATTACTGGCATACACCACCATCTCTTGTTTATAAGCTCATATCTGATCTTGCTCTTCTAAATAACTTCCCAGACTTGTTATATGTAAAAGTAATTTTTAAAAATTTTCTGCACTTGGGAGGAGGGGACTGGACCTGCCTGGACTGAGTCTACCAGGTCGATCTCAGTCCTCGGGGGAGGCTTTGCCCTGGAGGAGGTGGGAATGGGAAGTGGGCTGGGGGGAAGGGGAGAGGGCAGGAGGGGGGGAGAACAAGGGAATATGTGGCTGATATGTAGAACTGAATGGTATTGTAAAATAAAATAAAAGGAAAAAAATAATGAAATGTAGCAAATACAAAAAAAAAAAAATTCTACACTTGAAATATATTTCCCCCAATGCATTTATTGTACATTCTAATTGAAAACAGGAAGACTGTCAATTCTGAAAAAGATACACAATGTTCACATTAGCTTTTGTATTCTGGACTGTTAACCCATTAAACTTTAGGATATATAGAATTTGCTGTTTTTTTAATTAACTAATTAATTGATTTTATATCCCGACCACAGTTTCTGTTAGTTCTAAAGTAAAGAACAACCATGCCACAATCCACAGACCCAGGGAGCCTAGATAGCAAGGAGGGCTCAAGGGGGTCATTTGGATCTCCCTGGGAAAAAGAAATAGAAGAAATTCTGTAGTTGAACTGGGGGCAGGTGGGGATGGGAACATAAGGGATCAGGCAGGAGTGGGGTACGGGGAGATTACTGAAAGAACCAGATGGAAAGGAGGGTCATTTCAGGGTCAGGTAGAATCCTGGTACAAGGGACACTTCCAGGAATCTACAAAGATGACCCCAGATAAGACTCCCAGCAAAAGGGAATACATAGTCTGAAGTGGCCACTTCCTGTGGCCAGGCAAGACTACCAATGGAGGGATTGGAACACCAAACAACCCACCTACATAACCTTTGACCTATCATCTGCCCAGCCTATGGGATGTGCTGGGGTAAGGGTGACACACAGGTTCTGGGAGTGGCCAACAAATGACAGGTCCAGTCTGAGACCTCAAGAGTGAGCTCACCCAAGCTAACAGTGCCTTGAACGCCAGGACCCTGAGGCTGGATGACCCGGACACTTAGGATAGACTTTACTGTTTTTAAATCCTTCTAAGTACCACAACACTGTTTTAAAGTTTACTGAACAATTTAAAAATAATTGCTAATTGAAGAGATGGAGAGAAACAGTAATGGAGATTCTGATGTGTTTTCTGTTCTTTTGACCATAACAGATTAAAGAGCATCTTGCGAAGGGGCAGCGGATGCTGGCAGGTGATGGAATGTCCCAGGTCACCAAGACACTGTTGGATTTAACCCAGAGGAAAAATTTCTATGCCGGTGACCTTCTAGTGTCTGTGGAAATACTCAGAAATGTGACAGATACATTTAAAAGGGCAAGTTACATCCCTGCGTCTGATGGTGTCCAGGTAAGAGAGACGAAACCAGAAGGACAAGACCAGTATAGATGTGATCATAATTTGCCTCCCACCCCCCCCCCCAAGACACTGGTATACTCACCTTGGAGGCAGCTGGGCTGGAAGGAAGGAATGCTCACAGCTTCATAGGAACATCTTTGCTGTGTATAATGTGGACTTTGTCAGTGACCTCAATTCTCTTAGAAATGCCACCCCTCAGTATCCTAGCCATTAAAATGCTCACATTAAAGCTCAAGGAAAGACCAAATGAGCGTATGCGTGAGGTGCTTTGAGCCCGCAGATGAAAAACATTATCGCAAATTCAAGGTGGTATCATGGATGTTTTATGCCCACATTTAATATTCCCATCTTGCCATAGGAGACTATTAACAGTGCATTAGGTATAATGAAAGCATATTAAGTGTAGCATGCAAAGAAGACACATCATAACATTTGTTTGGGAACCTTTTATTTGAAACAGGAAAAGCATATTTAACATTGAGAACTCTTGCCTGAAAGTATAAGGCACATAAAGGATTATTTTAGATGGAAAAGTAAGAAATTCAGTAGCTCCTTGAGGCCCTCTTGGCCTTGCCTTGGAAGACTTTAGAGCAACATCATTTACCTCCACACCAGAGTCTAAGTACTGACCGACTTGAGTGTTGCCTTGCCATTAAAACAAAGCATGGCAAACAGCATATTTAATGCAAGGCCAGTGTGTACTTTAGATCAACTCCTTTTCTGCTGTAGACTAAAATGTACTCCTGCTAGGCTGATTTCTGTATTTCTAGAAAACTGCAATTCTGCTATCTATAAAAACACTCAGTCATTAATGGAGTCAATCATTAATGACGCCAATGCTCTGATGTGTATGTAGGTGTGAATATTCCTAAGACAATCCCATAGACAAAGGAAAGCTTGTATATGTAGGAATGATCCATGCTGGGTTTCATACCATACAACCAGTGTCTGCCACCTTAGTGGCAATAATGGAAGAGATGTTGGATAGAGAATTAACATCATTTGAGCATTCTGAACATAGGACTTTTCTTATAGAAATAGTCTAGTCTTTTAAGAAATTAGGTAAGTGACATGCATCTTTACCCCTAACCTTCTGAAAATTCCTATTAGCACTGACCTAAAAAGGTAGCATTTGAAGCCCTTGACATAAAATACAATAAAATATATTTTAAAATGAAAAATGTGAGACATGTGCTTATAGAAAAATTACCATGAAACACATTAAAGTTTCTAATTTGTAAAAAATATAAGGCGTAGAGGTTTTTAGTCCTAAAGCTCAAAGAATTAAGACTAAAGGTTTGCATTAGAAACATGTTTTGATTTCTTTTCTTTCTTTGTCCCTTCGCCCTATGGTCTACCTATTTATCCCTTCTTGGTCTGGAACTCACTGTGTATACCAGGCTAGCCTTAAATTCAGATGTCTGTGTGCCTCTGGGATGAAAGGTGTATACCAACAGACAATGCTAGAAATACATTTTTATTGAGCTACTTATTATATAGACTTCAGTCATTCAACACGTAATTTAACCAGTTGTCCCATCATGAAATGGGTAGATTTGACTTGCAAAAATCGATCTTCCTGTGTCATTTGGTGTAGTCTGAATTATGATCCTTCATTCCTCCACAAGTATGCAGAGTGCTAGGAACGTTAGTGTCTTCCTCCCTCCCTCACAAAGAGGTGTGTCTCTCTGTTTTATTGCCTTTACTGGTAACAAATTTTTCAGCTACCTGCAATACCCTCAATCTTCTTCTGGAATTCTCCATTTATATCTAAGCCTATTCCAATTCAAGTTCCAAAATTGTAAACCATTTCAAAGGCCAGATTAGCAAGCCCTGCCCAGTTACATTAGAAATTAATTTTGGCTTCTAAAATAATTCAGAAAAAATGCACCTCTTTTATTCTACTTTTAGTAATCTAATATAAAATAATTTGCACATGCCCATGTCTTCTTGCTTCATTGTAAACTCAGGTTATGGCTGTGTTCAGTATCCCCTGCACTTGGTGTAAACTCCAACTTTCCCTGTCTAAGGTCTCCTTGAACATTTTTTGATGGTATGATATAGCACTTCAGGTTTAATATAATATCAACTAATTTTACCCTGAAATGTAAATGGTCATACATTCCCTGCTCTTCATTATAAATTTACCAGTTCCTAGTCAGTAATCACAATATCATCCAGATTTTCTTCATTTTGCTTTCCTGTGGGATCTGCCTTACAAATCCTCTCAGTCGGTCTTGATCAGTAGTCTCACTGTGGTCCTAAGCCTGCTTCTAATCATCCCAGCCTAGTTATTTCTGTGGCCTCTTCCCTTGGTTCCCCTTCACATCTTGGTCTAATTTGTGCCCATGTTGCACACTGTTCTCTTATGTGTTATCCTAGAACAGCTCTTGATATGTCAGCGGAACTTCCATGCTCATTGAGAATCCTTGACCTTGGTGTCTCGTACACTATAGATTCTGTTCATTACCCTCTGTGCCCGTTCAGGCACAGTATAGACCATCACTTTGGTCAGATTAACCACTTACTGATTCCCAGATGTACTGCAAGTCCTTGGCTCTGTGACATTATTTCCTCTGCTTTCAGACTGCCTTGACCTTGCACGTTATTCTGAGTCCAGTGGGTTTCAGAAATCCACTGCATCTTCTCCCTACATCTCATTACATCTTAGCACTAAAAGGAGAATTTTCTGGAGAAAAAAAGAAAAGCAGTTATTGGACCATAACAACACTCCAACTCATTACTCAAAATAAAATTTGGTATAGACTCTTGACTCTAGAAGGAATTCAACAAGTATTTTGAGTTAATTACAACAAAACCAACAATTTTTTTGAATAATTGCCTTTGGATTGCTTTTGTCTCCTGCCCTCCTCACTAAAATTGGGAAACAATTGACAAATTTCAAAGGAAAATTAGGTAAAACTAGATAAAAGGTTACATTCTTTTGAATATAGTTAGATGCAGGATATTTTATTTGAATAGCTGGTAATTCTGACAAGAATCAGAGATTGATTTGCTGTGTTGATGAGTTTCACTATCACCTTTACAGACTTATCTTGGCTGAAAATCTATCCATGGAAATTTGCATTAATTTGAGTTTCTAAATACCATGAGGGCCTTGTGTCTCAGATTTTTATGTTTACTTGCTTAATAATTATAGTTCCTGATCTGAAAAAATCCACAGAAATATATTTAATGAAAAATCCATAGGACTATTAACTTACCATTAAATATATTAAATATATAAATCATGGTTGTTGCCTTTCCTCATCAGCTCATAGGAAACTTACTGCTCTTAATGTAAGCAAGATATTTTCTCTTTGCAATTTTTAAAGTGAGTGTGTGTGTGTGTGTGTGTGTGTGTGTGTGTGTGTGTTTTGCCTGCATGTATGTCTATGAATCAAGTGTGTGTAGTGCCTGAAGAAGAGAGACGAGGGCATCTAATACTCTAGAGTTGGAATTATGGCTGGTTGTAAGCCACAAAGTGTATGCTGGGAATTGAACCTGAGTCCTCTGGAAGAGCAACCAGTGAGCTTCACCACGGATACATCTCTTTCCCTATTTTGTTCACTTTTGAAACTTTTCCTTTAGGATGTGTGGTTTGACAACTTCATAAACCAGAATATTGCTTTCCTATTAAAAATAAAGTAAATAAAGTAATATATTCCCCAGATTATTAATCTTACTTAAAAGTATCATTATTATCACGTCAACCATCCAAGTGTATGTTTTTGGAATGAATGTTCTTTTAATTATTCATGAGCAATAGTCTGCTGCCTTTACAAAGGTAAAAGCAAGCAAAATATAGAACCTATACACTTATTAAACCTGAAAAGTATGGGACTTCTCCTTATGAAATTATGATAATTAGGACTTGACAAACTTTATAGTTTATCTTAAGGATAAGTTATATTTGTCATTAATTTAAAGCAAATCAATGGCTGGATCCCTTTATCAATCCAAATTTTATTAAAATAGATAGATATTTAGCAAGCCACACGTTTAACCCCAAAGCAAGTCGATTCCCCTCCATTGCTGTCTATCAGCTGTTGTCTATCAATGTCTAGCATTAAAATGTATGGAATATCTAGCCTCCAATTTTAATGCCAAAAAATTGAAACACCACAAGAGAGAGGCATCAAAATATAACAAAGTAAATATTTTATGTGATTGTTAGTACTATAGACAAGACCTCACCATCTCAGTAAGAGGAAAAGTTAATGTGGTACCTGCCAGGCATACCCTGCCTGGTCAAGTGGCATATGGAAGGACAAAGCTTCTCTTAAAAGTATGTTGTTTTTGTCTGGATATTTCCCTCTTTGGCTATGACAGTCAAACTATGCTTTATCCTGGTGAAATGATGCCAACTATAATACACATGACAATTTTGTGTCTTTCTAACAAAGAGGAACTGTTCCATAATATTGTGCTGTTTTTCACTTTAAATTCCATTTTAATTAATACAATAAAAATTGAAAAATATATGTTTGTATTTCTTGGAGCAATAAGTTATAGTATCCTTTTATTTTCTGAGCCAACAGACCATCTTCCAGAAGCATTTGTCTCCTGGGTCTGTTCTTCTCCAAACCTCTACACTTGATCCTTACTCCCAGAATACAGTCAGTACTTGAAGTGGCATATCCTTTCAATTTCCAAACTGACATTTCTTCTTCAAGGTTTGGCTCACCAATGATTTCTTCTCAAAGGTCTTCTCAACAACTTCTACCTGTGATTAGAATTTTTACCACCCCTCTGGCCTTTTGAGACCTTGTGAACATCTTTTATACAGCACTCACACTTAACATTGTAGTTAGTGTTGTTATGTCTGCCCTCGGTCATAAATTGTAGTCATATTGGAGATATTGGAGATGGAGATGTCTCTGGAGCTTTACCTAACACATAAAGCATAGTAGACATTCAGAGTTTGTTCAAATAAATGAGTCAAGGTAATATTAGTGTTTGGGGATGTCTATGACTTCTCATACACAAAATAAAATAGCTCAATCCAGCTGAGAGATAGAAGTGTCTCCATTTATAATTTTTTTAGCCATTGGAAAAAAATCACACCAAGGCTCCTTCTATCCACAGAGGACTGAGTTTGCATGCCTTCCTGGTGTACTTATTCCAGCAAGTATAACTTCTAACAAAGTGAAAACTTAGATATGTGTATGTCCTGATTTGGCTTAATCCCGTATCCCTTTCAGTATTTCAAGGCACTTTTCTTATGGTTTTGTTATGTCATTTTCTCATCTCTAAAATGCAATATAAAGGTATAACAGTATAGTTGATTTTCATTATTCTTGGAATTATATAAAACAATAGCAAACACTGAAGTGACACTGAGTCACTGGTCCCTAGCCAAACAGAGGTTTAGGTTTCTTTGAGAATCTGGTCACAATATTTTTATGTATTGATCAAATTAACATTGATTGTTGTGGCTTCCTGCTAAAAGACACCCAATTTAATTCACATTAGTGATCCATAGATATTAGTGTACCCAACACATGCTCTTCCTCTGTAAAGCACACTATATGCTCCTTGTTCTTTAGATCACTAGGGAGCCCCTTATCACACAATGCTATGGCCATTTTATTTATTTATTTATTTTTTTGGTTTTTCGAGACAGGGTTTCTCTATGTAGCTTTGTGCCTTTCCTGGAACTCACTTGGTAGCCCAGGCTGGCCTCGAACTCTCAGAGATCCACCTGCCTCTGCCTCCCAAGTACTGAGATTAAAGGTGTGCGCCACCACCGCCGCCCGGCGCTATGGCCATTTTAAGCAGTGAAACGCTCTCACTGTGTGTGGGAGTGTGTGGGGTAGGAGTATGCTTGTACATGTGTGTGTGTGTGTGTGTGTGTGCATATGCATGTGTAGAACATAGAACTGCATAAACTATTCAAAGGGCACTTGTTCACAGCATGAGGATGAAAGAAAGAGTGAGGACAGCATGCCCATTTTAGACCCCAGCTGGAAGTATGTGCTTTGGGCAATCAAAATTGTGCACATCTCCAAACATGTCAATGATCAACCATAACAACACTGTGTTGATTTGTGGATTACAGCTCCATTCTAGTAAGTAAATAAACTGACATAACATTTCAAGAGGTTGTGAATAATTTAGATTGTCTATGTCTATTCTTTAGGATTGTTGTGACACCCAAAGCCAATCAGGCTAGATGCATGATTTACCACAGAGTAGGTACACTTTACTGTTTTTATTGTTAGTATTTTAATTTGCAATACAAACTTAAAAGCTGAGCCTTGCTGTCAAGCTGCTTACAAAGTCACTGGGAAAAATAGCATGACTAAGGCTAGACTGTAGTCATGGAGAAGAGATATTTAAGTACAGTATGTCCCAATTTTGGAAATCTAGCAAAATAAAGATATGAACTCAGCAGTAAATAAAATATTCATGGGAGTATTAGGACTTGAGAATAAAATTTCAAGAAACACACAATTTACAAAAGCACTCAATGAATAATCAGAGTGAATGATCAAAAGCACAGCAGTGTTGTAAACATCGAAAATCCAGGCCAAGCTTTCTTAGAAATGGGCTGCACATTGGACAGTACAGTTTCTGAAGATAGAAGGGTGAAAGCAAAGAAGAGTTTGTGTTATTAGAGTTTTTATGGTAAAATCCAGTGTCCTGTCACAAGCAATCAGCTGACTATCCCCATATGCCAATTAAAAAGAATAATACTCTGATAACAGGGGGAAGAGATTTGTACAATGTGACTGTATTGGGAAGATGAGGGAAAAAAAGCTTGTGGCCCCCAGTCTGTTATAAGGGTCATTGATGTGAGGTTTAGATTTACAGGCCAAGATATATGCATAGTTAAGCAGAGTTGGTTAAGCTGTGGCCTGGCCTAGAAATTACCATTATCATTGTCTTGGCTCTAGAATGTCCTGCAAGGTGACTTGATAAGTTGTCAGGATTGTGTGAAGTCTCTTTCAGGCAGACACATTCCTTCTTGGATTGCACCAGGCCTCAAGCCTTTGTCTTTCCCCAGTATGGAAGAGAGTCTTAACTCTGGGATCTGTTCATCTAGTAGTCCTATAGTCAAAGGGAAGACTTAACTTCTATTTACATAGCTCCTCTCCCATCAGACAAATTACATTTAGGCTTGATTCTCCATAAATGAGATTTCTAAATATTACTGTTATTTTTAGAAAAAGAAAAGGTTTACCAAACTTGATAACTACTAAGGAGAGGAAGAGTGTTGAGCTGACAGATAATCCCCTGGGGAGGCAATGGAGACATGGAGAGAGAAAAGGGAAAGGGCTTTTAAGGACAAGGAATCAGAAAGCAGAAGAGAGAAATCTTTAATGAAAGAAATTCTCATAAGGTTATCTATTTGGGATATTGTCATTTTTTTTTTTTTTGAGATAGGGATTCTCTGTGTAGCTTTGGCTGTTCTAGAACTCTCTTTGTAGACCAGGCTGGTCTCCGACTCACAAAGATCCTTCTGCCTCTGCCTCCTGAGTGCTGGGATTAAAGGAGTGAGCCACCACCACCTGGCTTGACATTGTCTTTCTTACTTTTCCATTGTCGTGACAAAGCACCTTTACCAAGGCAAGTTATAAAATAAAGCATTTAATATTGGGGCTCACAGTTCCTGGCGGTTAGAGTCTATGACTATCATGGCAGCAGGCAAGCAGACATGGTTCTGGGGCAGCAGCTGAGAGCTTACATCTCATCTACAAGCAGGAGGCAGAAGGAGTTACATTGAGAATGGTGTGGACCTTAGAAACCCCAAAATCCACTCCCAGGGCGATGCCTCCTCCAACAAGGCCATGCCTCCTAATCTTTCCCAATCAGATTCACTAGCTAGGGACCAAACATTCAAATATATGAGCCTGTGGGTACATTCTCATTTCAACCACCATGAAGAAATAAATTATTGAAAGACTCTACATACTGTGGATCATCAAATATGCCAGGATCATCAAATTCATTTGACTATAAAGGCTAGCCTTTCCTCACATCATCAAATTCATTTGATTGTAAAGGCTAACCTTTCCTCATGATTTTCAGGTCCTAAATAACAAGTCTTAGTGACACTCAGTGTTTTCCAGCTGATTTTTTTCTCCCATTTGGCTCATTCTAAGACATAATTTTTAATAATAGTTAATGAAATGTTCAATTTTAAAGTAATATTCACCTTATGTTTATTACATACTGATGTTTTCTTCTCTATTTTGTTAAGAAAAAATAAGACAGTTCTTTATCTAGTCATTGACATGTCACTTGTGCTTGAGAATTTTATTTATTTAATCATTGAGATTAAATAGGAAACTCTTACCTCAGCTTTTCAACTTCTCTTTAAATCTAGATCATATTCTAAAGAAATGCAGAACCCATTAATCAAAAAGATATATTGGAAAGAGAGATTCTGATTTAAATGAAATCCAACGTCATTGTTACCAGGCCTTGGGGTTCCTACTAGAAGACAGGTAGAGGAGATAGTGTTATTCTAGTATGGGTTTGAAGACGTTTTATTCATGTGTGGGTTTGAAGAACTGGGAGGGACAATTTGCTTCACAGAAGGCCTTTCTCCTTTTCAAAAAGAGGTAAGCACCTTAGAACTTTCTAAGATGTAATGGGGAGAAGGTTCCAGTGTGTGGAAAGTTGATTCCCTTGTTTGGAATTTTTCACTGCTCTCTAAATTCTTTGAATTGTTGGCCATGGTCTTCCTCTATCTTGTTCTTTGGAATTTCCCTCCAGGCTCCAGCTTTCTGATCCTTGCTCACATACTGATATGGCAAGTGAAAAGGAGATGGGCAGGAGGAAGGGAGTACCACACTGAATGTCTCCTAAGAATTTAAAGCACCATATGGAAGGAGTAGGTTGTACCAGATAACTATGAAAAATGGAGGAAGAAGAATTGGCAGGGCAAATTTTATAATACATTTTAAAGCTCAGTAAAGAAATGGCTATTCTGTCTTGGTAATGCATGACTTCTTTTTATAAGTTAAACTTTTCATTATTTTCTGTAATTTTTAGCCTCTTCTGTTACATGGGCATGGAGAGAACTAATGAGCAATCATATATGGGGGAGGTTGTCTGATGAGAATAAGTACATTATCTCATTTAGGTGATAATGATTTCACCCACTGCCTTCCAATGTCTTCAGATGAATCCACCTCTGGAGGAATGGTCTCTGGGAGATTGGTAGACCCAGCTGAATTAACCCTCAAGGGACAAGACAATAGAATATTCTAGTCTTTGCAGCAGATCAGAATGTCATGTATCTGTAGCCAGAAGTTTTCTCTGGTCCTACCAAGCTCCTGCAGTCCCATGGTCCACTTATAAAACAATCACACAGAGGCTTAATATTATTTATAACTGCTTGGCCATTAGCTCAGGCTTATTACTGACTAGCTCTTACACTTAAATTAATCCATAATTCTTATTTATGTTTAGATACATGGCTTGGTACCTTTGCTCAGTTCTGCCTTATCTTGCTTCCTCTGTGTTTGGCTGGCAACTCAGCGCTTCCTCTTCCTAGAATTCCTTTAGTCTGTTCACCTTGCCTATACTTCCTGCCTGGCTATTGGCCAATCAGTGTTTTATTATACCAGTGTACAAGAGCATTATCCCACAGCATTTCCCCTTTTCTGTCTAAACAAAAAGGAAGGTTTTAGTTTTAACATAGTAAAATTACATATAATAGAATAGTTATCAAGCAAGAGTTACAGTTACAATATCTAGTCTATTTGTATTTGGCAAAATTAAAGAAAATATTCTATCTTATATTTGTGAGTCTAAAGTTTCATATCTAATTTATCATTTATCATAACTAAACTAAATTATAACTATCTAGTCTTTAACTACATCAAAGACCACAGAAGGATATAATATTACCTAAGGAAACAGGAAGAGCATTGTAAGCAACTTCTAAAAATCTAAATTGACAGAGACAGTTGCCTGCCTGGACAGTCACCAGAAGTTCCTGTGCAATGTTGGGGCATTCTTCTTCAGCCTACAGGTCTACAGTCTCTCAGTTGCTTCTCTCTGTGTCCTGTAGAATGTCTGGCAGTTTCTTCTGCAAATAAGGAACCTGAAGGACCATCTTACCTTGCAAAGTTCTCTGGTCACCTTCCTATGGGTCCTGCATGTCCAGTTTATATAACATTCTGTCAAAAGTCAAGGACCTTTTTTCCCCCCCAGTGGCTAACTTTTGCCACAAAGAAAGCAAATTCCATAATGAGTTTCTTCAATGCCCATTATCTTCTCTCAAGAAGATTGGTGCTGCCAGGAGCAGACATGTCTCAATCTCCAAAAAGTCAAAGTTCTTAAAATGTTTTAAATGCCAAATTCTGTAGGTCTTTGAAGTGTTTGAAGATTACCTACCTAAATGAATTACATCTATGAATAACTAGAAAACTTAACTAACATGACTTTAAGTTTGACTATCATAGAAGACTAATTATTCTGTATTTCTTTTTTGTTGTTGTTGCTTTTTGGTTTTGGTTTTTGAAGACAGGGTTTCTCTGTGTAGTTTTGGTGCCTGTCCTAGATCTCACTCTGTAGACCAGGCTTACCTCAGACTCACAGAGATCCGACTGCCTCTGCCTCCCGAGTGCTGGGATTAAAGGTGTGTGCCACCACAGCCTAGCAATCTGTATTTCTTAATTATTATTATAATTTCAAATGAGTTGTACAAATAAAGTGCTTTAAACAAAAGTAGAAATATACATACAGTATAACAAAATTAACTTTAAATTTGTATCAATAAACTAAAATCTATAGCAATGTAAAACAATTTTAAACAAGTTGTTACTCTTTAAAAGTAGATTCAATAATCTACCCTTTCATCCTATCATATTTATATCCTATATTTCTATATTATATCCCTCTTTCTTCTTTTAGAAAGAGATTGACTATGACCAATAACAATTTATAACCAACAACCTAAACAAAGACCAACAACCATAGTTCATTTTTGGGGGAATGTGGGTGTAATTTTCTAGGCTAATTCCTGTTGATAGAGGGTGCTGTATTCTTTTGGGGATCCTGAGAAAATTAATAACTATGGTCACGCCCTGAGGAATAGTCTGTGATGCTGTATTCTCTTAGCCAGTTGCCTTGAAGCTGTTCTGGATGTTGGATCATCTGGAGACCTCTCAGAGGTCTTCCTTGATCAAACCATATTAACCTAGAAGCAATCCACAGGTTCTCATCAACAGGACAAAAATCCGAACCTTTTTTCCAAAGCAAAGTATCCTTAGACAAAACTTTTGAAATCAAAATATCTTTAAAATATACATATTGATTTAACTCAGCAGGTTTTACAATCAAATGTCTCTCTGCAGTTAAAAATCCCAAAGAGATTATAATCCAAACTTTCTGTGTGATTTCCATCTCTACATGGCTTATTTTTATATTACTTTTACTTTCTCTTTAAAGACTTTATTTTTTAAAACTTTCTATTTATTTATACAACTATCTATATGCCCTTTTCTCTCCCAAGTCTATGTACATCTTCACACACATTGTAAACTGTTTAGGGTTTATTCCATCTGAATCTCTCTTATTGTGAATCTGTTGCTTTACTCTGCAGTGGCTAGTGCTGAAGCAACAGCCTTGGCTACTGACTCAACACATATCAGCTTTTCAACATGGCAGAGGTAATTCACCTCCAGCTAGCCCTGGGAGACATGCTCTCCACCAACTCTGGGAGGCAGTGGGTCCATGCCTCCATCCAGCAGCATGTAGCCCAGAAACCTTTTTTTTTTTTTTTTTTTTTTTGGTCTGTACTAGCAAAAGCTAAATCTTCCATGCAATGCACCGTGAAGCTTGGAGACTCCTCTGTGTACCATGGCAGGAATCCGCCATGCTGCAGGTCAAGCCTGCACACTGCGAACCCGCCATAGAGTAACTTAAGCTGGCAAGCTGTGGCTGGCCTGAGAGACACATTAGGAAGCTGCTTTTAGCTCCATTTTAGATCTTTCTTTTAAAGCTTTCTCAGGTTCTAGGTAGATACTATTGCCCCACATTGGGTGCCATAATGTAGCCGGAAATTTTCTTTGGTCCTGCCAAGCCCCCACAGTCCCACCTGCCAAGCCCCCACAGTCCCATGGCCCACTTATAACATAATCACACAGAGGCTTAGTATTATTTATAACTGCTTGGCCATTAGCTCAGGCTTATTACTGACTAGCTCTTACACTTAAATTAACCCATAATTCTTATCTATGTTTAGTCATGTGGCTTGATACCTTTTCTCAGTTCTGCCTTGTCATCTTGCTTCCTCTGTGTCTGGCTGGCGACTCCAGACCCAACATTCCTTTGGTCTGCTTGCCCCACCTATACTTGCTGCCTGGCTACTGGCCAATCAGTGTTTTAGTAAATCATTTATACAATCATGTATATCTACCCACGGACAGGGGGTTATATATATATATATATATTTTTAACAGAAGGTAGTAGTTTTGTTTTAATGAGCCTCAACTGGATCCTGGAATTTCCACCTTTTTATATGATAATTGGAATCTTAAGGGGATGTTGTGGCATGTCCCTTTCTAGTATTATGGGAGAAACCTATAGGAGGAGAGGTCCAGTGGTGACCATGAAAGAGGAATCTATCCTGCAATGACTGTAACTCTAGTAATACCTGTCCCTGCTGGCTGGGAGGAAGAAACAAGCTCCCAAGGGCAAAGAATACAGCAGTTATGTGGGAGAGGAAAGAAAGCAGAGGAAAGTTGACCCTATACAGTGCAATCTATTAGCTAGTCCATAACAAGTAACTATTGAAATAATTACATTTATATTAATTTTTTAAATAAATTGAATTCATTATGACTTTTTATATACACACGTAACATATATCATTCCCCTTTTCATTTCCATTTTTTCTCCTCTCTCCCTTGTCCCCTTCCTTTTTCTAAAGAGCCCCTTTTTAGTTTTATCTTTTATAAGAAATCTAGTCTAGATTTCATATGAGTTCTGTCTTTCCAAATCTGGCTTATTTTGCTTAATATAGTGATCTATAGTTCCATCCATTTTCTTAAAAATGATGTGATTTTATTTTTTAAATTCTTTTTATTAAGAATTTTTTTAAATTCATTTTGTACACCAATCAAAGACCCCCCTCTGCTGGGTGGCGGTGGTGCATGCCTTTAATCCCAGCACTTGGGAGGCAGAAGCAGGCGGATCTCTGTGAGTTCGAGGCCAGCCTGGTCTACAATGTGAGTTCCACGATAGCCAGGACTGTTACAGAGAGAAACCCTGTTTCAGAAAAAAAAAAAAGATCCCCCTCTTCCCTCCTCCTGCCCTCCAGCCTCCTCCCCAACCCAGCCCCTATTCCCCTCTACAAGAAGGCAAGGCCTCCCATGGGGAGGCACATCAAGTAGAGGCAAGTCCAAGCCCTTGCCCCTGCCTCAAGTCTGCATGAGGTGTCCCATCATACGTAGTGGGCTCCAATAAGCCCCCTCATGCACCAGAGATGGATTCTGATTCTACCGCCAGGGAGCCCCCCAAGCAGATCAAGCTACACAATTTCCTCACCATGCAGAGGGCCTAGTTCAGTCCCATGCAGGCTCCACAGCCATTGATCCAACTTTCATAAGTTTCCACTAGTCTGCTTTGGTCATCTCTGCAGGTGTTCCCATCATGATCCTGATGCACTTGCTCATAGCATCCCTCCTCTCTCTCCTACTGGACTCCTGGAGCTCTGCCTGGTGTTTAGCTGTGGATCTCTGCATCTGCCTCCATCAGTCATTGGAGAAAAAACTCTGTGCTGACTGTTAGAGTATTCACCAATCTGATCACTGGGGCAAGCCAGTTCAGTTCAGGCACTCTCTCCACTATTTCTAGTAGTCCAAGCTGGGGTCATACTTGGGAATTCCTGGCAACTTCCCTAGCACTGGGTTTCTCTCTATCCCCATATCTCCCTCTATCATGTTATCTCTCTCATTGCTTTCCCACTCCATCCCTGTTCCAGCTCAACCATCACATTCCCTTATGTTCTCATCCCCCATCTCCTACCCTGCATTGCCCACCCCTCACCCCCAGTTCACTCATGGAAATCTCATCTATTTCCCCTTCCCAGGGTGATCCATGTGTCACTCTTTGGGTCTTTCTTGTTAGCTAGCTTCTCTAGAGTGGGTTGTTGTCTGGTTATCCTTTGCTTTACTTCTAGTATCCACTTACGAGTGGGTACATACCATGTTTGTCCTTCTGAGTCTGGGTTAACTCACTCAGGATATTTTCTAGTTCCATCCATTTGCTTGCAAATTTCATGATGTCATTGTTTTTCTCTGCTGAGTAGTATTCCATTGTGTATATGTACCACATTTTCTTAATCCATTCTTCAGTTGAGGGGCATCTAGGTTGTTTCCAGGTTCTGCCTATTATGAATAATACTGCTATAAACATAGTTGAGAAAATGTCCATTGGTATGATTGAGCATTCTTTGGGTATATGCAAGAGTGGTATAGCTTAGTCTTGAGGAAGATTGATTCCCACTTTTCTGAGAAACCACCACACTGATTCCCAAAGTAGCTGTACAAGTTTGCACTCCCACCAACAGTGTAGGAGTGTTCCCCTTGCTCCACATTCTCTCCAACATAAGCTGTCTTCAGTACTTTTGATCTTAGCCATCTCTTAGGTTATAGGGAGAGAGGGATCAATTTGATAAAGAGGCACTGTGTCAAATTGTCCCCAAGCAAGGGGTTCGTTAACATGACAGCAGCTAGATGATAGATCTGAAGCAGAGATTCAGCACAATGAAAGAAATCACGATGTCATCTTTTTAAAGTGGTTTTTTTTTTTTTTTTTTTTTTTTTTATGGTAAGGGAAGTCTTGTTCCAAGAGGAATTAGGTTTGTGACCTAAGCTACACGACAGAGGTGGGTGAATGCAGTATACATGACTTAAACCATGTGATGGGGGCCATTCTTTCTCTGAGTAGGAAAATAAGGCTTGGTTAATGGTGACTCATAGTATTCGACAGTAGTCAGGCTGTGGCTGACCGTTCAGAGGCCACAAACTTGGGAACATTCTTTCATTGCTTGCAGCCTTCTTTGTTTAGGTCTTGATTAACTCGGGGACCTCAGTTCTCTAACATTTTCAGCCTTTATGTTTATATAAAAGAAAGATGTGAGATTAGAAGTCAGAGATGTCAAAAATCTCTCTTTGGTGGCTTCCTGTTAAATTGGAACATTGTGGTATTGGGATATCTCCTCCCTCAGTGGTGAATAGTCAAACGGTTGCCTTTGAGTCACAGTCTGATAAATGAATTTAAGAATCCATTTACAGACAAGAAAGGACCGGTATTAAGTAGATGAATTAAGGATAGAAATGGCATTTGTTAGAGAAAAGAATATCCACAAGACCCAAGAATTTGCTTGTATTGGCTTTTGATATTTCATTGGACCTTTACTGATTTAAATGAATGAACTGGACCCTTTATAATATATGTTAAAGAGTATTTAAAAGGCTTGTCAAAGATATTCTTAAAAGTTAACCTCAGTTGTGCAATTAAGTACCTTTAGACTTCCTGCTAAGCAAATAGATCTGCAGAGATTAGCAGACAAAAGCCACCTGTGCTGTGCACACAGAGCAGGAACTTGGTTAAATATGTGAACGGCAGTGTAATCCAGAGAAATAAAGTTCTACTTGTCGCCGATTTGTGATTAGAGCCAGTTTTAGCTCCTGGATCCACTCTTACTGTTATTCTTCTTTTGCAAGAGTCAGAGCCCCCTAGTGGCAGAGAGCTAGAAAGCCTAATCTGGTGTGTTTACCTCCAAGATTCCAAGTCTACTCCGTGGCTGCCTGCAGCTCTACGTAGGCCCAGCCGAGTGGAGAGACACAGGGTCAGAAGGAGTGGTAAGATTTCAAAGAGAATTCCAGATGTGACACCTCTGTTTTGTGACACATATAAACAGAATGTCAGAATCAGAGTACAAAAGAGAAAAATCAGACCTGGATCGTGATAGAGAATAGATTTGATATGACCCAGGGGATTTCTTCCTTAATAACTTCATCATTTGGTTCTTTTTTTCTGAAGACTGTCATCCTGCCTGCTTAACCTCAACTATATCAGATCCTAGGAATGAGTTAGATCATAAACAGTAGCCTCTCTGCACACTTGCAATGGGGGAAGGAACAGAAAAGTCGAGAGAATGTTTCGGGGAGGAATATTTATGATAACAAAAGAAAGAGGAGGCTCAGCTAAGGTGGTCCCTGGCACAGCAAAGAGTTAATCTACTATAAAAGAATGAGCAAGCCAGTATGCATAATTCTAGTGTAAGAAAGATGTGCTGAGAAAAACTCTGACCCAGAACAAGGTTTTCTCAGAACGTTCTGACCAGTTATCACTTATGTTTTTCATGGCAGGTTGTCTAAAAAGGTATTTCAGATCTTTTAATGGTTCACAGGAGAATGTTGTCTGAGCCAAGCTGCTGAACTCATTTTTTAAAAAGTATATTTATTAGTTCCTTTGCAATTTTCATACAATGTGTTTTGATCATATTCATCCCCCATCCCCCAACTCTTCCCAGATTCCTACTCCCTTCCCCACCCATCCAACTGTGTGTCCTTCTTTTTTAATCCCATCAAGATGAATGTGTGCTGCCCAAATACTCTTGGATGTGTAGTTTCTTTCCCCTTGGAGTGAATGTTGGCTTACCAGGGGCTACACCCTTCGAGAAAACTGACTCTCCTCCCAACATCGAAGGAAGGCCAATAGCAGCTTAGTTACAGGTGGGAATTGATACACAAGCCCCTTCTTCATGCTGGGAGCTTGGCTGGGTTGAGCTTGCACAGCTCTTGTGCATGCTGTTTCAACTGCTCTAAGTTCATCTGAGCAGCTGCCCTGTGATGTCCGGAGCACAGTTTTCCTGTAGTCCTCTACTGTCTCCGGCTCTTACAGTCTTTCTGCCCCCTTTCCTGCTCTGCTTCCTGAGCCTCAGGAGAAAGGGGTGCAGTGTATATATTGCATTTAGGGCTGAGCGTTCTACAGTCCCTTATTCTTGGCTACTGGGCTCGTTTGGGCTCATGATGGCACAAGAATGCCAGGTCATATATGTGACTTAGGCTATATTACAGGTGTCATTGCATTACTATAGTTAGGCGTGCCTGAATTCCCAGTGCAGCAAGGTTACTAGATGCCTTCTTACCCTGCTTGCAGCTCTCTCTACTTACTGTCTGGTTACCTAGATGGTTTGAATTCTCTAAGTAGCCTTACTTAAGAATAAATGCTTCCATGTCTTGATGCTATAGTTATGTTTTCCTCGCTGAATATTGACCATCCTGTCCTACTGCCTATGGGTGAATAATCAATATACTATAATCAGCGTATGAGTGTCACTCACTTCTTTATCTTTCATTTTTAAATGAAGCTTGGGAAAGCAGTACCAAGCATATGCCCTAAAGTCCCAATAATTGAATATCCCCTTCTTTTACTACACTTCATCCCATCTGCATCATCTAAAAGGTTGACTTACTATGCTACCCCTTATTGGAGCCTTTGGTCCCAAACATATCCCAAGGAGACTGGTAGCATCATCTAAACATTGGTGACTGAAGCTATTAAGTACCTCTACAGGTCAAGCTGTCTTGCTTCATAGCAGAGGGAAAAAAATGTGAAACACAAGTCAGTGGATCCTAGAGCAACATCCTTCTGCTATTTTCAAAATGAGTCAGAGTTTCTGTGAGGATGCGACTAAAAGAAGAGCAAGGAAAAACAAAATGTGTCATTGAAGACTTGTTTTCATCTAAACAAGCACATAGTGGGAGAGTGATGTCAGTAGTCTGCTCTCAAAGCATTCCAGATCTGAGGGTTTGATGTGGTCCAGCAGGGGCATCAAGGCCTGAAATTGGAGGCCTGTGCCCACAACTATCAGGTCAGGTCATTGTGGAAGCTATAGACCCCCCCCCCTGGAGCTAGGTACCCCACACCCTCAGATGAGCTCAGCCATTCACCTGGGTTTTCATGTGCTTAATTGCTTTCCCTGAATCATATGGTTCATATGTATTCAGCCCTGACCCTTGCAATAGGATGATTTGAATGGTCATCTCAGTCTGTCTGAGACCTTGATAGCTTCTCCTTGCCTAAAGCCAGTAGATATGCATCTTGGATAGATAATCTGGATAAAACTCTAATGTGCATTATTTGGTCTGGTAAATTCTAAATTATTTTTTGCTCACTTGTCTTTTATAAAATACACATAGGTTGTTCAAGCCGCACTTGAGGGGTTGTCCACTTAGAAACAAATAATGTGAGAGCAGACTCAAATGGATTCATACAGTAATGTTGCTTGCAATCAATGCCTTTTCTACATAATTTCCCAAATAGGAGCCTAAGAAGTAGTGTCACACATCTCAGAGAATCAGCAGTCCATGCGTTAGTCTAGTCTATATTTGTGGTGTGTTCATAGGTGTGATGCATGTGCTCAACCATGAGTAGACATGTTTTGAAAACTGAATTCTATTGTACTGTATGTTGAGTCGCCTTTGGGTGTTTGCCTAGCTGAAGAACAGTCTGTGTGCCTTGGAATTCATCTCACCCATGGAACAGCTTCCAAATGTGTTTTATTCTGTCACCTGTCACTCTTGCCTCTCGTCCCTCCTTACCCATCTCATTTAGTATTCTTCCTAGTATGCTTTCCTCCAGTGTTTAACCTTGACTTTACCTATTCAACTCTATTCTTGGTATTCATATTCTTTATCCCAAAGGGCTCCTGTTTTCAACTATGATTAATTCTTCACATTACTTTTGTCTTTGGAGATTTAGACTTAAGTCAAGCTGTCTCCCGGGCCTCTTCCCTCGGCTGCACTGTAGAATCTTAACACTCAAGCAGATCAAAATGAAGCTCACTTTCTCCTTTCCAGTGCAGGTGTTTCTCATGTAGGACGCAGCCTATGGAGCTGCACTGCAATCCTCGGTATCCTGAGCCAGGAACCAAAGATGGATGTTTGATCCTCTGCTTTCTCACCTGTGCAATTTGTCATCATGTGTGGTTCTCGGAATCAAGCTACCATCTTTCTCTGTCCTCGGCACTTGGAACTATTTTATACTGTACTGCACTTTATATGCTACTCAGCATCCTAAATCTGACTTTTATTTTTAGCTAAACTTGCTGCATAACCATTGTGAGTTGATGGCTCCTCTTTCTCTAACCCTTGTCTATTTCACTCTCCATGAATAGTCTTGTCTACTCTATTGAAGGCCAGTTTAGAAATATTATGTCATTCATTCTGTTTCTAAAATTTGTTTAGATAGTTTTTATTCAGGAAGCATGTGCTCTCTCTTTCTCTTCCCACTTATATTTAGTGGGGAGCAAATTATCTTTTTAAAGGCTGTCCCCTCATCATGATGGTCTCAAGTTAGATATCACATACAGATAAAGGTTTTGTTTCTGGCTAGTCAATAATCCACCCATCACACATATACTCTTTGTCTCTCTGTTTCTTCACACACAGTCTCTCACTCTCCCCTTCCTGTTTATCTCTCCCCAATCCTTTCTCTTTTTCCTCTGCCTTCCATGTCTCACTATAATCTACTATATTTTAATCTCCCTTAGTCCATTTATGATGTTTCAGCAAAATAGGGAAGCAAAAAGAGGCCTCTTTTTCTTCTAGTACCTAGGAGCTAAGTCCAAGATGAGTCACGGGAAGTTCACTTGTCCTATGCAGATTGCTCTGTCTTCCAAGATGATACCTTATTATTACATCCTCCTGAAGGGAAGAATGTTGTGCCCTCACATGGCAGAGTTGGCAGGGTAAGGTAGCAAAGTTCTGCCTAACGCATCTTTTAAAAGTGTCTTAATACCTTTGAAACAGCAGGAATCATTCTCAATCACTACCCGAAGGGATCACCTCAAAGTGCCCTCCCATCAACAACATTTAAATCTTTTACTTTAATTGCACATTCAACCATTGTAATTAATATCTGATGTCATTTTTCTTGTTTGTTTATTTTTTTACTGGTGAGGATTGAAGTCGGGGCTTTGGAAATCCTAGGCAAGCACTTTACCACATTCTTACACACCTGTCTTAGTTATGTTCTCATTGATGGGATAGAATAACCTGACAAAAGCAAGGTTAGCAAGAACAGGTTTATTCTAGATTATAGTTCCAGAGGTATATGGGAGAGAAGACAGAGAAGCCATCAAGGAAGCCATGACAGCAGAGGCAGGAAACTCTCTAGCCAGATTGCATCTCCACTCAGGAAGCAGAACATGAACAGGAAGCCTTGTGACTTATGCCCAATGACCCACTTCATCAGTGAGATGCCACTTCTCATAAGTTTCCCAACCGTCCCAAACACCGCTGTCAACTGGAGATCAAGTTTTCAATTACATTAACCTATTCCAGGTCTTTCACATTCAAACCACAACTCCAACCCTAAAGTCATCATGTTAAGTGTATTTATTTACTGACTGTCTTCATTTTCCGGAGTTGAGGATGGATGAGTTCAGAGCCTCACATGACTTATTCACAGTAGAGGATATAGGGAAAAAGTCATTCTCTATATACTTCTTGAATAAGTAAATATACTTCCAATTGTTTTCTCTTTCCTTTCTCACCCTTTCATCCTTATATCCTTTCTTTCCTTTGGTTTTCCAAAAGCCACTACTTTAGGCGGTAAAGCATATTTACTGATATCTTTATCTTTATTCTTTGGCCCCCTACACTGTGATATCTGGGTAATGCTTTTATAATTTTCCATACCTATTCTTTTGCTGAGAAAATGAAACATGTTCTCCAAATGCATTCGGGAAGATAAGGAGTATTATGGGTAGAGATACGTGGCCAAGGTTCTCTGTGTTTAGTAATCTGTGTTGGAAGTTGCTTCATTTAATCTAAAGACTGTATTTGGACAGCCTTGTTACCAGAGATTTTAGAGACAGAACATGGGCCCTGACAACTCTAATAAGCAAAGCTTGAGTACTTGTCCATAATAGATCAAGGCAGGTAATGCTATTTCTTCAATGTGGCTGTATCAGAAAGAGGCAAAAAGAGTTTGAGCAAACCTCTTAAGTGCCAAGTCCATCTCCAGTGCCCTCAAATGAGATCAGAGTTTAAATGAAGAACCAAAGATATCATATCTAAGCAGTCCTAGGCAAAATGTGGTCCTGTTCACCACTGACTCATCATTATCTGGGCTTCAGCCTCAACCTGTAAGGTGATCAACTGTTTGAGATTTCTTTTAGGAAAACAAGTTCTCCTCTGGTTGACATCCTTTCCTTTTCCAAGCATGAGATTCCTGGGGAAATTTCCATTTCTTTGTGGGGGCATTGTTTCAATAGTTTCATATTCAGATTGTGAGACACACTTTGGAATATGTTCATGTCTTCCAGGCCAGTTACAACATAGAGAACAGGAAGCAGGGCTATTACTTGTATTTGTCTACTGACACGACTGTATAATTTGTGGGCATGAATAAGTCTGATACACCTAGGTTATAGACAGACTATGAGGGGAAAATGAGGACAGCAGGAATCTACATCACACATGGCTTTGTAGCTACCCAATCTCTAGGTTGACGATCAATCATTTATCCTATAGTTT
Organism: Peromyscus leucopus; assembly: GCF_004664715.2. Classification (NCBI taxonomy): domain Eukaryota; kingdom Metazoa; phylum Chordata; class Mammalia; order Rodentia; family Cricetidae; genus Peromyscus; species Peromyscus leucopus. The sequence goes on from NC_051084.1 coordinate 57,151,239, forward strand.
CAATACTTATAGTAGTAGATGGTCCCTTCTTCCTAGTCATTCAGCTTTTCCTGGCGTTATCCTCACACAATTGAACAGGGCTAACAAAATGTACCAAATCTTTACCTCTGTATTATGGAATCTTCTCCTTTAGGGATTATCATTGTCCCTTGAAGTCCAAACATTTTGCTCCTGCGTTAAGATGGAGGGGAACATTTCCTGTGGCTTGGGGGTCATCAAATCATTAGCCTAACCTACATTTCCATTTCCATACAACTAGAACCTCTTTTATGAGTCATACAAGATGATGTATGGTCCATCAAAAATCTGCCAAACAGAAGCCAATCAGAGGGACAGCAAGATGATTGACTACTACCCAATAAATAAAACATTCTTTTCACTCTTCTTCCATTCTGGGACCTTGACTTCAATAGTCTCAGAGGTGTTTGTATTTCTCCATACATGATGCATTTATTTCTCTGTTTGTCTTCCTATCAAGAAGACATAGTCATACGAGTTTGACCTTTGTGCCCCACGGCCATTTGGAAGAACAGCACCTCTAACTGAACAGACATCTGGTAATCACTAGACTGTACCAAACCCCTCTTACCAGCTATATTCTGAGAAAAGAGACATATCTATTGAAAAAAATATAGGTACTGATGTCAGTATTTAACTGGTTCTCTTTTCTGCCTTTTGCTGCAAGAGTTAGAGATCTTCAAAGAGGGTTGAGGTGAACTTGAAAGTCTTTACCAATGATAGCTATGCATTTGCTATAATGTAGTAGCAAATACTATTCATGTAGCCAATCATAAAAAAAGATGATATGGAAGAAATGCAATCATAAAAGGTCCATATATTAAACACTTTACCAGTGTTAGGGATTACCTCCAAAATTTACTTATCTCTTCCAGGTGGCTTTTACATATTACAGAAATAAGGTAGGACAGGGACCATGTAGTTAAAAAAAATCAAAAGAGAAATTTTCGTATATATATCTGCTCCTTCAGTTTTCATACAACTGAGACTCTGCCAAGGACTTTAAGTTTTTGAAATGAGTCCAAGGCATGGGATCAGTGAGTTAAAGCATGAATGTTATCAGAGCACACAGAAACCAAAATAGCAGGATCACCGCTATGCACGGTCTAGAGCAGGATCCAGGCTTGTCACCACTACATAGCAAAACACTGTTTCAAAAAGGCACACGGGCGCGCACACACACACACACACACACACACACACACACACACACACACGCACTTTAAAAGAAAAAGCTACTGTGTGATGCATATCACATATTATATGTGTATACTATGAGTATATATACATATATGTATATATTATGAGTATATATACATATATGTATATATACTATGAGTATGTATATACTCATAGTATATATACATATATGTATATATTGTATTATATAGGATATCTTTAGCATGCAAGAGCGTTTAATGAACACTGTCAAGTGGAAGTGTCTTCAGACTGCTCAGGAGTCATTCAAGTGTCCAAAAGTGTTACCAGTCTCCTCTTACAAACATTGTCTTGTTTGGTCTGTTCCATTCTGTCAGCCTGCTCATGTATGGCAAGTCAAAGTGAATTAAAACATATAACCGAAGTTAGTATATATGTTTTTCAGAGCATTTGACACAAGCATGAACTGTTAGTTCAGAGGAAAGATGCTGAAATGTATTTGCAAACCCAAGACATTCTGGCTTGGTAACACTTTCCTCTAGTTTTGAATTTCACTAGGTATCGTCTATGAGCAACTGATAAGGATAAACTGATGCACGAAAAAGACTCATTTTGCCCAAAGACGCCTTCCACATCACTCCAGACAATAAATGAGGTTTAACTCATCTCGCTGTGTCCTCCATGGCCTGCATTAGTCAGAAAGCGGCTGTTGATTATTCTGAAATACGATCAGCAATGAGATCACAGGGGAACTTTAATCTGAGCTGCCTTCCTACTCTGATTCAATAAAGGCCCATTTATTGTCCCTGAAAAATAATACAAAAAGTTTGCTACATTCTGTGCTTGCTTAGTTTAAGACTCGGGTTAATAATTTATGTTTTTATGTTCGTCCTTTGGTTGTTCAAAACAAAAAAAAAAAAGCACTGAATTCATTATTTTCATCAAGGAATTGCGTATGTGCAGTGGCCTTCATGTATAGCAAGAAGTCACTGACCCGCTCTAAGGAAAACTTGCTTTGTGAAGTGTTTTTCCAAAAATGGAGATGCATTTGCAAAAATTGCTTCCTTCTTTCTCTTGGTGTCTCTTGTTAGCAGCAGAATGCATTTTGTACAATGGCCGGAGGAGTTAAGATGCAGAGACCAAGGTCATGGACCTCAACATAGCCATCTTGCAGGCACAGGGACGAAACCTACAGCCTTTGCCTCATTAGCTCCCTATCCCCTACTGAGTTAACCAGCCATAGGCAATTGGAGAACTCTGAAGGTTAATTCTTTCTGCCCATAGGTAGAGTTACAGCTCAGTGGACTAAGCCCTTAAAATGTTAACCCTCCAAGCAAGAAATTTTAAGTGGTAAAAATGGCAGGTAGAACAGAGAGGTTAAATGACTTGAAAATGAGTTTAAAGCAGACTTGCTACCCCCCTCCCCATCTCTGCCCCCAACAGTTGCATAAAATAGCCTAAAACTTTCAAAAAGGTTATAACTTAAAACATGTTTTGACCATGTGCTTGCCGGGAACTATTAAAATAAATAGCACAAATAGGGCAATTAAATATAGATACTAACAGCTTCAAACCGCAGAAGAGGAAATGAAGCAGTCTTGTTTTTCATCTAAAAACACCCAGGTGATTTTATTTGGAAGGAGAGCAAATGCTTGTTTTGAAAAGCTGCATATAGAGAAGACAAACAAAACTGACAAATTAATATTATTTCTGCCCACAGGGGAGTCCTGCCCTAAGCCAGTGAGTCAGTGTGCTGCAATGTGCCTGATTACGTACCTACAGACCAGTCAGATAGGCTACAACTAAGGACACAACCAAGCAGCAACCATCTGGGTAGCATGCCTCTACTGGACACTGTGGAGGTCTCAGATCACCACCCTTCAATGGGAAGCCTTATTTCTTCTCCAGACTACTTTATCTTGATGGCACAGCGTACTGTGAGAACACAGCCAAGTCTTTCTGGTGACATCTCACATAGGAAATTATCAGTGGCAGAACTGAGTTGAATGCAGTAGTCAGTGTGCTCAGGGTGAAAGAAAAATGAACTCAGAGTGAGCTCGTCTGCTTGCAAAGAGAAAACCAGACAGTCATTTGCATAATTATAGATGAAGATAAAACCAATAGGTCTTTGTCCATTAGCACCGAGGATTCTGGTAAGAATTTAGAACTTTAAAAAGAGCATGTTACGTGTTGACCCATTCAAAAAAACAATCAGGGATAAAAACCAGTGATTCAAAAATTACTGAGACTTATTAAGCATTGTTACATGTGCTCTTTGCCAGAAATTTTGAATGTTTCTTTACTCTTTTCAATAGGTAGTTGAAAAGCAAAAATACAATAACTAGGAAGGGCAGAACAAGAATTTCAACTAGTCAGGCTGCCCATTGTCATGGTCACACTAAACTGTTATTAGAAACAATGAAATAGCAGTCCTGGTGTTCAGTTCACAGGATATCTTGAGGTCGACCAGTACAAGCAACTTCTTTGAAGGAGAACACAGAAAACATTTGCAAGGAATAATATAATGACATTACACAGTGTAATATAGGTGACAATGGGACAAATCATTGTGAACAGGTGGTGTTTTACCTATTCTGGTTACTTCTGGGATACAGATATGAAACTGTGTAAAGACCTTAGAATTATGGTGCTAAAATATCCTCTTAGAGATCAAGAATGTGTCAGGATGTAAAGCAGTGTTGCAAATATTCATATGATGTAACCATTTCCAACAAGTGTTGTTGAAAAGTACATTCTCACATATAAATACTAAACTTTTATCTAATTTAATTTGCAGAACTTCTTTCAAATAGTTAGCAACCTTCTAGATGAAGAAAACAAGGAGAAATGGGAAGATGCGCAGCAGGTAAGGCGGAGATGATTTTAGAATTTATGAGGAAGTCGGTGAGATACAGTCTTTAAAATACATGAAAAGTCAATAGTTTGATTCTCCAAGAGTATAAGAGGATTTTGGAAATCACTCAGGATGACAAAACAGTAATTTTACAGAAATCAAGTCATCTTTTAAAATATCAGCCCATGGGAGGAATTTTGCGTGAATGTACCAAAAAAAGGAAAGGGGGGGTGCACATTTAGCTAATCTGCAACTTCAAGAAACTAATATATGGCAGTTTTGTTCTTTAGTAATAGACTTCTTTCTGGTTTTTAGACAATGGGAAAACAAGACAATCTAACAGCATATATCTCAGTAGAAGTGATGTGCTATTTGCTAATGAGAAAATCAATTGCAAGGAATTCATGCTTCACAGAATCTGCTTCATGTATACAGATGTGAATTCTTATTTAGAAAAGAGTTGTGAACGTAAACTCTCTTTCATAATCATGTTTAGACCTTTCTTTCTGCCATACTTTATCAATTATCAAGCTTCGTTAGTGACTTAGGCTTTTGAAATTGCCTCGTTCTGCCATCCTCCCCTAACTTTAAGACTTTTTTCTAAAACAGAAAAAGTGCGTTCCAGATAAACAGGAGGGAAGTCTAGTGTTCAAATTTCCATGGGCATTTAATGTAACTGAGCGTGAAACTTCTTTAAGTTTTCTACTTGAGTCTGTTTAAAAAAATCCCAAGATCAAGGCACTCTTAAAAAAAAAACAGAGTGAGCGTGTACAGAAGTTCAGGTTAAACCATCCACTCCCTTTCTCTTTTATAATCACAGTTGAGGCCTTCAGAAGTGAAGCATGCCCTTTATTCGAGTTATGATAGGAAACCCACAAATAGCACAGCATGGCCAGCCTCATTATCAGGTACCAACTCTGTGCTTCTGCCCAATGCAGGGGGCGGGGGAAATCAACTTTTAGTTTAAAACCTTGGCCTATCTTTTTCTGCTCCTATGAATTATACACTTGTCCTTGGCCTTTGTCTAGAGGGCAGCTTTGTTCCCTAACTCTAAGGAAGTGGTGTCGTCAACCAGAATACAGCTGTTGTAGCAGAGCATATCTTTCTAGAAAGCTAGAGACTATTAATTATGGATATATTTAGAATGAATGTATGATATTCTATTTAAAACAAGGCTGCAATTCATCACATGGTGTTCTTAGGAGAGGTCAGAACTTGAGCAAATAATAAATGGTATCGGGCATTCTCATCCATGGAAAAATCATGAATCCATGATCTGTTTAGTTGTGGTTTGAGATTGATTCTATTCTCATTTTTAAAATATATTTTTCAATTGGAATGATCCTTAATGATGCTTTAAAAATGACTATTTGAAATTGTAAATGAGGCTATTTTGTAGCTTTTACTGAAAAAAGATGTTTATCATAATTACAAGCACATGGTAAGCATGTGTGGCACGAAAGGTGACTTATTAAAAAAAAAAGAGGGGTTAAAAATCTACCAAAATAATCCCTCTGATCTCTCTTTATCTTAGAGAAATAGACCTAAAAAAATTAACCCTAAAAATAGATCTTTATGTGAATTAGAAAACTAAATGAGTAACTCTGATATCAGAATCTTGCAAATAGCCTGTACATTTCTGAAAAATGCAGCCAGCCAGAGCCCACTGGTTATCTATCAACCCCAGTTAAAAAGATTCCAACGGTATTTAAATAAAGACCCCTTACTGAAAATCTAGCCTACTGAAGTGAAAAAATATTGTGCTTTATAACAATATACCACACCCATACATAAATACACACACACATACAGAGAGAGAGAGAGAGAGAGAGAGAGAGAGAGAGAGAGAGAGAGAGAGAGAGAGAGAGAGAGACTGTGACAGGTGTTGACAGTGGATTTGTCTTGTAATTTTTTTCTAAACTTCATATTAGAAAGTCCACTTTCATGTCCCTGGCTCAGGTGGGTGCAAATGACATCTACTCAACCAAATCCAGCCAATGTCTATTATGTAAACAGCATTGTTCATTACCTGCTACCAGTGGCTGTTCTGCAGCAAGGAGAGAAGTGACATGTTTCACTAGAGTCCCCGTGATCTGAAATGTATAAAGTACTTACCCTTAGGCCCTTATCAAAAATGCTTGCCAGCCCCTGTTCTATAATATTTGATGGCTATTGGAAAATAATAATAATTAAAAACAAGACCCTCTGCCAACGTGAAAAGGCATTCAACAAAGATGGAAGACAATGATGAGGTTAGCGCTGAGCAAGCATGAGGTCAGAGGTCACACATGTTACAAGCAGCCACAGAGACTGGAGCTCCTGCACCCTTGGGAGAGCCATAAGGCACAGCACTACATATGTGTGTCCACGCTAAACAGTAGCTGGTCCTGCAGTAGGGACCTTCACAGGCTTTTTTGTCATACATGCATCATCATAAAATCCCTTGGTAACTGGGCCATCTATCTTCTTTTTAATTGGCTCTCTCCAAAGGAAAATAAGCCTCTTATATCCTTTCAAATGGAGACCGTTTTGAAGCTTGAAGCCCAAGTTTATGTGGCCATTGATTTAGGTCCTATGCTCTCAAAAGACGCTGAGGGACAGAAACACCATCTTCCTTGATGTTTTCATTTCAAAGAGAGAAATTACTGGATCTTTAAGATGGTAGGAAGCTTTTTTTTCAGTTTAAAAAGACTCACAAATATTTCAAAGAGACTGAATGAGCCTTCCCATTACTAGATTTCTAAAGTAAATACTTTAAGAAAAATGAAAGTAAAGGAGATGGAGATGTTGTTTCTAAGAGTGAAAAATTAAGACTCTTATTTCTAATTTGCATTCATCCCTATACCAAACAACATCCACAATCTTACCCATGAAAATCAACAGGGCACAGTAGAATTAGGAAGCTTTGGAGCCCAGAGGAACTTTATTCATGCTTGTCTATGGGGTGATGACTTTTCAGAATTCCCATTTAGTAACTGAGCATACAGGTAAGAAAAAAGATGGACCTCCTAAATATTTCTAGTGTTAAATATTTCAGTTTTCTGTGGAATATATGTATATGCAGATGGATAGATGAATTTTGTACATATGTGGTATTTGATTTTTAGATGCAACAGCTATAGCCCCCTGCAAAAATACACATACAGACTTATAGCCTGCCCTGTTGATCCCTTTTCTTCCTAATCCATTCCCTCACAGCTCTTGCCTTATGCTATCCAGCCAATCAGATCTTTTCCTCTCCCACTCTGGCATTTATAAATAAAGTAACTGGAACACAAACCACTTAATTTTTCATGTTCAAAAGCTGAAGTGATTGCCGAGTGGTGGTGGCACATGCCTTTAATCCCAGCACTCGGGAGGCAGAGCCAGGAGGATCTTTGTGAGTTTGAGGCCAACCTGGGCTATAGAGCAAGATCCAGGACAGGCTCCAAAACTAAACAGAGAAACCCTGTCTCGTGGGGAAAAAAAGCTGCACTGATGAAGATGTTTACACATGATAAAATGCATATGTGTTCTTAGATGTCTTTGCTGTTACATACGGTATTAGCTTTTGACAGGTTATGGTATCTCTGAGAAACCAGATCCTTTTGTGTGTACCATAGTATTGGCTAATACACTCAAAGCATGGAAGTAAATTGACTTGCTCATAGATAGATGCATAGGTAACTGGGTACATAGGTACAAAAGCAGATAGGTGACAGATGAGTGAATGGATCCTGCATGGTTACTAGTAGACTGACATAATGCTTTTAGCTACATTGCTAGCCTCCTTGAGATTCTGTTTTTGGCCTACAATAAGTATAATATTCTCCAATAAGTTTGTTTCTTTCATGTGTACATGTAAATTATTTATATTATATCTATGATTATATTCCTGTAATTATTGCTAATTTGTTCATACAGTTACTAATTCAATTATTAGAAGTAAATATTTCTCATAAGTTATTGATCATACAGTGAATTTACTGTTTTTAAATATCTTCATGATAGCAGTAATACTTGTATTTTTCTTCCCATGTTCTCCATATAGATATTAAGCTAAAATGCTGAGTCCAGTTTTAGTGTTTTATTATTTAAGCAAGGGAGTTTATTGAAAATAAAATTACATTATTTGTGTGTAAACAATCTACTAGACATTTTAAGGTTTTTTTTGAGCTTCTTGAGAGATTAATTAGTGTATCATGTCACTTCCAAAGCTCTTGCTGCATGACACCTGGTATCAGAATCAACTGTTAATTTAAAAGCTAACAGATGACTCCAGTTCAGACATTAGAGAACAGAACTCATTTGTGGTTTTCTATGTCAAATATCTTACTTTCTAGTTCTGTAGTCCATTATAAGGACTTTTTGTCAAGTCTAACTTGCACTTATTTTTCTAGATTTACCCAGGCTCAATAGAGTTAATGCAGGTGATTGAAGATTTTATACACATTGTTGGAATGGGGATGATGGACTTTCAAAATTCATACCTAATGACTGGAAATGTAGGTAAGAAATAGGAGTATTCCTCAAAACTTTCTGAAATTAAATGCCACAGTTTGCACCACACATTTTCAAGTATAATGTTTTTGTTCATGACCTTAAGTGTATGTGAAGAAATATATTGGGGAAATTTAATGGCTGTGATTTAGGTGGACCAAGCACCACATACAAGTGTGTACCCCTGTTTAAATATGTACTGTTACATGAGTTTCCTCAGGGAGAGATAAGCAAACATCTCTTCATCAAAGGTAGGGCACTAACTACAGAACAAAATGATATCATTTCACCCAAATCTAATTTGGGGAAAAATGTGTCTTCCTAGATCTATTTCTAGGAGCCTGGATCCCTATGTTTACAAAATCATGGGTAATCTAAAAGCTGCTGCATCAACCTATCCCTGCATAGATGACAACATATGAAAGCAGTTTGCCTGAGCTTCCTACCAAAACTGCAGGCAATCCACTCAAAAGTCTCCTCCTTCTCCCCACTTAATGAAGATCACCTGAAGGGTGGGAGGGGGTGGGGGAGTGGGTCTCGAGTCTTGTAACTTTCTTAGCTTCCTGAGTCTTGTAAATTTCTTGAGTTTCCTGAGTCTTGTAAGTTATATTAGCTGCCTAAATGATTTGATCTCCTTTCTTCCTCCTTCCCTTCTCATCCTTCCTCCCCCCCCCACTCCTCTCTCCTCCCTCCATGAGGGAATGTTTTAATGTGACACAAATCCCTACTTAAAATTTCTTCCCCTGGCTCTTACAAGGTTTCTGTTCCCTCCTCCATGATGTTCCCTGAAATATGAAGGGGGTGATTTTGATGTCTAACGGTTTTTCCTTCCATTTTGGGCCAGCCTGGAACCACTAGGCCACAGCAATGGTCATTTAATCTCAACATCTTAGATAGTTGGTTGCCCATAGTAACCACTGCCCATTGAAAAAGAGTAGGTTTCCCACCAAAGGGAAGGGGCTTCTGAATCATTTCCAACTTTATTTCTCTCTGTTCTAAGCCCAAATTAAAGTGTCTGTAGCAATAAGAACCTACAGTATAGCCGGGCAGTGGTGGCGCATGCCTTTAATCCCAGCACTCAGGAGGCAGAGGCAGGCAGATCTCTGTGAGTGCAAGGCCAGCCTGGGCTACAGAGTGAGTTCCAGGAAATGCGCAAATCTACACAGAGAAACCCTGTCTCGAACCCCCCCCCCCAAAAAAAAAAAACTTACAGTGTAATTCTGGTATGCAACCAACATTCAAGTCTCAATAGCCTTCATGGCTTCTGGGGCTTCAGGGGAGGTATGATATTGCTAGGGGTGGGGTCTTCCCCCAGGAATCTCATGGCTCCTGTGAGTGGCATTTTCCAAAAACAGTGTGCCTTTTTTTAGACTCTTAGGTTTTTGTCTTTACTGTTGTCCTAAGCTGTTCGAAAATTTGTATAACGCTCAAAGATTAGCATTATATGATGAAACGATTTATAGAGGGTGCACAGGATTTCAGATTGACCACTGTCATTTTGAACAAATGTCAATGGGTTTGGGGATTTGGAAGTAAGCAGGTTAAAAAAAAAGATTCTAGATCCAATGAAGCATCACTTACATTAACTGTTTTATCAGAAGAACAATGCTAGTTACAGTGGTGTAGATGAGGACTTCATTCCATCTAGGCCTCCATGATTCATAGTCACTTTCCACTAACAACCCTTAAGCCTTCTCATTCTGGGGCACAACTGTGTGGCTATGACATAGCTTTGTACCCATGATGGTCATGGCAGGGCTGGATCATACTGCTTGGCATACCTCATAACTAAGAGGGAGCAAAGTTATGACCTAGCTTGTTCCTCCCACATCTGGACCAATATCTTGGAGTCTGAGAGACTCTAGGCATTGCACCATGATGGCAAACTATCTGTTGGCCACATAAGGCAGCTAAAATGTCCCTTTAAAACATTTGTCTTAAGTATATTTTCTACTTGGGAACTCCAGCTCAATAAAAATCTTTTTGACAAAAGTAAAATCACATTCACGTTTGAGCAACTTTGATAGGATCCATTGTCTTTTTTTCTTTTTAATATCTTTACAAAATTTTTCATCTCCTCCTGAGTGCTTTGGTTTCTTATAAAATCAGTTTATATGCCAGATCATCCAGATCTGTTAGAGACTCTTCTACCTTACATAAAGTTCAGCCCCCATCATGATATTAAGAAAAGCCACTGAAGTATCAAGCAAGTCTCAAGGGCCCTGATGAATTAATTTCTCTATTCTCCTAAGACTGCATTTCTATCAGGCCAGGTGAGCTGGGCATTGAACACCCCCTGTCAAACGCACATTTCCCTCACTAATATTGTTTTTTTCCTGTTATTATCCAGTCCCTAGTACTCTTGGTGACCTCAGCTGGCGATAGCTAACTGTCCCTAATGGCTTTTATGAGCCAATCTCTCAGGGACTAATTTTCCCCGTGCTGCCTTTGATTATTCAGCCTTTGTCTCGGGGAGGCAGGAGGAGTTGGTTGAATTATTCAGTTTTTCTACATCATGGCACTCAGACTGATCCCATCTGCAGCCATGTCCCACAACCACATGAGCCAAACTTTGAAACCGTTCATTTCTTGTTCAAAAGCCTTTCACAATCCGAGCAATTATCATGACTTCCTACTCTGGATTGTTAGTAAGGCCCACGTCTGTTCATTAGACCATGAATTTTCCCTTTCTGTATTAAAGGTTAGACTTGAGAAATACCACTATTATCTCCATCTCTGAGTCTTCCCAAGGTTCTATGTGTAGGGATCCCAAGAAGGACCCTTTAGTACAGATATAACCTGTACTTTTTTTTACTCTTACTTATAGCTGGCTATAGGAAACAGCAAGCCAACACTTCCATATCATCATCTGTTTTCTATTTTTCTTGCTTCTGAATCAGAGACTAGTACAGAAAATAGTGTCTCCGTGTGTGTTTACCACTTGCGCTTCCTTCCTCATGAGCACAAATTCTTTCTAGGCAGAAACATGAGCCTAAGTTGCAAATGTTTTCTATCACCCAGAGGAATGAATGGCTGTGCAATTGTTACCACAACCTGCTGATAATCCCATCTCCTATGTGGTATCTCCAGGGATCACAATTCCAATTATAGGTCATTTGGAGGATTTCCGTGTCATCACATGAAAACCACAATACCACATAGAACAAGATAGCCCCCATCCCCCCATGGGATCTCCTCATCCCAGGATGCTCTACTATTAGATAGCTCCGTATATGCCCATTGAATGTAATACCTTAGCCACGGGCACATACCTGTCACTCCAGCAAGGAGACATATACCCCATATCCCACGGGGAAAGGGAGCCAGTTTGGAATGGTCCCTGAACCTTTCAGTCTTGGGTACATGCTTTATCACCTGGTTCAGGAGCCGTGCAACTGCTCTTTCCGAACACAGCTTTGATTCTGTGAGCAAGGGTTCAGACTGTAGTTGTGTTATACAGCTTTGCCCAAAGACATGTTAAGAGGGCCTAGTGAACTGAGATGATGCACCAAGGACGGGCTTAAAAAGTGTTCCATGGGAACACAGCTGGGTGAATCAGTGTGTTTACAGGGCTTACTTACAAGAACGTGGGTGAGCAGTTATTCGGTTATTTAGAGGGTCATCCGAGGCAGCCTCATGACTGAAAAGCCCATCCCATTGTGAATAAAACTCATGAAAGGCACATTCCTGGATCTCTACCCACCCTGCAGGTGCCTCCATGGAAGAACTTGCCTTCCTCCTGCAGCAATTGTCCGCTGCATATATAACCTTATGCAGAGGCTTTCGAGAATCATAACTTTCTGCATATCCTGAGTCTTAGAAGTTTGTGAGCTTCTCTAGCCTTGTAGGTTTCTTTGTCATCCTAAGTCTATAATAGTCCTCTTCTATCCAGGAGTGAATATTTCAGTATAAATGAAGCAGCTAATACATACTTATATAGGTACATACACATACACACATACATACATACATGTTTCCCTCTGCATGTACTTGTATAGAGTATCCATAGGTCTACTGTGTGTTTCTCTACACATTTCTCTAAAGGTTAATATATGCTTATTTTTACATTTGCTAAGTGTTCCTTGCTATCTATCAAATACAATATGGAATATTATACATCAGTGATTTTGAAAAAAAAAATGAAGGTTCCCTTTCTTCCATGAATTGCTCATAGACTGTTGAGTTACTTCCTCTCTAAGTATTCTGAGCATGTGTGAGATTTGTGTGGAACATTTCAGAATGTGTCTAGGGGACACGTGGGTATGCTAGTGCCGTGATTTTCTGAAACACCTTCCAGGGAACAATGGATTGCTCAGATTTCTGGAGTGGATTCTAAAATGATAAAGACACACAAAACAACAGGTTTACTTCTTTTAGTTGAGGTTACAGTAGTATTTCATTATAGTCTATAGAGCAATAAAACCCACACAATGCTTTCTACTGAGCCAACAGTAATTGTATTATGCAAATGGCATATTTCTCTTTGCAGATGAAAATTGGTTAAGAACAAAGAAATTGTCTTCTTAATTATTACACAAATTGATTTCATGAAAATTTTCAGTTTTATTACTAACTTAAAGCTTCCTGTCTTATTTTTTGTGATTCAGAAAGATTTTTTTTATTTGCCATGCTACAATTATAATCACATAAAAACAATGGAGCTCTGGGTAATATGGGGTTATTACTATTACCAATCTCAACATTTGTCTGTGGTGTTTGAGGCCTGTCTGTTTGATATAAGGAAGTTTCAAAGATAAAAAATAAAATATATTATCAGGTCAATATCAGTCATATTTTGAGAATGTATTTTAAAATTACTATAAAGGAATCAAAGACAATTTCAGAGTCAAATATGTTTACATTTTGGCGTAACATCTCAGAAAAATAACATATCAAATTACTTATAGTATTACTATTATTGTTAGCTACAAAGTATTATGTCCATAACTTAAACACCATAAGTAAACATTTAATGCTTACATTTATTTTGATTCATTATTATTATATGTTTGAATATTCTGTATATCTCATTTGCAATAAGATGTGTTCACTACATTTGTCTCCTTTCTTTTATATCACTTAATTGCCTTTAGTCTTGCATAAGAATAGTATAACTATTCAGCTGTTTGATTACTTACATAGTTTCAATTATTCATAATCTGAAGCTTATATTCTGTGAATAAAAAACACAAACAGTATTATTGACTGACCACTGAAAAGGACTATGTATCGATGATTTGTCCCCAAACACTGCCTGGGACCTTAGTATAGCTTGGTGGTTGGAACTGGGAGCTGTCCTGTACAAATAGGAGTTTCCCAAGTTTTGTCTACTAGCATCAAATTGCATAATATGGATAATTGCTGAATGTACCACAACGATGTACCCTAGTTTAGAACCCATAATGTAGGAACTGATTCCTAAGACCTCACTTTTGAGAAAGATAGACTTTTTAAAAAACATTTAACTTATTCTTCTCTCATACAATGTATCTTTACTACAGCTTCCCCTCCCTCCACTCCCCACTACTCTCCCACCCCCACCCCATCTCCTTCAGAAAAGAGCAGGCCTCCCAGGGGCATCAACCAAAAACAGCACAAGTTACAATATGGCTAGGCACAAACCCTCACATCAAGGCTGGGTAACCCAACCCAGAAGGAGCAAAAGGATCCCTCCCAGATCAGGCAGAAGAATCAGAAACACCCCCACTCCCACTGTCAGGAGTCTGCCCCAAACACCAAGCCAACAATTATAACACATGTGCTGAAGAACTAGCGCAGACCCAAGCCGACTCCATGAATGCCACTTCGGTCTCTGTGAGCCCTGCCACCCGTGAGCTCTGCTTAGTTGATTCTGCATGCCATGCTTTCCCGGTATCCTTGACCCTTCTGACTCCTGCAATTCCTCTTCCTTACCCCTCTGGTAGTCTTAAGACTGAGGATAATTTGTAGAGCAAAGGATACGGTCAACAAGGCAAAGCGACAGCCTACAGAATGGGAAAAGATCTTCACCAACCCACATGTGACAGAAGACTGATATCCAGAATATATAAGGAACTCAAGAAATTAGACATCAAAACGACCAACAGTCCAATTGAGAAATGGGCTTTAGAACTAAACAGAGAATTCTCAACAGAGGAAACTCAAATGGCTGAAAGACATTTAAGGAATTGCTCAACATCCCTAATCATCAGGGAAATGCAAATCAAAACAACTCTGAGATACCACCTTATGCCTGTCAGAATGGCTAAGATCAAAAACACTGAAGACACTTTATGCTGGAGAGGTTGTGGAACGAGGGGAACTCTCCTCCACTGCTGGTGGGAATGCAAGCTTGTACAACCACTTTGGAAATCAATATGGTGCTTTCTTAGAAAATTGGGAATCAGTCTCCCCCAAGATCCAGCTATACCACTCCTGGGCATATACCCAAGAAATGCTCAATCATACCACAAGGGCACTTGCTCAGCTATGTTCATATCAGCATTGTTTGTAATAGCCAAAACCTGCAAACAACCTAGATGCCCTTCAACTGAAGAATGGATAAATAAATTGTGGCACATATACACAATGGAATACTACTCAGCAGAGAAAAACAATGACATCATGAGGTTTGCAGGCAAATGGATGGATCTAGAAAAAATCATCCTGAGTTAGGTAACTCAGACTCAGAAGGACAAATATGGTATGTACTCACTCATAGGAAGATGCTAGATGTGGAACAAGGATGACTGGACTGCTACTCACATCACCAGTGAGGCTACCTGGAAAACGGGACCCCAAGAAAGACACGGAGAAATGAATGATATCTACATGAACAGCCTGGACATGAGTGGGAGCAATGAAGGGCGAGGGTCGAGGGAAAGAGAGCTGGAGATCCTAGCTGGATCAAGAAAAGAGAGGGAGAACAAGGAATAGGAGACCATGGTAAAAGAAGACCACATGAGAAAAGGAAGAAACAAAGAGCTAAAGAGGCCCACAGAAATCCACAAAGATACCCTCACAAAAGACTGCTGACAATGGTCGAGAGACAGCCAGGACTGACCTACTCTGGTCATGGGATGGCCAAACACCCTAATAGTTGTGCCAGAAACCCCATCCAAGGACTGAGGAATCTGGATGCAGATATCCACGGCTAGGCCCCTGGTGGAGCGCTGGGAGTCTAATTAGTGAGAAAGAGGAGGGTCTATATGAGCGAGAATTGTTGAAACCAAGGTTGAATAAAGAAAGCACAGGGACAAATAACCAAATGAATGGAAACACATGAAGTATGAACCAAAGGCTGAGGGGCCCCCAACTGGATCAGGCCCTCTGAATAGGTGAGACAGTCGATTGGCTTGATCTGTTTGGGAGGCATCTAGGCAGTGGTACCAGGTCCTGGGCTCATTGCATGAGTTGGCTGTTTGAAACCTGGGGCTTATGCAGGGACGTTGGTTCAATCTGGGAGGAGGGGACTGGACCTGCCTGGACTGAGTCTATCAGGTCAATCCCAGTCCTCGGGGGAGACCTTGATCTGGAGGAGGTGGGAATGGGGGGTATGCTGGGGGGAAGGGGATGGGGGCAGGAAGGGAGAGAACAAGGGAATCTGTGGCTATTATGTAGAACTGAATAGTATTGTAAAATAAAAAAAAATAAAGGCAGTTAGTTCACAAAAAAAAAAAAGACTGAGGATAATAACTAATGCTTAAAATCATGCCTTCAATTCATCAAGATAAGAAGGTCCGTGGTCCAATTAACTTGGTGGGGAAACAGGCAATATATCTTGCAATAGTTTTCTTCTAAAATAATTAAGTAAAAAGTTTCAATGCATCTTTAATTAAAAAGTGTCTCCATGTATATCAGTTTCTGGCAAATGAAGATTTACCCTTTGCTAAAACATATGAATAGGAGAATGTCCAAGTATAGTCAGATTTTCAAAAGATAAATAATATCAAGAAATTTAATAGAGCATTTGGAAAAATAATTCTACAAAAAAGAGTTAAGTCAAAATGGAATGAACTAAATTTCACACCCCACCCCAGGAAATCTTGTGTCAGCTCAACACTCATTTGAGATGTAATTTTCACAGTAGCATCATGTAACATATTATATTTACTCACATTATCAAGACCAAGATATTCATTTATTTTTTTTACTATGGAACATTTCACAAATTTGTGTGTCATCCTTGCTTGGGGGCCATGCTAATCTCTGCATCATTCCAATTTTAATGTGTGTATTACCAAAGCGTTCACAAGACTAGTCTATTCTTTCTAACTATGGGTTTTCATTTTAGACTTAGTACTAGACCTGTATTCATTGAACAGAATCCAAAGGTCAGTGGTGTGTTATTTGTTGTTAGCCAATGGATTATGTTCCATTACCAAAAAACAAAATGACAATATTACTTACTAAGCAACACCGTTTATTGGTGTCACTAATACAAATGAATTGATTCAGACATTGTGATACTTACCCATAACCCCAGCAGTCAGAAGCAGAAGCAGGAGAATTGTGAATTCTAGTGCAGCCTAAACCCTGAGCAAGATGATAATCCCACAATTTATAATGTAAACAGGGTTTTAGCCAGCAAGCAAATTTGGTTGGAGAGGAAAAAAATAATTGTATAAGGAACTGGAGATATGGCTCAGCAGTATGGTTTGCTTTTCCAGAGGACCTGGGTTCAGTCCCAGCACCCACATGGTGGCTCACAACTGTCTGTAACTCCTAGGGGATCTATCGACCTTGTCTGTGAGTGCCAGGCACACATGGGTGCAGAGATGTCAATGCAGACAAAGCACCCATACACAAGAATTTTTTTTTCCAAATCTTTTCAAAATTATATAAATAATAAACAATCAACATGTTTTGTGCTTACCACATAAACCAAAGGATGGAAATACACCATTGAAAGGCTAAGAAATAGTTCTGCAGAAGGATGTATTTGATCATTTATGCTGGATTTTAAAGGTTTGCTGGTTTTTTGTTTGCTTTGTTGTTGTTGTTATTGTTTTGTTTTGTTTTATCAAGATGAAACAAAGTGATTAGCAAGCAGATGGTTACATTTCACACCATTTTTTTTTAAATCAAAGATGATAAAGAGGTGCCTGTCTAGCTTTAAAATTTTTCTTTGTTTATAACTTTAGCTTTAGAGGATCAATGCCCTCTTCTGGCCTCCGTGGGCATCTGCATGCATATGGTGCACAGACCTACACTGTAAATCCTGCTCTACTTGGCAGGAGGTTATAGCAGAAAACAGAAAATGTTACAGTTATTGGGAAAGACTGCAAACATAATTAGTATAAATCGAGATAAAAAGGCTCTTAACTGCAATTTGCATGACTTGATGAAGAATTGAATTAGTAATCGTTTGAATCAAGCCTAAATGTGGGCATGAATTTCAGATTCTCCCTGAGGTTAGAACTGATTGGATTCCATAACTGATCATGCAGTGAGAGAGAAGGGGGAATTGCGTTTATATTTATTCTAAGAACATTTGAAACTATCTCTCACATATTGATATTTAGAAAAGGGCAATCCCCAAGTGACAACAAACAAGAGATTTTGAATTTTAGTTCAGAAGTCAAATCACTAAACACACACTGTGATCAACTGCATCCAACCATTATTTAAAGGTTCCATCTGTGGACATGTTTTCAGTGATCAAGACAGCAGTGTGATGTAAAAAAAAAAAGGGGCGGGGAAGTGAGGTGATGCCTGCTCTGAAAATAATCAGGGCGGTGTCAGAGGATGACTGCTTAGAGGTAGTTTGTACAAGAATTCCCTGAATAAGAAAACAGTCGGCGTCAATTTTAACAGGAGAAAGAATGTTTTGAAATAATATGTGTATTAATGTTCAACTTCTAATAAAGTTTAGAGTGTTGGAACTTTTTTAAGTCCTTAATTATTGATGGCATAACATGGGCATTCTAAGGAAAAGTACAGACACAGTGAATGGGACTTAATTTTCCATGTCCTCCGTGGCTTCAATGTAATTGTTTTCTTTTCTTTCTTTCTTTTTTTTTCCCCTCTTTGGGGGCCTGCCACCTAGATCCCAAATAAATACATGGAGACTAACTTATGAATTCCTGGACTTAACTTACTCGTTTCTAGCCAGCTCTTCTAACTTAAATTATCCCATTTCTCTTTAACTACATTTTGCCTTGGAGCTTTTAACCTTTCTTTATGTCTTTCTTTCCTTCTGACTCCATGGCTGGCTGTGGGGTGGGTGGCTGGCCCTTGGCATCCTCCTCACCTCCTTTCCTCACTCTTCCCTCCCCGCCTCACCTTCTAGATTTCTCCCATTTATTCTCTCTTCCTGCCAGCCTCACAGATTTCTCTCTCCTGCCTAGCTGTTGACCATTCGGCTCTTTATTAGACCAATCAGGTATTTTAGGCAGGCAAAATAATACAGCTTTACAGAGTTAAACAAACGCAACATAAAAGAGTGCGACACATCCTTGCATCATTAAACAAATATTCTACAGCATAAACGAATGTAACACATCTTAAACGAATATTCCGCAACACTTCAGTGGTCATATCCTTAAAATGTTGATTCAGTTGTCTGCAAGGGTGTGCTTTGCACAGATGTGTGCTGCTGTACACACGTACTGGTACTGCTGTCTCACAACTCCTAGGAATTATTCAATGTTGACAATATCAGGCAAGCAGGGAATGGTTTTCAGGCTGATAATATCTTCGAATACCGTATGTCAGCGTTTTCAACTGTAAAGAATTTCAAGTGTTATTCCTGAAAGACGAGATTCTTGAAAATATAGCTCCATTACTTCCCCAGCACACAATAAAGCGGTGTCTCAGACACAGTAAAGTGAATATATTTTTTTTTCTTTGTGAAGTTAAGTATCAGAGTTTATTCTTGATTTAGAAACAAAGACTACTGGGCTTTTCAGAATGAACATTCATACTCAATAGTCTTTTGAAACTGAATCTGAATAAAGACATAACATTTTCAACATCTCTTTTTTCCTCCATGGTGTCTTTTCATCAACATAAAATCCATGTAATTTTTAAAATTCACTATGAACTTGAATAAATACTTCAGTACCACATCTTGGTCTTCCATGGAGGAGCAACAGCCTTGCAGTCTGATGCTGTAGCTGGGGGCAAGGCCTGGCTCCTCCCTGGAATCTTATTTTCCTCCTTTTACTGCTTAGCTGTGTGCTTCACACATCTCATCACTTGCTTTGCTTCCTTTCCTAAAAACAAGACACATGTAGACACTAAGCCCCCAAAATAGAGACATTAGCATTTTAATCTTGTACTACTGATGTCAGTTCTGTTAGCTAGACTAGGTGGGAAATGTGTAAGGTTCTCCCAGTCTTCCAGCCCTCTACGAGTCTTGCTAGACACCTAGAATAAATGAGTAATTTTTTTTTAAGCCGGAAAAAAAATTAAAGTACTAGTTTCTTACCATCGTACAGCTTCTGTTGAGAAAATAGTTTAAGTCTTTTGAAGATAAGACTTGGTATGACATGCAACACTGAATCCTTAAATTATCTCTTTTTTATTCAATAGAAATTATCACACACAATATTGACTGATCCACTTAACATCTGATCCACTGATCCACCAAATGTCTTGGGGTGGAAAGTGTGGGTAGGTTAATGCAAAAAGTCATTTCAACTTTTCTGGGCACGAGCAATACAAACAACTAGGGGCTTATGAATGGGCTCTTGTGCACCAAGCTAATATCCCCAATTTAAAGTGTGTCCCAGGGCCAGGACAGTAGGTTGGTAATGATTCACATATTTAATTCACTTTATATTTTCTCAGTCTCTCGTTAATTGCCTGTCATGTTCTGTTTTCCATTCTAAGGCTTTGTCAGTGAATGAATTTGACAAAACTCTTGCTCTTGTGGAATTGTGAAATTTCTGTTTCATATTAATGAGACACATGTCAAGCAAATATCATCCAATATGCTCAATGGTTATAATTGCTGTGAAGAGAAATAAAGCAATCTACCAGGTTTAGAAATACAGGGTGAAGACAGGGATCCCATTTCATGAGGGTCAGGATCAGCCTCCGACCAGTGATATTTGAAATGGCAGGAAGACCTTGAGAACCTAAGCTGCCATGCATGTATAGACAGAACACTTCAAACAGAACAAAAGCAGTATGTAAAGACCATGGTGCACACAGAGTGCTATACACTCGAGTATCAGGAGAACTCCAGGAATGTTGATGTGGCTGAAGTGTGACCATGAAAGAAAGGCTGTCAAAGAGGTGACAAGAAACGAGAATTGGAAGGCATTTGACTGAATACCTGAAAATAAGAAGAAAAAAAAGAAAAGAAAAAGAAAAAACAGAGAAAGACAGACAGACAGAAAGAAAGAGAGAGAGAGAGAGAGAGAGAGAGAGAGAGAGAGAGAGAGAGAGAGAGAAAGAAAGAAAGAAAGAAAGAAAGAAAGAAAGAAAGAAAGAAAGAAAGAGAGAGAGAAAAAAAGAAAGAAAGAAAGACTGCAGATTTGAGCAGAAAAACAGCATGATTTGATCTGACATTTAGTGGATTATTGTGACTACAAAGTGGGAAATAGTAAGTTGTATGGAATGTGAGTGATGTAGCTGAGAGCACTGAGAAGATGCAGGGTTTTGAGGTAGGTGATGCTGGAAATGATGAGACGTTATCCAGGCAGTTAGTCTGGCAGATTTTACAATAGTTTAGATGGGATGCTAATGAAAGAGGACATTCTTAGCTGGGCAGGGTGCTACATCCAAGGTCAAAGCTATTGTGGATGCTGATGCAGGAAGTTCTCATGAGACTGGGTATTCAAGATTGTCTCAGGTAAAACAAGAGACACAAAATAAACATTCAGGGACATTTCCCTATAGCATATCTAGGACAGTTTAAGTTAGAAATCTATCATGTGACTATCAAGTGTCTCTAAAGTTTAGAGTCCAGTATGTGCGTGTGTGCGTGCGTGCGTGTTGAGTTTTCTCATTTACATACGAGTCCTTCCTCCTACTGTTTATGTTCATTTCTCTTGTGTTTTCAGAGAATCTGATCAATTTTTCCAGGGAAGTCATCACCATCATTCCATCATGGTGGAACCCTTGGACATGAAAATAGTTATGAAATGGTTTTATAAAACTGTGCCTCAGATTAAACTGCCAGTTAAACAATGAAATAAGGCATGTTTTCCCTATGATATGGATTTAAATAAGCCATGTTTGGCCTGAAATGTTAGTGTATCTTCTTATACTTAAGTCATGTGTACTTAACAATGGAAGAACTCCTAAAAATCCACCATGCCCAACTATGAGCCAGTCAACTGTGTTACACTTTGTACTTTGTAAGAGCATGTGTTAAGTAAAAACTTTTAACAATTATAAATATATGAAAGTTGCTTGTTGTGTAACTGAAGGATGGTTTTGAAAGTATTTTAACCCTACCACTTAAAATATTATTTGTGAAAGTACTAATGTCACAGTTAGAACTCTAGACCTCAATGTAGAAAACACTAATCTAGTTATCACATTGTAATATCAGTAGGGCTTCCAATTTCTAAGTAAATTGGTGTGAAAAGTAGTTACATAAACATCCATGCTTTTCTATCTGTCTTATATACTTACATTCAAAAACACAATTATTCATCAAATCATTATTCAGTAATTGTAGCTAGAATTTTCCTGCCTGGCCCACAGTCAGGACAAATCTCTCTCATCTGCCAGTCCCACAGCCACTCAGACCTAACCAAGTAAATACAGAGACTTATATTGCTTACAAACTGTATGGCCGTGGCAGGCTTCTTGCTAACTGTTCTTATATCTTAAATTAACCCATTTCTATTAATCTATAAGTTGCCATATGGCTTGTGGCTTACTGGTATCTTAACATCTTCCCATGGCGGCAGCTGGCAGCTTCTCTGTGCTTCAGCCTTTCACTTCCCAGCATTCTCTTCTCTCCTTGTCCCGCCTATACTTCCTGCCTGGCTACTGGCCATCAGTGTTTTAATTATTAACCAATCAGAGCAACACATTTAACATACAGAACATCCCACAGCAAGTAATATTTTTGTCACTGAAGATCTTTAAGCAATATGAATAGGTATTCTCTCTTATTTTAAATAACCCAAATCTCCCAAGGTTTTCTGTGTTATCCTGATATTATCCCAACTTCTAATCTGAAAAACTGCTCTGCTGTATTATCATATATAGTCATTTCTAAATCTCTGTTTAATAAGTTTTACTCATTTTTCCTCATTTGTCTTGCCACTAATTAATAATAGAATGTTTTGGAATTTTTTAGGTACCTTAGGCCCACATCTTTTGAGTATGCAACTTAATGACAATCCATAAAGCACCAAATAGAAACTATTGGTCCCAAAAATCTGTTTTCAGAAGTCTCATTTGAGCACAATGTATAGAAAATGTTTCTCTTTCCTCCTCATTCCTTATGCTTAAACAACAAAAGCTTGGATCCCAAATTAATGATGTCCAGATATTCATGATGTTATTTGTCTTGACAGCCTTGTGAGTGTGGAGGGCACTCATGTGGTTTGTCCTGTATCAGTGATTTGTCTTCAGAAATAATGATTTCTCCTTTTGCATCCCAGTAATTAAAAGTTAAAGATTTCTTTCATTACTCTGTTCAGCCAGTCACCCACTAACCCACTTCTGTTATATTAAAAACTTTTTAATATGACTCTTGGGAAACATACACATATGCTCTGCTTTTGTACATCAATAGTAAATTATTCCTGACCATTTGTTTTCTTTTGTACTAATAGCCTTTATAAATACTACTCCATTAAAAAACTTTTTCCTGCCTAATTATACATATTAAAGGATAACTGAATTATCCTTGTTATAAATATTTTATAACATATCTTAGCCAGGGAAATATTATGAGCATGTTACTTATTCGGTCCTGATTCCTACAGTTACCATCCAGCAGAGAGCATGTTGCTATAGGAACAATTCTTTGTGTCTATCCCATATTATTTATTTTGTATTTATTTATTCTTTAATTTTTATTTTATAAATGTTATTAATAAAAATATTGTAATAAAATAAACATCATACACTAAAATTAACCAGATTCAAAATCTATACATCTCAATGAACTCGTGCATTGTTAGTATAGTCGTTTTGAAGCTATGGAGCTTCACATTTGATTTTTGTACTTTCATTACTGAATATATATTTATGCACTTATCCACACTGAGATGAACCTCTTAATGTCTAAAACCTAAGGACACACAAACCACACTTTACAACATTAGCAATAGAAAATGCATAATAATTTGCAAGAGCTTTGAGAAAAACATGGGAAAAGAAAGCTGAAACTTCCATATTTCCTTCCAAAGGCATGCATGTTCAGCCTGTAGGAGGCAATGCATGTTAACAGAGATGGTGAAGGTGGAGTTCATATTTAATTGTTCAGGGTAGTTATCTTTTAGTAGAGAACCAAAACCTCGAAATGAAATTCTCTGATAGAATATAGCATAATTCTTGAATTTCTCATGCATTGACACATATACCTAGTCATAAAGGTTTTTGATTCATTTTCTTTAGTATCTGCAATGAGGTTGTTGATCAGTTTGAAGCTTTTAGGAAGCTATGAAGAGGCACTTTGCAGGGCTGAGCAGTTGCTTTGCTTCTCAGTTCAGGAGATCTGTCAGGGCCTTCAGCCAGTGAAATGCTTTCTGACATGGGAGTGAGCAGAAGGGTGATCTGGGACATGGAATGGCTTTTGGTTTCCATGGAGAACTTCTAGCTTTTCCCGTGGTGGGTTCTTTCTTTCTGTTGAAATTCCTTTAAAATCAGCTAGATTCACACTTGTGAGAATAAATGGAAAGATAAACTCTAAAGCTTCCTGAAAGGAGGACTTGAGGTTTTAGGATGTTCTGGTCTCTTCTGGTTTGTGCAATATTGTAAGGATTTAGAATTAGTAGAAGTACCATATTGCATCCTTTGCAATTTCACTCTTCAACTAAAAGGACTCAAATGTCTATGCCACTATGAAAACTAATCTTGTTTTAGCTGTTTCTATGGCAATAATTGCTTATCTCTATGACAATAGTGGTCTGGCTCTGTAATAATAACCATGTGAGAACAGAGGCAATGAGTCCCTCTTAACAATTTATTTTCATGGTTTTTTTTTCCTTCTGTTTTCATGGTCTTTCCTGCTTTCAAAAGTCTGGCTCTATTTGGCAATACCAGGAAATCTGTGCTGACTTTGTCATCTCCATCTTCACCAAAATCCTCTTTACCCAGTATGAATGAGGCTTTGAGCTGAATTTGCAGACTGAAAAACAGTCTCAGAAAAGAAACCAGCACTCTGCCGTCCATGTAGGGCGGGGGAGGATGCTCTTCTGTATCTTTTCAAAGGTGCTGAGCAAGAATGAGGGCACACTCCTGTAATCTCAGAACCAAGGCTTTGAGGCAAGAAGATGGGGAGCTCAACACCAGCCTGGTCTACATAGCATGACCATGACTGATCAGGAAAAAAAATAATAATGAAGTAAAATGTGCTACCTTTAGAGTTTGACACGTGGATAGCAACATTCCATGACGAGCAGGCCTTCGGCAAGTCACTTCGTCACTAGTTTTCCAATGCTCCTCTCTAAAATAAAATAACTTCCCTAAGGATTTATTGCCATGATTCTATGTTACATATATTTGGTATCTGGCAAGGAATGGGCCTTTTATTTTATAATACACGAACAGGGGCAATTATGGGTTCTATTACTGCCTGGATATGTAACTAGGGTGACATTATTCTATTCCCTCTAACCATAGTTCATTCCCCTAGAAAACTTTAAAAGTACTGCTAAAATTTTCTGCCTTGTATATTGAAAAAGTAAATCTAAACTTGCTTGGTGCATACCTTATAATGACTTAAAGGATGTTATACTTCTAGGCAGATATTGTAACTAAACAGCAATGTGCTATGTGTTGTAGCTAGAGTTTTCCTGCCTTGCCCACAGTCAGGATGAATCTTTGTCACCCGCCAGTCCTACAGCCGCTCAGACCCAACCAAGTAAGCACAGAGACTTATATTGGTTACAAACTGTATGGCCGTGGCAGGTTTCTTGCTAACTGTTCTTATAGCTTAAATCAATCCATTTCCATAAATCTATACTTTGTCATGTGGCTTGTGGCTTACCGGTGTCTTTACATGCTTCTTGTCATGGCGGCAGCTGGCAGTGACTCCCTCTGCCTTCCTGTTCTCTCAATTCTCCTCTGTTAGTCCTGCCTATACTTCCTGCCTGGCCACTGGCCAATCAGTGTTTTATTTATTGACCAATCAGAGCAACAGATTTGACATACAGACCATCCCACATCAGTGTGTTTTAGAAGGAGCATATGCTACAGTTGCCTTCTGGAGTGTGATGACAACAACCAAGCGTAAAGGCTTCAATGACAATCACTGTCTATTGGGGGGAGTTTTCTTCTCCATTCATTTATTTGTCATGAGTCACATTGCAGCTCCATTGAATGGGTTTTAGAAGGCAGGTTTTTTTTTTTTTTCTGATTTAACTTTATGATATCTAAGCATTTGTCTGCCAGATTTTATTCTTTTATATACATATCAAATGGCCCTATATTCTGCAGAATTTATAAATGTTTTAGTGTCCCTCGTTCTTAAGGTCTCTTGTGTAGTTAAAGTGTTGGTGAGCTTTTCTAACCTACAGAAATTTTCTCCTGTCTGTGAATTAATCAGGCCCAGCCTCACTTGGCTTCAGAGGTAGGATGCTGCCAGGTACTTTCTAGGTGGTATACAACAACAAATTTTCTGTATGAAGAATTTTAACTTTAGATTATAAATTATTTCTCATAATGCTCATAATGTTTCTCTGCAGATCCTATGCCAGTCTTATAAGGGCAATAACTTTACTGTCATTATTCACAGATGCATTCCCAGAACCCATCACTGTGCTTTGCATAGAATCGATACTCACTTAGTGTTTGCTAAATAAGTGAGTTCTCCATGTTGTTATTTTACATTTCCCATGTTGGAAAACTTATTTGTATCTATATCCCAATTGTTAGTTCTAACACAAAGGCGTCCAATTTATATTTTCATATAATATAGTGTATTAATCTTATTAATTAATCATTTGATTATTGAATTAATAATTTAATAAATATTAATTAATATAAATTTCCAGGTCTTGTAACTTCCAAGATCATGTTCATCCTTGTACCCTACCTAAATACTCAGCACTCTGAATATGGCATTACTATTTATATTAACACGATAGCAATTATTACTATTAATATTATTATCGAGGTTACTCTGGGATATCTTTAGTGTTCTTATCTCTCACCGTTTCTCCTATTCAGAATGTCCTTCCTTTTTTTCTCTTCTCTGTATTGTTCTGATGCCCCTGGAACATAATTGACCTTTAATAAGCCCTGGGACCACACAGGCAGTTCCTTTCTCCTTAGCTCAGACCTATCTGTTAAACCCACTTCGGACAGTCCTGTTCAGAATGGCTTTTCCTGATCTACTTCCCTACTTCCGGTTGTCCACCTCATCAGTCATTTCCTTCATGGAGGCAGGTATCACAATCTGGAACACTGAGTTGTCTTTTTTCCCTTGAGGATTGGATTTATTCTTTAAACCAGACTTCAACACCTTAAGGACAAAGACCTCATGTGTTCTGTGCAGTCACTAAATTTCAATGGTAAGGCAGTTCTTGGAATGCTCTGGAGTTTGATGGAAGTTTTTTGGATGAATATATTCACAAATGAATGTTTAAGTCTCTAATGATGTCTTTACTCCTATCAAGATTAAGTACTCCCCATACATAGAGCTCCTTGGGGAATGTGTGACTCACTATCAAGGAGGCCTACTATTGCTGAACCATAGTTCCTCAGAGGTTCTGTGCTCATTTTCTGATAGGGTTTAATCAACCTTTAGCTTCAAAGTAATAAGAAAAAGTGTGAGAAAATATTAATGCTTCATTTTCCAAGCCTCCTATTATTTTATACTTGGTTAATTATAATTGAATGCCCCTTTTTCTATAGAAATTATGTTCAGAATTTCATAGATTAGACAAAGAATGGGACTTTAACCTAAAGTGTGTTCTGAACTGGTTTTTACTACTTAGGTATATATGCAAAAATAACTTACCATCTCATATGTTACTCTGTATTCCTGATAGGTTTAAAATTCTGAACTATTTGTGTGTTGAAAATGGGAATTAATGTATTTTCTGAAAGAACACAGACATACCCTTTTTGAAACTGAAAGGAAATTGATATAATCAGTGGGCATCCATCTTCTCAACATTGTTATTTGTAATATGGAAAGAACACAGTAGTCAGAAAGGATTTGCAATGGACACTAGAGTAAATGACAACACTAAAATGATTTTTGTTCTGACTTGTTAAAGAAAAACAGTCATTTTGAAACACATATTCTCCAAAATATATGTCTGGAATGGTGTAGTTAAGCCATTTATTGTAAATGCCTGGGTAGTAAATATTTTAGGATTTGTGAACCACACCATCTCTGTTGTAACTGCTCAACTCTGCCATTGTGCCCTGAAAGTAATAAAAGGCCATAAGGACATCATAGGTGTTGCTGAGTTCCAATAAAACTTTATTTACAGCCACTGAAAATTTAATTTCATATAATTTTCACATGCCAAGAAGGATTATTCTTCATTTTTCCCATTGTTTAAAAAATGTGAATAACATTTTTAGCTTGTAAATGCTAGAAAAATAGCCAAGGGGACACATTTGTTGTAGGCTGTAATTTACCAGTTTCTGGTCCAGACAATTCTACTGGAACAAGACTCAAGTGCATGGCCTTGGATCGACCCTCATGCATCAGCATTCTCAGTGCTGAACAAAAGAAAGTGAAGTTCCAAGGGGTTAAAGGAGTTCCTCCAAGAGCACCTATGCCTTGAAAAAAAAAGAGAAGAAAAAAGAAAAAGAAAAAACAGAAATGCATTCTACTGTCCAGATTCCAGACTTGAAATGGGTAATGGATGAAAAATAGAATGTGAAGCTAATAACATAAAAATGATTTAGAAGAGTTTCTATTTTCATACAGGAAGAGAATCTGAAAATAGTTAATTATTTAGTTTGAATACAGCATAGAGTATTTAAGACTTACAAAGCTGAAGAAGGAATGAATAAAAGTCCCACATTGTTAGTTATTTTTAATGCCACATCTAGTTTACTTACAGAAGATCTTATCTTTAAAAGGAGGAATTGAGAACTTGTAACCACAAGGAGATTTCTTATCTAAATTTTACACAGTGCCCACAGGAGTTAGGCATCTTATACTTGGTACTGGTGGTGGTGGTGGCCATGGAAATGATGGAGCTCACTGGTCCAAAGCATGTCCTGACCACTGCTGCTGTCTCCAGAGAAGTGACAGCTGAGCATCACACCCTCAACCATCCGTTTCTTTCTCTGTGGCCTTCAGCATTCTAATCCCCACCTTTTGGGAACGAAGATTATGCTGGTGGGGAACCAAAGTGGAATGAACAATTCAAGTTCTATCTCTTGAAATACCTGAACGTTTCCTACAGATCACTGTGGCAGCATCTTAAGATGGGATTGTTCATGGAGATCTTAGAACATAAAGACGGTGCAGGCAAAGGAAAGTGCATATGCTACTTTTTAATCCATTGTTCTTCAATGACATTAAGTTTGGATTTGATGGACATGTGGGCCTTTTATTGCTTCTGACTGCATTACTCAATCTGCCTTTTGTTCTTAGTGAGAAACAGTACAATGAATCAGAATACATTTGTTGTTAATATGCTAGATAAAATCAAACTGTACAAGGCAGCATGAATCTGAGGAGACAAACTGGGATTTGAATCCCCATGACACCACTTAAAACCTTGGCATAATAAATTAAACAGAGTCCGATTCCTCATTCGTAAAAACAAAAGCTCCAATAATAACAATGAAGCTTAAACAGAGTCCGAGTCCTCGTTTGTAAAAACAAAGGCCCCGATAATAATAACGAAGAGACTGATAAACATAATGCCCCCCGAGGTGAGTTGAATGCTAAATGAGATATCATGTCTAAGGTTTCTGGATAAGTGGTGTGTTAACAACAGTGTCTTGTACAGAAGAGAACTTTGACAAATACTTGATGGATAAATTAAGGAGCAAATGGAAAGTGCCATTCTCCTAACAAATGTCAGCAAGTGTCAAGGAAAGAGCTGTCCTTCTTTTCTTCTTAGATATTCTCACTGTTTTACCAAAGATTGAGCATTGTATAGAAATACAAACTGCAAGGTTTTTAACTGCTGTGTCTGCAGAGGTTACAGAGAAGTGCATCTCCATGGGTCTGCTCTCTGTGAACACACTAGCAAACCCAAATGATATATCCCAGCATATCCAAACAAAACATCATTTTTCCCTGCTCCCATACTCTCCTTTGACAAGCTGCAGAGACTACCTAACAAACTTGAGAGATGTTTTCCACAGGAAATTCCGTTTTGATAACTGGAAAGTTTTCTAATACTGATGCATAAAGGCCCAGCTTGCCAGTTGTACCCTCTGAAGGAACATGAAAAAACGATGAAAACTTCAAATATGTCTGAGACTCAACACAAAGACATAATGAATGGAAAAGGCAGTTTTAAAAACAGCCTTTAAACATATCTGTATTCCCTTACACATATGTCCATGGATACAAGGCTCCCTTGCCTGGATGTTTCCTCTGATCATTGACAATGAGTGGTCCAAAATGTGACTCACTACATTGAGCACTTAGGATCATGCTTGAAAGTAGAGCTTCTGAAGGACTCTTTGCTGTCTGGGGTCTTAGCTCCTTTAGAAACACCGAGTTTGTTACAATGTTTATTCTCTTTATTAAAGCAGTACATTTTTAACCTGAATGGTTTTCTACAACCCCTAAAAGCAAAGAGAAAACATGTATTCCTTCCAGCAAAGTCAGTCTGAAAAGACGAGCAAGAAAAAGAATATAAGAAAATGAAAATGAAGGAAGAAAAGTTGTGGGCAAAACAAACAGTATAGAGTACACAGGACTCTTCTTCATCTCCCTGGATGCTACATTTTAGCACTAGAGTTTGAGTCTGCTTATCTTCAGACCAGTTCCTGCCTATGGGCATATAAATGTATTTAACATAAAACACTCAAGAAGTAATCTCTTGCCTGTAGTCACTCAAAAAAAAATAATAATGTTGAAGCCAAAGTTAAATACTTCATTATGATACATAACCAACCATGGAGTAGCTTTCTTAAACATAGTTATATGAAAATTGGCTCCCATAGTAATAGCCAACACTTCCACAGAAGCTCCTATGTTCTGGGTGTACTTTTCATGTGGTCCTCTCATAGCTCAGCCCAGCCAGCTAGTTAGTGCTAGACCTGTGTTACAGAAGTTGCTGTTAAGGAACAGAGAATGCAGTGAATTTACTTAGCTACACAGTTTGTAGAATGAAGGTGGAATTTGACTTTATTTATAATTGTTACTGCTTTTGATTTTTTTTTTTAATACTTGAGATATACTCTCATGTTGCCCAGGTTAGTCTCTACCTTGCTATGTAGTTCAGGAAGATCTTGAATTTCTGATCCTACTGTTTGCACGTACCTTATGCTGAAATTACAAGTAAGTGCCACTACTCCCAGTTTATGCATTGTGAGGGATGAGACCAAGCACTTTGAATATGCTGTGCAAATAACTACAGACACTGAAAATTATCTTTCAAACTGGTACTTTTGAGATGGACAGGGGGTTCTATTAATACTTACCCCAAACTGTAAACAGGTCTATGAAACTAAGAAACACCCAAAACCCAAGTCAAGGGCAAAAATGGGTTCCCAGGTTAAAACAAGCTGGTAGATGGCTATATTCTTTACTAGCTTTGGTTTATCTATTTTTCTCATCTCTGCATCATTCATCCATACACTTTGCTCTCTTGCTCTCTTGTTTTCTTTTCTTATGCCTTCCCTCTCTGTCTAAAATTCAGGTGATATATCAAGTTTACTAGCTCTAGTTTGTACGTGGAACACACTCACTACAATGGTGAACAATACAGAGTCTTTATTCTCTTTAACTTCCACAATAGCAAAGGGTAAAACCTTACAAGCTCCCTGAGGAGTAAGTCCTGCTTTGCTGAAGCAAAAGGATCATGAAGGAAGAGAACTCATACATTTTTAGACTCATCTACAGAAATTCCCTTGTGCTTCTGATTAACAAAACTCTTAAAAGAAAGATAATGATAGTTGAGGTTGGGAAGGAGATGTGTTGGGGGTACTGAGGAACGCTGGAGGGAGAAAATGAAGGTAAATACGATTAAGATATGTTGTAAACTTACATAAAATCTGGAAGGAATACATTTAATACTGTTTTTAAAAGCTAGAAATGGGGGAAACCCATTTACACTGAACCTGGATCATTTTAGAGCTTGGTCAATAAAGACATGATATTAAACTCAATCTGCTATCATTAGTCCAAAGTTTACCATGAGTCACCTATTTTACTTCATAAGAGATCGAATCTTGTTTTATAGTGAAAGCACAGTTTTCTGAATTCAGGGCAATTCTTGGAGCATTGAAGATGTCTCTATTTATCCAGAGACACTCTATCCTTTCACATTTCATCTCAGCTCCATAAGCTGTAAAACATTCTTATTGATGAAAGCCTGTCTATCTTCTAATGCTTACGATGACTGGATTTAATAACCAGTTACCATAGAAGCACAGCATATACTGTGCGTGTGTGCTTTGTTTTTGTCTCATAAGCAAAAACTCACATAGTTACTAAGTTGTAGTTTAAGGAATTAATATTTGAATCTTACCTCCTCAGTAGTCCTCTAACACGCTCTTCCCATTTCCTTAAAGACTGACTGATTCCCAATATATAAGGGATTTGGACAGTTAAACTCAGTGAAGAAGGGCAACTGAAGTTAGAGTCAAAGACATTTCATGGAATTTTGCACATTATAATTCAACAACCAAGGACATATATTTACCAATGTGTTGACTGTTTTTCTGTACACAGCTGAAGTTTTGTGTCCTTGAGCACATTTGAGTAGGGTTATTTATGAAAAGAAATCATCTTGGTTTTAAAAATTAAAAAAAAGAAACTAAAATAATTACACTCGTTATTCAAAAAATGGCATTTAACATCCGTAACTAATTTATGTCTTATCCAGTACCTTTTTTTCCTTCAACGTTTAGTTAGCAAATCCTTTTTAAGCTTAATATGTCAAATTGCAGGCCAAATGAAATTCCATCCTGTGCTGATAATGGATGTGTATAATAGCCACAAAGAGCTTTCATAAAGTATAATTTCACTGTGCACTGCCATAATACATAACCAATTTAATTTGAAACCAAGCCAGGGGTGCCGTAATATATTTATACAACTAATATTGTTAAAATCTTAATTTCATCCTCTCTTGTTTTAAATTACAAGTTCCTCCAGAATAAAATCCACTTCTGAAGAGCCTAATGGTTTTTACTTTCTCTTTCCTATTGTGATAGCTTTTAGAGTTTGCCCATCATCTTTCCACTTATATTATCCATGGAACACTTGAAGCATTAATGTAGAACAGGTGTGGGCCTATGGTAATTTGCCAAATTACATTTCTTAATTGTAAAATGTATATAATATATAATTGCCTAAGTATTTATCATCTTAAACCTTATTATATACATTATTGTAAATATAGGTACATGTACTATACATTTAAAACTACTATTACATAAAATAAATACACTCAGACTTCTCAAAACCTATCATTTATGTTTCTTTCAACATGCATTTCAACATGCATTTCTAGGGGATGAAGATAGCTTAGTGGTTCAGACCATGGGGTTCTTTTCCACAGGACCTGGGTTCAGTTGTCAGCATTCACATGATGACTGACAGCCCTCCATAACTATGGTCCTAGGGGATCCGATACACTCTCCAAGCCTCTGCATGGACTGTACTCATAGTACCCAGACATACATGCAGGCAAAACACCCATATACATAAAGTAAAAGTAAATAAATCAAAATTATTTTTAAACTTGTATTTCTAGTAGTAAAAACACACCTCTCAGGACACTCCCGTCACCATTGACCATCATTGTGTGATTTCGAATCAAAGCCAAAGAAACCTGGTAGTAAATAAAAGAGTTCCCAGCCTGAAAGAACTATGCTGTCTAATAAATATATATATTTTACTGCTCTGCAAACTTACCTCAAAATTTACCTCAAAACTCAATTTTGAGTATACTCAGATTTTATTTGATTTCAGTGACATTTAGAGCAAGATTTGCTGATTGCATTCTTTCTTTTTCAACTAGTGGCTAGCATTCAGAAGCTTCCCGCCGCCTCTGTTCTAACAGACATCAACTTCCCAATGAAAGGTCGGAAAGGAATGGTGGATTGGGCAAGGAATTCAGAAGATCGAGTTGTGATTCCAAAAAGCATTTTCACTCCTGTGTCATCAAAAGGTAATAGTGATGAGTAATATGAGCTGTGAACCAAACATTTCTGTCAAGGTCACTTAGTAAATCATATATGTCTTCATATATCACATAATATTGAAACCCCTTACAAACATGTTTGTAAACCTAATTTGTAAATGTAAACAGCTTGTCATTGGTCTTTAACTAGCAGATTTTCTTACAGAAAGGATTTATTAGAGTGGGGGAAATATAACCACAAACTATTGATCTAAGCTTGGTGTGTTCTTATTTCTCTAACATTTTCATCCCAAAATAAACTACATGGCCTAATACTTTAACTTTAGATGTGAAAATGTGATTGCATTTTATCTTCAAAGTCATTTTGTGTATGTTTGCTCATGTCTCTTCTTAAAATGCACTGTTATTTGCAGATATTATTTTGGTGTAAGTAACACATCTAAGAAAAGACTACCTTCTACTAGTATCTTAAATTCCTTCTAATATTAGCTTCAAAAGAATTGTAGTCTTATTACTCACTTTGGTGATCCTGAACTTAATCTTAATGCTACTGAAGATGCTGGCTATTTCCCCCATATCACTGAGAATTGAAATCCTTTTCATGGACTGGAGGAAGGTTCTAATCTTAGGCGGGTCAGGAAAAAGATTGATACTTATTCAAAACCATCAAAACCACTGTTGTCTACAACTATCTGGGCAAGGTGATGGGGCTCACTTACCCTAGGCATGACCAAGACTGAATGAAGTTCTGCTCCCTGTCTTTCTCTTTGCCTTTAAATGAGTATTGAAACGACCTAGTGATTAATGGATTAAAGTTTATATGGTTGTAATTTTGTGTGGTTTTACTAAGAGTTTCCCCCTTTATTCTTCCTAGAATTGGATGAGTCATCTGTATTTGTCCTTGGAGCAGTCCTATACAAAAACTTAGACCTAATTTTGCCCACTTTGAGGTAAGCTACAAAAGAATAAGCTGTTGTAATCTTTGTAATTTATTTTAAATGTGATTATAGTTCATTCTCTGAAATAGCCAAACTAGCTTTACTAATACAAAGGGTTTTTTAAAGGAAACAGAAAAGAGAAATTTAATGAATACCTTATTAGCATATTATGTATTTCAAAACAACTACCAAAGACAATTTTGGTATCTGATTAAAGCTCCACTACTCTTTTGTAACTAATCATGAGTTGCTGGAAGATTAGAAAGAGAAAAAGAAAAAAAAAAACCCTCACTGCCCTCTAATAGAATAGGCCATTGTAAAATTCATCTGTCTTCCCCTTTTCTTTGTAATTAATGATACTTTTCTCTGACATTATAGGAAATTAGAGTCATGGTAACTGGGAAAACATAGTTTTGTTCTTCATTTGCACAAGATCTCAGTTTCCTCCAAAATAAAATCTCAATTACAGCTACATTAAGAATAAATGCTCCTCAATTAGAGACTATTTTTGGAAGAAACCCATCTATTTTTTTCACTCAGATATTAAAAAAAGTTCAATTAATAATTCCACCAACATTCATCCCTGTGTTCTATTGTCTTACCTACTTTATTAAATTGCACAGGGAATATCATTTGCATCTATTTGCATAGTGATCATATTACTCAAGATGACTTACTTCCTGACAGCACCTCATTCTCAAGGATGGAGACCAAGTTTTATTCTGGTTAACACAGCCATACTTGCTTTGAACTCTCCCAACATACCCTCATAAATAAAGCCTTATGTTTTCAGGGAGGAGAAGATATGAATAATGTGTGCAGTTTTATCAGAGACATAACAAACAGTCTAATAAATAAAAACAATTAGAGTTTAACCCAGCAGAAATGGCCTCCTAACAAGATAGCAGACACTAGTCATTATTCCTGGCAGACATTCTCTGTGATCATTCCTAATGTAGGTGGTAGGGCATGGTTGATGCGTGGTCTCTCCCAACCACATAGTCCTTCTCTGGATTGAATTTGGACTTGTTTGATTGGGTAGATTTGAGTTGGGTTGTGCTCTTCTAGAAAAAATATTTTGAAACTAGTATGTTTATACTAAACCTTTTTACTGGCTTAGTATGTATAGATACAGATAAGCTATATCCATGCCTGTAAAACTCAAAAGAAGAGGTGTTTTCCAAGGTCAAAAGTGCTTAGATAAAGTTAGATCCTTACTTCCGAAGAGAGCTCACTTTGTCACGTTTATCACTGAATAAGTCTTGTCTAGACACTATCAGGCGCCTTGTTTGAATTTCACTTGAACATATTAAAAGCTTCCAAAACTTCTCTAATCTCACAGTAATTCACTTCATCTGCCATCGGCTCAACTTTAAATAGAAACCCTTCAAGGATGATGCTTGTACTCTTTGCTGCTGAGGTCTACAGGGAATAAAAAAATATATCCAACCTAAAAGCATACAGTGATTATTTCCTTGATTATTGTGATCATTTCCTTCCTGGAAAGGCCAACAGACTTGCATGGTTAATCCAGTTCTTAATAATCTAATTAAATATTCTCACTTGTACAATGGGGAAGGCACATCGTTCCAAGTTCCAGAAATTCATATAGTCAGGAAAATTGGAAATTTGTCTAGGGATATGCCAATTTTACAAAAGATAAAAAATATGGTCCAACTTTTTTTTTAATTGTGACAAAGACAATTGTTTCTTATGATGTATAAATAGAGTAATGGGTCCATGCTAAGTTATTAAGTGAATGGAGCAGAAAATCATCTGGAAGGCTGGCTCTCCTAACCCACTTGTGATACAAACAGATTCAGATAGGCCCTGGGGCAAGTTACTATGTTTTCATATGAAAAATGTGGGAATTGATTTTAAAGATTTTTTTCAACTTCCAACATTCTTTTTTATTGTAGAAGGTAACTATATTTTCTGTAGACCAAAGACCTTAGTTACCTTTGTCTAAGAGCTAGAACTATATGACAAGTACAAAGTCATGGGCAGATAGAGAAATAGATAATGTGTTTTACTGCACATTTGATTGACTATTGATTATAATAAAGACTGCCTATTTTAAAATAACTGGAAGAAAGGATTGGGAATGTTCTCTTCACAAAGTATTGATTTTTTAAAATGATCAATATGCCAATTATTCTGTTAGAACATTACACATGTAAACAGTATCGAAGCATCTCCTAGTCTTCATAAATCTGTACAATTATATCAAGTAAAAGTGTTTAGATGTTAAGCATTATATGTAGTTATTCAGTAAGTGACTGTAGGAGACACTTATGTGTCTGTCATTATCCAGAAATGACATTAATAGAAAGCTCAGGATGAGATGTCTTCTTAAGTGCTCTTTGAATGAAAAAAATGCTGGTGTTTAGTTTTCATTTTTGGCTATTTAATATCTGAAATGTATCCACTAAGCACTCACAGTTTTGTTTTTCCACGTTTGAAAAATTCTTCCAGAAATGTAAGATAAACCATTAAGGTCTCAGAATTTTATATTTTGGTATAATTATTTTCAAACAGAACTAGGAATTATAAAAGATGATGAGATAATGGTTCAAATAAACATAATTAAGAAAGTTTCCTTCATATAAGAAAACAGATTGAATTTGCATGTTCTTTTTTTAATTTATGTAGTTTTTTCCTCTTGCTTCAATGTGCTTCCAGCCATGATTTTTATTTTGCTACATGACTATCTTCCTTTGTAAATTTGAGAAATTTCATAGGCAGTGTGATGGCTCAGCCTACCAGCAATCCTGATGACCTGGGTTTGAACCTCAGGATCACCAGGGTGGAAAGAGAAGAGTGACGCCTGCAAGCTGTCCTCTACATGGATGCTGTGACATGTACACACACACACACACACACACACACACACACACACACAAACACAAACACATACACACAATGAGTAAAACCTTTTTCAAAATGAAAAGATAAACTTGAGATGGTTTGAATGGTTCCTTCAAGTAAAGGAAATACGCTCCAGTTGAGTCTAAATTATATAGTTTTCATCCTTTTTAAAAACATGTTCTTACAGCTAAAACTTAGACAAGCCATCTAAATGTAGTGGTGCACTACTAGAATTCTATCGTATATAAGACAAGGGCAGGAGTATTGAGAGTTTGAAGATACTCTGGGCCACATAGTACAACTCTGAGTCACGGAATATGCATATGTGTGTCCCAGGAGAGGACAAGAAATGGGCTCTCTTTGGTTGCTCTGCTAGTGACAATCTGGCCTGGTACAACCAAGGCCTAGGTTTTCCATTTCTTGCCACCTTTCTGGCCATGGGAGAGCCTAGAAAGCTAAGTTTGCTAGCCTAGAACATAGGGTTCATTGAGGGAGCTGATACAGCTGTACATAGACCCTACTCATATCTAGAAATTCCTAAGTCTACAGCCTGGCTAGCTCAGTAGCTGCTGTGGAAAGTTTATATCATGCCGTTACATTTTTAGAGGCCAATTTGGCAATGTCAAGAAACTGAGAAATGTTATTTCCTTGATGTAGCTACTAAAAATTTATCTTAAGAAAATTATGTCTAAGAAAAAAGAATACTGTATCCAAGCATAC
This sequence comes from Peromyscus leucopus, assembly GCF_004664715.2. NCBI lineage: Eukaryota > Metazoa > Chordata > Mammalia > Rodentia > Cricetidae > Peromyscus > Peromyscus leucopus. Next base: position 57,189,638 of record NC_051084.1, read on the forward strand.
ATCAAGCCACAGATTCTACAGAATGTTGTAAAAATTCATTTAATTGATCAGGTTCCACGTTTTGTGAGGAAACCATTACTCCTGAGTATATGAAGAGTGGTAAGACATAGGGAAATGAAATCATGTGTTTAATGTATTTTAATGTTGATGTTAACATGTGAGATAACAAAAGGAGTCTAACTAAAATTTTATTAAATTCCATTTATTTTATTAAATTTTATTAATATTACTTTATTAAAATTTTATTAAATTCCATTGCAGTATTAAAATGCTAGGAATGGTCTAGAGATATGACTTAGCAGTTAAGATTACATACTACTCTTTCTAGGACTGGAGTTTGAGTCCTGCACTGAAGTCTGGTGGCTCATAACTATCTGTAACTCAAGATCCCGGATTCTGTTGACTTCTTTTTGTCTCTGAAGGCATTGTACTTACAAGCACAAGCCCACATACAGACACACATGTCATTTAAAAACTAATAAAATCAAGCATTAAAATTTACTACATGAAATAAATAAAATGCCAGAGATAAAATACAGAAGAATAAAGAGCTACAGTGTTTTCTTGTAGAAAAGGAATTAAACACAAATGAGAAGAGAAAATTATCTAAATATTACTGGAAATAATAGAAACAAAGACCATCACTTTCACTATCAGGCATTCAGAACAGAACTTGAACCACTGGCTTCCTCAAGAATGAGTATTCCATAGTCTGAGATCCTCAACTACGAACCACCCTGCTTTATTCTCAGTGTGCAAAGAAATGCTTTCCTTTTATGAGTTCCTGAGTCTTTCTTTGTGCCATCATAGAGACATTTGATATTAAAATTATCCTTGGTACCAAATTGACATGACTAATTGTATAAAATAATGTAGTGCTACATTATGCATAAAAATCTAGGCTTCATGTAGCCATGCCTTTTAAAACGGACTTACATCCCAGAGCATTATCATTTTTTGAGATTCTAAATTCTATATCTGTTAGAAAACCACACTTGAAATCAAGTCTGTCACCTCACCCACTCCACCAAGACTGGGGCTTCCAAACTTGAATGTCTGATTTGTGATTTCTAAGCGAAGCACCTATCATCTGATTTTTAACTTAATCTGTATTTGTAGAGTCACTTATTTTGTCATGTTGTGTGTGCATGGGTGTTTTCCGTGCATGCATGACTGGGTACCATGTGTGTGCACGGAAATCGTGGAGGCTAGAAGAGGGCTTTTACTTCACGGCGACTGGAGTGACCGATGGTTGTGAACCACCATGTGGGTGCTTGAATTGTACCTGGATCTTCTGGTAGAGCATCCAGTGGCCTTCACTGCTGAGCCATCTCTCCAGCCCCTGGTTGTAATTTTCGAAGTAAATGTGTTTATCTTGTCCTGATGAAGTCCTTTGATTACCAGACTATGCCAAGTTTTCTATTGTGTATTTGGTTCAATCCAAATTGGGGTCCTTATTTAAAGCCATTAGGATAGTTTTCATCTTTAAACCTCATGAATGATCATTGTAAAAATTAAAAGTGACTAGGGATGTTGAGAATTGTCAATAAGCAGTTAATTTTTTTTTCATATAATGATGGGCTATACTTTTCATGTGTCATCTATTTTTCAGTCCCCTTCACCTGTTTTTCTATTACACACGACATTAATTTTTGTGAGAAATGGCCATAACATGAAATTTGTCATCATAAATATTTTAAGTGTCTGACACTGTAGATAACTATGTTCATCTGTGGTATAGCGCTCTAGATTTTCTTTCTTGAAAAACTGAGGAACTTCTCTTTCAGTTGGCTTCAATTTTATAGAAGAGTATAAAGATTGGAGTTGGCTTTTCTTTAAATGTTCTAAGAATTCTCCAGGCAGCCATCTGGTCTTGAGATTTCATAGGTGATAATATTTAAAAATTATCATTTCTAATTAAATCCCCTTACTAGTTTCATATTTTATGTAATATAGTTCATATATACATGTGAACACCTATCCATATGTACATATGTGCATGTGAACATATGTACATATATAATATATTAATACATGTATGTATAAATATATACATGTATATCATTATATTTATGTAGATCCATAACCATAGGTCTTTTCAGATATTGATTTCTTCATGATTTAGTCTTGGAAGACTACACATATCCAAGAATTGACCTACTTTGTCCAGGGTATATTATTTGCTGGCACAGAACTAATTATTCATACAAATTGTAGTCTTCCTTTCTTCTGCAGCTAGATGAAATATTTCTTTCTTGATTTCCGAATTTTATTATTAGAGGCTTTTCATCTTTAAAATATATCCAGCTAAGAGCTTGTAAGTTGTGTTGATATTATAGAATGCATCTTAGTTGTGTTGATTTTGTGTTTTCAGTTTTAATTCCTATTTTGACTTTTTATTTTTAGTTCCTGAAGGTATAAATTTGTGTTTTGTTTTTTATTTGAGGTCTTCCTTATTTTAGGTTTACTATTCTAAATTTACCTCTTAATACTGTTCACACTGCATCTCAGAAGTTTGGTTTATGTTTTATTTTTAGTTACCTTAAGGAATTTTCTAGTATCTCTCATGATTTCTTCCTTAACTCACTAGTTGTTTTTGAGTGTACATTAATTTTTGACATATTTGCAAAATGTCTTGTTATGCAATTGATTTTCAGTTTCATGTTGGTATGAATTCAATCTTTTTCATTTTATTAAGGCCAGTTATGTAGCCACATGGGTGACTTATCATGGAGAATGCTTAATGAGCATTCAGAATAATCTGTGATCTTCTGAAGCTGCATTAAGTGTTCTATGTCTGTCTTCAGTGTTGCTCATATACTATTGTTCCTCTTTATCTTTATTTGGCTATTATTGAAGTGTGCTATGAGAGTTCAGATTACTGAGTCACTTTCTACTTCTCCCTTTAATACTGTCAATATTTGCATTGTGTATTTGTATCCTATACACCTAGGAGTGTGTGTATTTATAATTGTCATATCTTACTGGTGAATTGACTCTTTTGTCTCTATTTAATGTTCTTCTTGCTCCTACAATAGTTTTCAACCTTATGTCTACTTGTTCTGGCATTAATATAGCCAAGACTGTTTTCTTTGGTTACCATTTGGAATGTTTTTCCATCCTTTTATTTTCAGCATGTGAATATCATATTGAAAATGTCTTCTATATATGTCTGCAAGGTAGTTTAATCCGCTTTTACTTTCTTTAAGAATAAGTTGATTCTCCTTTAAGTGAATACCAGTGCAAATCTCAAGGACACAGAAGAACTTTATTGCTTTAGTCATGAAATCCATTTGGCTGTAAGATATGCTTTCTTAGCAATGTATACCACTGTGCAACCAGCCAGGAAGCATTAGGAGATCACAAAGCCTGACGTGGCTCATTGGGAGCCAGCTATTCACTTATGCAAATTATAATAAATTGATGGAATAAATTAAAGCTAACTTTGTGCAATATATACATTTTTAAAAAGGAGCCATTGCATAATGTAAATCTGCCTATTTTTACTTTATTAGGACTTTTCCTCTGATATTGCCATTACAGTTGAAATCAACTTAATAAAAAGATTGTTTTCTTTTGAATGTGCTATTCCACAAAGTAATCAAATGGGTTTGAGCACGGAAATCTGCCTGGTGTAATGAAAAATGAAACTTTATTAATGTTAGTAGTCAATCTTGCCCTCCCTGGACTTAGACTCTTATGGAAGGAAGCATGTAGGTCTGCTGGATGCTGTAATAAAGCTCAATGCATGTTTCTGTGTGATGTGTGAAGCAAAGGGCTAGCCACATAAATGAGACAGGTACACTCATAGGCATAACTTGACACACAAAATTTTTCAAATTCCAAATATGCTTTAATAGCCGCACTTCATCAAAGCTGTTAACATAGACCCTCCCTCAAGTAACTGTGGAGCCTGACTCAGCTAATGCCCTGTACAGAAAGTTCATCTTTGCTTTATTTGCCATCGATCGTCATCCACATTCTCAAACACAAAGAGAACTCATAGGCATCTTGCTAAAAATATCAAACACCTACATAGAATACCCATTTTTCAGTCACTTAGTCACTTAGACTGAAAATGATGGAAGTACATCCCTATTGTAAAAGCAACCTAACGTAATTGTAATGATCATGCTTTGTGTTTTATTAGTAACAAAAAAAATTGTTCAAAGCAGAACAAAAGTAAAGGAATTTGATGAACCCATCAGTATTTTATTTCCCAGAAACTAAAGAACTCGCACACATTCAGGCTAACCTGGGAATGAACTTGTATTTGCAAGCTCAGGCCTGAGCAACTTTCGTATGGGAATCATGCAGTGTTGTTTTCTGGTAGTGAAATACATTTTCCTCCAGAATCCATACTAATGTGATCACTCACCTGATGCTCTTCCAGATTTCTTTTTCCATTAATTCTCACCATAACCTATGGTAACATCTACCCACAAAGGAACAATAAATTGGCAAGGAGAGCTCTTGACTTTTACCATTTGGTTTTATAGCCTCTCCAGTGCAGTTTCCCTTTAATCGATATGTTAAATGAAATGGGATTAAAAACCAACTCTCCCTGTTTATAATCACTTTCCCCAACAGGAAAATAAATTATACTAAGGATACATTTTTGGTTTTCTTTTCCTTTTTCTTTCCAGAATATTTTCTACCACACTGGATGCCTTCTTGAGTGTTTAAGAATATTTAAGAAGTTATTATATGATAATGCTAAACATCTGAGAAATGAGTTAAAATAGTATCCCAGACAAAGTATGCTTCTTATCCATCTGCTATAGAACAGTCTAGCATTCAATGGGGTGAAATTGTACATCAAATAGCATACCTGAAGAGAAAGGTTACCACAAATAGAAAAGGATCTGTTGTTTTACCTTATCATAATTCTAGGAATCCAACAATGCAGGTACTTCAGAAAACAGAGTGACTCCTACATTTAAAACACTCCTTTACCATATGATTAAGCAATTCCCAGGTATTTACCCAAGACATTAAAATATGTGTCTACACAAAGTATATATCACAATTATTCCTAATAGCCACCCATGAATACCTATAAAGGCTGATTTACCAGAAATGATTCAATGTTAGCTTGTTGATTTGGTGAATTCATAAATTGTAGGATAGCTGACCTGAATTTCAAAAATATACTGTGAATTAAGTCAAACACAAAGTCTGTATGCTATATTGCTAGAAAGGTGGGATCATCTGCAAAGGAGTTCAAGGATACTGCTTAGCAGCATCAAGGAGAAATTTTCTAATTTGATGGATGGTAGTCCTTGCATGGTAATATGGAGAAGCATTAAAGTATAGTTAGGATTTGTGAGTTTTAAATGCAGTGTTGGGAAACAAATAATTTTTTAAAATGAACTCATGTATGATACTTATATAAATTCTCTAAAATAGAATTTGTCTATTAGAAGAACAAATAAGAACAATAGATTTATTTCAAACCATCAATAAGGCATGAATATACTTGTTTCTTCAAAATGTGAAAAACTACAGTCAAATTTTTAAACCTATAAATAGGAGATGATATATGACATATGTTTTATATAAAAATATCCATATAATTTTCTTTCTTTTTTTTTTTTCTTGGTTGTTTGAAAACAGAGCTTCTCTGGGTAGCTCTGCCTGGCCTCAAACTCACAATAATCTGCCTGCCTCTGCCTCCTGAGTGCTGAGATTAAAAATATATATCATCATGGTCCAGCTAATAATAATTTTCTAATTATGTATATGATTACATATAAAGTCTTTGTGAGTGCTAACCTGGCAAGGTATTTCAGAAGAGAGATGTTTCCCAGATTGAGAACATTGTATTAAAATTCTGCATGCTTTCACCTTATATCACATTACAGTTTTCCATCTTCATGTATTTGGGGGAAGTAAAAACACAAAACAAAAAAACTGCCATGGCAGCACTTGGCAAGGTGAATATTTGGTCTCCTGGAGAATAAAGCTGTGAGGTCTTCCTTGAAATAAATGAGTTATACTCATTCATAGATTGGCTGATATTTTCAATTCATAGTTTCTTTCCTTTTTTTCTACATATAAAATGATTAAATGCCTTTACTTCTCCCCAGAATTTCTAGTCCCTGAGAGAGCTTATTCATAAGATTGCATTGACTGCGTCTTTCAGTGAATAATTTACCTGGGTCTATGCTTTTACTGAGGATGCATTACTTAATGTCATCTCAACAGGTATGGAGTGGCATGAATCAGTTTCCATCAATCATTTCTCTTTTTAATCATTATTATTCTGTTTCAGAAATTATACTGTCGTTAATTCTAAAATCATCGTGGTCACAATCAGGCCTGAACCCAAAACAACTGACTCATTTTTGGAGATAGAGCTAGCTCACTTGGCGAATGTAAGTATCATGTCCTTGACATTGAGCTGCTTACAGAATTACCCTTGAATGGAGTTAATGATCATTATTTTAACCAATAAAATCAGAGCACATTTTCTGTCTTTCTATAATCACAAATGAATTTACTCATTATGAACATGTATAGAAGCAGACAACCATGTAATTCTATGCTTTCATTCATGATAAAACTGTCTTCAATTTATCCAAGAGGATAATTAGTAAATTGTTCATTTGTCTGTGCATGTGGGTTTACTGAATTCTTGTTATGTCCTGGGAGTCAGAATGCAAATAAGAATCTATCTTACTATGTAGTAGGGGAAAGTGATGTGGATTTAAAAATCATTTAGCAGTCAAAACTATGAACAATTCCAAAGCAAGGAATTAACTTACAGGATATTATGATATTTCAATACTGAAGGTAATGGGACTGGAGAGATGGCTTAGTGATTAAAAGCACTGGCTACTCTCCCTGAGGATTCAAGTTTAATTCGCAGCATCTATAAGGCAGCTCCCAGTATGGAACTCAAGTTCCAAGGGCTCCGATGCCCTCTTCTGGTCACCATGGCCACAAGGACCCCATAAGGTGTACAAATACACATGCAGGCAAAACACCCATAAACATAAAGTAATTTTTAAAATTGATTTAATATATAGGGTGGCATGTAAAAATGCTAATACTTTTACTAATCTTTTTACTCTTACTCATACTTTTAGTAAGGAATTGTTAACCTTACCTGGGTGCTCTGGCACTCTGAATTGTGACTGTTCATGCCAGAATGACGAAACCCTTTCCCTAAATCAATCCAACTGCAGCTGAGTCTTGCAACTGGGTCTTATTCAGCCTGGCATAAATGTAAAATTACTTCCTATCATTTCTACATTTAATTAAATAATTAAATAGTTAATGGATTAAGGCAAGGAATGTGGTTCCTTTCAAGAGCCTCCTTATAATACCACTTCCCCTCTTGTATTAAAAAGGACCATCACATATTTGCATGTTTTTAATTTATTTTATTTTCCTATTCCTAACAATGTTTCTGTGAAGTCAATTTTTTGTAGTAAAGAAAACAAAAAGTGATTGAATTGTTTTCTCAAGTACATGTAGTTGGTGAAAAAGAGAGTTTACATCCAGCTCCTTTGGGCTATAAAACTCAAATGTTTGTGCTATTGTGTAATTTCTGATTTCCCCCAGAAATCAGACTTAGTTTTGTAGAAAGAGATAATCATCTTCCCTGTGTACTACATTATCATAAGAGGCCGCAGGCTTCAAGACTGTTTAATGAAACTGCAAATCTTTCTGTAATGGCTTTCCAGCATTGTAATTAATATTTAAAATATTAGATCTCTCCTGCTTTTGATAACATGTGACCAAGCTGAAGATTTATCCTTAGTATCTCCTTCTTCATTACTTTACTGTATTGAGAGACACATTAGATTTTTAATAAGAAACCTATTTATTCGTGTGTTCAAAGTTCTGTGAGATTTATCTTTTTTGTTTGTTGTTATAGTTTCTCTTAGACATGTCTATATAGTTACAGGAAGTAAAGTGGTAAGAGTTATTATTTGCAACGTAATTCTAGGACTACCAAATAAGTAGTACAGCGTTAGAATTTGTACCTTGCTTCCTATGCAAAAGATACTTAGAGAAATGTATTCTAGTGAATAGAAAAAGAATAATTGCAAATATAATTTCAATGAAAAAGTTTTTATTTTATTTTCTCATCCCTATGAACAAATATTTCACAAAACAATTTCAGCGAAAAATGATTCACTTTGCCTCCTGGTTTTGGGGGGTCTGGGCACAGTTGGGTGGCTCCACGAACTTGGGCAGAGTGGTGAGAGCTGGAGTCGAAGCTGTTCTTCCCTTCTTGGTGGTCAGGAAGTTTAGAGAGGAATGGGATGCCATTTATAACCTTCAAAGGCACAATAACCGCTGCCCTACTTTTTCCTACTAAGTCTCTCCTCTTGAAGGTTCTACAGCCTCCCATTGGCTGACTTACATATTGATACATGAGCTTGGGAGGGACATTTCATATTAAAACCAAAACACACTCTTATAAATTTACTAAGGCTATTGAAAATGAACGTGTTTATTATATGAGTCAAAGTTTTCGGCAAATATGTATTTGTCAGTTGATATTTTGAATAAGGTAGACCATATATAAAGAAATCGTTGTCTATGTATAGGAAGCAGTAAATTGTAAACAATTTTGTTATGCACCAACTAGATCCTGTAGTGTCATGAAAGTCAGCATAGAAGTATTTCACTTAGAAATGATTCAGTGGTTTTTAAAATATTGTAAATAATTGTATTGGTCAGATTCCATCCCCCAATTTTTCCCATTGCAAAATATCCATATTGAGGACAGTGTAAACAAAGTTATTAAACGAATGAGGCAAAGAGAGACTAGGCTGCTGTAAGGCTTATTAAACTAAAGGGGGCGTGATTTGATGTCCTCCTGACTTTCTGTTTGGCTGAGTTCCTGGTTTCAAGCATGACTCCAGCTAGCGTTTATGGACTTGTGCTTCTCTGGACAATCCTGTACTTCCTCTATTTTAAATATCTATTAAATTGTTTTTACAGTATTTATCGCACTTTGGGCTTATTGTTTGGAATTTTTTAACTCTTATTACATTTACATTTACATTACTACTAAAATTTGATTTTGAAAAATATTTTATTCTTCACTGAAGAAAAGAATATGTGACTGATTTACTGAATATCTTGATATTTATTGCCAGTCATATGCTGGCATTTCATATACTGATATTAGTTTATTTCCATTAAAGAGATAATAAAATAGCCAATATTGAAATATTAAAATCTCAGATAGAATGTAACAAAATGCATTTTCATGTGAACACTGAAGCAAAAATTAGCTACAGCTTTATTATTTATACAGACATCTGCATATCCGTTGACTTTATCTTTGCAATTGAAGTATTTGGAATATAAGAAATCTATAGTGACAAATCTGTCTCTATTTACGTATTTTCTTATAGCTAAAGTGTCTGGTGCACTGCTCTGAGCTCAGCAAAGGATAACAACTTGCAAATGGAACGTGCTTCATATGTCAAGTGAATAAAACAGAAAATGGGGATTAAAAGTTATAGCGAGTCTAGGGAAAAGCCTATTAACATTTTGTAAATGAAATCTGTCCTTTTAAAAAGCTTTTTAACAAATAGCATTTATAGTAATGTTAAATGTAATAAGGCCCTTGGGAGCCCGCAGGAATAGGAAATAGAATATGGAACCACGCCATCCCAAATGATATTTAGCAAAGTCAATTGCTGCTCTAACTAGCACAGTCATTAATGAGCAGTGCACCATTATCTGCTCACCTTCTCAGTGTTGACAGTTCACTTTCGTAAGCTGTAAAGTAAAAGTGCCCGATGCCCAATGTTTACACATAGCAATCACTTTGTTTTTAAGCATTATCAGTGTTACTTTTCCCAAAAAAAGACATTTGCATTATGTATCACTGTTGTCATTCAGTGTCATTTATATTTTACATATAAAAATTTTAGATTCTAAGAGATATATGTGAAGTTAATAATTTTCTTGAAAATAATTATTGAGATTTAAATAATGACAGTAACATGCATCTATGTATATACACAATTACATACACATACACTCACTCTGAGTGTTCTTTGGATGATAATCTAGACCTACTGTGTCTTTCCAAGGTGGATGGCACCCATGTATGTAAAGATGAGTAGGAAGATTAGACAGTAAATGCATTGTAGTTATGTCATGTGTATCAACTTTGCAAGTCTGAAAATTTACTCTTTTTCCAAATAAAATATAGTTATGTGGTTCTTTCTGTTAAGGTGGAAATATGGTCTGAATTGTACTGGTTTGCAATCTAATCTTGGAAAAAGCAAACCAACAAACAAGCAAACAAAAGTCAATCCTGTAGGTAGGAAGCTACTGCTTCTTCCTATGAATGCTGTGAGGTGAATCGTTTGAGAAATTTGTAGTTCCTGAAGTAGATGTATGTGAAAATTCTCATGGGAATTTGGGCCTGTGTATTTTACTTCCTTTGCTATATTCTTATGTGATAACTCACCAAGCTTACCAATGATAAAATTTGATATATGTGTATGAATAAAAATTGATTGCAAGCCATATCATTTGTAAATCATAGTGGGAAACATGGTGGAAATGTTCAGTGCTTTTTGCCATCAATAAGCATGAAAAACAATAAAATTAAATCCCAGCATGCACAAGTATTTCCATGATTATCAAAGTCGATAAAGTACTGGAAATCATTTCCCAAAGCTGTAGAAATCGCAGTCTATGAATCCATGACTTTCGCAAGCGTCACTTTTCAATTGTTTTTCTATCCCAACTTTTGTCTATTTGGAAGCAATTTCTGATACTTTGCCTGGCTAAGGCTCTTGGTGATTATTTTGTTGGAAAATCTTGACATGTTAACTAGACAAGAAGGTGGATTGTTTGCCAATAGCTAAAAGCGAGATGAAAATCGTTCTCTAGTTAAGTTACTTCCTCGGGTTATATTCCCAGTTTCTCAGAATGAGCAAGGGTCCTCCTCACATTTTTCATGTAGTTTATTTTTACAACATCTATTTGATATTATTCCAAAAATATTTTAGACTAATTCTCCTATTTTTGAAGCAAGGATCAGCAATTTTTTTTTCAGTGAAGAGGCGGGTAGTAAATATTTCATATATAGACACCTAATTATTTTTGTCACATGTACTCAATTATGCTATCATATTTTGAAACTAGCCACAGAAAATATATAAATAGGTATTTATATATACATATATAAGTAAAATATATAAATAGATATGCCCCTATCCTGATAAAATGTAATTTAAAAATAGCTAGTAGTCCAGAATGACCTTCTGTGTGGGAAGCAGAATAAAGGACCTTTTAAAACTTCCAGCTCCTTCTCCCCTAGAGCCTGCAAATGTGTTATATTACATGTCAAATGGAACTTTTGTGTGATTGTATATTCAAAAATACGTATTAGATATGTACATGCATGGTACGTGTATGTTAGAAGATAGAGACACTGAGGCTGGGGAAATGTCCCAGAGCTTCTGAATAGATGGAATTTCATTAAATGAGCCATTGGATGTAAAGAACTTCGCCCAGGTGTGGTCAGTCAAAAACAAGGTAAGAAGACCTCATCTTGCCACTGCTATCACTGAAGGTAAAGGAATCAGCCCGAAGTCCGGATGTGATCTCAGAAGCTGATAGCAACCCTTGGTTGCTAACTAACAAGTGGGACCTCAGTCTTAAAACTGAAAGGAACCATTAATGGACTCATCCATATTCTTTAGAAAGGAATGTGGGGCTACTAGCACTTAGATTTCAGCCATGTAATATCCTTAAGCAGAAACCTGTCCAGGTTGGGTTATGTCAACTGGACACAATTCGAGTTATTTGGGAAGAAGAACCTCATTTGAGAGAGTGTTGTCATCAAATTACCTCCAGGCAAGTTTGTAGGGCATTTTCTTGATGATTGATGTGATAGGGCCCAATTCAATATGACTAGTCTTCCCCTGGGTAGGTGGTCCTGGAATTGTATGAGAAAGCAAGGTGAGCAAGACATGAAGAAAGTCAGTGAACAGTGTTCTTCTGTGACCTATGCTTCAGGTCTTGTCTCTAGATTGCTACCCTCAGTTCCTTCTCTGACTTCTCTTCTAACCCCAAGTTGCTTTTAATCATGGTATTTATTCACAATAATAGTAACCAAACTCAAACAAACCCCAACTGAACACACTCCAGACTTTTGACCTGTGGAAACTGGTCATGTTATTCTGAGCTTCTGTATTTCTGGTAATAGTGTGCGTTGGAGCCCCTCAAAATAGTTATAAGATGAAAGTAATCTATATTACACATTGAGACTATCATTCAGAATCAACTGCACTTAAGTACACTACCCTTTCTGCTAAGAATCACCTGCCTAATAGAGTACATCTTACCTAGATGATTGTATTAGCACTGTACGAACATGACCAAAGGAGTCGTCAGCCAGGGAGAATGGTCAGTGTCAGATGGTGGTGGGATAATAGAGACAATTGAAGGATGTCATGAAACAGCATCACCTAGACAGCATGAGATGACATGCACAAAATGCTAGAAGAAGACGGCGTGAAATCTGTAATGACACTAAGTTCCTAAAGCAACTTAACTAAACTTCTCTGTGGGCAGTGGATAGACTGCAGCTGGGCAAATCACCTCTGCCTATTCCTATCTCTGCTACAAACTCATGTAATCCTTCTTATGACATGTTTTTGAATATAAACAGAAATAAACCGAACCTATATGGAATCTACTTAAATATTTTTTATTAAAGTTTCTTGCTATTTTAAATTATAGGAAATACTTGGACTGTTCAACCCTAGAAGACACTCTATTTGCTAAAATAAACAGATAAATAAATAAATACAGCCTGTTGAGTCTGTGCAGTGTTCATAATGAATAACCAATTAGGAGTCCTATTTCTGGAGAAAATAATTCTTCCTTGCTCAGCAATTGTTAATTGCTTATCGTTCTTTGTCTAGAGGTGGGGACCTGTGAGATTTCCTCCCTCTACATTGGGATGGAATTTTTTAGTTGCTTAGGCAACCATGCTGGTGAGATTTCAGGCATGTATCTCCCCTATGATAGCTAGAACACACAAACTTACAGGAGATTTCCTGGTCCTCTGGCTCTTACCATCTTTTATCCCCCTCTTCAGACATGTCCCTTGAGCCTTAGGCACGGGAGTTATGATGTAAGTTTATCTTCTGTGGTACAAAAAGAAGCTTCTTTGATGAGGGGTGAGACCTGCATTTCTCTGTGACTATAAGGATTTAGAATGAAGTTAGGAATTATACAGGTTTAACAAAGTAATGGTAGTATGTTTTACTCTTGAGTTCTTTGACCTCTCCAGCTACAGGAAGCTGGCTAGTTTTATGGCACCAGGCATGATTCCTCCTGGTGAAACTCAACTCAGCCCCATCTAGCCTATGTGTGTGTATGCGTGAGATTTGTATATGTATATATTGTGTATGTGTGTCTGTTTAATGTATTCCTTGTTCTGGACTGAAGATTGAACATAAGTTCTTATACCTAAGTATGTTCTCTACCATGTTATTTTTATTTAAGACCTTATTTTGAATTTAGAAAATGAAGTAAAGATGATCCAGTATGAGTTGAGTAGTCCCTCATCCACACTGAAAAACTCAGTGTTCACAACACCCGAAAATGTGACAGAAAGAAGCGTTCTGGAACATCTGACTCAGAGGACTGGAAATGTTAAAGTAGTTAAGATGAAGTCACTGTCCTCCATTGTGCCCCTTCTTTGTGGCTTTGGCTATTTATGTCCACATCTGTTTACTTGCATTGTTCCCACAGGCAAAGGCTGTTTTGATTCGAGAGGGCTATGAAAGGTGCAAGAGTTGAGACATTTCTGATAGGCAATTTCCTATGACATGTACAACTTATGTCTGTAAGCCTTTAGAAGTCTGGATGAAAACAGACAAGCCAGCTCGTTCCTGGGGAACACTGACCTCTATTTGCTGGTTCTTAGTCTCACAGATTAAGAAAAAAATAATTAAAAATTAAAATAAATAAATAATGCTCATTCAAAAAGAAGGTCTAATTCAATTGTATTGTGGTTCTGGAGAACAACAGTGCACAGTGCAGGAAGACTGTAAATGTCAGAATCCGCCTGGAATCCAGAAGGGAAATGGACAGGAGGAAGGGAGAAAGTCAGGCATTTGAGTTACAGATAAATCTGCAAGCACTTACAGGTGGTTGAGGAACTTTTAGTGAGGGAAAGAGACTCATGAGGACCAGGGCACTCAGGTTCGGGCTTTGGTTGTATCCAAACAAGGGAGCCATAAAAAGTGAAAGGAGAAGTAACACTTTTCAAGGAGAACTCGGAAGGCTTCCTCATGGCAGTGATGATGTGCAGGCAATGACCCTGAGGAAGGACTCTCTGGTGTGTAGAAGTCCATACTTTACGAGGAGACAGTTACTCCTTTTTGACACGTCTTCCGCCGAATCAGCTCTCGGGAAGGGTAGTCCCCTGACAGTTAATTGTAATCTTATAATTTTGTCATCTGTTTAGAATGTCATGTATCCATCAGGGCCAGGAGATGAGTCATATCTCATTCTTTGGACCAAAGTTTGTACAACATAGATTTTGTTTGTTTTGTTTTCCAAGACAGGGTTTTCCTGTGTAGCCCTGGCTGTCCTTCTAACTCCCTATGTAGACCAGGCTGGCCTTGGACTCAGAGATACAACTGTCTGTGCCTTCCCAGTGCTGGGATTAAAACTGTGCCACTACTGCCTGCTTAGATGGATTTTAAAACTTAAAGAAAATTTAAATTTGTATGATAACCATGGATTACCAGGATGAGATAGTTTTCCCTTGAGACCTTTATTTGACCCAACAAAGCCCTAGTATCTCCACCCTTTAAAATAGTATTTTCAGTCTTTAGATGAGCATTTGGATGCTTCTTTCTGCCTTGCCCCTGGCAGAATTTTAAGATAAGCAATTATGATACTTCCTCTTTCATAAATTGTTGTGTTATCAGGAAAATGAGAGGAGGGTTCCAATGCTGATTGTAAGGTTAGATCATCCTAGATGGCCTACAACCCTGCTAATTTTCTGTTTAGTTACCTGCCAATACTTATTTTTCTTTTTACATTTTATTTTTAATTGACAAAAATAATGATATATCTTTATGGTTACAAAGTGATGAATTGATACATGTAAACCATATAAAATGATTAAATCATGCTAATTACCACATCTATCACCCCAAAAAGTTTCATTCAGACAGGCAAAATAAATTTCAGTGATCTATTGCACAGAATTGTGACTATAGTAAATAGCAATAAACTCTACATCATCAAATTGCTAGATGAGTAGATTCCAAATATAAAATGTAACCATTTTATTTCCTTTAAAAAATAATTTAAAAATGTATTATTTTGGTGGGGCACACCATAGCACAGGTGTGGGGATCAGAGAACAAATTTTTGGAGTCAATTTTTTTCCATCTTTACTTGGGTTCTTGGGTAGGCATGGGCACTTTATATCACTTAGTACAGTTTTTTTCATGTCATTTGCAGTGTGGGCTTTCAGATCTTTTACATGCAACTTTGTGATTGCATGTCTTATTGATATCTAAAAATTAAACCTCTGTTTTAGCTTTTACTAAAAGCTAAATACAGTGAGTTGCAGGGTACCTTCAGACACTCTAGAATGCCTCTACATCTGAGCCAATATCTCCAACCAGTTACAGCCAGCCTTGGTGCTTGGCAAGAGGGGCATGAGTAAGGTTCCAGCTATTCTTTTTGCAAACAGATTTTTTTTTTCACAAGCTAATTTTGTAGGCTTTATGAGGCTTCACTGACCCCTTTCTCTGCCTGCGTTTTCCCCCTCAAGAGTTAGATGTACTTAACATATTCTATTAGAGGAAAAGAATCCAAATATGAGGACCACTGTAGAACCATTTCACAGTATAAGAGGATGTCAAGTCCTCTGTACCCAGAAAATGAAAAGAAAGAATCACCCAAATGAAACACATTGAGCATGCTGACCATATGTCCCACTGTTAAATAAATACACATTTTGGTTGGCATTGAAACAGAGAGAAATATAAAAGAAAACAGTGAAGCCACTTTAAGTTAGAGTGTAGAATATCCGTAGTACTTGTCAGGAAAGCAGGGGGTGAGACACAGCTCCACCCTGTCACCCCCATCAGCTGAAGCATCCCCTAAATCGTTAGGGACTTCATATGGGTAAAATAGTCTCAGTGTCACAGTCAGAAAAGAATTTCTTTTCCTGTGTAAAGGAGAGTTGAAGGTCAATAAAAATAGAAAGAAAGGTGGATAGAGAAGGAATAAAACACACATGAAAGCATGGGTGTGGGTACTCAAAAGAAGAGTTTCAGTTTATTAAAAAACTTTTTAAAGACTTATTTTCCTGGTTTTTGTTTTTTGTTTTTGTTTTTGTTTGGTTCTTTAGTGTGTGTGTGTGTGTGGGGGGGGGGTGATGCGTACAAGTGCCCACAGCGGCAGGAAGGGAGCTTTGGATGTTCTGTAATTACGATAGTTTGGAACTTCCTGATGTGAATGCTGAGAGTCAAACGCCTGTCCACAGGAGTAGTAATTTCTCTAACAGCTGAGCCATCTCTAAAGACATTTTTGACATGGATTTTAGGGAAGGAGTTTAGGAGAAAGACTGTCAGGGAAAGAACAAGACCCGTGTGTGAGTGTGGGCTTCTCGGTGGAGAAGAACCATTCAAATGTCCTAGTGCTGGGTGTCTAAAACGTTTTCGGGAAACTGTTGGATTTTATTGTGGAATGGGTTTCTAAAGGATCCTCCATACCTACACCATGAGTCACTGGGGTGACAGAGGAGTTTAGGATCTGTCTTTTCTGTAAAGGAGGCTTCTGGTGAGATTTCTGGTACATCTCAGTTTTACAGCTGGGAAAAAAGGGAAAGGCCTTGGGCAAGGTTTAATTGTGCTGGAGTTCTTGACTCTCAGGGGCCCAGAGGCTTCAACCGGACTCCAAAGTGAGAAACTGCTTTCCATGCCCAACACCCTGTACTTACCCCAGTTTTCTGTCTTGCCTTATAAATAGGAAATTTCAGCCATGTGCTTCTTGACAATGTTTAAAAGTGTGTAACCAAGAGTTTGAAAATTGATTTGAATTGTACTGTTTTGAACAGAGCCTTCAGAGGCAAATTATTTGTTTGTTTTGATAAAAAAATTTGACAATAACAGTGTATATTTTCTAAACTTTCTCAAGTGTATGCAGTTTCAATGCATTTAAGTGTCAATTATATAGACAGATTGGTAAATTAGTCCTTAGCCCATCTGTCCCGGGTACCTGACAACTTTCGTTAGTTAATGAATTTAAAGCCAGCTTGTGTGGGTTCTTTCCCAGCTTGCTTACATTCTGCTTGTTCCTCTCCTCACATTTTCTTCCTGCTTTCTGTAAGGCTCGCCATTCCATTATTGATTCCCATAAATTCCTCAGGACAGATCTTGTAACACAGTCACTTTGACAGAAGTATCTGAAAAGTATAACAAATATTTACAAGTAGTTTCTTAGCAGAACCATTCATCTCATCTGGTTTGGGGGGTTACTTCGTTGTTTTTAAGAGTTCATTTGCCATTGCTCTTACTTCATACTTGCTCTCATATTCCTTATGTACCTGGGTCCATCTAAGTATTAAGATAACTGTACTTTCTGTTCTGTGTACTTCCAAGACTTCAAATGCTCAATTATGGGTGATAGGGCCTAAGTCTACACAGTGGTAACTGCACTACATGACCTGTCTGGAGAAGCATTTGCCTATTATGTGCATGTCAGGTAGGATGGTACATTTCACACCAGTAGTAATTCTCATTGGTTGGTATCCTAAGCACAGGAAGTGAGAGAAGCATGAAATAGAGTCTAAGAGGTAAAGGGGTGGGGAAACTTGAGGATAAACTGAGTGTAGAAAGAGATGTGGAGGAGGCAGAGCCAGGCTGATCTCTGTGAGTTCGAGGCCAGCCTGGTCTACAGAGCGAAATCCAGGACAGGCACCAAAACTACACAGAGAAACCGTGTCTTGAAAAAAAAAAAGAAAAGAAAAGAAAAAGAAAAGAAATAGATGTGGAGGAAGACTAGAAGTCTTGACAGCTTTATCTAAAGTTTGGGCACTAAAAGAAAAGGGGTATGCAATGCTTTAAGATTAGGTTGATTTGCTTTCTAATATTATTTTTCTCTTGTTTCAACCTTCAATGAATTTAAATAACTTAAAAATACCAAGCACTGATGCTGGAGAAATGGCTTAGCACTTAAAAGCACTGGTTGCTTTTCCAAAGGACATAGGTTCTAGTCCCAGAACCCAAATGGTGGCTCAAAATTGTTGGCAAGAACTCCATTTCCAGAGGATCGCATGCCTATCTCTGGCCTTCGCAGGCCTCAGACACACATGTGGTGCACAAACATACATCCAGACACACCACTCATGTATATAACATTTTTTTAAAAAATCAAGCATATAAGTGTCTTGTGTCTATAAAAAAGTTTAAATTTGGGCGATGGTGGTGCACACCTTTAATCCCAGCACTCAGGAGGCAGAGGCAGGCATATCTCTATGAGTTCGAGGCCAGCCTGATCTACAGAGCGAGATCCAGGACAGGCACTAAAACAACATGGAGGAACTCTGTCTCGAATAAAAAAAAAAAAAAAAGGAAAAAAAAAAAAGAAACGTTTAACTTAACTTATAGATGTCTAAACGCAGATTTCTTACCTACACTTGGTTTTAATATCCATGAAATGTACAATTCCAAGTCCTCTCATCTATTGTGATAAACCATGGATAATGAGCTGCTGTGAATAAAACATTAGATAAATACAACAAAACTACATGATATTGTAGCTATTTAGTTTATATCAGAAAAATTGCAAAATTCATGAATCCAAGAACAACCAGATAAGATCTGATAAAGAGAGGAAAAAAAATCAATGTGGGACACTATTTCATTCCCCCGTCATGAATAGGAGATACACTTTTCCCTTAAAAACCTGATGGGGATCTATGCCTTCCAGAAAACCTGTTCTGGCTAGCACGGACTGTGTATTGTCCTCAGGAATATCAGACTTGTGATATATGCATCTCTCTGCTTGTTATATAAACATTCTGGACAGTATGTTTCTTATTTACCTTTTATAGAACTATGGCCATTTTTTTTCAGGAAAGGAAAGATATATATGATATAATACATAGAGCTTAAAACCATAGTATTTGGGTTTGATTGTTTGGTAATAAGATGCTTTGAATATCTTAATTTGGGAATAAAATTGTGATATTATAAGTATTCGAGTTATTTTTAAAATGGTTAATAAATGAGGTTAAGTGGATTTCATAAACTTTAATGAGACTGATTTTTATTTCTAATAAAATTCAAAAGTTGACCCAGAAAATAACACTCGTCCCACAATGATCACTTCTGAGACATTCAGGATGCTCCTTTCAGTCCTGTAATTACAGATTTGGGGCCCTAAAGACTGGGTTATCCTTGCTTGTTTCCTAGGGAAGAAGTGTACATGGAAAAGAAACGCAGTAGCCCATATCAGCACTGTACCTTTTAAACTGTGTTGGCCTGTTCACTATTTTTACCATTGACTTGGTGGGATATGGATATAGTCATGTTTGTATCTTAGCCCTGTGATGATTCAAAGCTTAGAAACAATAGTGAATGTGTGGGATACTCAAGTCAGAATTTGAAGTTTCCCAATAGACCTCTGTGTGTAAGAAGCAGTGTGAGTAAATAAATACTACTCCAGTTCAGGAAGACATTTCTTTTTTTTTTTTTTTTTTTTTTTTTGGTTTTCCGAGACAGGGTTTCTCTGTGTAGCTTTGCGCCTTTCCTGGAACTCACTTGGTAGCCCAGGCTGGCCTCGAACTCACAGAGATCCGCCTGCCTCTGCCTCCCGAGTGCTGGGATTAAAGGCGTGTGCCACTACCGCCCGGCAAGGAAGACATTTCAAACTAGCTGATATAATTTTTAGTTTACATTTTTATAAATTTGTTGTCTAAGTTGGAGAGGAAATAGTACCACTTTGCTCTGCACAGATTGGACACAAGTGAATGATTTTCCTAAATGGACTTTTAAGATGTGTCTCCAGAGTGTGCATCATGAAGAATAGGAGAACGTGAAACCACAGGATGTATTTAATGGATAAGGAAAATCTCTTAGGAAGCATGATAGAATTTTTTAGGTACGCAAATATTTTACAGAAAGAATTGAGTTAGTTGCAAGGGGTGGGGGCTATTTGAATAGACTAACAGAAAGAAATCATTTGTCAATATCAGAACTCTTCAAAACAAACTACTTGAACTAACTCAGTGTAGAAAACCCATCATATTAACCTAAAGGCCATGGTGGGTAATTAATACATCATTACTCAAATGCATAAAATCTAGTACCTCCTTTTCTTAGAGTTTCATTACATATGACCTCACTGAAATATGACCTGTTGATTAAAGTTCTGTTTGTTATACGAACAGAACAGTCCCTGGAAGTGGACTTTTAGCACAATCCCCTGTTTTCTAGGAAAAGCCAATGAGAAGATGACATGGTGGTGGTGTGTGTACATGTGTAATGCAGGGCATGTCACTCTAGCATAAATGTTGTAAACACCTTGGTCTTCAGAGAGGATGTAATTGAGCAATTATAATCAGAGAAATGAGTGTGACATAGAAATAACCATAACATGGATCTACAGTATATGCTTTCCTTTTCAACAAACTAAATACTAATTATAGTTGGAATCAAGATATTATTTTGCTAGAATTTTACAAAATGAGTCACAAATCTATGAGAAAGAAAATGTAAAATTTTACAGGGTGGGAAACCCTTTTGTGGTATATCTTTAATATGTCTTTTACTATAGGATTATAAAGCCATGCTTCATTTTGTATTTCACATAATTCAACAATTTTTTATATGTATCCTCATGGTATATTTTATTCTCTGTTTATTTTCAGGGCACGTTGAATCCCTATTGTGTGCTATGGGATGACTCAAAATCGTAAGTGGCAGATGTTTTGTGATAATACATTGTGATAAATATTCAAAGAACATTAAATTATTTTAGCTCTCTGCTAGTGAGCTGGACTATAATCCAGTGGGATGCAAGTTTTACTCTGAAGAAACTCTCCCTCTTGAGTCTGCAGAGCAGCATGATGAATGGGTTTTCATGATGGTGATACCATCACTTACTTCTCCAAATAAGATTGTATAATGTGTAAGGTGTATTGGTTGCAAATACTGTGGGGATTTTTTTTTTTTTTTTGGAAAAGTTCCAATCTTTTAGAATTATAAAAACTCAAATGTTGTCTCCACATCATGCCTTAGTAATTCAGGTTAGCGTCATAGCAGAAAACAGTACTCTCTCTGGCCATTTAGGAAAAACATGCATGACCAGAAGTCTGTTATCAGAAGAATAAGAAATTTCTATGGACATTCTGAAGGGTACTGTTATTAAATGGAATGATATTTAATATTTATTCATATAGTTTATGAATTAATGCAGACAAAAGAAAGTGGTGGCACTAAATAAACATGAGTGATTCTTCCATGTTTTCTTATTGTTGCTGTTATAATTAATTGCAGTGTCTGGTTAACCTCATCCTCAGTGCTGTGATAACTCAGGGATTTTAATCTGGAAAGAAAAAAAATATGTAGTTAATTCTTAGACTCATGTGTATTCCAAACTTTTTGTTTTGTTTTTCTTTGCTTTGTTTTGTTTTGTTGAATGGGGGCCCAATAAATGCTGAATGTGTCCCAGCAGATAATATTGCCAGATGTTTGTTCTTAAACACGTTCTGTGTCATTCACTCTAAGTATGATGCATCTTTAAGATTTTTATGATGTTACAGTTTCTCACTAGAAAATCTTAAGGGGAATGTTTAAATTCTAGGAATCATAATTATGTTCAGCCCTAGAATATTTAGTGAAAATTTTTTAAATTAGTTTTTTTTCATGAAGACAAAGAAGTCAATAATATTAATTATTTGGGGCATAATTTCTGATACCTTCGGGGTTGTCTTCTCAGAGCCCTAGTGCCATAAGAAGAAACCAAACTCTCTCTGGTGACAACATGGGCCGAATGCTCTGATACATACCATTGGCGCTTTCATTTTGAAAATATTGTTGAGAAATTTATGGTAGTAAGATTTTCCCAAACTTTGCTGTTTGGGAAATTGCTAGAAAAAAATGTTGATTGTGTATTCTAAGGAGTAACTTGGGACCTTTTGTGGGCAAGTGAAGGGTCAAAGGCTGTAACAATCTGAACGTTTTCTGCTAAAGAAGAATACAAGGTATTTTAATTTCTTTACTGTTGCTATTTATGTATGTCTGTGAATAATAAGCAGTTTGATTTAGTTGTTTTTTTTTTTTTTTACTTTTTTTCCTGAGTAGAATATACTTCTGTATTGATGCCAAAAACCTGATAATTAAAAAACAACAACAACAACAAAAAACTCATTAGGACTGCTAAAGTGGCACTCCAACATGACAAGAAGCATCCCCAGGTTGATATCTTCTTTTAGCTTGCGCTCAGAAAGCAGGTGTTAGTTTTAATTTATCAAGCTGTTGGAGTCTGAGGTCAGTATTAACCTCAGAAATCAATCACACACTCCATTTTCTCAGCGTCTGCTTGAGAGTTGACTGGTAGCCATCTCAAAGAACATCAGTAGCTTGACAAAATTAAGCTTGCACATGGTCCTTGAAGAAAACTGTTGAAGAGGGAAGGTACATTTCCTTGCATCACAAAACAAATCATCTCAGGAGATCAGTATAATTCTCACTTACTTTCCTAACAAATTTGTTAAAAGGATCAAAGAATTTCCCACTGTGACAGAATTTATCACATCACGCTTTTTACTGGAGGGTTTTCTTGCTAAAATCCTTTCTTAGGTGAATTTCAACTGTGAATTGCAAGATAATCTTAGACCTTTTTTTCACATCTATCCAGTCTTAATTATATTTCATGTTAAGATGTACAATGATTTTTTTGTGATCCAATGATTAATTTTGAGGATAAATTTTCTAAGGTTAGTTAATAGTGAATAGATAGTGATATTTCTTTCCATATGGGAAAGAGAAGACATTAAAAAATTTTGTTATTTGTTTGTGTGTGTGTGTTTTCAAGACACTGTCTCTCCCTATGAAGCCCTGGGTGCCCTGGAACTGTTTATATAGACCAGACTGTTCTCAAACTCACAGATATCCTCCTGTCTCTGCCTCCCAAATGCAGGGATTAGTCAATTATGCCCAGCTTAAATGATAACTTTATGATTGTAATGAAGTTGAAATTATAAATTTTTTTATTTTGGTTTATCAAATCTCCTTTTAAAATTTTTAAATTAGTTTTAATTGTGAAACCAATGCATAATTGTATATTACTTGATCAGCTTTAAAGCAAGCTACTAAGGTAAAAAAGTCCCATTGATCTCACTTTGGTTCTCCATGTCTATTCATCAACAAGGCCACCCCTACTCTCCAAAATTTCTGATATCCATTTTTATATTTGTATGAATAGACAGATATAAAAACTATCTTGTTTGTTTGTTTCAAGACAGGGTTTCTCTGTGTTGGTTTGGAGCCTGTCCTGGAACTCACTCTGTAGACCAAGTTGGCCTTGAACTCACAGAGATCTGCCTGCCTCTGCCTCCCAAGTGCTGGGATTAAAGGCATGAGCCACCACTGTCCGACAAAACTATCTTTATATAAGTATTACATTATATGTAATACTTGAGAGCTTCAATTTTAAATTTAACTGTCTTGGAAGTATTTATATGCTACTATTACATTGAATCCCTCATACTGGCTACAAAGTATAAACATCTCATACCTCATATAATATTCTCTGGAGCAGGCTCTTTCTTTTTGGGCCACCAAATGGCTCCCAAATCATGACATGGAGACTTATTATTAGTTATGAATGCTTGGCCTTATTTTATCTCTTATTTTAAGCTGTTTCTCATTATCTACATTTTGCCTTGATCTTTTTACCCTTCTTTCTTTCTGTATGTCCTACTCTCCTGCTTCTTGTGTATGGCTGCCTGGCTTCTGGTCCCAAGTGTGTCCCTCCCTTTCTCCCTCTTTTGCCTTTCCCTCTTCTCTCAAGCCTAGCTCCCTCCTCCTACTTATTCTTTCTCTGGCTACCAGTCCTGACAATCTCTCTCCTGCCTAGCTATTGGCCCTTGAGCTTTTTGTCAGACCAATCAGGTGCCTTAGGCAGGTAAGGTGAAACAAATGTAACACATCTTTAAGTAATTAAACAAGGGCATCATAAACAAGTATAACACACCTTCACATAATTATAGTAATATTCCACAGCATAAACAAATATAACACATCTTTACATAGTTAAATATTCTACAACAATTCTCTATATTGTTCTTCACTCCTATGGACTCAGAACTGTAACCTCAGCCTTTTAGGAAGCTGGAGCCAGAGGATCACAAGTTTAATATGCTCCACATCATTGCGAGCATGAGCTGCCACTTGTGTTATTGATCTTAGTCATTCTGACAGTCGTAAGTCATTTTGATTTGTATTTCCATGACGGATAAGAATGTTGAACATAATTCTTTAAGAGTTTCTCAACCATCTGAGGTTCCTCTATTGAGAATTCTCTGTACAGATCTGTACCAGCTTTTTAATTGGATTATTTGTTTTTTTAATATCTAGTTTCTTGAGTCCTTTATATATTTTGCATATTAGACCTCTATCAAATGTGGAGTTGGTAAAAAAAAAAAAAAAAAAAAAAATTTCCCATTCTGTAGACTGCTATTTTGTCCTATTGATGGTATCCTTTGCCTTATAAATCTTTTCCACTTCATGGGGTCCTATGTATTTGTTTATCTTAGAGCCTATGCTATAGGTATTACATTCAGAATGTCTTTTCATGTGCCAATGTTTTCAAGGCTATTCCCCACTTCCTTAGCTGTCAGATTCAGTGCATTTGACTTTATATTGTGGTCCTTGATCCATGTGGACATGAGTTTTGTGCAGGGTGATAAATATGGATATATTTACCTTCTTCTATATGCAGACATCAAGTTTGATTGGCACAACTTATTTAAGTTGATTTTTTTTCCTGGTGTATATTTATGGCTTCTTTATCAAAAATCAGGTGTCCATAGATGTGTGAATTTTTGTCTGGGTCTTCAATTCTTTTGATCAATATGTCTGTTTTTATGGCAATACCATATACTTGTTTATTAGTATTGCTCTGTAGTGCAACTTGAAATCATGGATACCTCCAGCAGTTCTTTTATAGTTCAGGATTGTTTTAACTAGCCTAGGTTTTATGTTTTTCATTATGATGTTGAGAATCCTCCTTTAAAGTTCTATAAAGAATTGTGTTGGGATTTTAATGAGGATTGCAGTGATTCTGTTGATTGGTTTTGGTAGGATGACTATTTTTACTATGTTAATCCAATCCATGAGCATGGGAGATCTTTCTATCTTCTAATATCATCTTCAATTTCTTTCATTAAATACTTTAAGTTTTTTAATAAATAAATTTATTTATTTACTTTTACATCCCAGCCACAGATTCTCCTCTTTCCTCTCCTCCGAGTTCCCCCCTCCTACCCCACCTCTGTTCCTACCCCCCAATCCACTCCTCCACCATTTCATATAGGAAAGGGCAGGTCTCCTATGAGTATCAAAAAAACATGACATATCAAGTTGCAGTAAGACTAATTACCCCCCCCCCCATATATAAAGGCTGGGCAAGGCAACCCAATATGAGTAGGCTCCCAAAACCAGTAGATCGGAGACAGCCCTGTTCCCACTCTTATGAGTCCCACATTAGGACCAGCCTACACAACTGTAACATATATGTAGAATGCCTAGGTCAACCTTATGCAGGCTCCCTGTTTGTTGGTTCTCTCTCTTTGAGCCCCTATGAGCCCAGGTTAGTTGATTCTATGAGTTTTCTTGTGGTATCCTTGACCCCTCTGGCTGCTACAATCCATTCTCCCCCTTTTCTGTAGGATTTCCCGAACTCTCCCTGTTGTTTTATCTTTGACACATTGGCTGTGCCTTAATCTACTGTTATTTTAGCCAGCAATTCCAACTCCGCAGTTATGGGCCTGCTTCTCTAGCAGTGGCCTAGCTGCTCAGGCCATAGCCTGGTGGGAACTTTCTTCCCACAGGCACTGGCCCTGTTGCTGCTGTTAAAGATATCTTTAACTAAATCTCTCTCATTCTATTTCTGAATAAGACTCACGATTCAAAGGCTGGGGTGAAAACCTGCTAGCTTAGAGAGGCTAAAAAGCAGCTAGCTAACCCTCTCCCCTTGCTGACATCTCTGAAAGGCCTGTGTTGCTGCTTTGCCAAACCAGAAAACCCTGCATCACTCCAAACCCCACCCTACTATTTCCTGTGTCTCTCCAGATGCCATCTGATGCCCTATGATTACTTTCTGTCAACTAGTTGCTAATGAAGCCTCCTGAACCAAGGTTAAGTATATTTAATTAAGGCAAATGCAAATTTTGGGTTCACAGTGTGATCAAATATCTTCCAACATCTGCTTAATGTCTGGCTGTGGGTCTGCTTTTGTTTCGATCAGTTGCTGGATGAAGCCTTTTTTATGGCAATTGAGCTAGGCACCAATCTGTTTAAGGCTACATATTTGCTATTGCTAGGGTCTTCGCTGGAGTCATCCTTATAGATTCCTGGGAAATTCCCTTGTACCAGATTTTTTTTACCTGACCCTGAAATTCCCCCTCTTTCCAATAGTCTCTTTCAGTACTCTCCCCCTCTGTCTGCCCCAACCCGATTGCTTATGTTCCCATCCCTACCCACCCTCGGTCCACTTGTGAAATTTCTTCTATTTCCTCTTCCTTGGGAGATATGGGCACCCTGTCCCCCCCCCACCCCCACCCCATGAACCTTCATTGTTACCTTGCTGTAGTTGGAAGATTTCCTGTGCCCCGGCCTGCCAGCAGTCAGGACAAATCTCTCCCACTCGCATCCCCCAAGTGAAAACACAGAGGCTTATATTAATTACAACTGCATGTCCATGGCTCAAGCTTTTTGCTAGCTAGCTCTTATATCTTAAATTAGCCCATAACTATTAATCTATGTATTGCCACATGTTCCCTGGCTTTACCTGCGTCCTGTTACAGGTTGCTCCTTGGGCAGCTTGCTAGCATCTCTCCCTGCCTTCTTCCTGTCTCTCTCTTTGAATTTCCCACCTACCTCTAAGCTGCCTTGCCATAGGCCAAATGGCTTTATTTATCAACCAATCAGAGCAACACATATTTGCAGCATACAGAAAGACATTCCCCCATCACTTTGCTTTTCTGGGTCTGTGGACTATAGCAGTTATCCTTTATTTTACTTCTAATATCCAGCTATGAGTGAGTACATACCATATTTGTCTTTCTCAGTCTGGGTTACCTCACTCAGGATGATTTTTTTCTAGTTCCATCTTTTTGCCTTCAAATGTGATGGCGTCCTTGTTTTTAACAGCTGAGTAATACTCCATTGTGTAAATGTACCACATTTCCTTTATCTGTTCTTTAGTTAAGGGACATCTAGGTTGTTTCAAGGTTCTGACTATTACAAATAACACTGCTATGATCATAGTTGAGCAAGTGTCTATGTGCTATGATTTAGCATTCTTTGGGTATATGCCCAAGAGTGGTATAGCTGGGTATTGTGGTAGATTGATTCTCAGTTTTCTAAGAAAGCACCACACTGACTTCCAAAGTGCTGTACAAGATTGCACTCCCACCGACAATGGAGGAGTGTTCCCCTTGCTCTGCATCCTCTCCAGCATAAGT
This sequence comes from Peromyscus leucopus, assembly GCF_004664715.2. NCBI lineage: Eukaryota > Metazoa > Chordata > Mammalia > Rodentia > Cricetidae > Peromyscus > Peromyscus leucopus. The sequence continues at coordinate 57,217,365 of NC_051084.1, forward strand.
TGTCTCTTGTGTTTTTGATCATGGCCATTCTGACAGATATAAGATGGAATCTCAGAGACATTTTGATTTGCATTTCCCTGGTGGCTAAAATTGTTGAACATCTCCTTAAGTGTTTCTCAGCCATTTCAGATTCTTCTGCTAAGAATTATCTCTGTAGATCTAAACCCCATTTTTAATTGAATTATTTGGTTTTTTAATAACTATTTTATTGAGTTCTTTATATATTTTGGAAATCAGCCCTCTGTCAAATGTGGGGTAGGTGAAGATCTTTGCCCTTTCTGTAGGCTATTGTTTTGTACTATATCGATGGTGTACTCTGCCTTACAGAAAATTTTCAGCTTCATGAGTTCCCATTTACTGTTTGTTGATCTTAGTGTCTATGCTATTGGTTGTCTGTTCAGGAAGTTGTGTCTTGTGCCAATGTGTTCTTTCTCGTCTGTCAGGTTCAGTGTATCTTCATTTATGTTGAGGTCTTCTATTAGAACTTGAGTTTTGTGCAGGATGATAGATATGGATCTACTTGTGTTCTTCTACTTGCTGACACCCAGTTAGATCAGCACCATTTGTTGAAGATGCTTTCTTTTTTCCAATTGTACCACTATAAGTGTGTGAGGGTCAATGTGTAATTTATACTGTAGTAGAGTGTGTGTCCTTGTGTTCAGGGCATAGTTGTTAAGAATTGAAATGTCTTCATGGTTGATTTTTCCTTTGACATTATGTAGTGTCCTTTTTCATCTCTTTTTGATTAATTTTTGTTTGAAATCTATTTTGCTAGATATTAAAATGGCTATACCAGCTACCTTCTTAGTTCTATTTTCTTGCAACATCTTTTTAAAAGGTTTTTATTATTATTATTTTTATTATTTATTATTATTATTATTATTATTAAGTATTCAGTGTTCTGTCTGCATGTATGCCTGCACTCCAGAAAAGGGCATCAGATCTCATTATAGATGGTTGTAAGCCACCATGTGGTTGCTGGCAGTTGAACTTAGGACCTCTAGTAGAGTAGTCAATACTCTTAACCGCTGAGCAATCTCTCTAGACCTTGTAATATCTTTTGCCAACCTCTTACCCTGAGATAATGGCTATTCCTTAATGTTGAGGTGTGTTTCTTGTATGCAGCAGAAGGATCGGTCCTATTTTTGTATCCACTTTTTAAAATCTGTGTCTTTTTATTGAGGAACTGAGACCATTGATATTGAGAGATATCAATGAACAATGATTTTTAATTCCTGTTATTCTGTTGTTGTTGTTTTATTGTGGTGGTGGAGGTGGTGTGTGTGTCTGTGTCTGTGTCTCCTTTCTTTTGGTTTTGCTGCTGTGAGATTATTTACCTTCTGTGTTTTCATGTGTGTGGTTAACCTCAGAATGTTGGATTTTTCCTTCTAGCACTTTCTGTAGGGCTGTATTTGTAGATAGATATTGTATAAATTTGACTTTATCATGGAATATCTTATTTTCTCCATTTATGGTGATTGAAAGTTTTACTAGGTATAGTAGTCTGGGTTGGTGTCCATAGTCTCTTAGATTCTGCAGCACGTCTGTCCAAGCCCTTCTGGCTTTTAGTCTCCATTGAGAAGTCAGGTGTAATTCTAATAGCTCTATCTTGGTGTTACGTTGTCCTTTTCCTTTGCAGTTTTTCATATTCTTTTTCTGATCCGTATGTTTAGTGTTTTGATTATTATGTGATAGAAGAACTTTCTTTTCTGGTCCAATCTATGTAGTGTTCAGTATTCTTCTCGTACCTTTATAAACATCTACTTATTTAGGTTAGGAAAATTTTCTTCTATGATTTTGTTGAAAATATTTTCTGGGCGTTTGAGCTGGCAATCTTCTCCTTCCTCTATTGCTATTTTTCTTAGGTTTGATCTGTCCCAGATTTCCTGAATATTTTATGTCAGGAATTTTTTAGATTTAAATTTTTTTGGACCAATGTATTGATTTTTTTTTCTATTGTATCTTCAGTGCCTGAGATTCTTTTTCCCATCTATTGTATTCTGTTGATGAAGCTTACCTCTGTTGTTCCTGTTTGCATTCCTAATTTTTTTTTCTTTTAGGATTCCCTCAGATTGTGTTTTCTTTATTGCTTCTATTTCCATTTTCAGGTCTTTTAACAATTTTATTTAATTCCTTCAACTCTTTGTTTTTTCTTGGCTTTCTTTAAGAGACTTATTCATTTCCTCCAATTGTTTGTGTTTTCCTACTTTCCTTGAGGGGTTTATTCATTTCCTCTTTAAGGACCTCTATCATCTTCATGTAGTTAGTTTCGAGGTCTTTTTCTTGTTCTTCAACTACATTAAATATTCCGCTCTTGCTGTTGTAGAATTGCTGGGCTCTGGTGTTGACATATTGCCCTGGCTGTTAATTGATTTTGTTCTTATGATGGCATCCATGCGTCTGGGTTTGGGGTGATTATAGGTCTAGGTGGCCATGCTGGTTTCTGGGTTTGTCTCACTTGATTGGGAGTTTTGTTCCTTGGTTTCTGTTTCCTCTCTGGATTTTCAGAGAGTTTGTTGACTGAGTATTGCTTGTTTTCCTAGCCTGCTCAGTAATGTGTTCATGGGGGATGCTTACTGGTGTTGGAGGCTGGGTCAGAGGGGAGGCCAGAGGGAAGTAAGCAAAGGGATCCACCACAGGCATGGATGGGACGGAGCAACTCCTGGTGTTCTGTTGCAATGCTTTGGGTGACCCAGAGAATTGGGTGTGGGGTAATAGAAAGAGTGGGGAATTTCTGCTGACAGCCTACCTGGTCTTCTGAAAGGGTTGTCATTTTTTTTCTGCTTTCATACTTAGTGAACTGTTCACTTTTTGTCTTCCTCTAGCACTGTAAGAAACAAGTTTTATATTTCTTATACATTGCATCTTCAGTTCCTGCTGTATATAGCACGTGGCATTACACATCCAACAAATACCTATCATCTAGTTTTGTGTAACGATGAAGGCTTTCCTATGTCCTGAGTATATTCTGTAGTTAAGAATTAGTCCCATCTCTGCTTTCTTTAACTGTCCAGAAATGTTTCTAACAGTTACTAGAAACCAGGACAGATCAAATGTCAGCCTCTTATATCTTATTCTTAATTTCTAAGATAGTATATTACCTGAGTGATGTCAAACAAAGGCGGGGTTTTTGTTGTTGTTGTTTTGTTTTGTTTTGTTTTTTGAGGTTGTTTTGTTTGTTTCTTTCCTCACACTAGACACTGCGAATTTAGACAATTTGAAACATTTTTTGTTCTCTCTTTGGCTCACTATCTATTCCAGAAGGTAGACGCTTCTTTTAAAAAGCTTAAATGGGGGCTGGAGAGATGGCTCAGCAAGGAAGGGCACTTGCTCTTATGAAGACCTGCATTCAGTTCTCAGCACCCACATGGGGACTCACACCCGCCTGTACCTCCAGCCCAGAAGATCTCTATGAAGACCAATATGGTCATCATAGCAAGTTCAAAGCCAGACTCTTTCTGCAAAAGGGAAGCAGGCAATGCAAAATATTAATTTCCTTTCAAAGTTATAATATCAAAGTTTCACTGGAGGAATAAACTAAACTAACCAAAAAAGTCAATATTTTTGTTTTGCTTTTCTACCTTACTATGAATTCTTTTCTGATGGTATGAGTACCACAGATACATGTTTTCTCATAAAGTCATGATACAAAATTACTGTTTCGACTATCTTCAGAAAAGTTTTTCTTTATATTCTTAGATTGTTAAAAAAAAAAAAAACCGATGTTTTAAATTGCAACATAGATTCTTACATTATTACCACTGAAGTGCCTAACTTCCTGAATAAATTTTCTTAAATGTGTTACTATATAAAGGAACCCATTTTAGCCCTTCTTAAAGTTTACATAAGTGTCTGTAATACTGGTGGCCCATTGTGTTCACTGCCATAGTTCCTTCACCTCACACCTAAGACAAGTGAAATTCGGCCTTTTTTTTTTTTTTTTTTTTTTTTTTTTTTTTTTTTTTTTTTTTTTTTTTTTTTTTGTCTTGCCTTAACCCTCTATCTTAGAGGTTGGAAAAATTCAGCCTGTGGCATAACTCATCACTGTGTTTTTCCTTTGTGAATGAAATGTTAGGAGGCTGTCCCTGCTTCCTTGTTGTCTGGGGCTGTTGTGCTATATATAGCTGCAGAACTGAGTCACGACAGAAGCCACAGTGACCACAAATACTAAAATGTGTAGTGTAAGTCTTTTATATGGTAAACAAATTGCCCACTCCTGCCCAAAACACTGCTTTCAAGCGTTTGTTCCTCTTCTGGCACACAGGAAGTATTGATTATAGTTGACATCAGGATAAATTAATGAAAATGTTTGCAAGCTTGGGTCAGCATGTGGTACCCAAGGGTAGAAAGAATCAATGTTTCATTACATTGGGAATCAGTCATCTTTTCAAATACACCTTCCCCCATAATCTGTCTCATCTTCATCTAGAATTCCGAATGTTTTCTCTTGACCTCCTTGTCTCATAATCTCTCTTTGATGTTTCTGGTTAATACATTTTTTTGATTCCTCTGCAGTGATTTGGGTAGTTTTTGTTCATGTGTTGAAATTAAATTTCTATTGCACAGTATCAACAAGGTGGGAATGACGTGACTATGGTGCTCAGAGGATAGGCCTTTGGATATGATGGATAACACATAAGATTGTCTAACTGAGCTCCATGACTACATGGCAGTGGCGAGCATGATCAAAGGAGACATCTATGTATGCTGTATGCCATCTCTTGCCTTGTGGTGCCTTGTGCCACCCCAGGACTGCCAGGTTATCACCAAATACAGGCTCTTAACCTTGTTCTTCCAGAATAAAGTTCTATTATGTTACTCAGCCTCAGATATAATGTTGTGATACAAAAGGGAACTCATAAAGTCTCTTATTTATCCATTTAAATGGTCAGTTCACTAATTCTCTCTTCAAATTTGAACAAACTATTAATCATCCACAACGCTTATATGAAAATTAACAGTTTTCCCAATTCTAGAGACTAGCTGATGATTTTTAATCTACTCCATTACTGTGGTGGTATTGTGTTCCCCAAAATATTGTGTACTCTAATAAATTTATCTGGGGTCAGAGAACAGACAGCCACTAAATACAAAGGGTAGAAAATGGTGGCACTCACACCTTTAATCCTAGCATTCCAGAGATAGAAATCCCTCTGGATCTCTGTGAGTTCAAGGCCACATTGGAAATAGCCAAGCATGGTGACACACACCTTTAATCCCAGAAAGACAGTCTTTAATCCCAGGGAGTGGTGGTAGAAAGCAGAAAGATATATAAGGCGTGAGGACCAGAGACTAGAAGATTTTGGCTGGTTAAGCATTCAGGCTTTTGAGCAGTAATTCAGCTGAGACCCATTCTGGATGAGGACTCAGAGGCCTCCAGTCTGAGGAGACAAGACCAGATGAGGATCCGGCGAGGTGAGATAGCTGTGGCTTGTTCTGTCTCTCTGATCTACCAGCATGGACCCCAATAACTCGCCTCAGGTTTGATTTTATTAATAAGTACTTTTAAGATTCATGCTACACATTACTTTGCAGAGATCCCTATTTTTCTGAAGGTGTATTTTTTAATCTATCTATTTTATGGGCATAGATGTTTTTCTTTCATGTATGTCTATGCACCATGTGTACGCATGATGTCTATGGAGGATAAAGAGGGTATTTGGAAAGACTGGATTTACAAATGGTTTTGAGCACCATGTAGGGCGCTGGGAATTGAACCTTGGTCCTCTGGGAAAGCAGCCAGTAATCTTAACCACTTAGCTATGTCTCCAGTTTCACATTTAAGTTATCCAATTGATTAGCTTCTCAGTGGGAAAAATAACCAAATAATACCTAGTTATATTTCGTATTTTTACCATGGTTCTCAGGCTACAAAAGAGTGACCTTTAAATGAGTCATACACCTGGAGGATGTCCTCAATATTGGTGAGGTAAAAATGACTGAAGAGAAATAAGGGAAGGAAGTGTCAGTCAGCTATACCTAGATGTCACAGAGCCTCTGCTAGTGTCTACATCAAAAGGAACACTGGACAAACTACCCTGGTGCCTGCTTAGTCTTCATTTGTCTTTGGAAAATCGTCCAAGTCAGTTTTCTTATTTACATACACTGAATGTTACCTCAAATCAATAATAACCAATTTCAAAATTCATCTGATATTTAATACAAATTTATATTATTCTTCGGGGCTCTGAGATGTCCCCCAACAGACTCTTCTGATGGAATTTACAGTTTATGTGGTTAAAATAGTATTAAGCATACTATTAATAAGGATATGCTGGAGCTGGCTGGAAAGACAGGCCCCTGAGAAGCTTCTTAAGTTAGTAGTATCTGTGATTTAATTTTGAAAAGATGAAAGATTTAAGTTGCTTACAATTCTGATTAAGTACTCTTAGAACTTTATTTATTTATTTATGTTGCCATTTGAATGATTCAAGCTAAAATTTCTGTTTACTTATATATCTTATAAACAACAGACTGGACATTTTCCTTAATATTTATTCTGCTGTTTACTACTTCTATTTTGAGCCTTAGAATTGTCTAATTGTACTATAGAGAACTGCTTTACAAGTTTGTGCCTTAAGTTCTCAATAATCATACTTAGCTGATGGATATCCTTAGGTGTTATTGAACAGGTGTTACTAGTTTATTTGCTATACTTTAATGAAATACTTGAGGCTGGGAAAACTATATAACTCACAGTTCTGATGTCTGAAAGTCTAAACAAAATAGAATTGTCTCTGGCAAAGACATCTTGGCAAATGACTTGACAGAAGCTGGAAAGAAAGGTGAACCCCCAATGACCTAATGACCTTCCACTAGACTCCACCCCTTAATAATCTTAATAATCGTGAGAGAAAGCTTCAATGTGAATCCTTGAGGATACATTCAAGTAGTATCCAAACCACAGCAGCAAGTGGTGATATATATTTTTTTTTATTTAGAATGTTGATGAACATTCTTCTTTAAAATAAATAAAGAATAGATTGAATGAACATTAATTAATATGAGATCAATGTATTCTGGTATTTACTTAAAAAATTAGGAGTTGTAGATCTAACTTTGAGGGTTTCTGGGGAAAAATTGTAGCCTAAAATGCGTGCAGTGGTAATGATTTCGGTAACAACTAAAGCATTCTGTTTAATCCCTTTTATTTGTTGGTATAATGGACATGAAGTAATTATACTTGAGGGGTATAAATCAATTCACAATATTTTACAAATTACACTTGAAGTCAAGCTGAGTTGCTATCACAGATGAGAATTTGCAAAGGCTAAAACCCAAAGAAAAATTTTTTAAAAAAAATATGAAAATGTAGTCTATGAATAGAGAGTAATTTGGAAATCTCTACTTTGAAATATATTGGTATCTCAAAGGTGAAGTACATATAAGTCTGTGTAGCCACTCTCCTGATTTATACAGACAGCTCTGTTAGTGTGAACCTACAGTCTACAATTTCTTTTGTGTGCTATCAATAAACTTTGTTTTTGTGAAAATCAGGGAAGTTTCATTGTCCTGAAATCCCAAAAACACCACAAGGCCAGCCCTGTTCTTGGGTAGTATGTTTAGTTGTCTATGTCAAGGAGAATAGGACAGTTTCTTGTCACTCATTAAGGAGGGTGACACTATCTCCTCTCTTCAGTGGTTGCAGGTATGTTGAAAAGATAAAGTTGTGTGTACTAGGTTTTAAGAAATGTTGTTTATAAACACAGACAAGGACTTGAAACTTGGTCCCAGGATTTCTGTGTGTTGTTTGTTTGTTTGGTTGGTTGGTTGGTTGGTGATGGGGGAATAGGAAGTTAAAAAACAGAAATAGGATTGATTTGCATTTCCCTGATGATTAGGGATGTTGAGCAATTCCTTAAATAGGAGACCATGGTAAATGAAGACCACATGAGAATAGGAAGAAGCAAAGTGCTAGAGAGGCCCACAGAAATCCACAAAGATACCCCACAATAGACTGCTGGCAATGGTCAAGAGACAGCCTGAACTGACCTACTCTTGTGATGGGATGACCAAACACCCTAATTGTCGTGCTAGAAACCCCATCCAAGGACTGAGGGATCTGGATGCAGAGATCCACGGCTAGGCCCCGGGTGGAGCTTCTGGAGTCTAATTAGCGAGAAAGAGGAGGGTTTATATGAGCAAGAATTGTTGAAACCAAGGTTGGATAAAACATAGGGACAAATAGCCAAACGAATGGAAACACATGAACTGTGAACCAATGGCTGAGGGGCCCCCAACTGGATCAGGCCCTCTGAATGGTTGAGACAGTTGATTGGCTTGATCTGTTTGGGAGGCATCCAGGCAGTGGGACAGGGTTCTGTGCTCATTGCATGAGTTGGCTGTTTGAAACCTGGGGCTTATGCAGGGTTGCTTGGCTTGGCCTGGGAGGAGGGGACTGGACCTGCCTGGACTGAGTCTACCAGGTTGATCTCAGTCCTTGGGGAAGGCTTTGCCCTGGAGGAGGTGGAAATGGGGGGTGGACTGGGGGGAAGGAGAGGGGGGGCGGGAGGGGAGAGAACAAGGGAATCCGTGGCTGATATGTAGAACTGAATTGTATTGTAAAATAAAATAAAATTTTAAAAAAAGAAAATTATCATAAACATAAGTTGTATCTTTAAACATTAATGAGTTCAAACACAAAATTGAATGGGCTCCTCATAGTTGTAGGTGGACAGAATCATACTTCTCTTTTAATATAAAATATAAGGAGGAGTAGATCGGAATGGAGTGTTCGGGATTTTGGAGAAATGGAGGGAAAGGAAATTGCAGTCAGGATGTTTATGAGAGAATTGAATAAATATTGCAGAATGTATATGGAGTTCTAAGTCCTATACATAAATGCTAAAAAAACAAACAGAAATAGGACCATATATACCTATGTATTTTCAACCATGTCAAGGAGTGCAATGGTAGTCACTCAGGAGCTGCTACATGTGAACACATGTATGCTTACAAGATACATCCAAGAATTTTATTAACAGAACAAAATCCATAAAATAAATGGGCTCCATTGTGAGAGCAATGCCTTGCATACAGTGTAAGCAACTCCATTAGACATTTAGTCATAATAATAGGTATATGCTCTCAGAATTTAGTGCAGCAAAGTACTTCTTACCAAAGTCTGCAGGCAGTCAGCCTTCTTCCTGAGATTAGATACATGAATGTATCCTCTGTAGTTATAACTTGAATATAGACTGCACATGGAAGACAGGAAAGAGACCTAGGCCATTTCAATATCTGCTTGCTGCAAAGAGAATCTCCCTTATTATGTTTCACTTTTATTTAGTTTAAGATTTAGAACAAGATAGCCAAGAATTAGAAGTCATTGATTGGACCTTAACTTTGTAACCATCTACTGAACATATAGAAATCTAATGCAAATAGATCATTTGGTTACCCTAACAACTCTGACATACTGAATGGATGCTGGTGCTTTGGTTGGGATATTTGCCTCTCCCAAATTTCCTGTTGAAGTAGTCTGCATGTGGTAGTGTGGGGAGATCGAACAGTGTGTCATGCATTCTAAGAATCTCAAGAGAACTTATTTGTCCTATTGTCATGTGTGATGGTCAGTCATCATTGCCAAATTGACACGGCATGGAAAGAAGCTCCAGGGTGTGCCTTTAAGGATGTTTTCAGAAAGATTTAAAGGAGGAGGGAAGACCTACCCTGAATATAGCTGGCACTCTCCCATGAGCTGGGATTTCAACCTGAAGTTAAACTCTGGCTTGCTGCAGAGTGAGTGAGAGCCATTGTGCCTTCCTATCAGAAGGGACTTGTCTACCCTTTTTAAACCCACAAGCCAAGTTAATTTTGTCTTCCTTTCAGTTGCTTCTGTCAAATACTTTGCTACAGCATTGGCAGCGGCAATGAGTACATGGGAGAAGGCATGGGGCGTGAGAAATAAGCCATCACCAGGCACTGAAAACTGGCTCCTTGGACTTCTCAGCCTCTGGAGCTATTAGCAATAAATTTCTGTTGTTTACAAATTGCCCAGTCTATTAGAGCTGTGAAAATAAGTGAATATAATGAGGAAGTAAAGGAACTTATGTATGCAATAGGAAACTACTAGAAAAAGACCTATAAATGGATAGACTGTGTTGCTAATGAAAGAAATAGCAGGCCATTTTCTAGAATGAAGCCAGAGGAATCGTGCCCCTGTGTTACAGTTGAGCAGCCATACTGTAGTCGTCTCTATAATAAAAAGACAGTTTAGCTCGGCATAGTTCTTGTGCTGATAAATCGTTCAGCCTGACCTGATTTTTTTTAATGTTTGCTCTGCTTCAAGTACTAAGCACCAGAAATTATATTTCTGAGAGCTTCATGCACATAAGATTTGCCTTGATAACATTAGCTTTTTCATGATGAAGACAAGGAGGCCTGTCTTCATCATGAATTTATTTGGATCTGTGGCTTTTTTGAGCCCATTTCTGTTTTTCTAATACATGCCACAGTGCCTGGACCATAGTATTTAATAAATATTTGCTGAGTTGAAATGGAACAAATTATTTAATATTATATCAAATTTGCATAGCTTTCCCTTTCCCTATATTGATAGAAATGCTATGCAAAATAAATGAACAGATACAAAGAGTATAAAGTATGATTTAAAAGTGTATAGTTGTCTTGTTCAGTGTACACATTGTACATACTGCTGTGTGTTCTTGTAATTTTAAATGTTCTTCCTATGTTCTTTCAAGAGAGAAGTAAGTTGTTTTGCCACAGAAAATACAAAATGATTCAGTGTTCACAGGACAAATTCATAATTCAGGGTCTTATTTTCAAACTACCTTTCAACAACACCTACGCCACCCAGAATAACAATGTGCTAAGCTGAGGTGCTGCAAAGAATTTCAATGTAAGAGGGAAATGATTTTCATAATTACTGATAAGTTCTTAATTTGTTCTGCTAAATGGTAGATCTACTGCAGTTGGTGAAAGAAGTGATTATTGTGCATTGATAGTAAAGTTTTCGAAAAGGAAGCTTCCATTTGCCTTGAAACACTAGAGGGTAATCATTTAATTTTAAGGACACAAATGATTAATTAGTGGAGGTTATTCAATGCTCTAAAGAGAATTGTCATATTGCTTGATAGTTCAAAATGTGTTGTGAAGTCATATTCTACAATTGTGGGTAGACAAAACTGTATTTGGGGGACAGTGGGGACTCCAACCCAGGCTTTGTGTATGCTAGGCATGTGCTTTTCATCTTACCGGCAGCTTCCATATTCCCAGACTGGAAATAGTATTTGTTTCAAATATTTATTATTTTTTTATTTGTGTGTGTGTGTGTGTTTATGTATGTATGGGTAAGTGTGCTTGTGTGTGTGTGTGTATGTGTGTGTGCACGCACTAAGAGAACAGAAGAAAACATTAGGTGTGCTTTTCTACCGCCTTCTATGTATTTATTTGAGGTAGATTGTTGGAAATAAAGTTCATGTTCTGTTGGATAGGTTGAATGCTGTAATTTCCAGGGATCTTCCAATCTCCACCATCTTCCTCAGATGTAGTTACAGGTATTTGCTGGCCGTGCATCTTCTACATGAATGCTCATCAAGTGCTCTTAAATACTGAGCCATCTCTCCAGCCCTTACCAATGCATAAATCAGTTGAAACTATAATTAAATTTGTCAAAAATATCAACAAGAAATAAGATTATGCTGTGTTAGATTTTTTAGTATATCCTAAGTACTATCACTAATTATGTATTAAAGGGAGTGTGTGTGTGTGTGTGTGTGTGTGTGTGTGTGTGTGTGTGTGTGTGTTTTGGTGGCCAGTGCCTGGGACATTGTTTGTTAGACAAATGTTCTACCAATGAACTACATAGCCAGCCATGAAGAAACTATTTGTTAAAAGAGTGCAATGAACATTTGCATTAATTTTGTTTGGTTGAGTGGTTGGGTGGTTGGTTGGTTGGATTTTTGTTGTTGTTGTTGTCTGGTTTATATCATTGTCACCATTCCCCCTGAGCTGCTCTCTCCCTTTCAGGTTACTTAGAAATAGAAGCTACTGTATTTGCTTCTGCTGTTAAGTAATTGATGATTCACTGATACTTCAACCCAACATCACTGGAGAATAAAGTACTTTTAGTAATGGAAGTTCTAGTGAAAGGAATGCCTCCTTTAGAACCACTGTAAACCCTGCACATGAAGCTGAGATTTTTTTCCAGGATTTATTCAGCCTCCATGTATCTTTGTCGTGCACCCAGGCCGCATGACTCGATGTCACTGCCTCTGCCCTCTCTGACTTTCCACCACATAGCAACATCTCTTGTCATGATAGGGTGTCAGCAGTATCCCTTGCTTCTCCTCACTGGATGCCAGGAGCACCTGTTGTGGGGATTTAGTAAGGCAACTCCACATACTTAAAAAGGAAGTTTATTTTGGGGAGTAATTTACAGCTAGTAAAGCGGTTGGTTATAGGATCCAGGAGAGGTAAGGTGCAGTCCAGTGGGGTTCTCTAGAGAACTCTGCTCAGTCTACATCCAGCATCCAGGATCACCAGGAACCATGAGAGCCAGCACATCCAGATCTTGGATTTTTTTTTTTTTCTTCTTCTTCTTGTTTTTTCCAGATGGCTTCTCTGTGTAGCTTTGCACCTTTCCTGGATCTCGCTCTGTAGACCAGGCTGGCCTCGAACTCACAAAGATCCGCCTACCTCTGCCTCCCAAGAGTGCTGAGATTAAAGGAATGCGCCACCACCACCCAGCCAGATCTTGGATCTTAAGGGCTCCACTCTCGGCCCCACCTCAGGGGCAAGTCATTGGTAAGCATGACTGTTACCAAAAGCCTCACTGGGGTTAGTACTTCCAGGTCAAAGCTGGAACAGCTACCCACTACAGGCACCCCCAGATATCTTGGGCATTATCACCAAAAATGAATCCAAATATTAGAAAATTCACTTCTATATTGAAAGGAACAAAATTATTCCTTGTCAAGAACAACTGAAATAGAACTTACTGAAAAAATGAAGGGTTTTTTGGCCCTAACTTAAATCTACTGCCTAAAACCTATGAGATAGGATCTGTAGATATTGTGGTTTGTTTGTAAAGTACATTTTTCAAAGTGTATCTGAAACGTTAAATTTTTACATTATTATTCAAGAGAACTGACAGCTTCTAGCTTTTAAAATTCTGCTAATTACATGGAAAATAAAGTAGCCAAATATGCAAAGTTAATTTATTTCAGAGCCCTTATTGCTCCTGTGGGTCATTCGGTACTGTTTCCCAAGTAAGTGAATAGATGCTCCATAAAACCAGAGGTTCCTTCAGTATGTTTAATTCTAATGCTAAACCTGGCATGAATCCTTGTTACGCTGAGATTTGGCGAAAATGATGTCCTGTACTTAACAAGGTGAGAACTGATGTCACTGGACAAACCATCAAACCATCCTTTCTTAGAAGATCAAGGGATGGTGTGTGTGTGTGTGTGTGTGTGTGTGTGTGTGTGTGTGTGTGTGTGTGTGGTTTTGTTTTGTTTTGTTTTTCTAAATTAGTGAAAGAAATTGGGCTAGAAAGAATACTCACCTGGTAAAGGGTTTGCCACACAAGATACTGACAACCTGTGTTTGATCCCCAGAATCCAGGTAAAGTAGAATGAAGGAGCTAGCTTCACAATTTTACACACACCTTACACACACACACACACACACACACACACACACACACACACACACACACACACACCATTTACATACATTATAATAAAATAACATTTAAAACTTTGATCAATAAGTAACAACCACAGTGGTGAGAACTTAAGAGTCATGTATTCATCCACTCAGTCATTTGAATCAGTTACTGCTGACTAATGCATTCATGACTTCATTTATTTGACCACCATCCACTGGGTCCCAACACTGCATTGACACTTTATTGGTAAAACAGAGTGAATAAAGTAGCAGATGTGTAATATCGAGACTGAAATAGATATGTAACCACAAAATCAAATGAAGTCTATGTTCTCATTAGCAAGAGGCTATAACTTAGCCAACCAGCTATAGAAGCTTAATTAGCAACTTATCTATTCAGCAAAGGAAATAGTAAGCTGTCTAGGAAATATAATTTAATGTGTAATGTGTGCTCTGATCACAGTTAATGCCATAGGGAAAATTAACAGTGTTCTAAACATATTTCCTATATTCTTACTATTACAGAGAAGAAACTTTTTGGAATTTAATTAAATCAAAGTAATATTTCAATTTCAGACATACAAAGATATTAAAATGTAGAGTTCCATATCTTGCATTAATTTGAAATAAAATTATTATGATGAAGTCTAGAATATTTTTGTATAAGACTAGAACATATTTTAAAAAATAATTTGGAGACTCCTCAGTTCTCACTTGAACAGTGACATGATTCTCTCTCATTGTGTGGGCCTTGCCCTCCCTACTGGCTTTTCCTGCTTCACCAAGGAAGAGCTTCTAAAAAGTAAACAAACTCCTTCAAACCCCAGTAATTTTACAGCCATCTTCTCAGAGCTGCATCCTCTGCCTTACTCTTTACAACGCTTCTCATGGTCAACGGCTGACGTCTTCAAATACAGAAAGCATTCAACACTCATGCCTCTCCCCTTGTTTTTCTATCATGGAAAATAAGAACTAGCAGGGCCCCTAATCCTGTCTGCTTATTGAATGATTTACTTGCAGTAACATTTCTAATATTCTTTGAGCCATAATTTTACTTTTTAGTTCTTTTACCTCTACCTCCATCTCAAACCCATGACTACCTTTGTATGGTGTAAGTGAACCAAAAAGAATTTAGGAGTTTGATTTGTTGATAATATTTTATGTGCTAGTCACTGCAGTGAACACTGAGAATACAAACAAAGACAGATCCTTCAGAAGTCTCCTTTAGTGATGAAAACTGAACACTGAGGAACACCTGACAATAGATCAGCAAGGGGACATATAGGGACCTATAGAGAGGGGAAGCCATACTGGTTGGAAATCCAGGGAAGGTTTCCCAGATGAGATGATGCCTGCATTGCTTCCTGAAGGTACTAGCCTACCAGTTGCTGGGAGATGAGGAGGATGAGGGAGGAGAAAGTGTCCACAACAGAATGCACAGCATAGTAATGGTAAAGAGGGTGGAGTTCAAATGTTTTCTGAGGACACATTTAGTCCAGGCTGAGAGGACCAGGTTGTAGACAACCCTAAGAATTAAAAATAGTAAGGATCTTATGAGGCAAGTCTATATTTGCCTCACTAGGGAGTTTAACTTCTTCCTAAAGGTGATGGGAAACCATAAAATTTGTTTAAGCCAGAGAAATATATAAAGGTACACACAAAAACCAAAAACAGTCTTAGGTGATGGTAGGGAAAGTGGTCAAGAAGGATCAAGGCTACGGTTAAGAAACTGTTCCAGGCTCCTACAGGAATCCAGACTAGACAGTAAAAGGAGTAGACAGTAGAGGTGGTACAGAGGTGGGGACCAGTTAGAAAGGCACCTATGACCTAAAATTAAGAGAATTTGCTGACTGACTAGACAAAAGATTATGATATTTATGTGATTAGTCCAGGGATTTTTCAACAAATTATCAATGTACATTCATCACTTTGCAAAGGAAAATTTGCTGATTTATTGGCATACACACCAAAATTAACATATGTCCTACACCTTGTAATTATTTGAATGATTAAAGACATAGTTTCTTTTTTCCAAACCTGTTCTCTTACAAATTGTCACTGTATTAACAGATGTGATGTTGGTGACATTTTTCTATGCCACACCACTTTCTGTTTTGGCACAAATAGTAGAATAATTTGTAATAATTAATATGACCACTTAAATATCCAGTTTTATATGGCAATGGCATCCAAAAAGTGAAAGACTGACTTACTCGGTCAAGGTTGCAAAGCACTGATCATTGTGTATTTAACATTGTAGTTACCCAAAATTTGTTTCCACTACTTTTTAATACATTTTTATATATTATTAAAATTATCAAGATTGGCTCTCTACAGAGACCATAATATTAAAGGGCAGTAACATTAATGATCTATGTTTTTATTTGTTTATTGAGATGTATCTATATATGAAGCTATGAATGGCTTAAATTCATAAATATCTTCAGCCATCAGAATACTGGTATTATAGGCATGTACCACCATAATCATGTAGATTAAAGGGCTTTGATATATCTATTTATATAAAAGGTTTTAAAACAATCTGATTCTCCAGTCAAATGACATGGTAGGAAAAAAATTGTAATACCTTGGTATTTGTAGAGATCAACTGTATGAAAAGCTGAACACTTATTTAAATTATTTAGAAATGCAAGTGTTGGCATACTTTGAAGAGGTCTTAACACAAATCATGAGTATATATAACTTAAGCTATCAAAAAAAAAACCCACAAACAAAAACAAAAGCGCTGGGCGGCAGTGGTGCATGCCTTTAATCTCAGCACTCGGGAGGCAGAGCCAGGTGGATTTCTGTGAGTTCGAGGCCAGCCTGGTCTACAGAGTGAGATCCACGACAGGCACCAAAGCTGCAGAGAGGAACCCTGTCTTGAAAAACCAAAAAAGAAGAAGAAGAAGAAGAAGAAGAAGAAGAAGAAGAAGAAGAAGAAGAAGAAGAAGAAGAAGAAGAAGAAGAAGAAGAAGAAGAAGAAAAAGAACAAAAGTTATGAACCTATTAGAAGACATCAACATAGCCTTTCTACCTTAGGAGTTTTGCAAATACACAAAAGTTTAATCCCCTCTTCGGTACATATTCCTTTCTCCTAATTATTACAAATCAAAATGAATAAACTTGCTATCTTTGAATCATTATTTAGAGAATGCTTTTGACTTGCGATGTCTAGTAAATCTGCAGATTGTTCTAATATGGAAAAATAAACCAAAGTAAAACCAAAAGGGTGAGGGTAGTGAATTAGGAGTGGACTTTATTAAATTGTTCTTGAAAATTCTTATTATTTTAAACAGAAGCTGAAATTACAACATTGGTTCATGGCAAGCTTTCAGTGAAGAATCCTGAACTAGATCTCATAAACCTAGAGTGTCCTGCCTGCACGCTGACCAATAGCAATGAAACTGGACCATTTGACTGACCGTGACTCATACCTCAAGAAGGAGGTATAACATATCCAAAGTCACACCAACATATCTGGTGGAAATAATAAATATTAGTATGAAATGCGAGGAGCATTGGTCAGTGAAAATTAAAATTCAAGCTAAGATTGAGATTAGCCATAAGAGTTTTCAGTTTGCCTTGCTGTTTTGTTTTGTTGTTGATTAAATTTTAATCACTATTTTGTTATATTCTTTTTTATTAGTTTATTTTATGTGCATGTATATATGTATGTCTTTGTATGTGCATTTGAGTGCAGTGCCCATAGAGGCCAGAAGAGGGCATTGAATACCCTGAAGCTGTAGTAATAGGCAGTTGTGAGCAGCTACGTAGGTGCTTGGAACCAAACTTGGGTCCTCTGGAAGGAGAGCAAGTGCTCTTAACCCCTGAGCCATCTCTCCATTCCCCATTCCCATTCTCGGGGAACCTCTTCTTTTTCTCCACAACCCCACCACCATAACTCCCATCATGTCTTTTTTTGTTTTGATTCTGTGACCCACCGAGTTTAATTAGGGTAACTTTCATGAGCATAGATGGGTGTTTTTTCCTGGAGCATGGACAAGTTACCAGTGACTCTAAGACTGAAGAAAATGATTTCCCTTCCCCCAGCAGCCATTATCTCCAATAGTTCTCAGGGCAGGGTGGAGCCTCATGAGTCTCTCCTAGTGCAGGATGGAATGTTGACAAGTCACACCTTGTGCAAGTATTTCTTCAATGATAAACCTTCTATCTCTCTACTTCCTGTCTCCTACAAATCATCCATGCCTTACTGCGTTTTCTCGCTCTTGACAGAGGTATGCAGTAACACACCTGCTGTGTGGCCTTCCAGTCCAACTTCCCACGTCAGCTGTGAGCAAGTTCAGGATAAGCTTGGAGTTTAGTTTTCTCTAGTGCTCTCCTGCCGTGTGAGTCCTGGAGCATAGGCTATCTCAGGCTAGAATACTTGGTATAAAGCTTGTTCACCCCACTGAATACTTTTGAGCAAGAAACTTCCATTGTCCAGGAACATACAAGTCTGTCTCCTTTCTGTTCCAGTTTCTTTTTATGCTCTATATTCGGTGGATGTCTCCTCCTCCTCCTTTCTTCTTCTTTTGCTTGTTTGTTTTCAAGACAGGGTTTCTCTGTGTAGCTTTGGAGCCTTTCCTGGAACTTGCTCTGTAGACCTGGCTGGCCTTGGATTCACAGAGATCCACCTGCCTCTGCCTCCTGAGTGCTTTGGTGTTTTGTCATGGGTGTTTGGTCCCCTGGATCTGGAATTACAGACAGTTGTGAGCTGTCATGTAGGTGCTAGGAATTGAAGCTGGGTCCTCAGGAAGAGCAGCCAGTGCTCTTAACCACTGAAGTGTCACTCCAGCCCCCTCTTCTAGTATTTTCTACCTCAAGGCTTCTTCATGTCTCTCTATGGCCATGAGCCTGTGACTTATCTAAGCATACTCTTCTGAAGGGTAATCTCCAGTCAGCTTCTTCTGTGTGAATGGGGCGTTATTTTCTTTTAGCTAAAATATGGCGCCAAAACCCAGGTTTTGTGTGCGTAACCACTACTCTGTGAGGCCATGAGTACAATAGCCACATCATGTCTAGATGGCAATGCTTTTTTTTTTTTTTTTTTTTTTGGTTTTTTGGTTTTTTCGAGACAGGGTTTCTCTGTGTAGCTTTGTGCCTTTCCTGGAACTCACTTGGTAGCCCAGGCTGGCCTCGAACTCGCAGAGATCCGCCTGCCTCTGCCTCCCAAGTGCTGGGATTAAAGGCGTGCGCCACCACCGCCCGACCTAGATGGCAATGTTTTACAGCACTCTTCCCCAACCTCTGGCTCTTTCGTTCTTTCTGATTCCATTTCCATGATGTTCTCAGCGCATCTTGAATGCAGTGATATTGGTGTTTTAATTGTTTTGTCTGTATCAGTCAAAACTAGTGCTTTGGGATATTTTTGTGTGTTCACAAGTTCTAGCAATATGAAAGGCATTTGTTTACCCCTATGTAATCAGGAAGTAGTTTTTGAAACTAGACAGAGATGGCTATTGAAATTCATTGTTTCAATACCATGGGATTGTACAGTGCGTGTAGAAACACATTAATTCAAAGACCTTGCTT
Organism: Peromyscus leucopus; assembly: GCF_004664715.2. NCBI lineage: Eukaryota > Metazoa > Chordata > Mammalia > Rodentia > Cricetidae > Peromyscus > Peromyscus leucopus. The sequence continues at coordinate 57,236,532 of NC_051084.1, forward strand.
ATGGGCACTGTTTATTACATGTTCTGTTTTCGGCCTTTCTGTGTGTTTTAAGATTATTTCTTTGCTAATAATGTATAACTATAAAGCATATATGAATAATGGAACAAAAGCCTAATGAAAGAGCAGAGACGTAGAACACCCTTAAAAGCAATTAAAAGCAAGCATTTGTATTCATTGTTTCCTTTTTTGAGTTTTCTATGGCTTCTATTGCCTTTCTTTGGTTGAAATTTCCTTTACTGCCTGGAACTTTAAAATATTTCAAGTGGAGTATTCCTAATGTAGCAAAATTTTAGCTTTCCTAATTTTTCTTTATAAACTGTTATAGTCAACAGTTTAAACTTTAATTTAGCATTTTCCGATCATGATGTATAGCTTAAGGATGTAAAACCAGCCCAAGTCTCAAAGCTCGATGAGCTTGCTCTAATTGAAGGCAATTGCATTCTGCCTGTGGGAGAATATTTCTTGCCTTTCCTTGCTTATCATTATTAAACATATCATCTACGTTATCTGCATTTTCCCTGGGAGTACAAAAAACATTTGCAATTATCCTATTTGACACCATTAAAATATTTCTAAATAAAAAATGTCTCTACATATCAGCTCTCCCACAAGCCTGTTTTAAAGTCTCTAAGCTCTGAAATATACTTAAAAGCTTGTTTTTCCTGAGTCAAGTCAATATAATTTTTTTCGGGAGTCAGTGCTGAACATTTTTCTCCATCAGAATATTTTTATTTTCTACTCATAGGGTTCTGTGACCCCGTTGGTCAGTTTTACACATTTCCAGTCTCACCTGAACACATTCATTCAGCCTCAGCTGCACTACAGTCTATAACAATACCTTTCTGACCTCAATAAGAGCCTCATTCAATCTCAGAGAACATGTAGCACCCAGAGATTTTGCCCTCCTGTGTTTCAACCACCTGACAGACTGCGTTTCAAGAGAAATGTGAAATAAATCTCAAGGTCTCTCAGGAATCCAAATGGAATTTGCATTGAGTCTGTGAAAGAAAGTGAAATCACATTTTCTCTGTGAGTTAGCTATTTAAAGTCTTGCTTTGTATAAATACTAGAAGCTGACCTTGGTGTCCTCTAACATTAAACTAAAAGGAGGACATGTAGAGACCAAATTCACTTTAAAGCGATAGCTGGTAATGAGAATCAAATATTACATTCTGTTTCATTTTTATCTCTGAGATGTTCAATAATGTTGAAGGATAGGTCATGTTGATGCCACTTACCATGTTATGAGATTAGAATATCTGTGACTAAGATTAAGCTATACACAATGGCCAGCTTAATAAGAACACTATGAATTATTTCTGAGTTGAAACGCTTAAACTGCATGATGATATTAAGTCGAATGATTTCCTGAGAAGGAAATGCTTTTCTTCAATAACTACTGTAGGATACAGAAATTAATTTATCATTTGCTTAAACTGCATTGTATTTTCATTGGTCTGTGATGATTATAGCTTTTCTGGCTTTGTTATGAGAAGCATGTCCTGCATGTCAGTGCTACACATCCATCCAATCAACTGTATGTTGATTGAGACAAATTAGCTCTATATGTTCAATATATACAGTGGTTCCAATAATCCTACATTTCAAAATTATCTCCAATACTTATCCCACCATATGCTTAAGGATGCACTTTGGAACTAGTTATATCATTATAACATTATAAAATGCAAATATTGGAAAACTATGAACACACCAAGTACATTGGAAACACTTTCCAGAGTGCTTTTTCTGTTCTTTTATTCATTATTAAAAGTACTCTGGGGCCGGGCGGTGGTGGCGCATGCCTTTAATCCCAGCACTCAGGAGGCAGAGGCAGGCGGATCTCTGTGAGTTCAAGGCCAGCCTGGGCTACCAAGTGAGTTCCAGGAAAAGGCGCAAAGCTACACAGAGAAACCCTGTCTTGGAAAAAAAAAAAAAGTACTCTGTGTAGTGTGTGTATGTGTGTCTGTGCACACATGTGTTGTATGAGTGAGGGTGTGTGTGTGTGTATGTGTGTGTGTGTGTGTGTGTGTGTGTGTGTGTGTGTGTGTTTGAAACTACACATGCACATCGAGTCCAGAGTTACATTAGAAAGTCTTCATCTCATTTTTAAGAGACAGAGTTTCTCCCAGTACTGGTGCTCATCAATTGGCTAGACTGCCTGGCCAGCCGGTCCCTGGCTCTGCTCCCTGAGTACTAGGCTTACAGGTACATTCAGTCACACTGGGCTTTTAACATGCATGTTAGGATACAAACTCAGCTCCACATTCTTGTGCATCAAGCTCTTTATGCATAGATTCATCTCCTTAGGCCCTTATATATTTCTTAAGTAAGCACATACATTGTGGGTTCAATTATGGCATTTCATACATGCATGTCATTATACCTTCTGATTATCCTCCCTCACAGCTCTCCTCGCACATTATTGCTAGTCCCCTTCTCCCTATAAAAATCCTCTCCTTCTGGTTTCATGTCCGATGTAGTCTCACTCTGCTTCCATCCCTCAGATCTGTTCCTGCTATTGTATATTCCATTTATTTCTGTGACCTATGCACACATATAAGAGAAAACTTATGGTATTTGTCTTTCTAATTATAGATTATTTTGCCTAACATGGTAGTTTCTAATTCTATCTATTTTCCTGCTAATGTGATTTCACTTTTCTCTATAACTGAATAAAATTTGTTGTGCAGCACATTTCTTTATTCACTCATTTGTTGGATGGTCATCTAGGCTGGGTTCATTTGTTACCAATTATAAAGAGTATATAAATAATAGATGTGAAAATACTTACATTAATTTAAATTCTTTTATGTAGGAGCTGGAAACATGACCCAATGGTAAGAGCTCATAATGCTTTTACATAGGATCTGAGTTTGGTTCCCAGTGCCCATGTCAGGAAGCTCACAACAGGCTCTAACCCCAGTTCCAGGGGATCCCATGGCCTCAGATGTCATTAGCACTCACATGCACATACTCACACTCACACACACTCAATACACATAATTAAAAATACAATTAATAAGTCATTAAAAATAAAGTTCTTCAGCTATATATCCAGAAATGGTCTGGCAGGGTTAGGTAGGCATTTTATTTTAGTATTTTGAAGAACCTTCACACTGTCTTCCATGGTGACTGTAACAGGTTACCTTCCTACCAACAGTGAGTAAGGGTTCTCTTTCTTCCACATCATTACCAACATCTATTGTCATTTGCTATCTTAATGATAATCATTCTGAAGAGACTGAACTGGAACCTCAAAACAGTTGCTTCATTAATCCATTTTTAAAACTTTTGAGGCTAGAATATAATTTCAACACTTGCCCTTTCCCTTTCCTCCCTCCAGTCCTCCTGTACACCTCTCCTTACTCTCTGTCAAATTCATGGTCCCTTCTTTCACTAACTGTATTACATATGTATATGTAAGTACATATACATTCCTACATATAACCTGTTTGGTTTTTAATGTTACTTATATGTGTGTTTTCAGGATTGAGTGTTTTGCACTGGACAACCAATTTGTGTGCTCTTCCCTGACCACTGTCTCTTCCATTCCCATCTTTTCTCAGTTGCCTATATATAGTTCTCTGTGAAAGGTTGAGGCCTTGTGGGCTTTTCTGTGGTCTACTTTGGTATGTCTATGAGTGTTGGCCTCGTTCAGCTCGTGTCTGGGCAGTTATTTCGGGGAGAGTTTTGGGGTGTAGCTTCTGAAATTACTAGGAGACCCAATCTCACCGGAAACTCTCTGATCCGCTGAATCTTCCATTCTTTCTCTGCCATCTTCTAAAATGTTCTCTGAGCCTTGGGTGTGGAATTGCTTTGTAGATGGCAAAAGTTTTTAATCTGCATTTTCCTGATAGTGGTGCTAAAACTTTTTCAACTCTGTATTGGCCATTTGTATTTTTTTTTTTCATATGAGAATGGTCTGGATGCTTTAATAATCTCTCTGCTGATTGGATGTTGGATGATTTGGGGAGGGTAAGTTTTGTAGCTCTTTATACATTCTCAATGTTCCCTGTCAAATGTATAGTTTGTAAAGATTTTATTTTTCCCATCCCACTGGCTGTTTCTTTACACTAATAAAAATACCACCACCAATAACAACAACAAAAAACTTTTCTATGGATAAATAATTATAGTCTTCTCTCAAGCAAACAAATACCTCCCAATAAAGAACCCACAAAGTAGATACACATCTTTACTTTAAACATTTATTATTTGTTGTGACTGGAAACCACAAAACTTTTAATCATAAGCATTCACAAACAAAAAATCAAAATATCAAACCATACACACTACCATTTATTATAAGAGGTTACAATCTATATGAAAAGAAAATGTGGAAAGAAAGTAGCATTAAAATAAGTTATTCTCATGCCGGGCGTTGGTGGCGCACGCCTTTAATCCCAGCACTCGGGAGGCAGAGCCAGGCGGATCTCTGTGAGTTCGAGGCCAGCCTGGGCTACCAAGTGAGCTCCAGGAAAGGCGCAAAAGCTACACAGAGAAACCCTGTCTCGAAAAACCAAAAAAAAAAAAAAAAAGAAATAAAATAAGTTATTCTCTACATAGCTGGCTTTGGGTAGTTTAACTAACATCAGCTTGTTCTGTGTTTTTGTATTTCCCAGGGAATAATTTCTGACTTCGTTAAACCCTCAGCTTTGCTGTCTCGGTTGTTTCCTGATGCTCCATTTCACATGTGACTCCTCCTTCCCTCTATCTCTGTCACTGTTTGTGTCTTCACACAAACACACAATGTGTGTGTGTGCCTGTGTGTATACAAAATAAGAACACAGATTATCTGAGTTTACCATTTTGAATTCAATCATAACTGAGATAAACCACAAACCACTAATTCACATATTCTTCATTTAGGAATCAATGAAGACATTAAAATAATGCATTAAGAATGAAATCATATTACATCTATAAATTAGTGTTTGCTATGTATTAACTTGAAATGTCATGAGTTTCTAACACATGAATATCGACTTGTTATTTTCCTAGTAAAATCTAAAATAATATGGTATGTTATAAAAAGAAAGGGCATGTTCAACATGAAATTCCTATTTAGAAGTCCAACAGAAAGTATGTTTCATTTAGCTTTGAAAAAAGTCATGTTTGTCTTTACCTTTATAATTTCAATTCATCTCAAAGGAAAAAAGAATTGAGACAGCTCCTCACCGTGTAGCTGTCCTGGATCTCATCCTGTAGACCAGGCTGGCCTTAAACTCACAGAGACTCTCCCTGCTTCCGCTTTGCAATTCTGGGATTAAATGCAGGTGCAACCATGCCCATCCTCAAAGTAATTTTATCAGTACAGACTACTTCCCTGAGAAATGCTAGATGACAATCCCATAGTTAATATAAACAACTTCAACTATAAAAATATAATGTGTGAAATTTGGGTACCAAAAACAAATTATTCTTAAGTGAGTCATAGATACTTTTGGCATCTGTCAATGTCTGTAAGCACTTGGGGTTGTCTTATTAGAGTAGGGGTACCTCTGGCATCTACTGTACAGAGGTTAGGCATGCATCCCCACAAACTACAATGCACAGAAAAGTCCTGTAACAAAAGGTATATGGTTCAATATGTCCTTATTGACAAGTGATCTAAGGACCTTGTAAGACCCAGTAGGCAAACTGAGTAAGACAGTAACAGGTGTGTGTGTGTGTGTGTGTGTGTGTGTGTGTGTGTGTGTGTGTGTTTATGTGTGTTTCCCTGATTGATCCTAAATTTCCCTGCTTTCTCTGTGTTCAGATTCTAGTAAAACTTCCTTATATCGTATGCTCATCTGTCTACAATATGACTGTTTTAGAAATTTCTGCTGTGGTACTGTGGGCAGAAAGACCTTCTCTTTTGCATATGCATTAGTGCTAAGGTCTTGGCATTAAAAACCTCTGCAGACTGCCCTAGGGAGGTTGCGTTCATTTCCGACATGTCAACAAAATGATAGCATAGCTTGTTCCTCACTATGCTCTACTTCCTCCTACTAAGTATTCATTAAGGAATTACTCCAAAATATCAACCCTGAATACATTTGGATTGTCCAAATGGGAGTCTGAAATGAAAATAGATTTACATCATTCCCACAGAGCAGTACTGCGGTCTTCATGTTAGAAGCATAATATGGTATACGGCTTTAGGGGATGATTGTATTTAACCAGCCCTTACCCAGGATCATGTAGCCTCATGGCACCCTGCATATATATGTATTTATATAAGAAACATGACTTTCTCCAATGTGTGCTTCTTTATCTGCATACATAGAGTGAGATAAGTACAGATACTGAGAGTAATGTCTATGCTGTGATTCATATCAAGTTTGTATGTTTACCCAAATTAAGTAATAGTATTTCCTATAGGAAAATAATCCTACTAGAGTTATTTTGATGTTTTGGGGATACATATTTACACAGGTCTGGTGTGTGTGTGTGACTGTTTTCTTTTATTGTAGAATATCATTCCCTGTGACTTTTGTAGACATTTATATTTAAAATATATATTTGTAAGTAATCTTGTGTGCATTTATACTTTTGAAAATGTCATTCTTCTTTACTTTTTCCCCCATTTTTTTTGTTTGTTTTTTTCTATCTTATATAAAGTCCTGATATGTCGTTGGCTGGCCTTGAACTTACTATGTGGAAAGCTAAAGCTAGCCTCCCACTCTTACTTCCATTGATTTTGCTTCCTACTAGCTGAGACTATAGATATCTGTCACCATACCCAGCCTTCCTTGCTTTGAAATTTAGACTGATTATTATTCTTTACACTCTGAAATAGATATTGATCACTATTTGCCTGGACAGTTATAACTAAAACGAAACCCCACAAAACAAAACACTAAAAATATTTTGAAAAAAACTCAAATGTGTTTCTATCAATGGGATGTTTACTAAGAAAATAGTATTGTGAAAATAAATCTAAAAACTTCATTATACTCTAATGCTCTATAACCTGCAATAATCACGTATCTCTTGTGTGATTTCATCCAAGTTGGTATAGTGTACATCCATTTCATTATGTTCAGAATGATCATGAAAGAGGTATGAGGCTCTCAGCTCTGTGAGTCCAGCATAAAAGATGACAAATGTCTGTTTTTATACACTAACGTTTCATATGACATTTTCCTCTATTTCATATTTTTATAGAGTGAGAGCTAAATCTAAGTTTTTCCCTTTCACAACTGAGAACTAACAAGTCTTTACTTCCAAGAAACAGCTGACTGTTCTACCTTAAATACTTTTTGCCTGTCTGGTCAATGGGAACATAACATCCTGAATCATGCTCTAAGCTCTTATTTCACAGACAGTGGGTCTCTTACTGTTCTAATTGCTAGAACTTTCCTGGAAATAATTTAAGTTTATATAGTAACTTCAGTAACATAGCTACTATTAATGTTTTGTCATTTAAAAGCTTTTGAATTCAGTGTTCTTAGAAAAAGTATAGATTCAATGAAACAGAAGGAGGGAGTGTAAGAGGGAGGCAGGGCAGGAAAAGTAAAGGGAGCAGGCTTAAGTTCCATCTGTAGACCTAATGCACATCCCTAGGCATCTGATGACTGCTGATAATATTATGATTCTGGGAACCAAAAATATAGCATCTCCTACGTATTAAAATGAAATTTCATTTTCTATACTGAGCAGGGACATGTAATATAACCACATTTTAGTAGTCTCTACAATGTCTAACAATGCCCTGGCCCAAAACAATTAAAATATTTTTCAGGGTGAAAACAAAACCAAAAACTCTTTTAATGTTTTAAGAGCAGATTGGAGATAAGGAGAAGGATAATGTATATGATGATGTTGATGCCTTGTCTTTAAAGGCTTATATGGAAATGAAATGAAATTTTGTCTAAAGCTTTTTCTAAAAATAGTTGTATTTATTTGGTTATATTCAGAAATTTATTTGGAGAACTGTAATAGGCTATAAATAGAAGTATTAGCTATAGTATCAATTATTTGTACTACACGAGAGTGGGCAAAGGAGAAAAAATACAAGTGTGCAACTTGAATTGGCACAGTACTAACAAACTGAAAAGCTCTTGGATTTTCTTTTTGTTTAGGTTGTTCCTTGATATTTTTTTATTAAAGTTTATTTAGACTTATTTGGGGTGTGTATGTGTGTGTGTCCAAGTCATGATCAGCAGAAGACTTGGTGGAATCTGTTCTTTTCTTCTACCATGTGTATTCCAGGAGTAAAACTCAGGTAATTTCTTAGTTAGTTTTTATTGTTGTGATAAAGACCTTGACCAAAATAAACTTTGAGGGGAAAGGGTTAATTTGGCTTACATATCCTGAAGGCAGGCTTGGTGCGAGGCATCTTTGCCAACTGAATCAGATCTTTGGTTTGGGGTTTATCTTTTTTCACAAATAATAGCATCTATTATTTTCCATTCTATGCACGGGACTTTTATATGATACTGTATATGTGCAAGTCACTATTCTGAATGATTTTCTATAATACAAAATGAAACCCAAAGACTTATAAAGTTTACCCAAAATCATTACGCTAGAGAAAGGAAGGAGGAATTTGAACAGTCTACTCCAGCATGGATACTGGAGTGTCTCCTGATACATTAGATGTCATTTAAATGAGAATTTGCATACTCTGATACTCTGACAGTTGGAAGCCTTCACGTTGGGATCGTTCTCATTTCTCATAGTGATCCCAAGCAGCTGAAAAGCACTATCCCTGAATTTTTATAAATAAGGCTGAGCATATCAGTGCAGCAAGTACCCTAAGATACTAAGCTTTCCAGTGTTTTACAAACATGCCTGTCTTTGTACATTATCAATATTTCTAATTTACATCTAAGGCTGTCTTTAAAAACTATGTCTAAAACGTGTTTTAGTTTTTAAGAAGCGACTATTAAAAATACATGAATTAAGGGCTCAGAGGCATGTAATTGAGGCTGCATTCCCTGGGCCAGCCAGGAGCCAAGGCATTCATGTCACAGGGTTATACGGTGAAGTTAAGGTATGGATCGGTGAGCAGCGGGGCCGCAGAGTAGGACTCAAATGGAAAAGAGAGCTGCAGTAATGTTCTACTGATTGCCTGGTAGAAAAGAGTCTACCCAGTGCCACATCTGATTTATGGAACAGATTGGAGTTGTAATGAGAGTCCAGGTATAGCTGACCTCATTCAAAGGCAGTCACAACCCTTTCTGATAGACTTCATGTATGGAATCATGAATAAATTAACATGATGGAGCTTCCTGTTTTATGCTGGGGCTCATTTTTGTTGGATTTATCACAATTCTCCATAAGAACAGCCAGCCATAGAGTCCACGATATAATTCGTTTCACTCTTTTACTTCCCCTTCCCTACTGTATCCTTTGCTTCAGAATAAAGTTCTGTTCCATATTGTATATTGATTCTCGTAATAAAAATCTGGAGAGAAATAAATATGCTTGAAATGGGTTCATTTCATGGTATTCTCAAGATGAAAATCTTAAGATGCTCAGATGTCGTAAACTACTTAAAAATAACCTGAGCTCAACATGGAGGATAGCATAACCCTTGTTGCAGAACGCACATGGGACTTTCAGATGTATTGAACTACGGAGAGTATAAAAGGTTCTGGTGTACTGAATTTCATTTTGTTCAGTTGAAAAAAATATGATATATAACAATACAATGGTTGTATTTTTGCCACAAGTGAAATTTGGGCCAGAGCAATTCATAGGGAACACTAACTTTTATTAAGCAAAGTAAGTATTGAAAAGTGCTTTATTAATATAGAGCACTGCCTAGGTGAGTACATTAACCAGGTTATTTTTATAAAATTAATTATGCATTGCATAACTAAAGCATACCAAACTCATGTCTCAATAATCACATTTTTAATATATTGGTTGAAAAAAGGAGGTTTCATCTGGACGTGAACTTTCAGATATTTGCTCATTATAATAAATTCATGGCTTTATCTGATTTTGAAAAGCCTCTGTCTTGTCTTAAAATGGCTTGAGGACATTAGACAGTCTTACTTGTGGCTTCCATCAATATTGCCATTTCATAAGGAAGGCAAAAGTACTGAGCATAGGTCATTGGGTGGCTCTGCTTCCATCTAGCCTCACAAATGCTGTCTTGGGTGATAAAGAGATGGATCAGTTGTTAAAAGCAAATACTACTCTTACAGAAGACCTGAGATCTGTTCTGAGCACCACATGGGGTAATTTGCAATCACCTACAACCCCAGTTCCAAGGAATTCAGCACCTTTTTCAGGTCTCTGAGAGCACATACTCACATATAGGCCAGTTCACATAATTAAAAATAAAATTATTTTTGAAAGAACAATTGTCCACCTATATATTAACGTAATCAGAAAATAAAATATATTAAGTCAGAACCTTGAGTTTGACAATTATCGGATAGTGACAGTGGAGACCTTGTAAACAAAATCATTAGCAGTCAGGCTGTATCTCTCAATGCTTTCCTATCTGATACTTAAGCTTTATATTAATATGCATGATACTGTATAACAACTGTTATGAAGCTGGGGTTTTAATTATGTCATTCAGACTGGTCTTAAACTTGCAATTCTCCTGCCTCAGATCTCCAGTGCTGGCTTTACAAGCATTTACTACCGCTAGCCTGCAATTTATTTTGTGCTCTAGGTTGGCTAAAACTTCAGGCTTTGATTAGCTTTTGGTCAAAAATGAAGCTGCTTGTTAAATGGACATTTGGGGATTTGCATCTTTGCCTGAAAAAGTATGTACATAATGAGCAACACAGAAATGTATGACATCTGTTTCAATAAAACCTTTCCCTCTTGCCTAATAATTTAATATGCTATCCTTGTGTCTCCTCGTTTCCTGAAAATTCTTTCCTATTAATGTTAAAAAATAATTTGTATTTATTGTTAGTGACATAGATATTACAATGTATTAAATATTACAAATAAATGACATCCATTGTGATATGTCCATGTGTAAACACATCAATTATTATCTATGTTCATTCACCCCTCTTTCACATTCAGCCTGCACGCAGATCCAATCTAGTCCCATCAACTTTCTCGTGGATAATGTAATTACATTCTTCTTTAGGGCTAAATAATATTGGATTTTATATATCCAATACATTTTCTTCATTTGTGTTTTGACGGGCATCTGGGTTAATTCTCCGTCTTAGCTATTGTGTTTAGTGCTTTGGTAAATGTGGGGATGCAGGCAAGTGCCTTATAGTCTGACTCCATTTCTGCTACGTCTGTCTGTAGAAGTGGGATACCTCCGTGATATGGTGCTTTTCTTTCTACTGTCTCTAAACCTCCATGATTGTTTCTCATAGTAGTAGTTTTACATCCCCACAGTGTGTGAGCTGCTTTTTCTCCATGTTCTAGCCAGTGTTTATTCTTGATACAACCCATTGTCACTGGGGTGAGATGAAATCTCATTATAGCTTGATTTATATTTCCACAGAAGTGAATGATACTACAAATATTTTCATGTTTTAATGGCCAATTGCCTTTATCTTTTTATAATTTTCTGTTCGGATCATTTGTCTATTTTAAATATTAGATTACTTTTTGTTTGTTACATTTTCTGAGTCTTTTATATATTATAGATATTAATTCCATGACATATGAGTAGCTGGTCAATATTTTCTCCTATGCCATAGGTTTTATTTTCACTCTGTTATTTTGTCTGCTATACTGAAACATTTAATTAGACACCATAATCCTCTTTATTAATTTTTATTTTCTCCCCTGTGTTTTTGGAGTCCTAACTAGAAAAGTATTATGTTTATTCCTAAGCTTTTCCTTTCAAAACTTCATGTTTTTATTGGATTCATCTTACCAAATCCTTTTTGTTACTCTATTGAGATCATCAGATGATGTTTGCCATCCATTACATTGTGTGACATATTACATTTACTGACTTGTATATGGTAAGTAATTCCTTATTTGCAATGAAACCAACTTGATTATAATGTTGAATCTTTCTGGTACAGCCATTGAATTATATGCACTAGGATTGTGCATCCCTATTCATCAGGAATATTAATCTATAATTTTCTTTTTTGTTAAGTTGTTGTCAGATCTGGTAATAGGTTACTGCTGACCTTATGAAATGGGTTTGTAATTATTTTTTCTCTTCAACTCTGTGGAATGCTTTGAGAAGTACTGTGGGATAGTTTTGATGAGTACTTTGGGAGAATGAGAGGAGTGTTGTGGCTAGGTATTTAAATGTTTAAAATTAATTATTTAAAAGTCATCAGGAAATAAGTTCAGGGCTTTTATTTGTTGGAAGATGGATTACTACTGATTTTTTACCTCACTACTTATTCTGTACTGGTTTTGCATCTTCTTTGTTGAAATGGTTGGTCATAAGCGTCCAGAAATTTGTGTATTTCTTCTAGAATATCAAAATGTTGGAATATGGATTTTCAGAATAATTGCCAATATTCTGAATTTCTGTGGTATCAGTTATAATATCTCCTTTTTATCTCTGATTTTATTCAGTAGTGCCTTCTCTCTTTTTTGTTTATTTAAACTAAGAGTTTATCTTTTTTTTTCTGTTTTCCATATGACCTATCTTATGTTTTCACTGAACTTTTGCATAACTTCTTACATCTGCTGTGATCTTCACATTTTTATTTCTGCTAATTTGGATTTTGAGTTATTTTTTCATTTCTGATGTCTAAGGTACATCATTGGGTTGCTTTCCTTTCATTTTTAAAAATATTTTTTTTGTTTTTGTTTTTGTTTTTGTTTTTGTTTTTCGAGACAGGGTTTCTCTGTATAGCTTTGCGCCTTTCCTGGGACTCGCTTTGTAGCCCAGGCTGGCCTTGAACTCACAGAGATCCACCTGGCTCTGCCTCCCGAGTGCTGGGACTAAAGGTGTGCGCCACCACCGCCCGGCTCATTTTTAAAAGTATTTTTAAAGTAATTATTCATTGCCTATAATTCCCCTTTATTACTGCTTTTTGTTATCTCAAGAGGTTTTGATGTATTTATTTCCATTTTCATTTTCTTTAAAAATCGTTTAAATTTTTCTGCTAACTTTCATAGGAATGAGCTGTTGGCACAAATAGGTAGAGACATGTATGATTAATCCACATAGTTTGTCCTGTTTTTTTTTTTTTTACTGCTCATTTCTCTCCATTATAATCAGAAAATATACAAGACAAGATTTCCATACATTTCAATTTGATAAGAGTTGTTTTTAGACTATTATGCGCTCTATTAGAGAGAAAGTCCCATACATTGATCAAATGTTTCTGTAGCTGGTAGATGGAATGTTTCACATAGATCTGCTATGTCATATAGTATAGATTAACTGATTTTTCATTGATTTTTCTCATCCATTGGTAAAAGTGTAATTTTAAAATCCCCTACTGCTTGTGACTTGGAGTGTATACCCCAGGCTCAGTAACTTTTGTTTCAAAAATTTGGTGGTCAGTTACTGAGTGCGTATACATTTATGATCACTATATTTTCTTTATAATGCCTTAAGTGTTCTGTAGTAGCCTTGTTTATCCGTCTATTTTTTAGCCTTAAGTTTATTTTATCGTATTACCCCTGGCCCTGATGGCATAATTGTCTGCTCTCCACTTTGATTTTTACTCTTTTACTGCACGAGTGTCTTCTTGATGACAGGGGTAGACTGATTTATAAATTTGCACTTTGTAACTAGCGTTAAGAGTATTTAAAATTATAAGTGAAAGCTGTGGGTTTGTGTCAGCTGTGTTATTGATTTTTCTCTTAGTTCTTTGGAATATTATTTGCTTATTTCTAACTCTCTTACATTTGTGCTTTGATAGTTTATGCAGATTGATAATGTCTGCCTCTTTTCTATTTCTCTCTGTCTCTCTCTGTCTCTGTCTCTCTCTCTGTCTCTCTCTCTCTGTCTCTCTCTCTCTCTCTCTCTCTCTCTCTCTCTCGCATTCTTCTGGGGCTTATACTTTTATTGTATCATGGTGATAGTTAACTTGGTTTCTCTTCTGAGTACAGGGCTGAGAGATATTCTGTAAAGACGGTCTGGTGGTCATGAATTTTCTTAGTTATTTATTATCTTAGAATATCTTCTCCAGTTCCTCAGGATAGCATGGCTAAGTAAAATAATCTTGTTTTAGAATTACTTTCTTTTTAAACTTGAAATATGTCATTCATTTTCTCATCTTAAATTTCTGCTCAGAAATCTGCTGTTAGCCTAATAAATTTGATGGGAAGTGTTAGGGAATATTATTTTAAGGTGTCTTACTTTTGTTTATGTTACATTTGTTTAACTCTGTGAAGCTGTGTTACTTTGCTTGTATAAAACACCGATGGTCTAATAAAGAAGTGAACGGCCAATAGCAAAACAAGAGAAAGGATAGGCAGGGCTAGCAGACAGAGAGAATATATAGAAGGAGAAATCTGGGAGGAAAGAGGAAGTAGTCAGAGAAGGAGGAGGACCCAGGGGCCAGCCACCCAGATACAAGCAAGCCACAGAGTAAGAAACAAAGAAAGATACAAAGGAATAAAAAAAGGAAAAGCCCAGAGGCAAAAGACACATGGGTTAATTTAAAGTTAAGAAAAGGTGGCAAGAACAAGCCAAGCTAAGGCTGAGCATTCATTATTAAGAATAAGCCTCCATGTGTGGTTTATTTGGGAGCTGGGTCGTGGGCCCCCCAAAAGAGAAAAAACAAAACAAAACACCACAGGGACGTTTTGATGGGTTTTGTTGTTGTTGTTGTTGTCTTGTTTTTCAAGATGGTTTCTCTGTGTAGCCCTGGCTGTCCTGGAACTCTTTGTAGACCAAGCTGGCCTCAAACTCACAGAGATGCTCCTGCTCCTGCCTCCTGAGTGCTAAGATTGAAAGTGTGTGCCACCACCGCCCAAGTGTAATTTAATATTTGTATCACCCATGTTTCTGTAGACGAAGAGAGCTGAGACTAAGAGCTTTCTGCTATTATTTCACGAGAGTTTGTTTGTTCTTTGATGGCTTCCCAACAATCTTGAGTGCTCTCTTCAGTCTTTATTGTTTTTCCTTCATTTCTGTGAAAGTCATATTTCAAAACACCTAAATTCAATCTCGAGGTTTTTTTGTTCCATATCATCTAGTTTCTTGTGGAGGCAGCCAATCAAAATTTGCACCAGGCTTAATGGAGCTCTACATCAGCAATATTTGATGTCGATTCTTTCCCAGGGTCTCTGACTCCTAGAACAGTCTAAATTAAAAAAACTAGTTCTTCCTGAAGGTCACCCATGGCTACAGCCCCTTGGAGGTATTCGAAGTGAATTCCTTTTCCAAAGTCTGATGACTGTGAATATTGCAGATTTCTTTCCTTTTAGGATGTAAGCCAGGAATGGTTGTGAAATGGTTCTTTTGCATGTATTGTCACTGTGTGCACTGACCATTTGCTGGGACTCTCTCTTTGGACCTTACCTCCCTGCCAGGGAAATCCCTCTCAGCTGTGGAGTCCGGGCATCAAGTCCTGAAATATTGTTTCCCTTGCTCTCCTGCTGTCACAGGTCTCTGGATATAAGTGACTCTTACTTCCTACTGTTTGATTCCAGTAGTTAGTTTCCTGGGGTCACTTACATTAATACATAGCTATACCCTGTTCTTTTGGTTCTTTTTTGTGGAGTGGGGTGCCTCAGCCATTTTACAGCTCTCAGAGGATCTATATATTTTTTAAACATATGCAGATTGTTATATAAATTTTATTTCAATAAATCATATAGGTTATCAGCAATGCTCCATGTTGCTCCCTTAAAATGATAGTAAAACTAAAAGAGCTTAGATACACCAAGACACATGGCCGCTGTAAGCATCTTGGACCATAGTACACTTAACAGATTCTAAAGGGTCATGGTCTCCTATCTAGTCATCTTCCAGCACACTGGTGTCCTTTCTACCTGTAGATCTCACAGCACCTGAATAACTGGGGCTACAAATATAATCACTTGAGTTTCCAGGAGCCATGGAAACTGAACTGAAATCAATAATTCATATGTAAACAATTTATTCGCAATCTGCTGCAATAAAATATGAGCAAATAAATGTATGATGTTTTACTGTTTCACCTTCTGTTCATTTTTTATTCAAAAGATATTTTCTTATTGTTGGGAAATAGGTAGCCCAACCAATATATGAATTGTTTTGCGATTTTGTTAACATTTAGAAAGTGAGCATGCTTTTAATGTTGTAGATAATATCAAATGACTTAAAAATTGACCCTTAAATAAATGAAGTATAATAGTCATTTCAAGTCAAAGCAATAAGTGATAAAGGAGTTGGTATGCAATGGATATCACAATATCACGTGTAGTCAACAAACTTGTATTTGTACATTTGCATATGCAACCAATACTCAGTTTTTTTTTTCCCCAAAAGCAATTATAATCTGATTCCAGACCCTAGTCCATCCACATCTTCATCCTAGCCTACAAAGGGCACAGGAAATCAATGGGAACCTGGGCATTTCCACTGCTACCCTCCCCACTAACTACCACGGATGGTCATTGTCATCTCTGCTGCCTCCTTTCCTCTTGTTTGAAAGGAAACGCTTACCATGTGACTCAGATCTCCCAGCATGCCCCTGTCTTGATTTCTTCTGCTGGTGATATAACAGCGTACTCTTCAGTCCCACATGGTCCTCTGCCTTATTCTTACCTTCCTGGAAACTCTCTGTTCTCAGGACCAAGCTTGTTCATCTCTTCATTCTTTCCTCCTCCCCACTCCCTCGATGTTAGCCCCATTTGTCTGTTCTAGCAGTTTTCCTCAATGAATTTAAGTTTTATAAGAGAAAATACTAAAATCTAATACTAATCTAATACTAAAAATAACCTCGTGGTGGGGTTATATGTTTTGTCCCCCTTTTGTGGATGAAAATCTAAGGGCAGGATGGGTTGAAGAGTATACCCCAGGGCACATGGCTACTCGGTCAGTGGCAGTTTTGAGCAGTCCAGCAATTGAGGGTTCTAGTTACCTTGTTAAACACAGACAAGTCAAATGCTACAAGAACAGGGAACTTAGAAGTAAAGAATTTTTACACTATTTTGCATTTGTGGCTGGCATGTGAGCTATCCCTAGACAGCTGTGCAGTTCTAGAGGCAAGGGTAACATTGGTACAAACAGCAGGACAAACCTTGCTTGGAGTTGGCTTTCTGCTACTTTGTACTTTTATGGGTCTTATTTCTGCTAACCCTGCCAATACTGAAAATGCGCTGAGATACACTTGTGTGTCCTCCACCAACCTGTAAAAGAAAGTAACTTACCCTTTGAAGTAAGTGCAATTATCTGCCCTTCAGCCAATCCATTTCATTTGCCATCTCTGGTCAGAGCTATTTGTTCACCAGGAGAATTCAGTGGGCTCAGCAGTTTTCTGGAGAGACACATATCATGTTCTGTGATTATAAAGGCAGAAAAGGCATGTTCCTCAAGGGATTTCTATTGTGAAGGATTGTGTGGCTCGGACAATGTTCCTCTGCATAATTTCTAATGTAGAGTTGAACAGTGTGCTGTTGCTCTGTAAGAGATGAGCAGAATGTCTAACTAGCTAAAAAGGTAGATGACATCCCTATTTAATACACTCAGAATCTTTTGCTAGGGGTGCACTACAGGAACACATATATACAACCTAGTATTTTCCTACTGTTAAAAATCAAAATAGGAGAAACTTGTTCCCGTCTCAGTATTAGATTTAAACAATAACCTGGCTAAATTTTCCAACCCTTAAAACCTAGTATTACTTCATCAGAGATCTGCATGTTATTATTACACATAAATTTGTGCAATAATTATCTTCCCCAAAGAATTTCTAAATAAATCTATGATGGTATTTCTAACTAGCAAAACAATAGAGTGTGACTACTCTTTGTTACGCTTCTGTAAGAAAATTATATGGTGTGCATAAGGGCATTTTCATCATAATTAGTCTTTTTTTAATAGAAAAAATTTAAATGTATTTCTGTGTAGGTGACTAACAAAGGATTTTAAAAACCCAATTGTCCTAAAATTGAAGATTTTCTTCTAGTTCACTCACTGTTTATACAAAGATTATTTTCAAATGCATGCCATTTTAATGTGTAATATTACATGTACCTTACAATAAATTAAAATCACAATTTAGTAGATTTTTTTTCATTGTCTTATTTGAAAACACTGTTCAGGTTGAAAGAATCAATTTTTCTTCTCATATCTCTTTTTTTGATGGTAGGTTTCTTACTATGAGAAGTGGATGGATGTCCAGCAACCATAGAGTACAATGTTTATTATTTACGCAATGGAAAAAGTGGTAGATGGACAGCAGATACGGGAGATACGAAGTGGAATGGAGTAATTACTAGGATCAGTCAGTTCCATGTGTGATTAGAAAGTTTGCGTTTTCCATGAATCCCCTCTGGCTTGTGGGTAAGGAAGCTGACACTGTGGATTTGGATGAGACAAAACTAAAATGTTATATGTCAAACATGTCCCTTCTTCCAGTTCATTGTGTGTGTACATATGTTTGCACACACATGTGTCCACATAATGGCAAGTTGTGATATGGGCTAAATAGTAAGGAACAAGGTGTTAAGAAAAAGAAGGATGGGGTAGAGTTCATTTTTTAGTCAGGGAAATCCACCAAGTTATTTTTTAAGAAATGAAATCAGGCTGAGGTTTTCATGACAAGTGGGACATACTCCCTCTGCCCTCAGGGAGAGTTCTGAAGAAATGCTGTGAGGCCTAGGGCAGGAAGCAGTATGCGGCCTGCAGGAAGCTGGAAAGCCAATGGTGTGTTTCAGAAAGGGGTGGGATGTGGGTCTCCTCTAGACGGTGCACACTTGTATTAACAACTAGAAAACTTGAAAAGTGAACGTTAATTTTAAATATTTAAAGTTTAAAAATGAATGAGGTAGTGTAGAAAAGGGCGCAACATTAGACATTGAAAAAAAGAAGCATAAACTGGAATTCTCACCAACCTGCACCAAAATGCTAATTATCCATAGCAAAGAGTTAGTCTTTGTTTCCTGAGTGCAGTAGCAGACCACAGATGGATTTTTCAGCCATAGGATATTATCTGGCTTGTATCTTAAAGAGAACTACCCACTGTGCTAGCTCTATAAGTTTCTGGTTTGGTAGTTTTTTTGTTTGTTTGTTTGTTTTTTAAGGTTTGTTTATTTAATATGTATACAGTGTTCTACCGGCATTTATGCCTACTCGCCAGAAGAGGGCGCCAGATCTCATTACAGATGGTGTGAGCCACCATGTGGTTGCTGGGAATTGAACTCAGGACCTCTGGAAGAGCAGCCAGTGCTGTTAACCTCTGAGCCATCTCTCCAGCTCCCGGTATTATTATTTTTTTCAGTTTAAGCAAATTAAAGAGAGTTGATAGTATATTTTGCTCATTGTGCTTTTTCACTAATGAAATAAATAGAAAAAATTCAGGAATATGTTTTTCAAAGAGGTATGTGACGTTTCCTCAGATACACCTCTTTGGAGGTGCTTTCAAATTCATTTGTTCAGGGGCAATGAGCAATATATCATCAGTATTTTCAAATATTTGTATTTCTCCCAGGTCCCCATTTCTTTGTCCATTTGTACCTAAATATGTGCACCTACTAATCTTTTGTTTTGTTTGTTTGTTTGTTTGTTTGTTTTTGAGACAGGGTTTCTCTGTGTAGCTTTGCAGCTTTCCTGGAACTCACTCTGTAGCCCAGACTGGCCTCGAACTCACAGAGATCCACCTGGCTCTGCCTCCTGAGTGCTGGGATTAAAGGCTTGCACTACTCTGCCCAGTGGACGTACTAATCTTTAAAGGACTCAATAGAAAAAAGAAGTTTCAATTAGTCATATTTTATGGGTTGCATATAAAGTGTACTACCAAAAGATGCATTCAGAGTTTCTTCCCCAACTGGAGACAGTATTGAGAAACAAGATGTATCGATAAATCTACATTAATAGATTGATTTCTTGGTGAGTGGGGCCTAGTTGGAGAAAGAAAGTCATTGGGTGACATGTTTTTGATGGGACTGACACCTCAGATCTTTCCTCTTGGTCTCTTTCCGGCTTCCAGGATCCCGTGAGACGATTAGAATACACCACACCCTCTCACTATCAGGGTGTTTTAGCTGGACCCAGCCTCTTGGACTCCAGGACCATGAACCCAAATAAATCATTCCTCTTTGAAATTCATTGTTTTTCATGCATTTTAGCACAGCAATGAAAAACTATTGAATACACCATCATGCAGGCAATACACCATACTACAGGAAACAAACTGTGGGTTTTAATTCTTATTTAAATAACAAATGTGGTACATTTTATTACCTCTATTTTGTATAGAAAAATATCAGTCTTAAATATCAGTTTTTGTAGTATGTAAGTGAATTGTCTGAGGATGTAACTAGTAAGTGAAATGCTGAAGTAGGCCCCCAGGATTCTGATGGAAAGTCTCCTATTTCAACTCTCCATATTTTAGATACAAGTAAGTCTGTGGCTACTTGGAGCTGTTGTGGCAAGGCCCTGAGAGTAGAAAGGAGATAAATAAAATGCTTTTGGCAAATGTAGGTGCAGCAGGTCTAGTTCTGTCCGCATTTCTCCCTTCTGCTGTTTTACTGGAATGAACTCATAATTGACACTTGTCAACTTGTAATTTTGGGGGAGTCTACCTTATATTTTTGAATGTTTGCATTTATTTTTATTAGTACATATTTATATACAGGATGGGTTTCATGGTGGCGTTTGCATGCATGAGTGTAAAGTTTTTCACCGCATCATTCCTGCTCTCCTCTCTTGTCCCCCTCCCACCACTACTGACTGACCTACTCTCTCTTCCCAACTTGTCTTTTTTTTTCCTTTCTCGCCCTTTGTTCATCTCGCTTTGTTTTGTTTTGATTTGATTTGATTTGACTATTCACTGAGGTTCTTTAGTATTGCTCAGAGGAGCATGAGTGGGAGAGTTGTTTACAGAATCAAAGAATCTTACTTAGAGCTACCCCATTGAAGAAAACGTTTCTCCCCTTCCCCAGCAAATGTTAACTGTGAATTTATTTCTACAATGAGTAAGTAGTCCTGTACTAAATATTTGTTCTGTAACCTATCTTGTTCTTACCTTTTTTTTCTCTCAAGTGGCAGAAGATAAGTTATTTGTAAAAATAATAAACCTTTGAAATGTCTATCTAAGTCTATTTTGTGTTATGGTAACACCACAGATAGATAATTTATTGTGACCAGGAATTTATTAAAATCCATAGATTCTAAAGGCATTGCATCTGTTCAGGGCCTTTAGCTGTATCATCTCATGATGGAAAGCAATGCAAAGCGAACAGAAAAGAGTTCCTTATGCTTTTGCTATCACTCTTGTGATAACAAGCTCACTTCCATACCAGCCATTACAATTCATCCATGAGAACCCTTAGCGTAGCCACTTCTTTGAGACCCATTCTCTGAACTGTTACATTAGAGAGGGTGTTTCCTGAAAATAGCTGGGTTTGACTACTCCTACTCATCGTCTTGGTTCTCAAGAGGCCGAAGCCAGGAGATGACAAGTTCCAGATCAACCTGGACTACATAGTAAGTTCCAGGACCACTTCTCTCAACAAACCAGCAAATTCAACAACAAATGACTTCATATGAATTGGGAGTGAGCGACCCATGTAATTACTAGCAACCATCTATTACTTTTAGTACAAAATCATCAAATCATAAACATCTAGTAGATGATTTTTTTTGATTGTTGTTAGATCCAGGAGTTTGTAAAGAAAGCAAGACAAAAACTAACAATCTTCCTGTGTTTATTATAATTTTCTTCATTTTACATATTGAAATCTTGATTTTTGCCTTCTCAGTAGACTATGCATGGTCACAATTTCCCGTTGTGGAAATATTCAACCTCACAAAAAATAACATGTATTTAGGAAGGAAAAAAAATCTTCTGAAATAAATGGTTTGTTTGTAATCAATTACTTTATTTCATTGTGTTCATTCACTGTGCACAGCATTGTTCTACATGAGGACATTTTTAAACATGTATTTGTTGTGCATTAGAGCACATTCCTCATTATGTCCACCACCCCCTCCTAGCCCATCCCTGCCCCCTCCTGTTATTCACTTTTGCTCAGGTAGTTCTGCCTCTGCGTTCACTTCATATATGCATACATGCTCATGATACCAGGCTTTGTGAGACTTCATATATACATACATGCCCATGATACCAGGCTTTGTGAGACTTCATATTTGCATACATTCTTATGATACATGCTTTTGTGAGACTTCATAGACACATCTATGCCCATGACACCTGCTTTTGTGAGACCTCATAGATACATCCATGCCCATGGCACCTGCTTTTGTGCGACCTCATAGACACATCCATGCCCATGACACCTGCTTCTGTGAGACCTCATAGACACATCTATGCTCATGATACCTGCTTCTGTGAGACTTCATACATACATCCATGCCCATGACACCTGCTTTTGTGAGATCTCATAGACACATCCATGCTCATGATACCTGCTTCTGTGAGACCTCATAGACACATCCATGCCCATGACACCTGCTTCTGTGAGACTTCATAAACACATCCATGCTCATGACACCTGCTTTGGTGAGACCTTATAGACACATCCATGCCCATGACACCTGCTTTTGTGAGACCTTATAGACACATCCATGCCCATGACACCTGCTTTTGTGAGACCTTATAGACACATCCATGCCCATGACACCTGCTTCTGTGAGACCTCATAGACACATCCATGCCCATGACACCTACTTTTGTGAGACCTCATAGACACATCCATGCCCATGACACCTGCTTCTGTGAGACTCGCTGAATTTGCTTATATGATTCACTCAGTTGTATCTATTTTGTAGCAAATAGGACAACTGCATTCTTTATGGCTTAAAAGTATTCCACTGTGTATTAATATCATATTTTCTTTTTACATTCCTCTATTTTTAGACACTATTACTTAGCTATTGTGAACAGCTCTGGAAAACATTAATGTGCAATGTGATCTTGATTCTTTGGAGTAAATAAGCAGGGGTGGTGTAGCTGAGTCATTAGGCAGGCCCAGTTTCAGGTTTCTTGTTTGTTTGTTTGTTTTTTCTTTTAGCTCCATACTGATTTCCGTAAAGGATGGACTGGTTTACATTCCCACCCACAATATATAAGTTCTTTCATCCACATACTTGTCAGCATTCTACTGGCATTGTTGCTTTCTACTTTATTTTTAGATTAGTTTCTATTTTTATTGATGTGTCTGTATGTAGGTGCGGCTGTACATGTGACTGCAGGTGCCCTGTGAGGTCAAAAGCCCCAGATTTCTTTTCTTTTTTTAAATTTTTTTAAAATTTTATAATTTGATTTAATTTTACATATCAGAGACAGATTCCCCTGTCCTCCCTCCCCATTCCCATCTCCTCCAGGGCAAAGACTCCCTTGGGGATTCAGCTCAGCCAGGTAGGTTCAGTCCAGGCAGGTCCAGTCCCCTCCTCCCAGGCTGAGCAAAGTGTCCCTGCATAAGCCCCAGGTTCCAAACAGCCAGCACATGCACTGAGGACAGGTCCCAGTCCCACTGCCTCCCAAAAAGATCAAGCTAATCAACTGTCTCACTTATCCAGAGGGTCTGATCCAGCTGGGGGCTCCTCAGCTACTGGTTCATAGTTCATGTGTTTCCACTAGTTTGGCTCTTTGTCCCTGTGCTTTTTCCAATCTTGGTCTCAACAATTCTCACTCATACAATCCCTCCTCTTTCTCGCCGATTGGATTACTGTAGCTCCACCTGGGGCCTAGCCATGTGGATCTCTGCATCCACTTCCATCAGTCATTGGATGAGATTTCTAGCACGACAATTAGGCCATCCTATCACCAGAGTAGGTCAGTTCGGGCTTTCTCTCGATCATTGCCAGCAGTCTATTGTGGAGGTATCTTTGTGCATTTCTGTGGGCCTCTCTAGCGCTTTGCTTCTTCCTATTCCCATGGGGTCTTCATTTATCATGATCTCTTTTTCCATGTTCTCCCTCTCTGTTCTTGATCCAGCTGGGATCTCCCGCTCCCCTAAGCTCTCTTTCCCTTGACCCTTGCCCTTCATTATGCCCCACCACGTCCAGTTTGCTCATGTATATCTCATCCATTCCTCTGTCATTGCAAAAGCCCCAGATTTCATGATACTATCTTATAGGAGATTGTCAGATTCCTCACATGGGTCCTGAAAACCAAACTCAGCTGTTCTTCAATAGCAATATGGGCTTCTAACCATCTCTACACCACAAACATTATTTTCTTAATGATTGAAATGCTGACTGGGGTGATGTGGAATCTCTGTGTAGTTTGTTTTAATTTGCACTTCTCTGATCACTGCTGGGGTTGATAATTTCTTCACATTTATTAGTTATTTATATTTCATGTTTTGAAAACACATTATCTATTATCTACTTTTCAATTTTTACTCATTTTTGTATTAGTTGTTATATTCTGGATATTAATCCTGTTTGCTCTATAACTAGCAAATATTTTCTTCCTCTCTGCTGACAGTCTCTTTACTCAATTAACCGACTTCTTTGTGTGGTGATGATTTTAATTTCATGAGTTTCCATTTGTCGATTCTTGGCATTTTTCCTGAGTTATTAGAGTTCTATTCAGAAAATCTTTGCCTATGCCTATATTTTCTGTTTTCTTATTACTATTTTTTCTGCTAATAGTGTCAGAGTTTCGGGTGTTATATTCAGGTCTCTTATCTATTTAGAGTTGATTTATGTGCATGATAAGAAGATATAGTTTTCTAGTTTTACATATGGTTATACATTTTTTCTAATATTGTTTGCTGAAGAAGCTATCTTTTCTAATATATATATATATGTGAATATATATATATATATATATATATATATATATATATATATATATACAAGGTTTCTCTGTGTAACTTTGGAGCCTTTCCTGTAATTTGCTCTGTAGCCCAGGCTGGCCTCAAACTCACAGAGATCTGTCTGTCTCTGCCTCCTGAGTGCTGGGATTAAAGGCGTGTACCACCACCAGCCAGCTCTGAAATGTATATTTTTAATCTTTATTTAAAACAATCAGATGGATGTAGCTTGACATGGTTATATGTGGATACTCTTTTATTCCATTGATTTACTTGTCTGTAATTATGCCAGTACCATGTTACTCTTGTTACAATGGCTCTGTGGCACAACAGAAAATCAAGTACGGAGATATGTCCAGCTCTATTCTGTTTAGAATAACTTTGGAAATCCGGGTTATTTTATATTTCCACATGAATTTTTAGATTTTTTTTTCATTTTTTTGTAAAAAATGTTACCAGAAGCTTGATGAAGATTCTATTGACTACATGGGTTGCTTTTAGTGGTTTAGCTTTTTTTCACAGTATTAATTCTTCCAGTCCATGAACATATGAGGTACACTCCTGTCCCCTTCAGTTTCTTTCTTTCAGTTATATTCAAATGTTTGGGAGGTGGTGGTGGTGGTGGTGGTGCATGCATGCATGTGTGCATGCGTGTTTGGTTGGTTTTGTGGTAATCACGAATGGGATTCTTTCTCTGCTTTCCTCCTGTCATTTTTGCTATTTTACTGATTAGTGCTTATGATGTTTGCTTTCTGTCAACTTGACACAACCTGGGATTCCTCTGAGAAGGAATCTTAGTTCAGAAAAGGCCTCCCCAAGATTGGCCTTTGGGTGGCAAGTCTGTGGGGCATTTTCTTGGCCAATGATTGATGTGAGAGAGCACAGCCTGCTATAGGTGACATCAACCCTGGGCTGGTGATCCTGGGGTCTGTTAGAAAGCAGGGTGAGCAAGGCACGAGGAGCAAACCAGTAGCCAGCACTCTGCCGAGGCTTCTGCATCAGCTGCTGCCTCCAGATTCATGCATTGCCTTCCCACTTTCATTTCCTTAGTGATTGGGTATGACCTGCGAATTAAAAGCTGAAATAAACCCTTCCCTCCCCAAGTTGCTATTGGATATGTTTTATCGCAGTAATGGAAACCCTAAGATAATATTAATTGTTAAATTGACAAGATCTAGAAGCACAGAGGTGAGAAACATACTGGCACAACAGGAAATTTTGTGGGTAGGACAGCTTCTGAACATGCTTGTGGGGAATTATTACTTTTTTAGGTGGCACAGCCCACTGTAGGTGCCATAAACCCTTGATAAGGTGTCTCAATTGAGACAATCTCCTGACAGACAGGGCCAACCTTGGGTAGACAATATCTCACTGCGCCCTTCTTCCTGGGTTTGTTGACTTGACACACAAAAATACTACTTTCAAACCATGAACTTCTGGGTTTTTTTTTTTTTTTTTGGTTTTTTTTTTTTTTTTTCTTGGTTTTTTCGAGACAGGGTTTCTCTGTGTAGCTTTGCGCCTTTCCTGGAACTCACTTGGTAGCCCAGGCTGGCCTCGAACTCACAGAGATCCACCTGCCTCTGCCTCCTGAGTGCTGGGATTAAAGGCATGCGCCACCACCACCCGGCTATAAACTTCTATTCTTTCACCCAACCTCATAATGCAAACTACAGTCCACCTTTAAAAGATCAAAGTTTCTGAAAAAAAAAAGAAAAAAAAAAAACAGTTAGTATATAAACATATAATGGCACTGACTAGCATTCTTATTATGGAAAAAAAAACAACAAACAAACAAAAAAGAAAACAGGTCATCACAAGGAACAATCAGACCAAAATAAAACCAAAATCAGGGCATTTATCAAATCCTGCAGCTTCATGCCCAACATCTGGTTCTCACCTTCTAGATTCACAAGGCTTCAGTAGTCCTACCCATCCAACTCTGCCATCTGCAGCACACACAGCTTCTATCTTAGGCTGAGGCTGGCCCCATTCCACACCTGCAGCTCTCCTTGGCAGATGTCCCTTAGTTGTGGCATCTGCAATATCCCAGAGTCTCCGTTGTTTGAGGCTTCACCTTCACGGCTTTATGTAATTGTCTCCAGGGGCCTCTTGGCAAGGACTCCTACTTTGCCACACACTGTCAGGCCTCAGGTTCTCTCTAGGACCACCTCTGTCCTGAATCTTTCATGCCTTTAGAACCAGTACATACAGACAATGCTTACATTGTCAAGTTCTTCTGCTATCTCAAGGTGTAGCCCAGCCTCCTTGGACCACTGATACATCAGCTTCAATGTTTCCTCAAGGAAACACTTCCCTATTGTGCCAATGAACCACAGGAAGTTTCACTTTAGTGGTGCTAATAATGTCTTTAATAATCAGAGCTGCATCCTCAGCACCTAGCCTAATTGCCACTCATAGATTCTTACCCAAAAGTATCACGTGAATAGCACCATCCCTGTGTCTGATTAAAAAACAAAAACAAAAAACAAAACAAAACACAAAACTCTGTTCTTTTCTAAAGTGTCATAAGTCAAGACTTGTCTGTCCACACATCTCTCTGAATTATTTTCCAAGGTTTTTCTAAAACAGTTCATTAGCCTAGGCTTCCAGTATTCAGTGGCTTTTCTGACCCAAAATTCCAAATTCTTCTACAACCAATAACAGTCCATAGTCCACGTGACATGAAAACCACATATTCAGTTTTATCACAGTAACAACCCCACTTCCTTGGTATCAATTTCTGTCATAGTTTCATTTTTGTTCTGGGATAAAAAACACCCTAACAAAAAGAAACAACACAGAAAGAATGTGTTTATTCCAATTTACAAACCATCACTGTGGGGAAGTTGAAGCAGTAGTTTCAAATGGTGTGTCATATCACATCCAGTCAAGAGAAGAAAGAAATGAATGCATATATGTTCACTTGCTTGCTTAGTCTTCTTCACTCATACAGTTTAGAAGGCAGCCAGGGATTGGTGCCTCCTACAGTGAACTGGATCTTCTAACATCAATTCACTTAATTAAAACAATCCCCCAACCTAATGTAGATGATCCCATATTGTTTATCTCTTCCCAGGAGATTCTAAGCATTAATTGTGTCAAGTTGACAATTAAACCTAACCAGAGGCGGGGGGGGGGGGTCATGGAATACTGTTCCATAGGTTCAGAGACCAGCAGAATCTAGGCAATGTGTACCTGGCCAAATTTTCTACAAGGAGGCCATGAAATACCATTGTATGAAGCTGTGAGTGCGAAAGCTTAAGTTGCTATGAAGAGTCCAGAATATTGGAAAACTGGAGATGCTGGGCCTAAGTACATATGCTGATAAAATCCGTAGGCATGGAGTAGAGTTGGCCTCAGGGAGAGGTTATGTATACTCAAGTAGTCAGAGCTGGAAGAGTGGGACTACCCATGACCTTTGGAGTCAAAATAATTACATTATAAGCCCTGGATACTGAATACTAGCTGTAAGAGTTGGTGTTTGCTGGATTTTGATCTTGCTTTGATCAAGTAATCCTTGCTATGCCTGATAATTCCACTTTGAAGTGAGAATGCTTACTCAGTGTCATTAAAATATGAGGAGTATATAGTGTGTTCCCTATTTTTTGGAGCTTACAATTGTGAGTTTTCCTGGAGCCTCTGATGAGATATGGACCAAACTTTTTTTTTTCATTCGAATTTTTTTATTTTATAATTTAACTTAATTTTACATATCAGCCACGGATTCCCTTGTTCTCTCCCCTCCTGCCCCCCCCAACTCACCTTCCACCGACATCAACCCCCAATTCCCATCTCCTCCAGGGCAAAGACTCCCCTGGGGATTGAATTCAACCTGGTAGATTCAGTCCAGGCAGGTCCAGTCCCCTCCTCCCAGGCTGAGCCAAGTGTCCCTGTATAAGCCCCAGGTTCCAAACAGCCAGCACATGCACTGAGGACAGGTCCCATGGACCGAACTTTTGAACTGTTGGAATTGTTGAAAGAAATTTGAATTTGGATTATTTTTTATATCAGGAGATAAAATTGAAACTTTGGAGATAAGAGATGGAGGATTATGACTTGAAGTGATGAGTTTGGGTAGCAAGTGGACAAAGGGTAGAGTTATACATGTTAGTGTGATTTGGCAGCTTCACAAGATCTAGAACCAGTTACGAGACAAACCGGAGGCAGAGCCATGAGGGAAATCGTAGCTGAGATTATCCTCTGGGTATGCCTGTGATGGATTATCTTTACTAGTTTCATTGAGGTAGGAAGACTACCTACTGTGCGCAGCATCAGTACCTGGGATGGACATCTGGACTGGATGAAGAGGAAATGTGACATATGCACAAACACTAGTTGGTCTCTGCTTCTGGACTGTGGATGCGACAGGATAAGCTGTTTCAAGCTCCTGCCCCTTGGATATCCTCGACATGATGGACTGTACCCTGAACAATGAGCCAGAAGAATGCTTTCTTCTTTCAGCTGCCTTTGTTATGATATTTTATAATAGCAAGAAGAAAGGGACATAATGCATTTGATGTAAATGATGGCTACTAAATTCTTTATAAGGCTTCCGAATCCTCCCACTTTGTTGGAAGAGTTCATCAAGTCAAAAACTTTCTTGAAGAACCATGTTGACGAAGAGTAGAGAATGTGGACACCCTTGACTTGTCCCTGATCTTAGTGGAAATGCTTCTAGTTCTCTCCTATTTAATGTAATGTTGTCTATAGACTGGTACATAGACTTTATTATGTTGAGATGTGGTCCTTCTCTTCCTAGTCTCCTCACAGTTTCAACAACAAGGCATATTGTTATTTGTCTTTATTGCATCTGTTAAGATTACAGATTGTGAATTCTGTTTGTTTATATATTACATTTATTGGTTTGCATATATTAAGCTGTATCTGGATTTCTAGAACAAACACAACTTGATATGGTGAGTGATCTTTGTGCTGTATTTTTGAATTCAGTTTCTAAGTAAAGTATTTTACTAAGAATATTTTTTATTCATGTGTATCAATGAGATTGATTTTTAATTTTCTTTTTTTTGTTGTTGTTGTGTTTTTATCCAGTTTTTATATATGATTAATAATAGCATCATAAAAATAGTTTGTTAGCATTCTTTTCTTTTCTATTTTATGAACTAGTTTGACAAGCTTTTGTGTTCATTCTTCCTTAAAGGTATAGTAGAATTCAACAGTGAATTCATCCATGTCTGGATTCTTTTCAGTTGGAAGATTTGTTGTTGTTGTTTTTTAATTAACAGTTCAATATTGTTGCTCATTATAGATCTGTTTAAATGGCTTGTGTCATCTTTGTTTATTTGCGGTGGGTTGTATGCATCTAGAAATTACTCCAATTCATTTAGATTTTATGTTAATGGGTTATACATTTCAGAGTATGTCCTGATGATTTTATTAATTTTATTGATATCTACTTTGGGGGGGGGCGTTCCAGACAGGGTTTCTCTGTGCAGCAGTCCTGACTGTCCTGGAACTCGCTTTGTAGGCTGGCCTTGAATCATTGATATTTCTTTTTTTTTTTTTTTTTTTTTTTTTTTTTTCACTTATAAACTGTATGGCCGTGGCAGGCTTCTTGCTAACTGTTCTTTTATCTTATATTAACCCATTTTTATAAATCCATACCTTGCCACGTGGCTGGTGGCTTACCGGCATCTCTACATGCTCTTCTCCTGGCGGTGGCTGCAGTCTCTCTCCCCCAGCCTTCCGCTTCCCAGAATTCTCCTCTCTCCTTGTCCCACCTACCTCCTGCCTGGTCATTGGCCATCAGTGTTTTATTTATATAGAACAATATCCACAGCACTTCCCCTTTTTTCTTTTTTTTAAAAAGGAAGGTTTTAACTTTAACATGGTAAAATTACATATAACAAAACAATTACCGAGCAAGAATTATAGTTACAATATTAAAGAAGATGTCCTATCTATCTTATATTTGTGAGTTTAAGGTTTTATATCTAACTTATCTTTTATCATAACTGAGGAAATTACAACTATCTAGTTTTCAACCACATCAAAGACCTGAGAAGGAACATAATGGTACCTGAGAAATGGTAGACGGATGCAAGCAACTTCGGGAATCTTGCAAGAGTAGACCAAGACAGCTGGCAGCCTGGACAGTCACCTGATGTTTCTCAGCATTGTTGGTGCATTTAAATTGGCTACAGACCTAGAATATCTGACAGACCATTTTCAGAAGCAGGAATTCTGAGAGACCATCTTACCCTGTCTTGGCAGAGTACAGTGGTCGCTTTCCTTGTGTCCCGCTTGTCCAGAAAGGACAGCATTGCATTTGTACTGTCAGCCGTCAAGGCAAGGGCAGTTCTTTGCCCAGTAGGCCATTTTGTGCCAAAAAAACAAACTTCCAAATGGAAATGTCTTAGAAGCCCAACATTCTCTCGGGATCAAATTGGTGCAGCCAGGAGCAATTGTGTCTCACGTCAACAGAATTCTAAGTTATTTAAATGCCATATTCTCCAGGTCTATGAAGTGTTTGAAGATTACCTATCTATCTGAAATATATCTATGTATATCTAGAAGACTTAACTAACATGGCTACAGATATGATTATCATAGATGACTAATTATTAATCTTTTTTTAATTATCCATTACAATTTTAAATGAGTTATA
The DNA here is from genome assembly GCF_004664715.2 of Peromyscus leucopus. Lineage (NCBI taxonomy): Eukaryota > Metazoa > Chordata > Mammalia > Rodentia > Cricetidae > Peromyscus > Peromyscus leucopus. The sequence goes on from NC_051084.1 coordinate 57,267,952, forward strand.
TAAACATAATACCTCAAACAAGAATAGAAATATATATATATAGAGAGAGAGTATAACAAAATTAACTTCAAGTTTGTATCAATGAACTAAAATTTATACCAATGTAAAACCTTTTAAACATAAACTAAAATCTATACCAATGTAAAACATTTTAAACAAGTTGTTCTTTAAAAGTAGGTTCATTAATCTACCCTTTTATCTTATCATCTCCATATCCTCCTATATATCATATCCCCTTTTCTTTTTTAGAAAGAGATCACATTTATAATCAACCTGTTTTAAATAAAAATATTGGTTTTTCTCTGTCCCACACCAGAGGGCTCTTCTGATTTGGGACACAAGAATCCCTTACCCATTTTTTTTTTTTTTTTTTTTTTTAAGCAATATGTCTGGGTTTAGAGGGGGAGTGAGCCAATTCCACCTCTAAAGCCAGCTTGGTATATTTGGGAATTTGGGCGTAGCTTGTCTTAACTACTTCCTGCTGGAGGGGGGCGCTGTATCTTATGGGGACATTTTAAGATCATGGAGTAGTCCATGAGGCTGTATTGTCTGAGCCAGTTGCCTTGAAACGATTCTAGATGTTGGATCATCTGGGCCATGGTGTCATCGGAGACCTTTCAGGTGGTCTTGGCTGGTCAAACCTGATGTATCTTAATCTGGAACAAGTCCACAGCCTCTGGCTTTCTGTGGAAACAAAAGCAGAACCTCTTTTCCAAAGTAACATATCCTTATATTCAAATTTTGAAGTCAAGGTACCTTTAAAATATACATTTTGGCATAACTCAACAGGTTTTGTAATCAAATGTTTTTCTTTAGTTATGAATATCAAAGAGAACATAATCCAGATTCTCTGTGTGGTAGCCATCTTTATGTGGCTTATGTTTTATATTACCTTGAGCCTTGAGCCTATTGCTTTAAACTGTACCATTGTAAACCTGAAACAGCGCTGTGGCTGCTGGCTCCGCCCACTTCAGCTTTCCAACATGGCAGTGGTACGTTTTCTGCCAGCTCTGGGAGTCATCAAGTCTCAGAAATAGTGGGTCTAAGCTTTTATCAAAGCAGTGTGTAGCCCAGAAGCCTCTTTTTTTTTTTTTTTTTTTTAAATACTAGTAAAGACTAAATCTACCACACAGCTTAATTTGCCGCTGGTAGATGCCTCATTTCCGCCATACTGCCGGTCAAACGCACCCGCCAGGAACCCGCCAGTGTTCAAACCTGCGTTTTGCCGCATCTAGCTGCCCGTATGAGACAAGAAGCAGGAACCTGGTTTTGGCTCTGTTTAGAATTGGTTATTAAATATTCTCAGGTTTAAGGTGGAAACTCGAGCCGTTGGGCGCCATTTGTTGCTGGAGGGCTTCTCTCCAGGTTCCCCAAGCCCCGCAGTCCCACAATCCACTTATAAAATAATCACTCAGACGCTTATATCACTTATAAACTGTATGGCCGTGGCAGGCTTCTTGCTAACTGTTCTTTTATCTTATATTAACCCATTTTTATAAATCTATACCTTGCCACGTGGCTGGTGGCTTACCGGCATCTCTACATGCTCTTCTCCTGGCGGTGGCTGCAGTCTCTCTCATTGATATTTCTTATAATCTATCCATTTTCACTTCTAACTTCACTCATTAAAGTTTCTCTCTATTCATTCATTTGGCTTAAAGTGTCTTGATTTTGTTTATCTTTTCAAAGAACCAGTTATTTCATTAACTTTCTGTATTAATTTCTTATTTGCATTTCATTAATTTCTGCTCTGATCTTAACTAATTATTTCCATTTATTCATTTTGAGGCAAGCCTGTCCATGTTTTCCAAGACCCTAAGTACACTGTTAAATTATTTGAGCTCTCCTAGTCTTTTTAAAGGAGGCATTTGCATATTAAACTTCCCTTTTAGGACTGCTTTCATTAAATCCTATATTAGGTCCATTTTGTTTTTATATTTGATTCAATATTATTTTATTTTTTGATGGCTCACTTCTCACTACCTACCATGTTGATGAGGCTTTCTACAGAATTTCTTGATAGTCTTATTATATTTTTAACTTTCAATATTTGTTTGTCTCTTTTTAAAACTATTTATTTCTCCTCATTGAACTACATTTTCATGGCTTGTATTCACTTCCTTGTTTCATTCCTCTATGTTTGCCTTCTCTTGGAATTCATTCAGGTATTTGTATCCTCTTTGCTATCATTGGATATATTTACTTATTATTCTTCAAACTTTTCATCTGAGATTTTTGTCTAATTCCTTCTCATTGGAGGAAGTTAATGTGCAGAGGTCATATTGCCTGGATTTGTCATGTTTCTTGTGTTTTTGCATTTAGACATAAGCATTTATAGTCAGATAGGTTGATTTTTTTTTTTAATCACTGTTGCTCTTTTCAGGGATGTACTTGTAATGTTCATAGGGGACTGAGTTCTGGGCTATAGTGGGGTTGGGTTGAGGTATCTTTTTCCTCAGCTAGACTGATGTTTGGGGAACAGGACAAAAATACCTAAGAGTAGAATATTGTTTGCAAAGACAATCACTATCAAAGAGTGGGGCCACTGTGAAAATACAGGAATAATCAAATTAGACACTATCACTTCTTAAATCCGAATTATTTAATGAAATAAAGGAATGAAATGCTAATCAATGATGTGAACAGCAATGCATTTGTTTCTGTGGATACAAGGTGGAAAAAAAGCAGAGTGAGACTAGTGATTAGTATGGAGTTAACAGAGAGAGAGTAGAGGAGGCACAAGGAGATAAAAGGAGAAGGTAGAGACGAGTTGGGGAAGAAAAGTAAGGAAATGGAATCATAGATCTAAAACAGTCTGAGCTCTCTGGAGACTGAGGCATGGCTTCCCTGCAAACTGGGCTAACCTATGTTCTCTGGGAAAGCCTGTCCAAAGCAAAATTATAAAGAAGAAGAAAAAAAGAAAAGAGAGGAGAAGGTTTTAAGAAAAAACAGGGCAGTGTTGGCCTGAGGTTGTGTTTCGCCTGGAAAGATGTGAGAGCAAGCATCTATTTAACCCAGAAAAGGCAGAAACAACAAACCGAAGAAAGTATTCCATCAGGTCTAGATTAGTGAGCACATGACTTTATTGGTATTACTTAGAACAGGATAGGCATTCTGCTGTTGTTCTCCTTAAAATGTCTATTACTGAGAATTCAGTGGTCATTTTTTGTGGCTCTCTGTCTCAAGTACAGTGTCAGTCATATTTGTCCCTGGGCGGGGAAGAGTTCCCCAGACCTCTCAATCCCTCTAGGCAGACGCTGGATTTCTTCTTTGTAATACTCCCTGTTTCATGTCGCCATTAAACTGGGTATTTTTTTTAGTCATCACTACTTCTTCTGATCATTGTTACTCAAAGTTCTCCAGTTTATTTCCTGTAACTTCTAGCTGACCATACCTGTGTGTCACCTGGCATCATCCTTAATCTAATACTTACTTTAAATTGTTTATTGTACTTATTCAGGATATCAAACAGAGTTGGTTTCACTTTTTAAATTAGATTTATTTAAGTATTTTGATAACGATTTTGTTTAATTAGCAAATGGGATAACTTCATACAGGAACATTAGAATCACATCCCAATTAATCACACTGAAAATCACTTAGAGACTTTCTAAATCAACAGGGGTTGAATTATATCAAGAAGTGTTTTGCTATATAGAGTAAATTCTGTTTCCTCTGGGAATAATAGCACAACTGTCAGTAAAAGCAGTTAACCATCTACACAAAGTCTTTTGCTTTTCAATTTGGCCTCATCTCTTATAAAAGCCATGTGTATATTAACCAACTTAACTCTTAACAATGTTATTTGCTTGAGGGTAGGAACATGACTTAAGTACATTCAAATGATTCAAGACTTTTTCTAGAACATCAAATCTGTAACTGGAGTCCTTCCTCTGTCTTGCCCCGTCCTGCAGCCATTTCCAAATAATCACTCAGAGGCTTATATTAATTATAAATGTTTAGCCAATGGCTCAGGCTTATTACTAGCTATCTCTTACATTTAAATTAACTCATTTCTGTGGTGATATTGTGTTCCCCAAAATATTGTGTACCCTAATAAACTTATCTGGGGTCAGAGAACAGAACAGCCACTAGACAGACATAGAGACCAGAAAATGATGGCACTCACACCTTTAATCCTAGCCTTCTGGAGGCAGAGATCCATCCAGATTTCTGTGAGTTTAAAGCCACACTGGAAACAGCCAGGCATGGTGACTAACGCCTTTAATCCAAGGAAGTGAGCCTTTAATCCCAGGAAGTGATGGCAGAAAGCAGAAAGGTATATAAGGTGTGAGGACCAGGAACTAGACCTGGTTAAGCTTTTAGGCTTTCAGCAGCAGTTCAGCTGAGATCCATTTGGATGAGGATTCAAATGTTTCCAGTCTGAGGAAACAGGATCAGCTGAGGAGTTGGCAAGGTGAGGTGGCTGTGGTTTGTTCTGCCTCTCTGATCATTCAGTGTTCACCCCAATACCTGGCTCCGAGTTTGTTTTTATTAATAAGACCCTTTAGAGATTCGTGCTACACATTTCTATTAATCTATATCACCACATGGCCCATGGTTAACCAGTTCTCTGACATCTTGTTGCATGGGCAGCTGGATCACCATCTGCTGGACTCTGCCCTTCTTCATCTTCATCTTCAATTTGATCATATTGCCTAACCTTGTTCTGCCTGGCTATTGGCCAAAACAGCTTTATTTATCAACCAATGAGAGCAACATATATTCACAGCATATAGAAAGACCATCCCACAGCACAAATCTCCTTTTGTGAGGTCATGAATAACACAGTGTTTAGTCCTAATGACCACTTCTAGGTGCCCTGTAACCTTGAGAAGCCAGCATTAGGATAAAACTGGATAGTGTTGAAGCCAGGAGACGCAGCAGAACAAAAGCATATCCTTGGTGACAGTAAAAAGCAACTGACCCCAGTCCACCTGAACTTAGTAACATCGCTGGTTGTTAAAGTTAGGGTTTGAACTGCTGGGACAAAACATCATACCCAAAAGCAACTTGGAGAGCAAAGTGTTTGTTTCAGCTTACAACTCTCAGATTACACTATGTCCCTCAGAGAAGTCAGGGCAGGAACCTGGAGGCAAGACCTGAAGCAGAGACCTTGGAGGAGTGCTGCTTACTCATTTGCTTGCATTCTCATTAGCTTGCTCAGACTAGTTTCTTATACCATCCAAGACCACTACCCAGGGTTAGCACCACCCACAGTGGGCTGGGCCCTCCCATGTCATTCATGGATCAAGAAAATGCCCCCACAGACTTATCTGTAGGCCAATCTGATGGGGGCATTTTCTCAAATGAGGTTCCCTCTTTTGAGACTAGGTTGTGTCAAGTTGACAATAACTAACCAGGACACTAGTTCTTCAGCTGAATGACCTAATGTGTTTGCCTGGCTTAGTCACTTTGAATTCAGTTTTCTGGGACATAGCTCCAAAGTACTTGTAATTGAAGCAATGAGCTGTTTTGGTGAAAATTCTGTCTCACCTCAGTCACATACAAAATACAAGGAATAGAGCAATGGAACATGCATGAGCCAACAGCTGTAGAAAAAAAGAAAACCCTCTCCAGGATAATCTAGATAGAAAAGGAATCGTTTCCAAGTTTGATGGCATATTTGGCATGTATTAGGATATGGATCGTCTTCAATGGATGTGGAACAATCATTTAGAGTTACACTAATTTGGAATCCTTTCATGAGTACTAATGACTTGCAGGCAGGAAACTCCTGATGGCAAGTGGGCTCTGTGATTTTGTTTTTTTTTTTTTTTAGGGGACAGATATAGACTTTGTTGCAAACAGAGGTTAAAAATTCAGGAGCTCAAAACGGAAGTTTTGTGTTCCCTTCTTAACCATCCATGTGCAGATCAGTGGTCTAGCAGCAATAGCTGGCACCAGCCCTCATGGGAACACTTGAACACCCTCTCTTCCTGGCCAACCTCCTTTGTCATCTTTTACCTGGCTTCCAATTCTGGTCCATCCTTTTCTAGCCTTCAGAAGAAAAGAAAAGAGTGAGAAAAACCACTTTCCTTTGCATATTATGATTTGGCAACTGGTTGTTTCCAATATCTACAATTTAGTCAAAATCATATGGCTTGCCTGGATGCATTCAAAGTTGAGGATGGTAGTGCCTGACCAGAGTTCTCTATTGTCCTTATGGTATAGAGGTGTGACAATGGACAAAATCTGAGTGTGTGTCACAAGGATATTTCTCCAGTTCCTTATAAAATTAAAAAATATTCCTATATGTCTACCTATATATCTACCATCTGTCAATCTGTATGTGTGTTCGTTCATATCCCTCTCTAGTTATTCCATATAGGAATTCTAATTCTCAAGTGATATGACACATTAATGATAACCCAATTTCTAAAATAGGAAACTAAATAAAACTATAGTTAGTAGCTATAATATAATATGTTTCCATTAATTTATAATTTTCAGTGAATTAAGGAAAAGAAAGATTTCCATTTCAAAGAATTGTATTTACATAAAATGACTAAGTATATTAACATATTTTTTGAAAAAAAATGAAGAACTATTTATTTTTATTTTATATGTATGAATGTTTTTCTTTAATATAAGCCTGTGTGCCCTGTGTGAGCATGGAGCCTGCAGAAATTAGAAGACCATGTTGGGCTCACTGGAATTGGTGGTATGGATTGTTGTGAACCACAATGTGGGAGCTGAGAACCAAACCCAGGTCCGCTGCAAGAGCAGCAAGTATTCTTAACTGATGAGCCATCTCCCCAGCTCCAATATTAGCTTATTTCTTTATTTCAAAAACTTATGTTTTTTTTTTCATTTCCAGGCATGAAAATGTGCTAAGGATGAGTTTATTTGAATGAGGCAATTAGTCAATTAATTTTGCTTCTGGGAATTATTTATTCAAAGTGTTTTTCATTAGGAGCAGTGGGCATAATTTTTATCTTTATGGCTTTTCCCAATAATGTTTGTATCCAATAATTGAAAGACTATGTCTTTCGGTGTGATTTAAATGCACAATAGTGACATCATGGAAGTCAGACTAGGTGGCTGAGTTAGAAAGCAAAGGAGCTCTCTGTTGAATTTACCAGGACAGAGGTCTGCATTCCCTAATTTCCTAGCTCCCAGAGTGTAAGTCTTAGGAGCTTCTCATAGGATAGGCAGTGAAGGTTCCAGGTAACGTCATTCTAGGAGAAAAAGAAGAAAACATTCTGGTTGCCTCCTGCTGGATTCCATATTTTAACTTTTTTTTTTTAATTTTAGATCACTGCACCTTTAATGTCTTAAGTTCTCCACTTCTGACAACTCTTCAGGTAGTGGCACTGCCAGTGTCTTGCAGATAAGAAACCTAGGACCTTGATCAATGATAAAATTGTTCAGAAAACAAAACAGAGCAAGATCTCTCTTTTTTTTTTTCTTTTCTCTGACTTGAGTCCATGCTAATTACACCAAGTTTGAGAGAAGAGGAAGCAGGAAGACTGAAAGGCAGTGGGAATGGTGGGATGGCACAGTGGTTAAGAAAGAATATTTCCCTTGGAGGTGATCTCCTACCAGCATCCCTGGTTCATGTCTCACAACCACCTAAAACTATAGCCCCATAGGATATGATACCCTTTTCTGGACTCCGTGGGGACCTGTACTGACTGTCACATAATCACAGAATCAATCTCTCCCCCCACGTCACTCACTCACTCAAACATACACACACATCACATCACACATGCATACATAAGTGCAAATAAAATTAATCTTTTAATAAGAAAAGAACTATGGAAGAAAGGTTTGTCTTGATAAGAAATGACTTGCATGAATTTGGAACTGGCAAGTCTAAAGTCTGCATCCTATGTAGCTAATGCTGGATAGTGCAGCCCTGGTTTGAAATCCATGGGGCATGTCTACATGTGATAAATCAGGCAAAATTCTATGTAGAGTCCTGAGGCAGAATTCCTTCTTCACCAGGAGCCCTTGTTTTTTACACATAAAAGGTTCAGTTGGTTTGATGAGGTCCATCTGTTGTATTGAGGGCAACTTCCTTTTAAGTCAGTTGATTGTAAGTGTCAACCACATCTACAGGAGCATCAAAAATGATCAAACACCTCAGCATCATAGACTAGCCGGGCTGACACACAATTAACCATACTAGACTTCCAGAAAACACCTCTCACATTTATGCTTTTCTCCTGGACTTGTTTGAATGACGACACAGAAGCAAAATGGAATTAAAGAAAAGGTATTTAGGTTCCATGTAGGTTTTTGAGGAGATTATACATGAAGGAGATTTTTTTTTTTTCAAGACGTAGATTGAGTTGAAAGTCATGGGAAAAAAATAAACCTTTCTTTGATGATGTCCAGGTTAGCAGTCAGAGGAATTTGGAAAAAAAGATAACGGATTACGGATGTCTATGCCTCTTGGTTGCGGTAAAAACTGAAGGCATTTTCTTGCCCCAGGTGGGATTAAGGAGGTGAATTTCTGAAAGATGTAATAATAAACCACAGCTGCGCCTTCTTTAGGGTGAGCACTGCTAGGGGGAGATGAAGGTACAGGGTATTCAGAAAGGAGCTTTCATTAACAAACTGATATTTCTTGGGCAGGTGCTCCTTGCCTGGGGCAGAGCTTTGTAAAAGCACATTACCACAATGGCATGCTGGGCTTGCTAATGTGCTGCTGATGCGCATGCTTCTTTAGAAGTGCTTCCCATGGCTGCCTAGACTGTCCCTTCCTTCCACTTGAGCTATGCAGACTTCAGAACTTAAAGCCCTGGGACACTTCCTCTACTTTCAACTAGTTATTTTTTATTGGAAAAGCAATATATGTTCTTTGAATTAAAATTAGGGGAATATGACACACTGTATCTGTAATCAAACCATTAACGTTACAGCGTATTTTAATGAAAGTTCTAACTTAGTATGGATGTTAGTGTGAATTGGATTTTGTATATAGGTAGAATATAGCTACCAAAAATGGGTTCAGAGCTTATATATGCCTTTATAGCCTGCCTTTTCCTCATTTATATCATTGGTAGAGTTCCTTGTCAATTTACATGCTATAGATTTTTTAGGGCTGAATAAAATTCCATTATCTTAACATTCTCAACAGTAGTACAATTCACTGATAAAATATAAAAGTATGTTATTCTTTAAAAATAAACATTCCTGAAATGTTGTAGCTTTCAGGATACCTGTCTTTAAACAGGAAATATAGGGAAAAAAACATATTAGTGTACCTTAAATCATTGTCCTCTAATAAGCATTGGATTACATCAAGCAAAATTCTTGGAGGCAGTAGGTAATACTTTAGGAGTAAACATTAGTTTAAAATTTCATTATCTCAAGTTCAGAAATAAGAGTGATGTGTCAAGGACAATTCATCTTTAAATTTTTCATTATCTTTAGCTTTGAGGCGGCAGGCTCCACAGCCAAGACAAATTTCCAGTGCCCTCTAACTATTGTCTTGTCATCTTGTGTCTGAGTAGGATGTGTTTTATTGAATTAGATTAAAATTAAGTCTGGAAGCTTATTATGCAACAGTCTCTAAAGAACGCATGTTCCCCCACCGATGGCTGCTCTATGAATTGCTAATACTCACAGTGCAAGGCTGTTCTATTCATCTCTAGAAAGACTATCTCAAAACATGTAAAGATAACAGTGTTATCTAATTGTAACAACCAAGTTTCTCTTCCCTGTTTTTCTTTAAATTCTTCTATCAGTATATGCATTTCCAAAGTCATAAAGATAACCTCCTAATTAACAGTTTTCAGTCTGTAGGCTATATGATATAGCAATAAAGCAGGAGCTCCTGGAGGTATTTGACTGTATTATCAATCAAGCTGAGGAAGCTGCTAGCTCCCAGCGTCACTATTTGAAACATACAGTGACTATGATATAATGGTGTTCTTTCTTGGAGACCAGAGCATCTCCACCTAACTTAATGCATTGCATCATTGACGGAGGATGAGTCCTGGGATTTTGTAGTCATCAGAATCAAAATGCCAAGAAACAACCCCCTTTAGCAAATTGAATATACAATATTAAACAAGTTTCTGGATCACCTAGGATGAACCTAGAGAAGAGACTCACAAATCTTCAGCATAGAACATGCCAATTCTATTCCAGTGAAAAAGCCACCTGCAAAAAAAAAAAAAAAAAAAAAGAAGTCTCAGACTATGAGAGGAATGTTCCAGGAAGAGTCTGCACCAGCAAAGCAGAAGGGTCACCCTGCTGTTCTTCTTATTTGCCTCCCTTCAGCTCTGCACTCAAGTAGGCAAATACAGAAGTCATGTTCAGAAGCCTCGGTTGCCAGAATCCCTGGCTCATATCACATGTTGGATGGAATCTTAGTTTCCAAAGTAAAGGGCATCACAAAAAACAGATGATCGGGTTAATGTTAAGAAAATTAGATCATAGCCCTAAATGTGCTCAATATTAGTTTGATATTAGAAACTCCTAGAGAGCAACTGCTTTGTCAAAAATTCCTCCACCTCTTAGAAAGTATAGACTTAATTTAAATAAGAATATGTTACTATGTAAAGTTTGGGAACATACTGCTTCATAATTAAGAAAAGAACTTATATTTCAGCCTATATAGTATGACAAAATTGCTTCCTGATACCAATATTCCAAGTATTTTCTATGAAATGCAGAATATATGATAATTGCACCTTAAAAGAGTTTGACACACCTTTAATTCCAGCACTCACTTCAGAGAAAGAGACAAGCAAATCTCTGTGAGTTCAAGGCCAACCAGGTCTGCAGAGTGAGTTCCAGGACAGCCAGGGCTGTCACACAGAGAAACCTTGTCTCAAAAAAAGGGAAAAAAAATGACATGATTTACCTATAATTTTGTTCCGCTCACCAAAAAATAGATAATTGACTTGTCATTATAGATTTTACAAAATTGAAATTTATTATTAATAATGTTTTAAGTTTACATACCAATATGTAAATACCCTTCTCCCACTTGATAGCTGTCATAAAAGGTTTCTGACTTACGTAGATGTTAGAAATTATTGATATTTTACTATATATATATATATATATATATATATATATATATATATATATCCTAGTTAGAAATTTATCACAGAGAAAGTATGGATTGAATGATTCTAACAATGATCATTAGCATGAAACAATACTATATGATGAAGTGTTAGATTGATATGAAATGTTATTCATACATTTAACAAACGTTGATTCATGCTTACTATGTATGAGACACCTAGTAGTGGCTTGGAATAGTTCAGTGACCAAAACAATTATCCTTATCCTCTTGGCACATCTGTTTTAACCTGTGTAGACAATAGACAAGAAGTGTTATATGTAATCAGGAAATGCTAGCAGGTAACAAGTACTTTAAGAAAGTAAAAAAATGGCTGGAAAGATGGCTCAGTGACTAAGCGAGTTTGTTGCTCTCATAGAAGACCAGAGTTTGGTTCCCAACACCCATGTAGGGCCGTTCACTACCGCCTGTAACTCCAGCTACTCGGAATTGACTCTCTTCTGGCTTCCAAGAGCACCCACATACACACAGACCTATACACATACCGACAAATGTACATAAATAAAGTAGAATTAATCTTTTGATTTTAAAAAAGAAAAGAAAAAGATGAAACAAAATTATGTGATAAGGTTGTAGAAGGGTCTGTTCAACATAGTCCTTGCTGAGTAGGGGCATTTGAAGACAGACTTAAAGGGAATGAGAAAGTGTACATGGGGGAGTATTCGGAGAAAGAGCCTTCCAGGCATTAGATGGAGGAGCAGGAGGCTGTATGGCTGGGTGCAGTGAGCATAAGGACCTTGAAGCACCTGGGCTTGAGTTCAGAACACACACAGTCGTTGGAGGTTATGCAAGTATCACTTGGGAAATTGTAGCAATCAATCCTTGATCTATTCAATGAGAAAGTACTAGCAATTAGTCTTCTAACTAGATTTATATTTTTACCTACACAGGGCAAGATTATATCTCTGAGTCTTAATTTTCTATAACTTTAAAGATGGGTAGATGGCATGAAGATTAAGATTGACATAAAGAGCCAGTCAGTGTAACTACCTGTAGTGATATTTTATTTGTGCTGTAACAAATAAAGCTTACCTGGAGATCAGAGGAAAAAGTCAGCTACTATATTAAACATAGAAGTCAGGCTGTGATAGCACACGCCTCTAATCCTAGCATTCAGGAGGCAGAGATTCATCCAGATCTCTGAGTTCACGGCCACACTGGGAACAAAGCCAGGAATGGTAGTACCCGCCTTTAATCCCAGTGCTAGTTAACCATAGAGGTCTGTAGGTCTGTATAGACAGACAGGAAGTGATAAGAGCAGGGAGGAAAGAGGAAAGTGATGTAGCTGGGCAGAGAGAGGAAATTAAGATGGCAGGGCACAGAAAGGTTTGCAGGCATGAGTATGCAGGAATTAGCTCTCTCTTGGGCTGAAGATTTCCTAGCAGTAAGAACTTGTGGCTTGGCTCATTCTGTTCCTCTGATCTCTCAGTTTTCACCTCAATATCTGGCTCCAGGTTTTTGGGGTTTTTTTGTAAGACTGTTTAGCAATTAGTGTTACAACTACCTACAACTCAGATTCCAGACATGCATTGGGAATAAGTAATAGCAGAGGATCATAGTGGGAAACAGAATTTTCCTGTTTTTATGTCCTTTTAAGGAAATGGTAACCATTCCATGGGGAAAAAGTAGAGTTTTTGTTTGAGTTGGTTAGGCCTTTAAAACATAGGTAATAGGGATACATGTCTACCAGACAGCATGCTGGTGATTCTCCTTGCATGGTCCAGGAGAAAGCATGGCTGCTTGAATGTAATCATTTCTTCACTTCACTTCATAAAAGAATAGTGTGTACTTTTTATTACAATGTACAAAACTATATTTCATTGCTAATTTGTTCCTCCAAGTTTAAGCCCTTATCATTTTATCTCTGTTTAAATTTGGCTTATAATCTGGAATTTGATTTCTTACTTTACAAAGTACATTATGGTGTCTATGGTTTTTATAGATATCTGCAGATAAGTTAAAAATAATGTGGGACACAGAACCATTTCCCTAGGAAAACTCATTATCCATTTATTCTGTTTAAAGAGAGGATATTCAAGCTGTGTAAGTCTATGTAGTGAGAAAGCAATGGTTTAGGCATTAGAGGACTTATTATACAGAAATGTTTTAAAATATAAAGTCACAGATAAAGCCTCTAGTTGGCTGTGTGCATTTCCTTAGTTTATGATGTATTTATTGCATGTGATTAAATAATAAAGGCTGAGAGCAGGAGAAATAGTCTTACCCAGAGAACAACATAACAGTTGGTTGTCTAATACCAAGTGGTCAGCTCTGAAAACATACATACAAGTTACGTTATACAGACTGAGCAGGTTATATAGAGAAATTTATATGGATATACATTTTATATATATTCATAACAATTTATTAAAAGTGGGATATGAGCCGGGCGGTGGTGGCGCACGCCTTTAATCCTAGCACTCAGGAGGCAGAGCCAGGCAGAGCCAGGCAGAGCCAGGCGAATCTCTGTGAGTTCGAGGCCAGCCTGGACTACCAAGTGAGTTCCAGGAAAGGCGCAAAGCTACACAGAGAAACCCTGTCTTGAAAAAACCAAAAAAAAAAAAAAAAAAAAAAAAAAAAAGTGGGATATGAATTTGAAAGAGAGCAAGAAGGAGTATATGGGAGGGTTTGGAGGGAAGACAGGGAAGAGGGAAATGATGTACTTATCATCTCAAAAATAAAAGAGATCATAAAAATAATAAAGTGGTATTCAAAAATAATGTTTGCTACGTATTAGTACAGGTCAATCTTCTTTTTATTACCTTGGAAACTTTTGTTCCTACTTGTGAAATCATGAAGACATTGCTCTGCATTCATTCAGGAACTGTATCCTGAGTCCCTGGAGTGTGTCTGGCATTCATCTGAATCCTGGCTTTGTCCCAGTGAACTAAATAGACACACAAACCAGCTCTCCTGTAAGTTACACATTCAGGAAGACAGTAAACAAGAGGAGGCGTATGCCACATCTCTAACTGTGATGTAGAAAGAGAAAATAAGGGAGAATATTAGTCCTGAGGAAGGCAGTTTTACAGAGTACCCAAGGAAGGACTCACCGAGAAGGGGACACTGAGCATGGACTCCATGGAAGGAAGGGAGTGGGTCGGGAAGATACTGGAGGAAGGGAATCCTTTCAAGATGGTGTTACTATAGAGCTGTGGAGTTGGAACTGCAAGGTTGTCTTTGTGTCCGGAGAGTGAAAGTAGCAAACTGAAGAGATGAGAGCATTCAGACACAGTGTATGTAGCACCCTGCAGGCCTTTGTAAAATTGAGGAAGACTAAAACAGAGACCAGCTGACAAAGCTTACACAGTGTGGATTTGTTGCAAAAACACCTTCCTTGCACACTGGCACTTGATTTACAGCTACCGTGGGATAAACTTGAAGGGTTAATAGCATATCGCCCATAAATTCTGTAGCATCACTGGTGCCAGCCACACTGCATAACACATGATTTGGAACTTTTAGGTAGCATCATAAATAGTCTTTTCAATTTTATCTAATGTTTGATAGTTCACATTATTTTTACATTTTACTCAGGGAAGTTACCAAGTGAATGCCTTTTTCTTTTTTTCCAAAAGTTGTCACATAAGTAAAAATTCTGACCTGTCTTCATCTCAATAATCATTCCTTTTATTATTGATTTTACTGTTTCAAAAAAAAATCTTATTATGCATACATCCTAATGCTCCTATAAAAAATCCCGATGTTATTTTTGTGTTTCCATACCTTTTAACATTTCCTTTTATGATTCCACATGTTAAGTTTTATCTACACTAGAAAATACAAAAATTAATGTGTATGTCCAACCTTGAGCTGATACTTTTCTTTCTCTGCATTTGCTATTCTTCCTCTAGACAAGGCTAACCATAACAATACAGTGTAGGAATATTGTAGAGTTGAATTGTGACTAACATTTGTGACTGACTTTTAGATGTCTTGAATGGTATGACAATGTTCATTTCACTGTTCAAGGATGTTTTTTTTTTCAATATTACCTCTCTTTTCTACCTTGCATCCTGATTTGCATGATGAGATGCTTTCAAATCTTCTGAGGGAAGAAATAAAGTTTTCTTCTCAAATTAATTATTTCTCTTTCCTCTAGAGCCTGCCATTCCATTTTCATCTCCTGGAATTTATTTTTATTTTTATTTTTGCCATGGATTTTCTTCAAGGGCTTAGAGATGCTTGACTCAGAAGGAATTACTAGAAAAGCATGTGAGTTGATAGCATCTACATTGCTGACCTGGAGATTACTGTGTATGTATGGTACAAGTCTTTTTTCATGCACAGCACCTTTTGGGACAAGATGCTGTCTGTGGTGTCTACTGTACCTGGGAGGCAGGCTTCCTCCTACAATTTGTGCTCAAGGAACATCCAAGCAGGTCATACTAGTGCAAGCTGAATGTGCTTCTTAAACAGCATTACCTTTCTCTACCTGGGTCATGCTTCTACATCATTTGTGGAAATCCAGACTTTCCATAGAGTTGTCTCCACACAGATTAGGACCTTTCTTTTGGGGGCTTCTTGGCTTTAATAGAGCCATTTTGTATACATCTCCTATAGTCTGAATGTTTGTATCCCCACTCCCTAAATTCATGTGTTAAAATCCTAACACCCAAGTGATACCTTTCAGAGTTGGTGATGCCTTTGGGGGGTTGTGAATTTTGGCCCTTGAGAGGTTAGTGCCTTCATAAAAGATATCTTGAAGAATGCCCATGCCCCGTACACCATCTGAAGCTATAGCTGGAAGGTGCTATTTACAAACTGGGCACCAGACATTCCAGTTCCTTCATCCTGAATTACTTAGCCTCCAGGATTACAAGACGGAAACGTCTGTTGCCATTAAGCCACTAGAGTATTGTTTTGTTGTATCAATGTAAACATCTAAGACAGT
The DNA here is from genome assembly GCF_004664715.2 of Peromyscus leucopus. NCBI lineage: Eukaryota > Metazoa > Chordata > Mammalia > Rodentia > Cricetidae > Peromyscus > Peromyscus leucopus. The sequence continues at coordinate 57,283,899 of NC_051084.1, forward strand.
AAGCTAAAGAGGAACAAGCACCTGACTGGCCCAACAACCTAACTTCTGAAACGACTCCTAGAGTTCTTAGTGCTTCTTAAAAACAATACAACTTCCCTCCGGCTTTAAAGGCACTTCATTTTGTTCTGATTTCTGTTTTAGCCTGTTTCCATCTGTATCCACTTCTCAAGAGTTACTGCTTGTCCCTTAGGGCCTGTTTTTAAGAATAAATTCTATACCATCTTAGTGAGTTAAGGAAAACAGCCAAAGGATGGTGAAGCCCGTATCTGTCGACCATTTGGGTTGTAGTCCAATACATGACTCTTGTTTGTGACTCCTGTGTTTTCGCTCTGGTTAGTCATTCTGAATATGAACTACATATGTCTGTGGTCTAAAGTAAGCGTTTATAACACAGGTGTATGATATCAGGAAATTGCTTCCGTGTCTTACTTCAGGCTTTCCATAAAGACAAAACAAAAAGAGAGAGAAATCCACAGAGATAAAGAGATGTGAGATAGATGATAGATAGGTATGTAGACAGACAGACACATACATAATACATACATAACATAATACATATATACTTGAAATATAGGTAGATGATAGGTAGATAGATACATACATACATACATATAGTACATACATGTACATGCAAGAAGGAATTTATTTAAGCAAAAAAGCTCACAGAATTATGAAAGCTGTGCATTCCCATGCAAAGAAAGAACCAGGAAGTTGATAGAATATCTGTGTCAAAATCTGAAGGCCTTACAATTATCAAAGGTGATGCTAAAAATCCCTGATACCACATGCCTAAGAACCTAGGAGGCTACTAGAATAAGGTCCTGATTCCAAGTTTGAGAGTATGGATTGCTGATCTTCAAGGTCAGCCAAAGATGACCACTCACAGAAGGGAAAGGTGGACTTCATCATTCCTCCACATTTGTATTATTTGTCTGTGAATTTATTGGATGGTACCCACCCAAATCAAATGAGGCTGCATCTTCTTTATTCATTCCACTGACTCAAATGGCAGGTGTAGGAAACTCTGACAGATATTTCCCTAAATGATGCTCACTGCCAGCTCCCTGGGGATCCTCTACTACAATCAGGTTGAAACACAAAATAAACCATCATGCTCCTCTTCGTTTAAAGTGTCTCCTTCCTGACTCTAAACTGAAGGTGCTAGATCACCACACTTAAAACAAGAGGGCCACATTCTCACATGTAGCCATTACCAGTCAATAAATGAATGAATTATTACTGTTAATTAGAATTTCTCCCACGTAAGCCAGGATCTCTTCTTTAGTTGAACATGAGACAGAATTGCTTTCCTAGTATTTACTGCTAGGAATTTAAAAGTAGAAGGAAGCAAGATTAGTTTGGAGGCTTTAGTGAAAAGGGGAAATGGTTAAGACCAATAGGTGGGAAATAAATGTGAGATACAGTAACTTCCCATCACTACCCATTGGGATAGGTAGTAGGTATGTTTCTGTCACCTCTCAATATTTCAATGACAAGAAAATTGACTTAAATGCTGGTCATCTTAACGCCTTCAACATAAAAGAATCAAAGGGATAAAGAAGTGATAAAAATGAATGGAAAAAAAATGGTTAGAAGTCACCCTTCCCTCAGTTTTCTGCATATTGAAATGAGCATGATTGTTTTTGTTTTTCTATGTGTTTTCTATGGAAGGTGGCCATGAGTTCAATCACACACACACACACACACACACACACACACACACACACACACACGGAGAGAGAAAGAGAAGGGGAAGAGAGAGAGAGAGGAAAGAGAGAGAGCATGAAAGCTCAACAAACGGGTTCTATTTCTTACCATCCTTTGGAGTGATGAGCTAAGTCAGAAGCCTACAGAAGGGGTGCCATGCCAGCTACCCCCAACCCCCTGAACAGCAACAATAGCAACTAAGAAGTGGGGTATGTTCTTTGGCCAGAAAAGAGGAGGACAGGAGAATAGGAAGTAAACAAAATGCACCCCAAAGCCTTCATCTCCTCACCTCTTTGTGGATGCAGCCAGCCTCCCAAGTCTGTTACTGTGCATTGGACTGCTTTGAGGAATGTTTTAGTCTAGTGGGAAGGAAAGGAAAATGGAAGGAGACATTTTTTCATAGAAGAGAAAAACAGTAATGCTCAAATATGAACATGTATTTATCCAGGGGACATGATGGCTTTTGATCTGGAATTGGCTGGGAAACAGTAGTTCTCCAGTAGCTCTATAAGGTAGAACAGAATATGTTTCTTTCCCATTCAAAATAAGTATTAAATGAAGCTGAGACCATATTAAATAAGAGAAAAAACATTTATAAAATATATGATGGAGTTTTATATCCAACCACAGCCTTGTATTTAGTGTATGTTTTTTAGCCTATATATAATAAAACACTATATTAATGTGTGTTGTGGGAAGACAACTTTACAGATGCTGCCTAATAAAATATTTTATTTATAATTAAATAGTAATTGTTTTTCAATTCTAAGAGATAATATACCGGAGTATGTCTCCATCTTGGATTAAATTTAGGGACTGTCTGGTCATTCATAAATATCTTTACAATTTCTTACACCTCGATAGATGCATTCATCACACAGATTACTCAAATATCTCTCACAACTAATCTCAACTATCAAATGCATAGCTGTAGAAACTTAAAAGGAATGCTGGGATGAACCTCAGTGAGAGACACATGCTCAGCATGCACAAGACCAAAAAAAAAAATCAAACACCCACTATCATCACCCATAACAAAAAAAATTAGAAAGCATTCATTATCATTATGAGCCACCAAAGTCATCTTATTTATTATCACTCTTACTTAAACTTCCAAAATCAAGATATGGGCCATGACCTATGGATTCATTTCATATTGGATGTGATTACATTAACAGTGTGTTCACAGAGAGATACTTGAAACAAATCAAATTTCACTTTTTTTTTTTTTTTTTTTTTTTTGAGACAGGGTATCTCTATGTAGCTTTGGCTGACCTGGAACTCATTATGTAGTTCAGGCTGGCCACAAAATCACAGAAATCTGTTTGCCTTCCTAGTGATGGGATTAAAGCTGTGTATCACAATGATGCCCCACCAAACTTTTACCTCCTATCTTTATGTTTACCTGTTATTGAAGTGGTTGTCTTGGTCATATTTCTAATCATGTGAAGAGACACCATGACCAAGGCAACGTATAAAGGAAAGCATTTAATTGGGGCATGCTTACAGTTTCAAGGAGTTAGGCCATGATCGCCATGGCAGGATGCATGTCAGCAAGCAGGTATGGCGTTAGACCAATGTCTGAGGGCTTGCAATTTATCATCACGTTGGAGGTGGAGAGAGTAAGCCTGGACCTGGTATGGCCTTTTGAAACTTTAAAGCCCACTCCAGTGACTCACCTGCTCCAACAAGGCTTCACCTCCTAAAGCTTCCCCAGATAGTTCTACCAACAAGAGAACAGCATTCAAATATATATGAGCTTATGAGACCATTCTTATTCAAACCACTACAGTGGTATTCTTTTTTATTTTAATTTTTACTACTTTTAATTAAGCATCTCTATCAGTGCAGGTGAGACCTGTAGAGTTGACCAGAGCTAGTATTACAGGTGTTTGTAAGCTGTCCGATGTGAGTGCCAAGAGACAAACTTGGGTCCTCTAAAAGAGCAGTCTGTCCCTTAAATATGGAGCCATCTCTTTAGCCCTGAAGGGGGTACGCTTAAATTGCAATCCCACACCTGGATTCTGTAGTCATCTGCTATACGAAAACTGAAGTGCCCAGCACTCTGCAAATATCCTTTTGGTTCAAAGTTATCCATTTGTCTCTATCACAGCAGTGTCTGAGCCATGTCCTGTCTTTTTTACATCTGTTTTTGATCTCTGACTCCTGCAAAAATTGATCATTGTATGCAGGTCAATCTGACCCATACACTATACAAATTGTTTTTGAGATATGAAGCCTTAATATCAGACGGTGTCTAAATCAGCCATAAAAACTTGCCTTGTGCTTTCTGTTGCACAGAGTGTAATTATCTCTTTCATAATTATATAAGGTCTCGATGACTATGTTGCTTTGAAAACATTATGAGAAGGAAAAAAATGCCTTTTCAAATTTTAGCTGGATGATGCTTTTCATTTTAGAAATTAAATACTGATATCCACTACTAAATGGACACTTTCTTCCAAAAATTTTGTGTACTTTATCTGAAAAAAATGACTTGCTGCTGCCACTCCCTCATTGACTTACGGGTTGTACTTTTACACCACTGAACACAAGAGACTCTGCCATGCTGGCAAGCTTCCCACATTGTCTGCAAATAATTCAATTAGTTAAACTGACCCTTTATTTAGCTAACAAATGAGGGTATGGTTGTGTGGTTGTTTCCCTAGATTTAAAACTGCAGATTCAGCTTTCTAGTCCAGTTTCTATTTAATAATTGAGAGACTAGGGAGATGCCATTTGGCCTTTTCTGTGTCTTACTTTTCTCTTTTATAAAAATGAATATGTACCATTATCCATCCAAAGCAAATGTAGAAAAAAGAAAAGCACTGCTGGATCTTTTTTAGTTTTATAAACACGTATACTTTTCCTCCTTTTTTTTGTGACTAGAAGAATGTACTTTTATTCTAAAATAGGCAAAAAAAACCCTTTCATTTATTTATGATCCCCACCTCTGTGTGTGTGTGTGTGTGTGTGTGTGTGTGTGTGTGTGTGTGCGAGAGAGAGAGAGAGAGAGAGAGAGAGAGAGAGAGAGAGAGAGAGAGAGAGAGAGTAAACATGTGGCTGTGGGTGCACTTGCCCTTGAGTGTATGCATGGGGGACAGCAGTTGATGACAGGTGCTTCCCTCTATTGCCTTCACATGAGTTTTTGAGATGGGGCTGTTGAGCTGGCTCTGTGGGTAAAGCACCCGCTCTGCAAGCATGATGACCTGAGTTCAATCCCTAGAACACACTTAAAGTAGGTAGGAGAGAACCAACTCTATGAAGTTGTCTTCTGATTGCTAAATTATGTGTTGTATCATGTATGTACACACACACACACACACACACACACACGCACGCACGCACGCACGCGCACACATACAACATAACCAAGAGTTACAGTGTTTAAGAGGAGCAGAAGGTTTCTCATGGGACCTAAAGCTCACAGTATCATCAGGACTGTCCTATAGTTCCCCCGGATCATCTTGTATCTGCCTCACCAACTCTATGGTCACAGGCTTACACCACCATACCAAGGCTTCACTTGGGTACTAAGATCCAGACTAGGGCCGTCTTGCTTGCCAGAGTGTCATCTGTTCTGTATTTTTTTTTTTCTGTTCATTAGAAAGATGATCTAAGAACCATCACTTTATTTGAAAGTCAAATATATTTTTGCATTTTTACCACATCGATTTTACTTTAAAATCTAATACCCAAAGCCAGTGTGACAAAAATCTACAGCTTAAGTCATTCGTTAAAATTTAAGGCTGAAGTTTAAGACAAAAGGGCAGTTAACAAATCCGGTAGCCCACAATTTAAAGATAATTACTCCTTAAGAATAATGCAGATAATTTAAAATGTTCCTTTTCTGACTTTGATGTATGGTGATTATAAGTGCAGTTTATTCCTAATTCTTTTCTGCCTTTGGTGGATCACACAGATATATACTAGCTTTCCCTGTAAAGGGGAAAAAGAAAAAAAAAAAAAAAAAAAAAAACTTAAGAAATCATTGATCCTAGGCTTGAAGCCAAGCAATCTATTTTTAGTACTTTCTCAGCAAAGAATACAATAAAAATGTAAATGGGATGGTGCTACTTTGGCCTAAGATCAATTTTTTAAAGTATAAATTTGGCATTGTTTAAACTTGTTTTCAGACTGTCTTCAAAGAACTTGGATACTTTAGGGGGTCTTCATATTGTAGTTTCACATTAATTCTAATACTCATATTTCTCGAAGGTTCACAATATCCAGCCTTGATTGAAATCTAAGGATCGACTTGATAAATGTCCCACGCCGGGCTGCTGAATTAGCGCTCTGTCCGTTGGATCTCTCTAAGCCTTCTTGCAACTGATAAACCAGTTCTTTTCGAGTTGTGATTCTTGTCTTCTCCCTGGTACTCATTTTAGCCAGGCTCTTCTTAGAATAGGCAATTCAGCTTTCTGAAATACCACTAGACTACAAACTCCTTATGAATCTGGAACTGTGCTTTATGTCTCTTGCGGTCACCGTCACAACTTCATTAGATAGGCCTGAAATAGTGTCAACTTCATAGGTGAGGTAAGCTGAAATGGCAATGAAAAGTGGTGTGACTAAAGCCATATTCTAACAAAAATTTGAACCAGGGAGCTCTTAAAATATGTCTTTTGCTGCCAGGGTAGGGATTGGGGCATGTATCATCAATCAAACAAGTTTCCATGGAAACTAATGGAACTTCTTGAAATGGTAGATAATGTACATGAGATTAGGACAGAGAAGAGAAAGAGATTACTAAAGAAGTTGGAAGGTTGCATCAGAGAAAGAAAGTATTAACAAATGACACAGAATAACATAAAGCGTTGAAAAGAACTTGAGAAGGGGGCACCAGGTGCAAGAGAGGAGAGTAAATAGAAAAGTCTCGAAACTATTGATGAACTATGAATAGTATGACACATTGAAAATACAAAAGTTTTTCAAGTTTCATTCTTAGAAAGGCTCCATACCACAGTTAGATGCTTATGCCCCAGGCTGTACTTGCCAATCCCGCAGCATCTCAATTGTAGCCCCAGTTCACACCTGACACGTGGGAAGTCACTTCACTGGGCTCCAGCTGCTGGCGTTGCCACTGTTCAATGAGTTCTTCCATTGTACAAAATAGAAAAAGAAGTATGCTCCTCTGGGCCTTCTCTTTGGTGCAGACCACCACCAGCCCTCTCCTAGAACAGCTTGCTTAGCTTCCCTTCGCCATTTTCCAGTAGATTTTGTAGAGTTGGGTCTTTGTGAAGTGGATAGGAATTCCCTTGCTGTAGTTCAGAATGAGTAATTCATAAACAGCAGGGATGTAGAAGCTCAGATACCTAAAAATGCTGTTCTAAATTCCAGGACTAGTGATGACCTACCTGCTGGAAATACCCATCTCTGACTTCACATGGGGAAGAGGGGGGTGAGTTTGTGGGTCCCCTTTATAAAGGCATCAACCCCACTCAAACGCTGTTCTCTGCAGAAATCCCACCTCCTGAATGATCACATTATGTGTTAGAATTTACACGTAGGAATTTTAGGAGAGACAGCTATTCAGACCTTAGCACCTTTTTTCCTGCTTGACAGGTAGTCTTCTCTGTCTTGCTGTGCCTAATTTGTAAGTCACTCCTTTCCACATGAGGTTTGGGTGCCCCCATACTTGACATAATTGTTCTTCCAGGAAGGGAGAGGTCACTGTGAATTAAGTAGAACTGGACACCACCACCACCACCACCACCACCACCACCCATGTGCACATGTGCATGCACGCAAGACACACACACACAAACACACACACACACACACACACAACCACTGCTACTACTACTACTCTACCAGGGCTGTTTCCTTCTTTTAGAGTAGCTGTTTCCTTCCACATTGCTTTCCTTTGTTCTGGTGCTGGGGATTGAACTTAGAGCCTTTTGTGTGCATGCTAACCAAGCACCCCATTACTGAGTTACACCTCACCCGTATTTAAATATATGGATGTTTTTATTTCTTTTTTTTGCACTTTTGATCTCAGATGATCTATGCAATATTTTTATTTTTGTTTTTATTTTTAACCTTAGTTGACCCTTTTATTTTAAATTGGAAACTTGATTTAACACAGTCTACTGTGGATCAGTATCACCACCCTTTCCTGTGCAATTGTTAGCTGTCTTCATGTCCTCTTTATTGGCCCACCATTATTTTCCTAACTTTTTTATCTATATTTTATGATGCTACTCCAATTTTTAATCCTTATTTGTGTTTTTAAATATTATATCTATGAACATTATTAATATAGTCTCTTTTTTCTCTTCATATTTCATTCCTGCCTATGAATCAATTTTCTATTGCTTGAGAACCATCTTTTAGTCATTCTCTTACCTGGAAAAATCCTACAAGTAGCTTCTTTTAGTCTTTCTTCAAATATATTTTTGTTCAATGTTCACTATTGAATGTTGTAGGACATAGGACTTTGTGCTAATTCTCTCCAATTTTTGATGGCAATTTTAATGAAAATAAAATCTCCAGATGAAAATTAGGAACCATTAAAACAGAATGATGTTTGAAAAGAAGCCATGAATCTCAAGTGTTGGAAGAAAGCCATTAATTATTTTGAAATTAAAATCTAATATAAATTCACTTGAAATTAGGAAAAAAGAGTGTTTAACTAAATACTTTTCAGTATAAGATATTTAATTAAAAATCATGGAATCATTATAGAGGTCAAATAGTAGACTATTGAAAGCCAATATTGAAAATCATCTTTAATTAAAATGGGAAGATGAGATGACAGTGAATATTCTCATTATGTGTGGAATCAAAGAGAAGAAAGTGTTTATAAGTTTAGACACGAGTCTGACATAGTCTTTTTTATTACAATTATTTCTGTAATGAAATATACGAAGTTACTTTAAATTGGAAAGCTCACAGTTTTGGAGTATGGAAGTCCAAGAATGGAACTGGTTCTGGGCATTTTGTCGAGGGTCCAATAAAGGCCCTAAATTGGGCATCCTCTTCCCAATTAGTCTCTGTAAAGGTCTCATGGTGATTAGCGTGGTGGTGGTATGAATTTGTAGAAGAGATCCATAGCGACCCAGGAATCTGAAGGCATGCTCTGCATGCTCTCTTTCTGTAGTCGCTCACTCCCAGACGCTAACTAGATCCTTTCGGAACTACATCAGCCTCTTCTGAGGGCAGCAACTCCAATGCACTAGCCACCTTCCTTGAGACTACACCTCTTAAAGAGCCCTCCACCTCAGCCACTGCACTGAGGTCTAACCTTCTAGCATGTGACACTTTGATGGACATGGACCATTTGCAAACCATAGCCAAGTCTCTGGTATACAATCTCAAGCAGCCTAGTTTCAATGCACATGTTCACCATGTCAGCATGAGGATTTATCTGGACCACTTGAAAATTGTCACTCTTACATTACATTTTACACTCTTACATACACTCATACATTAAACATTTTCCGTGATGCAGTCTACTATATTCCTATCTTTTATTTTATCCCCATGTATACTTTCTACCACTAACTCAACTCTCCCTACCCTGGGGGCTCAAGTTATTTCATTTCGTCCTGACATTTCTGTATCAGTGTCATTTTAGATTCTAGAACCTGAATTGTTTACACTGGACATACATACCCATTGTTGTATCAACTACTGTTCTGTGTATTAATTGCCACTTGTCCTGTGAGAACACACCTAGCGTTTTTGTTTGTTTGTTTGTTTGTAACCACAAGGAACTTCATGTGTCATCCACACAAATAACTTTCAATGTGTGTCCTAGTCCAATAGTAAAAGCTGAATGGTGACAAGGCCATGGCAGTTTCTGCCCTTAACTTAGTAAGGTCCACTCTAAGGGGGCACACATACCTATCTAAAATAATTGAGGATCGATGTAAAATAATATGTATATGTGCAGACACAAGAATAATACAAGCTGGCTAGATACGCTTCAAAAGAATTTGAAGAGTCCCATCTCTATAAACTACAGTAGCCAGAGAAAGTTGACTAGATTTTAGTCAACATTTTTTTATAAGATTAAATGCTGCTTTGTAAAACATCCCTGTGTATAGTGTCATTTTTCTTCTTTTCTGAAGATTGTGTATGTTCGCATAGATGTTAAAATAATGGAAAACTTCCCAATTCCAAATGAGTAATGGCTCTGATTGTGTTAAGAAATGACTTTTAAAGCTGGGCAGTGGTGGCGCACGCCTTTAATCCCAGCACTTGAGAGGCAGAAACAGGTGGATCTTTGTGAGTTTGAGGCCAGCCTGGGCTACCAAGTGAGTCCCAGGAAAGGCGCAAAGCTACACAGAGAAACCCTGTCTCAAAAAACCAAAAAAGAAATCACTTTTATTGACCATTTAAAACTGTCTATTTTCTGTTTTCATCTGGAAGCAGTCTAACATATGTAAATACTACTTAACAAAAATCACAGTTGTACTTTATTGGTCAAGAATTTTGATACATTAAAAAAAGCTCTCAATTGTGTTTTTAGATTTTTAACTGGTGACACTGATTCCAATTAGGTTCATGAAAAAACAGTCTATAAGCTAATTATTAAAGAAAATTGATTGTAGCTATCTTTAAAAGAAAAAAAACCAAACTTCTTTTCATTTAACCAAACAGGCCAGGCGGTGGTGGCTCATACCTTTAATCCCAGCACTTGGGAGGCAGAGGCATGCAGATCTCTGTGAGTTCGAGGCCAGCCTGGGCTACAGAGTGAGTTCCAGGATAGGCTCCAAAGCTACACAGAGAAACCCTGTCTCAAAAACCAAAAATAAAAAAAAAAAAAAAGAAAGAAACCAAATTTAACCAAACAAAAGTATTGTTATTTTAGTCGAAAGAAAAGGCTATGCATAAATTAACTTCTGTACATTAATTTGTAAATACAGACAAAATGACATTATACTTTTTATATATTTTTTTTTAATTCTTGTCTTGGCTCAAGAACTTGGTGCACTAAAGCATAATAATTACTAGGAATTTGAAGTTTCTTGTGACTAAATGATGACAAAGCAGCAATTTCAACTTTAACTTAGAAAATTCAGCAATTCTTGGGGTTTTTTTAATTATGGTTACTGTTATGGTTTGAATAACAATGGCTCTAATAGGCTCATATATTTGAATGCCTAGTCATAAGAGAGTGGCATTATCTGAGGAGTAGGAAGTGTGACCTTGTCAGAGGAAGTGTGTCACAGGGGTGGGCTTTGAGGTTTCAAAAACCCATGCTAGACCCTGTTTTTTCTCTCTTATATTCTCTTATATATATGTAGCTCTCAGCTACTACTTCATTGACAAGGGGAGAGGAGAGGGACCATGCACCCTGCTGTGATGATAATGATCTAAATCTATGAAACTGTAAACAAGCCCCCAGTTAAATGCTTTCCTTTTTAAGAGTTGCCTTCATCAAGGTGTCTCTTCACAACAATAGAACAATAACTAAAACAGTTAACAAAAAGTCTGTTTGAGGATAAATTTCCGTAATATACAAGAAAAGGGACTGTAGGGGCAATTAGAGCAATAAAAAGTGTCAGATGTTAAATCTAGAAAAATCATAATAGGTTAGCAAAAAAAACAGGAAGAAAAACAGAAAGTTTTCCCTCTACAGGATACCCCATGTGTGGTTGAACTGAAATGCAAGGAAATATACCAAAGCACAGCATTGACTTTGTCAACAATGAAGAAGGAAGACAATGACAGTGACTGAAAAATCAATAATACATGGTGTCCCTTTCCTTGCATGCTCTTTAGTAAGGGTTTCAGAAATACTATATATAATTATGAATATTAGATATACACATATATGTGTCTACATGTATATAAGGTGTGGTATGGCTGCCACCTCACTGAGTTCAAAACATATCTCAGTCTCTCTCAGTTATCTTTCTTCTTTTATAAAAGAACACCTTTTTTCAATAAAAATTATTTTTCTTCTCACCATCAGTCTTAGTTGGGGTTTTTTATTGCTGTGAAGAGACACCATGACCATGACCACTCTTATTAAAGAAACCATTTAATTGGGGCTGGTTTATAGTTTCAGAGGTTTAGTCCATTGTCATCATGGTGGGAAGCATGGCAGCTTGTAGGCAGACACGGTGCTAGGGAAAGAGCTGAGAGTCCTACATCCAGATCTGCAGGCAGCAGGAAGAGACTGTGTGCCACTAGACCTGGCTTGAGCTTCTGATACCTCAAAGCTTACCCCCTAGTGATGCACTTCCTCCAGTAAAGCCACAATTACTCCAACATGACCACACCTCTTTTGAGCCAATGGGGACATTTTTTATTCAAACCACCTGACTAATGTAACACTGTTTCATTTTTTTCTTTTCTTTTGTCTTATGGTAAGTTCTCTTTATGCCTCAAATGTGAAATTAAAATCAATGAATATGTAGTCACTTCAAACTACATTCTGCATTCAGTGTGGATTCTTAGTCATTTCTCCTTTTCTTTGCACAGACTTATTTTGCTTTCAAACTGTGTTTTTACCCTTTTCCAGTAGATTCTATTTTAGTATATTTTCAGCAACTTTCCTCCTTTGTTATTTATACCAATATTTATACATTGGTTCACCATGTGACAGTAAACTTGCCAATGATGTATTTCCTGTGGTTGGTTAGACGTTGAGGTTGACTGCCTTATTCTGTGTTAAGTTAAAAACAAACACACATATAAATCAATCTTAATCTCTTAAAGTCATTTCTGAAACTATGGTATTGAGTGTATTAATAACAATATGGCAATGTCTATTAAAATAACCCCTTGATATAAAGTGATTCAAATGAATTGAGCATCTTTCTCTTTCTCCAAAAATAGAGCAGGTGGGTAAGAGGCTGATAGGGTACTATGTCTCCAGATTGCATTGAGCATCTCTGCTGATGGACACATGGACAATATTACTGACACCACTGAAGTTTGCTTTCTGGCAAATGCATTGAAGAACTAGAAAGTGACACACTAGAGCAAATATGGAAGGTTTAATTGGCATGGGCCCAGATGAGGCAGCCATTACCTCCATGGACTTATCGGTTAAAACTGTCAAATGACCATACTGAACTTCAAGGGAGAATCTAGAAAACTTGATAAACTTGGGAAGGAGAAAAAAAAAATGGAGAATACCTTAAAATCTACCACACCTATTTTTTCAATAACAATGTTGGCTCAAAACTGGGAAAAGTGGGGTAAGAAGCCATTGGCTCTATTACAGCCTGTGGTTACCTAGGTCAAAGCCTCCAGTATGTCCTCGGTATATCTACTTGCCAATTCCAAGATTGTTTGGGAGCTCAACATGGCTGCGTCATAGTTCTGACAGGTTCCCACCTTTCTTCTTTACAGACTACTGGCAAACTTATTCAGTGGCAGCCAATATTTAAGTATTCACCCAAAATTAGAGTGAGATTTAAAACAAACTTTAATAAGCCCTGTGCAGTGGCAAGTTACTAAAGTTTTTCCCAAGTTCTTTCCTTGGAGGCGGAAGCTGGCTCACTGTCAGCTTTCTGGTGGTTAAAATGAGTTATCAGATACAGTGAGTGCTTTTTTATTGAAGGTGCTATTTTTTTTTCTTCCCTGAATTTCAAATTAATGAGATTTATAATATGAAGTTTATAAAATGCTAAGTTTAACGAATTATAATGAGAAATAAGAATGTTTCATTGTAAAGCTGCCATTAATACTGAAAGGGAGAGCTATATGAAGAAACTCACATCATAATTCAAGTGACTAAGCAAAGGTTACAAGAAGAAAAATATTAATGTGAGAAAATTGCTTTACACCCATCAGAAGACACAAGAGGGAAAGACTGCTTGACTCTCAAATGAAGCAGTGTGTGGCTGGAGTCAGGGGCAACAGATCCTGTTTTCTACTTTAATCCCGAGAGTTTCTATTTGAAGACACTCAACACAAATCGAGTGTAAGGCTGTAAAATAGACCTCTTTACCAGTCCTGCCATTCTATAATATAACTAGTATTTTTTAATTAGAAACTATTTTTATACAATATATTCTGATCATACTTTTCCCCTCCCAATCTCCACAGCTCCTTTCAACCCCCCTGCCCACTCAGCTCCATGCCCCTTGTTTCCCTCTAGTTCTAAAACACAAACTCACGAATGAAGCAAATGCCTAGCAGTAGATGAGAACTAACACAGAGACCCACAACTGGACCAATGCACAGAAAGTGAGAGATTTTGGAGCACTTGGTCCTAAATGGATTGCCTTCGTTGGACCTTCTCCTCAGGGCTCAGAGACCTATGCTGAAGAGGAGGTGGAAAGAAAGGAAGAGCCACAGGGCATGAATGACTCTGTGCAGTGTCGTCCTCCTGACTCAGCAGGGACTAATGCACAAATGAATTCATAGACGCTGTGGCTACTCGAACGTAAACAGCACAGGATCAAGCCAGAAGGGATCCCAGTGCTGAGACAGGGAAGTGACACAGACTCCCACCTCTGACCAAAAGGTTATCAGTAACTGGAAGTACCTTGCAAAGGAAAAATTCATCTTTACCAATGGACTCTCACTGAGTACATTAACCACACTTTAGGGTATGCCTATGCCCAGGAGTAGATGGCTAACACAAAACGAACTATTTCTATTTTTGTAGATATTTTTGTAGACATTTTCTCACATTGCATTGTTTGGGCATTTCTGTGATTTATTGGTCTTTTGCTTGCATATATTTTGGTTTCCAGTTTTGTGAAGAGAGAGAGGAGAGAGAGAGAGAAAGAGAGAGAGAGAGAGAGAGAGAGAGAGAGAGAGAGAGAGAGAGAGAGAGAGAGGATATTTTGTGCCATGCCTATTATTTTTGACATTAGACACAATTTCTCATGACTCCCTCCCTCTGCCTCTCACTATATGGGACATTTGATTGCATATTATAGTTGAAAAATTTCCTATGCCCCAGCCTGCCAGCGGTCTGGATAAGTCTTTCCCACTCGTGACCCCCAAGTAAATACACAGAGGCTTATATTAATTATAACTGCATGGCCATGGCTCAAGCTTTTTGCCAACTAGCTCTTATATCTTAAATTAGCCCATAACTATTAATCTATGTTTTGTCACATGTTCTGTGGCTTTACCTGCATTCCATTACATGTTGCTCCATGGGCAGCTGACTGGCGGCTCCCCTGCCTTTTTCCTGTCTCTCTCTTTGAATTTCCTGCCTGCCTCTAAGCTGCCTTACCATAGGCTGAACGGCTTTATTTAATCAACCAATCATAGCAACACATTATCACAGTGTACAAAAAGTCATTCCCCCATCAGCACATGATGGTGCAGAACTTCCCTTAAGACAAGGCTTCCTCCAGGGCGTTATCTTTCAGCCTGTTCCTGTGGCTGACCCATATTCACTTATCACTCCTCACTATCAACACTCATCTGTCCTGGGGGTACTCCCATGAAAAGAATTTACAGATACCCAAATGACAGTATACATATGGAAGCAAATGATGTGAGGACTGCTCTGTTAGTTCTGTCAGTAGAAAAAAAAAAAAAAATACCACCAATGCAGGTATGTCAAGCATACTTCATTGGGGAACTATTTTATTATGTGTATATCCTCATTGTTAGGACCATATATCATCTTGATATGTCTGCATTTTATGTGAAGAATTGGCTTTTCTATTAGATTGCTAATGAAGTAGACTAATTTATATAATATGTAGAAATGAGTAGAAAAAGAGATACTAATAGGTTCCTATTTGACTCTTAAATCACATTCACCTTTCCAAGTATTTTGTGTTACTAAATTAACCCTCTTAGAAAAGGCTTATGGATTTTCAGCTCTTGTTTTACAAGTCAGGAGATAGGTTTTTAAGTTATGCAAATTGCAGAAACTTACCCAGTCATAAGTAGGAGATGAGTTTAGAGCATAGATGTGAGATCATCTTAGAACAGCTGTTATTAGCTGTATTATCCGCTGTATAGAATTGAGGTGTCTCTACTTCAAGGTTACCTAATTGCTTAGCAGTCTGGCACAGACTAGAAGAGTCAGTTTTCTTGCATGCATCACAAGCTGCCCCCCGAAAGAGAAACTCAGTGATTCATCACACCTGCCATTTTACAACATGCTCTTTTTTCAAAACTTGCCCACTCAGCATTTTAGCATCTCAGGTGCGAGCATAACAGCCTGGAAAATTTGGAAAGAATTGAAACTAAGTAACAACATACTAATTGGCATACGATAGCCTTAAATTTATATGTTGAATTCAAGATCCTAATAATAAATAGGTCAGTATATAAGAACTGTCCCTGGATTCTGCCTTCATTAAGAGCATAGGGAAAACAAACAGGAAATGCAATCTTACTTGATCATGTCCTGGATTATGATATGTGCATACTTGCACAAAGGTACCCACTGAGAATTCACCTTTCAGCAGAGCTGAGGAGACATAGCAAGAAAATTACTGTTCATTTGCCTTGTTTGTCATGAGCCAGAGAAGTACCCAGCCAAACACAACTCAAGACCATTCAGTGTGTTACTTGGGAATGTTAGGAATGTATAACCATTTTTTCACAATCACTGTGAAATGTCCTGTATGCCATCAGCAATTTCCTTGTGGGTACTCCATCCTTCTTCTGGCTAAGAGCATGTATCTTTAGACAGTTGGTCAAGCCTTGGGATATCTTCTCCAGCTGTATTGGCCAAGGTATAAGCCTGCATAGGAAAGAGCTAATGCTCTAACTTAATTAGCTTCAATCCTTAACCAAGTAAACTAATTGACAATGGTTGTCTTTTCCAAGAAGCCTTGCCTGTGGCAATCACATACAGCAGTAGAGAAAAGACCGCCCTTGGATTATGCAAATCACAGAGGTCCATCATAGGCCACAGTCAATTTTTGAGGCCATTCTAAATTAACCCACAAAGAAAAAAATAATAATATGAGGACAGATCGATTTAACTACTTGAAATTTTCCTTGTGGAACATGTTCTGATTAATGGCATTCAATAAATGGAATTCCTACCGAAATCAAGATCAAAGTATAATGTTGGAAAATTTAATTTCTTCTAACAGTTTGTTAATGATTGGTCATATTAGAGGCACCGATGCTGAACCCATCAATCCTGATATCATGTCTCCTTGAAGCTAAGGCGCCCCAACCAGGGGTGAGTTTATGAACCTTTAAGTCAGTATGTGAAATGGAAGGAGGATTCAGCTGCTAGGCCAACCAGCTTCTTGCTAGCTGCTCATGCACAAATTCCAAGGGCTTCAAACTTTGGTTTCCTTGGCCCTCGATGGAGTACTTGGATTTAGCTATTACTAAGGCTAAGGCACCCTAATTTCTTCATTTCTTACTTCTAAAATTTTGTGCACTTTTTCTCCTCTTTTTCATGTCATCAGCGTACAAAGTCCTTTCCACATAACTTACAGGAAAAAAAAAACAAAAAACCAAAAAAACCACCTCCATCCTTTTTTGTGTTCTCTTGAGCTGCCTGCCACAGCTTTGTCCCCTCTTAGCTTCCTGCTGTGCATCTTCTCTTACTACTTCTTAGCCTTTCCCCAGTCCCAGGCACCATGGCAAATAGCCTTTGCTCCTACTAGAAAGCTTTGCAGAGGTACCTGTGTCTTCTTTTTCATTCTCTTAGCTGTTTACTCAGGAATCCTCTGGCCACCCTTATGAAATAACAGCCCCCAACACCCACACACTGACTCATTCTTGCTTCCCAATCTATTTTCCTGAGCATTCACTGCCCAAACACTGTGTGTGTTTCTTATTCATCCTACTTATTAATTTCCTCCTGCTACTATGAAAGGTGTGTGTGTGTGTGTGTGTGTGTGTGTGTGTGTGTGTTTCTATGTTTATTCAAGTTTCACCCTAGCCTACACAAAGGAAAAGCTACATCCTTAAAATGTGACCTTCAAAGTTCTTTATGCTCTGCCCCACATCATTTTCCTCTTCACTGTTTCATCTAAAACAGTGCCTGTCATAAACTCAGTACTCATGAGATGTTTCTTTAGATACATGAAATTCATGTTTCTTAACATTTCTTTCTAGGGCCTCTTCTCCACATATTTTTAATACTGTAAACAGTATGACTATACTGATTATATTATTCTAAGCTGTGCAACAACAGCTTACTAGTGCATTTTATTTTTGCTTTTTAAACAAAAATCTTTTGTGATAAGGAAAGGGTAATCTTATTTATTTCAAGCTCTAAATCTGATTTTTATGTTTCTGAAATTCATGAATTATTCTATAATGATTCCCTCAAAATAGATTGTTCTTATGAAGCCATTGCTTCTTGTAGCTTCTACAGCATCCATGGAGAAATCTTGAAAAGATAGTGTTTAAATTCATGTCCCAAATGTAACTCTCCTTAATGCAAATCAAGTATGAATTTATTAGAAACCATTAGTGGGATAAATGTTCTCCTATTATGTAAATCTGTGCCTTTAATCTGAAATGTGGAAAGTGAATTGCTTTGTAGAATATCTAATCTGCAATTCTGTAATTAGGAGAGCAGGTGGTTAATCACAGGTGCTGTCAATGACCTGCTCCTCATTGCAGGAACACAAATAGCTAATTCTATGCATCCCAAGTCAGCCACAGGGCAGTTGTGTTGGGGGACACAATTTTTAAGTCCACCAGCTTGTTTAGTGCCTGAAGACATCACAGAAGTAGGCATGTTGTTTTGCTTTCTAAATATCAAATTGACAATTTACAGCAATGTATATTACAGGTGTGTGTGTGGCGGGGTGGCATTTGTATGGCCTTTTTTTTTTTTTTTTCTTGAGGGAAATCGTCTTTTGAGGTAGTGTCTTACTGTGTAGTCCAAACAGACCTGGAACTCTCTGTATTACCTCCACCAGTCTCAAAGTTGAAGCAGCCCTTCTGCTCCAGCCTTCTTTGTGCTGGGGTCTAGGCTTGAGCCACACTGGGCTTTAATCTCATGGAAAATGTTACCAGCCATGTTAGGCTGAGTATCTAAAAGCTAGTGTAATAGGCAGAGGAATTGGGATTTTCTACAGCTTTCAATACGATATTATAGCAGTATTAAAAAGAAATATAAATGACCTGTTTAACACAAGGCACTACAATTTGATATTAAATTGAGAAAATGGTGTTACAGATATAATATATGCAGATATAATGACTCATGTTAACCCCGCAAAAAAGACCCTTTGCATCACTCTGGTCAACTGAGAGATTAAACTGCAAGTGGATACTCTCCTTAGCGTCTTACTTGGTTTTCTATTGACTACATCACAGAGGTAAGGAAAAGATTATAAAATGTGCTCAAGAGTTGAGCATGGAGTCATAGTCAATAACATGGGATGATGTAAGTGAATTCTGCATGAAGGGTCCTCCGACATACTAAAGCATTCTGTTTAAGATGGGAAATGGAGGAGGAGTGGATCTGGGGAGAAAGGGAGGAGGGTCTGGGAGGAGTGGAGGGAGGGGAAGCTGTGGTGGGGATGTATTGTATGAGAGAACAACAACAACAAACAACAAAAAGATACAGTGTAGCATGAATCTTAAAAGTTCTTATCAGTAAAAACAAACCCAGGAGCCAGATATTGGGGTGAATACTGGAAGATCAGAGAACCAGAACAAGCCACAGCCATCTTACCTCGCCAATTCCTCAGCTGATCCTGTTTCCTCAGACTGGAAGCCTCTCAATCCTCATTCAGAATGAATCGCAGCTGAACTGTTGCTCAAAATCCTAAAAGCTTAACCAGGTTATAGTTCCTCGTCCCCACGCCTTAAATGCCTTTCTGCCTCCTGCCATTACTTCCTGGGATTAAAAGCGTGAGTCACCATGCTTGGCTGTATTCTTGAACACACAGAGATACAGGCAGATCTGTCTGCCTTTGGAATGGGAGGATTAAAGGCGTGTGCTACCACTGCCTAACCTCTATGTTTAATAATGTGGCTGTTCTGTTCTCTGACCCCAGATAAGTTTATTAGAGTGCACAGTATTTCAGAGAACACAATACCACCACAATACAGAAAACTTGGGAATGGAAAGATGGCTCAGTAGTTAAGAGCTCTACCAGCTTTCACAAGGGACCCAAGTGTGGTTCCCAGCACCAAGTATGAGGCTCACAATCACCAGTAGCTCCAGGGGATCAGACACATTCTTCTAGCTTCTACAGGTACTGAATGTACAATATCACACACACAGACACACACACACACACACACACACACACACACACACACACACACACTTAAAAAACATCTAGAAAATAGAGGAAACTGTATAAAGACAGATTTTCAATTCTCAAATCTGTTTCAAAGGTAGGATATATTTAAGAAAGACTGCATACTGTGGGAGTTGAAAAGCTAACCCATGGTGAAAAACTAACAAACAGCAAAGTTTTCTTAAAGGACACCTGCTTCTAAATATATGCCTTTGACATTCAGAGAATTATAATAGTCCCTTTTCAAGCTAATAATGCTAAAGATTTTGAATGATAGACAAATAAACGGACTACCACGGGGGAAGGGAAGTTAGGAAGAAAATCTCAGAAGCGTAGAATAATGAGTTGAAAGTAAGTAGATGATAATAACAAGGGGTTGATATCTTGACCTTGCTCTTGTTGTCTTTGAAAGAAAAAGGAAGTTGTTTCATCAAGGTATAAAATCATGGGTTTCCTCTAAAGAAGAGTTGATTGAGCATAATGCTATGACTGTATATGAACATGAGAAATTTTGAATGAGGTGCATCAGTTAACTGGCATTTGACTTATCTTAGAACAGCTTACCTCCTCCACCCCAAAAAATTGTCAATATTGCAGTCTGGAAAGAATAACAAAATACTTTATAGTCATAATAGTAAAAAATGGGTCTTGCATAATTTGAGATAAACAAAATGAACTATGATGATGTATTAATGAACCTGATTTCAGGAGACACACATCAAAACTCTCTCCTAACATTGACTCTCACAGATCATAGTCATGTTGACTATATACACCTCTTTTGACCACAGTTTGTACTTGCCCATTATCTCTATTATAGGTCAATGTCAAGACTTTAGGGTGACTTAGACTGTCTATGTTGATGATGAGAAACTTTCACTGGTAATCAGTAATTGCAATAGGCAACATTATATGACCTTGTTCTTTGGCTCTCACATCTACTATTTTTCTACCAAAAGCTTTTCAGTGATTCCTTATAAATTCAAATTCATTATATTAAGTATAGATGGGTTCCTTAGCATGGTTTATAAGACCCTCCAGGATCTACCCCATCTTCCTCCCCAACTCTTCCCCTTTATGCCTCGATCTTGGCATTCCAAGTAGCTGGCCACTTGTGATTCTCCTAATAATCATGCTGATTCATACCTTTATTCCTCATGTTGCCATTGCCAAAAATAGTCTTCTCCATACACATCAACTTTACCCTTTGGCCAATTCTGGTCACAACTCCACTTCTTACCTTTTATTTCCAAAACATCCTTCACCTACCACACATAGCACATGGTAATAGCAATTGTATCATTGGCAGTTCCCTGGCGAGCACAGGACTAAAAATCAAATACATGCCCAATTGATTTCCTTTTCCTAGCACCATGCCTGACTCACAGTAGATACTCATCATATGTTAGACCAAACCACACATATAACTCAATCTGTACAATATCCCATCCATCCGCCTAAGCAGGTATTGGCTTTTACCTTGTTTACCACAGTCCTTGCTATTTTCTAAGATAGTAGAGACTTGTAAGTAGAAAATGATTAGCTTAAAAGTTCTTAAATTGCAATAGCTTTGGCAGTTTAAAAGTGATAAACTGAACATAGAATATTGAAAATGCATTTTGCCCACATCTGGTTATTTAAGTAGCAGTGGAATACATAATAGGCTTTACAAGTATTCTAAAGTTCAAAACCTGATTTATTAAGTTAAGTTTGAGAGTTAATACTACACAGCTAATAACCTAATATGAGAAATTGCCTCATATGGAAGGAGATGTCCAATGTACATAATAAAAAGAGAGAAATTAATAAACTGAGCACCTGACGCCTTGATGATGCTGGCTTCTCAGACACATCTTCCAGGACACTACCTACATTAACTGTAAAACAAGACAAACATCTACATTCTGGAATAGGCCACTAGCAAGTTTTGTTTGTTTGCATCTTCCAAATTGGAAGTAATAACCTACAATATTTTGTTTGTATCACGGAAAAACAAAGAAAAGGAATTCAGAGCATTATGCCTTTAGATGCCTCAGCAAATACCTCTTGTTCTTTATCAAGATATAAGACAGATTGTAGACACTAACAAATTTAAACCAACAGTAGTTTCAAAGGATTATTAGAGGCAGGGATCCACTGAATCTTTCTCAGAGCAGCCAACTCCCCCATCAATTCCAATCAGTTATCCCACACTCTCTTCCAACACTGAAGCTAACAGAGATGTAAGGCATGGAAACTCTGTCGTAAGAGATGCTATTCCATAGTCCAGTCTGCTTCTACAAACACATCCATTTCAACTGCATTTAGAAGAGGATGAAAACAGTTCTATACAATGAAGAAATCTGCCTGGGTTTGTTTTTTTTTTAATCATCATTGTTCTGTTTTGTTTTCTTCTTCATTAGGAAGCTTCAAGTAGGAGAAATGTAATAGTAATTATTTTAATACTATTATTTCAATAACATCTAAAGAAAATTGGTCCCTGTTACAGAAGTAGTTTCTATATATGCTCTCCTGTTTCTTGTTGGAGTTTAATGAAAGTCATAAAATAAACATGAAACAAATTATAATTATAACAGTAACTTTGTTTTATATATGCTTATTCATTTAATTTAAAAATACTTGGTTGATGGGCTGAAGATATAGCTCAGTGATAGTGTACTTGCTTGGTGCTCTAAGTCCTGAATACAATAATAATAATGATAATGATAATAATAATAGCTTATTCTTAATTTCTCTCCACATATTAAAATTGTCTTTTATAGTAATGAGAAGATCTGTTTCAATATAGATCACTGCTCTAGGTATAATCTCCATAGTGATAATACATGGGCATAATCCTTCACTTCAAATTAACAAGATAATTTTGGGAAATGAAAACAAAGAAGGAGAGTATGATAAGGAATGATTTAATCAGCATAGCAACTGAGAGGGCTGGATGTTAGACAGCATATAGTCAGGAAAGGCCACTGTGAGGGACATTCAGTGTGAAGTCTGAGTGATGGGCCAGAGTGCTGCAAAGAACTGGATAAGAGTGTGCGCCACTGCACACACACAGCAGAACACTGGCTCCAGGCTAGAACTGCCTTCGCTCATCAGAGAATGTAAAGAAGTTCTGAGGTGGCTGGGACATGTTAGGTGAGAAAAGAGTTAGTCAAGCCATGCAGGATTTTTAGGCCATGGTAGGACATTTGGATAGTTTCCAAATACACTGAGAAGGAACATGGGGCTTTTTGCTAATGGAGCTGGAAGGCTTAGTGGTTTAATTTTTTAAATGATCTCACCAATTACTGTGTGAAGAATGGATTGCAACGTCATCAAAATAAGTGGAAAGGGGGCTGGGGATGGAGCTCAGTCGGTAGAGTGCTTGCCTAGCACGTTCTACAAATCCAGGGTTCTGTTTCCAACTGCACGAATTAGGTGCAGAGGTACCACCTGTAATTCTATAACTTGGGAGGTGGGGCCAGGAGGCTCACAAATTCGAAGTCACTAAACTAAACTGAAGCTCAGGGAAGCTAAGAAAGAAAAAAAAATTGCTGAATTAAGCCATGCCATTACCAATCTCTTACTGTCCTACATGCATGTGAGCTCTCTTTCAGACCCTCTTCACTTCCTAGGCTGTGGAATGATGCTCAAGTTCTTTGTCCTTGTTGAGTCTCCGACTGCTCATCTGTAAGCTGTCCTAATGATAAAGTACCCCATGGCCAGGTTGGAATCAAGATTCCATGAGCAAATAAATATTCACAATACACCAAGAATCGCACCTGCTAAGCTCTGTGACAGAGGAAAACTATAAAAGAATCACATAGTGCTAAATTGTGGTAGGAAATATCATGCTTACTCTGTTCTGCAGACCTGGATGAAATAGATGTGCAGAGAGTTTTGTACTAGGAACACTTGAGAAAACATTCAGAGTTATCAGAAGCATGAGCTACACACAGCCTTCCAGGAAGTAGTTTGATGTTCCTGGAAGCACCACTATTAGCTCCCTACCCCAAACCATTTCCTTTCCTTTTAAAAAACTAAAGAGCTCCTGTCTCACAACAGAAACCCCAAGGAGCATAGGGCAACATGTCTGTGTGGTACAAGGAAGAGGTACATTTGGATAAATTACTTCTCTGATCAGAGAGGAGAGGAAGTACTCATGCTATTTCCTTTCCCCTTCCTGAAATTTGGGCATTTGTATATGAGGAATCGATGGTTGGATAGATATAATGTTATGCACAGATTGCAGGGACCCCCCAAAAGACCACCACAGAGACCGAATTCCATATGTAAAAGCAAAGAGCTTTTATTTCAAGCTCAGAGCTTGGCCTCTCCCTCTGATGATGTGAAGCTGTGAGAGCAGAGAGGCTCAGCCCAGGCAGGGTGGGGTTTTTAATCATAGCAGAGATGAGGGGATTTCCAGGGTTCAGGACCCTGATTGGCTGACACTGGTCTAGGGTATAGCAAATGTTTGGAATGTCAGGTATTTCCCCTTAGATGCAGGCCCCACTGGGTGGGGTCAGCTCATGGCTTCTCCTGGATCCCAGTGTTGCCTGCCAGTAAGCCTGTCACAGAAGCTGTGTCTGGGCCTCTAAGCCTGTCATGGCAGTTGCTTGGTCAAGCTGTCTCCCCTCCCCCACCCCCACCAGGTGGCAGCCAACTGTGATCATGAAGAAAAAGCCCATGTGTATTTTAGACGCCTACTACCTTTGACTTGTTAAACTGCCCAGCTACAGTTTACAATCTCCAACATGGGGCAGAAGTCCTAAATGTGAGTTCTAAAGGAATTGCTCTGCCTGTGTGTCTTTGGATTGGTGTTCTGTCCATGTCAGTAGGATCATCCTGATTGATGTAATCTCCCTGGTCATCTCAACTCTTAATTAGATATGCCTAGTGCAGAGCTCCTGCCTGAAAGAGATAGAAATCCTGGTAGGATTTGTGCTCCTGCTCTTATTCAGTGACTCTGAGCTACCATATTGTACATAGCCTGGAGTTAGGGATTTTATTTTGTAATTTATTTGTTTCCTGCCTCGCACCTAGGCAACACCTGCTGAAGTTCCTTAAGCACCAAATGAACTTGATTAATGCTTATTGAATTGTATAGTCAATAACTTTGGGTAATTGCATCCTCCTTCCCTCGTCTCTTATAGCTATGACTCCATAGAACCTTCGGTGATTAAACTGAAATTGAAACAACATGTATTGCATTAAGTATTAATTTTCTCACTCTCCACTAATGTTCACTTTTTTTTTTTTTAGAAAAATTGGCATTTTAAAATGAGGCTTTAGCAGTCTTAGAATCAATGTGAATAGATGTATCGCTTTAATTGAAAGACATTCTGCTGAGAATTATGCTTCACTGCAGTTAAATACGGCCTCATTAAAAAATAGGAAAAGAAAAATAAGACTTATTTTGCATTTACATTATTGATAAGCTTTTTTTATTGCTGCTACTCATGAGACTGTCTGGAGGGAGGGTGTCCCTACATCATGTCTCTCAGTCCTGGAGAAACTTTCTTCATGAGATTCTTTCATTTGCTTGCACTCATCTTTTTCTCATATACTTCAAAGTGAACCTAAGAGCACTTTCCAGAGTAAGCTCGTCTTCCTGCAGCTCCAAAGAGAAAAATACAGTAATGCATACTATAATATCATTTGATTATGACAATTTTTCAATCTTTTTGAAGATCTGAATAAGAATTGAACTCCTAATTCTACAGTTTTCTTATGGCATCATCATTCATCTTTTTTTTTTCTCCAGGGTTTCAGTCCCTTCCTCTCTATCTTATGGTGTTAGTCTCAGGGGCCTGAACACTGAGAAAGTATGACCTCATCTAATGTGGGTCCTTTGTATACCTAGACAGAAAAGAATGTAAAACTCCTAAGTAACTGGATCTCAGCTAACCCTGATGCATTCCCTCTCAATGTCTCTGAAATTCTTTCCAGACATTATCTGACTTATTTTCAATATACATTTCCAAAGAAATCTTTCATGATTAACTAAGATTTGGGTATTCTAAAGGAAAATGTGTGACCATCCTTTCCATCCCATCTCTATTGTAACTATATTATCCTGCTCAAATAGGGAACATATATTTTCTTACCCAATTATTATTCGATAATAGTTTATCCAAAAAACATGGTTCAAAACTCTGTTATATGTATGCAAGGTGCATAAAATACAAAACCATATGTAAAGGCATTCTACTTCACATTTCTGGTTAGAGAAAGAAGTAGCCACACAGGCAATCCAGGACTGGTTGTTTGCCAGGCATTCAGTAGATATTTAATAAGTGTTTAAGAGGAGAAGTTGACTGAGAAAAGCTTTTGTTCAGGAATCCTTGGTATATTACCCATAATAATCCCCTTAAAGATTTCACAGAATCTCACAGTCTTAAATATTAGGAGTAAACCAATGCTTTGTACATATTTTTTATATCTTTTATCAGTTACTCCCCAGAATGTGAGTGCATCTGATTTTCCATTTGGACATCCCTTCTTAGATACACTACTCCTTAAAAATTTAGCATTTGGTCCCCAAATTGCTGAACTCCTCCAGTCACAGGAAAGCCTATGTGATTTACACATTCTGCCCTATCTCAGTGAAACACAACTCCATCTTTTTATTGCTCAGGAGTGAGACAACGACTTAATTGTCCATTGTAACCCAAATGACATCTTCCTTTCACTACTACCAGCTTTGCCCATCATGTATCCAGAATGCAATAATCTGTTTGGACTTCCATCCCATCATTGTAGCCCAAGATTCCATGGCAAGTTGCAGACTGAAATAGCTTTGTAGGTGTATTAATTGATCTTACTGCCTCCACCATTTCGATGCCTTGAATTTCCAAGATATCAATCAGAATTAATCTATTGAGGTTGAAATTAAATTAGGTCATGCATCCTGTTCTCCAACCTTCCATGATTCCCATTTCCTGCACAGAAATTTCTCATCCCTTCTAATAGTTTTGAAGGACTTCAAAATCCTCCCTTCACCTTTTGCTTTCTCTAACCTCCTCTGCTATCTGCCCCTTACCTGGCTCTACTTAAACAACACAGGTCATCTTAATGTTCTTTGAACTTTTAAGTACCCTCCCACCAGGAGTTTACACTTGCTGATAATCTACTCCATACTGCAAGTTGCCTTTGCACAAATCTTGTCTTTTACTGTTTAATATCAGAGCCTCCATTTATCAGCTTCAGTTTTTCTCCATTTTTAATGCTATAGTCTTTCTTCTAGAATAAGGGTTTGTGCTTCTTATTAGCTGTTAGATTGCTTTGTGCTACTGTAACAGAATTCCTGAGACTGGATAATTATATGAATAGATATTTGATTCTTCTAGCCTAGAAGATCAGCTTCCACAGTTTAATGGGCAGGTATAAAAGAAAGATGTTCAGGACCTTCTTGCTGATCATCTCCTGATGGAAGATGAAACCAGGAGACCATGCCTGAGAGAGAAAAGGGGCCAAATGCATTCATGCATTCAAAAAGCAAATCCATTTTCATGTTAAGAAAACCTCCTCCAAGATAATGACATTAATCCATCTATGAATGAGAGTTCTCATGACCTAATCCTTTTGAAAGTTTTACTTCTCAAGATCACCACACTGGGAACTAAGTTTTCAGCAGGACAACATTGGCAACAGATCAAGCTATGTGAGACTGCTTCTTTCACCCCTAGAATATAAACTGCAATGCAGTGATTTTTTTTTTTTTTTGGTCTCTTCTTTATCCATTCTTCTAATGCTAATTTATACTATCTGGATATTTTCCAGGGATATATAATGAATATTTCTTAAATGAATGATGAATGCATATGCACTGTGGGATAATGGCATTATGTTTGATCCTGGTTTTGTGGAAGAGGTCTTCAGACTTGAAGAACCAGAGGCAATTTAAGGAACTATGTTCTGAGAGACAATGCAGTTCTTTAGCTTAAAATGCCAAGTTCAAGGTCAGGCTTATTTCAAGTCTGGCCTCACCAGGTAGCGGTCATATGCTTTCAGGCAAACTGCTTCATCTCTCTGAAACTTATGTCCTTGATTGTAAGTTGAGATAATACTGGCATTAATCTTGTAAGTGTTGGTTAGGAAGTTGTATTACATAGAAAGTGCTTATGATAAAACTTGATATGTAGTGTGCAGCATCTCTCATTACTTTCATTAGTAAATGGAGTATTCATAATGTAATTTGGGCAGCTAATAATATACTCTGTGGCTATTAGAATATCTTCAACTATAAACAAAGCTTAATAAGATATGCTATCAAATTCCCAAGGATGACTAGCACAGGAAAACTATGCTATCAAATTCCCAAAGATGACTAGCACAGGATTAAGCAAAGGTTTTCGTTTGATTTGGTTTGGTTTGGTTTGGTTAGGAGGAGTTGATATAGCATTTGTCTTTATTTCTGATTGTGCTTTTGTCTTTTGGCCCGAGCATGGTATCTTATTTGTATGTAGTACTTGTACATAGTGATGAGTTTCATAAAAACAGTTTCTTTCAATAACAGCGTATACTCAGCCCGCATTCCCTCATCACACCCTCTCGGTCCTCTCCTCCCCTCATCACTCCTGCTAGGCTTCTGCCTTCCCTAGTCTCCTCGTGCTCTCACTTCTCCTTCCTGTTGCTATTGTGCTGCTTTTGAAGTTGTCATGAAAGAGCCTTGTAGGCTGAGCTACGGATTTTAGATTTCGTCCTGTAAATGAACAGTGCTCAAACCCAAGATGCACCAGAATTGTCCAGGAGGCTTGTTAAAACATGGATTACTGATGTCAGCTCCCGGAGGTTCTGAGGTAATACATGAGAAATAGTTCTTCAAGATTCAGACATGGAAAACATTTCAGATATGTTAATTGTGAAGAGCTGCTTAACAAATCATCTCAAAAATGTAATGACTTAAGAAGGCAAATGTTTGTTATCTCATAGTTTTTGTGAATCAAGTCCTAATGGAGATTGCAGTCATGATGTCAGCTTGGGCTTTGGTTTCCTCTGAAGCTTGGGAGGAGAGACATCTACCTGAAGGTCACTGGTGAGGTTACTGAGTTACTGACAGGGTGGGTCTCTCTGCAACTGTTAGTCTCAGTTCCTTGCTGGTTGGAGACTAATGATGACCTTATAGTTGTTACGCGATTACCCTTCCATAGAGCAAGCCACACTATAGCAGCTGGCTTCCTTCAGAGTAAGCAAGCAAGAAAAGGAACATAAGCTCCAAGGGAAAAGCCACAAACATTTTGTACCTGCTTTTGAGAGTGGCACCCCATTGTATCTGGTCCATTCTGGTCGAAGGAAGGGAGCTCTGATCTCTAATTCACATTCAGTGGAATGGATGGGATTGGATGATGGTTGCCAGGATGCTGTTAAGGTTAAGGACAATAATCCAAAAACTATTGCTGTGTATATTTCTAAGCACCTGGGTGAAGAAGATGAATCTATCATATAAAATTGATAATGCAGCTGATGTCAGGTAGGAAGGAAGCCATTACAGAATCTGATTGATAACATTTATAGCTAGATAATTAATATTAGTTTATATTTATAAAATCAGTATACTTTTCAATAAACATTTTAACCATTTAACCTCCAAATTTTCATTTAAATTTCATCCAAGAATAAGATTACATTTTTGTTTATTTATTAATTGGCTGATTGATTTCTATATTGGTAGACTATGTGTATATGGTGGATATGAGATGTGTATGTGAAGGGTATACCATGGTTCAGGTGTGACATTCAGGGACAACTTTCCAGAGTCAGTTTTCTCCTTCCACCATGTGGGTCCCAAGTATGGAGCTCTGGTGATCAGGCTTGGCAATCTACACCTTTAGCTTCTGAACCCATGAATGAAATATTGAAACTAACTCTTAAGCCACATAAAAACTACGTGGAGCTAAATTTCATTAAAGAATTTATTATACTCTTGCCCATTTATTATTAAGCTCATGTGTAAACAAAAATAGCCTGCAGCATAGAGTATGAGGAGAGATATTTTGGGCTTGGAAGGAACTGTATTACAAGTTGTAGGCAACTGATAGAAGTACAAACATTTAGTTCTCTCTCTCTCTCTCTCTCTCTCTCTCTCTCTCTCTCTCTCTCTCTCTCTCTCCTGCTCCCACCCTGTTTTTTTTTTCCTTTCTCTCTTTAACTGTAGCTTAGACTACCAAGTACATTAATAAGGACACAAAAACTATTAAAATTTCCAGGGAAGATTAACATAAGAAGCAGAGCACATTTCATAAAATAAGGTGCAAGCGATTTTAGTTCAGAATCCACAGGTATGATTCACAGCTGCAATCCTAGAGATTGGAGCAAGAGGTCTGCCATGAGTTCAAGGCCAGCCTGGATTCCATAGTGAGAACTTATTTAAAAAATCCAAAGAGTCAAAAAGGACAATTAGAAGTGATTTATTGTAAAAGGCTAGGGAACTATGAGACATCAGCTTGATGCGGTCTTGGTTTTAAGCGATTGTTTTCCTAGAGGACTACATGGTATGCTATATTTTTCAAAAGCTTCTCAGTCTAGTTGAAATTGTGACATAAAGCTGTCTTCTTAGCTGAGAAGCGCAGGTAGTTGACCCCCGTGCCCTTCCCACCCTTTCTCTGATAGTTGGTGACATCTAGTTCCAACAGCAGGTTTAATAATCCTTTGCTGCTGTACCAGGAGGCAGTTTAGCTTTTTCCCAAGTGGGAATCCTGTTCCGTTGGCCTGCTTATTTGTCTGAAGTCAATTCACTGGCCTCAACCTGTTCCTACCTCCTGGGTATCGATTTGGGCTGACATTTAGTTCAACATGTTATCAATTCTCTTAATCATCTCAAAGAGAGAGAGGGGGGAAAGATGCCCTAAGTATTACCCATCACATCAGCGCCTGACAGCTCCAGGTCATCGGTTCCCCAGACAGCAGCTCTAGTGAAAAGAACTGTTTTCTTTACCATGACTTCAGCGGTGGCCATGACAATGAAAAAGCTAACTCATACACTCCAAAGTGAATCCAATGCCCGACTCCACTTTCATCAAGCAATTTTATTTCCTTCAGGAATCCTGCCCTTCTTATACTGCCATGGGATAAATGGTATAGGCTCAGGAAAATGCAAGGAGATATAATTTTGAAAAGGCTAAATACTGTTTACAAGATGAACAAGCAAAGCCATACAAACCATATGAGGAAAAAAACGTGAAGTCAGAGTAAAGCAATATTTTCAACCTGGCTTTCCAAATGCTAATCAGTTCAGCTAGAGAATTACAGGTGTAATGAACTGCTTTGAGAAGAAAGACCCTAAGCTCACGTGAAATGGAGCAGGAGTCTGGGACCAGTCAACAAGAAGACTCAGGCTAGACTAAGGAGCTGACTGAAATGTAAATATTGTGTGCCTCTTACTCAGAAAACAAATAAACAACAATCTCCCAAGTTTTTCCCTGCTAAATTTAAAATGATTAAGCAGCCAATATTATATCTTGCAATGATTCGATGGTGAAAGTTCACTGGGCATTTGCAAAATGGATTCGCCTTATCAATTCTGTACAATTGCATTCAACTCAATCTCCTTCAGGCATCTGCTTAATGGAACCATATCTAGTTTCAACCATGGCTTTCTCTGAAGTTCCAAGTCATTATTTCTAAGTATCTAAGGAGACATCTCTCAGGTACCGTCTCATGATCCTGCAGTGTTCACCACCTCTTTTAAAAGCAAAATCATCCCTCTTGAGAGGTCTTGGGAGGCAGGATTCATCCAGTGCCACTTAGTGTCCTTAGCACTTTTACTAATGTAGAAAGGAATTCTACCCCACCCCTTGTTTTATATCCTTGTTGATGGTAATTTACTTGGGCGTCTGTGTCTTTATCAGTTCCAGTTAAGGGAATTGTGGCTTCTTTATCTTTATTATCCCTGAACCTAGTAGAGTGCCTGGCACGTGAAAATGCAGAGCACTCCTGCTGAATGAAATGGGAAGACCAAGGCAGAGCAGGACAGATCAACTTAGCATTCACAGTTGGTCATGCCAGGGAGAGGAAAACATCACAAAGGGCTGAGCAGAAGTGTGAAGGGTCAGAGGTTAGCAATGCTGTCACCTTCCCAAACACTGAAGTGGTTCCCAGCGGAACCTGGAAGAAACACAGCTATTACTTGCTGACTTGTAAACTTCAGGTTAACTTATGATTTTTCCTTGGCAGGAGACAAGCCTAGCATCAGTATAGACATCTGTATAGGCATGTTTATTAGCAAGAAAGAGAAGTATTCAGACATCACAGAAGGTGCTTTAGTTACCTTTCGATTGCCATGACAAAAATACTATGACCAAGGCAATTTGTGAAAGAAAAGGCATTTAATTTGGGGCTTATCTAACTTGGACTCATTTGATTTGGGGTTTCAGGGGTTTAGAGTCCATTACCATCATGGTGGCAGGCAGGCAGGCATGACACTGGACCAGTAGCTGAGAGCTTACATCTTGATCTATACACATGAGGCAGAGGAGTTAACTGAAGCTGATGTGAACTTTTGAAACCTCAAAGCCCACTCCCAGAGGTACACCTCCTCGACCAAGGCCACACCTCCAAGTCTTTCTCAAAGAATTTTTTAAATAATTTTAAAGAATTTAAAAATAATAAATAAAATTATTAACTTTATAGTTAATGAGTATTCCTTGTTTTGTGATCTGTAGTCTAACAACTGAATTGCGTTCATTCGTGTGTGTGTGTGTGTGTGTGTGTGTGTGTGTGTGTGTGTGGTGTGGTGTGTTTCTTCCTGCCCCCTGCACTTTTTTCTTTGATTCCTTGTTTTGTGATCTGTAGTCTAACAAGTGAATTGCGTTCATTCTTGTGTGTGTGTGTGTGTGTGTGTGTGTGTGTGTGTGTGTGGTGTGGTGTGTTTCTTCCAGCCCCCTGCACTTTTTTCTTTGAAAAAAGGTGTTTGTTTTGAAAAACACCAAAAGCCTACTAGAAAGTAGCTTGAGAAGGTTGAAGAGCTCTTTTTTTTTTTTTGAGCTTTTTTATTCTGAGCACTGTGATGAGTCATTAATAAGAACTTCCTTTCTCCAAATACATAAGTGAATATTTGCAACATACAGTAAGTCAGTTTTTCTATATAATCACAATAATATCAAGGAGAAAAGGAGATTTACAGTGATATATTAAAGCCACCTAGTCACAGACACACACCGTTCAGGGTTTGGAGAACTGTTCCATTTTGAAAGAACACAACCCAGGCTCTCATTAGGGGCCATGTTTTTGTTGCCTCCTTTAATCAAACCAGCTCCTTGGTATTTTCCTGTTTTCATAACTTGATGGTTCTGTCAAATTCACATACAGAATGTCCCTAAATTTGCTTTACCAAATGTTTTCTTATGATTAGATTGAGTTTGTGCTGTTATGGGAACACTAGGGTAATGATTTCACGTTCTTATCTCATGGGAAGAGATAATATATCCTTTTATTTTGTCTCATCCCTAGTGATGTTGACTTCGTTGTTTTTTTTCTGTTCCTTTTAAAAAGACATCACTGATGCATACAAGCGTAAAAACTGACATAGATTTATGATGCACCCTGTGATGTTTCAATACATGTGTACATTGTGTAATTTCTAAATCAAGTTAAATGGATTGTCTTACACACTTATCTTTTCCTCATTGTGAAAATAATCAAAATCCTTTCTTCTAGCTTTTTGAGATATTCTGTACAACTCTGGTCTGTAGACAGCTTTCTGTGCCATAGTGCACAAGAGCCTTTAACTCCTAACTCTAACTTGTGCCCATTCATTACCTTTTCCCAGTTCTCTACAGACTCTCTTTTACCAGATTCAGATAACCACCATTTCACTCTCAACTTCCAGAGAGAGAGAGAGGGAGGGAGGGAGGGAGGGAGGGAGGGAGGGAGGGAGGGAGGGAGGGAGGGAGGGAGAGTAAATGAGATCATAGGGTTACTCCTCATCTATCCATGTCTCTCTTATTTCTATTAACGTACTGTACAGTTCTATATATGTTGTAAATGACAGAAGCCCATAGAGAAGGTCAACTGTGGTTGTTTATAGAGAAGTTCATTTGTGGTGGCTGTTACTGTGGTTTGAGGATTCTATGTCCTGTGTCCTGCAATGTCTGTGCTAATTCTAACTGACAGTGTGCAAGGGTTCTCTTTTCCTCCACACCCTGGTTAGTACTACAGTCCAGAGTCTTTTCAACAAAGCTCAGTCCTACTGAGATAAACTGGTTTCTCATTATGCTTTTGATTTTCATTTTCCTAATGACTAGTGATGTGGAAATTTTTAAATGGACTTGTTGGCAAAGTCTTCTTTCAAGAAATTTCTAGGTCTACTGTCCATTTTTTTAATTATTTTATGGTTTTGCATTTTGGAATCAAGTTTTTAAAAATTCCTTTGAGTATTTTGGATCAGAACCTTTTATCAGATGTGATATATTGAACACAGTTGTTCTTGATTGGATGCTATTCTGTTCCTTTATATTGCATATCTTATATGTTCTGCTGCACTTTTACTTAAATTGTAATGTTAGGAGAGTAGCACGCCTTATTTCTCTCTCCCTGAGTCCTTGGGTACCTCATTGCTCCCCAAAGACTGTGTATAGAGATCACCATGAGCAGAAGTATGTTTATGTACATGTTTGAAAATTGACAAATGGATCATTGTGTCTGGAGAGATAATGTGGCTACAGAGCCAAATCAAATTTCTGAAGACCAATGTAGGGATTATGAACTTTATTCTGTATTTGGTTAGAAGTCATTGAAATTTTTAGGACATGAAATGACTTAATTAGTGTGTATTTTTAGAAAAGAGAAATTTCCAAAGAAAACTTCAGGTTTTCAAGAAATAAGCCTTTTCCCTAAGTCTCATCACTCTGATTTAGACAACATAATCTTAATTAGTTAAAATTAGGGAGTTGAGTTTTGTTGGGGGTTTTTTCCCCTCTCACATCAATTATAAATAATATCTTCTTGAGTGAGATAATAATAATTTCTCAGATATATTTGGAAGTATAAGGAGAGAAGGGATGTGGGCCACATTCTCAAAAACCCAGAAAAATCCCAAACTTTGGATCTGCTCTATAGCAAGGTACAGAAGCCATATCACAGAAACTGATGGCCTGGTCTGGTCAGATTGATCTAGGATCTAGGCTAACCTCAGACAGGTCATACTTAATGGTATCAGGAACAGAGGAACTAGACTGACGACCTAGAACTAGACTGATTGGGCTACTCTTCTCAATGATTCAATGGCTTTCCCACAGCCATGAGCATTTTCCAGTATCCCTATGAACAGAAAAATACCTAAAAAGGGAACTGGCTTGAGGCTGGCTACACAGCAAGGTGCAATGCCCATGCCATATGAAAAGTTTTTGCATCTCTGAGATGTGAGTGCAGGTTTGAGGCTCACACCTTAGGAATTATGTTTCAGAACACAAAAAGGGATGTATACATACATCATCGATTTTGATCTACGTGGACCTCCTGCAGAATTGGGAATCCAGTAAATGATGACTGAGTATTGTTTAATCAGTGTTATAGCAGGTTGTTAAGTGTACAAGGACAGGGTAAATAGGTTCAATTTTATGAGTTAGAAAGCAGTTTTAGGCTAATGGGATTGTAGTTACCTAATAATTACACATGGAATTAAGAGCAGAATTCTAGGATAGAACAACAAAGCTATGAAGAAGCAACAAATAGAGCCATATGGCAAATTAATGTAGAGGCTTGCTAATTGCCCTGATAACCAGCCTCATCATGGAAAGGATGAAGAGCCAAGGGTTACTGTAACTAAATATCTGTAAATGTTAGTACACTCGTGACTGTAAATAATCTCAGATATTGGAGGTAGAACCAGAAGGATCACAAATTTGAGGTATGCATGGGTTATATAGCAAGCTGAAAATGGATCAAGACACTTTCCAATTAATCAATCAATCAATCAATAAAGGAAAAATATTCTGTAACAAACTAAGTGATTTATAAACAAGTTCCCACTTTAATAAATCATAAAAGGGATTTTCCTTGCCATAAAATACCATCTTTTTATTATTCAGTCTACCTCACTTATTAAGGCTCATACAACACAACTATGTCAATGCTTAATTTCAATGGAAATCAAAGCAGACATGATGCCACATACCTTTACTCCCAGAACTCCTTTAATCCCAGCACTCAGAGGAAGATGGATCTCTGTGAGGTCAAGGCAAGTTTGGTCTATATTATGATTTCCAGGACAACCAGGGCTACACAGAGGAACCATGTCAAAAAAAAGTATTCAACAAGTTCAAATTTTATAAGATCTCTTTCTGTGAAATTTCTGTAAGTAATGTTATAGAATTATTTGAATCCTATATGAGAAATTATTGGCCAAGATCACTGGAAGTTTATAGAAGGCAGAGCTGAGTTCATCTGTAACCATTCTGCCTAGAAACAAATATAGCCTAAAAAGGAGTGTGTGATGATGGGGAGAAGTTAGATCAGCTTGATGGAGGTGCTGGGTAACAAGTATCTGCTTATTACAAATCTACATTATATAATCTTGCTCTGGTTGCTAGAAATACAGCTTATTTTAAAGCATAGAGCCCACATCTAGCAAATACATAGACTTTCCTGGTATATATGCATACCTGGTATATATGCATATAGAACTTGCTTACTTACTTGTATTAGTTACTTTTCAAATGTTGTAACAACATGGCCTAACAAAAGCAACTTTAGGAAGAAAGGTTTGATTTGAGCCCACTATTCAAGGATATAGTCTATCATGGCTGCAAAGTCCTGGAATCAGCAGTTTGAAGCAGGTGGTAACATTGTGTTCATAATCAGGAAGCAGAAAAGGGTAAGTGCTGTGTTTAGTTCACTTTCTCTTTTTCCTACAATCTGGGATTCAAGCCTAAGGAATGTTGCCACCCACAGTGGACAGGTCTGCTCACCTCAATTAACCTAACCAAGGAAAACTCCCACAAGCCAGCCCAGAGTCCCATCTCCTAGGTTATTCTAGATCTTACCAACTTGACAATTCAATTTAACTTATCACATCACCCTTACTTTCTTTGTTTACTTTTCTTATTTACTTTTTTTGCAATGTTGTTTTTGTTTTACATTGTTTACATACATCTCTTTTATATCATTTACATTATATATCAATGCTATAAGCTATCCCATAATACTTTAGTTATAAGCTGTGTTATAAATTAGATAAATCAGATATTATGGCCTTACCAAGAATACAGCTAAATCTGTTGATGATAATGTTTTTTACCTTAAAGGTAAGCATAATCTTCAGAACAAAGACTCAAAGAAGGATAATATTCTATAATTACTGGTTTGCAATTTAAGTGCTGGGAGAGATTCAAGGTTTGCAATATTGCAGCTCATGAACTTTTTCCTGGCAAGGATGGCCGGGTAGATGATAGTGTACAGCTTGACCTTGAATTGCACTCTCATAAGCCTCTGTTCAGTCCTAACAGCCTTCAGGGACTTACCAAGAAAAGTTCAGGCACACTCAGAACTGTCCAGAAGGCTCTCTGGTACACTCTTGGGCCATAATAATGCTACCAGGAAGTCAGCTCAAGAGGTCTACACAGGATTTCAGAGGCACTGCTAATTCTAATTACCATTAATGAGAGGAAGTTGACCCTAAGGAGAAGTTTGGAATGGATTTTCTTTACCCTTGCTCTTGAGGGACCCCAGAATGTTGAAATGTCAGGAGCATTTTACTAGTATTTTAGACTGAAGTGCTTTGAGATACTCAGAAGTAATTTTCTAAATTTTTATAACATGGCCAGGTATAAGACTTTCCCTTTAAACCATTCCAGCTCAAGTGACTGTTGAAAATAAAGTGTTTGCTAAGAAGACCCCTGATCTGCACTCTTCACATGGTGCAGATGCTTAGCAGCATACATTTGGCATTCATAGCAAGTGATTTCTCTTTTACTTCATATCACACAAATAGTATCACTTTCAAAAAACCTCTGGGCAACCTTCTCTTCCTAAAGCACTCACTATAATCTCTCAGCCTTCCTGTTTGAATTCTGCCTGAATAGGTCTGTCTGATCCTTTTGTTTCCCACTACAGCACTCTGTATTCTCTTATACACTGGTATTTATTTAACTCCTATCAGAGCCAAGAGATTCAGGGAAGACAGAAAGATCCAGAAGCATAATTTCTGCTCAATAAAGAGATCATGAAGTCAATCAACCTGTTAAAATCATACAAATACTTCACTGTATTATGAAGCAAAGGTTGCTCCCTGCTATAAAACTATACAGGTAAAGCTGTGTTGTATTGGAGAATGGTAAATGATGGCTTCCTATTGGGAAGAAATCATTGTAAGGGATGGGAACAAAACCTTGAAAGGTGAGACTGGATGAGCAGTTCAGGCATGGGGTTAGATCATGACAGTTGCCAGCAGTTCAATTTTACTTAAAGATACAGGACGTCTAAGTTGGACGTGCACCTGAAGGAGTTTATTTGGAGGTAATCAATAGCTTTTCTGTAAGTGCTATCCAGCTGAAATATAATGCAAATAAATGACATAATTTGTAATCTTCTAGTCACCTTTTTAAAAAGTCAGAAGAAAGTAAGTTTAATTCTTACAACATATTTTATTAAGACCAATAAATTATCATTATAACAGGTAATGATTATAAAAGTTTAGTAAAGAGCTATGTATATCTTCTATTAATAATAAATATTTGAATAGTCATCAAATCTCAATTCCAAATATCTACGCTTCAAATGCTCAATAGCAAGCAATGACTGGTGACTTTCACTAAGACAATGTAGTTCTTGTCTTGGTTTTAGTAAATGAGTATAACTAAAAGGTGAATGAATGGATAATAATAAACAAAAATAATTAGTATGTGACATTCTTTTTAATCAATATATATATTTTGTGTGACTTGAATTCAGAAATATGTTGTGTCCCCAAATTGGCTGTAGTTACTTGGATTGCCAACAAAACATTCATGTATCCTACCCACAGTTCCCTTGCTTTAGAGTAAAGTTAACTATTTCTGGTTCTGTAAATGTACATGTGATTTAGCTTAGGGTTGATCAGATAAATGTTTCCCTGGACTCAGTTACTGATTCTGATATGAACTATGAGACTAGAGACTTTTTCTAAGGTTTATAGGGGATACAGTATCCCATCTCTAATAAGAAAGCAACCTGGGAGGCTCTCCCTGCCATTCCCTGGATATAAATAACAGACTATGAAGCAGCTATGTTGCAACTACTTGGAGAGAAAGCCTGAGAACACAGAATGAAAAGGAGTTACATGAGGAGGACAATAAACTTCACAACATACGGAACCCTGTATCTTATCGAAGAGGTGGTTATCTGTTTTCCACTTTCCTCTTCCTGGGCAGTGCACCTTGCTTAATTCTGACACATCATATAAAACAAATATTACCTTACCTCCCCAATGTAACATCTAGCTTGCTGGATGTCTCATCCATCATGACTAGAGCTGTAACAGCTGTCTGGGCCATGCTGTGACCTTGAAATTGAAGGTTGGGCAATGAGGAGAAAGAAAGGGGCAGAAAAAATTGAGCCTGTGTCCTTAGCAAGATCATGGGATCTCCTGCTGTGTTTGAACATCTATCTCCATACTTATTTGCATGAAAGAGACACAAACATCTGTCTTGACACAAATCATGGATATTTGGAGTCTTAATGTTATAATGCATTATTCTGATACAATAGTGACCGATATAGACAGATCACAAAATATAGTTCATTATAGAAATAATAAGTAAGAAGCACAAAGGAGGGTTTTTGTTTTTGATTTTTGGTAGAAACAGGAACAGGGCTGCTGTATACAGCCAGGTCAATCCTCCACAAGGAACAGACACTCAAGCTATGATCTTCAGGATAGCCAGAAGCCTTTAAGCCAAGGATCTGGCCCAGTCACCCCAGGCTTTGAGAACAGACAGACTAAAGACCAGAGGGAATGCCAGTGTTTCTGGGACACAGTGAATACAGAATACAGGAAGTAAAGAAGCAAGAATTATAAGTATGTCCTTGATCAGATAGAACTCTCTGGAACAGAAAAGGCATTTGAGGTTTTTTTCTTTATAGAACTTGGAAGCCAATGAATAATTATTTTAATTAGAAAAAAGCTTGCTTTTTTATTCACTTTTTTGTAACAAATTATATTTTTCAGGTCATCTAGTAGACAAGCTAGGCATAAGAAGACTATTTGCAGTCTTCTAAGCACAAAACAATGCTAGCCTGAACTTAGATGGAGCAAGGAAAATGAAGATGGCCACATTTATTTCTAGAAAAGTAAAGCATTGAATAAATGGGAGGGGTATTACAATAGTTAATTAACCTTGTGGCGTTGATTTTTTTTAAAAAAATCTGATAGTGAGTCATTACTATTCTTTGTCCTTGCTCTACAGAGCATGACCCGCAGGGAATAGTGGGAAGAAGAATAGGTTAAATAGTGGCCAATGGGTAAGAAAGTTTTGGAGAATGGGGCAGTGTAGGAGAATTGTCAGGACTCCTAGGATCAGCCTGAGGACAATCAGCAAAGCAAACAGTGATGAGGCTTGCAGAAGGGGTTTTAGGATGAGGCTGAAGGAGGCCATGGTAAAGAGTGATACAGGACACACACACACAGGAAGGAGATTGCTCGAGTCACATACCCACCCAAGCATTTCTTATAGAAAATATGTCAACTAGAAGATTCAGTTAGAGCATGCAGTTCTCTGAGAGGTGTAGAAATAAATCTTCTGCCAATTCCTGGCAAATAGTATAGCTCATTTTTCTCAATGAAATCATTCATTTATTTGTATTGACATTTTATCCATTACCTATTCTTTTAATTCTAGAATTCTTGATGTTTTTTTTTTTAAAGAGAAACATTTTCCAGTTAAACAGATTGAAGTAATAATTCATTTTTACTTATTTATTTTTAATCTCTGAAGGTACTATGTATGGACTATGATAATACCAAAGATGCTAAAATTCATCAAATTCAAAAGAACCAGAATTCTATTACTAAGTGGTTAAATTCTCTTTGAAGTTTTGTTTGTTCGTTTGTTTTCCTTGGGTGTGATGGCACATGCTTTCAATCCCAGCACTCAGGAAGCAAAGGCAGTTGGAGTTCTGTGAGTTCCAGGCCAGTGTGGTCTACAAAGTAAGTTCTAGGATAGCCAAGGGTATACAGAGAGTCCCTGTCTCAAAAGATAAAATAAAAAATTCTTTTTCAAATTTTTCCAAAATTTTACACAATTAAGACCATGTACTTTTTTTAAAGTTTTATTTTTTTTTGCTTCATTTCATTTCATATTTATTATTGAATGGACATAATGCTGTGGTTCTAAAATGCTTTCATTAAAATAATCTTGATAAAATACATTTAATGACATTGTTATATTTCAATTTTAGTAAATATTGTCATTTCATGACCATTGAGTAGTTTTCTTATCACTTCAGAAATTGTAGCTACTTAAGTCCTTTTAAATGTTTCCGTATAATAAACAATATTGAAGTAAGCATCTTCATGCATAAGTGTGTGTAAGTATGCCTTTGTGTCATACAAAACCTACTTTGCTTGGGTTTGACTACCAAAGCAGAATTTTGAGGCAAACATACAGGCTCAGTCAGACAATTTTTCAATCATTCTTGACTCCACATTCCTCTCTAGAGTTTGTCTAATAGATAATTCCTAAAAATTCCATTTGCTGTCCGAGTTTTCAAATCAGGGCCATCTCTCCC
Organism: Peromyscus leucopus; assembly: GCF_004664715.2. Classification (NCBI taxonomy): domain Eukaryota; kingdom Metazoa; phylum Chordata; class Mammalia; order Rodentia; family Cricetidae; genus Peromyscus; species Peromyscus leucopus. Next base: position 57,325,406 of record NC_051084.1, read on the forward strand.
TTTCCACTGCCACAGCTCAGGACCTGAAATGTAGGACTGAGGAGATGGCGGAGTGGTTAAGGGGTCATAACTCTCTTGCAGAGAACCCTAGGTCAGTTCCCAGCACTGCATTCATATTCACAGACCCTTGCACAGAAATATGCTTGTACATATTTTATATTCACATATATATGCACATATACATGCATACACACATACATACATATATATACACACACATACATATATATACACACACACACATACACACACACACACACACACACACACACACACACACACACACACAAAATTAAAAGTAAGAAAAATAAATCTTTTCCAAAAGACCCAAACTGGTTGTAAGCATAATTCCTGCAGTAATTTCCCCTGGAAATGTCTTAAGCTCTCTCTTCCCTACTCAAGTCAGCCCTGCATCTTATACTATCACCAGATCGACTCATCTCAAGAGTGTCCTTAATGCTCCTTGTCTACTCAGACTTCTCAGCTAAATTCTTTTTTTTTTTTTTTTTTTTTTTTTTTTGGTTTTTCGAGACAGGGTTTCTTTGTGTAGCTTTGTGCCTTTCCTGGGACTCACTTGGTAGCCCAGGCTGGCCTCGAACTCACAGAGATCCGCCTGGCTCTGCCTCCCGAGTGCTGGGATTAAAGGCGTGCGCTACCACCGCCCGGCTTCTCAGCTAAATTCTAACAGCTCAGTCTAACAATCACACACTAAGGTGTCCATGGTAACTTTTCCCAGAATTTCTAAGTGGCTCCTGCATCCCAGCCTGTACAAGGAATCTGGCCTGTTAGGCTTCACTTGTGTCAAGACATTGGAAGAACTTGAGATTCATCCCTACTTGCACACAGACTATTAAGCTGTCCTCTTACTGGTCTGTGCACTCTGAAACTGTACTGAAAGAGACTGGGTCCGAGGCAAAGGGAGACTTATAACTCACTGCAGACACAGGAGACAGAGTCTCAGCACTATTATAGCCAGCTCTTCAAACTGCGCTGCACACCATGACATGAAAAGTACCAGATGATACTTGTGCTCAGAGTGGACTGTGTTACCAGTGAGGAGTGTAGCGCTGAGCGGGGACTTTTCATAATGGACTCGGAAGATTCATGCTCTTTCATCCAGAAGGCAGACATTACCTGTCTTGAAAACACAGTCCATGAAATATGATGATCAGTGCCCTGCTCCTAAGCTGTGCCAAAGCATGATATGCTCATTGAGAATTTTTCTTCCAACAACTTCCAGATTCTTCTGCCAGAATGGCATCTTCTTATGTTTTGTTTCTATCAATAGATATCTGTCCATGAAGTTCATCTAAAATAATTTGGCTGGAAATTGCCTTTCTGTAGCCAGAAATACATTCTCCCTCATATGAATACCCATAACACCGTCTTTACATCCCTCCTATGCTTATATTCACCTTGTTTCATTTAGCCAGGCATTTGCTAAGAGGGATTGTTCGAAGCCAACTAGAATGATAATTTCTAGTACATGAATAATTTTACTTAACTCCCCCCCCCCAATTAATGGAGAAGATGCTCAACAACAAACTGTACAAAATTCAGTTTTTTTTCTAGTAAGACTTCCATGGTGTAGGTTGCTTACAGAGATTGACTTCCTAGATCTCCCAACCTCAGTCATTCTGACTTCAACAATGTGGAAAGAAACTATTTGGCAATAAAGACTGAAAATGGAGAGCTACATGCACAGTAATGCACACAGGCAGGAAGGGGTCCTAAGGAGACATGTTTAAAATAAGCTTGTGATTCAAAAACCACAAGTAAGATAAACCATGTATGAGAGCGGAGAGAGTTGAACACTAAGAGAGTGGAGAAGCAAGTTAGGACTTGGCAAGTTGATACAGAGGCAGCATTCCAGGGACAGTAGCAGATGCTAGCATTTAAAAAGAACCTGGTATGGTGGTACACACTCTTAATCAGCAGTGAGGCAGCAGAGGCATCTGGGACTGTGCGAGTTCAAGGCCAGCATGGTCTACATGAGCCATTGTTACATGGTGAGACTCTGTCTCAAAAGGAAAACACACACACACACACACACACACACACACACACACACACACACACACACACAGCTGACCCTGGGGTTACCTTAAACTTTGAGTTACTGAAATGTTATTATTTTGTTTATATAATGGCACAATCTTTTAAATGCATGTTTGTTTAGATGTTACCAGTTTTTTATATAAAGTTATTTCAGTGATTATCCCAGTCTTCAGCAAGCTTTTCTGCCTTCCTTTTGACCTGAGACTCTCTCTTCATCTGTAGATCATTTTCCTTTATTATTCTCATCAACAATATTATTCCCACTTTACTAGAAGCAACCTAAGTGAGCTACTCCTCCACTCCATACAACAAAAAGGGCCTATTACAAAAAAATAATTGGTTATAACAAGTGGTTGCTGATATGTATTTAACAACTGACTCTCCAAGGAAAAGGCCCTCATTTATAACATTGCTCAGTTTTCCTGGTGGAAATATCCATACTATGGCTAATTTTAAACTCTGAACCTGAGGCCACAGAATGACACAACACCAGAAAGTTGTACTCATATAATCCTTTATGAATTTACTCTGACATATCATAGAATGAAATGCTAAATAAACTTCAATAAATCTCTTTTGTTTTTAAAAATTACCTCTTTGCAAAACACTGAAAGACATTCTGGGCTGTTGTATTAAAGCTTCATATTTATTGTCATGTGAATGTTACCCTCTACCCATATACCACTGTTTTATACCAACTAAACAATTTATAGGACAATTTAGCTTCCTCTTATATTTCGGAGGTATCATATTATTTTATGTTTTTGTATATTACTCTAAGTATATTCCTTTCATTTTGCCATAGTTTGGTTAAATTTGAGATTACTTAGTGTGTTTTGAATTGCTGTACTATAAAAGCCTCTTGAGTTGATTTCAAATTGAAAGAGTTCAGCAGAAACAGAAAAGCAGTAAGTACTTAGTGTTTTATGCCCTGCCCTACACATGCTGATTTGGAATTATCATGGTACTTTCTTTTTCTGTTATAAGTACCTCTCTTTATAAGTAGTAAGGTCTCTGAACTTAGAAAGTAGAGTGCTTCATGTCTTTAAGAAATCTCTATTCTTGGCCGGGCGGTGGTGGCGCACGCCTTTAATCCCAGCACTCGGGAGGCAGAGCCAGGTGGATCTCTGTGAGTTCGAGGCCAGCCTGGGCTACCAAGTGAGTTCCAGGAAAGGCGCAAAGCTACACAGAGAAACCCTGTCTCGAAAAACCGAAAAAAAAAAAAAAAAAAAAAGAAATCTCTATTCTTTCCAATTCCAATCTGTTAAGGACTCCAATAACTTTTATTGCTGAATGCTATAGACCCAAGATTTAGATATCCTGTACATATAAAACAGTATAAGCTCTTTAATAGGACATGCATGGATTATTGATTGAACATTTTTTATTATTTTGCAATTAAGAATGATATGTGTAATGAATAAAAGTAGATCCATATTTTAATCTTCCATGTTAAAACACATTTAAAAGTTTTTAATGTTTCTAAGATATATATGTGTTTGTATTAGAGTTTCCTGAAACACTACAGACTTGGAAAGATATGAATGAAAATAAACTTGGTATGAATGAGCAAACTCATTTTTAAGGAAGAAAACCTCTTACAAAGATACCATATGCTTCATAGTTCTAACAATGTAAACAAATTGTGACCCTGATCTGCCCTGCATTATATTACATCATATGGAAAATTAAATGTTACAATATTTTTATATCAATTGAAATAAAAAAGTTCTCAAAAATGCATGCATAACTCTAAAATGTATTATAATGTGTAGACAACAGGGGAGCTAAGCCTTTTTCATACTCATAACTCAAGTAGGAGTGGAGGCTGCTGACCTTTATATTTCTCTCTCCAGCAAAGAAATAGATTGATCAGTTTCCTGGGTCTACCATCTCTAGCTGTAGTGGGTCATGACCGATCAGTGATTCTCTGATGGTCCATCGATTACAAAGAAAGAAGTCCCCATCTGCTGACTCTGAGCAGCATTTCCAGCATTTGGTACATACTGCTGTGAGAATATGACAGATTGGTAATAGTTTGCCTATTCTTGTATAACTTGAGAAAAAAATGTAAATGTAGTTTTCTTCTACCCTCCCAATAAAACCCACCCCCTTTATAGTTACCACCAAAACAACCACCAACTCTTCCAAAAGAGGAACAAAGTAAGAAAATTGAAAGTAAAATACTGTGAGAATACATCCACAGCTTGTGCCCATGTGTCTGTTAGACAAAAGTTATTGCCCTCAAATCTTTGTAACATGCACGAGTAATATTGTGTGCATCTTCGTTTACGCTGCAAACTGTCTTGATCCTGCTGACTTACTAAATAAGGACTTTTGACTTTATTTTGACTTTTAAAAGGTTTTAGCTTACTTGGTTTCTTTATAAATGTAGAAATCTACATGGATCTTTGTCAAAGATAAAAGGTGCTTTCATAGGAACTTAGATGAAAATTTCATCCTGAGTGGGAAATACTGAAAATGAAAATGCTTTGATAATTATCTGTATTACCCCAAATTTATAGTTTTAACGGATTGTATTTGTTGAATAGAAAATAATGTTTTAAACATTATTTAAAAATTACTTAAGAATTTATTTTTTAAATATTTGATGTGAATTATATTATTCAAAGTCAATGGAAAAAATAATACTGTCTGTAACAAAATAAACTTGCAGAGAGAAATGTACATTATATACTGATAAATAAGACTTGCCAAAGGGTTTGCATACTTCTTTAAATTTTTATTTTATTTTATTAATGTGTGGGGGGGGTAGGGTGTGTGTGTGTGTGTGTGTGTGTGTGTGTGTGTGTGTGTGTGTGTGTCTATGTTCATGTCTGTACAGGTACTCATGGGAGCTAGAAGAGGGCACTGGATGCCCCGGAGCTGTAGTTACGGGTGGTTGTGAGCCACCATGTGTGGGTGCCCCTGGAAACTGAGCTCTGATCCTATACAAGAGCTGCAAGTGCTCTTAACTATGTCTTCAGCCTGATGATTCTTTTTCATTCACTATTATGTAAGTTCTTTTCAGATTTCCTAGGCTAGGACTAGTCTTCAAAGTGCTTCTTTTCGAAAAATAACTTGCATATGGAAAAACAAGAGAAATAAGTATCATTTCAATTGTTTTGAAAAAAAAACTTTAATGAATATTCAGAATCTAATAGTTTCAGTGTATGGATTATTTGCCTTCTCTAGCCCTGTTAGTAATGAAATGTAGGTAACTTGCCCAGAACAAAGAACGGTGGAGCATAAAATCTCATCTTGCAGATTCATAGATGTTTATACATGGACATATTGCTTTAAAATGTTGACTATGACTCTTCTTGCCCATGGGGCTGCTTGGAGAACACGTAAGCCCTCACACATTCTTTATGAAAGGAAAATTACTGTTACTGCAATGCCAGATCCAGGAACATTGTCACACAGAACAGAACATAGCATATCCTTATGAGTACAAGCACACTTTTTTCTTAGGATGGCTACATTCATCTTATCCTCCACCATTCACACTACATGCCCTCTGAATAGTGAATCGCTTTCTGAACTCTTAAAAGACCACGTTCATTCTTATCACTTCTTTTACAAGATACCTACGTTGATCTTCTTTCACATTGCTGTACTTAGGTCTCAATTCCTATAGTTGAAGGAAATAAAATGTGTATGCAGCTTATCTTTCAAAAGCAGGCCTTTCTTATCATTGACTTTTAAATTGTGAAGACTATAAGATGACTTCTGTACCTGCTGAGAAGTAATTAGCATATTGTGAATTCCCAAATGTTAAATGACAGCCTTATACAAGAATCCGATGTCAGATGCATTTTGAAATTGTGTTTCCAAGGATGTATCTGTGGGTTAAGTCTACGTCTATACTTTAGTTATAAATATCATGTCAGCATGGGCAAAAAGATCTAGAGTGAACCAATGAAAGACAAGTAGAGTTCTAGATTTAAAACTACATATTGTGTTGGAGTAATTGGAATGGGGTGGTGTGTGGGGTGGAGGGAGGGCACAGATAACCAGTTCTCTTGGTGAAGACATTTGTTGATGTAAGCTTCCTCAGAGGAGCAAAAGAAACTGAGTGTCCTCCATCAGGCATTCAAGTAACTCCTTAAACATGTTACCAAATGAAAAAGCAAAATCAATCCACATTAACCTTGTAACACTTTACTGTCTAAATGGAATTTAAAATTTTATCTTTGTTATTGGTCACAGCGTCACTAAAAGACACTGTTCAGGCTTTTACCAGAACCACGGTAAATTTCTGTCTTCTGAAAAACCAAAAGGAGTGTTCAGTATATCTTTGAAAGTGTAAATACTTGTATACAATTGGGTTCTGTCTGCTGCTTGGATATTTAATCCCATGTATGCATCTGAATTGCTTCTTCAATGTTTGTATGAAGCTATGGGACAATAACTAGGATGCTAAATGCTAGAACTGAAATGTAATTATCTTCTTTGGTTTCTAAAAATGAAAGGATCTCAAAATCAATTAATATTATATATTTATATATGTGTATGCATGTATGTATGCAAGGGGATGGATGAGGGAATGGAACTGAGAGAGAATATAATCAATTTTGCCTTTAAAAATATGCTAAGTAAGTAATTTTTCTTTTTAAGGAAATGGTTTACTTTAGTTTGCAGGCTATAGTGTATCAGGTGGTGGCAGCACACGCCTTTAATCCCAGCCCTCAGGAGGCAGGGGCAGGTCAATCTCTGTGAGTTCGAGGATAGCCTGATCCACAAAGTGAGTTCCACAGACAGCCAGGACTACACAGAGAAACCTTGTCTCAAAAAGCCAAAAAGAAAAAAAAAAAAGAACTTGAGCACAAAACTTAATTGTTTACTAGTAGTATAAAATCTGAAAACTAAAGGGTGATAGGTAAGAATTTTACAGACATGGGGTTTCAATGAAGGACACCTTTGTTTGCATGAGGTGTCTACTGATGTATTAAAATTATAACAGGCCATCTGCATAATGATAATATCTGACAGGATTAATAGCCAATAGCCCATACTACATGGGTCTTTATGAAATGATAGTTTTATTGAAAATGAAATTATGTGACTCATGATATTCAAATACAGACAGTGATGTACCTTCCATGATAATGTCATTTACCACTATTCATACTGTGGCTTATCATCCTCTTTGAAGAGATTACTTAGTAAATGTGTTTCTTGGAGCTCAGCCAACTAAAAGCAGAATGAGAATCAGCTACTTCTATTTCAGCACAATTTGGGGAAACATGTTTTCTGTGTAGACATGCACCATCCAGGGTCTTTCAGAAGCTCACCTTTCTATGATGACAGCGAAGGCTCTTGAGATGGGAGACACAGTGGTGAGAAAGGGAAGAAGCAGCTAGAGATGCCATGGGAGGTAAACATCAGCTTATGACCCAGTTCTGCTCACCCATATAGTCCTAAATCACCTAGTATGATGGAAGACCTGGAGGGTCTCAAATACTTTTAAGTTTTGCTCATTCATAAACTGAATTACTATGGCAGTTGTCCAGGCATGGGCATGTGATTGGCTGACAAAAGATTCTGATTACTTATAGAAATCATGTGGGGATATATATATATATATATATATATATATATATATATATATATATATATATATGGATAGTTCCTTGAACTTCTTAAATAGCTGCTATGTGATTATTTTTATGTTGTTTTTAGGTAAAATTTGAGAGTAAAAAGTGTCATAAACTCTTTGAAATCTGTGTAGTGAAAGATAAAATTTAAACTTAATTGGAAAGAAGCATGCCCATGTTCTTTCTTCACAGATGCACTCTGTGGCATTATATCCTTTGAGTTTCTTCTGGAACACTGTGTGTACTTCCAAAGGGCTTTAAAATGGAAGCAAAAGTACATTTCACAATTTGGAGACACTGCATGAATGTCAGAAACTACTAAATTAATTAGCAATTTCTTTTCTCTGATAGAATCAGAATAGGAACTGGGGAGATCATCAGTAGATGCGGTGCTGTGAGTTGGTGGCTTTGGGACTCTTCATGTTTGGGACTCTTATAACTAGTTCATCTTCAACTCGACGTTGGCATTTAGACCAGCACTTCTCATGTGGTACATTCATACCACTGTCTATCCTCAGTGCTGCTGTTCCACATTACAGGCTTTGTTTGTATCAGTAATGAAACATTTTGGGATTCATTACCAACACAACTTAAGAAGATGAATATATATCTGTTGTTTCAGCTATATGACGTGTTCTATGGAAATATTAATGCAACTCTAATCAGGGTCTGCACACATTAATACTCACATTCATTCCTGTGAAGAAGAATTCTGTCTGAGAAAAAAAAATGCCATCTAGCTCAATATGGCTATCCTTAGGGATTCTTTCAGAATTATAAGCAGGGACATCTATTATAATTTAGGTCAATTTCTTCTACAATGATTCAGCAGTTGACTTTAAATGGTTCATCAATAAAATTCAACTATCTTTACTTTGTAAGATATATACAATTTGTTCAATTTAATTTACTAATTATAAATGCAATTTTATTGTAAGAAAGAAAAATTTTTTGTAGATTCTAACCATAAAGTCTCATATTTATATGCTGTTGTTGTATTTACAATATACTTTCATGTACTTAATTCCATTTGATACTTAATCTGATCCACCAACAAGTATTTCTACCCATTAGAAGTGAGATACCATCCAGGCAGTGGCAGTGGATGCCTGTAATTACAGCACTGGGGAGGCAGAGGCAGGCAGAACTCTGAGTTCAAGGCCAGTCTAGTCTACAGAGCAAGTTCCAGGACAGCCAGCGTTATACAGAGAGACCTTGTCTTGAAGAAAACAAAACAACAAAAATGTGAGATAGCAGCCTCCTACTCTTTTTGGTTTTTTTTTTTTTTTTTTTTTTTTGGTTTTTTTTTTGGTTTTTCGAGACAGGGTTTCTCTGTGTAGCTTTGCGCCTTTCCTGGAACTCACTTGGTGGCCCAGGCTGGCCTCGAACTCACAGAGATCCGCCTGGCTCTGCCTCCCGAGTGCTGGGATTAAAGGTGTGCACCACCACCGCCCGGCTGCAGCCTCCTACTCTTACGAACTGACTTAAGATTGCACAGCCTTGTTGAACCTTAGACTGGAACCAATGGCTTGCTTTGATATCTTTCTTTTTCATACCACATTGTGGCTTCAACTTAAAAGTCAATGACAATGATTCAAACTTTAAATAATTTGAGGGTTTTTTTTCCACATATAAAGGAATTTACTTCCAGGTAGATGGCTAAGAAGTGATAGCCTTTATCTGAAACCCATACGAACAAGGAAAATTATAGACCGATTGATTTTTTTTTCATTGGCAAACATTAATATATTCGTATTGGGTTGGCTTTTCAAATTAGCATTAGTGTTAAAAACGAAATCACTTTTGGTGTGGTAGAATAAGGAAGTGACTCTAATGTGTTACTTTTATGTGATTCATAGTAACAGCAACATGATTATGCAGTGTGCTTGCTCGCAGATGCTTTACCATGTTTTTGAAATAATTACTTCCTGCTTTGATTAGCTTGTTGTGGAACATAGATCTGACAGAGGAAATCTGGACTCTTCTGAGCACATTGGAGATACATTGTAATTGACTGGACAGCCTACTATGTGCGGGTAGCTTGCTGTGTGCTGTACTTGTGACTGTGTCCTGGCTATAACAGAAATACAAATTAAGCGAAGGTAATGAGAGAGCAGGAAAAAAAATGATGAAAACAGTGAAGAAACCATTTCCATGCGTTGAGTGCTAAGATTGGAGCGATCAGTAACAAATGTTTGGAAAGGAGGCTATACGCCCTTATGGGTAGCTATGCGTTATCGCTTCTGTGTCCAAGTCGACATAAGAACATAAAAACTAGATTAAAGAGAGTGTTGGAAGAACAGTCTTTCAGGGAGTCTCCTAGTGACCTAAGAATCCTTAGCCACAATCCTTACCCTTCCTTACAAGTTTTAGCCTATGAGTTTTCTCTCATTAATGTTATTTTTTTTTTTTTTTTTTTTTTTTTTTTTTTTTTTTTTTTTTTTTGGTTTTTTGAGACAGGGTTTCTCTGTGTAGCTTTGCGCCTTTCCTGGAGCTCACTTGGTAGCCCAGGCTGGCCTCGAACTCACAGAGATCCGCCTGGCTCTGCCTCCCGAGTGCTGGGATTAAAGGCGTGCGCCACCACACCCGGCTCTCTCATTAATGTTATAAACCAGTAATATGACTGAAGCTTTGAATTTTGGTGGCTTTGTTTTCTTACTGCCCTGTAGGCAAAACTAAGCGATTGATTTCTTTGGGTGTACATACAAATCTCTTGTGAGATCTTGCTTCCATCTTCTTTAGTTCAATTTCAGTGCTAGGGATCAAAAAAACGGCACTGGCAATTCTAGGCAAACATCTCATCATTGAGCTACATCACTTGCTTACATCTAAGCAGGCAAAAGCATCCATGCACACTTTAAGATTTTTGCCATATATATTTGTCATGAGTTTTCACTCTGCAACATTTAGGTTGTGGTACTGAGAAGAATATTATTATCCAGGTTATTTTTTTCCACAGAACATAAACATATTTAGGGGACATAAAACTGATAGACATTCATCATCTTGCCTTTCAATATGATGAGTCCCAAGACTTGAAGGTGAGTTATCCTAAACTTTATTTCTCTCTGGTTTTCAGAGAAGGTATGGACTTGCTCCCTAAAACTCACTGGAGGACTCTGTCACTTTCAGATAGCCCATGCCTGTGTTTTGTATTTAATCCTTCCCATTCTGTCATACAGCCAATGTCACCAGCCATGTTCATCCAGGTCTTTTTAGGACTCAGTATTCCATCTTCCGTCAGCTCCTTCCTTGCTTGCAAAGATTAGGCAGCTATGATAGGAAAGAATGGGATGGCTAGACAGCAAGTATCTTCCAGGCAGAAAAAGACCACTGAGGATGCACAGTGCAACTTAAGAGGACATTATTTCAGGACTTGATGCATGGGGAACCCAGGCTGGTAGGAAAAAGGAAACGGAATCAGAGCAAAGGGAAGCAGCTCCTGCTAGGTTACTGCTCGGCTCTGGCTGTTTGTTTCCCATTTCCCAGTTGTCTCCATTCAAATACTGATTTTGTTTTGCTTTTTTTTTTTTTAAATAAAGTTTTCTTTCTGTTTTTTTTTCCTTTTATTTTATTTTACAATGCCATTCAGTTCTACATATCAGCCATGGATTCCCCCGTTCTCCCCCCTCCCACTCCCTCCCCTTACCCACAGCTCACCCCCCATTCCCACCTCCTCCAGGGCAAAGCCTCCCCCCAAGGACTGCAATCAACCTGGAAGACTCAGTCCCAGCAGGTTCAGTCCCCTCCTCCCAGACTGAGCCAAGTGTCCCTGCATAAGCTCCAGGTTTCAAACAGCCAACTCATACAATGAGCACAGGACTCGGTCCCACTGCCTAGTTGCCTCCCAAACTGATCAAGCCCATCAACTGTCTCACCTATTAAGAGGGCCTGATCCAGCTGGGGGCCCCTCAGCCTTTGGTTCATAGTTCATGTGTTTCCATTCATTTGGCTATTTTTTTTTCAATAATTGAGTGGAACCGAAATTTATTATAAGCCACAGTCGTCCTAGGGACCTCCATACTATATATATATAGCCTCTATGGTTCTATGGGCTGTGGTCTGATTGTTCTTTATTTTATATCTAGAATCCACTTATGAGTGAGTACATACCATGACTGTCTTTCTGGGTTTGGATTACCTCACTCAGGATGATTTTTTCTAGTTCCATCCATTTGTCTGCAAATTTCATGCTTTCATTGTTTTTCTCTGCTGAGTAGTACTCCATTGTGTATATGTACCACATTTTTTCCATCCATTCTTCCATTGATGGGCATCTAAGTTGTTTCCAGGTTCTGGCTATTACAAATAGTGCTGCTATGAACATAGCTGAGCATGTATCTTTATGGTATGAATCAGCATTCCTTGGGTATATGCCCAAGAGTGGGATGGCTGGGTCTTGAGGTAGTTCGATTCCTAATTTTCTGAGAAACCACCATAGTGATTTCCACAGTGGTTGTACAAGCTTACATTCCCACCAACAGTGGAGGAGTGTTCCCTTTGCTCCACATCCTCTCCAACATTGACTGTCATTGGTGTTTTTGATCGTAGCCATTATGACAGGTGTAAGGTAGTATCTCAGAGTCGTTTTGATTTGCATTTCTCTGATGATTAAGGATGTTGAGCATTTCTTTAAATGTCTTTCAGCCATTTGTGATTCTTGTTTTGTGAATTCTGTTTAGCTCTTTAGCCCATTTTTTAATTGGACTGTTCAGTATTTTGATGTCTAGTTTCTTGAGTTCTTTATATACTGTGGAGATCAATCCTCTATCAGATGTGGGGTTGGTGAAGATCTTTTCCCATTCTGTTGGCTGTCTTTTTGTCTTATTGACTGTGTCTTTTGCCCTGCAAAAGCTTCTCAATTTCGAGAGGTCCCATTTATTAATTGTTGTGCTCAGGGTCTGTGCTGTTGGTGTTTTATAAGGAAATGGTCTCTGGTGCCAATGCGTTCAAGAGTGCTTCCTACTTTCTTTTCTATTAAGTTTAGTGTAACTGGATTTATGTTCGGGTCTTTGATCCATTTGGACTTGAGTTTTGTGCATGATGACAGATATGGATCTATTTGTAATCTTTTACATATTGAGATCCAGTTATGCCAGCACCATTTGTGGAAGATAGTTTCTTTTTTCCATTGTATAGTTTTGGCTCCTTTGTCAAAAACGAGGTGTTCATATGTGCATGGATTAATGTCAGGGTCTTCAATTAAATTCCATTGGTCCGTATGTCGGTTTTTATACCAGTACCAAGCTGTTTTTATTACTATAGCTCTATAGTAGAGTTTGAGGTCAGGGATGGTGATGCCTCCAAAGGTTGCTTTATCATATAGGATTCTTTTAGCTATCCTGGGTCTTTTGTTTTTCCATATGAAGTTGAGTATTTTTCTTTCCAAGTCTGTGAAGAATTGTGTTGGGATTTTGATGGGGATTGCATTGAATCTGTAGATTGCTTTTGGTAAGATTGCCATTTTTACTAAGTTTATCCTACCTATCCATGAGCATGGGAGATCCTTCCATTTTCTGATATCTTCTTCAATTTCTTTCCTTAGAGATTTAAAGTTCTTATCAAAAAGGTCCTTCACTTGTTTAGTTAGTGTTATCCCAAGGTATTTTATATTATTTGTGGCTATTGTAAAGAGTGATGTTTCTCTGACTTCTTTCTCAGCCCTTTTATCATTTGTGTATAGAAGGGCTACCAATTTTTTGAGTTGATCTTGTATCCCGCCACTTTACTGAAAGAGTTTATCAGCTGTAGGAGTTCCCTGGTAGAGTTTTTGGGGTCACTTATGTATACTATCATATCATCTGCAAATAGTGAAAGTTTGACATCTTGTCAATTTGTATCCCTTTGATCTCCTTTTGTTGTCTTATTGCTCTAGCTAGAACTTCTAGTACTATATTGAATAAATATGGGGAGAGTGGACAGCCTTGTCTTGTTCCTGAATTACTGCTCAGCTCTGGCTGTTTGTTTCCCATTTCCCAGTTGTCTCCATTCAAATACTGATTTTGTTTTGCTTTTTTTTTAAATAAAGTTTTCTTTCTGTTTTTCTTGCCCTTCTCACTTCTATTTTTGAATCTCAAACTATCAAGTTCTGTCACTTATTGTCTCTTTCGATTCCGTATTAATTCTTCGGGGGGGGGGAGGTACTATATACTCCTAAAGCAAAACAAATGTAGCTTCATGTTTGAAAGATATATTTTATTTTAGTTAGGTGAGTAGAGAGAGAGAGTGGAAGGTGGAATATGAGCATGAGAGTGCAGGTGCTCAGAGTTGAGAGGTAGGTGGCAGATATCTTGGAGCTGGAGTTAGAGGTGGTTGTGAGCCACCCCGTGTGGGTACTGAACTTAGGTCATCAATAGTCCTTATGTACTCATAAATGCTGGACCTTCTCTCCAGCCTTCACTTTAATTTATTGAATGTAGTAAGCCATATAGTGGGAAAAGGAAAGACTCTTACCCAAAGTAAAAGTGCACTGGACGTCGCATTGCCAAACACGGTATGACTACGTGAAGGGTGAGACCTATTGTTTCTAGTGTGACAGTCGTGACCACTGTCCTCCCACCAGGGTGTTCATATATGGTCACGGTGGTGCTGGCTAAGTTACATGGTTGCTCAGGAGGCAGGGAACACCGTTGCTGTATATTCTGACTAGAGGATCTTTAGGCTTTCCATGACTTTCTTGATACTTTTTCTAGTTCCTTCTCAGTGAAGATGAAGTTTGGCAGCTTAAGACAAAGAAGTAAATACTCCGAGTTCCATCCTTGTTACCATCAGGTTCTTGGTTATGTGAGAAGGAGCCTGGAAGTGAGTCATGTTGGCTTCTAGATGTAGCCCTACCGTTTATATTACCAATGTGGTGATAATCAAATCACTTGACCTCTTAACTTCACTAAAAGGATTTTAATGTTCAAAAAATCTGAGACCAGCTGTAAGGTGGTTGGCTTGTGTAGCCTTCAGTAGTCAGTATCTCTCACTTCAGTAGAGCAAAGCATAATTGCACTACAAAATTATGACATTTTAATGTGTTGCTACATATAAAGTGTCTGGTACATATCACATTCTTATATGTTAGCTGCTAACATTTTACACTTATTTTGTGGACAAAGGGCTAGAGAAGGATGTGTGCTTGTAGAAAGTTGGAACCAGCAGAAACATTGATCACAGTATTTATGAGCAGCAATGTAAGTGGCAAGACATCCCCAAATGTCCTGGGGACTAAAGGATAGACCCCCTCACCTCCTCTGGGATCTCCGTAGAAAACATCACACTTACAACATTTCTGTATCCCAAGTTTCACTGGTGGAAATACTTCAAAACTATAAAATTACAGGCACTACTGCCCTCCCCACATTGAAGACACTGTGTTTTCAGAGGATGAAACAATTTAACTGAATTAGTTTCATGATTAGTTTTGCACTCTTCTCCTCACGCCTTCTTATTGACTCCTCTAAGGGAGATTATTGGTTTTACATTTTAGAGAAATTAATACACAGAGGTTTCCTGTGTACAAGGCCAGACCAAACAGAATGCAAGCACTGTTTATGGGCCCTGTCTCCATCTCTCTGAGCTATACCACCTTTCCAGATACAATTTTAAATTGAACTCCTGGTTTGTTTGTTTTTTTTTTCTCTCTTGCAAAAGTATAAATGTCATAGCAAGGTCTTACTTATCTTTTGAAGTCTTTGTGTTTCCGGAAACAAACACTGATTTAGAAGAAATGCTGAATATTCTGAGAAAAGTCGTAGATTGCCTCGACAATATTAAATTATTTCTGAATAGAAGTTTCCATTATCTTCTGATGTTTGTGATGCAAGGCCCAGGTGAATAAAACCACAAGCCTTTGCATAGTAAGTATCTCCCTTCCCAGTTTCATGTGGATTAGTCTTAATGAGAGTTCCATGTAGTAATTTATCCATCACATCGGTCTTCATGAAGTATCAAACAGGTCAATCTTCCTCTATAGTTACATTTTGAGACCCTGGGATGAATCTTCAGTAGATGAATTTTAGGGAAACACGATTCAGTCTGCATCACTTATATAATGGGAAAATGGAGCTCTCTGGTTCATGTGTTTCGTTTTTATTTAATGAGGCAATTCTCTAGTTTATCACAAAGGGTGATCATCTAATGAGAGGAGGTGCAATGTAGTAGAAAGGGCACGAGACTTGGGGTCAGACAGATCTGAATTGAATCATTACTGCCGACAGGTTGTTACAGCTTCTGTAAGCTCCAATATTTTGTCTGCAACATGAGGATAATACTACTCTTCTGAATGTTTTGAGATTGAGAAATAATTATACTTTAGCACTCTGTCAACCACATCTGTATGTGTTGTGTGGGTGTCTAATAGTTCCTATTACGTTGTTAATATTAACATTATGTATACTTAGTATCCCTTGAGTGCAAGATAGAAACTACATGATAGAAGTCCTGCTAGTATTATATTCAGCCAGTTTATTGACTACTTTTTCTTTGTTTGTTTTTCACAAATTTATGTGGTTTACTTATGGCAAGTGCTTATATTGTTACATATTGTGTCGCACTTGGTAATGAACTAATATTTGGGCCTAGATTTTTTTAAATGCCTAATGATCATTGTTTAAAAGACTTCCATGTGTTTTAAGGTTGTTGGAATTTTTTTTTCTTGCCTACTTAGATGACAAACTATGATAAGAAATTGACTCATTATCATACTTCATAGTAAGAAAATATGTATTTATAGTCACTTATGTCCTTGAGAAAGAGAATTCAAGGAAAAGACATAAACAACACAGTTAATCAAATGCTCCATGAACTTTGCACTGATGACATTTACAATTGTGAAGTTCCACTCACCTGTTCTAAACTTGGGATTCCCGGATCCCTCTGTCATCTAGTCCATGTTCCACAGCCGAGACACAGGGAGTTAGGAGCCACATGTTATTGAAACTCTTTATATTAACATTACTAACAAGTGCAGGTGCTTCACTGATGTGGGTATAGTGTTAACTGAAGGTAAAAAAGCTAAGCAATATAAAGAAAGACAGGAAGAGATAAGACAGTTTAGAAGACTGGCTGATTGCTGGAATCCTTTGGGAAATATTTAATCTGCAAGTGCTTTTTCCTCTTTGTACTCATCTATCCCCCCTATCTTCCCTTAACTCAGACTTTCTTTTTTGATACCCAACCCAACTCTTCTCTGGGGATTTTTCTACTTATGTCATTGATTCATTTGCAGGCCGGCATAAGTTCATCAAAGCAGGTATGTTTTATGCTTTTGGCATTTGTGAGCTACTTAAGGAGAGCATTCAGTAGACTAACTCATTGCTTTTGATGTAATAAATAATAAATAAATAGAGGATCCAAAGGTAGCTTTTATTAGCCTTCGACACTTGCCTATAAACAGGATTTTGTCAGGGTTTTTGTGTATAATTTTATCTCAGAATCTAAAGTAAAGATTGGAAAACACTAGACACCCAAGATTGAAAGGATCAGTAAGCCACTTACTATTCAGGGCGTTGTTGGTGATCCTCATAAAGAATGAAGTACGATGGGGAGAATTAAGTCATTATGACTAGACAGCAGCAACTCCATTGTGCTAAAGCAGGAATAAACTCGGCACTTTTAATGAGAAGAAAGCAATAGGAGAGCCCAAGGGAAAGTTGTAAGCGACAACCCTGGAGTAATTAACTGGGGATAAATCCTGTAGTGCTTTCTATTCATACAATAGAAGTTGTGGGTTTTATCTAAATCCACTGAGAATCTACTGAATGAATGAGTGAGTGGTTGAGTGAGTGAATAAGAAAACAGACGATGTACAAATGAGATGGTGTGTGTGTGTGTGTGTGTGTGTGTGTGTGTGTGTGTGTGTGTGTGAAATGTGTACCACTTTATATCATTTGTATAGCCTAATTAACCCACTTATCAAAACTCAAAAGAAATCAGATCATTTAACATGAATCAAACTGCTCAAGGCATGGGTTTCTTGGAGACAATGATGAGAACCACAAAGCATGTGACTAAATGCAACCCCTTTCCTCGATCCTGCCAGAGCAGACAGAGTTGCTGTTGGAGGGAAAGAGCAGATGTGCTAGAGAGGTTGCTCTCTGGAACAACTGGGTGTCGTCAGTCAATGCCTCTCAATTCTGAACCTCTAGCTCTTTCATTTGTCTTTTTATTACTCAGCTGGTGTCAGTGAGAATTTCCCACATTACTGTAACAGTAAAAGGCAGCGATTTCTTAGTAGAGCAACTGCATTCTGAGTATTTTATTTTTTAGGTTAACCACCCAGGCTCCAGAGTTATGGCTACTTGTGAATCAAGATGGATGACCTTGTACAGCTAAATTATCATTGTCTAGTTCTTATGTTCTTGAAGTGGAGTTGATAACAATAATTTTTAAAACATTGCTATGAGAATTTAATGAGACAATCCATTTACAACACTTTGAGTCCCCCCCCCACACACACATTATATTCAGGAAAAAGATAACACTTTCCTGGCATTGCATCTTAAAATTATTATTTCTACAGGCTTCTAAAAGTCTAGTTTGGGTCAGCCTCTTTGTAGAAGAGTTTATCCTATTCTCATACTAGAAGTTCAGTCAAAACATTCTTCTACTAGAATGTGGTAACATTCTCAGAAACAAGAGCATGTTGCTTGGCATAAATGAGGATTATAGAAAGATCTTGAGAAGATGCCAGCTTGAGCTGTTGCTTAGCTATCTGCTTTATTGATGAATCATTGGCGATTATTTGAACACTAGTATTCATGGCCTTCCCTACAAAATGAGAGCTGTCATTATTGTTGCCATCATCATCATCTTAGAAGAGTTTACAAAACTTATAAGTGATTATGTGTATAAGTCTCCCAAGAACCCATACAGACAGATGCAATCTGATGGAGTAGGAAAAGATGCATCATTCTGGTTCTGTAGTTTTCTTTGTGAACTAGAAGTGAAACATTTCTCAGTTCAGGTAGTGAGAACTTGATGTTCGTTTTCTAGTTTATGCACATTTTCACCAGAAATAGATTTAATTTAAAAAATCAGAAAAGCATATTGGATCTGGTATGTTCTTGTGTGAAGTATTGATTTACGCAATGGTTTTTCAAAGCTGAAATTCAGAAGCCAAATAGTTAGAGCATTTCCTTCATTTTATGAGAGCAGCTATTTTGGTCATGGTAACTTGAAGAAAATCTCTAGATACCCTATGCTTGACATTAGTTTGGCAAGCATATAGCACAGATGTGGCAGAGAGAACATTAAGGCTAATTTTATAACATCAATCTGTTGTCATTGGTATACAAATGAAATTAAACCCACTTTGACAGATGAAATTAGGAAAGGGAGACATGTGGACTAGGAAGAAGCAGAGGCCTGTGACTATAAACCCTGGTGACATCTGAGAAGAGGTGTTTGAAGACATAGTTTAAGCCCCAACAGGACCTTCTCTATGTACCATTTTCATTCCATTAAAGCTTATGACCGGAGCTTTAATATTTCTGTTCAAACTGGAAATTAAGCATCTGCACAAAACAAGTGGATTATGATCTTCTGGAAGCTTTGGTGTCTTGGGCAAGGCCCCTCCACTGTGTTTCCCATGTGGTTTTAAGAGTTAAGAAGTCTATAAGCACATGCTGTGGGAAAACCGGAAGAGTCAACTCCTAGGTCCTCCAAGGGACATTCTAAAAGCATGCAGAGATGGAAAGAAGAAATGTCAGGAAAGGTTTTCAAAACCAGTGCCAGAACCCATTATATTCGCAGTTTCAGGGGGACACTTTCTGGGTTTGTTGATTTGTTATAGAAATGGGGAGAACAAAAATGATTTAATAAGAGCATATGGCTTTATGGCTCTACCAGAGGAACCTGTGTCTTTTTCCATTCTCTTTCCCCCTGCAGCCGTGCCTCATAAAACACTCGTCACTTTCTCTCGATTTTCAGAAATCTCTACCTGGATTATTTCCCTTTTAACAAATAACACAGTAACAACACAGCATAATCCACATGCTTCCCTTGCCTTAAGTATTTCTCGTGTTGCTCTTGGTGTATTCCATTCTGAAAATCTCAATCGCAAATTCCCCAAGAGATTGCTGCCATGTGCTGCTCTTCCCGTCACCCTTCCTCATTTTCTCCCTCGTCCCCCCCCCCCATCTCTATCTCTATTTCTCTTTCTTCTTCAGGTAATCTAAATTTTTATTTATCTGAAACTGCTTCCATTTTTCCTCAACCTTCCTTTGGAAAGGTTTTTCCACTCCCCCTTTGCTATCCCCCACCTACCTCTTACACACACACACACACACACACACACACACACACACACACACAGCCTTACAAATCCCAGTTCCCTGTCTATTATTTTGGGTTTTGTTTAGTATACCACAGAGTTTTCCTTAGGTTATGTGTTTGACCCTGAGTTATAGGACTAACTGTTGGAGCCTGGTGGGCTCGCCAGTGGGAACACAACTGGACACTGTACCACGCTCTCTCTGAGAATATGATGGGTGCCAGTAGATCACTGGTATGTGGTTTTCCCATCCACAGCTGATTGTTAGGAGCATCCAGCTTCTATATATCAAGTGCCAGTATGCACAGCTGCTATGAGGTCATGGTTGCTATGGTTATCCATTCCAACATCTCATCTATCAAGAATCCTATTGTTTAAAATTGCACAGATACTGTATCCAGAAGTCTGTCATTATTGTCACTAATCAATCACGCTATGAAGGAAAACACTGCATCTTCTTTTACTGTTCTTTTTTGAAAATGACATTAAGACTGTGCCCACGGTAATACACTATCTCTCCTTCCTTAGTTGTTCTGGCAGTGTGATTTTCAGGCACTCGAGAGTACTCAAAACCATGAAAAACTGAACTCGGGCTTGATAATATATTGTTTCCGTTAAATATTAATCCACTAGTGAAGCCATGGTTTAGTTACAAACATTGAAGTGATAGGCAAACATTAATATTTTAGGTTTTTAATTTGTTTTTTTATGTTGACAATAATTCTGAGATTGAGACAGTATCTAATTGAGAAGTTATTTATGGTACCCATAAAAGATTTCTCTAGCCTCTGTCCTTTTCTATACTGAAATGAATTCTATATTTTCTTTTTAATCTCGACACTTAACCAGTTGCATTATCTCATTTACCTTAAATTCTACAACAATCTAATCTATATTTCCAACTCCATTTATTAAAGAAATGCATTCTAGACTTTTCCTACCTTTGTCTCAGAACCATTTGCTATTTTATGCCTGGAGGGTTAATAGGCATTTGCATAGGCAGAACAGAATATATTCTTCTATAGACATAAAGTAACCTAGCATAGTAAGAATTAAAATACTATTTGGAACTAAGTGTCTGACTGGTATATGAAAGTTAAGAATAGGTTGCTGAATTTGTATAAACACCATAAATGTATGTATATATATTTACAATTGCTGAAATAAGAAAAGCTAGGTAAGAAAACATAGGGCATTTCACTGAGAGTTATCAGAAATAAATACCTACTGACATCAACATCCCTGGTTGAAAAGAATGATGAAATCTACAGAAGCCTGAAGAGTTGCCAGAGAACCATCTCTGGCAGAGCATGCAGGAGGTAATCAAATGCTTTCACAGGACATTAGAGTTACACAACCTTCAAAAGTAATAGCCAAGTAATAAATTAGTCTTCCCAGCTGCTAGTGCATAATCATAACAGCAAATATTACATGAAAATGAGCAGCATAAAGGGTAGTTTTGTGGCATTGCATAGTGCTCATAATCACTGAAGGATAGAATACTGGGGTCCAAGAAGAGCTTAGTGTAACAATAAATTAATCAAAGAAAAAGAGGCTATCAACTTGACAGGTGACATGGGAGGTATCTGGGAGGGACTAGATGGAGGAAAGGGGGAAAAGATACAATTCTACTTCAGTTAAAAGCATATTTTAAAACTATAGGTATCTGTAAAATGTAAAATAAAAAAGTACTTGTGAAATTAGTGCCAGGTGATGTTCACAGGCTTTGAAAGTTAGTTCTAATCTTCTGGAGTGCAGGGTCTGCTGCTCATCGGATCATCATTGTCATGGTTTTGTTGCCAGGACCTTAAGTAGATTCTTAACTGCTGCATCTTGTTGTAAACTATCAGCAGTGTGGATTCGTTATTGATTTTGGTGATAGGAGGAGAAAATAATTCCCTATCTCTTATTCTTCTTCCTTTCTCTGTCCCTTCCTTAAAAGGCCATCCCTCCCTTTTCTTTACTCATTTCCAGGTCCACTAAGATTGCACACATATCTGGGATTGTTGAACTCATGTCATTCTCCCTCAGAATCCCTCGGTATTTTGCATCATCTATAAGAAAAAATAAGTACTTGTCCTGGACAATGTAGCCACCTAAACTCCACCACTAAGAGGCTCCTGCCCATTAATAAGCAGAAATACTTTGTACTCCTTGACACATGGATTAATTCTCCACAACACCTATTCTTTTTGCTGAATCTTTCTTTTAACTTAGCAGACATATTGATATTGTCATGTGTAACCCACACAAACTGGCACCATATGCCACCCCAACAACCTGGAAACCTTTCTTAATGAAATATATTGTTTGCAATTTCATGCTTTAATTTCCTCCTGTTCAGCATCAAAATTGTATGAATGAGTAGAATTCTAGTAATACTTACTTCGGTTTTGTGCAGACATGCAGTGGTCTGCCCTGAGTTTTATATCTATTTTTAGTTTATTTCAATGCAATATTTTCATGTTAAAATGGTCTCTGTCCTTTTTCTTTTGAGACAGAGTTTCTTTGTGTAGCTTTGGCTGTGCTGGAACTCAAATTCAGAGATCTGCCTGCCTCTGCCTCCTGAGTGCTGGGATTAAAAGTATGTGCCATCACCGCCCAGCCTCAGTCATCCCTTGATAATCGGTCATTTTGACAAGAGAAACATACCTAGGCTTTATTTTTTGCACTCTCAGAGCTCGGCGTTTGAACACATCCATTTTTTAACAAATGGTGTTTACCAACTGACAACCAATCAGAGGTGCACTGAGAACAAGCACTAATCTTTATTCTGAACACAGTAACTTAATTTAGGAACCCTCCCTCTCAGAGACCTGACCTTGCTTCCACCCCACAAGTTCTGTGCAGAAATGAAAATGCAGAGCCATCCCAAAAACTGTCCCTCTTCCATGAGGCAAAAGTGTCTCCACTGAACTTTGTACGTTTTGCTTGTTGTGTGCATTACATTTTTTATGCCAGTAATGAAAATGATTAATTTTTAATTTGAAAAAAAGAACCTAAAGTATTTCACGATCTGAACAGTCTATAGAAAATTCAGCCGTATATGTACCGGTATGATAAATAGATGTCTTGTGTTCCCTTTGCTTCTGAATTTGTTATTTTAAGCATAGTGAGAGTTGGGTTCATAAAATCCATCTGTTCCGTTATTTTTTTTTCCTAGTTGATATTTTTGCTTGCTACCAAACAATTCATCTGAAACTCAACCTGCCTCCTGGCTGCCACCATCAGTTCCTTTGATTTTAGGGACTCTTTTAACCTGTCTGTCCTCAAGTTACCACGGGTATAGAGCTAGGAAACTGCATGAAGTTGTCCCGAGTTTCTTTATGGCTCCAGCTGCAAAAGGAAGAGCTAAGTAATACCTACCAAGAAATAGTCAGTAATGTATACTTCATGGGATTTTCGGTTTCTAAGAAAATCATGATATGACACTTCATACAGTACTAATGTGCTATTCAGCAAACCTAGTATAGTAATGTGACATTCATTTTAAATTAAAAGTATGTTTCATGTTTTCTTGATGTAAAACATCACTTGAGTAAATACTAAATAATAAAATATTTTTAAACATCTTTAAAGCCTAAGTATAAACAAGCCACATTAAAACATAATTGATTTAAATAGTACTTTTAAAAGCATTGATTGACATGTGGGCCAGAATATTACCTAACATTCCCGTTGTCAACACTGACGGAAGCAAGTAATAGCCAGACTCCATGAGAAGGTTTTATTTAATTCAGATTATCTGGAGTGCCCATAGCTAAAGTTCTTCTCGGCCCTCTACAAAGATCAGAAGTGAAGCATACCCAGGCTACTCTAATCTAGAGGGACAGGCATCCCATGCTTGGAGTTCTTATGTAAAGTAAACGTGAGCTATATTAGTCTTATATAGCAGAAGCTGAGCCTGCCACCCGTAGTCTACCTCTTTCTCTATAATAAAAGATCTTTTATTTCCAGCTGAGAATGTAGCTTCATAATTAAAAGTAATAATATTATCGAGCCTCCCTTTAATCTAAATCTAGTTAGTCAATGATGCAAGTAGCAATGATATTTGGCACTTTCGGGAAATAGTCTCAAGTTAAGGGAGAAAATCATCTTCTTAGTTATGTTTCCATGCTTACTGGAAGAAAAGAAGTTGGGCTGTTGGGAACTAGATCCATCCTCCTGGGGTTTGAATCAGGTCATGCAGGATAGAGCAATAAAACAGAAAGGGACCTGTGCTCCTGACACAGTGAAATACCATACCAGCCCTAGGCTACCTTCCTTCCAAATTTATATGGAAAAGAATATTTTTGAGGACTTCTGCCAAACCTAAACCTGTAAATCTTTAATGTTTTTGAGTGCATATAAGTGCCAAACCCTGCCTAAGCATTTTACCTGCATTATATTTTTTCTTCACTCTGCTGCCACAGCCCAGTGAAGTAGGCAGAGTCATAAAAGATGTAAAACTAGGTTTAAGGAGGCCAACTTGGCCAGTGGATGCCCTGGGCCTTCTCTGTCACTATTCACTTACCTGTTCTCATTTCTATGACAGTAGGTACTTACTGATCTACAGCATCACCTGCTTCTCTTGTGAGTTTTGGGCAGTATCTTTCATCACTATGACTTCTTAACTTAGAACAGCCTGGAACAGTATCTGTTCAGTACATGGACTTCAAACTCATCCATTGTTAACCACTGATTCATATGACTATCCACTATTTCTTCCTTCATACTCAATCCTGCATAGATTATTACTAGGCTACCTGTATTTGGCAACAATAACCCCTTTTTTTATTATGGTATAAATGTTTAGAAATTGCATGATCCAGCAAATATATCAAGAGAAAGAGAAATAAATTCAATACTTTAATTATTCTTCATGATGGACTATTTTCTATTCCTAAATACAAAATAAGGTTAATATTTTCTAACCTCTATAAATCCTGATGTGAAAGTACAATTACTTTCCAGTATGATTATAATGAATTTGCAGGAATGAAAGTTACTGTAACCTTACTTTGAATATTACAGCGTTGAAAAGTATCAACTCACTCTCATTGCTGATTTGCTCATAAAATGTGCTTTGTGAAGACCTTTCCCAGTATTGCTTTTTAATTAGTTTTGCTGAATTAGTGAAAAATAAATCACAAGGAGCTACATTTTAAGAATTAAAGTAGAGGCACTGAAATGGGAGAAACACCAGACCTTGTATTTAAGAGTTATTCAGATTATTCTGAGCTCCTATTTTACATGGAGCGTTGAATTTTTCAAAAGAGGACCAAACAAAAGAGCTAATTTACATTTAAAAAGCATTTTAAGGTCAAAGATAGTTTTCTATTTTGTTTTTTTAACAAACTTTTTTTTAAAAGAAAAAAAAGGTTAAAAAAATGACACCCCACCCCCCCAGTAGAAACTATATATACTCCTTTCTTTTATTCCTTTACCATAATGTATGGTCCCTTCCTTAATTTGGAAGGCAGAATATTTGAAATATTTAATTGACCAGTAATTCCTATTTCAAATCACATCACGGACAATGAAACTAGTGGTTTGGTAAGAAAACTTAATGTGCTAGAAAAGAAGACAATCTGTAGACTGATTGAGGGTCTCATTGAGGTCTCATTTATCAGCAATCAAAACAAGGTTCTCATTTGAGAACTTTTCCTTTACCTGTGAGCCTGAGATACTTCTCGGTTGCGGAGGGGTAGTGGGAAGGAGGAAGGAGATATGATTTTAGTGCAAAATTTATAATGGACCAAAGGAGACAACTGTTAGTAGCAAAGCTAATGTATAGCTTGACATGAGCATTCCTGGAGTGGGAGGGGTTCACAAGGCCTGACCCATTCATTGAGGGTCAATAGGCAGTTAATGTTTGCGGAGAGAGGCAGGAACATTTTCTTCAGCGGTGTAGCCAATGGTAAGATACCCATGCTCCTGTAAATAAACCTAATTAAAGACATTACATCATGAAAGCCAAAACAAGCAAGATGCAAATAGAAAGTCATTGAGAAGAGGAAGGAGATTATTGAGAATGGGATGGGAGCAACATAGGGTAATAGGTAATGAATTTGGTCAATATATATTATGAAAATATAATGCATAAATACATATAGTCAATATATTCTGATAAAATATATAAAAAATTGTTCCCTGATTATGAGCACAATTTTAATTTAGCCCTCTAATTTAATGAAGATGGGAGCAGATACATGTTATTGGTGAAGTATGTATTTCATAGTGAAGTCTGTTTTTTGTGTGTGATGACTGAATCTTTAGTATAAAATTAAAGTGTATTCCCATGACAAAACTCAGATAATTGTTCACACACCATTCACTCCTTTGCACCTCAAAAAAACCTTTTAAGTGAACATGATTTTCTTCTCTCAATATATAAACTTTAGGAATGAGAGCATCTTACAAATATGCTAATTAATATGAACTTAACTCTTGTGTTGTATTTATCTAATGATACATGTATTGCCTTGATTTCTGGGAAGCATTGTTTCAAAATCCTAGATGTAAACAGGAGACAGTTATAAACATTGCTTTAGCAAATCTTGACTTCAATCACAAACATATGATTCAGAACTATTATTATGGGACTTCCGTGTGTGTGTGTGTGTGTGTGTGTGTGTGTGTGTGTGTGTGTGTACACTGTATGTGTGGGTACACATACAATGTATGCTCATGTATGTGGAATTCAGAGGTTGCCATCAAGTGTCTTCCTCAATTGTTCTTCTCTATATTTCTTTTTTCTTTTCTTTTCTTTTTTTTTTTTGAGAGAAGGTCTCTCTAGACCTCAATGACTAGGTAAACTGATTAGTCAACAAGCCCCTGTCTCTTGTCTCCTCTTCCACAGCACTAGGATTACAGACATGTGCCACCATGCCTTGCTTTTTCCACAAACCCTGGGGATGCTAACTCAGGTGCTTGTGCAATCATTCACAGCCTCCTTTTTTCTTTTGAAATTAATATTTGCCATATATCGATAGACATCATTACATGGCGTATTTTATAACACTGTTGTATGGTCCTGTGGGGTTCATAATATTTAGAGAACTATTGATAGTTATCGGATTTTGCTTTATAATCATTATATTTATTACAAGCATAATTTAGATCCTATCTCTAGCAAGAGTATAGTAAAATGCATTTTGCCTAATGTATTCCTGGCTCCTTTCTTACATGCTTTCTTTTTAACATCTGTGTTTGTTTGTTTGTTTTTGTCTGCTTGGGGAAAGGTCTGACTGCAAAGCCCAGGCTGACCATGTTGGCCTCAAACTCAGAGATTCACAGGCCTCTGTCACCTGAAGTCTAGGATTAAAGGCAGCATTAGATTTATATTCTATTGTATATTTATAAATGCCACTTTAAGTCTTCCTTTTTTTTTAATTTTTGAGATTATAATTACATATCTCCCTTCCCTTTCCTCCCTCCAAACCTCTTTCAAATTCATGGTCTCTGTTTTCATTAATTGTTACATCATGTTTAGGTATATAAATTGTATTTATAAATATAGCCTGTTCAGTTATATGTCACTTGTGTGTATGTTTTCAAGGATGACCATTTGGTAGTGGATAACCAATTGGTGTGTTCTTCCCTGCAGAAGACTCTTTCTCCCATTCTCAGCATCCCTTAGTTGCCTGTAGTTCATTGTGTAGGGTTGGGGCTTGTGGGCTTTTCCTGATCCATATTGGCATGTCTACTAATGTCATCCTTGTTTGCTCATTTTTAGGCAGTCGTGTTCTTGGGACTTCATGGGTGTATCTTCTGACATTGCTCAGAGACACAATATCAGAGAAAATCCCCCGATCTTCTGGTTATTCAATCTTTCTGCCCCTTCTTCTTCAATATTCCCTGAGACTTAGGTAGAGGAGTGTTTTGTAGATGTATTCATAGGGACTGGACTCCTCAACTCTATATTTTGATTATTTGTGGATTTTTTTTTTTTGTGGTGGTGGTCTCTGTCTGTTGCAAAAAAGAAGTTTCCATGATGAGGGGTGATGACTACATTTGTCTGTTACTATAAGGGCAAATGTTTATAGATTGTTATTTGGGATTATGCTAGTTTATTAAAGTAGTGAATATTGGTTCTCCTTCAATATCCATGACTTCACTTGCAATGATTAGTTTGTTTGGTTTTTCAGTCCCAGGAATGTTTTCCCTCTTGTTAGTCTTAAGTTCTATTAGAGAGCTGTTGGTTACCACCTAGGTTTATGGGCCAGTACTGTTCCCTTAGGGCTGTCATGCCATGCTGGTGATTGATGTGGTTCATAGGCATCATAACTGGGTGGGACTGTTGGTTGCCTTCTTCTTTGGAAGATTACATGGCACCTTCTGGTACCATTGAAATTGAGCCCCACCTCCACCACCATAGGAGGCATTCAGATCAGTTCCAGTTCAAGGGCCTCTGGGACCTGCTCTGAAATGCATAGTATCCTCAACAATAGGGTTTTATCTTCCACCTCTTGCATCTACCAGGGGCAATAGCAATAGGCTATATGTTTTGGGAGTCCCTTGGACAGCTCTGACTAAAATTTCAAGAGGTCTTCTCATATCTGGTATTAGGGTTTTTGATTTTTTGTCTTTGCTTCTTGGTAGGAGCATTGTTAACCCAGATGAGAAAAGTTCATTAAAACTATATATGTATATCTCTATACAGAATTACATGTGTTATAGGTGGTTTTTTAGATAAATAGTTAATAGTATGATTCTTTATGACTTTTTCAGACATCCTTATTGTTATTTTACCTTATCTTCCCTTATTCTATATTTACCCCCTTCCCTAAACAGCCCCCCTTTTCTCTTTTCCATATCAGATCACTTGTACCCTGATATTCCCCTCTCTATTGCTCTTCACCCCATTCCCCATCCTAGCAATGGTCCCATACTCAAAGCTATGTGCTCACATCTGAAGATTTAGAACCAGGGACCTATGTATTGAGACAGATATGTGACATTTGTCTTTCTTGGACTGATGTACTTCACTCACTGTGATATTTTCTGGTTTGATCAGTTTACCTGAAAAAGTTCATGATTTTATTTTTCCTTACTATTGAATGGTATTTCATAGTGTATATTACCACATTTTCATGATCCATTCATTGGTTGTAAGGCATTTGGGTTGTTTGCATACCCTAGCAATTGTAAGGTGTTTTAAACAAGTATCTGTGGAGTAGAATGTTGAGTCCTTGGATATATGCCAAGGAGTGCTATAGTAGGTCATATGATGAACTTATTTTTAGTTTTTTTTTGGGGGGGGGGAGGATTCTCCACACTGATTTCCATAGTGGCTGCACATGTTTGGAATCCACCCACAGTGAACCAGGGTTCTCTTTTCCCCACATCCCCTTTGGAATTTGGTGTCAGTAGCTTTGATGATCTTTGCCATTCTGGCTGGGGTAAGATGAAATCTAAATGTTGTTTTGATTGCATTTTCCTAATTGTTAAGGATGCTGAATTTTTTGAGATATTTCCTAGCCATATTTTTCTTCTTTTGAGAACTCTGCATTCAGTTGAATTGTTCATTTTTTTTTAATTTTTTTTCAAGTTCTTTATATTTTATGAATATTGAACCTCTGTCAGGTGTATAACTGGGAAAGATTCTCTGCCATTCTGTGGGCCTCCTCTTTATCCAATTGATTGTTTCTTTAGCTATACAGAAGCTTTTGAGTTTTATAAATTCATGGGTTGGGGATTTAGCTCAGTGGTAGAGTGCTTGCCTAGCAAGCACAAGGCTCTGGGTTCGGTCCTCAGCTCCAGAAAAAAAAAAAAAAAAAAAAAGAGTTTTATAAATTCCGACTTTCCGACATGTCAGTAGTTGACCTTAATTCTTAGGCAAATGGAGTCCTGTTCAGAAAGTCTTTTCCTACACCTATATTATATAGGGTATCGCCTATGATTTCTTCTCAAAGTTTCAGTGTTGTTTCATGTTTTAGTGGTCATTTTTGTGCAAGGTGATAGACATGGCCCTAATTTCATTCTTCTGCATGTGGACATTCAGTTTTCCCAGCACCGTATGTTGAAGACACTTTCTTTTTCACTTTTTTTTTATGTTTTGGGGATCTTTGCCGTATATTTAGTAGCTGAAGTTACATGTGTTAATGTTTGGGCCTTTGAGTTGTTCTATTGGTCTACATGTCTGGTTTTCTACCAGTACTATGCTGTTTTTGTTACTCTACAGTAGCTAGATAATATCTAGATTATAACTAGCTCTATAATATATCTTAAAATCTGGAAATGTAATCTCTCCAGCATTATTTGTTATGGCTACCCATATGGTTTCATATGAATTTTAGGGTAGTTTTTTTTCCTATTTGTATGAAGAATGAGGTGGGAATCTTGATTGAGATTATAGTGAATCTATAAATAACTTTTCATAAAATGGTAATTTTCACAATATTAATTTTACTGTTCAGTGAAGATCAGTTGTCTTTCCATTTTCAAGTATCCTCTATCTCTTTCTTCAGAGATTTAAAGTTTTTATCGTAGAGGTCTTTACTTCCTTGTTTAGATTTATTCCTATATAGCTTATTTTCTTTGATGCTGTCATTGAATAGGAGTATGTCCATGATCTCCCTCTCTGTATGTTGGCATATAGAAAAGTTATTGATTTTGCTAGTTGATTTTGTATTCCACCACATTGCTGAATTTGTGTATCATTTCTAGTTTTCTTGTAGAATTGTGGGGATCTCTAATGTATAGTATCATGGCATCTGCAATTAGGGGTGGTTTGACTTCTTTTCCTATTTGTAGTCTCTTCATTTTATTATCTTGCCTTAGTTGCTCCAATTAGTATTTCAAATACAATATTGAAAAGGGGGAGGGGCAGTCGACATCCTGGTCCTATTGCTGACTTCACTAGGGTTACTTAAATCTTTTCTCCATTTCAGATGATGATAACTGTGGGTTTTTCATACATAGCTTTTATTGTGTTGAGGTATGTTTCCTCTTGCCCTCCATTCTCTAAGACTTTTAAAATGAAGGCATGTTGGATTTTGTAAAAGTCTTTTTCTGCATCTCTTGAAATTATGATGTGATTTTTTTTCTTTAAATTCATTTCTGTGTCTTATTATATTTATTAACTTTTGTATGTTGGCCCACCCCTGCATTTCAGGGATAAAATCAACTTGGTAGGGTGGGTAATCTTTTGTATGTATGTCTGTATTGTGTTTGCAAGTTTTTTATTGAGTATTTTTTGAATCTATATTTATCAGAGATAATGACTAGTAGTTTTCTTTTTCTTCTTTTCTTTTTTGAAATAGTTTAAGATAGATTGGCTGTAGATATTTTTTGAATATCTGGTAGAAATCTGCTATGAATCCATCTGGCCTTGGACATCTTTTAGCTGGAAGGCTTTGTATTATACTTTAAATATCCTCAGTTGTTATGGGTTTCTTTAGGTTGATGACATGTTCTTGGTTTAAATTTGGTGGTTTGGCTGAATCTAGAAATTCATCCATTATCTTAGGTTTCCCAGCTAATGAGCACAGGCTTTTGAAATAGTTCCTCATAATATCCCGGATTTCTGTGGTGTCTCTTGTGATAGTCCCCGGTTCATTTCTGATTCTGTTAATGTGAATCCTCTCTTTCTTTCTTTTAGTTAGTTGGTCTAAGGGTTGTGTTTCATTTTTATTTCATTCTGGAAATGTTTTATTTCTTTCTTGATTTCTTCTTTGACCCACTCATCATTCAGTGTTTAATCTCCATGAGTTTGTGTGTTTACTAGAGATTTGTTTACTGTTGATTTTGTGATTTATTATAGTGATTACAATACAAGGAGTGATTTCAATCTCTTTGATTGTGAAAATTTGTTTTGTGTCCCAGGATTTGGTCTATTTTAGAAAAGCTTCTGTGTGCTGCCAAGTAGAATGCGTATTCTTTGGTGTTTGGATGAAATATTCAATAGGTATGTTAATTCCATCTGATATATGGTGTCAATTAATTCTGTTGTTTCTCTAATTTTTTGTCCTTATGACTTGTCTATTAAATATTGTGGGGTATAAAAATCAGCTACTATTGAATGACTAATGTTAATCTGTGTCTTTAAATAAGTAGTAGATTTTTTTAATGAAATTAGGCTACCTAGAGTTTGGTGCAGTATGTTTGGGATAGTAATGTCTTCTTGGTAAAATGCTCCCTTGATTAGAATGAAGTCTCCCTCTTTATCTCTTCTGGTTAATTTTAGTTTGAAGTTGATTTTGTCACATATTAGGATAGCAAAACTGCTTGCTACCTGGTCTTATTTGATTGGAGTATTTTCATTCATCATTTTACTCTAAGGCAATGTCTATCTTTTTTTTTTTATGTTTTAGCATTTAATGTCTTATTGAAACCTGGGACTTATACAGGGACGCTTGGCTCAATCTGGGAGGAGGGGACTGGACCTGCCTGGACTGAGTCTATCAGGTCGATCTCAGTCCTCGGGGGTGGCCTTGTTCTGGAGATGGTGGGAATGGGGGGTGGGCTGGGGGGAAGGGGAGGGGGCAGGAAGGGGGAGAACAAGGGAATCTGTGGCTGTTATGTAGAACTGAATAGTAAGGCAATGTCTATCTTAAAACTAAGAATTATTTCTTGTAGACAACAGATAGATGGATTCTGCTTCTTAATCTGCCTGTGTCTTTTGATTGGAGAATTGAGAGCACTGATATTTAAAGTTAAAAATGTGTTAATTGTGGTAACCATGTTGTTGATTTTTGGTGCTGTTTGTGTCTTGGTGGCATTTTATGGCATAATAATTATGGCTTCATATTTCTTTCTACAGTCTCTCTGCTATGCTCATTCCCCTCTTCAGCTCAAAATAATGCTTTCTGTATTTTCTTTAGGTTTAGTTTGTTGGTTATAAAAAGGTTTTTGGCTGCTTCTATTATTAGATGGTTTTTTTTTTTCCAATGATGTCACATAGTTCTTCTGGGTATAATATTCTAGCTTGACCATCATAGTCCTCTAGGACTTAGGATGCTTAGCTCCACATTCTTCTGGCTTTCAAAAGTTTCCATTAAGAAATCAGTTGTTATTCTGATGGGTTTTCCTTTGTGAGACTTTTGTTTTTTAGCTTTCAATGCACTTTCTGCATTATATTTACTTACTGTTTTAAAAATGGCATGCTGTGGGAATTATCCTTTCTGGTCTTCTCTATTTGCTTCCTGCATCTGTATGGGTTTGTCTTTCTTTACTTTGTTCCTTTACTCTGGGGACATTTTCTTCTGTGATCCTGTTCAGATCACATCTGTGCCATTGACTTTGGGACTTCTCTCTCATTTAGGCCTGTGATTTAAAGGCTTTTTTTTTCATCGTTCTCTACTCTTTCTTGTGCACTCCTATTCTCTCTCTCTCTCTCTCTCTCTCTCTCTCTCTCTCTCTCTCTGTGTGTGTGTGTGTGTGTGTGTGTGTGTGGTAGGTGGTTGTTTTAATTTTTCATATTCCTTGATTAATTGAATTATATCCTTCACTTTATCTTCAAGTTCTGATATTCTATCTTCTTAATTCTTTCTACTTGTAAAGCTTTCCTTGAAGTTTTCTGGTTGGATTGTTGGGCTTTTTGATTCCTTCATTTCAGCTTTAGTTCTCCTCAACTTTTCATCTCCTGACTGAGCTCCATTTTCAAGTCTTGGATTATCCTTGTCATTTCCACCCACGGTACATTTACTTGGGTATCACACGGGCATTCATTTATTCTCTTTAAACTTACTCTTTCATTTAATCAAGCCATTTCTTTGTTAAACTCCTTGCGTTCTTTGGTAATGTTTATGATTTTTCTTTTTAAATACTGTGTCCTGGAGTTCATCTAAGTCATTCTCATTGGCAAACATTTCTAAAGGATTGGTAGGGTGTTTGTTGTTGTTGTTTTGAGAGAGAAGATACTGGTTAATAGTTTTAAGAGAGGTCTGAAGATGTAAGTTTCTTTTGTTAGTTCTGAGGTGGTTGTAGAAAGACCAGATTGGGGCAGAAGAGAATGTATGCAGGTGGGGTCAGTCGTAGAGTTTGGAAATGGCTTGGGTTGAGCCCGGTGGTGGTGGCACATGCCTTTAATCCCAGCACTCAGGAGGCAGAGGCAGGCAGGCAGATCTCTGTGAGTTCAAGGCCAGCCTGGGCTACCCAGTGAGTTCCAGGAAAGGTGCAAAGCTACACAGAGAAACCCTGTCTCCAAAAACCAAATACCAAAAAAAAAAAGAAAAGAAATGGCTTGGGTTGAATAAAGTTGTGTAGACAGAGGAGAGGGAACTGCCTGGGATACAGGATGTGCTTCCTGGTCCAAACCTGGGGTGTGGGGATAGATCTGGCTATGTAGAAAAGTTGGATATGGTATCTGAGGGTCCTGTGTCT
The DNA here is from genome assembly GCF_004664715.2 of Peromyscus leucopus. Taxonomy (NCBI): domain Eukaryota; kingdom Metazoa; phylum Chordata; class Mammalia; order Rodentia; family Cricetidae; genus Peromyscus; species Peromyscus leucopus. The sequence continues at coordinate 57,359,630 of NC_051084.1, forward strand.
TTTTGTACAGGTAGAGAGGGTCCTTGCTGAAACATAACTCTCCGTTGGGGTTCAAGTAACAGAGACCAGACTAGATTGATGTAGTGGTTGTAGTATCCGACCTAGATCTCATGGTTTGCTGAAATGGCAAGGATGAGGATGTCAGGGAGACTCCCTTACTAGACCTTGGAGGAGGTACATAAGAGGCCTGTGGATGGTTGCAGGTAGGGGAATCCTGGCAGAAGAGTAGAGGTTGGCTAAACCAGAAGAGAAGGTGGGTTGTGGAAAAGACGTGAATGGAAAGGTCAGGAGGATTCACTAGCCTAGGCTCTGAAAGAGGATGTGGGAAGCCTGGACACTGACCAGAGTGCTTGGAAGCAGTGCCATAAGTCTTTCTATTACCAAGAATATAAAGCTAGATTAGAGGATAGATCAATAAGTAAATCAATAGCAAAAATGTGTCTCATTCTTTACTATGTTAATATTTCTTGTTTTCGTTTTGGGTTTGGGGTTTGAGGTTTTTGTTTGTTTATTGTTTTCTCATTAGCTCAAGGAACATTTATTTGCCACTAAAAATGCCTAAAATTATACATTGTGGTTCTGAGTAGACAGATATAAGCCTCTGGTATTGAAAACTTGAAAACTGAGTGGTAGAGAAGGGATTTTCACAACTAACCCCTGTGCCATAAATTCTCTCTTATAAATGAATACGTATAAAAAAAATATTGTCAAAGCACAGAGAGCCCTGGGCAATGCTGTGCTTGAACTATCAGGAGAAGTTTTATAGAAGAGAGGGTATGTGACCTGGGCTGGGAAGAAATGCTTATAGTATACACTGGGGGAAAAGAGGTAAGAAAGAAAAGACACATGGATATGAATGTATTTACTGGGCATGAAAACTCCCTTTTTGCTCCAGTTGTTATTTGAGAGTGATATTGCATCATGATGTCATTTTAGTCATAAATTACCATATCCGGTACCAGTGCAGATTCTTCAGCAGACCTTCACTGCTGCAGTCTTTGACGCCTGACTAGGTTAAGAGTTAAAGCATCCCGTGGCTCTGCTGATTCAGACATACTTCATTTTTCTATTAAAAGGAGACAGCCATTATATTAATGGAGCAATACTTAAGAGCTATATTATATTAATGGAAAGAAATTCTGGCAAAGGTCAACCAAAAAGTGACCAAACAATAAATTGCTGACTATCTATCTATCTATCTATCCATCCATCCATCCATCCATCCTTCCATCTATCCATCCATCCCAAGGCCCCAAATCTGCTTAAGTTTAAGACTAAACACTGGGGAAAGGAATTACGGTATGGTAAGGTCTTGGGGTAATGACATTGTAGCATGTTGGGTGTCAAGAAGAAATAAAAAAGTATCTTATTGCCATAAGAGGTCCAAATACCACCCTCTCAATTTCTAAAGTACCACCACGCCCCTCAAGAGATACTGACTAATTACTGATGGAAAAAGTGAAGAAAATTGCCAAATCCAAATCTGATAACCAAGTCATCAGAGCTCACATCACCAGAAATATGAATACTATAGATCATGTGCTTGCTGATATATTATGCTAAGGAAAAACAAAACATCGATTCTGTGATATTCCTGCCAAAAATGCATAACCTCAAACTGTTATTGAGAAATACACTGAAATCTAAATAAAGAAGCATTCTGCAACCTAAGAGGCCATTTCTCCTCAAACTTATCAATGTTATGAAGACAAAGTCTTTGAACTTTCTCTGTCTGAAGAGTAAGTACATAAAAACAAGTAAATGCAGATGGTGGCTGCGTACATGCCTACAATTCCTGTGCATGAGAGGCAGAGGCAGGAAGATCACTGCAAGGTCAAGGCCACTGTGATATAGTTACTGGGTTTTAGGTAAGCCAGAACTATAATGAAACCTTGTCTCAACAATGAAAAACAAAACAAAAGACAAATAAATGAAGTGTAAAATCCTAGGATAGATACTGGATGATACAAAAGGACACGAGGGGCAAACTTGGAGATAAGTTAACAGTATATATATTAATATTAAATCCATAAATTAAACTAATTGTATGGTGGCTGTGTCAGATTAAAACATGAAAATATAGTTCAAGGCTCTCCAGATAGTCTATATACTATGTAAGTGTCTGTTGTCTAGATTTTTTTTATTTAAAAAAATTTATTTCCTGTTACATGCCAACCCCTGTTCCGCCTCCCTCGCCTTCTCACGCTCTCCCCCTCAATTACCCCCATCTCACCCCCATAGAGGGTAAGGCCTACCTTGGGTAGTCAACACAGGCCAGCATACCAAGTTGGGACTGATGTTGTCCAGATTATTAAAATAAAAATATTTTTTTTAAAAAGGAAACATGTCCTAGATCCTCTCACCTTCTTTATTTGCTAGTTCTACCTTTAAAAACAGAAGAGGACAACAAAACAAATGCATAATACATATTTCCAATGTATCATGCTGTAAAACAAATGTCCATTGTTTTCAAGACCTACGTACTTCCTTCTTAGGAAAAATATGAACTAAATTTAGTTTTCCTCTCTTGAATTAAGAGTTGTAAGATTGACAGGACATACCCTACCCCTCCATTTCCTGAAGATTCAAGGAGAAAATAAGACATTCCAAAGCCATTTATTTTGGCCCTACCATTCCATCATAGTAATATTCCTACAGATGATTTCTTGGCCTCTTCCTATAATGAAAACAAAATTTTCTGATTTCTTGTTAGAGTGAAGAAGTGTCCAAATATCTAGCTGTCTTTCACTTAGTGAAATAAATTTCTTAGGTCTTGATAATCCTTACAAGGATATGGATAACCCCTTTAATTCTTTCCCATAGTTGATTCAAATGGTGAGAATTTGTTCAAGTCTCTTGAATTGATTTCTCTACTTTGACTTCTTCTGAGGGGGATTTTATTATCTAAGTACTGTTTATTTCACCTAGCATATTTTTATGGAGCTACTAAAACTGACTAATACTTTAAATATTTTAATGGTATTGATGGCAGAGGGTCTTTTTCATCTCCCTAAATGCCTCGTAAATGCCTGACAATAGTAGGTACTTTAGTAAGAAGACAGATGGACATCCCAACCTAGAAGCACTTATGTGTCTAAACAGAACTACAGCCCATCTCTAAAGTCTACTGCCTAAGGTCATTTGCAACAGAAAATACCCAGGATAATACAGAATGGGTTCTCAATGCTTGAGTCCTGATCAGGTATTCCACACAGAAAGAAGCTAAGAAATTATACAGGCTCCATGCTTTAATAAACAAACATGTCACCCACAGGGCTCTGTTGGGGCTACAAGTAAGTTCTTCTGACCCCCTCCACACACACACCAAAAAAAGGACAGGATAGACATAAATAAGGCTGAACAAGTTACTCAGTGTAGCACCTTTAAGAAAAGCCAGGATGGACAGCAGTCCAGAATCATATTGCCCTGGGAAGATCTGAAAGAGGAAGAACTTTGGGATAAAGAGCCCCAAATCAAACTCCTTCCACAAACACAGAAAATGTGTTTCCCATGATAGACACAATTGTTTCTTTATTTTTAAGATTTACCTATTTTATTTTATATTTATCAATATTTTGCGTGTCTGTATGTACACACACCACATGCATGCCTGATGCCCATGAGGTGGGAAGAGGGCATCGAATCCCCTGGCACTGGAGTTACAGATGGTTGTAAACCACAGTATGGGATGCTAAGAACAGAATTTAGGCCCCCTGTAAGAGCAATAAATGCTCTTAACTGCTGAAACATCACTCCAGCAGGGTGGTATTTGCAATTCCAAGGAGAGTAATGGCGACCCTTTTCATTTCTTTATAATAAATAAGGAAGCATGAGGTGAGGCCTAAAGCTGATTTACAAGGGAGTGGTCCATCCTCAATGACCTTCAGTTCTGCTCATTTCTAACCAGCCACCTAACACAGGGACTGAAAAAAAATGTTTTAGAGCATGAAGAGGTAGACAGCACACAGATTAGAGTGCAAGACTCAGTATAACTTCTGCTTCTCTTTCCCTTATGTCTCAGTGTTGCAGTTATAAACTATCTATAGCTCTGTAGCACGGCTGGTAAGGGAACCACCTTAATACAGCAGGATGCAATGCTCTGTTCAAGGAGGCCTGGCTCAGGAAGAGGAAGTATGACATTACCCAGTAGCTCAAGGGCTACAGTGTGTCCCCACATGGGTACAGCTGGGACTTGATTTGCTAGAAAGACACAGTCACAGGTGAAGCATGTGTTGCCATGTTCCCTCATTTGAGCTGTTAAATGAATAAAAACCTTGATTCATTTCCATTTACAGTCAGATTTTGCTGTCAGGTTTCTATCTTTCGGTCCTTGGCTCCTTCCTAAGGATGCATGAGTTAACACTGAAACTAGAAAGAATAAGACTTAGAGAGATGGCTACTTCCACCCATTTCTGTACAGGATGTCCTTTTAGAAAAGGAACAGGTCTGAAATAGGTGATAAGTAGTTTGTCTCAGAACAGTTTATTTTTAAGTAACACCCTCTAGCATCCAAGAAAGAAGGTCTTGAATGGATACTTGTGCACACAACATTAATGACTTTGGTGAATATCTGCAACTCTTATTTCCGTCTGAAAGAATGATATAGAGCAACCCAATCTTACAGCTCAAAAGGAAGTAGCCTTTGTGATATTAATGTGAAACCTTTTGTTCTAAGTTTCCGTAGATACATAGAGCTGAATATGTGGAACCCATTAGTGTCAAGACTAATTCTGCTAGCAAAGGAGTAACTCACATTTTAACTAACAGCTCAATTTTGAGCTCTGTTAGTAACTTTTGCCCATCTCTAATGTTTCTTTTGCATTGGGATTTTAGATAAGCCACAGCGGCTAGCAGATTATGCGCTGGTTTAGATGTAGAAACCAGAATTCTGTTCATCTGTACTTTGTCTCTCTGGAAAGAAGGGAGAGGAGAAGAAAAGACAAGCTGAGAAATCATGAATAGCAGTCTTTTTTAACTTGCCACATCAGATAGGAAACAGACACTAATTCTTAAGATATGAATAAATAAATACCATAAGATGTTTGCACTTGCTATTAGTTCAAAGACAGAGGGCCTCAAAAAGAAATTCTTCCTCTCTTGTGCTTGACTTTCTGTAGATCCTCGGCCTGTTTTTATAAGAGACTTTGTTCTACAAATCTGGTAGCTAAAGGAGCCTAGTTAGGTACCAAGACATCTGGAAGAGAAGGAAGGTCACTGTCACTAGACTCAACTTGTGATCCTCGTGCCTCTGCCTCCTTCAGCAAACCCTACCGGCGTGCGCCGCCACCGCCACCACCACCACCACCGGCTAGACTAAACTTGAGTTAAGGAGAATTTGTGTCATCACACATAGTGAAGTACATGAATCTTTTCCCCAAGCTGCATTTAGTTCACAGGATAAGATCACCATCACACAGGCATGCTGCTATAGACTTCTATTAGCATTTCTCCTATGTTGATGCTATAAAAGCCACTTTAGTCATGTGAAACTGTTTGCATTTAGTTTTGCATAACTGTGGCCAAAAATACCTGAGAGAACAGCACAGAAGAAGATCAATTTATTTGGGCTCACAGTTTTTGAGGTCTCATCATCTCCATTTAATCTGGGCCTGTGGTGAGGTAGAACATCACAACAGCAGGAGTGTGTGGAGGAGGCAGATAGGCAGGAGAAGAGGGATACCTCTAGGACCTATACCCTAGGACCCTCTCCAGTGAAGGCAGCCTCTTAAAGTTTCCATAAATTCCCAGAATAGTACCACAAGAACCAAGCATTGAGCACATGAGCCAGTAGGGGACACTTCACACTGAAACAGGAACATGACTGCTTCAGGATATTTTGCTTCTCAAGGCTGTTTCCCATCTGAGTCTGTCCCGGAAAAAAAAAAACGAGCACATTTAAACTCTAAACCATCATTTAATGGCCTCATTTAGAGATGTTTGAACACAGGTAATTTGTTTTTGTCTTGACACTGCAGAGTTGGAAGTCTGCTATTAGCAAAGTCAGTTTTATGTTCCACTGTGACACTAAACAATCTTCACACCAGTCTTCCGAAAATGTATCCTCAATAGGAAAATCTCTGCTTTTATGGAGTTGTCTATGACTCGTTGATAGTTAGCTACAGAGTAGGCTGTTCCTATCTGATAACGTTATGTTGTCATCTGCTTCTCTGTGGGGAACTTGGAGTCCCCTTCTCAACATAAAGTCTGCATCTGTGACAGATACCATATGACAACTATTCATAAAACCAGTCAACTAAATACGCAGGCATTTTTACATGTTAACAGAAAACCAGAACTGAAGGACACAAGGAACATGACTGGAGTCTGCAGCTCCGAAAGGATTATGTAACTCACAGGTAGATGTGCACAGTGTCCTTGGTTTTATGACTGAGTCAGTAAGCAAAATTAAAGTACTGATTGAGCTGCTTCAGTATCTAAGTGGATTTATTAATGTCCACGTCTCCAAAAAGGAGGTGGATGCATGTAGTTAGTTTAGCAAAAGTTATATTTTATTATGCGGAGGGTCATTACACAAGGTTCACATTCTAAATTCCTATCTTCCCAAGGCTTCTCACCTGTGTGAGCTGAATGTCAGATCCAGTCTCTCAAAGAAGCCTCCGATTCAAGGGTCAAGATCCTAGGGGAGACTCTTCATCAAGAGCAGATCAAGGTGGCATCTCTCCAGATGTGCAGAGCAGAGCAATGTTCTTGGGCGTCCTGGGGTTCTAGGACTGTATCTAGTTATCTTGAAGGACTGATATCACTGTGTTCTGGTTATCAGGTGCACTCTTGGGTGTAGTGGGGATCCCGACTAAGCTGTTTCTACAAGTCTAAAAGGCTTTCTATACTCATTGCATTCCACATCTTCAGTGAAAACTCAAGTTAAACTTTCTTGTTACTGGGAAAATATGTCAAAAATTTTGATTCCCCACTCTTGCCTAATGACAATAAACCCTATAGTGTGATGTGTTGTTATACCAGTTTTTGCGAAACCCCCAGAGACCACCAAGGAGCGGGTGTCTAATGCAAGCACTTAAGGGTCCTTTTATTGTCAGGTTCAACCTGAGCCACCACCAGGCACAACCTGAGTCACCTCCAGGCAGATGGAGGGAAATGTGGTGGCCATGAGCCCAGGTGTAGAGAGTTTTTACAGGAAAAAAACTACAAGCCGGGAATTACATGCTTGGGATTGGATAGAAGGGATATGGGGCAAGGTGATGTTTGGAAACTATTGGTCTAGACTTTTGGTGTGAAGCCACATTTGAAACTACTGGGTTAGACTTTTGGTGGGGAACCACAGCCTGATGAACAAGATTATCTAGACTGCTCAGTAGGATGATCTAGATATCTTCAAGGGCCATAAACCACCGACAGAATGTCTGAAGGAACATACTGTTTTGTATCTGTTCAAGTTGTCATGGCACATTCCTGAGGTCCTTCCTGGAACTGAGTACAGCAGGTGGTCTAAGATGGTAGCCCTACACTAAGATGGGGTCTGTATTGCCTTCACAGTGTATGTACTGTGCATTTTAGTACTGGACCTAGAACAGCCAGGAGTGAATTATGACAACAAGAGCAGGCCAGGTTTATACCTGTGGAGGTGTATCACCTATGACAGGGAAGACTTTGGCATTAGAAGCCTTAATTTAAGATGCTTAAAACTTTCCCATAGGAATTTTTCTCCTGACAGTGTTTGTTTGTTTGTTTGTTTGTTTTGCCTAATAATGAAAACAAGAAGATTGGTGTTTGATATTTTGGGAGGATTTTTATCCTGAAATAAAAGTGGTTTTCGATGCACTGGTACTTAGCTTTTATATACTTTATTTTCTGAAGCCTCCAAAGAAATCATTTTTTGTTTTTTTGTTTTTGTTTTTGTTTTTAATGACCTTCAAAATTGTCTCCAATGAAGAAATTTAGTACTATTGGAGTATTATGCAAAGTCTGATTTCCAAATAATTAAATTACAAGCATTATCCAATCCCTCCTCTGTGAATTGTTTTGTTTCCAATATAGCTGTTAACCCACTGCACCTTACAAATGAGAACTCACAGTGACTTGGTCACTTACAGAATATTAGCCACTCCAGAATTGTCAGTGTTGTGGCTAACAGTGTCTGCAAATGCTAAAATAGAAACCAGAGCTGAAAAGTGACATTGGGTTCTCATGCAACCCACTCAACCACAAGAGAACTTTCCTAACAATGGAGCAAGCAGGAGGCCACGGAAGCTATGGCCTGGGTGATCACATTTAAAAATCTCGCTGAAGGAATCCCCTTGTCTTCTGAGCTCAAAACACTGAGATCCACTCAAGAGACAAATGCCTTTAAGAGCCAAAACACAAAAGGCTTTGCCTGCTCATTAAAATGTTAATTACGCCATTGAGGGCTCAGTGCTGTCCTTGAACCACGAAATTTCACTCTCTGCCTTATTGATTAACTGAAGTATCAGCCTGCTGGCCTAAGCAGGGAGAGAAACAACATGGCAGTAAGGAGACAGGATGCACCTCTTCATATTGCAACGTGTATTTCTTTAGGCTTTTGTTTGTTTGTTTGTTTGTTTGTTTGTTTTTGTTTTTTGAGACAGGGTTTCTCTACATAGCTTTGCACCTTTTCTGGAACTCACTTGGTAGCCCAGGCTGATCTTGAACTCACAGAGATCTGCCTGCCTCTGCCTCCCAAGTGCTGGGATTAAAGGCATGTGCCACCACCGCCTAGCTTCTTTAGGCTTTTTGAGAAATGGGTTTCTGTACTTCTTTCTGTGTGTGTGTGTGTTATCAGAGCGATGGTCAGGATCCTACAATTTCTAATCGGAGTATAGATTTTACAGTTTTCTTAATAGGTACTTAGTGTAGGTGAGGTGTGGACTTGACTCCACATTGGAGGACAAGACTTGGATTTTTTTTCCAGTCTTTAAAAGTCTCAACCCATGGCATGATGCCAAACACACACACACACACACACACACACACACACACACACACACAGTAAAACATTCAAATTTTTGTTTTCAAATCAGGAAGGTGAAAGTCCATTTTCTTTAAATTTTGAAAGTATTTTAGGACATCTAAATTGATGTGTAAAAAAAAAAAATCTTCATTTCACTTACCAGTAAGTTCATTAAAGCACTTTTGCTCCTTCAAATTTTCCATCAAATTTGACAAATCACCTTGTATGGAATCTGAAAAATAAAAAGCCATGCTATATAACCCTTTTATAAATGTTCCTGCCTATTCATTACTCTATTCTGTATGCACTCTCATTAGTTACGGAATTCGACATGGGCTCCCAATGCCTTCTGACCATTACTTTGTGGTCAAGTGACCGTTTCGTTAAAAGTTTATTTTGGCAAATCACTCAATGGTTCGGTGGGTAGTGGGGAGTTTTAGGGATGTCTGAGGACTCCAACCAGTCAGCAGAACCTGCTTTTCTACCATTTCTTTTAACATCAGTCCTGGCTGGTTTTATGTCAACTTGACACAAGCTAGAGTCATCTGAAAGGGGGCAGGGGTCGGGTTGGGGGGAACCTCAATTTAGAAAAGGCCTCCATAAGATCTGGCTTCAAGGCATTTTCTTAATGACTGGTGGCAGAGGGCCCAGTCAGTCCATTGTGGGTGGTGCCATCCCTGGGCTGGTGATTCTGGGTTCTATTAAAAGGCAGGCTGAGTAAGCTCTGAGGAGCAAGCCAGTAAGCAACACCCCTCCGTGTTCTCTGCATCAGCTTCTGCCTCAGGGTTCCTGCCCTGCTTGAGTTCCTGTCCTAACTTTCTCTCATGATGAAATGTGATGTGGAATAAGCAGAATAAATCCTTTCCTCCCTAAGTTGCTTTGGTCATGGTGTTTCAGCACAATACTAACCCTAACTAAGACTGTTAGGGAATGTTAGCATTCAGACCTGCCCTTTGGGGACCCGCCCAGAGTCCTGACCATGTTATCTTACATAAAGTCCCCTTTAAGAAAAAATTCCTTCCTCTTCTCTCTTCTTTCCACCCTTCCTCCCTCCCTCTCTCTCTCTTTCTCTTGCTGCCTCCACTTTCTCTCTTTCTGTCTCTTTCTCTCTCTCCCTCTTCCCATCTCTCCCCTTCTCTCAATCCCCCCCCTTAATAATAAAACTTTCCACGTGGGTGTTGCCTGCATAGTGTGAGTGACTTTCTGCTATGCCTCCTTGCCCGACACCCACTGTCTTCCTCACCCACTGGGCACCTTGGCTCAAACCCACCAAGACCTCTCATTCACCATTTTACAACAAAGACAACATTTTACTGTTTAGAGGGAGTAGGTAAATTATGAACTCTCCACAAGAGATCTATCTTAAAGTTTCCCCAAAGGCAGAAGTTTATAAAATTCAATATGTCATGAAACATTATGTATAATTTTTGGGAGTCATACTTCTCAGGTTATTATTTTAAATGCGCATTTCCAAACTTTGAATGAAAGGCTTCCATTGGGAGTCTATTGGTAATGGTAGTGTTTGAGGATGGCAAGATTACATCCCTTGCATTTCATGCCAGGATATGACATAGATTCTTTTCCCTGGTGGTATATAATTTTTCTTCGGATATTATGCTGACCACCCATGACTTAAAACATCATTTAGCTGTTGGCTGTGTAGTTCTAGAATCCCAAGCAGATTTGCTAACTCAAGATTCTGCTTCTCAGTATGTTTATAGTGACTCAAAGAACTCAGTTAAAATCAGTTCTTTTGTTCTGTTTTCTTTTTTTCTTCATAGATGGCATCAATTACTTATTTCTCTAAAATGTAAGTGCTTCCCCCTGGACTCTGATATTACCAGAGACATTTTCATGTGACTCACTCTGACTGTACAGCCCACGATGACCTTAAACGTCTGATTCTCCTCCACCTCCTGAACCCTGGAATCACAGACCTGTTCTGCTCTATCTCATAAGCAATGCTAGCACTGAAACCCTAGGCTCCTGGCATGCTAGGCACACTACCATGTGAGCCACATCTCCACCCCTCCCCAGAGAATTCTGATAGACAAAATTGTTCATGTTGCCGGATACTCAAACATAATGCCCTTGCCAATAACATTATGCTGTGATGGTGTGATGATATATTGTGAGGGTTTTTTGTTTGTTTGTTTTTGTTTTTTTTTTTTGTTTTTTTCGAGACAGGGTTTCCCTGTGTAGCTTTGTACCTTTCCTGGAACTCACTTTGTAGACCAGGCTGGCCTTGAACTCATAGAGATCCGCTTGCCTCTGCCTCCCAAGTGCTGGGATTAAAGGCGTGCGCCACCACCGCCCGGCTATGTTGTGTTTTTTATAGACCTTTTTTTTATATTTATTTTTTGTTTTGTTCTGTTTGGAGGGGTACTTGGTTGGTTGATTTTTTTTTCTTTTCTTTTTTTTAAATGGGACCACACACAATGGCTGAGGCTGCCTAGAAGTCAGTATTCATTCCAGAACTGGCCTCAAATTATGACATTCCTCCTTCCTTAAGCTCTCATATGCTTTGATTACAGGCAGAAGCCATCACACCCAGTTCATTTTCATTATTCTTAATAATGCTTGACACATTGAACTATTAAATAAATCATTGGCAAAGATATCCATCCTGTTGAGTTTCTTGATCACATTCTGTTGAATTTCTTGATAAGCATAATAAGCAAGTGTCTAGTTGGTAACAGGGACAATGATTCCAGGTTAGACAGGGGCACATTCTAGGTGGCAGCACTCTAGTGGCACAGATGAAATTAGAAAACAAGTTTCTTATTGTCACGGTTATGGTTTTATTTTATTTATTTACTTTGATTTTCTGAGACAAGGTTTCCCTGTGTAGCAATGGCCATTCTGGAACTCACTCTGTAGACCAGGCTGGCCTCAAACTCAGAGATCCATCTGCTTCTGTTTCCCAGGTGCTGGCAATAAAGGCATGTGCCACTACGGCCTGGCCCACAGTCATGACTTTAAAAACAATGGATAAAAACTTTGTGCAGGAGAAGGACATTTATTGTTCTGTAGACTCTACAGTGGCTACAGCAGAGATGAAAATGAGGAAGTGCTTTTGAAAGTGACCACAAGCAAATCCAAGTTATGATTTAAATTAGAGGGGGGAAAAGTAAGAATTGTCTCTGGTATTTGCTGAAGCCATTGTTAACAACTTTTCATTGGGTTGAACTTATCTCTATTATGGAGTAAGTAAAAAACATTTAAATCCTGGCTTGTATTGAATGAGCTATTTCACTTTGAATACTGCAGTGCTGGGGTATTGATTAGTTCTTCAAAGAATTCAATACTTGCAAATGAGGGATATTAGGATTAATATAAAATTAATGTGTTAGTTTTAGATACATTGTGGTGAAGCACTCATTTTGGGTGGCCTATTGCTTTCTTAGTTAACATTTTACTAGCATATTTAGACCTCACTTGGTCTTATATCTGCATGTTCATGAATAGTAATACCCTGTTCAGCTGCTCCACTCATCCCTGTTCCCTCTCCACTAACACCCAGGTTCCCAAAATGGACAAAACAGCGTGAGCACAGACACATCTCTCTCATACTTGGGACCCCTGCTCAGAGTTCAAAAAATATTGTTGCATTCAAATTGTCATTTCAACTAAATAAAATGTCCAATGAACATTTTTTTGCATTATCATTGTAAGCAATAATTGGTCATATTTTTAAAGAATAGTTATCTCAAGATCTACCCTCCCAATTTTCTTTTAAAGTGATTTTCATGGCCCTCACAGAACTAATATGTAACGATGTCGAGTGACTCAAGGCTACAGTCTTAACTAGCCCTTCAATTCCTTGCCTTAGCAACAAGTTGTTTAGAACTACAACTCCTTTTCCAGATTTGGGTAAGTGCTACAGGCAGGTGCACATGTATGTAATGAGCACAAGGCTTCGGAAATATTTGCTTAGTGATTCCTTTGAATTTCTTGTTATGACATCTTAGCTCATCAAAGACTGTTGGGCATCATAGATAGAACTTTTGCTGCTTTGTGAAAATGCTTCCAACATATATTTGATGGCTAAGGATCAGCGTTGTAGTGAGTTGCCCTAGAGTTGCAAGGTATCATGGGGAAAGCCACAGCTTTTGTACTCTCTTCCCAAGGTATGTAGCACAGATGTTTTGAGAAATGGTTGGCCTTAATGCATCTAGACTTGTATAGTCTGTTATACCAGGCATGTTTCCTAGATGTTCAAAATAACAGACATATTTTAAAGATATCTGTTTGCCTTATCACCACAAATGGGTAAAGATTATTTGTGTAACTAAAAAAATATCATTTTCTGATGGTGTCGTCGTATGTAATCAATGGGAATAAAATAAGTCATAATCTGTGAACCAAACTCTTACTATATCACTTCAACAACACACGATAAATCTTACTGTGATATAAAAGAAAATATTCACATACTACAAAATAACTTAACACTTGAGAATAAAAGAGACCCTATTTAATATTGGAATACTCATATCCCTAATCCACATAGAATGACATGTAACTTTTGAAAGATATATTAATATTCCTTTTAAGATACATCTTTAGCTTTCTTGTGAAGGAGGAATTTGGTTTAAGTCATAAAAGTCCTTAAGAAGGAATTTATTTTCTACAAATGCATACTATCACTCAGATATTAGCCTGATTTTGTCTTATTCCTTTTCCTTTATTGATTGATTGATATTTCAAGACAGGGTTTCTCTGTGTAGTTTTAGTGGCTATCCTGGATCTCGCTCTGTAGACCTGGCTGGCCTTGACCTCACAGAGATTTGCCTGGCTCTGTCTCCTGAGTGTTGGGATTAAAGCCTTTTCCTTTTTTTGAATTTCAAGAGTTTCTGGTGATAATGATAATATAGTTACTTGGGATAAACAGAAAAACCTAAAAATTATAAAAGAGCAAAGAATAGTATTTGTAACTCAGTACCCAGAGGCAACCATTATTGTCTTTTCAAATTTATTTCCACTCTTTTTACTATGTGTATTAAAGTTGGGATTAATCCTGTACAAAAGGAATATGAAGTATAACCATTAGGATCAGGAAATGAGTGAGCTGATATTAAATTAGTGGGACCTTGGATGCACTTTGTTATTATTTTACAATGGTCTACTCAAATCCAGGACTGGCTTTTTGTCCAGATTATTAAGTAGTGGGGAAAGTAGCATATGTTTAAATGTGTTCTATTTTATTTCAGTAATTCTGCTTTTTCAGGGTTGTGCATCTCAGCTGTTGCAAATTATGTCAGGCTAAAAATTGGTTACCAGCCCAGATAAACAGCTTTTTTGAGGGAAATAAATCCAAATAGAGTGAATTGTTTTGTGATTTTGAGATTAGCTAACACTCAATGTCCAAAGCATTTTATAATGCTTTGAAAATAAATAAAATAATTTATTGCCTATCCCTGCCTACACTCAGCACTCAAAAACAACTTTGAAAGTCTTGCTTGCTCTAGCTATGTATAGAAATAAAATATATTTTGTTGTTCATTAGACTTGCCATTCAAACTTCAGTTAGCTGAAATCTACCAACATTTTCAGTGTCATTAAAATTTCTATTTCCAAATGATTTTTCTTCTTCTTTTTTAAATCCACAGTCCAAATTGTGCCTCATAAAATGGGCAATACAAAAGTTTTAGAAATTTCTGAGAAAAGCAAGAGTGGCATAATGAAACTTTGATATTGGATTTTCTACTATCTTATTGAAAAACAAATGATGTTCTTCTCACTGTAGTTTCCATACAAGATAATTTTTCTCTCTCCTTTTTAACATTATCATTGTGATTATGACTCCGAATCAATTTGGAAAGTCCTTTCTCTGCCTTGCTGCCTCCTGTTTTTATTTCTTGGTGACTGTTTAGTCCATGTCGTGAGATGTTAGGATATTGATACCTCTGGTGGCTTAAGTGAGAGTGTGCATTCCTCCGTAGGCTCAGGCATTTTGACACTTGGTCCCCACTTGGCATCTCTGTCTGGGGAAGTGACAGGAGGTGTATCCTTGCCACAGGAAGTGCACCATTGGGGCGGGATTTGAGTTTCAATCCTCACCTCTCTTCTATTTCGCTCTCTGCTTGTGCTTACGGTTGAGGATGTGATCTCTAAGCCTCCCAATGCTGCTGCCCTGCCTGTCCCCTGCTGTCCTGTCTCCTTGTGATGACAGACTCCTATCCCTCTGGAATCTAAAGACCAAATAAACTCTTCCATGAGTTGTCTTTGGTCACCATGGTGTTTGATCACAGCAACAGACAAGGAAATAACACACCACCGTGAAGTAAAGGCTGATTTCACAAAGATTTCATTTTGGGTTACTTGACTTGTGTGCAGTCTTTTCCCCTTCTGTTGCTGAACTCTTTGATGTCACACAGGTCTTTTTGTAACTTCCAGCAATTTAATTTCTGTCTGACCTCTACCACACTGTTCTCTCAGTGTTCTCGGTAGCCTCCTCCATGCTCACAATAACCATTCTTAAACTACATCTATAATTTAACCTTCGACCAATCACTTTGTTCATGCCTCCCCGTATGTTTTCTTTTTTCTACTGGATTTTAATTCTCATTATTCTTTTCCCCTTTGGAATATTCTTCCTGTGTTCCTAACTTTGGCTGTGCTTTCTCACTGTGTTACCCCATGCTGACAGGAGAGAGGATGGGGAACTCAAATCCTGGCCTCAAATCCTGGCACAGCCGAGTATCATCTGGGTGTCCTGAGGAAAGTCACAGCCTCTGGACTCCATTTATTTCTTTTCAAGACAAAACAATAGCACCAAAGATAGGCATTCTGGGCCTTATCTAGGCATATTAACTAGGCTGAGAGATTCAAGCAACTTTTAACTCTAAACTGTTATCACTCATGTCTTCATATCCTAGATGGAGGCAGAAGCTCCATTTATCCCAGTTTTTCCCATGTGCAAACAGCATTTTTTTTAATGCTTTGAGATGGGACATAGGAATCTCACTATATTGTTGTCTAGTTTGTTGTCAAACTTGTGGACTCAAATGATCCTCTATCTGCAGCCTTCTATGTAGCTAGAACTATCATCACTAGTCATCTCTCACTACCATGTGTAATTCAGATTTTGTTGTTGTTGTTGTTGTTGTTTTGTTTGTTTGTTTTTGTTTTTGTTTTTTTGAGACAGGTTTCTCTGGCTGTCCTGGATCTCACTCTGTAGACCAGGCTGGCTTTGAACTCACAGAAATCCACCTGCTTCTGCCTCCCAAGTACTGGGATTAAAGGTGTACACCACTACCATTTGGTTGGAAAAAAGATTTTTAAAAAGCATTTTTTAAAAATATGTTTTAAAAGTATTTTTATTTCCTATTCCACTAGAGTACCTAATACTGAGTAGATACTCAATAAAATGTTAGCTGTTATTTTCATTAATAGGATTATTATTATTATTTGCTTATTGCATAATTAATTATGACAGCTAGCATATTTTAACCTTTAATTATTAATAAATCATGATGAAGCACTTATACATATTTATAACCTATCTTCCTGAATGCTGTGCCCACACTCCTTTCTACTCTCATTATTTTTAATTTAAAACAGTTACAAAAAAAAATGTTCCTGGCAATAAAACTGGTGCTACCATTCTTGTAAGTGATACTGGGTTATCGCAAGAGTGACATATTTTTGGTTTCAATGTGTATTTTATGACAAAATGGCAGCAACAATGTACCTGAAGGAAAATGTATATGGCGGCTCTCAAGTGCCAAAAGGCAAAGTGGAATTGTAATACCCCCAAAATGACTTAGCCCATTGCCTGGGGGAGGGGGCAAATATTTGTTTAATTCATACATAAATGAATTATATAAGAACGTCCATCTATATATAAGTCAAAATCTGTACTAGATATTCACTCAACAAATATCCATTAAGCAGCTGCCCTGTGCATGCCAATGGCCATTTTGGAATCAGAATACAGAAATAAACATAAAATTTATATTCTAATAGCAAAGTCCACCAAAGCTGGATTTAAAACACTCAATTTAAGATATTATGAATTTGGTTCTGATGACTACAATAAAGCCAACATTTCAGTAAAGGTATACAAAGGTTCTTGGTTTCCTAGTGCATATAAAGGTTGTCCTTACATTATACTGTAATTGATACTATGCAAGAGCATTATATCTTAAAATTGCTTTAGTGCAAAAGATTCTAATGATCATCTGAGCTGTTGGAAAAATGATACCAATTGAAGTGCTTGAGGCAGGGTTCAATTTTTGAATACATGTCATCGACTGTATAGCTCAGTATGAGTTGTATCCATATGAAAATCAGATGTGCTCCAGAAAGCCAGCTCATACACCAGACCCTGATCCCACTGCTAGGAGCCCCTCAAACAGACTAAGCTCGCATATGCAGAGGGCCTAGTCTGGTCCCATTCAGGTTCCACAGCTGTCAGTCTAAAGTTCCTGAGTTCCTAGGAGCTTGGTTCAGTTGACGATGTTGATTTCTCCATCATGATCTTGACCCTCCTTGCTCATATAATACCTCTTCCCTCTCTTCAACTCCCAGAGCTCGGCCTGGTGCTCATTTGTGGATCTCTGCATCTGTTTCCATCAGTTACTGGATGAAGGCTCTGTGATGACAGTTAGGTATTCACCAGTTTGATTACCAGGATAGGCCAGTTCAGGCACCCTCTCCTCTATGGCTAGTAGTCTAGTCTGGAGTTGTCTTTGTGGATTCTTGAGAATTTCCCTAGCACCAGGTTTCTCCCTAGCCCCATAATGTCTCCCTCTATCAAGATATCTCCCTGGTGCATGAACCAGCTTTCCAGAGCAAGGTGTGGTGGACACCTTGCGCAGCCTTGATGCAGTTGGGAGGAGCTTGATCCTGCCTCAACTGAATGTACCAGCCTTTGCCAGCTCCCAAGGAGAGCCCTTACCCCTTTGGAGGAAAGGATGGAGAGTTCATGGTGGGAAGGCTGGGGGATGGGGGAGTGATGAGAGGGGATGGGATCTATGGTTAGTATGTAAAATGAATAAAAAAAAATCTTAAAAAATAAAAAGAAACCTAAATATATATATATATATATATATATATATATATATATAGAGAGAGAGAGAGAGAGAGAGAGAGAGAGAGAGAGAGAGAGAGAGAGAAGAGAGAGAGAGAGAGAAGGGAGGGAGGAAGGAAGGAAGGAAGGAAGGAAGGAAGGAAGGAAGGAAGGAAGGAAGAAAATCAAATGTGATGTATGCAATGGGCAACACAGCTCAGAGTAAGAGCAAAGAGAATCTCAAAAAGGCTGAGTACTTTTTCCAATGTTATAGTTACAGAACAAACTGAGTATCATTGGTTTACAACAATTCTATCAGAATTCTCTGGTTCAAATATTGGGTAGAGCTTTGCTTATCTGTTGTGATATGCAAGGCTCTATCTTACAGGTTATCAAGTGGATACATGATTTAATATAGCTTCACTCATATGCCTGCTAGATGGAAGAAGTCTCTCATCTTCAGTGAGGCTAGCCTGGACTATTTACCATCACAGTATCAGTTCAAGACAATCTTGAGGCATGGTTTCAGAAGTCATACAGTCCTTCACTACAACAGTGTCAGAATTTGTGACTATTTGAGAGATGAATGAATGAAGTGAACCTCTTGATGGGAAGGGTTAAACAGAATCTGTACATTTTTTTTAACCAACTATGGATAGAGAGTTATTAACTCACACTGTCTAGTCAGTGACCAGGACTCAGATAGGGTACGATGAAGGCAGAGACTTTCCCACTGTTAGGGAACAGTGTATTTACAACTGAAAAGTACATTCTGAACTGAGGGAATAGCCAACACAGCATGCCAACGTGAGCCAACAAGGAGCTCATTGTAGTTGGAAATGACATGCAAAAACGAGTGTTTAAGAGATGGTGATGGGGAGACTGTGGGGGGCAAAACAGTGCAGGGGTTGAAGACCATTGTAAGGACTTTGTATTTCACTGTGAGCCGGAGGTGGGAAATGAAAAATAAAAAAGACAAGAATAATTGACAGAATTTTTACTGAGTGATATAGTTTGACACTAGAATATTTCTGGCCCCTCTGCTTGGGTTGGACTTGAGAGAGGAGGCAAAAATGGAAACAATACACCAGGCAGCAGATTGAGTTCAAACAAGAGATGCTGGTGATTTAGACGTTGAGGGCAGACTCGACAGCATTTTCTGCAATAATTTGTTGACTTAATAATGTAGAAACATATTGTAGGATTGCTGGTAGTCATCCTTAACAGACTTTCAGTTTTCTTTAAACAACTACATTTGTTTTTATGTGTCTTCTCCCTCATCAAGCATTTGAAAATCATTCAATAAACATGTATTGATGTGGGCCTCTCGATTGGAATGAACATAATTACCAAAGAGATGTTGAATCTCTCAGAGATTATCACTAAATGATGACTGAAGCCAGAGGCAAATAGATGAGTCTATTAAGAGCCACTGGTACTCCACAGATTCTATGTCTGCTTGGTTCTGAAGGACAGCAAGTAGATTAGAGCTAAGACAGTGTACCTGGAGGAAAAAGCTTCCCTAAAACTGCCCCAAAATTCATGAAGTTAATGGAACATTTATTTTTTCAGTAAGTCTCTACTAAGTGTAAAGCAGCAAATCAGGGATTCAAACAAGATGTATATAATCTTTATATATAAAATGTATATGTATATCATATATTTAGATCTGGTTTTTATAATGTTATAGACATGTCATAGGGCAGCTTTATTGTATATTGTTTTAAAACACATTAGAAACTGGGACTGGTACCCTGCACCTATAATCCTAGCACTCAGTAGGATAAAATTGGAGGAATCTTGTGACTTTATATTATGATAAAAATTAACATTTAAAAGGAAAATCAATAGGGGTCTAGGGAGATGGCTCAGCAGTTAAGATCACCTGTTGCTCTTCCAGAGTACCCATTTCCCAGAACCGAAGAAGGCACGTCCAAACCACTTGAACTCCAATTCTGGTTCCAGTAGATCCAATGTATTTGGCTTCTGTGGGCACCTGTACTCATGTGCAAATACTCACATGAAACACACACACACCTACACATATTTTAAAACAATAACAATAAAAATATAAATACATTTAAAGAAATCCCTAGCCTGAGAATAAGAGAACAAGCCTTGCTTTTTTACTCTTACTTAAAACAAGTGTCCTAAGTTTACTGCTTCATTTTCCTTATCCATAAAAGTGTTCAGGATAGACCAGTGGTGCTGAATAATAATGCTCAAGACCCACCCACTGCAAGCTTTCAAAGCCTTCTGTGTGATTTTAATGAACAACAAGGGTTGAAAATTGATGTGCTAAATGGTCACTTAGGTAACAGCAAAACTCTCTGATTTTATGATTCATCCTGTTTTGACAATAGTATCAATTGCTACAGATAGCAAACTCTCAGGATTTACAGGGTCCCAAATGCAGAGACTATAGTCAAAGACTTTCTATTCAGAATTAAGGTCAGTTTCTCATTGGAACTCTATATTATAAGCAACTTATCACAAGAACCATTTATACATAACTATTTGTGTGCAATGTATGTTTAAATAAATCATGTCAATAACTTAAGTCTTAGAAACAAACTATTAGAAAGTAGGTTCCTTCAGAAGATGTGCTGTTGGGAGGGAGCTACTCATTGCTAGCTCTTATCTGCTTGAAGCCTTCTTTTTTCTACTGTGATGCTGGATAAAGAAGGTATAACTCTTCCTGAGAAAGAAGTGTAATCAGAAACTGTATATTAGAAGTTACTGTTGTAACTT
Source organism: Peromyscus leucopus (assembly GCF_004664715.2). Lineage (NCBI taxonomy): Eukaryota > Metazoa > Chordata > Mammalia > Rodentia > Cricetidae > Peromyscus > Peromyscus leucopus. The sequence goes on from NC_051084.1 coordinate 57,380,341, forward strand.
TCGATTTTTAAGTAAGTGGGCTCAATATACTAGGTGGTAATAAACTTCCTAAATTTTAACTCCTATTAAAAACAGTATCCTGGGATACATGAAAAAGGATGGCTGATTTGTAGAATAATAAAGTAGAATATCTATTTGTACTGATTTTCACAAGATTAAATCCACAATATCCCGAAACAGTTTTGAAATGTATCACTACAAATTTTGCTAGTATTTTTTTTAAAAACTAAACAGATTTTATAACAATCAGCAGATAATTGCCCCTTCAATTTAGTTTTTATGTAATTTTAAGCAATAGAGGATATATGCAAATGCTATATTTTTTAAAGAATAAATTTTAAAATTGCTACCAGTACTGAGATCCAAAAATCATCCAGGTAGGTGCTCAGAAAATTGGATAAAGACTTCAAATAAATATTGTTATAAAGCAAACACAGAGTCCTTATTCTTACATTCTATTGCTTTTTTCAGTTCACTTTTAAATCCTTGGGGCAAGAAAATGTTCTCCTTCTTTTAGCCAGCCTAATAATAGGAAGAAAGACATGTGCAGGTGACAGCTAATAGCTTACACTGATGAATGTAGGTGTAGCCAACAAAGAATCCACTGGTTGTGTGGAATTTCTGCAAGCCTAGTTATGTTTAAAGACTATTTGAAAAAAAAATGCATGATGTACAGAAAGACATTATGAAAAAGAAGTGTATGATTTTCAGTATAATATAGTTGCCTGTACCATCATTGCATTTACTTCTGACATCATTGGTCTGTTATTCATATTCTATCTTTACATTTCACACATATTTCACTGTACCTGATGTTTCCCTTGTGAATGACAACCTGAGCTTCATAAATTTTAAAAAAAAAAATCACAGTTGCACCTTTTATTGTAGCAGGCAAATTATGACACAAGAATAATAGTGTGGTGGCCAGAACAGTGAACATGTTTGAAGAACCGTGTCCTATGCAGCACAGGACAGCTGTTTCGCTTCACATTAGCTTAACCACTTATCACTTTGCTCTATAATATAACCTTGAAATCAATCAGACATGTGTACCATGCTTTCAAAGAGTGTTCTACAGTGAGAGTAAGCCTCGGAACGTTTGAAAATATGGGCAATACATACCAGAGGGTTTATAATAACAGTTAGAGATACACTAGTAATTGAAAACCAACTAAAGTATTTATGAGGTTAGAGATGTAGCTCAGTTACTAGTGTTTATACAGCATGCACAAAGCTCTGAGTTGAATCACCAGCACTATATAAACTGGGCATGGTGGCACAAACCTGTAATCCCAGTAAGTAGAGGCAGGTGTATCAGAAGATCACCATCATCCTCAGCTACATAGGGATCTTGAAGCCAACATGATCTAGGTGGGAGCCTGCCCCCTCAAAAGAGGAGTTTTCAGTCATAAAATTGCAAGGTGTTGTATGAAATGATACATATTTTAGCATCATAATGACATCACTCTTTTATGACTCAACTTTTAATAGTAACCAGATGTAGAAATTGACAGCTCCTCTTTCACCTTTCAGATCATCTCTCCTACCACTTTTTCCAAATTCTGGCGTCTTCATACCAGATTTAGCACACTGTGTTTTGCATTTTTCTTTTAAATAAGGAAAAGCATGATAACCCATATTTAATAATTCATACATTATTGTACATAAGATAAAGTCATTACAGGGGTGCTATTTTGGAGAAAGGTCAAAGGTGATATAGCCATGAGAGGATCCACATGAGAAAGACATGGAGCATTTTGAGAAGGAGCACAGGGAGGAGGGAAGGGCTGTCACTTAGAAACCAGAGTTAGTTACCTCTCAATTTTGCCTGGAGCTAGGGGAGGTCAGTCATGCAATCATTGTACAGAGAAAAGCAAATGGACCCACTATTCTAAAGATGTCTTGTAAAATTTACATGGTCTTCAGAGTCTAGCAACACTGTATTGAGTCCACACTTTACACCTGACATTCAGAGTATAATGATGCTAATATCTTGAGCCATGAACTCTCATTACATGTATATACATATGTAACGTTGTCTCCTTTGAGGTCTTATTTCCAGTAAATGTCTTTTCCTTGTTAAGATACTGGATTCATTTATCGGACATAAATTCATCGTGTGGAAGTCATAAGTAATAGACTCCATCTTGAGAGGACAGTTACTGCATTAAGTAAACCTGACATCCATAGTTAATAACACAGTTGGAGTGTTTTAAAACATGTCATATTCTTAAGTGTATCTTCTTCCTTTGAACTTTGACCAGCTGAGATAAATGTTTTTCATTTGGCCTTGATTGTTGGTTACACAACACACACACACACACACACACACACACACAAGAGACATATAGCTAATGAAATAAGTTGTTTGCTACATGCCTATGATTAGGTAGAATTGTCATTTGAAACAGTTATACTGGAAGTAAAGCTAGCTTTAGTTTTAAAATATAATTTGGCATGGTTGAGAGCTATCATGGAAGACTTACAAAATTTTGACATGGCCAAGACTTTGAGATTTTTTCATTAAAATTGGTCATAATTTTGCCTAATGGTTCTCAAATATAGTGTGTTCCTTTTTTCATCTCAACCCATGAATATTAAAAAGGCACAGCGTATACACACCAAAATGGGACAGTGCAAACTGTACTCTGTAGCTTAAGTTAGACATCTAAGTGACAGAGAGAAACCTTCAGTGATCTCAAACACACTGTATGAGCACTTAACCCAGTGGCCTCCAGCATTAAGAAATGTAAAAGGCAAAACCCCAAGTACATAGAAACTAACACTAAGCCATGGGATTGTTTTGTTTTGTTTTGTTTTTCCTTCAAGTTTCAGAGTCATTTTTAACATATATAGTAACTTGACTTAAATTTTAAATACACTCATACATACAGGTTTCCTAGCTGGAGAGTTTCCATGCCTGGGGGAGGGGCGGTGACAATTGGTGCATTCTAGCCAGAGCACGTGTAATGATAATAAAGTTGATTGGTTGAGCCTTGTAGCTCCCCGCTTTTCTCTCTTTCTATAGAGTAGTTCAGCAGGGGGTGACAGGGCTCTCCCCCATCGCCACCAGCTCTACTAACAAGACGTAGGTTGATACCATTTTTATTGTTCTGCTGGGGTGGGAAAGAAACCATATGCTTGAGCATTTTAAATGGCTACACCAAAGGAAAAAAAAAAATTGAACCAGACCCCTCCCCCATCCTGCTGGACTTTGGGGTGGGTTTATTCTAAATAATCAGTGGACTTGGGATTAGCGCAATGTTTCTGCGCCTGGACAAAGAGTCTTGAGGGGAAGAAATATTAAGGGCTTTAGAGAGGCATTGGACTAAGTGAAGTGTGGAGTGGGAAGCTTACATGTGAAACCCACCCCTCCCCTGGATACCAGGCAAAGGCAGTGAGAGTCGGAACCAGCTGATGCCTCTTCCCGTTTCCAGGGTGAAATTTTCACAGCAGCTAATTCTAAAGGGAAGAAAAATCCCTTTCCAGCCGCGGAGAAGATCCTATCACCCAACCCAAGCTATGTAACCTTTTAGGCAGGCTTTTCGGAGAAATCCGCATTTTTTTTTTTTTTTTTTAAAGGCAGCATTCACGGTCCAAACCACGGGCCTGGAATCAGAGCTGGTATGAAAATATGAAAAGCCTCTTTACACTCTGAGTGTTTGAAACGATCCGATGAACATAGCGAGTGGCTGCCAACGTTCGGCGGCTTGCTGGTGCCGCCGCTGCCGCCGTTCCTCGCAGAGGGCTGGACAGAGCTAGTCCTGATTTCAGCACCTCCAGCGCTGGACAGCTCCCTGCACGCCTCACCACCGCCTGCTTGCTTTTTTCCCACTCTCGCCTTGCATTACTGGAGATGCATCTAAATTACGTCCTGTTCAACAACAAGTAGATTTTTTTTTTCCTGTACGGGAATTACAGTAGGCGATTCTCTCAATTAAACTGCATTTTCTTCTTTACGGACTTGGCTGTCAGGCGTATTTATCCCGATCTCCCCTCCACCCCCTTTGCAGGAACGAGTCTTTGGGAACGTGGTCCACCCAGGGATGTAAAACTGTGCTTACCGATGCATCCCATACGAAATGCTTATGTGATCGGCTCTCTACCTTCGCCATTTTGGCTCAGCAACCTAGAGAAATAGTAAGTAACAAAGGGAAAACACGGCTTTAATGAAAAGGCAGGGACATTGTGGCGAGTATTTCTCCAGGGAACTGCATTTCAAAGGGGGAAATAGAAAAGGTTGCAGGGTGGCAAAAATCGGGTTCTTCTCCTCAGCTACAGTAGCTTGGTGAAATGAATTCTAGTTGGTGTGCGATAACTAAATTCCACTCAATTTTATGTCTTATAACTTGCTATTTTTGCAGTATAGTGCTGAAGATGTACTCTGATATCACTAATATTCTGCAAACTTTCAAATAAAAATAATTGCCAACTCAACGTTTATTTTAAAGCTGGAAAGCTGTTCTGGGGGAATTTGTGACAGGGCTGTTAGGATAGAAAGAAGACCCCAGACACTAGAGCTGAACACATTGCATATCTGCATTGGATATTTTCAGTACAGGTTTTCTGAGGGTGTCCTTGGATACATGTGTATTTTTAAATCAAATTAAGTTTTCATGGAGACATGGTTGTTTGGAACTGTAAAAGCATTCCTTAAAAGCATGTAGATTTTTTTGCAAAAAGAAAAAGAAAAAAGAAATAGTTTCTGAAAGAGAGAGCTGTACAGAACAGTCCAAAAGAAAAGGGATATTCTCACCAAATGTATTTTGAGAAAATTTTACAGAAAATAGAAATAATAATAAATAAGTATCCTGATAAAATATGACTTTCTGCCTAAATTTGGCCTAAAAAGAATCACTCCTTTTACTTGTTTTAATGATGCATATAACTAATAATTTGATACAGATTTTGTGGCATACTTAGTGCATTGCTTCAAACTTCTAATATAAAAATTTATGAAAAACAGCTGATTTCATTAGGTATGGTCAGGCTACTGTCTAAGAAAAGAAGCCATTTGGATCAGTGGGTGTTTGTACTATTTATATAAAAGATTTTAAAAGATATAAGCTTATTTTTCAAGGTCATGGCTTTAGGGACTGATACTGGCGCTATGCAAATTATCTCCACATACTTTGTTCATGGGAAAAAAACATATTTTAAGGTCTTAAGTTTAGCACCCCATTTTCTTCTGTGTACTTGGAAGCCAAGCAAGTAAAATTTAATGTGAGATTACTTGACTCCAAACAAAGTTGTCAAAAGTCTGAAAGTTTCCATTTTTTTCCCAGTCACTGTGTACCATAACATAATGATTTATAAATGAGAGTAGCAAGGTAAATCTTACCAAGAGTCCAGTGGCAAAATGACTAAACTGTACTTAGTTGAGGGGGAAAAAACATGCTACTTCAGATTTTACTCAAAGAAAATTTCACCTATGAATGATGATTAAGTTGTAGTTTGGGGTCCTTTAGAAAACTTTGAGTAATGGGCTCTAACCAAACATTTTAAACTCTGAAGACTTTATGACTTTGCAGTGTAAGAAAAAGGGGAGCTAGAATTAGTTCTTTTAGAGCTTGAGAATATGTGAACTGAGTGTTCTGTGGTTAATTATCTGGTAACTGTAACAACTATTTATGCTATTCTTGAGTGATAGCTTAGTTTCTCTTGAGTCTAGAATTTATTTTTATTCATGTGAAATTTCTCTTTCTTTTTCCCTTTCCCCCCCTAACTTACAGGTCATGGAATCTTCTGGGACCCCTTCAGTAACTCTAATAGTAGGCAGTGGCCTCTCCTGCCTTGCCTTGATCACCCTAGCAGTTGTCTATGCAGCCCTATGGAGGTATGTAGTTAATGAGTAGACTTGAGATGAAGATCTTGTGTCTGTGTGTGAAAACAATGAATGCAACAACGCATGTCCACTCTCTTCCTCACATATTGAAAGCAGGACCTTTATAACAGTATTAGAACTTCTGTAATAGAACTGGAACACACAGGAACTGGGTTGACCTAACTTTCTCCCCTTTATTTGTCTGTGGTAAAAAGAAACAAAACACATAGGCATACCTTTCTTCTAGCTCACGTTACTGTGTGTTTCAACACATTCTTCACATGTAAGCACAACATTCTTAGGTCACAAGTTCCTTCTCTGTGATGTATTGTTCATGTCACCTGCTGTGGAACCTCAGAACTTAATTGGTACAATCAAAGTTCTCTCTACAGGAAGAGGATATCCAGTTCTCAAGTGCCAAACATGCTTTCAGTATGTCCTGCACAATGAGTGACACCTTCTCTGATGTTAAAAGCATTAACAAAATCCCAATGTTCTCTACAAAAGGTCATGTACTCCAGTGTTTGCTGTGAGTCAGATTTTGACAAGTTTGATAAAAGAATATCATAAAACTATGAAAAGGAAATGTTGGGAAATTTTTGTTCTCTCATAGTTTAAGTTGAATCTATTTAATAATCTGTAGAAATTTAATATTTTTTTCTGAGTAATTTCTAGGTAATTGCTTAGGGTACTAGTAAGAATTGGGTCTGTGAGGTTTGGTATGGCTACTCATGTATTTACAATGTAAAGATAACATGTGACCAAATTTTTAAATGGATTTTATAATTTTAGCAGTTAAAGGCCTTATAACCATGGTCATTTTTTTTTTTCTGGAGCTGAGGACCTAACCCAGGGCCTTGTGCTTGCTAGGCAAGTGCTCTACCACTGAGCTAAACCCCAACCCCCCATTGTCATTTTTAAGGTGGTCTAAAATGCAGTATTACTTTAGTATGCAGATTATTACTTATTGTTTCCTGAATATTTGATATATTTAAAAATTGCAAAAGTAGATGTCCCTACCTCAAAGACTTTTATGTTTACCTAGGGCTTTATACAATCATCCAAAAAAATAAAAATCAACTACTGTTTAATAAGGGATACTTATTTAGAATAATATTGACATTTAAATAAAACATTACTGTCCATTATGGCTTTCACTCTTTTGGAAGGAAGAATTAATTGTGAAATATATTTAAATCGTCAATGATATTAGGATTATTCATGCTTTGTGAGAGAAGAAAGTCTGTATCTGTATATATTTTGGCCCAGGTACATAACAGAAGTTCTTCATCACCGTGATAGTTTGGTACAGCAGAGAAACATTGGAAGAGTGATAAAAGAGAGGAAACTTGAAAAATGCCTACTGTAGGGATGATGTTATTGATAACAGAATTGTATGTTCAAGACTGGATCAGGCTGTTGTCCTGTAAAAACAAACGGACAGGCTTGGAAGAATCCAACTTCCCAAATTGAGTTAATGATGATGCCTTTTTTAAAAATGAAGCAATTGGCTAAGATACTAGGTGATCCTGATGACTTTGTAATTCTTATCCTATTGGAATCTTTGTATTCCATTTTCAACAGTTTCTGCTCATGTGTCAATTCCCGCTTCTGTTACACCCCTCCCCTCTCTTTCTCTCTCTCTCTCTACACACACACACACACACACACACACACACACACACACAGCCAGTATCAGTTTATGACACATTTGTTGATCCACCTGAAGGGTTCTTAAATTCAGAAATGGCAGGACAGTCACTTACTATAACAGAATTCTAGGAATTTCTGAAAATCATTAAAGAGTCTATCAAAACCTATCTTGAAGTTGAAAGTTACAGAAAAGAGTACCAAGAAACGGCACAAATCTGTATTCCTAAGAATTAAATGGTCATCCTCTATCCATAGGAGAATTGAAATAATAATTACAACTTGAAAGAAGTGTCCAGACTCATGAATTTCTAAATGGATCTTGTAGCGTGACTCATTCAAAGTGCTTCATCAACACCAAGTGCATACACCCTAAAACATGCTGGTTCAGCTCTAAGAGTTCTGGGAATCTGCCTGCTTTTTTTTTTCTCTAATAAAAATATGTAGGGTTAAAACTTTTCTAGTGATTTCTGAAATGTGGTAGCATGCGAAGTACTTTATAGATAGTATGCTGTTTTGAAATTTGTAGATGCTCCATGTAGTTCACTACAGATGTCCCTTCACAACTGACAGGGCTGGATATGGATCTCAGAGCCAATGCCTGCCTTGCATTTGTGATACTCATAGTTTCAATTCTCAGAGATAATCACTTTCTTTGCAATTAACACTATTGGTAATCATGACAATGATGATGATGATGATGATGATGATAATACATTAAGTGGTTTTCTCTCCATCTAGCCATACAACAATTTTGACACACTGTTAAGTCAAAAGGCAATCCAGCATGTCCTCTCAGTCAACTTATTGACATAAAATTTCACAATTTTTTTTAAAAAATATGAAATGTCATACAACAATGCTGAAAGTAGTGACATTTCTTAGCAGAACTTAGGGCAACAATATGACTCAGTATTGTTGAGAAAAGGAAACATCTCGATAGTGTTCGGGGCAGCCAATTGGTCTTTTATTACTCTATTTTATTTTGTTTTTCTATTTATAAACAGAAAATGTCACTGAAATCCTTTTGATAGTGTCAAGATGTGTGTTTGTATTATCATGGACTCCTTTAACATCAAAAAAGATTTATAGCCTTCATCCACAAGAAAAAGAATAATGTAATATTTGTTGCTACCTTGAACACCCCCGTGTGTGCTTTATCATATGTTTAGATATTCAGAATGCAGGAGTGATGGCCAACAACCCTTGAAGCCCATTTTTGCTATGTGTCAACCTCACTTACTCCAATTTGGGTTTATCTTGCAAAGAAAAATTCTTTTACATTAGGAAACCTAATTTTTGTGTTTTGGCGTTACTGGTGCCTTTAATTTTCTTTAATTTCTGGAGTATGTGGTTGCTGCCTACATACTCTTTAAAGATAAAGTGGGGAAAGAAAGAACTTGGTGAGATTATATATTTGAAAAAGTACATCTAGATCTTTGATTTCTCCATCTAGCACTGCACAGAATATCCTGTGTCTGCTGTGGTATGGGGCCCCATGTTATAATACAAATAGAACAGGCTGAAACACACATCATGTGCAAGGTTCTCTTACAGTTACTTAGTGATTATCACAGGGTACAGTTAAGCAAAATAGCTGCAACCCTTCCAGGATAAACAGCTGGTAGAACAGTTGATTCTGAACAATTTTTGCTGTTTCTTACATTCTTAGTGCATTTTAAAATCATATAGCATGTTATATATACAGTTTTCATCCTAAGGGAAAAATATGGCAGTCGTCAAGAATGGTCCATTCTAATAGTGAATGATGATTTGAGGAGTGCATTCATTTTTATACATACAGATTTTTGCTATTTTTTTTTCTTGAAAGAGATACTCCAGGATATAAGGAATAGCCTAGCTATATAAAAATGCTTGAGTGGTTACTAATATTCATGGTGTCACAAAAAGTAATGCATCCTTCTAGTATATAGGAGAATTGCTTCAAAATCTGGGTGGGGATTTACTGTTGGGCCTCAGTGTTTCTACTGGTTGATACAGATATTATAAATGTATATATACATATGTAAGAAGGTGATTATAATGATTGATGTAATTCCAAGAAATTTTATACATCTAGGACAAAATACTACATTGTTCTCACATATGTACAATTTAGGTTCTGTCAACTATGACATACTACAGAAAAAAAATAAGTCTAAAGTTTTCGTGTACATATCATATACTCTAAAATTGGGTACTCAAGAAAATATATATGAAAAATGGTTTTCCATATCTTTATATGAAATCTAGGGTCAAAACTTTTCGTTAATTCCACCAATTACACAATATGAAATTTGTCATGTTTCTTTCTCTCTCTGACTAGGTACATCCGCTCTGAGAGGTCCATAATTCTAATTAACTTCTGCCTATCTATCATATCATCCAATATTCTCATACTGGTTGGACAGACCCAGACACACAATAAGGTATGACTGCTAACGCCTCTGGTTCTATTTGTGTTTTTGTTTTGCATATAGTTGGTCACTGGTTTGTCTTCAGTTTTTATTCTAAATAACTATTAAAATGTATGATTTTAATTACTCCTTTTGTTTCTAAATAAATGTATGGCCTATTAGAGTCCACAAAGATTCTTCTGTTGCCTAAGTTCTTTAGTGCTATTGACTGTATAATATTCAGAATACTCAGATTATATAATACTAAGAAGACATTACATCAAAGCTGTATGTCTTCAATGCCTTGAGACACCAACAACCAATATTTTTTATTTATTGTCCCAATTTTGTAGCATTCAAATGGAATTCACCATAATGTCTGTGTTTAGGTCTAATTTATTAACATACCAACTACTAAAATGACTGTATCAATGAATTATAATCATAACATCACTGAAAATCTACCTCCAAAATAGTGTATACACAATAATCACAGAATTTACAACTAGGTTTAGCCCTTTCAGAAGTTTTTCTTTACTGAAAGCATTTTGATACTTAAGCAACATTGTAGCTATTTAAGCATATAACCACTTTTTGTCAGAGTGTGGAATTATATGTCCCATTTTTAGGAACTGACCAATATATATTGGCTGAATATCATTATTTTCTTTAATAAATGACTATCTTTACTGAACTATTCTGCACTAGTTCAGGAAACCAAATCCAGCCTCAAAATAATTTACCCGGGACTCAATATTTTAGAAGTAATTAAGAAAAAATCTTATTTCAAACACCAAAACCAATAGTTAAAAATGCTCTTTTTTGAAGTTTTTTTCAATAGATAGTCATAGCACATGTATGAAGACTGTAAGTAGTCTGGTTATCCTGCTAGTTTATAACTAAGATTCATAATTCCCACCCAAAGAATCTATTCTAGTCCTGGATCGGGGCTTGGAGGTATATCTTTCTCTTTGAACCACATTGCTCCAGCCAGGAAGACCCAAGGGTAAAGCCACTAACCATTAAGACAAACCAAAACAACAGCCCTTTAGACAGCCTATAAAAGTAAAAACTAATTTCATGTCCTTGGATATTTTTAATACATTATTTCTTATTTCTTTTTCTTCATAAAGAGACAAAAGAATAGGAGATTTATTAAAATCTGGTACATGGCCATGTTAGGAACAAGTAATGTAAAGTTTTAAAAGAAGTAGATAGCAGGATGGAAAACCGAGAGTCAGAGTAGAGGACCAGAGGTGAACAAGAGACCAATAAGCATTGGGAGGAAGAATGAATGCATGAAAGTACCTGAGCTGGAAAGATGAAGGTGAACACAAGTCTCAGATGAGTTGGAAGAAGTTAAGAAGGAAGCAGAGAGAAGGAAGGAGGGAGGATGTGGACACTCAGTTACCATGCCACCCCTCTCATTCCTTCTTGTGTGCTGGGCTTCAGGTCCTCCTTGCTCACTTAGTCCCTTGTCTCAGTTCCTTAGCTGGCTGTCTTTGAACTTCCCATGCAAAATAAGTGCCTTTTCCTAAAGCAGGAATTGTAAACTGAGTTCAGGAACCAGGAAAAACAAATCAAGCCAGAATCTGTGTGAGCCCACTTTGAAGATTCCCATATAAAATGCTTATTTCGCATCACTTTTTACACCCTAAATTCTAGGGTTCTGCCTCTCATTGGACTATGGGGAACAGTGATGCTCAGTATGGAATAGGCTTTTGAAGCCGTTTCATGTGCTGTAATGTGAAACTACTAGGGCAACTAATAAATAGAAATAAATTCAATATTTTTTATTACTGTATTGAGGTTATGGCCTATCATGCCTGACCTATAGGAATACATTGCAAACCCTATCTATAGCTTACATTTTTAATGACGACATTTAAACCAAGTGAAAATGAACACTTGAAATCATTTAGATATATTATATCTAACTCATTATACCTATAATATTACTATTTAAACATGTAATTAATATAAAATTATTAATGGAAATATTTTTATCACCTCAAGTCTTCATAGTCTGGTGTATGTTTTATACTTAAATTGCCTCTCATTTTTACTAGCTAGATGTCAGTTGTTCACTGATGACACACAGCTAATGACAACCATATTGTGATTGTGTATATCCAAATGTTAGCAATATCCACAAACTAGAATGTTCAAAAACAAACAAAATCTCCATACGTGTCCATTTTGGCCTATGCAAGGCTTTGGTGTCCTCGCTTTAAAAATAGTATCTTTTTTTTTTTTGATGTTTTCAAATATTTTGAATGTTAGAAGCAAGATAAGACAAGCCTTGTTTTCCTTTTCATTTCTGATTGTGAGAAATGGCTGGTTTGTGTTTATTAAAAACTAAAGAAAAGTTTTGTATGGCATGGTTTCTCCCCAGGAAACCAACTACAGAATAGATTTCATGTGGTGTTGGAACCATAGTGGGCTTGTTCCAGATTGACTATGCTAATTTTTGCTGCTAGTTTATTGATGCTTGTGGGAGGAGTGGATAGTAGGTGGTGGTGATTATGTGGTTCTCTCTTATTCTACATTAATTTTGTGTTATTGTTTCTGCATTTATGTTCTTACAAGCTTAGGACTATTAATATTAGAACTAAAAGGAGATAAATTGGAAAAAATGAAATTTATTCCAAGTCATTCTCAACAATATCATATTTCCTAGGGGGAGCAATTATGGATCTGACACATGTTTTGAGCCTAATTAAATTGGATATATTTGATTTTATATGTGTTTTGGTATGTGATATTGTTTCCATACAACAAAGTGAAAATGTATATTATTCATATAAATATAATCTATATAAATTCAAAGGAAGTAAAATTTAATAATTAAAAATATTGATTAGTGACCAATTGTGTTTTATTTGGATTTTGGGTTATATGTAAGGCTTTAGCTACTATAGACAATTTGTAATTGGTCTGATCCTACGTTTGACTTTCCTGACAAGTTTTGACTAGTGCTTTAATATTCCCCGCTTGGAAAATAGAAACATATGAGAAAGATTCTTGATGAGCAAATTATTTGGTACTACTGTCTTGTCTACTTTGTGTGAAAACTGGCATTTGCCGCTGCTGTCCAGAATCACGCTGAAGTGTTGAAGTGCCGTCTCTCCCGACTCTGTGCTGAAACATAATTGACCTGATTATCATGCTGTGCTCTCTGCTTGCTTTTGAATTGGGGTAGAAACAAGCCCAAGTAATCCACTGTTTAAAAGATGAGTATACTCAATATTTAAACTATAGATTCACCAGCTGGCAGTAAAATAAGGAATCAAATGCACTATCTTATCTCTCCTCTTAAAATGTGCTTGTAAAATTTAATTATGACTTGCTACATTGTATTTGAAGCTTTTCTCATAAAGCAGCTTTGACCCTTGGTCTCTTTATACATTTAAAAACCTCAACCAGGATATTCATGTTTCACTCAAATTGACTGGCCATGAGTTTATGCCATAAAGAAAGCATGTGTAATTGTGTAGTTTTGTAGATTATTTTTGATGCTTATTGCTACTTTGCAATAAGCAAAGAATGTTTCAGATAGAGATAAATTCAGAAAATAGTTTACCTGGTTACCAAAATTACCCCAAGTATATTTTGTTCTGTTCCAAAAGTCTGTGATGTGCTTTATCATTCCAAAAATTCCATAGAACTCAACAGAAGGAAGCAGAGTTGGACAAAGTCATTTCCGGTGGTGGTGGTGAGTTAAGTAATGACAAGCAATCAAGAAGTTTAGTGTATTTGGAGATAGCTCAGGGATAGCTTCTCGACCTCACTACTCAGTTATAATCCAATATCACATACCCAGAGAGTTATTAGATAAATCATTATTAATAAATCAGAAGCAAAACTTCTTCTGGAGACTCAGGCAGAGCTCGGGTCTTTTATGTCTTGATGCTTAGACAGTAACCTGTACAGAATATCCTCTGAAAGTAGACATACCACTGCTTCTATAACAGAATTCTGTGACCTTTAGTCGCCAAGACTCAATCAGAAATATACCTAATCCAATGTCCTGTACAGAATGATTGGGCATAAACTTGTGGCCCTTTCTCTAAGAGATCCAAGATGCATGTCTCAGTGGAAAATTAAAGATATTTCATTCAAATGAGAGAAATAAGCAGAACATGGTAGCTCTCACATTTTTAACTGCAGCACTCAGGAGGTAGAGGAAAGGGGGATTTCTGTGAGTTAGAGACCAGCCTATTGTATTTAGTGAGTTCCAGGGCAGCCATGGATTCTTAGATCTTGTATCAAAAAAACAAACAAACAAATCTAAAGGAAGAAATGACTAATGGTATTAGTCAATCTATATAAAATGAAGTGCCTGTATTTTCACCAAAGGGAATCCATTAATGTACAACAGTTAACCAAATGCTAACCTCTTAGTTGAAGCCAATCTTTTGCATTGAGTTTAGAAGTGAGTTGTATATTAATTATGTGTAGATAAAACTAGATCAGAATGACATGTGGTTGCCTCCTTTGAAGTGTGGACCTTCTGAAACAATGCCAGTTGATCCTTATGACTTGTACATTATTGGAACCCTACTTGATGAAAGATTAAACTAACTAGTATTATATCATATGGAAAGTACCAAAATATAATAAAATAAACTTAAGCCATTTGATCCAGCACAAAAGATTAAAGTTTTGAAAACTAATCAAATACATAAGGGAAAGATTAAATGCTAGCTTTAGTCTTAGAAGACAAGAACTCAATCAAAAGTCATCATTAGCTGGGAAATGGAAACTTCTAAACTACTTGGTATGCATGCTGTTTTCTCAGTAATATTTAGACAGTTTGATCTCATAAGTTTTTATGTGTATAGTATTGGATTGTATAATTAGATGCCTTTTAATTTAAAACTGTAAAAGATACAGAGGATTCTGTCTTGGAGAATTAAAAAAAAAAAAAAAACCACATACTCTCCAAGTTTACCCCTCTTTGTCTTGTGTTTATTTTAGTTTTCTAAACATGTTGTGCTTTTGGTCATGAGCCTTGCCTTTAGAAGCTGCGCCATCTATCTCTCTAGTCTACCTGAGGTATTTTAATTCTGTAGTTTTCAATGGGACATTTAATAAAGATGGACCTAGTTAGAAGATTATAGGCAATGGAAGAGGTATTTCTTTGATAAGACTTGAACCTTTTCAAAATGAAATTCTGCACTTGGAGATCTTAAATTGTACCAAGCCCTCTTTGTGTTTCTCCTAATTCCCCTAAGACATTCTTTGACCATAGACAAGACTTACTCACATTCACTTAGATGCCAGGCCTGTGACTGCCTATGCGCTCTCTGCTTCAGAGAAAGGACGCTGAACATGTGCCTCACAGTTTCCATTCTGAACCCACCGAGAGCCACAAAACCAGAATACCTGCACTGGAGTTCAATTTTTCTGCATCTTGCGCTGGGAGAGCTCAGTCTCTCTCTGTCTCTCTGTCTCTCTCTCTCTCTGTCTCTGTCTCTCTCTGTCTCTGTCTCTCTCTCTCTGTCTCTGTCTCTCTCTCTCTGTCTCTCTCTCTCTCTCTCTCTCTCTCTCTCTCTCTCTCTCTCTCTCTCTCTCCCTCCCTCCCTCTCTCCCTCCCTCTCTCCCTCTCTCTCTCTCTTAGAAGGCAGGTGGTCAAGAGTGGCTTAAGTAGGATAGCCTAAATGTTCCACTTCTAGTTACGTCTACACCTTAGCTTTTATCAAGGCTACATGAGATAGTACCTGTGATGTTTTGAACCCAGAGCCCAGTGCTTGGTAAGCATTCCTTGAGTGTCTGCTGTGGTCATAGTGGTGATAGTGATGGGTTCTGACGATGATGTTCATCTGTTTCTGTTCTCTTTTGAGCTCAGGTTTTCTCTTATCCATTTTCCTCCTGTTAGCTTCACTATATCCTCATTCCACAGTGACAGAATTTTTAAATATTGAGTCCTTTGGGGTGATCTCTAACCAATCATATATGCCAGAACTTTGGAAATTATCCCTAATATCTCTGCTCACCCCATACAAGGCAAATATGTCATCTACCTATGCCAGTTGAACTCTCAGTTCTTCAGCTCAGCCCTGTCTCTGTCAGGAACAATTACTGCATCTAGCATCATT
The DNA here is from genome assembly GCF_004664715.2 of Peromyscus leucopus. NCBI lineage: Eukaryota > Metazoa > Chordata > Mammalia > Rodentia > Cricetidae > Peromyscus > Peromyscus leucopus. Next base: position 57,396,312 of record NC_051084.1, read on the forward strand.
AAACCCAATCTGCCCTGTAGCTCAACTGACAACACTAGAATTCAAATCTGATCCGTGCCCATGTGCATTGTCTACCAAACTGTGACCATATGAAAGGAATGGACCATGGTTTAATCATGTTTCTAGTCTTCATTAGTATATTAGAACTCATAAATAAATTTTGCTTAAGAGTTTTACAACTTACAAAACTGGAGAAAACGTTGATCTTCAACATGATTCTCCTGGCCCCTCCATTCTCTTCCTATCTTATTGGGATTTTTTGTCACACCTGCAACACCACACTGCTTATGGCTCATCAATGTCAATCAATGGCTTCTTGCTCCATGTGATACTTCATCCCAAAGCATTGTTCCTCTATTGCAATGCCCCCCATTGGTCCAAAAGACTTGATCCAGGTCATGTGCATGTATACTGTGTGTATTCCCACATTTAGATCCCTGACTATCAGTGTTTACCTTCCATTGTGTGCAGCATTACCTGTTTCCAGCCTCACTCTAGCACCTCTGGGGTTAAGACTTAGTTATACTCATCCTTAAATCCATTGTCAGTATATATGTCATGACAAATGTTTATTAAATGAGTGAATTGTGATGGTTAATCTTAAACACCAACTTGAATACATTCAAAATACCTCAAAGAGGAGGTATTAGTAAAGTTGACCTCTGACTGTGTCTGAGTGCATTCCCAGGATGATTCATTATAAGGGCTATGACTTAATGGGTGTTTTAACCTATGACGGGTTTAAAACTCGGGTAGACTTTTTGAAACTGTGGAAGGTGGGCATGAAATGAAGGGAAGGGGTCACGGGGGTCTTGTGTTGGGGGCTGTACCTATGGGTTAGCTTGCTGCCCATCCACCCCCACCCCCGCCCTGCCTTGAAGCCAATAACCTCACCATTGTACCTGCTGTCAGGAGATCCTGGGTCAGGCCCAGACACCTGGAACCAAGGAATGTGGATTGAAACCCCTAAAACCGGGGGTGAAAATACATCTTTCTCCCTTAACAATGCTGTGTGAGATATTTCTTCATATGGCACAGAGAGAGCAAATACGTAAAGGAATTTATATAAACCCATCTCTTGGGTCTATCCAGTTAGTAGCTACAGTAGGTTTTACAAAAGCTTAGCATTTCCTACTCTGGACAGTATCTCAGATAATTTGATAAAGTTGTGTTTTCTTAGGACCTGTTTTCTCCAAACTGGAAGTGAGAAACAGCATGCTGTGACGGAAATCCAATTCCTAGATTTTAATCCAAGAGACCCTAACACCTAACAAATATGGAACTTTTCCTTGATAACTCATAAAATCATGTTTATAACCTTTCAAAGTGTACCTACTTAAAATTCTTTTCCTGTAAAACAGCTCCTGCCAATAATTTCCCAAATGCGTGTTTATTATCTCTCAGATATAGAGGAATCTAATGGCTGAAGCAAAAGCCTCTTATTTAGATTTATTAAAATCTAATTTGTTGATTGGCCATGGTGTTTGTAAAAGGATTTAAATGTAATCCTTCTGTATAATTCATTTGAGTCTATTTTAAGGCATTCTGCCTTCTCTTCTGGGGTTCTTAGGAATTCCTTAAACTAACTAGAGAAGCAAATGGTTAGTTCATTTCTTAAATTCCCCAGTGCCTGGCATTGAAGGACAGGATTTCAAAGACCTTTTTAAAAATTTTTATTTTATTATATTCCTCTGTGACCATGTGGAATAAAATAAAATTAAAATAAATGTCCGAGGCAGAGCCAGGTGGATCTCTGTGAGTTTGAGCCCAGCCTGGGCTACCAAGTAAGTTCCAGGAAAGGTGCAAAGCTACACAGAGAAATCCTGTCTCGAAAAACCAAAAAATAATAACAATAGTAATAATAAGAAATAAATAATAAATAAACAAATGTCCAAATTTCTGCAGAAAAAGCCAGAGTGCACATGAAAACAGAACAGAAGATACCAGGAAGGATGGGTTTAAGATAGGCAAAGATGGTGGATGCAAGTAGAGTTGTTTGAAAGACGGGAATTACTAAATGTTTGAGATGTCAGGAACAAACTAGCTTTCAGAGACAAGAAAGCCGGTTTGGATGTTCAGTGAATGTTCCTAATTCCAATATAAAAACTGAGAAAAACTGCCCAAGAGGGAGCACTCATTCAGCAGATGTCAGGGCATTGTGCAGACAGTAGCTGAGCACGTCAGGTGTACCCTGATTACCAATTGTCCATTGGCCCTCAGGGAGTGGTGCATTGCAGAGACTCTTTGCCTGAGACAATCACTGCTCTCTCTACCCTCCCCCACTGTAGACCTGGCCGTCCAAACCTCTCATTTGGATGACCAGCCCATCTGTGGTCTGCTCCTCTACCTCTTTTTCATAGCAGTTTGGCTTCCATTTTCCGCGAGAATGTTCTTACATGTATTGAAAAACAAGCACTTGATTTGGTCATCCCATGCTTAAGCTCTTCTTTGGTGGTCTAAAGGGGTCAGGAGGTGACCTTTGTATTCTGAACACCACTGCACTCAGGGCTGCTTCTGGGATGTCAGTAGGCTTTGTAGAAAATGAAAAAAAAAAAAAAGTGGTCCTTCTGAGATGAGTTAAGAAAATAATCGTCTTCATTAAGGCTGCTAAGGTCTTCATCAAGATCAATGGCATGACTACAAGAACTGAATTTCTCAGAGGACCCATGTCACAGGAACCACCATCCAAGCATTATTTTCCTTTGCTTGACAAACTTCTATCACACCTGAGGAAATGCCATCACGGAGCTGTCTTACTAATGCTCCTTCAACATGCCCTACAATCTGTACCATCCCTCTGCTTTTCCAGGACTCACTTTCCATTCTAACTTCATTTGCTGATAAACACTGGCCACTCTGATTCTCAGAGCTGTGCTTCTCTACTTCTAGACTTTAACACTCCTAAGAATAGTATTATTTTATACATGACAGGAAATGAATAATGTCACATGAATGCATGAAGTTATGGCTCTGCTAAGAGGCATTAAATAACAAAATGGAAGTCACTTCCACACTGGAGGCCCTATTTGGAATAATTGCAGCCCAGTTATGTTTTGATGATATTTTTGTTATCCTGTGGTGAGACAAAGGAATTGGGGGGAGCGCAGAAGACTTAGGGGATACTTTTTGTGTGTATTTTTAATTTTTTATTCATTTTACATACCAATCACAGATCCTCCTCTTCCCTCCTCCTGCCCCTCCAGCCTCCCCCCCTACAAGAAGGTAAGGCCTCCCGTGGGGAGTCAACAGAGCCTGGTACATTCAGTTGAGGCAGGTCCAAGCCCCTCCCCTGCCTCTAGGCTGTGTGAGGTGTTTCACCATAGGTAGTGTGTTCCAAAAAGCCCACTCATGCACCAGGGATGGATCCTGATCCTACTGCCAGGGGCTCCTTAAGCAGATCAAGCTATACAACTGTCTCACTTATGCCGAGGACCTAGTCCAGTCCCATGGAGGCTCCACAAGTATTGGTCTAAATTTCAGTAGTTCCCACTAGTTTGGTTTGGATGTCTCTGTAGGTTTCCCCATCATGATCTTGATGCCCCTTGGTCATAGAATCCCTCTTCTCTCTCTTCCACTGGACTCCTAGAGCTCTGCCTGGTGTTTGGCTGTGGATCTATGCATCTGCTTCCATCAGTTACTGGAGAAAGGCTTTATGATGACAGTTAGGGTATTCTGATTACTGGGTTAGGTCAGTTCAGGCACCTTCTCCACTATTGATAGTAGTCTAAGCTGGGGTCATCCTTGTGGGTTCCTGGGAACTTACCTAGCACCTGATTTCTTCCCATTCCCATGATTTCTCCCTCTATGATGGTATCTCTTTCATTGCTCTCCCACTCCATCCCTGTTCCAGCTCAGCCATCCTATTCCCTTATGTTCTCGTCCCCCATCCCCAACCCTCTATTGCCCCCCTCACCCCCCAGTTTGCTCATGGAGATCTCATCTATTTGACTTAGAGGATACTTTTAAGAGCATGTGTTGATGGTAGATATTTTGAGTTAAATAAGATTTTTATCTGAAATAGAATTGAGAACTTGAGTGCCTCTCTGAGAATCTTATAAAGAGGTTGAAGATTATCTTGTTCTCCCATGTAATCAACAAAACCAATAAAAAATAATAAATGTATGATTTTTTAACCTTTTTCTATGTGCGCGATATGAACTGGTCAGAGTTTGGCTAATGTTGAGAAAGATATGCCGAAGTATAGCTGCCTATTAGAATCCCTAATGTACTGTAAAATATTGATGTGCTAAATAAAACCACAGAAAGCAGATATGAGTACAAGGGAACTGAAAGTAACAGGCACAATAAAGACTGTTTCCCCCTGTAGTGCTGGAGACTGAACCCAGGCTAGGGAAGCACTCTCCCACTGACACCCAGCCCTTATAATAGAGTTCTCAGTGGTCCAATATGCTGATGAGGTTTTCATTGAATATCTCTTAAAGACTGAAATGATGTGAACAGTAAGACAGCAAGCACCATTTTCATGCATACTCCAAGACCTGCATGCAAGATTGGCAAACTGTAGGGTAACTGGACACCGGGTGAACGTCCTTGGTTTTATTGGCTTTTGCAGTCTTCCCTGGATCCACTGAACTCTACTAAAGCAGCTCTCCTCACACAACTTCACAAAGGAAAGAGTGTGGATAGATTTGATCTCAAGTCACTGTTAGCCAACCGTGGGCAACTTGAATTTTCAAAAAGGATCAGTGTACATACAAGCAGAAGAACTTTGGTGTAAGTTAAGGCCAGCCTATATTTAGGCTGATGCTTTTATGTAAAAACGACCTCGAGTTCTGAAATATCTACTTAAGAGTGAGCCCGCATAGCCTGCAGAACTGGAACAGGGAACCAATGACAATATAAGAAAAGGCTTCTGCAGAGATGAAAAGAGTGCAAACCACTTTGAATTTCTTTTTTTTTTTTCTTTTAGAGCAATACCCGAACACAGAATTCCTTCACTTGTAGTGACCATTGGTTGCCAGTATAGAAAATACAAAAGCTTAAATCAAATCACTCAGAACCAAGTAGGGCATTTTATAAGTTGAAGAAGCTGAAAGTACCTACCAAATACCCAGTACGTGAAACAACAAAGCGCGCTTCCTTTGAAGAAGAAAACTTTCTAAAGTAGAGCAGGAAACATTAAGTCTTTTATTAGAGAAAGTCGCTCATCTGACAATTTTAGCAGAAAAGTAATATCAGAAACAAAAAGGAAATTTCTGCAGAGTACTGTTAATCTCTGCTTTGTTCCCTGCCCCCGCCCCCAGAGTCCCTATCTACCTCTCTAGCCCTCCTTCTGATATTATTATGTATATTCTCCTTCTTGGCTATTATTATGAATATTAGATCACAAACATTGCTACAGCAATCCAAAGGACTAAAGAGCTATAATCAGGAATAAAACTAGGTACACATGAATGTGAAGATTAAAGTCTGGTTTTGAACGTTTGTGATGGCGAGTCAGTTTGTTTTTGAATGCCATGCCTTAAAAGAGTGACATGGGATTGAGCTAAAGCCTGTTCTGAACCAGGAAATTGAATATGTATGAAATTCAAAAAGGAGTAAATGGCAATATGTGTACTTATTCTAGGCTGTTAGGCTGAATCAAAAGTTAAGGGTTTAGCTGTTATGTAAAGAGGAAGTGATTAGTGTTGACATTAGAAATGTAAACAGAAATATAACTCATTAATGTTCAAGATGCCCTCTGCTATGTCAGACTAGAACAGGCTTCGGTTTTTAGTCTATGTCTCCATAGAGTGTCTTTAGTAGATAGTGCATCTGTATATATGCATAAATAGAGCCACAGAAGTTTCAGATGAATATGATTTGTATTTCTTTAAAATTCCCACTAGCAATTAGATTCAGTTGTGTTTTAAAGGGATCTTTCCTAATAGATAAGAGTGATGTTTATTGCTTTTGCAACATACAAATTACTTCTTGTTCTCTTTTTCATATAGATTTTTATTTGTGTTTGGTTTTCTTGCGGTGGTTGTGAGTAATAATGAATATATCACTGTTTAGACTCTTATGGGATACATTTTCCAGCCTGTGAAAGAAAGCTATAAAATGGATTCCTTATGCCTAAGGGGTCCTTTATTTCAATGAAAGGTATACTTGTACTAATTAATGATTGCTACCTAACAAATTCCCTGAAACCTCGTGGCTTTCAAAGGTAATAAACATTCTCTGTCCTGTTTCCAGGAGTCAGGAACATGGGACTGATGTAGTTGGACAGTCCTGGACCAGGGTCTCTGGCAACATTGCAATGCTAGGCCTTAGCTGCAGCAGCAATCGGAAGGGTTGGTTGGGAATGCAGGGCTGACAGGACTAGTGGTTCCAGCTGAAATGGGACCTTCCCCAAGAAGCAAGAAGCTCTTCCACGCTGTTCTGTGCTGTTTGCTGGATTACTTCACTGTTCACCACAACCAGCCGTGGCAGACTTTTGCATTGTAAATCAGATCATGATGTGTGTCTGTTGAAAACCCTCAGACTAAATGAAGCTTCATTACACTCAGAATGAAATTCAAAACTTGTAACACTGCCCTCAAGTTCCCACATGTCTTGGCTTCCACATCCTCCCACCTCATTACCTCATACACCCTACTTTCCCCTTCTTTCACGCTATTTCTGCCATACTGACTGTCTAATGCAACAGTGGTCATCAAATCACCAGCATGGTGGCCATACTCCTGATTTGGACTTACTAAGTGCAATGACGAAAAGTCTTTTTGAAAACGTTCCCATCTGCTAGCACTCTGCCTGGCATGAGACTCTTTTTTCCACTCCCCGACTTTCACACACACACATACTTCCTCTGCCGCAAGCCATCTTCCATCCTTAGGTTAGTCTATTCAACATGAAGTGCAGTATTCTCAGAAAAGCTATTCTTGAAAACTCAGTTCATGCTAATCAAAACACGGTAATGGTTTTTCCATGACCCTAAGAACCAGGCTTTCCCCACCATCTTCATAGTTATTTAATTGATGTTGGCATTCTTATTTAATTTAAAAAATAAATAAATAAATAGCTTCTGTGTGGTGATTTCCATAATTAATACATCTGTCATATAACAGTTAATGTTTTTGACTTAAGAACATGTGCAGTTCACACTATTAGTGAATTTCAAGTATACAATTATCAGCTATTCTGTGTTGTACAGTAGCTCTCTGGAACCTATTCCACTTGTAAGTGAAAGTTTGCACCATCTTAACGGAGGTAAAATTTACGTGCAGTGAAATGCCAGTGAATAACATCATGGGTTTTGACCCATGCCTACTATATAACCAAGACCCCAATCCATTTGTGGAACGTTCCCACATCCTAGACAGTCTTGGACGTCTCTCCTTTCAGTCAGTCCCCACCAGTGCTGATTTATGTCCTCATACATTAGTTATGTTCATTTCATCATTTCATATAATCGGAACCCTAAGATAACTATTGTTTTTGCTCTAGCTCACTTTTACTAACATTCCTGTAGAGATAAAATCGTGTTACTGTTATCAGCAGTCAATTCTTTTATAGTCACAAGAAGTATTATGTTGTGCCACAGCAGAAGTTATGCGTCCACATCCAACTGATAGGCATTTAGACTTGTTATCCTTTTAATTTTTTTATTCAGAATTTCATACTTGCACATTGTGTTTTGAACAAGTAATCTCCCATTATCTTCTCCTCAATTTCTCTACTACCCCTTTCCTCAAAACTTCATGTGTTTTTTTTTAACTCACTGTGCCTTTTGTTACTATCAATAAACCCATTTAAAATTATGAAAGTCTAGATATGGATATCTACTTTCATTTTTTTTCCTGGGCTCGGTACTTTAAAAATGTCCATTTAAAGAAAGACTAGAGTATGTCTAACCTAACACTAAGACTGTTTCCCACCACGGTCACACCATTCAGTCCCCTTTCCAGAAATGCCTAGCCATCTGAGTGTTTACGCCATTGCCAGCATTATAATTTGCACTCCCGTAATAACTGGTGAGGTTCACCACCTTGCTGCAAACTTGCTGGCCACTCCACATTCTCGGCTGTGATTTCTTGTCCAAGTGTTTCCTCAGCTTATTTTTTTGTTGAAGTTTTTGTGTGTCCTCAGCCATGAACATACCAGTGGAAGCCAGAATCCAAGTTCAGGCATCTTCCCCTATTGCTGTTTTACTTAATTTTTTTGACACAATGTGTCTCACCTAACCTGGAGTTCACCATTTCAGTCAGACATTTCATTCAGACTGGATTGTCATCAATTGCCTGGAATCTGCTTGCCTCCACCCACCAGGCACCGAGGCCTTAGATATCACAGTGAAACCCAGCTTTTTGTTTGTTTGTTTGTTTGTTTTTCAAGACATGATTTCTCTGTGTAGCCCTGGCTGTCCTGGAACTCACTTTGTAGAGCAGGCCGGCCTCAAACTCACAGAGATCCGCCTGCCTCTGCCTCCCAACTGCTGGAATTAAAGGCATGTGCCACCACTGCCAGCCTGAAACCCAGTTTTTACATGAGAGCTGGGGATCCAAACCTGGGTCCCTCATAGTCCCATGATAAACACTTTACTTATCGAACCTCCCCAGACCCTCTACTTGTTTATTTGTTTGTTTGTTTGTTTTGTTGTCGTTGTCTTTTTTTAACTTGAATTGTTTGAATGACAGTTTTCTGTAGAGAGAGAAAAATCTTGGTCCTTGTGTGAAAGAGAGAGGAATAGGGAGGGGTAAGCAGAACAGAGGACAGAACAGCTTGTTGAGAATTTATAAATCTTATAACTCCTATATATTTTCTTTTTGAATTTGTATTTTGTGACCTCTCTGTAAGAGATCATTTTACTCCTCCATATCATAAAAATACCTATCACTATTATTTTCAAAAATATTTATCAGTCTTATAAACCTTTTTTGAGTCTTGGCCTTTATATAGATTTAGGATTTCACATAAGATTAGTTTTTGAATTTTGAATATGATAGAAAGTAGGGTTTGGGTTCATCTTATTTCATGTGAGCTTCCAATTTTAATGATATAAGATGTTGGAAAGCTTTTCCTTTTCCATTGAATTGTTTGATCCCTTTGTGAAAATCGAATGCCTATGTGTGTGAGTCTTTTTCTGGAACCTTTATTTGTTGACCTATATACATTTCATCCTTATACCAATAGTAAGGTTTCTGTTACTATGGCTTTAATATTTTCTAGAAATCAGAGTTTTAGTCTATGAACTTCATTCATCTTTTCCAAAGTCATTTTGATCATTTGGTCTAGATGTGTCTGATCTAGGTCCTTTGGGTAGTCTAATAAAATTTAAAATAATCTTGCCATTTTCTAAAAAGGAAAATCTTGCTTCAATTTTGTTAGCATTGTATTCAATCTTAAATTATATTAGAGAGTTAAAATTTGTTTTCACTAACTGTTATTATTCATCTATAGGAAGTACATATGAATTGACTACACAAAAGAGTCACTAACTGGTTATGACCAATTAGAAAAACACTCTAGAGTAAGATGCATTGTGAATCCACATTTGAAGTATCTATAGTGTGTCCTATAAAGCTGGTGAAGTTGAAGGGAAATCACAAGGCCCTGGAGGGACTTTTTTCTGCTCTGGAGAGAATACTCTGATAAAAATAAAACTTTCTTTATTCTTGTCCTTAAATGCTTTGATCTTTTTTGACGTTGTACATGATTGCATCTTAAGCATATCCTCTTTTCTGAGAAGAACATTTGCCTTCCAGAATACTACACAATTCCATTGCATCAAAATAGCCAATGCAATTACAGACTGGCTTCTTTTTCTACAAGTGTCTTGAGCTTGTTCATTACCAGCTAAGGGACAGCCTATCTCTCAGATCAAATGATCATAAGTACCTTTTCTCATTAGCATGTGAGAGGCACATCCTTTCACTCTAGACAGAGAAAGAGTGTGTTTACAGAGCTAAGAATAATCTTTCTGGCCATCAGAGGTTGGTGATGTATATATCCTGTGGAATCAAGATAGTTCTCAAATTAAGAAAAATGTCCAAAAAGCTGAAGGACTAGAACTTAGGTTGAGCAAATGTTCTTCCACTTTTCCCAGTAACTGCTAAGTTTAAAGCCCATTAGTGAATATGCATCTTAAAACCATTGATGTTTAAGGTGTAATTTTTTTAAAAGAGTAAGTATAGGAGATATTCAGTATCCAACCACTTCTAAATTTCTCAGCAACCAAATGTCTGAAAACAGATGCTCACTTGCTTATTAATACAAAGATAACGATGTTAAACTAAGACATTTACCTATGTGTTATTAATCGAACCCAGTTTCTTATACTAAAGAAATAATAGCACGTGTTCCTTGTTTTTTTTTTTTTTTTTTAAACAGTGGAGAAATCCTGTGGGGGTATGGATTGTGTTTTATTCTTATATAGCATTTCTGTTTTGTCCATGAAGTTGTTTTCGTGATATGGAAACATGAGTATATGGATAACTGTTATCTGTATTATCTTTTTTTAACTTTATATACTGCATGAAAAATGATATATTCTCTTTGAACATTAACTCCTGATGCTATAAATCTTATACTCATGTCACAGATAAACCTTATTGAATGTCTTTCCTTATTCAATTAAAAATGTTTTTTTTTAATGTATCTGTGTTTCATCCTGCACCTGCTATAACTTTCCCATTTGGCCTCATTAGCTCTTTATTGTTAAAAAAGCAAACTTTTTTATATTTATTTATCCCAAGCACCCATGGTAAAAAAAATTTTAATGTCATTTAAAGTAAACAAAACACTGCATACCTATTCCCACAGCTGAAGAGTGGTGACAAACTCAATTGAAAAAAAAATGCATTGCACAGTTGGAGAAGAAGTCCCTTCTTTTTCATCTTGCCTGCTGACTATATTCAGGATTTACTTGACTGGTTTGCATCGTGTCTCAAAGGGAGATAGTCTGGATTTTGTGAGAGAAGTCGATTTTCTAGGCACATTCTCTAGTGGACATTTGCTTGTAGTTTATTTTGATGCTAATAGAGTTAAGCTATGCACATCAAGGGAAGATGAGATTCTGCAGAGTACCCTGCAGGGAGCTCATGACAGTGTCCTTAATGCTTGTTGGCAGACCTGCCTATCTGTAGAAACATGGTTGCTCTTCCATACTGGTGATGGCCGGAATGTGCTTGTGCCCCTCCCCCACCCTCATGCCCAGCTTTGAAAAGGATATTTGCCAAGCTTTTAAAGTTCATTTATTAGAAAAGAGGAGAATTTGAATGAAATCCCTACAGCAAACAACACAAAAAAAGAAGATACCTACGCTCCATTTTCAAAAATCAAATTGTATTCACAGAAAAGGATTTAAGGAGTACAAGTCTTTTTTTGCCGGTATAGGGGAGCTCTAGGAAAAGTAAAGAAATTTCTGCAGATTAAGGAAAAGTAGAAAGACAGCAATGGAAAGTGATGCAGATGGAGAGGGAGTCCATCTTCATACTCTTGAGATCTCATCCTGCATGGCTATTGCTTATTCTTGGAAATCAAAAGAGACATAACTAAATATCACTTAGAGGTCGTTTTTCTTAGAATCTTGACAAAGACTTGTCAGTGGGAGAGGTATCTGCATACTGAATCTACATGGATATAGAAGTGAACAGTTTGTAATTATCTAGTTTATAAAAGGCATTAAAGTTATTCTATTCAGCAAAACAAAAAAGTATGATGTCATTAAAAACATCAGTTGCCTTTATGTATCAAATATGTCAGGACTAACATTGTATTTCTAAAGACTATGTGTTGTACATTCTAGAGTCTCAAAGGAGAAATGGTTAAGGGACAAATATTTCAACAAGGAGAATAATTAAGGGGAGTGTACTCAAGAACCAAGGTGCATAAATATGGAACGGTATTCAGACACAGTGTTTCTAACAAGAGTAAAGTGAATTGGATATTGGGGCCCACCTGGAGAATTTCTGCCCCCCCCTCCTTCCTCACAGTCCGCTGTGCCTTTAGGATTGGTAGGAATAGATTGAAACTGCTCTGTAGGAGGCTGTGATAAGGATCTCCATTAAGAACCACTGCAACAGAAGCTTGCAGCAAAAATGGAAACGTGGGTTAAAAAAAAACAGAAGCATGTCTGTCAATACCTCTCCTGGGTAGGTGTGCCCCATGTGATCCTCTACTTACCTCTGCTTTACTCCATGTCAAATAAGGATAAAAATGCACCCCAGCAGTGGTAGAAGGATTGCTAAACTCTTTGACCTTTCTAAAAAAAGGGGGGTGTTCGGGAGCACAAGATATTAAGAGAAAGGAACTCAGTAAAGCCAAAAATAACATATTGTTTCAAATTTGCTTAATAAGAAAGTGAGTCAGAGCAGTATAAATTGATGCAAGCTCTCAGTTCCAGGCAGGAGAGATTCAACAAAAGCTGAGCCCACGATGGGTATGATTTCAAATAACATGTACCTTAGAAGTCATCAATAATTAATCACCCTGAAGCCAATTTTGTTGGCCCTCACCTATATTTTTTCAGTGCTTACTCCTGGGTCTATATTCAAGTTAGTTGACAATTGTAACCTTACATTTCTAAATAAGATTGTTGTATATTTCCCTTCATCATCTCCACTTTTAATAGCATTTTAGAGAAAAGGGAGTACCATTATATACATGTAATCCTGATAGACACACATTAACAGACCTGTGTATCTCAGATCATAAAAATATAGATTAATAATTGAACCCATTAAAGTGGGTAGGTTGTCCTTTTAAGTTATAACAAGGCATATGCTCCAAACTACTCAGTCCATAGATCATGAGACTCTTAATCTCAGGGTCATGGGTTCGTGCCCCACGTTGGGCACCAGATATTGGTAAAATTATTAAGGCAACTCCATGTAGTTAAAAGGGAGGTTTATTTTGTGGGGTAATTCACAAGTGAAGGGATAGGTAACAGGGTCTGGGAAAAGTGTAGCACAGTCCGGCGGTGTTCTCTAGAGAACTCTGCTTGGTCTACCTCCAGTGTCCAGGGCCCAGGAACCAAGAGAGCTGGCTCATCCAGATCTCAGGTCTTCAGGGTCCTCTCTTAGCCCTGCCTTGTAGTCGTGACAGTTACCAAAGCATCAGTGGGGGTTGGAACTTCCAGATCAAAGCTGGAATGGCTACCCACTACAATTTTACTTAGCAAAGAGAGAGGAGTCAATCAGAGGTTTAGACATAGTTATGTTTAACTCAAGTTTACACGATTGGAAACATCTCTCACATAGATATGCTTTACATAAAGTCTTTATTATACAGTGTGATATGTATTTTCTTGGACAAATGTGTATGAGGTGAAAAGTCTCAGTTACCGAGTTTTTATCAGTAATTCTCTATATTTTGCTGGGAGATAGGGTATGAATATATTAACAGTCAGATTTTTAAATTTTTAGTGGAATTTTTTTTTTTTTCGTTTTAATGTCTAGTAGATAAGGCTGAATACACTGGTATCAGGGAACACCGGTTTTTTTCTGTTTTTTATATGATGGATGTAGGTACTTGTATAAGTTCACCAGGCTTAAAGGGCAACAATTCAGACACACAGAAGGAGTACTCGGCCTGTTCCAAGTGCTTGTGAGTGCCAATGAGCACTGGCAGCCGAGTGCCTTCCCTCGCTGAGAGGACACGTAAGTGAGCCTGCTTCCACTAGTGTTAGCACGTCCTTATAGTCATAAATTCTGACTCAAGTTGTTATAGCAAAAAAGAGTGCCAAGTAAAAGAGGACTTAGGCAAGTCTTCCAGCCTGCTCCACACCTATTCCTTAACAGTTGCTGGAGGCTGGGTGGCTGAGGTGGACTGGGAACAGTCTTGGGCTCTGCTAAGAAAGCTTAAATGGACACCTTCTCTATTGCACTACCACACTACAATCCTACGAGCTTACCCACTGGAAAAATGAAGTTTCTTTTCTCCCCATGTTTGGATTGCAGTTTTTAATGAATATTCTATGCCGGATTCTGTTTTTATTAATAATTTCTGAGATTTTTGTGCCCTCGTATTTTGAAAGTCAACATCTGCAATTGCCACTGTATTTTGCCGTGATTTTGCAATGATACATGGATGTAGTAAAGATGGAATCATTTTGTTGATTATGCATGTACAGCAATCTTGTAAGTATTTAGGAACATTATCTCCCTGCAAATGGGCACAGTCTACCCTCAGTCTCTTACACGAAGATGCTTCCTAAAGGAAATTGTCAGTGACTACATAGAGAAGCAAAACTGTGTCTGAAGTCATGGCAGTTCACTTGCTTGCGGGTGTTTTTGCATCATCTCCAATCTTACAATAGCCTTTGTATTTGAATAATTATTGGCAGTTGCACCACTGAATAGAAAATTATCAGAAAAATACCTTACAAAGGAGAAAATGGCAGCAAGGCTAATATATAGCTGTGGCCTTTCCTAATGAGTGTTGCTGGAAAACATCTCAGAACCCTTCAGGAAAAGGCATGTTTTTATAAGAAAAAATGTCTCCAGCTGTTAGAATTGATAGAATTTCAGAAATGCCATAAGTCAGCTTACAAAAGATTTGTAGGTTTTCTCAGCAAAATGAAAGAAAAAAAGACAGAAAACACTGTGATGTTTTCTTTTGGAGTCAAAGTTCATGTAGAATGAAGTGTGATCATATGCACTAAATTAAAAACAGGCATGACTTCTAATATACTCCAGGGTTGCCAGATGTTAAAAGAATTGTAATAAAATATGCTAATTTCTGTATATTTAATTTTGTCATTTTGAAAATTGCTCAGTCTCAGTAAAACCTTTTGAAAGATTTACTTTTAAAGAGCTATATAAAATAAGAAAGGCTTGAATGAATAAGCATGGTAATAGTTGAATCTATGTCTCAAGATAGAACTATTTCTAAGTCATGATATACAATGATATATAACATTTGGACATGTGTCATAAATCAACGCTTTGTGTCACACAGGGATTTATTTCAACCATATGCATTGAAAATGAAAGCAAAAAATATTTTTGCAGTTTTGAGAAAAGGAAAATTCTATGACATATGTTCAAATATGACCAGAATTAGAGGAAGTAAAGGTTAGTTGAAAATTCCATATGCACTTAGGCATTTATGTTTAATACTAGAATAAGTATAAGATATATAATGTTCTGTGAAAAGATGGGGCTCTAATCTACAGTTAGAGAGCCTTTATCTGCGAGATTATCAGCACTTACAGTCAATGTCAGCTTGCTTCGACCAGTACACTCTGTATCTTCTATAAAAAAATATATCTTTTTGCAAAATTAACATATTATAAAAAAACAAAACCACCCATTTCTTATCCTTAAGTCAGTACACTTTGGATGGAGTATGAGATACAGGAGCTTACCAGATTCTCCTTTGTGACCTAGGACATCACATTTTGAGTGTCACAGTGGTACATTGAGACCTTAAAAAAAAACTAATAATTCTTTATCTGCTCATTACCTTATTACACTTGTTTTCTAGAGAGGCTTAATTTTTGGTATTGTTGACTACAAGTTACTTAGTAGGAAAGATAAGCATACTTGAAATCAACTGGATGGCAAATAGTTTTAAGAAACAGTTTTTATTCTTATTCTTCATTTTCTATTTGATTTTATTAATATTGGTTCTCTACAAACACAAATGGCTTTCTCACCCACTTATTAGTACCAGGGGCAAGACATACTACTTTCAGTTGTTCTATTAAAAATTAACTTATCATTTACTCACAATTTCTCAAATATTCTTACCAACCTACTATAAAAGTTTTAAATATAGCAATGTGTCTGAGAGTTCATACATAGCATTTTGTAACAGTGAGTCTTAAATTTACACCAAAGAGGGGTATTTGGGACTTGGCTGACTAGAAAAGTTTAAGAATCATCATAATTTTGACTCTTGATTGAAAAACAAAGTGATTAGATGTTAACTGTAGATATAATTTTTCTCTGTTTTTAAAGTAGTTCTCCAGAGGTCCTGAAGAATAGTACACAGGATTACTTCTGTGACATTTTTAGGTTCACTTTCTTTTAGAGAGAGGGATGAGGGGCTCTGTCTATATACCAGCTTAAGCAGAACCATTGCTTAGTCAGTGAATTTTTTATATTAGTACTGATACACACCAGAGATTAAAAAGCCTCATTCTCATTTATCTGTCCATATATATATATATATATATATATATATATATATATATTTAAAATTGGACATTGTCTAGAAAAATTTCTCCCCAAAATCATGATGGTGGCACAGGAGATTTTGACCAGAGGAACATAACTGCCTTTCCAAACATTTCAACATAAAGAATTAATAACTCAGGAGTGAATCCTAGCTTCCCCTAAGCCCAGCATGATGTTCATAGTAGCTCTGGAAGGCCAAGCATTCTGATGGAAATACATATCATCTTTGATTCATTTGCAAGTCTGTCTCATTTTATGATTAGAAATCCAGCCTAGCTGGGTGCTGGTGGCACTTGGGAGGCAGAGGCAGGCAGATCTCTGAGTTAGAGACCAGTCTGGTCTGCAGAGTAAGTTCCAGGACAGCCAAGGCAACATAGAAACACTCTCTCAACAAAGCAGAAGGAGGAGGAGGAGGAGAGGAGGAGGAGGAGGAGGAGGAGGAGGAGGAGGAGGAGAGGAAAGAAAGAAATAAGAAAGAAAGAAAGGAAGGAAGGAAGGAAGGAAGGAAGGAAGGAAGGAAAGAAAGAAAGGAAAGAAGGATAAAAAAGAGAAAGGAAGAAAAAAGAAGAAAAGAAAAAGAAAAGCATCCAGACTAAACTTTTTATGTGACCCCAAAATTTCTGAGCCTATTTGAAACATGGGTGATCAGTTGTTTAATTTTGATCTGTTGAAGAGGCTTCTTGGAGAAGTGAAATGAGGAAATGCTGAGGTATACCAGGAGACCAGGAGAGTTCTCACCGAGATTCATACAGTGTTGGGAGAAGGCTGACTGATTCACATCTTCCAAGCACCTTGTATTATATATAGGAAAACTGAAACATACACGGTTGACCAAAGCAAGTATCAGCATCACAACCGGAATAGCAAAACAGCTCCCTCCAGTTGTAAGATGTGTCTGATGATGGATAGCATTTCCATATTGTCTGTGAAGATTTTGATGGATAGTTTCATACATGTATATATTGAGTTTATAGAGTTTTCACCCCAACTCAGTCCCCTGTCTTCCATCCTCATCTTGTTTCCACCTCCCAACAATGCCATTCATACTTTGATATGTTTCCTTTTCTTTTTACTTTTTAAATTTGTTTTTGATACACTGATTATAACTGAGGCTGCTGTCATGAGCACGAGTGTGGGGTTATTTACTATAGATATGCCTTTCCCCTGGTACCCATTAGTACACTCAGTCCATCGGGAACAGTGTAGCGAGAGTACCCCCATGCCTGATAAGATGGAGACAGGTCTAACCTTGGACAGGTTGTGTTCAGTTAACCACAACTACATTGACTTCATGATTGCATGGCCATGCCATCTAAAAAAGACAGAGTTCCACAGCACTCCGCCCTGACTTCTGGCGTCTTCATTCTTTCCTCTCCTTCTGAGATGCTCCCTGAGCTTCAAAGGGAGTGACATATATGTCCTGTAGGACCAAACATTATATCAAGTTACTCCACATTTGCAACAGTGGTGAATCTCCGTATTAACCACCCCCCAACCCTGCCATACACACAAACACATCTACACACACAAGCACACCCACCCACCCACCCACACATATACACCCCAAATATGAACTCTCTGATGATGGTTTAGAGCAGCAATGATATGAATATAGCAATGCATATTTAGAAGACAGCTTAATACCATGTCCATTAGGCAAAACAGAATAAAGTTCTCCCCTAGCGCCCACGACTTCTCTAGCCACAGGGGCTTGACCAGGTTGATAGTACCAGGCATGAGTCCTCTCCTATACAGCAGGCTTCAAATCCAATCATAAAGCAGACAGTTACCAAAATAATATTCATGACTTTGTTTCAGTTGTAGGCATACATTGCCAGGCAGATCATGGGGTACACATTTGGATAGGACCACTGATGACTCTTCTCCTCCAAACAGCTTGCATAGTACTTTATGACACCATGAGAGTTGTCCAGCAGGATGGAAACTTCTAGCTAGGATGCAGCTTGATTTTCTAATGTCTCGCAACCTAAGCTTTTTTAAAAAAAAAAAACATTTATTTTTATTTTATGTATATGAGTGTTTGCCTGTATGTATGTGTGTACCACATGTGAGCCTGATGTCTGCACAGGACAAAGTGGGGAGTCAGATTCCCTAGGTCTGAAGTTACAGACAATTGTGAGCCTCCATGTGTTTGCTACAAACTGAGTCTGGGTCTTCTGCAAGAGCAGGAGATTCTCTTAACCAATGAGCCATCTTATCACCTTGCTTTGTTTGGCTATTTGTTTTTTAATAGACTAACAAAATAGTAGGCATCCATAGGAATTTTTCATAATCTTCAATTTTGGTTAACCCTTCCCATCCTCCCCTCTTCCCTGTACCTTGATCTTATCCCACACTTAAACTTTTCAATCTTCTTATTTTGATGAGACTGTAAACAACTGCTATATTCCCTAGATATACTACTCCTGGGAATATACTCCAAGCACTCTGAGTCTTGCTGTAATGATGCTTGTGCATCCATGTTCACTGCTACTCTATTCACACTAGCCAGAAAATGGAACTGCTTGTCCATCAGCTGGTAAATCAAAAATGAAACTGTGGTACATCTACACAATAGAATTTTATTCAGATATAAAAAATATGAAATTTGCAGGAAATGAATGGATCTGGGGAAAAAATTACACCAAGTCACAAAAACACAAATGCTACATGTACTTTCTAATGCAGATCCTGGCTTCACATAGTGTATTTAAACTGGAGTACTTATGAAAAAAAAAAAAAAACCAGGATGCTAGAGATGGGCATTTTGGGGATGAGGGAAGGGAAGGGTGATAGAAGAGCACATTTGTGTATTTTATTAATGAATTAAGTTTCTGGAAAGTCTGAATCATTGCCCAGAAATTATGGCCCCACTGGTTTTCTCCTAGTCAGATCCTTATCCAAAATATAATTGTCTGAGCACTCTCCACATTCTCCATCTCCTGTGTCTCTCACTAGAGTTCAGATGATACAGCCTTTGCCAGAACCAAACTGAGACATTACCTTATGCAGCGATTCTCAGCCCTGTTCTGCCCACACTCCCCAGTGGAACCTTTGGTGGCTAGAACACCCCAGGACTGATACTGAAGCTGACAGGGTTAAGGTCTTTGAGGGGAAGATAAAGAAAGGAACTGAGTTGGGAAAGTCCTCACAAATAACTCTGATATGCAGCCACAATTGAGTCACATAATAAAATGGGTTATTTATTGATTTCTTTATTGTTATTAGTGTGTGTCATTGCACAGTGGCAGGTTTCATTGTGACATTTCATTCGAGCGAATCATAAACTGTGACTATGTTCACCCCATTACCCTCTGCTGTCTCTGTCCCCTCTCCCTGTGTCCTGCTGGTTACCTTTCTGAAACTGTAGGATACTTTATAATCTGTGGTTCAGTAAAAGTTAACTATCTTCACACAGTCTCTCTTCTGTTAATCCCCCACATTCTGCCTCCATCCACAAAAACTGTTATGTTTGTTCGTTTTCTTTGTTTTGGTTTTTCAAGACAGGGTTTTTCTGTTTAACCCTGGCTGTCCTGTAGCTTGCTCTGTATTACCAGGCTGGCCTTGAACTCAGAGATCCACCTGCCTCTGTCTCCAGAGTACTGAGTGCTGGGATTAAAGGTGTATGCCACCAAATCCAGCTTCACAAAAACTCTTCAGTGGCCCAGCTAAACTTGGTCACACATTTTATTCTTACAGAAATATTGTAGGTTATGCCTTACCTGACATGTTCAAGATGGAGAAGTTTCCTGGTGCTATCACTGGCTTTCTTAAGAAGAAGAAGGAGATACATACATACATACATGCATATATATATATATATATAATGTATAATATATATAAAAATAGATTAAAACATGTCTTCATTATGAAGATGCCTTTAAAAGCAATCTGATTTAGGCAGAAAACTACCAAATTATACATCCTAAATGAAAGAAACAACTTTGAGCCAATGTTTTAAAAGTCCAGAACCCCATTCCTCTACCCTAATACTTGGATAATTTTGAAATCGGAAATGTTACCGGTCACTTTGTTTCTACTTTGTTATTTTCCTCAAATGCCATCTCCACATGTGTCCTGAAGAACATTTCCATTAGCTCCCCCCAATTCTCTGGTGAGCTGACACTAGCCAACCAGCCTCGCAGCTGGTAACGGCCGCTCCTCTGCAGAAGTCAGACAATGCCTTCAAGGCAGGCATAGTTGTTTTTTTGGTTTGTTTTTTTTTTTTTTTTTTTTTTTTTCAGTCTCGGCTGCATTCCGTGCCCATTATGCACATATTGAATAATTGAAAAGAAATTATAGAAATGGTTCAAACTACTTGAATTACTTCAGAAACTATATAAAGATTTTTAAAATTAAGAAATGCTGGTAACAGCTTTCTTAGAGCTTCTTTTTAAAATGCTGTTTGTTTTCTTGTTGAAAGGACAATTTTTATATAAAATTCTGTTATTTTGTGGAATGATTCATTTTAATAATTTTAAAAAGAAAACCTGAATTTTTGAAAAAAACATGCTGTGTTTGTTCGCTTTTTATGAAAAGGGAAACCGTTAGTTTTCCAATGGGTCTGTGTGATTGTGACATGGAGGAAGAACAGCTCAGAGTCTCTGTAGGCATTATAGTTGGATATATATGTATGTGTGTGTGTGTGTGTGTGTGTGTGTGTGTGTCTGTCTGTCTGTCTGTCTGTCTGTCATGAGTGCGTGCACACGCACATCCTCCTTGTGGCCCAATACACCTTTTTATAGCTAGAAATCTCACCCCAATGTCTCTTCTCAGTCTGTAAAGGATATCTTATGACAGGTAGACTATAAGAGCAGTTTGAACTTGGGCAGGCAAAAGGGTCCAAACAGGAAAAGGCAGTTGCTGTCAAGCCTGATGACCTGAGGTCAATACCTAAAGCCTACATGGTTCAAGGAAAGAATAATTTCTGCAAGTTGTTCCCTGATTCCACTATGTACACTGTGACACATACACAGGCACTCTTGCATACACACATGCACACACACAAATAAGTGTAAAATGAAATTAAAAATTTGTTAGGTTACTAATCTGTTTACTAGTTTCATTATATTTTAGTAATGTTCCAAGTATCTTTCTTATTGGACTTTATAAAAATTTATTATTATTATTATTATTATTATTATTATTATTATTATTATTATTATTTGTGTGTGTGTGTGTGTATGTGTGTGTGTACATGTATGCATGTGTATGTGTCTGTGTTTGAATACTGGCACAATGCATGTGTAGAGATCAGAGAACAATTTCAGGGAGTTGGTTTTCTCCTTGCACTGTGGGACCTGCAGAATCAAACTCAGCTCATCAGGTTTATATGGCAAGTACTTTTACTTGCTGAACCGTTTCAAGAGCAATAAACTTTCTAAAGGCCACATTACAATGTGTATACACAAATACATAATACATATATGTAGGCAGTATAACTTGATACAGAAAATGACACATTCATTTTATGTAGAACATATTTGGGCTCAAAATATTGCCATAGTTGAGTAAAATTTATTTAAGGTTGAACTGAAAATTGATTTTGGTTCCGTTTAATTTTCAATGAGATGCAAATTCAGCACTTTGTAACTAGGCTTGCCATTCATATCACCCTGGTATTAGTGTCTCACATTTCCTTTCTAACTCCTTGGCAAGAAAACCATTGCCCTGTCCCAATCAGTCACTTTGACAACTGTGGAACCTTAAATTGGCTCTGAAAATTGGAGCATGAAGACTTTAATGATATTTTTATATTGGTTATTTCATTAAAAAATATAAATTTTGAATAACCATAGTGGTATATTTCTGATAGTTTCAAAACAGTCATGAATGTACAATGCATTTATTTATATACAAAACAAATTCAAAATTGCTTTTATTCCATATTTGTTAAACATTCAGATTTCAAGATTTCTTTTTTCTTTTGACTAATGCTAGAAAGCAAAAAGAATGCTCTTAAGAGTTATGGCATTTGGGGTTGTATTATTTCCTTGACCTTATGATCTTGTTAAAATAGTGATGTGGTATCCAATGCTTGAACCATATTGTGAGTACTTCAGGATTTCTCATGTCAGCTTTCCAGTGTCGCGTAATGTGCAATTGTAATTATAAAATCCTCTTTTAATGGAGTCAAACATTATCATTGAACTGAGACTCTCAAGGAGCTTCCCTGGACATGGAAAAGAGGTCAGGCCAGGCGATGACACTGAGCAGTCATGACATTGTTTCCAGTTGCATCTACTGCAGCTCCTGTTAGACTTCTGTCTGAGCAATCACTGCTTTGACAGGATGACCCCACTAACATTTTAAGGCAGCCAGAGGGAAGGTTTGCTTCCAGGCTCCTAGGCCTTTTCAGTATCCACACACAAGTATTGACATACCCTGGCTCAGGGGAGGGAGATGGTCCAGGCTCTTCATTCCTCTGGCTTTGAATTTTCTTGTTCTCAGCATGGAAGAGATCGTTTAGATAGAAACTTCGTATTGATTTTCGGAGCAGTCAATAAAGTGATTTAACTTTCCTCTTCTGTCATGCATGATCAGTCTCTGTTGATTAGAGAAAAGCATCCTTTCACCTTGACTTTATCATGGCCTTCTCTTGTTGTGAGTCCTGAAATAGGCTGGCTGGGAATCAGGGCAAAGCTAGATATAGGGAGAGCACTTTACAGAGGAAAGCTGGCATCCCAGCATTGGCTCTGAGCTGCCTTTGGCTTTGGTGCTGTCTCCCAAAGAACTGGGTGAGCTCTAACTGCAGAGGTTCATTCCAATGGTGGTTTCACACATGCAAGCTGAACTGTCCAGCATCCTGCTCCTATTGGCAGGGCCATCCTCACCTTGTCACTATTACTTGATCACTTACGAGCACATCTTCTTCAAGGTCCTGAGCATTGTGTGTCAGCTGTCATATCAGTCTACAAACAAATCCGTATTTCTCTTTCTAAATTTAGGAACTACAGATTTAAGTGTCTTGCCCTAGGTTCCATAGCCAATACAAGGTAGAACCACGTATTGAATTTAGGCTTGTAGCTGTAGAAGCAAGGTTTTAGCTACAACACATAGAGGTGATAATTTAAGATGAAAACTGAAGACAACCTTCATCAAATGCTGGTGTCCCCTGAGATTTCTTCATAGGGCAAAAATATTAAAATTCTTGATCATTTAAAAAGTCTTCCAGTGTAAAAAAAAAAAAAGTCATCTTACAGTGAAAGTTCGTTTTACAGTTTAAAGTAAGCTGATATGTGTGTTTCCATAGTTTACATTTGTAGCTGTGCATTCAAGATTAGTTACATTTCAAGTGGCTCTCCTTAATCAGAGCTAGAATTATATAAATATGCAATCTAGCCAATAATTTTAGCAGTCCTTTAGTTAGCATTAAGCCTTGCTATTTCTGTAAGAGTTAATTCTAGCCCTAAATCAATTACATTTCAAATGCAAAGACATCATGACTGCCATTCACTGGCCCACAAATGATCACTGGGCATTCTCATATGATTTTATAGGTATGCCTAAGAGGTGGACCAGGTAGCAAAATTCACATGACTATAAAGCTTTGGCCCAGTCTCATTCTTAGCATTTTAGCTCTATCAAATATAATTTTTTGGATAATACTATATAATAGCTTCTTTCTGAAATAAAAAAGATCACATTAAGTGTAGAAGCTACATTATATTTCACTGTCCTACACAATACTTCTCTCATCAAATATTAAAGACATTTATAGTGTTAATAATTATAAAGGCTGTAATATTAAAGATTTGAGGATGATTTCGATAATGTAGGGACAGTTTTTCTATAGCATATAGATAAAAAGTACGTTGTTCCTTGTTTCTCCTTTGCTCTACTGTACTAGTCACACACTCAGCTAACCAACTTTTGCAGCCATTGACGGACTTGTATTTAATGAGCATGCTCACTCCCCAATGCCTGACATTTTGATATGAGACTTCCAGCAGTGAATTCTTGTCAAAAATGGGTTTTCAGATCACTAGGCTTTCCATGATTAGAGCTTTTGGCACAGAATGTCAAGTACATTCATCAGTTAAATGAATTAATTGTAAATGAGCATGCTGATGGTAACAAGAAGAAAGTCTGCCACAGAGAAAAGGCTGGGGAAAGTAGAATGTTCACTCTGCTGCTTGGGAACCTCAGCTCCCACTTGGCCAGGGCTTCTCACATGAACTTTAGAAAGGTGGTGAAGACCCTCTCTTTCCTTTCTGCCGCTCCTTCCATCTGCCCCCCTCCCTCTCTCTCTCTCTCTCTCTCCCCTCTCTCTCTCAATAAAGCTCTAAAAAGGTTTAAAAAAACAGAAAGAAAGGTGGTGAAGAGTAGACTCGTGGTGTGATCTAAACAAATTATCATTACTATAATGATAACATATATTAATCTATAAGACTTTAATATTTAAAAAAACAAGGCTGTATATTATCTTGAAAGACTATATAAACAATCAAACTGACTTTTAAAGGAAACCACAGTAATTATATATACTTTGCTGAGAATAAAATTAAAGAACAAATTAAAATCCAAATCCATTGAGTCTAACAAAGATTAGGTCTTTTTAAGGAATAATTTGAATCTTGGGTCAAAATCATATTGAAAAATAACAATAATGAAAGAAACCAGAATCTCAAATTCTATTATTACCCCATTAATTGGTTTAAAAAAACCCATGTTTTATTCCAAATTAATTTGCTTTATCATCAATTTACAAAGTTGATGATAAGCAAATTTAAATTTATTTTCCAATTGTGTTTTCATATTATTTTTTATCATTTATGAGGCTAAGAAAATTTTAAAAGGAAAAGAAAAAATTTAGAGAAATAGTCACACCCCCCACACACACCCCCACACCCCACACCCCCCACCCCCCTGCGCCAGGCAAACCATTATGCTGGTGACAGATTAATGTTCTCTTCATTGGTTGTTGTTGTTGTTGTTTTGTTTATTGAGGGTTTGGGTTTTGTTTGTTTTTGTTGATTGTTTTGGTGTGTGTGTGTTTGTGTGTGTATGTGTGTGTGTTTGTGTGTGTGTGTTTGTGTATGTGTGTTTGTGTGTGTGTTTGTGTGTGTGTGTTTGTGTGTGTGTTTGTGTGTGTGTGTGTGTGTGTGTGTGTGTGTGTGTGTGTGTGTGTGTGTGTTTTGCCTGCAGGCATGTCTCTGGACCACGTGTACCTGGTGCATTAGAAGGCCAAAAGAGGAATTGTAATTACCGACAATTTTGTGGAGCCATGTGTGTGCTGGGACTCAAACCCAGGTCCACCAGAAGAGCACCAGCACCCTTAATTACTAAGTCATCTCCCAGCCCCATCAGCATTGGTTTTAGATTAGTTGACAATATTGCCCTTCACACAGTCAGGTTTCATAAAGGAATATATAATCTTTCTTACATTGGAAAAGCCTTAAATTGTATTATTAATGAAAGAACTCTCCAAGATTGTTCTATAAAAATCAATGTCTAAATATAGATGGTAATACCTGTGAGAATATATAAATGTTAAGAAAGGCAGGGAATGGTCAGAATGATAATTGGTGGCCACTGCAAGTTGAGAAAGTTAAGGAATTGTTTAGAAGATGATGAGATGGCTGAGGAGCAGACGTTTTTTAAGACCCCATTCTCATGGCGGGTGGCTGGGGTATAAGAATCCATTAAATGCATGAGTGACTTGGTGATTTAAAAAAGAAAGCCATGCACACATTAGTGGCAAAAATGTTCCAAAAGCCATGGATTATGATGAGTCTAATAACTTACCAAAAATAAGAAAAAAAATGTGCTGGGATTAAAGATATGCACCACCACTGCCCAGTGGTATTTTTTTAATTAACAAGAAAGTAACTAAGTTTCCTTAATTTCATGGCATTTTCTACCGAATATATATTTTCTTTTTAAAGCTAAAATATTATCCTTACAAAATATCATCTAACCTATTTCAAGTCAGAAATGTAAACATTTTGGGCTGGAGAAAAAGGAGGAAAAAGTAGAAAGATGTTTTTCCCTTTGCATGTGTCTCTGTTATCTTTTATCTCCCTTTTACCAGTCAGATTGACCAAACACATGTTCATTTACATGCACACACACACACACACACACACACACACACACACACACACACGTACACACAACATATACACATACTTCCAAAACCAGGAAGAAATATTAAAATTTGGCTTTCCTGGTTCAGCCTTTTAAAATATGAACATTGATTACAGTACACCATATTACAAGTATTTGAGTCTTTCATACAAACAAAATCACAGTGAATAAAACATTCCATATTGCTTTTCATATCACACATCTCTTACTTACTTGAAAGAAAAGGTAGCTCAATAAAAATGTCAAAGAATTAAGAATATCAAAAAAGTAAAAACATGTAAAATTAAGAATCACATATGTACACACACACACACACACACACACACACACACACACACACACACACACTGGCCGGTACGTAGGAATAGGAAAGTAAGTTTGGTTTGAATGATTGCAGGACTTTGAAGTGTTCTGAGATTTGTAGATTCCTTCTCTCTGCCTCCCTCTTCACTCGGTACTAACAGTAGAGAGACAACGAGGTCTCATTCTCTGCTCTGTTGAATATAGCCGGGGGCAGAGAACAATAGTGGTGTGGTTATTGTCTTGCTCAAGACAGGCAGGAGGATCTACCCAATAAAATGAGAATGGAGAGGGACTGCTAGGGAAAGGCCCAGGATGGAATGGAATTGGAAAAATAGCTAGTGTAGAAACTGGAATTTGCTGAGGGAAGAAAACCATGATGAGGTAACCAGCAGCCAGGAGAGCAGCACCATTTTGGAATGGTCTAGAAGAGCAGCAGGGGGGAGGTGTCCTGGGACTGGTAAAGGTGGGCCCCAAATCTCACCATGATAATGAACAGGAGTTACAAACGTTGGCTTTAGTGTGAGGGATGGATATGAATGAGGAGAACTGGTGATTAAGAAGCAAGATGAAAGTCAGCCCCAGCTCCTGGGTCAGAAATGGCGCACTCTTGGGCAGAGCGGCTGGAGAGGGAGTGGTGATTTGGGCCAGCCGAAGTGAAGCAGACATTCCAGTATCTTTGCTGAAGTAAGAGCCAGGTCTACTAGACATAACTTTTGGATTATTTCAAAATGCCACAGTATCTCTTCCATTTTATAGTCTTCTGTTTTATTTTAAATTTGTCTTATTCCATTGAAAATTAAATATTCTTCCTTGGAAATCTACTTCTCTGAGCATTGGGTCTGGCTAGATTCTTCTAATGATCATTTACTGTTAGGGCAAGGTATGCAAATTCCATTTATCATGCCCTGTATAAGACAAACATGACTGCCTAGAATAACACTTTTACTGGCCACATATGTCATGTTTAAAAAAAAAAAAAAAGGCAGTTTAGCTATGTGGCAAAGTTTTATTCTGTGTAGGTGGTATTATAGGTCTGAAAATCCTTTCTATTGAGTACTTATAGTACTCAGGCATCATAAAGCTCATATCAGTATAAGAAAGAACGAATGAAGCAGCAGGTTGGAGGTCATGTACTATAATAACTAAAGGGCACTTTCCTCTTGTAGCTTGGGTCATTTTCTCTGCATATTCATTTGGTGGCGTTTACATGCTAAACAACACTTAAAAATAATGTGGTCGCTTTCAAGTTCCTTTGTGTGATTCCCCAAAGTGATGTGCTGCAGGAACAAAAGACAACCTTCAGTGGCTGTGGAGGGTTCACAGAGGTTTCAGGTGCTCCATATTTCTGCTGCTGATGCGAGGGAGGACCCTGCTGGTCCCTGAGCTTTGTCTGGGTTTCCACCATATGGACTCTGATTGAAGCAATGTGCATCAGGAGTAAATTTTCTCCGGCACCAGCTGCCTGAGATACACACGACGCTTCAATTGGAGTAAAAATAGATACCTCTGGAATGTGAAAATGGATGGGATGGAGAGGTGGTCCTGGATTCTTTCCAGAAGGTGAGTAAAAGTGTGAATAGAGATATCTAGGATCAACATATCACCATCTACACATAAAAGGAGGCGAAGTGAGCATTTCGAGCAAAAGGAGGTCAAGGAGATGAAGAGATTACCAGATACTGAATGTTCACAATTCCAGGTTATAGTTGAAAATGTCTGAGAAGGAAAATAAAAAGAAGAAGAAATCAATGTTTGTTATACTAGTACACAAACCTTTCACCTCTGGGAAAACTCTCTGGATTCAATGTCAAACCAATTTTGTGAGATTTACCCTTCAATCACCAGGTCACAAACAACAAAACATTTGTACCTGACTTGCAGTGTTCATGTCAGGAAACAGAACCTTTCTAGTTCATTATAGAAGCAGTGGCATTGGGACTCGGGAAATAACATGTTCAGAGAAAAATGGTGGTCTCCCATATAGCTCTTTTTTCTCTCCCTCCCTTTTTCTCTTCCCCTCCCTTCCTCCCTCTCTCTCTCTCTTTCTCATCTCAATTTCACCTTCAGTTTAGTTGGATAGGAAAGTTGAAGCAGAACCCATCAGGCACCAGTGGTATCTGCAAATGTTTTCTTGTACCTTCTTTGCTGTATGCTTTTTGTTGTAGGAGGGAGGGTCTGGACAGAGCAGCCAGAAAGCACCAGTGGGGTGATTGGGGGAAAAAATGAAGCCAAGTCTTAAGTCTTAGAAACACACTGATGTTCTTCCTCTGTGCCCCAACTTATCTCATGCACTATTAGCATTCTTCATTTGCAGGACCTTGTTATTAACTATCACATAATCCCCATAGGTTTTTATAGAGAATTGGTTTTCTTCCTAGGGAAAGATGGGATCAAAGGGAGAGCTTGAGATGCCATGACTGTACTAAGAGTGAACATCCCATGCCTCTGGTGTTTATTCCATGTCCATGATGTAAGGCTGAGATGTCAAGAACATTGCAATCTGACTAAACCTAGCTGTT
The DNA here is from genome assembly GCF_004664715.2 of Peromyscus leucopus. Lineage (NCBI taxonomy): Eukaryota > Metazoa > Chordata > Mammalia > Rodentia > Cricetidae > Peromyscus > Peromyscus leucopus. Next base: position 57,425,347 of record NC_051084.1, read on the forward strand.
TCTAGAATCAGACCCATCACACTGAATTGGATCCCAAAACTTGGATCCCTCATGCTGAATATCAAAAGTGCTTAAGAGTTCTCATTTTCATTACTTTACAATTTGTTCCACATTTACTTAAGTGAAACTCTTTAGGAAGAAAATACATCTATTTTTCATTTAAAATAAGCGAAAAAGAAAACTAAGAATAAGTTCTGTAGCTTTAGCAATTGTAATTCCTCATTGTCTTGGAGATCCCAACTATAGCCTCAGACATTCATTATTTCAGAGAAGCAGAAACTCAGATTAATTATAGATAATTATAATTTATTTTTCTTCTTCATTTCATCAAGGCATAAACAATATATTACATAGTCATACCAGTACAATAAATATTCAGAAAAATCTGTTCTTATCAAATATAAGAAATGATCTGTAACTTAATTTTAAATGTGTCTTTTGGTTAAAGAGGGCCCTCAAGATTAAAAAAAAAAATAAATAGAAGTTATATGTTGAATAATGCCTGAGAATAGCTACGGCTCTAAACAGTTATTTTCTCAGTGCAGAGGATTTACAAAAATCCTTATTTGTGATGTCCTCTGAGTATTTTGAAGTTAATAGAATGAATTTTGCCTGGGTTTCTAGGGCCAATTCTCACTGAAAAGAAGGAGAATCCATCAAAATAAGAAAAACATCGCATTCAAACACATATGCCATGAGATTCATTATCACATCACTGAAGCCGAGGGGAGCCCAGTCATTCTCTTGCTCTCTAATTGTTGCATGCACATGATAATTAAGCATTCATCACATTTTCTGCATTCAGTAGTGAAATTTCCCTTCACTTTTCTGTATCATAAACCTTGGATTTCTCATAAGGAAAAACTGTGGGGAGATTGTGGATGGATGTGATATGAACTCCTTGAGTGACAAAGGTTTGTTGGAGCTTGCACATTACCTGCTGTCTGACTAAAGGGAGCGGAAACCACCAGGGAAAAGGGACTGTCCTGATCACATTCACAAATGATACCAAATGTCTAGACATCCACGAGCCACCAGACAGAAAGGGCGAGATCAGAGCAAGTGACCGCATGAAGTCAGGCTCGGTCGGGGGACACTCCAGTGAGTGTTTGGAGAAAGCAGCACCTAAACATACTCTCCAAATCTGAGTCTATTTAGAGTAAAGCATGCCCTGGTGTGTGTGTGGGGGGGGTAGTTCTCTGCAAAAGAGAAATGCTCAAACATATTTCCATCAAAATAATATCTATCTATATATGTAGTTATATATTTATTATTATTATTATTATTATTGTTATTATTATTATTATTATTATAAGATTTCTAGTTTCTAGTTCAAACCCTTCTTTTTCTAGGCCCCATGAAGAAGCTTTTTGAGGTTGTTCCATCAGTGACATTTGGAGGATCTGGGGCAGGGGAATTCTGATTGAATAAATGCACAGGATAGAGATGATAGGAAATTAGCTTACCTACTGCCTTCCCCTAGTAGCTCATCAGCCTAAAAATCTTCTGTATTGTAAAAGGTACTTTAAGATCAATAAATCTTTACAACAGTTGGCACTCTAATTTCATCCATGCACTTCAAAACTGAGTTTTGGAAGTTGTTCTGTACCAGTTACCAACATTCCTCTCATAAGCACCCTTTCCTGTGACTCTGTGTTCCATAGGTATCCAGCATAAACACCAATTTGACACACTGGTAAACACAGAACACCAGACTGCATAGTCTTCATGGAGCTGGCACAGCTCAGGGATGTGCCGTAGATCTGAAGAGTCAGCATTGGACTTCACAGGGCTCTGCAGCTGTCAGCTCATAAATTGCCACAGTGCCAGCCTGCAGGAAGCCTCATTTTTAGAAGCAATCCTACCAAGGGTTTGCATGGATTTAATGCTCCCTCTGCCTCCAGTTGTGTGTGTGTGTGTGTGTGTGTGTGTGTGTTCGCCTAGGCACATGTGGAGGTCGCAGGACAACTTTATGTATTACCTGTAGTTTCTCACCTTGTTTAAAACATGGTCTCTCTTGTTCACTGCTGTATGTGTATGCAGGCAAGCTGCTATCCCTTGAATTTCCAGGGATTCTCCTGTGTCTACCTCCCATCTCACCAGAGGAGTACTGGGATTACAGATGTACATGTCTGGCTTTTACATACCTTCAGAGGATCTGAACTCAGATCCACACACTTGTGTAGCAAGTGGACCTATGGAACCATTTCTGCTACCCCATCCCTATTCATTTTTATGAAATAGAATAAACGTGTTAAAGAACGTAGGTCCAGGAGTATAGTACCTGACTCTAAAATATATTCTGAGACTTGGAAATCTACTCAGTTGCTCTAGCTGTGATTTCAAAATCTATAAAACACAGGTTAGTCTATTGGTACTCACTTCGTAGTCTTATGGTAAGCATTCAGTGATGAAATACAAGGGACATACTTACAAACTCATCTGGCATGTTATTAAGGGATTCATAGTGTTAACTATGATTGTTTCCACTGTTTCACTCTTATGTCACGCACCAAGAATGATGTTCCTTGCAGACACTGGAGACATTTGTGCTTGCTCATGCTGATCAACCTTACACAAAGTATTTTCTCTTTTTATTACATCTTTATGGAGCTGTGTTAAGGGAAAGTTTCCTTCAAAGAATGGAGTTTTGAGATGTGAGGTTCACAAGTATACTTTCAGAATTCTAATGTCATTGCACCTTGTGACATATTGTTCTTAGGATTTTTTTTTTATACATCGTGGCATCCTAGAAAAGCAATTTTAATCTGCTCTCCTGATAAAGGCATTCATACGTTCAGATGGGTTGCTTTTTTTGAGAAGGCAAGAAACGCTTTGCTGTAGCTGCTTCCTCATTTCATCAACATATTAAAAGAAGGTTAAACACCAGAGGTTTTAATTAACTGAGTCCTGATCAATTCACAGGATACATGGCAGTAATGTATTAGTGATGAATTAATTCAGTGTAACAATTGAGGTATTAGAATTCCCCTATTATCTCACAAATTGCCCCCCCCCCCGCAACCATTGTTTGATACTCTGTCCCTCTCTTCCTCTCGCTCAGTCTGATTTTAATGAATAGCACTGATAGTTATTCATAAGCACATTTCAACAAGTTTCACGTTAACTCTTCCGTATATGTCACTCTTTGGGGTTTACAACATGCCAATCGGGTTTACTGACAATCAGTGAGCATCTATCTATTCCCAGCACAGAGCAAAAACCAAGTTTTGTCACAGTGAAAAGGTGAGTTCCATGTGCACATTTCTGTGCCTTCAATTTCCTACTCCAGCTGACATGGCTTGGTTGCATCCTTTGTAAACTGGCAGCAAAAACATTGTCTGGGTAACAGAAGGTTACCCCGAGGATAAAGATAAGAAAGAATATGAAAGTTCCTGTCATAGAAGAAAGTGTTCCTTGTATTTTAACTGACTGATATTACATTTAGATATAATCTAGAAAGAGCAACAGACTACTTGGTAAAGAAAATGAAACCTTTGCTTACATGTTTTTAACCAATCGCATTCCATGGAAATAATAAGAATTCTATTCCAAGTATTCTCTTCCTGCTTTATTTCTTCTGCAATACTTCACATGGTACTTACATATGTGCTCACCTATGTATAAATGTGCATGTATATGGATGTACAGCTATCCACATGCATATGGTGCTTTTGACATAGTGGATCACATACATGATGAAGATCCCATCAGATTATGTTGCCCAGTGATATCATAGCTTTCTTAGTTGGTGTAAGTACATTCTGGGATATGTGTACCATGATAAAATTGATTAACAATACATTTCTCAGAACTGTTCTCTCATTGAACTCATTCATGATGGTATAGAGGGTCAGGTTAGGTTCTATGAGTTGCTTTTAAAAGTATCTAGCACATGGTGAAGAATGTGGTAATAGACTTTCACTATTATTATAACTGCTCTTTTATCATATTGTTCTATACCAAGAACAATTTTCTACATTTGGAGATATTTGTTCTTGCTCATGCTAATCTTCTTTTGCATAAAGGTCACTTTTTTCCTTATTTTTTTTCTTATAAAGTTATTTCTTAATTAATAATAAAGTCTTACTTACATTTAAAAATTGACACCATCTAGTTCATGTCTATCAGATATTAATTATATATCGCATACATTTGCACAAATAACTACATTTGAAGTTTTAGAAAAAAATATACTTAATCCTGACATCACCAGTTTCCAGGCTAATACCTGCTGTCTTGACTTGTTCAATTCAATGTGAACAACATTGGGCCTGTCACATCTACTCTCCTTGTCTATAGAGTCCACCTCTGTCAAGGAAAGATTCTAAGTTTTTGTGGGGGAATCTAAAGAAAGACCTGCTCAGTTTGCACTACCCTGAAACGGCCTGGATTCCTGGATTTTCTATCGTCTTACACTAGGCAGCCAGGCCTCCTTCTTTGTGTCTTGTCTCTTCAGGGTAGCCCTCCAAGGAGAAAAAGATTTATGAAAAAGCCTCCTGCAGTATTCAGTGGCTAGTGTCACAGGCCTCCCACAGCTGTGAGGTGGCGGGCCCCTGTCTGCTGGTGACCTGCAGGAGATGAATTCCTCAAAGAAGAGATGTAAGCCAGAGCAAGGAGGGGAGGGCAAACCCTAGAGACTTTTACAAATGCATATCTTGGGTTTTGTGTTTGCTCCAAATCCTAGTCTACGCAAGAGAATAGAATTCATTGTAATAGAAATCTGAAGCCAGGCAGCCTGTGGTTCCTGATGGAAAAAACCACAAAACACTCAACATTGTGGACTATGGACTTTAAAGGGTTTTTTTTTTCCCTGACTTCATAGGTAGAATGACCTGTCTTTGCAGTTCCCATCTCTATTGTGGAATCCAGTCTATATTCCTGAGAGGTGTTATTTTATGGCTAAAATCAAGAACTGATCCTTACAAGTGCTAAGTTGTAGATCCTGACTCTCTCATGTCTTATCTGTGTGACCCTGAGCATATTTTCAGCTTCCCTGTCTCCAGTTATACTTATCTAGATAGTTGGAATGCTACTACAACTAAATCTACCTCGTCTTGGGGTGTAAAGATTAAGTAAGTTCACAAGCATAAAGCGTGTAGAATGGTGGAACATTCTATAAAACTTTTGCCTTCATTTCTTTTTTTGTTTTTTAATTTTTTTAAGTTTTTTTTTCCTTCATTTTACATACCAATCCTAGTTCCCTCTCCTTCCCCTTCTCCAGTGCCCCCCTCCCCCAATCCCAACCGCCATCCACTCCTCTGAGAGGGTAAGGCCTCCCTTGGGGAGTCGACAAATTCTGACATACTAAGTTGAGGCAGGACCAAGCCCCTCTCGCCCTGTGTCAAGGCTGAGCAAGGTATCCCACCATAGGGAGTGTGTTCCAAAAAAGCCATTTCATGCACCCAGGATAAGTCCTGGTTGCACTGCCAGGAGCCCACAAACAGATCAAGCCACACAACTGTCACCCACATTCAGAGGGCCTACTTTGGTCCCATGCATGTTCCCCAGCTGACAGGACAGAGTCCATGAGCTCCCACCAGCTTTGGTCAGCTGTCTCTGTGGTTTTCCCCATCATGATCTTGACCTCACTTGCTCCTGTGATCCCTCCTCCCTCTCTTCAACTGAAGTCTAAGAGCTCAGCCCAGTGCTTGGTTATGGATTACTCCATCTGCTTCCATAAGTTACTTTGCTTCCATTTATTGAGAGAGGGGAACAATTTTGAGTCAATCTTTCCATTTCCCAAACCTCAGGACAGGAACAAAAGCCTAGCACATACTATGAGTACTGAGCCTAGTTCTCAAAACTCCAAAAACTCCAGCATAGCTTTTAATGGCAAATATATTTTTTTCAGTAAATACACACACACACACACACACACACACACACACACACACACACACACAACCATGAAAAATAAAAAACAAAATTCTTCTGTCCCTGTAACAGGAAACAGAATCTCCATGGGATTGCTCTTCTAGCAAATGGAAATGTCCTAGTAACCAATCTTTCAAAATCCCCTTCTGAAATGCAGCAGCAGGCCAATTAATTAGTATGAAAGCGTAGTCAAAAGGACAATGGTACCTGGAGAACTGAGCAATTCAGTCAGCCTCGCAGCATTTAATTAAGCCACGGACCATGGAACAACTCAGTTTGGTAATTTAGAGCCTACATTTGCACTGGAGCGTGCTTTCTGATTCAGGTCTCCTGCAGAAGTCCCTTTCTGCCTGTCGTATGTGTTCGGAAAGAGAGAAACAAACAGCACACTCTGTTCATGCTGTGGATACCACAGAAATGAACTCCCCGGTTCTCATCCATAGGTGGCACAGGGACTTGGAAACTCTCTTCATACACAAACACACAGAGGACAAGAGTGGATTTGCTCACTTTCCAGGAAACTGGGGAGAGGAGCCAGTGGCGTGAGAGAACCTGAAGCAAATTGGAACCAAAGAGGAATGTTTTGCTGCACAGGGAGCTGCACCCTGGTGTAGCCCAATTCTGTAAAAGCCTAAGGCTTCTGGCTCCAGTGGGTGGGAGCCCTTAGGTTCTCAGCCTGCCTGCACCTGCTGCACCTCACTCTGCAGTGTTATAGGTTCAGCCAGTCTTGAGTTTTCCACGGTACTGGCAAAGGCACTTTAATTTGACTGTAGCTCATCCTGCCAAGACCCAGGATTAGAAAAGTGAGGCCATGGCAAATGACTCACTTTAGGCGAATCCACTCTTTTAGACAAATGAAAAAGCCTTCCTCGTTGTTGGGTGCCAATTGAAACCGCATAATGGATACTCGTGACAAAAAAATAAAATAAAATGCATTTGCTTAACTTCATACAGCTTATCTCTGGAGCAAGAGAGGAGGTTCCTTGGTGGCCAGGCTGAGCCAGCTTCCTTTGGAATGTAATGCCATCCTGATTTGGCCACGGTAATAAGAAGGGTACAAAATAAAGCATAAGACAGGGCAGCTCCCCCGTAGCCTGAGATTAGCTCCCGAGGCTCACACAGAGAAAGGGCAGATGCCCATTATGTTCCACCCAAAGAGCTCTCTTATGGTCTTGAGTTTAGGATGGGAAACTGTGCCCCTCCAGACCCTTGGAGGGGGTCTTGCTTCTGCCTCCCACCCAGTTTCCTCAGGAGAAATGTATCCAGATGAAACACATTTGGTAAAGGAAGTGAAAAATCAGGATTTTAGCGTCTGAATTGCAAAGCTGTTTACATGGAAACCCACCCACTGTTTGGAAAAAAAGCAAAAAAAAATCTTGAGGTTTATTCCCAGAAGCAAATGATGAGATGGTCTTTGCAAGATTAACAGGATACTAAGCAACAAAATAAAGACAGTAGAAAAATTCCCTCAAAAATATAGTCAAAGGCTGGAGTAAAGAGATACAATTGAATTTAATGTATTGAAAGTATTAATTAATATGTTTATTATTGTATATAGTTATATACGGTATGGTGCTATATGATTAATTAACCAAGTATTATGCATTATATGTATCAGTTCAATATATTGAATGCATTGAAGAATCTCAACAACCTTTATAAAAAGTGAATTGAAATGTACTTGGGTTACTCCATATAAACTCTGATTTGTCAGAATTTGACATTTAAAATGTGCACTGAAATTTTAAAGTGTATTTATAGAGCTTACATCAAAATAATAAAGAGTTCATTATGTTTCACAGTGTATAGCTGAGGGTGGTAGAGAATAAGTTAAAAGATTACTGTGGGACCAGTTATTTACTGAGTGACCAGAAATGGCATAGAACTAAATGTGACTATGGCACGGGAGCACAGCAAGTAAGGTTAGTCTGTCCAAGCTTTGTCTCTCACTGGGCTAAGCCTCGTCTAAAAACAGAGATATAAAAATCAACCTAGGAGAATCCGTGCTCTTAAATAGCTTAAAATATAAAAGAAATGTCATCCCATGAGTCAAGGCGTCTCAAGACATAGAGTTGGAAGCATAACTCAGTGGTAGAGAACTTGCCTAGCATGCTTGAGACCCAGCACTACCAAAAGATAAATCAAAACCAACAAACAAAACATTCGGTAAGATGTCTCAGCAGGTAATGGCTTTGCTGTCAAGCCTGTCCACCAGGGTTCCACAGGAACTCATGTGGTAGAAGGAGAGAACAGACTCAGGCCAGCGGCTCTCTGGCCTCCACATGTGGACAGGGGCACATGCCATCCCCCAGTACACACACACACACACACACACACACACACGCACACACACACACACTGCATGATATAGGTAACTGTAATATTTCAAAATACCTGCTACAGAGCATTCTCAGTCTATGACTGTTAAGTGAGGCTCAGATTGCATTTGCATGTTGTAAGCACAAGGTAGAGGGTGAGAGAAGATTGAAGACATGTGACTTAGCATCAGAATGAGCTGGAGAATAATAGACTAACAGTGGAGAGAGAAGGTAACAGAGCACCATCTACCAAGAACAGGATGTCTAAAGTGGAACAGAGGAAGAAGAGCCCAGGAAATGATTGGGAATCTGTGCTATAGGAAACTGCCAGTGAGGCTGGGAGACTGTTTTGCGACAGGGTGGCGACTATTGGTGAAGTTATTAAGGCCACTCCACGTAGTTAAAAGGGAGGATTATTTAGTAGTGTAACTTACAAATGATGGGATAGGTAGGTTGCAGGGTCTGGGGAAGACGTAGCGCAGTCTGGAGAACTCTGCTTAGTCTACCTCTAACGTCCAGGGTCCAGGAACCAAGAGAAGGCGGCACATCTAGATCTCCGGTCTTCAGGGCCTTCTCTTGGCCCCCGCCTTGTAGGTGTTACAGTTACTGAAGCCTCAATGGGGGTTGGAACTTCCAGATCAAAGCTGGAATGGCTACCCACTGCAGGCGACACACAAAATATTTTTCAGGAAGAGATTATTAGACTGTGATGAAAATCAAATAAGACTGATAAACCAAGGTTATCCCCAGAGAACCGCCAGGCCCCGGGGACCCCTCAGACAATTTCACATTTCACCCCTTTATTTCAGGGCTGAGAGGGAGTGTCCCTCTCCAACCAGATGATGGTATGAATGCTTGCTTTGTTCTGAGGGCCGGCCCTCTTACAGTAGACAGCAGAAGACCTTTCAGAGACACCGGGCCTGGCTATGGTTCCAAGTGGTGGGACCTGTGTTTAGATTGTGATCCTGTGACTTGACCTTTTCATACCTCAGTCTTGTCTTGTGAAAAAAAAAAAGTGGCACGTTGGTAGAAAGCCAGTCAGCCAGTATCTGTGATTAGGAATAGAGTTATGAACAATCTGTGTTCATGGGTATTTGTTTCTGTGAACTAACATGCATTCTGCTTCACTTGGGATGCACTCATGTAGAATGACAGCTTATCTAGGGAAAGTCTCAGTAAGTCCTCAGCACTTTGAACTGTGACGTTGCTGCGTCAACAAAGCGCGTTTAGGTATAGTAGTGTATGAAAGGTTGAGCTGTGTATGCATTTGCCCCGCCTCAGAAACCAAAGCAGCATGAGGAGTTCCTATACTCTGCAAGCTCTTCCCTGAAAAGAGAGAAAACAACTGTGACTCAGAGGCTGCTAGCTTGTTTCCCTAAAGGGGCCCCTGGAAAGATGCCTCTGCCTTACCCCAAATTGCTTCTGCTGCTAAGCTTTCTAAGTGATGAAGAAGCCCCAGCGCCCACTGGTCTTAAGATTTATGCTCTTATACTAGTCAGAGGCAGGAGGGAATTGATCATCTGTCACCTTCCACCTTACCTGGCAGTGCTGGCTGGATGTGGAACCCTGATTCTTGTTGATCCTCGGCTCACACCCACAGTTCATCTCTTCCTCTGGCACGCTGCCTTTATGTGCACACTTTACACAGAGTCATCATATTTTTCCCCCCACTACATTTGTAGTCTAGCTTTCCTGGCAAGAAAAATAATTGATCCCGGCCGTGTTCTTGGTAAAGGTCAGAAAACAGAATCCTAACAGCTCACTTGATGCTATTGACAACCAGCGTCGTGATCCCTGCACCAAACTTGAAACAGGTGCAAAGTCAGAATGAATGGTAAGAGAGGCCGAGCACTCAGCAGAGACCTGACGGGCATTATAGGAAATTGGACAAGGAGTCTTGGAAATTGCTTTTTAACATCTGGCTGTTTACCTGGATTTTTCTCAAAGGAATGCAAACGTGGGTTGAAGCAGGACTTCATTTCTATTAACATGGTGTATCTCGCCTTCAAAATTAAGCTGAGTTTGAGTTGATTCATATGAACTTGGACATGTTAATTTGACAGGTGACTAAAGATCATTCTCAAGTGTCTGGTCACTAGTATACAAGCCTTTTGTTTTTCTTGTTCAATTGAATCAAAATGTTAGCAACATAGAAGACAGGGAAAGAATATTAAAATGGGCTTTTTGGTAGGTACAGAAAACCAGCAGCGAGAATCAAGAATTGTAAAATAAGAAACTTAGAGAATGAAGTTCAGATTTTAACATAAATTTGGCAAGAAAATCCAGAGGAAAAAAGCTTTAAGAATATAGCTATTCATTGAAAATGAAAAAAATGATTAAAGTTAACACGAAAAACCATACAACCCCTTTGGGGCATAATAAGATGTTCCGAGAAAGCTTTTGAATTTATAGGTTCTTACTTTGAGTTTCTTTGCCCAAGAGGTATAAATACTTAAATAAACCATAAAGATTGATGTGTGATACCAGCTCCCTTAGATACCAAGATGCTGAGGAGAGGAATTGTGTAGAAGGAAGCAGGGACCATGCTCTGCATCATTAGACAGTGAACAAAAGCTAGCCTTCAGGTCTGTGCCTGGATAAATTCATTTGTAATCTCATCTCCTGAACTCGGTCTGCACAAACCCGGCTCATTAAACAGGCAGGCAGACGCATCTGGGTCCAAACCCTCTTACACCTGTTTCCGATAGTAATCATCTTGAAATAGTCTTTTCATTGTAACAGTCTCTGCCCACTCAAAACCAACTTTCAGCCTTCCGTCCATATTTTGAGATTTCTGTGTGATCTCTCCATACTCTACCTCCATCTGGCTTCAGCGCAGGCTTCCCGGAGCAGAACTAGTACTTGAATCTGGTCTCCTCACACCATTGGCTGAAGGCGGATGCCAAGCCTCTACCACAGGCAAAGGGTTTACCTAGGTGTAGCCAGGGGCTCAGCCTGTTTAAAGGCTTCTTTGGTTAAATGAAGCAAGACTCACACCTCTCATCCCAAAGCTGGCCTTCTGGTTACCTTGGGCAACTCTTCTTCATTACAGCTTCTTGGAAAAAACAAAAACAGTCTGCCATATAAATGAGAATCATTTAGAAACGAACAGTGTGTCCTGAGACTCACATGGGTTACGTTTGTTGTTGTTTGTTAGTTGCAGATACTTTTTAGAAATCCACCCTTCATTTCTAAACTCTGTGTTTCCATCTCTCTTGGACATCTGCAAGATCACTGGCTCTCTCCTGACTTCCCTCTTCCCTCTTATCTCTGCGTCCATGTCCTACTTTCCCGCTTCCCATCCTATTTCCTCCCACTTGAATTCTGGAGCTTCTTGCTTCCCACCATCAAGGGCTGACTTCTGGTCGCAGCGGGGGAGCCCTGCTTTTCAAAGGAGACACTGTTTACCTGTCCTTTCTTAATTGTCATGTCACCAGTGTTTGGGGCGTGTGCCAGACATCCCAGGTGCACTGAGACAGGGTTGGCAGCTGGGACTTGAATGAGCTACATATCCGATGATACAGGTCCAATGGAACACCTGCCAAAACACGGTTCTGGATCCAAGTGGTGAATGCAGCCGTTACCACCATAAATATTAGACCAACTGGAGAGAAACTATGTTGGAGTCTTTTAAAAATGGAAACCTGAATTTAAAAACAAAACAAGTGTTTTAAAAGTCACTGTCTCTAAATCTATCACAGATTCCCATCTAACTCTTCAATCGAGGGCAGTCTATTGTAATGGAAGAGAAGGAATATTGGAGCTAAAAAAAATAACTAAAATTCCTATAAAATCTTCACATCTTAATGAGAATTAAATTTCCATTTAATACCTATGGTGTTAAATATGTGATAATGGTGGCCGATATGTTAGCCTTTCTGATAAGATTAAGGCCAGCAGAGCTAACACATTGCTGGTTCTCTTTAATATTTATCAGTCTCGCTGATACACGAGGCCTTGCAGCATCTAAGGAAGCCCTCTGTGTGAACAGCCTCTAAGAATACTGTATTCAATTCACACACACTTTGTATTATGTGATTAATACAAATCCAGATGAAAAGTAGAAACAGTGTGAAGATTGAAGATTTTTGAGTGTGAGTCACATGTGTATGGCCATGTTTGCTTCCCCTCTTCAGGGCTGTGCAGTGTAGCCAAAGTTTCTTCAGTCCCACCTGCCCCCACAGTCCCGCAGCCACTTACAAAATAACCACTCAGAGGCTTACTATTAATTACAAACTGTATGGCCTATGGCTCAGGCTTCTTGCTAGCTAGCTTATATAACTTAACTCAACCCATTATTATTAATCTATGTATCATCACATGTTCCCTGGCTTTGTCTGTGTTCCATTAATGTTGCTCCTTGGATGGCAGATTAGTGTCTCCTCTCCCTCTCCTTTCTTCTCTCACTATCTCTCTTGGATTTTCCCCGCCTGGCTCCCTCCTGCCCTCTCCTTCTTCTCTTACTATCTCTCTTGGATTTTCCCGCCTGGCTTCCTCCTGCCCTGCCATAGGCCAATGCAGCTTTAATTATTAGCTAACGGGAGCAACACATATTCACAGCATCCAGAACGACATCCTATAGCAGTGCGTCCTCTGTGGTTACTTCTGAAGCTGCCCTTTGCCAGCACTGTAACACTTTACAGAGTGGAGAATGGCTGCAGTGTGAGCAAGGTGAAAAAGTCCTTCAGTCTCCAAATGCGTGGAGATTTGCTATATGGGTTTGGGGTCTGGAAGACTTTTTAACATGTAAATTTCATCATTAACATAATTTATAATCAAGGAAGAAATTATTCCAGGAAGATAGGCTGGGTATGTGGTTCAGTTAGTATAAATCTAGCCTCGCATGCATGAAGTTCTAGATCCCACCCCTAGGACCAGATGGCAGTGTGTGCTTTGATTCCAGAACTTGAAATGGGCAAGCAGAAGAATGAGACACTGGAAGTCATCCTCAGCTATATAAAAAGGTTGAGGCCATTCTGAACTTCATGAGACCCTGTCTCAAGTTAAACATCACAGAAAGAAACAAAAAAGATTGAATCTATTCTGTAGTAGGCACCAAGCCAGGTATATTACCAAATACTGATTGGTTGACATTCCCCCATGTATTTCAGACAGCATAACTGTTTTCAAGAAACTGAGGATCTTGCAGGCCAGTGCCACAAGCGGTAGAGCTAAGAATTAAATGCAGGTGCCCTGGAATCCACGGCTCATGCTCTTTGTAATGATATTCACCCTCTGAATAGGAACTTACTTCAGTTTCTTATCTAATAATGTCAGACCGAATTGGCCTTGTAGATGAAAGTGACTTCGATGATTGCCTGAATTTCAACTTAAATCTTCTATCACTGAGAATTTTAGTCAATATGTGGTATCCTCAGGATTCTTAGTGATCACAATTCCTGTTTTCTATTGTTCATCAAAGGTTACTTTAAAATTTATACCCTTAGAAAGAGTAGTGATTTGAATTCTCAGCATGTTCTGTTATTTGGGTGGCTGAAATTTGCAGAAGCATAAGACTTGGTTCCTGACAGTGCCTTTTATACTGCAATTGAAACAGCTTTCTTTTTGTTGAGTTTCTTCCTTTTCTGTTGTCTAGCAACTGGACTGAAATCTCATTCTGATCTTTTTGCTTTGCTACATCTTGAAAAACTGGTTTAGGTTTCAACAATCTAATGGCTATTCTTGCATATATACCTCCCCAAGAGAGCTGTTATCATAAACACTGCTACATTTTGGGACAAATGTCTGGTTTTATTGTTCCCAGTACAATGGTTTGTCATGTAGGCCAGGCTAGCCGCTAACTCCCTGTGTAGCCCCCAAAAGGACTTGCACTTCTGTCACCCTACATTCACCTCCCCAGTGTTGGGATCATAGATTTGTGCCACCCTAACCAGCACTTTTCTTTAATTGAAGACTTACCTTGATGTGCTATGCAAAGTTTGAGTAGCTATTAATTAAACCTGTGTATAAAGATATGGCAGTATGAGGGTTCAGTGAGGAAGAACACTTGCCTGGAAAGCCTGACAAACTGCTTTTGATCCCTGGAGTCCACAGTGGAAGGAGAGAACTGATCCCTGCACACGTCTCCTCCTCTGGCCTCTACACGTGTATCCTGGCATGCATACGCTCACTTATACACGTGAGTGTGTGTGCATGCACACCACACACACACCATACTTTACAGAGCAATAATAATAACAAATATCTTTTAGACACATAAAGAAATGATAACAGCCCGAGGAGATGGCTCAGCCAGTCAAGTGCCCGCTGTGCAAACCTAAGGACCTGTCTTCCAATCTCAGCTCACAAAAAGCGGAGAGTGTTGGAGTGCACTTGTCATCCCAGGGCTGTGGAGACAGAGATGGGAAACAAGTGCTCACTAGGCACCCAGCCTTACCGAACTGCTAAACATGAGGCTGAGGAGACACTCTGTCTCAAAACAACAAGGTGGAGGGCTGCCGAGGAATATCACCTGACATTTTCTTCTCGCCTCTGAATGCCCGTGTCCCATTCAACCAAACAGGTGCAACTGGTCTCACAGGCATGCACATGCAGATCTCAAAAGAAAGAAAAAGGAATGACAGAAGACAAAACTACTTTCTGGCGCGAGTTGTTGTTGTTTGTTTTGTTATTTAATGCATCAAGATGTCTATTGCTGTTAACAAAGCTGGTTGTCCTCCACAGCAACAGCGTTGTCAATCACACTCCATACTTGCCTCTGAGTGACGTTTCATTCCCACAGGAAGCCCCTCAGTAAATCATCTCTGTCTTATATCAGTACCCGTATCTGTATTCACAATAAAAATATAGTTAGCAAATGAATTAATACAATATTGGGGGAGGAAAGCTTACTATTGAAAGGACATTTCAGACATGACCTCCGGAGGCCGAGTCAACTTATCCGCACAAAAGAATGTTGCTGGTTGTGACCTGTAAGCCAGCCACACAGTGTGGGTTAAAGGGCATTTCGGTATGCTGCCTTACACATTATACCTTTGAAGTAGGGGCCTGAATTTTAAAGGCAACCCAAGCTGTGCATTTAATAGAACTCTGATATGAGTGGAGGGGCTTTATTACCTCCCCCCTTTCAGTTTAGGGCCCCACATTTGAGGCAGCCATTCTTATTTTTGTCTCCAACTCTCTAATCATACGGTCCCATTTGTGCCTCACCCACACACCTGCCTGTCCCTGGCACCAAAGACAGCTTTGGCTGGGTCTACATGGAAATGACAAATTAGGACCAAGGTTTTTGATCTTTGGCAAAGGAATGTGTACTTTTCAGCTCCCATAAACATCAATTGCCACAGAGTTCCGCCTCTGCTGTAGATAGATACCTAAGCAGCCGGAGCAGGGAGAGCAGTCTCTCTCTCTCTCTCTCTCTCTCTCTCTCTCTCTCTCTCTCTCTCTCTCTCTCTCTTATTTCTCTGCGGTGCTACTTCAGTGATGTCCCTCACAGACTTGTGGTACTGTATCTTGCTGGCCTTTGGCTGTGGAACATATCCCTCATAGGATCAGTGTGTGACCACACTCAGAAGCAGTACCGGGCACAGCACTGAAGAATCACTTCTGAGCCGTTCACAGGCAGCCTCTCAGCTGAGAGGACAGGGTCTGTTCAGAACCTACAGGCAACGGAACTCTTATTGGAAGCTCCAGATTTGATTGATTGTGGATGCACACACATCTCCAGACCAGAACTCTGCCCCAGGTCTGGCCATGAATAAACAATTTCCGTTCAAATTGCTAACGAAAGGAGAGAGCAGGGAAGGATTGAGTCATCTTTCATTAATATAACTGGATGTTACAGACCCCCTTCTTAGGAGAAACTCCTGACAGTAACTGGCCATTGAAATATAAAATAGAACCCTGAAGCAACCTGCAACAGGATCTATGCTTTGCAGCTAATAATAGCAAGGTTAATTACAGCAGGGAGTTTCAGGAACAGAAAGCACTAATCTCACTGAGCAGAAGTTGCTGCACTGGTGGTTCAAAATAATTAGTAATAGGGTCTGATCACAGAGTAGCTAGTGATAACCCTTTATGGACCGAGGTTAGAGATGGAGAGGGCATAGGTCGTTCAAGATTGAAATTCAAGTTTGTCTGCTACTGTTGTGATAAGTGATAGCTGCTTGCCACTCCAAGTCAAATTCTAAGTCCGTAATTATGTTTGTCAGTGTATGGCTAACCCTCCTTGCATTCAGAATTTGTGATACTCAATAGTCATATAATTCTGTATCTGCGTTATTCTCTGACAAGAAATAAACACTAAGATAAAAGAATTAACATGTCAAGCTAACATGTAAATAAATTTCATAGTGGATGTCTAGCCAAACCATAGATAATGACTTTATAACCACGTGAGTCTACCATATTTGATGTCACTTGCAGAATCTTCATTCATAGTCTTCATTTGCTTGGCTGGGAATTAGTAGTGGGGGCTACTTGAGCCTCTGTGTTTGTGTCCTCGCTCAGGTGTGTCTCAGAATTTCACAAATGCTAACTTGATTACTATTGTTGTGGTTGTGGTCTTCATCTTTATTAACCATTCCTTGAACATCTTCTATATGATAGGCATGTAATACACTACATGCTTGGATCATAACATGACTAATGCACTACTTTTATTACCCCCATTTGAAAGAGTGTGAACTAAAGACGTGGGATTTAGTGTCCCCTTGAAGACACAAGGACCACTAGTGAGCAGCACAACTTGGATGTGTAGTTGAAGCTTGCTATGCTCCTCTCCCAAAGTATCCTGCCCCTCTTAATTTAATTTTTATTTGAATCCCAACTTCATTTATCCCATCCACATTAAGTAACTATGGATTTTGCTGCTCAGAATTGAGTGGTCCATAAAATATTTGTTGTTGAAGCCTGGTTTAGAAGAGCTGCTGTATCTTGCTTAAGTCACGGCTTCTTCAATGAAGAAAGCTTATATAGAGGCCGTTCTCATGTTAAATGAGGAGGTTCCAGATACACTATCTCTACACATATTTTACACCAGAGGAATATCTGGCTTTCCACTCTGCCTTTCTTCACTGGAGCAGGTCATATGAGATGTAAGATCCTCAGACTAATGTGAGGGGTATCCTCTCTTTATGGAAAGGAAAGGAGCATCCTACTCTGAAGATGAAGGGGATTGGCCTGCTGAGGTTCCCCCAGATTATTAACACGAGCTCAAAACTGTGCCCTGTCACACTTCACTCCAACTGCCTATTCTGTATGAAACCTACCACAAGAAGACATAGTTTAGGTGTTTCTTGGGGATCATATTTTATCATGATGGCTTTCACAGCATATGGTACTTACATTAATTTAAACATAACATTTTCCTCTTTAGTCCACCTTTTATTTTAGGCTCCTTAATCATGATTCCAAAAAAATTATTTTTCTCCCCCAATACAAATATTTTCTATAAATAGTAACATGAATAATTAGTATTATGAGATCTAGTGAGGCCCTGTAAATTAAATTGTCTACTAGATTGCCTCTATTTTTCTTTTATTTTGGAAACAATTGACATTTAAGGTAAAGAATGTATATATATATATATATATATATATATATATATATAGAGAGAGAGAGAGAGAGAGAGAGAGAGAGAGAGAGATCTAGCAGTCAGGCTGATTAACACTAATTACTTCTTATGTGACAATTTTTGAGAATACTTAAAATCTACTTTTAGGGGTTTTCAAAACAAAATATATCATTATTGAATATAGTCAACTTACTCTTCTTGTCTCACAGAAATGTTTGTCTCATTTGTCCAAACTCTTGCCTCCAGCTTCTGATAGCCACTACCCTGCTCTTTACTTCTATGTGAATTTTTTTATATTCCAAAATAATGAGGCAATGCACTGTTGTCTTTCTGGGCCTGGCTTATTTCATTTAGCATAGTGTCCTACAAGTCTTTTCACAGGATTCATTATTTTTCAAGGCCAAGTAAGTGTCTCATTAAGTATGTGTTTCATAGTTGCTCTCTTCACTCATCCATTGGTTGACAGTACCTTAAGTTCATTTTGTGGTATTAAAGCATAGTACCAAGACTGTGTAATTTACAATAATTAAAATTTTATTGTTTCATGATACTCAGAGGTAGGAAGTCTAATTCAAGATACCAATCTCTCATATATCATCCCGTGTTAGATGCTAGATAATTAGGATAGCATGAGGGTAAATAAAAGTGAGGCCAGACTCCCCTTACTCACATGATATAATGCTTGATCTATTCACTCTGCCCAGCTGGCCTAATTGCTTTCTACTAGTACCTACCTTCCAATGGTGTTGCACTGGGTGTTAGATTTCTAACACATACCTATGGAGGACACATTCAAAGAATGTAGATACTTATCTTGGCTCATGTAATAAAGCTGCCCTGTACCTGGGAGAGTAGCTGTCTCTGTCTCTTAGACATATAGACATCATATCCTTGAATATATGCCCTGTAGTAAGATTGCAGGATTATATGGGTGTTCTATTTTTAATTTCTCAAAGAGCCTCCATACAGCTTTCCATAACAGCTACACTAATTTACGTTCTCACCAACAGTGTCCAATGCCGCCCCCTCTTCTGCTTCAGCTCCAACATTTATCTTTCATCTCTGTGATAATAGCCATCCTAATAGGTGTGAGATAACAACCCATTGTGGTTTTAATTTACATTTCCTTGGTGATTTGGGAATGTTGAACATTTTTGGTTTCATATTCCTTTTGGGCTTTTGTTTGTCTTCTTTGGAGAAATGTCTGTTCAGGCCTTTTGCCTATTTTATAATTGGATTATTTGTTTTCCTACTGATTAGGTGTTTGTGTTCCCTCGGAGAGCTTATAAACCAGATCAAGTAGCCCTCAGCAGAATGCGTTTATTTGTTCTATGTGGCATCTCTGGCATCTTCTCCCTTTCACTCTGTGTTGCTTTCTCTGCCATGCCTCCTCCAGATTATAGGAGACCACACATTTGTCAGCTTCTGTTGCTTTCTCCTTCTTCCTAGGCAGTAACATCAATGTGGTGCAGTGGTGGAAAGGGGATGATGAGGGGAGGTGGGGAGAAGTCAGAGCTTCTACTTTGTGATTCTGCTTCCATCTGGGCTTCCTCCACTGTGGATTTCCTAACTGGAAGCTCTCTGTGAGTCTATTTGGCATTGGATAGGCCCAGCTTCTGGGTTTGGGCTCTCTTGTCCCGACATGTGCAAGACCCTGGGTAAGAGAACATAAGGAAGTTCACACACATACATAAGCTCAATATGTAAAAACGCAAGACAAAAGCATAGTGTATTTTTTCTGTTTTGACAAATATCTTCAAAATGCTATATATTTTTAAAAACCAGTTGCTTGGGAATCCACAGAATAAACAACAGCTTTCTCTTACTCATTAGGCAAGGGGGTGGAATTCGGCTACTCACCCAACTATTCATCCTTCCATAACTTCACTGTCTAGGAATTGGAAAAATGAATGGGATATAATATTTCTTTGCCATGCCAGGGCTCTCAAGACATGCACCTGACCTCTCTTTTAGCTTTCCCACCTGTAAACAGATACCTCCTCTTGGCCATCTCAAGGCTCTGTGGTTCTGGGTTGCTCTGAGGAGGGAGAAGGTAGGACTAGGGAAAGGCGTGTTCAGGATATGGTACTAGACTGTTTGAGCTGTTGCGGAAGGGGCGTGGTCTGAATGGTGATAGCAGAAGCTGTGTGGTTATGCTCTCCTGACCCAGTTTCTTACACAGGAAAGAAACATGGATGCCAGGAGCAAAGGGAGGGCTTCTAAAGTGCTGATCTGGTGCTCTGGTTTCAGAGTATCACCAACTTTGAAGATCCGTGGTATGATGTGGTTGTATCTCTCTGATTTTGCTGGGCTCTTGGTTCTATCACTGCCCAGTACATGTCTTCAGCTTTTCACTGACCTGTTCAACCAACCCCCTGTCTCAAATTCTGTTCTTGAAACAAGTAGAGACCTTTCTACCTCCCTGGCTGGCACTTCTCTGATTAATATAAATTGATTAAAGATATAAAATATAGATGGTAGTAATATTTTCTTGTCTGTTAGTTGGTTTCATCTAAGCCAAAAAGAAAAAGCTGCATTACAAAGTTAGACTCAGAGGAATAAAATGTTTTCTGACAATTTAAATCCTTCCCTAACACATGTGCATTTCAGAAGTCATTTTTCCAAAAGGCATTGTATATTTAGCTGGACCTAAATTTGCATATGGAGTTACAAGGTAAATAGGACAGATGGAGAAAATAGCAGTGGAATATTTCAGCATTCCAGGCAGAGGGGCAAGAAAGTGATAGTGATTCAACTAAATGCTGTGCCTTACCCAATATAGAGCCTTTGATGGCAAGCTGCAGCCTTTGGGTCCTCTACAATCCGCTCCGACACTTCCCACACTGGATCCCTTTCACGTGTCATTCTACTAGGGCAGTGCTAGCTCTTAAAATAAATCTTACACATATGGTACTTATATAATGAAGACAAAACCTGTGCACAGAGGCTGGAAATATTCGCATGTAGTCTCTGGATAATGCTTGAGGAGAGATCCTGCCTGGGTTACGCAACAATTCGATTCCTAGGTTACATTTGTTTGTTTGGTTTTTCCTAGAAGGCACGGGAATTTGATGTGCACCAGACTTTTGTTCCTTGCCATTTTCTCCTAAGAAACCAGATTTCGTGGTTTAGGGATCATGATTCCAGTAACAAAATCTTAAAACTCTACGGTTGATGACATAATGCGATATCACCCTTTCTAATTCATCTCTGGTAACACTGTTGCTAGGAGGAAGTCAAGGATCTGTTTGGCTTTGTTCTGCCACTTGGGTTTCTATGCTGCTAACTCTCCCACTGCGGCAAGTCTGCTCTGGCAGATGCAGCAGACGCTGCCGAGGGTTGGCAAGAGAAAGAAAGGGAAAGTACTCCATTGCCTGATGTTACTAAAATCTGCAGCCAATTTCCAATTATCCATGTCAGTAAATGCGAGGATCTTTTCTATCCAGACCTCATCTATAAATTATAATGCAAGAAGAGAAACAAAACAGTGGCGTTTCATTTGACCGAATAGTTACTGTCTTTTCCCTGTATTTTTTTTTTTTTTTTCAGTTAAAGTTTCTAAGCTAGAAAAACAGAAGAAGCCTGATTAAGATCGGCACTGTGGCTCCTGGACCTAGACAGAGGAACTTAGCCATCATTTTTTAAGGAAAGGGTATCGGCTACCCCTCAGGATTTCTAAATTGAAATTACTATCAGGGTAATATAGCAAGAGCAGATAGGGAACCTGTTTCCTAACAGAGGGTGAGACCCTTGCAATGGCGAGGAGAGCCCTCAGCTTCCTCCACAGGCTGGGCCAAAGATCCATCATTACTACAACGATGCCTAGAAGCTACCCAACTGAGGAAAAGGGGAGGGAGAGCCCCGGCAGGCATCACTGACAGCACCGCTGTATCCTGGGAACCGAAGCATCACACGCAAACACCAGGCAGGGAGCATTGTTTCTCTTGACTCTCACTCATGAGCTATTAACAATACATAAAGATCCAACTCTCTTTTCAGAAGTGACTGGAACGTTCCTGATGCACTCAGAGAAGAAAAACCAGGAACCTGAAAACAATTATGACTAACCACAGTGCAGCTGAGAGTTGGCACTTTTCTTTTATTGGCTTCCATAGTTCATTCTCATCTCAACGATGTTATCGCCATTATTCATTCTTCTCAGACAAGATTCGCATAAGTCTATGAATCAGTAAATCTTGCTAACATCTTGGGGGAAGTAGGAGAGATTATATCCATGCTGGTAAACTAGTAATACCATGATTGCGTGTACAGAATGGTTTGCAGCCCTTTCCAGTTGGTCTGTATAGCTCTGGTATCTCTTCTGCTTTGATTGGCATTTAAGCAACTGTGATGTCAGCAACCCACATCAAACATGGAACCCTTTCTTATAAAATTCAGGTTAGCCAAATGATAGATATTCAAAGAGACATCGGGTTATTGTTAGCCGCTATCATAAGTAGTATTTCAGTGCAAATTTTTAGGGATCGAACAAACCCTGGTAGTTAATTCCACTGAATACTTCATGAGGATGGACACTTCCTAGTCTTGATTTATCAAAAACAAGACACTCTGCAGTGTCTATTACATCCTTTGTTACCCACTTATTTCATCTTCGCTTATTTGTCTCACTGATCTTCATCTCCCAAATGTCCATTTTGAGACATGGCAACATTTTTCACATGTTAATATGAATTTATTCTTCCCTTGGAAATAATTAGAACCCTCCACATGTCAAAAATTATGGGATAGAGTGCTGTTCAGCTTAAGTCCTGTTCCAGCACATGAGGCGATAAAAACACATTATCTGAAAATTGCTCCATGTAAAGTAGATATTTGTGTTCTCACTTGAATTCTTCAGAAACAGATGGCCACTTTCTTAGTAATAAAAATAATTCTCCTCACTTTGAAGACTTTTATTGGAAAATATATTCACTTGAATTGTGTCAGATTATCATCATACCATTCCTGTGGGTGAGATAGAGATCATAGTACAGGATTTTATGGAGTCTTCAGCAGGAAAGTCCAAAGCAACCTTTCTATTTGTCATCACCTTCAAAACACCACCCTACCCCGGATCCTTAGAGTTCACAATAGGATGAAGATTGATTCATTTCTTGGCATTGTTCTATGTGAAAATTTATTGCTGCTGCTTTTTATCAAACATATTAAAGCGAATGTGTCAACAAGGTAAAAAATCAAAGCTGACATTGTAACCATATTTTCTTGCCATGTGTGGGTAGACTTTCATCTTTCTCACATATTCACTCAGTGGTAAATGTGGCATGCTTGATGTAGGACAGTATTAACAGTGGAACTGTGGGCTTTTGTGAGCAACTAACTGTAGATCCTAGAAGCTCTGTCAGTCAGTATGGTAAGAGTGAAAGCCCTGAGGTTTAGGTCTCACAGAGATAGTTTACTAATACATAAAGCCAATTATATATATCATGCATAAGCTATATATATTTTATATATCATATTTAAGATATATATATGACACAATGCAGTAATATATATGTGTATATGTATACATGTATGTATGTATAAGCTCAGTAAGGGCTAAGTACATAAAAAAGTGAGAAGAAAATTGTTTCTAAAAGGTGACTTGAACCATACAATTTGAACCAAGAAGGCCATCAGTTGATATGTTATTTGATTTTTTGTTGCTGTGACAGAATATCTTATTAAACAATTTAATAGGAAGTATTTATTTTTCCTTGGGGTTTTCGAAGTATGAGTTCCTGGTGAATTGACTCCATTGCTTTGACCTGAGGCAAGCAAGAACATCTTGGTAGAAAGGCCATGATGGACCAAAGCTACTGGTAGCAGGGTAGTCAGGAAGCAGAAGAGAAAAGCAGAAAACACATTCTCAAGACGATCCCCAGGGACCTATTCCCTTCCAATATGGATTACCTCAAGTAACCTACTCCTTCTATTATGTATTACATTTTAGCTTCCACCACCTTCCAATAATGCTATGAAATTATGATTTTGTCAGTGGATTAACCCACTAATGACATCAGAATCTTGCTGATTCAATCATTTCCCACAGCCCCATGTATGGTAACCAAGCATTTATTTAGCACATGAGCTTTTTGGGACATTTCGTGGTTTGTTTGTTTGTTTGTTTGTTTGTTTGTTGTTTTTTAAGTCAATCTATTTGTCTATCTATCTATCTATCTATCTATCTATCTATCTATCTATCTATCTATCATCTGTTTTTTCCTAGTCACAGTTTCCCTTTCCTCCTCTCCTCCCAGCACCTCTCCCCAACCCCATCCCTCTATTCCTATCCCCCAATCCACGCCTCTCCTTTCCTTTAGGAAAGGGCAGGTCTCTATGGGAGCCCATATCTGAGCTTGCTTTACACAGCAGGGCTGCATTAGGGGGATGGCTTGACCATGTGTGTGGTTACCAGGTGTTTGGGATGGTCTGCACTTGGCTGTACTACAGGGAGGTCTTTTGCTCCACCCCTTTGCATTTCTTTAAAAGCCCTTTAGAAGAGACAGAAGGGGCTGGTGGGTTTTGACCCAGGCCCTCCTGAGGCTATCCTGTGTTTCTGTCTGTCTCTGTCCTCTATATTTCTATCTAAATCTCCTAGCCCTCTCCCTCAAGAGTCTATGAGGCAAATAAATGTAGGAACTGGTCTCCCACAGGTCTCCCATGAGTATCAACAATATATGGCATATCAAGTTGCAGTAATACTAAGCACTTCCCTCTTTATTATGGCTGGATGAGGTGACCCAGTATGAGGAATAGGGTTCTTTTGGGGTCATTTTATAATTGAGCTGTAACTATTGGTAATTTGGAGCTTTTTTGGAATGAAAGAAGTAGTCAAATAAATCAATAATGAAGTATGCCTATCCTTTAACTCAAAATAGAAAATTAAGTTTTGTTTGTTATGTTTATTTTTAAACAAGAAAATTACATTCAAAATAGCTGCCTCTCAAATGACATTATTCTGTGTACCATTTCTGCCATTATTTTGTCTCCTACTATAGCAACAGTTGAAAGAACTTGGTCTTATAAGGAGAGAGCTCATAGGTTGAATTCCTATTCTACCACCTACTGAGTATCTTTACTTTATGCTTGTCCTCTGGGAGAACTTGTTCTCATACTATTCGGGAATTACTGTGGGAGTCATTACACCCTTGTTAAAAACAACAAGGAAGACTTCTCCTTTCAGCAGGGGGAGAGGGAAAGAGAGACTATTGCAGTAGAAGTGGGAGGCTGAACACAACTGTTCTGAAGCAAAAGACTCAAGGATTTTTTGAAGGCTGGAGAGAGATAATGGAATACTTGCAGAGGACAGAGGTCAGCATGAGTGGCCATCTGTATTTGCTAATTATGAGACTGCAACCCTCTGAAGAGACTTAGAGCTATGGCACCAGATTGTTAAATGTCTTTCAAAGTGAAAGAAGACTAAATACTCTGGTCACCCTTCTCTCTTGCTCTGTCCTCTGGTACATAGGGCATCTCTTCAGCTGACCATACATTGACCAGTCTCTTCGGATCCCATCTCTAATTGCACTTTCTTCATTTACCTCCTTTTTTTTCTATATTTTAATCTATCTTCTGGATACATTGGCAGACATTGTTTGAAATTTCACATGAGACTGGCCTGTCTCTAAAGAACCTTCTGTGTCAGAAGGGGCTGGGAAAAGTGGCTTTTATGACCTAAGAGTCTGAGGTGTTGTGTAGACATAAAATAGAACTGACATTAGCTCAATAGCAGTCCTGTTGTGTGAATCATGGCTCACCCTGAAAGATGTTCCCATTGACCTGAGAGTGCTTTCTAGGATGCAATGCTTCCACTCAGTTGATTGTCCCCTGACTCTAAAGTGGACACACCTTCCGCTATCTACACTCAGCCTTGTGTTTTCCTTCCTTTAGCCATCTCATCTCAGCAACAGCATCAACCAAACCAAACATTTAAAGAAAGTGAGATTATAAATTACTTCCTAATTTCTAAGTAAAACGTTTTCACAGGTCATTGTTTGTTGTGGGAAAGTAAGAGAACATAAACCTTTGGCTCTGGATGTAAATTTACCCCTGAAAGTCAGTAATTAATTAGGCAAAAGTCTGTTAACTTTCTATAACTTTTGAATAAAATATATGTTGTATGTACATGAGCAGATAAAGTGCCAGGATCTGGAAACTTAAAGACTGATAGAAAAAAAATACTTTTAAAAGTTTTGTTTTTGTCTTTGGTTTTTGGTTTTTCAAGACAGGGTTTCTCTGAGTAACAGTTCTGGCTGTGCTGGAACCTGTTTTGTAGACCAGGCTGTCCTCAAGCTCATAGAGATCTGCCCGCCTCTGCCTCCTGATTGCTGGAATTAAAGATGTTCGCCACCACCACCTGGCCCTTTAAAGCTGCTTTTAAATCCTGTAGAATGGATTTCTTAGACTCTTTTCCTATAGTAACAGTACAGTAAAAATAGAACTACTGTATGTAAGTAGGTGTCACAGATGCTGCAACTCTATTCTCTCTGTTTTAGTTACATTGATTTGGAATCCCAGCTACATTAGTCATAAGTAGCAATCAGCTCAGTTTCCTTGGTACTAGCTTTTTCAATCTTTTGCATGTCAAAGGTCAATGTCCAATTGTTTCTTCTGCTGCTTTGTTTGGCCATATTGGATGCAGTAATTAACAGTAGAAAGCTTGGAAATGAATTCCCAGTTCCCATTTTGACTTGTAATATCCGATATTTCTGTATTATTTCCATTGTATATGTACCTAGATTAAGGGAATTTATTCCTATAAACTTTATGTTTTGAAAGTATATGCTCGTGTTCCTGTTTCCTAAAATGTTTTCCAAGTGGAAAGTTCTATCTAATTTCATGTATGGTCTTCGTGTGTGTTATGGAAAATGTGTGCATCTATAGTGTTCAAACATTTAAGGTGAGGTATACAGTTATATTTATTAGAACACAGATTGACTAGACCCTTGGGTCTGTGACTGTTATATATTGTTATGAAGTAACTCACTGTATCTGAGACCCATTTTTTTCATCATCATATGATAATTAAAAAATGACAGTACTTCCTAGAAGAATTATTGCAGAGGCTCCAAGTGATGCAGATAAAACTCTTAGCACAGTGTTTGGCATGTAGTCCTCACTCTAAACTAAACAACAACTCAAAGAAGATGACTATTGAAATAGAAATTTCCTAATTCTACATATACTTGATCACAAAACAAAGGAACATCATTTAAAACTCCCTTTTCCAACTAACAGGGTGTTCAAATTGTGACAGTACCATGAAGATTATTTTAGTAATTAATATTACTTTGACAAAATTCTCTTTTCCAATTGCTAGCTGACAGAACAAGGTATTTTCTTGTTAGGGAATTTTGAGATCCTGTCTCATTTATTGGAAGTTAGCTGAACTTGTGCTTTAATGAGCATGCTCTTGAAGAAGTGTAGGTACTTTTTCTAGGACCAAGACAAGATTTATACTTTTGGTATATGTAGTCCTTCACAGTTGCTCTGGGATCAGTTAATTTGTGTGTGCCACATCACAAAAGAAAGATATGGATTCTTTGTAAACAAATTAAAAGATGCTCAGCATTCCTAATAATTAGGAAAGCATATATTAATACATAAAGGAGGCAAGGATACCCACCCACTGAATGTCTGAGATTAGTGGAACTGCCCACATCCTGTATTGTTCAAGATGTGAAGCCACTGAAATACACAGATGATAGGATTCTAAAATGTTGCTATAGTCAATTGGGAAAACTGTCAGTTTCTTGAAAACTTATGCATGTACTGACCATGGAACCTAGCTGGATTAAGGACGTTTCTCCTGGCTGTGACCTAATACCTGATAAAGGTGACTTGAGAAAGGAAAGGCTTAGTGTGGGTCACAATTTGAGGGCATGGTTCATCATTGTGGGGAAATCACTGTGACCAGAGTGTGAGGTGGCTGGTAACATGGAGTCCGCAGTCAGGAAGCAGACAGATGAATGCTACTGCCCAGCTCACTTAAGCCTTCTTAGTCAGTTTTGGACGCCAGACTCTGAGATGATGTTTCCCATATTCATGATGATTCTTTCCTCCTTGGGAACACGTTTCTGGAAACGCCCTCACAGATACATTTCTGTGGTCATTCTAAAGCTATAGACTAGTCATTCCAGTAACTTTACTCCCAAATGTGTAGCCAAGAGAAATAAAAGCTTGCGTTCACACAAAACTTATATACAAATACTTTATCTTTTATTCCATATAGTGACACATTACATCAGTGTCACTATATGGAATAAAAGATAAAACCTTTCTCTTGGTGCAGTTTAACCAAGATTGATCCCAAATTGGAATGTTCCACTTTTCTCTCTGCCTTCCATCTGTCTGCAGTTTGTAGTCTGTGGTCTGTCTGCGCTGCCAGTCTGTTGTGTGTGTCCGATCTGTCGGTCTTTGAGACTGTCTGTTGTGCCTGTCCCTAACGAAAGGCTTTGTTGAACAGTGATGGAAATGACTTATAGGAAAGGAACAAGGAATTCACCACAAAAAAACTTAACAGGATTTTACACGGGAAGAAGTTACTTTACTGACCCAACTGACCCAGAACAGCACTCAACATTCTACATGCTGCTTCCAAATTTATGGGATATTTATGTTTTTGAGGTTGCTTTTAACATGTTGGCTGCTTTTAGCAGATGATCACTACAATACACAACACATTCTGGGACAGGCACATGGAAGAGTATATAATTTATTATTAAAGCTATTCACTTACCTTGAGGTTGTAAAAACCGATTACATGGGACATCCAGGATATAGTCCAGCTGCTTGCACTGTTTTCTTTATTGTAGGTTAAACTTAAACAGGCTGAGTACATAGTAGGGCAGCAGGTAAATGTATAGTCTTTAATAATCTCAAGATACATTATTAACTTGGCTGCAAGGTCCGGTAAAAGTTTAGTTTTGAACTTTAAAAACAAGAGATATTTTCAGGAAATACAGGAACCTCACAACAGCCCATAACATCCACTTTCATAATGTCTCAAAACTGGACATAGTTCATCAAAAGATGAGTGTGTATGTTATATTTATATGATTTGTACTATACAGAGAAGAAAATGGAAATATTGAAGCTTGTTATAAGCAATGAGAAAAAATGCAAAAAAAAAAAAAAAAGCCTAAAGAAAATGGCTACCTACTACACAGCTTTGTTTCTATAAGGTGTCTAAAAGAGGTAAATGTATAAAGCAAACAGACTAGTGATTGTCTGAAGCAAGGCTAACATTAGATAGTGTTACTATAATTCCTACTTGATAACTATTTTGTTATATGTAATTTTACGATGTTAAAGTCAAAACCATTCTTTTTGATTAGACAGAAAGGAGGAAATGCAGTGGGACGGTCCTTCTGTACACTGTTAATATGTGTTGCTCTCATTGGTTAATAAAAAGTGGACAGGCAGGAGGTTAGGCAGAAAAGCCAAACTGAGAATGCCGGGAAGGAGAAGGGTGGAGTTAGGAGTTGCCAACCAGATGCAGAGGAAGCAAGATGAGAATGTTGTACTGGGAAAAGGTACCAAGCCACATGGCTAAACGTAGATAAGAATTATGGGTTAATGTAAGTGTATGAGCTAGTTAGTAATAAGCCTGAGCTACTGGCCGAGCACTTATAAGTAATATTAAGCGGCTGCTGGGTATTTGGGAGTTGCTAGAGAGACAGAAACTTCTGCCTGCATATGGCAGTTTATTATAAAGCAATATAAATGAAGCGTTTAGACTGATATTGTATATCTTCATTATGGAGACACTTGACTGAATGAATGGACTCACTGAGCACTGATTTGTTATATGTAATATTATCTGATAAGGCAATTAATCTAGAATATATTAATAAACAGTAAATAACAAACTCGAGAAAAATATTATGTTAGTCTATTAGATTCATGAAAAAAACAAAAACAAATAGCCCATGTAAGGAATAGACTTACACCAAGGCAAATTGGCAAAATTCTTTCCTAAATGATGATGAGGTCTAGCTCCTCAATGCTGGCTATTTCCTTTAACATAGACTTTTCTTCTAGTCTCTAAGCTCTAATAGCTATTATTGATTATAAGTACATAATTGTATTAGAGTACAAGTTAGTAAAGTGCTATAGATTTTCTTTTGTGACATAGAAATTCAAAACATGATAAGGAATTATCCAGCACCATCATAACATCATCTACACAAACTCACTTACATGTGGATATATTGCTATTCCAAATGTAGCTTCTTTATAACTCAGTGCCACTGACAGCATCATTTGGGATATCTTCAGTATCTAGTGTCTGTCACACCTCTTGCTTCTCACTCCTACCTCGAGTAAGTTGAGAGCCTGGGTACCAGGCAGAGCAATGCAGAGAGAACTGACTTAGGTACTGAGCTTCAAAGAACTTTCACTGTAGGCACTAGGAGATGGCTCAGCAGTTAAAGCAATTGTAAGATCAGGTGTTCAGATCCCCAGCACCCATGTGTACTCTACAGAAAAGAAAATGTAAATACTGAAGCTTGTTATGCATAGGCGAACACTACACTACACACACACACTCATGCACACACGGAAAATGGATAGAAAGAAGAAAGGAAGCTCACATCATGGATATGAGCCAGTTCCTCCAGCAGCTATACATACTGCAATGCAGAACTCCAAAGTTCCCATTCAGTCAGTAGTTTACCCACACAGTCACTCATTCATTCTGCAATGAAGCCCCTTTGTTTCTGAATACAGGTCAGCCTCAATAGCCCATCCTGAGATTAGTCATGGATAGTAACAGCAGTCATGTATCAAATAAAAGGTCCATCGTGGATCCTTACATCTCAAGTACCTATGTGGTGGGGAATGTATGGGGATGTGATAGTGAACAGTGGAATTTGCTAATGGTACTTACAGGGAGCCACAACGTCCAGCAGATCATGGGAAGTCTTGTCACAGAATTTGGAGGTCAAGATTTCCCAAAATATTTCATTGAGTTTGTTTCTATTTACCACAAGGCTACTCACTGCTGCCTGGCTGCACTGCAGCTCATAACTCACATGCCTGCTACTTCCTTCCCTTCTTGTCTTCTGTGTTTTGTGTTCGAGATATTGTAGTAGATACAATTCTTAAAAAACAACACCTCTTTTTCCCTGTTGAGTTTCTTACCATCTCCCCTCAGCTCATCTAGAGTATTAAATACAGCACGGTGTTATCTCTCCAGTACCAGCTCCTTTCATTTTCGTCATGTGTTTGATTTGAAAAAAAAAATCTATCCTCATATTATTATCATCTATAAAATTATGATAGTAAAGATCTAAACCCATTCTGATCTGACTAAAATATGTATCATAACTGAATTTCTTATGGGCTTCAGAATCACACTTATGCCAACTGCTACATTTTAAACACAGCTAAGAGGTTTCCAATTTGAGCGTTTTACATTAAATAAGTCACGTTTTTTAAAAAGTGAAGCATCGTCATCTCTGGCTTATGAGTGACTTGAATATGGGCTCATTCAGAGTCTCCGCAGCATCCTCTTTGAGTATGGCTCTTCTTTGTCTTTCTCTAATGCTTTCAATGTCTACTTGACCAAGATTGGTTTTGATTCACCTGCTGCCAAACTTCTTTTCTTTGCATCTTCTCTGGGTCTTGTGGTTATCACGAAGAGCAGAAATGTGTGTTTTCCCATGAGCGTCTCTGTCCTGTATCTTAGATGGGTGGTAAAGACGGCAGGATTGTGGTGTGGTTGTTTTAATTTGTTACAGTGTCCTAGGTTGGCTGTGTGTCCAAGGTGAACACTAAGGGTAGTGGTCAGAGGGCGTGTGGCTGGTACAGCACTTACTTCGACATTACCAACTCCTCAGGCTCAAATAGTGGATGGATTTGTTTAAAGTATGAGTTTAGTATTAAAATAGAAGAGGAAATTCTAGTGGAAATATTGTATCCGGGATAAGCTGAGGACTTAGAAATTTCGTGTTGGGTGGCACTATTCCTGGGAGTCCATGAGCTACAAAAGTCCAACCTAGTGAACTCATGAGCTCATGGGAGGTCACTTACAGAAGACGAGGGGATGGTAACTTAAAGGAACAGCGGAAATGTCTTTAAAGGCAGCTGCATCCAAGAAAGCCCATCCCACATTGGGGGCGTGGCTAACAAAAGCAGGAAGCACAGAACACTCCGCCCAGCTTACCAGCAGCTCTACATGTGTGAGAGCTGTGAGAGCGTCTCTTTCAGGCACCTCATCAGAGCTCTGCCTCTTCCAAGCACCAAGTATGGTCGGAGACTGTCTTTCAGCATCTTTACTGCTACATAAGCTTGGAGATGGAGGGATCTAGTGCATCTGGTAACTTTCAAAGATATCTTGATGCTTCTAAGTTGTTTACTGTCTAATTCTTAAAAAGCCTCCCTATAGAATATCCTAAATTTTAAGAGGCTTCCCTCTAGGATGGAATGTATCAACTGAGGGGATACATTCCTAAAATGTATTTTTTTTATTATTTGAGATAATATAATTATATCAATTCCCCCTCCCTTCCTTCAAACTCTCCCGTGTAACCTCTCTTTTTCAGACTCGTAGCCTCTTTATTCATTTACTGTTGTTTTACGCATGCACACACACACAATCTGCTCAAGTCTGCAGTGTTACTTTTATGTATGTTTTCAGGGCACCCGTAAAGTCTCTCCAGCAAGGCTGCCTATATGATTTGAATAAGGACAATAATAATAGATAGGCTAATATGGATGGGGAAAGCCCAGGAAGCCTTAACCCTACACATTTTACTGCAGGCAACTGCAGAATACTGAGATCAATTTTTTTTTCATTTTAAATATTTTAATTTTTTGAGAATTTCATACATGAATATACTTTATTTGCATATTCATACCATTCACTCTCCTGCCTCAAGCTCTTCCCTCTCTTCCCCCAACTCCCTCCAAGATTCTTGAGCTCTTCTGTATTTATTATACACACACACACACACACACACACACACACACACACACACACCCTGCTGAATCGATTTGGTGTTCCTTGTGTGTATATGTGTCTAGGGCTGCCTGCTTAGGATTGGATAACCTATCAATGGATTTGTCCCTGGGGAAAATTGATCATTCCCCTCTCAGCACCCATTAACTATCCTGTAGTTCTTCATCTAGTGGTGAGGCCTTGTGGATATCCATCTATCTCTTTTGGTCTGTTGGCTTGTATGGTCATTATTCAGGTCTTCTTTGGGGAATCATACTATTCAGGTTTCGTAGGTATAACATCCCTGTTATGTCTAAAAGATACCATCTTATAGGAGGCATCCTGGTCCTCTAGCTTGTGCAATATGTCTGGCATCTCATCTGCAGTGGTTTTGTTGTTGTTGTTTGTTTGTTTGTTTTGCCTTAGGTGGAAGGGTTGTTCTGTAGATGTACCAGCTGTGGCTCTTTTTAATAGCCTCCATCTACGCCAAAAAGAAGCTTCTTTGATAGGACTTATGACCTCTCCAACATTGGCTAGATGACTAGGTTTACAGTACCAGGCTTACATTCCCTCTTATTGAGTGGACCTTAAGTCCAATTAGGCAACTATTGGTTAACCCCCAAGACATAGGTTGTACTATTTTTACCATCTGGGATATCTTTCCAGACCAGTCATTACTGTGGTCCATAGGCTTTGCAGCTAAGCAGAACTACTGATTACTTTTCTCTCTTGGTACCATACACAATACCTTCTAATACAGTGAGACCTAGTCCTCAGAGAAGAGGCTTCCAGGTTAGTAACAGCTCAGTTCCTCCAAGCCCTATGTTTTAAGTGTGTTGTACCTTCAGCAGTAGGGTACTCGTTTCAAGTTCTGGGTGATAACCAGGAGCAATGGTAATAGCCTATATTGTTCTATGGGTCTCTTGTACTCCTCTGACCAATGACTAGGAAGCAGTTTTCCCTTGCTTGTCCTGGTATATTTGTTAACTAGACTGTGGCTCCTGGGGAAAGCATTATCACCCAGTGTGGTGTAATCTCATTTAAATTACACACATATATGCACATAAACACACATTAACATATATTTTAATTAAGCTTATAAAATAATGTTTCCCTGTCATTTTTTCTATGATCCTTACTGTTATTTCTCTCTCCATCTTTCCTCTCCATCTGTTACTTCCCCTCCCCTGCCCTTGTTAAACCATCATTTTCCCCTTCCTTTCTTCATAGCACCTGCGTCCTGCTTACCCTGGCTCTAGAGTTCCTGTAGCTTTCCCTCCCCAGAGTTCCTTTCTACTTCCATGCTTCCTGCAGTTCCTTTAGATGATATACTAACATCTAAGATTTGGAGCTGGCAAACAATGAGGTCTTTGTCTTTCCAGGTCTGGGTTACCTCGCTAAGTCCAATATTTTTCAGATCTATGCATTTACTTGGAAACACAGATGCCAGGGAGGCAGAGAGAACCAAGAAGGGAATCTTTGTTAGTGTAAAGCTCTATGTTGCTGGAGGGCTTCTCTCCAGGTTCCCCAAGCCCCGCAGTCCCATAATCCACTTATAAAATAATCACTCAGACGCTTATATCACTTATAAACTGTATGGCCGTGGCAGGCTTCTTGCTAACTGCTCTTTTATCTTAAATTAACCCATTTCTATAAATCTATAGCTTGCCACGTGGCTGGTGGCTTACCGGCGTCTCTACATGCTCCTCTCCTGGTGGTGGCTGCAGTGTGTCTCTCCCAGCCTTCCGCTTCCCAGAATTCTCCTCTCTCCTTGTCCCACCTACCTCCTGCCTGGTCATTGGCCATCAGTGTTTTATTTACATAGAGTGGTATCCACAGCACTTCCCCTTTCTTCTTTTTTTAAAAAGGAAGGTTTTAACTTTAACATGGTAAAATTACATATAACAAAACAATTACCGAGCAAGAATTATAGTTACAATATTAAAGAAGATGTCCTATCTATCTTATATTTGTGAGTTTAAGGTTTTATAGCTAACTTATCTTTTATCATAACTGAGGAAATTACGACTATCTAGCCTTCAACCACATCAAAGACCTGAGAAGGAACATAATGGTACCTGAGAAATGGTAGACGGATGCAAGCAACTTCGGGAATCTTGCAAGAGTAGACCAAGACAGCTGGCAGCCTGGACAGTCACCTGATGTTTCTCAGCATTGTTGGTGCATTCAAATTGGCTACAGGCCTAGAGTATCTGACAGACCATTT
Organism: Peromyscus leucopus; assembly: GCF_004664715.2. NCBI lineage: Eukaryota > Metazoa > Chordata > Mammalia > Rodentia > Cricetidae > Peromyscus > Peromyscus leucopus. Next base: position 57,460,245 of record NC_051084.1, read on the forward strand.
TCAGAAGCAGGAATTCTGAGAGACCATCTTACCCTGTCTTGGCAGAGTACAGTGGTCGCTTTCCTTGTGTCCCGCTTGTCCAGAAAGGACAGCATTGCATTTGTACTGTCAGCCGTCAAGGCAAGGGCAGTTCTTTGCCCAGTAGGCCATTTTGTGCCAAAAAGACAAACTTCCAAATGGAAATGTCTTAGAAGCCCAACATTCTCTCGGGATCAATTGGTGCAGCCAGGAGCAATTGTGTCTCACATCAACAGAATTCTAAGTTATTTAAATGCCATATTTTCTAGGTCTATGAAGTGTTTGAAGATTACCTATCTATCTGAAATATATCTATGTATATCTAGAAGACTTAACTAACATGGCTACAGATATGATTATCATAGATGACTAATTATTAACCTATTTTTTAATTATCCATTACAATTTTAAATGAGTTATATAAACATAATACCTCAACCAAGAATAGAAATATATATATATATATACAGTATAACAAAATTAACTTCAAGTTTGTATCAATGAACTAAAATTTATACCAATGTAAAACATTTTAAACATAAACTAAAATCTATACCAATGTAAAACATTTTAAACAAGTTATTCTTTAAAAGTAGGTTCATTAATCTACCCTTTTATCTTATCATCTCCATATCCTCCTATATATCATATCCCCTTTTCTTTTTTAGAAAGAGATCACATTTATAATCAACCTGTTTTAAATAAAAATATTGGTTTTTTTCTGTCCCACACCAGAGGGCTCTTCTGATTTGGGACACAAGAATCTTTTAACCATTTTTTTTTAAAGCAATATGTCTGGGTTTAGAGGGGGAGTGAGCCAATTCCACCTCTAAAGCCAGCTTGGTATATTTGGGAATTTGGGCGTAGCATCTCTTACTACTTCCTGCTGGAGGGGGGCGCTGTATCTTATGGGGACGCAAAGAAAATTTTAGACCTATGGGGTAGTCCGTGAGGCTGTATTGTGTGAACCAGTTGCCTTGAAACCGATCTGGATGTTGGATCATCTGGGCCATGGTGTCATCGGAGTCCTTTCAGGGGGTCTTGGCTGGTGAAACCTGATGTATCTTAGTCTGGAACAAGTCCACAGCCTCTGGCTTTCTGTGGAAACAAAAGCAGAACCTCTTTTCCAAAGTAACATATCCTTATATCCAAATTTTGAAGTCAAGGTACCTTTAAAATATACATTTTGGCATAACTCAACAGCTTTTGTAATCAAATGTTTTTCTTTAGTTATGAATATCAAAGAGAACATAATCCAGATTCTCTGTGTGGTAGCCATCTTTATGTGGCTTATGTTTTATATTACCTTGAGCCTTGAGCCTATTGCTTTAAACTGTACCATTGTAAGCCTGAAACGGCGCTGTGGCTGCTGGCTCCGCCCACTTCAGCTTCCCAACATGGCAGTGGTACGTTTTCCGCCAGCTCTGGGAGTCATCAAGTCTCAGAAATAGTGGGTCTAAGCTTTTATCAAAGCAGCGTGTAGCCCAGAAACCTCTTTTTTTTTTTTTTTTTTTTTTTTTTTTTTTTTTTAAATACTAGTAAAGACTAAATCTACCACACAGCTTAATTTGCCGCTGGCAGATGCCTCATTTCCGCCATACTGCTGGTCAAATGCACCCGCCAGGAACCCGCCAGTGTCCAAACTTGCGTTTTGTCACATCTAGCTGCCGGTATGAGACAAGAAGCAGGAGCCTGGTTTTGGCTCTGTTTAGAATTGGTTATTAAATATTCTCAGGTTTAAGGTGGAAACTCGAGCCGTTGGGCGCCATTTGTTGCTGGAGGGCTTCTCTCCAGGTTCCCCAAGCCCCGCAGTCCCATAATCCACTTATAAAATAATCACTCAGACGCTTATATCACTTATAAACTGTATGGCCGTGGCAGGCTTCTTGCTAACTGCTCTTTTATCTTAAATTAACCCATTTCTATAAATCTATAGCTTGCCACGTGGCTGGTGGCTTACCGGCGTCTCTACATGCTCCTCTCCTGGTGGTGGCTGCAGTGTCTCTCTCCCAGCCTTCCGCTTCCCAGAATTCTCCTCTCTCCTTGTCCCACCTACCTCCTGCCTGGTCATTGGCCATCAGTGTTTTATTTACATAGAGTGATATCCACAGCACTCTAGATGTCTAGGACTTGCTCTAGTTTACTAGATTTAGATAATAAAGTAATGCCTAGCTCACAGATACCTGCTCTGACCACACTTGTACAGGAAAGCAAGTGAGACCCGGGACAAAACAGCAGAGGTGAGTTTAAGTCTGGGCTCTGATGCTGTGGTATGACTTTGAAAACCTACCCAGGTTTAGAAGGACGATTCTGTGCAGCCACAAAATTAGTCATAGGAATTATACTACTTTCTTATCGAACATCGGAATCAAAGGATATTGTATGTATTAAACTATCATGTAAAATTACCATAGTTCACAAATATCATTAATCAGTTGGAGAATTGAAGGGGAATTTTGTAGAAATGAGGAAGATATATCTCTGAGTTTATTAAATGAAATATCAATATTTGGCTTAATTTCAGAGTGTCGCAAATGATTCCACTATTTTTCCTTGATCCACAGAATGCATTCACTCAAGCATCATATGCAATATTTTATTAATTCAGGACAAGATAATAAATGTGTTTTGTATTTATTGATACCAAGTATAGCATTTAGATTTAATTTTCAGTCATAGGAAAACTAGAAGAGGAATGACATTTTTTTAAAAAAGGTAAATTTGTCTTTCTCTCATAAGCATAGGTAGCTCTATGATGTTCAGGGATGAATGGATTCCTTTTGATTTTTATTCTGGGTCTGGGGCAATTACTCCAGATACAGCCATCACGTATATGTTCTTTCTGACAACACAGTGGAAAATGGAAAGAGATTGGTATGCCTTGCAGTCTCGAATACTCTCCTGTTTATCTTCTGTATCAGGACTATAATCCTATGTCCTTAACCTAAGTAAATTATGGAAAATTCAGTTTTCATTACAGGAACCCATGTGCTTTTAAGATTCTATCAGGAGAACAAAGAGAGAAAAAATATTGGGAGAAAATAGTCCTCTCTACAACAGAGATTAGAGATGCTTCTCCATCACGTGCAGGCAATAGCCCATCTATTCCGACCAGAATCGTCTTTGAAGTTATTGATAGCAGAGTTGATTTCCTGGACATTACACATGTGACAGATACTACATTGGACATAAAAAGGAAACAGACCCTTTCTCCTTAGATTCTGTAATCAAAGAAATAATAATAATTAAGAATTTCCAAGTGGAAGTATAATGATATAAAAGAAAATAATTTTATATACGTGCGGGGAGGGAAAACCAAAAGTGTAAGATACTGTGATACAGTCAGTATTTGCTGTTGTCATGCATCAAATGTCACCCTAGGAACCTGGGGAAATGTGTCTGTCTCTTAGTAAAGTGTTTCATTCACAAACAAGGAGATGCTTCATGCATTGAGAGGTTGTAATAATTGAGAGCCAAATGTGAATCATAATCTAATTTCTCTGAGAACTTGAGATCGAATTGAGTGTGATAGACAAGGAGGCACTCCGATAGTCTTTGTATAGTGTTAGTTTGCTTTGAAAGAGTTCACTTATTTATATCGCTTTGGGTTCATGGGTCTAGGCAGACACTGGAGTGAGGCATCTTACCTGCAGGATTCTGGAGGTCAAGCCGTGTGGCCACAGTAGAAGGACAGGTCTTTTTCTTCTGTCTTCCCTGCCCTAAAGCAGGCTCTGGCCACGCCTCTCCTCAGAAGACAGAAATGTATGGAAAAGAACAATCAGGCAAGGTTGGGGGTGGGGTGAGAGGAGGAGTTTTCACCCACTTAGAATGAAGAGAATGAAATTACAGCTCTCCAGCTAAGGCGGGAACACATTTCCCCTTTCTTTCCACCCCTCTCCACCCTCTTCCCTTCAGCCAGGGCTCAGAAAGCTTTCTTCTGCAGGCACTACTTTTTTATGCTTGAGAGTAAAAATGGAGGGAGTTTCTCAACTCATCCACCCAGCTTTAAATGGTATAATTTAAAACTGTGATATAAAAATAAAGGACTCTATTTAAAATATTTCGTAAGATCTATTTTTTGACCAAATGGTCTTTTGGATTTGGCTTCTCTTTTCCTATCGACACATCTTCCTGTTCTGGCTTCAGATCAACTTAATACGTGAGCAAAGGCAATGGCTTAATAGGAAAGCTTTGTTTCAAGCCCCAAACTTGACCCATCTGTCACCATCCCTAATCAAATGAGAAGCTAATGGATGGTAACCTATTCACTTCTCATGCTCTGAAAATAATATAAAGTGGTTGGCTTGGCTCCTTGCTTCTTTTCAGTGAACTTTTTACTAATCCCTTTAGTCTCTAGATTGAGAAGTGAGTTGTAGTGACAAAATTTTGGTATGGTCTTTATTGATAAAAGAAACTGGGTAATGTGAATAAATTATTTTATGTAGCATATCTCCAGTAATATGAATTCAAAATTAAAAGTGTCTTCAACCCCCCTGACCTCACTAATCTGAGTTGAACACCCGTGTTATAATTGCTGCCAGGTGTTTTTATATTTACATCGTCTTTATGTGCTTTTATTCTTAAGTAAATCATTTATAACCTATTTAAGATTTTCTGAGATTGGGTATGCAATAAGTATTTTGACCCTAAGTATCTTAACAGCAAAACTCTCTTAAGGTGTGGTAACAAGAATATCTAGAGTTTTTCTGGAGGGAGATATTCTTTCCTTTAAATGGATATTCTTTCAAAGATGTCTGCACCCCTTTCCTGCAAAAGCATTGCTGCTAAGCTGGGCATAATCGTGTATGTCTTCTTCCCCACTGCTTGGGAAGCAGAGGCAGGTGGACCTCTGTGAGTTTGAAGCCGGCCTGGTCTCCATGGTGAGTTCTAGGACAGTTAGTGTTACATAATGAGACCCTGTGTCAAAATAAAGCAAAACTTAATGCTGCTAAAATAATTAATGGTTCATTCTGGTGATATTATTTTGATATCACCAGATATTATTTTGATATTAACAGAACCCTTATCATAGCTATAGTAAAGTACCAAACTTAGAAATATAATGTTTATTAAAAGATAGCAAGCTTGAGACACCTCTTTAATATCCTGTTGGAACAAGAGATTTTCTGCATTGAGTTCAGCATTTCCCTACCAGTGGACTGAACTTTGTTTTTGATTCTGCTGATAGTTTAAAGGACATCAGACCTGTGTAGCCCTGGCTGTCCTAGAACTCACTCTGTAGACCAGACTGGCCTCAAACTCACAGTTCCACCTGTCTATGGGAGATCAGCTCCCACCTTTTGAAGAGTTCTTATAAGTGGAGGAGAGAAGAATTAAGAAATGATAGAAAGAGAGACCTACATGACAAGAAGAAAGAGAAACACAGGATAGCTTTTGGAGGGCCTGGACCAATACCCTCCAGCTTCATCCTTTATTCAAAAGAGGTAATGTACAGCCAAGTGTAGCCCCTTCCAGACACCTGGTAACCACGCCCGTGGTCAAATCATCCCATTATGCAGCCCTGCTGGGTAAAACAAGTCCTGATTCTCTGACCCTGAGTAAGTTCTCACTAGAGAGAACACCTGTCTCAGCCTCCCAAGTGCTGGAATTAAAGGCATGCGCCACCACTACACAGCAAGATTATATCTTTTGTGGTACCTTATTGGGGAATATGTCAGAAATCAAAGAAGGGAAAAGATGGGTTTGTGCACTGAGATGGCTTATTAAAGGCAGAAAAATCACCAGTAGCATATGCCTTTAACCCCCTCGCTCAGAAGGCAGAAGCATGCAAATCTGTCATTTTGAGACCATCCTGGTCTACACAGAAAATTCCAGGACAGCCCAGTTTACATAATGAAGCCCCATCTCAAAAACATAAAATAAATAAATAAACAAAAAAGAAATTCCCAAACAGGAGAGGAAAATCAATATTACTCTGCCTGTGTGGAGAGGAATAGGATCTGTGATTTTATGCCATGAGTCATTTACCCAATGGTAATGAGCTGGTACAAACATGTCCACTGATCTCACACTGCTTCCTGCCATCTCTCTCTGTCTCTCTCTGTCTCTGTCTCTGTCTCTGTCTCTCTCTGTCTCTCTCTCTCTCTCTCTCTCTCTCTCCAATCATCTACAGAAAGAATTTCCAATCTCTTCACATGTATTCAAACCTCCGATTTCTCATTCTTAGCTTTCACAGCTGACCCTATTCCTACTTGAAGAACAAAAGTGGAAGGCATCCCAAATTGAGTGTCTCAACTTTCAGCCACAGAGTATGCTAATTCATTGGCATGACACCCAGCCTTTGTTACCTTTCATCTGCTCCAAACTCTTCTTTATCAGAGACTAGTCCTTCTGTGTTTCAGATTCTATTTTCTGTGCTCTCAGATTATCATAGCACGTGTGGCTATTACCCTCTTCTCCTGATTTACAAGCATTTCCCTGATTCCTCACCTAACATTTAAACACATTTAGCACTTCCCATTGGAAAAATCCCGTGCCCACCTCTCCTTCCATTAATTATAAATTATAAAAAGCTCTGACAACCAGAGCTTATAGTGATTAAGTGCTTAATGTGTGCCAGACATACAGATATATTCTATGGCTGTTGTTCCATGAATTTGTTGAGAGAAGGGTGCAGGCATCCCACCAAGGTATGCCCAGATTAGAAGCTTCCACTTCACTCCTACTGATGGAGATTGAACCATGGAGTGGGGTGGGGGGTTAGTGTGGACCTTCCTCTTCCATTGATCTTCCTTGAGAGACTGAGAGATAGCCTCAGGTAGGGTTCATAGGAATGAAGAGACCATGGATTTGATGTGTCACTACTAGATAATTGAATAGGAACTGATAATTGATTAAATGTGGAAACATTTCAAGGATGATATCTTGTTAGTGTTAATAGGGTCCTTTCTCTGCTACCAATTACTGGAGAAAGAACAGGTTCAAGAGGGAGGGCGGCGGGGAGTTCATTTTGAGACACGTTGGACTAGAAATATTCGCGTAGCACAGATGTAGGTAAATAGGAATGTGGAAGATAGTCACAAATGGAAGGAACCAATCTCAAATTGTTTCTTTGGAAACAGTTTCTATCCATAAATCGCCACACTCAAGATTCCAGACAACGCCCGATATTGGCAGGTAGCATAATTCAGTTGGTCAGTTGGTTAGCAACAGGAATTTCCTCCCACATGTTTTGAGGGTGCCAAAGCAGAGTCAGCTGTAGACGGCTTTCTTTCCTGCACACTGCCAATGACAAGATTACTATAATTTGCCTTTTTTTTTTTTTTCGTTGTTCTAAAATTCTCCGGAATATTAGTCATTCACTTAATGATTTCATTGCAGGTTCTGTAAGGAAGTCTGCCCATTTAAATGGCATTCTAAATGAGAGTATGCAACCAAGGCAAATGTTTCATTTCTATTAATCTTTCTAGGGTAACGTCAGAATTGCATCCAGGCAAGGTACTATAAGAAAACCGAGAAGATGCATGGTACCTATTACTAATAGTATTGAGATTCTGCCAACCTCTCAGAAGTTTGCAGTGATACAGTTAACTGTCCATCGTAGATATTTTCTTTACTTTGTACAGGTAAATGAAGGCAGCTGTGAGACGCTGGATACTTAGTGGAAGATCAGACATTTGGCAGCTTCTGTCGCCAAAAGTCAGTCTATGACTGAACTGCTGACTCGGTGCCCTGGATGCCCATTAGGGTCACCTGGGAGCCTTAGGAATTCTGTTGCTTAAGTTGAACCCCAGTCAGAAGGCAACGGTCTGAAGCCCGGCAATGGAACTAACGCACTCATGCATTTTTAGAGATCCCAGTGAGAGGAGCGTACATCGAGGTCAAAAAATACTAGTGTGCTGCTAAAACATAGGCTCTTTTCTCCCCCACTCCAAAACGTAGTTTCACTCCACATTCCAGCAGGACCCTTGAGAAAACATGATGAACAGTATAAATGTCTTCTTGACAGTAAAAATGTTCTTCTCCTTTATAAGTCATCCAAGAAGCATTTTCAAAGCCTGGGTATCGCAGCAACTGTGCTGCCATTTTGTTTGCTGTGTGCACTACAAGCTGAAAACAACTGTAAATGCTTTCAAGACACACACACACACATATACATATATATGTAAATATATATATTTACATTTATTTGTTGTGTGTGTGTGCTGTAGCACATGTGTGAAGGTTAGTTGACAATTTGTGGAAGTCGGTTCTGTCCTTCTACCATCTGAGGTATTTTGACATCTATGGAACAGGTTTTACTCTCTGCTCACACCTATCTGGCATCTATTTTTTAATACCACTGCCTTATTTCATATGAAATTCATAACTAGCAAATAAGATATTAAAGATTCTCATAATTAACACCGCTTTTATAATTCATTCATCTAATTATTTTGTGTTATATTTCACTATCTTTTCAATTTTATACATTTAGAGTTTGTCTTCTGGCAGAGTTCTTGATTATGCAGAAAATAATGTCCTTCAAATTTCATAAAGAAAGTGGTGGGAGATATTATGTTGTTTCTTCGGTATAGCTCTGGGCGATTTCTCATTTTTGTTTGTTTTTGTTTCATTCTATGTTCTTTGTTCTGTTTTGTTTAGACAAAGTTTCACAAGGTAGCCTAGGCTGACTATGAACTCAAGAACCAATTGCCTTTGCCCTTAACTCTTCAAGCTCCACTTACTGGTGAACAAAATCTCACAAGCGAGAACTAGAGCTCATCGTAGCTCTTCCGCTAATGCTTCCCATTACTTCAAAGAGGATGTACAAGACCCGAGCTAAGTATTTGGGTCAAGGAGAAGTATTGTTAAATGCCTAAAAATAATAGTGTGATCAGTATGTTACATGTTACAGCAATTATGGAATAAGAGAAATTAGATACCATGACATTAATATTGAAGTTTCTGTTTGGATTCCTCATGTAATAGTTTCCATTTAATTTTATGAAATAGTGGACCTTTTTTCCTATTGGATTTTATGAATTATGCCATTATGATTAGGTCCTCTCTCCAGGTGACCTCAAAGGATATTTGTTGGTGGCATCTATACAACAACAAAAATACACTTGAAAATGGCACATTTATCTGTTTTCTTTAATGATGATTTGGATGATAATCATTTCTACATTGATACACATTTACCAGCTATAGTCACTGTATGTGAAAAATATTTTGGAGTGACTTCAAATGTATTACTTAGCAGGGAGTCAACATTAGCATACTCGGAGTTCTTTGGCATACAGGGAAGTACATGGTGGTCAAAAGAGCGTATCATTCTTCTTTTCTGACCTAGGTATCTTAGTTATGCCATTTCTCAGAGCCCCACTGCCTCCTGTGGCAGATCTTCCCATTTCAGTGCTACTACAAAATCAGTGTTGAAGATGGAAAGGTTTCTGATAAGTTAGGTTTCCCATCATCCATTAGAAGGTAGTCAAATATCTTCAGATGTGTTTGTTTTACCAATGAAAAATTCATACAATTGACTAAGCTCCTAATGTGACATAATTATTAAGCAAACTCACACTCATTGAGTATATATTACCTTTGTTTAAAGCCTCTTTTATCCATTATCTTATTTATCCTCACCATAATTTATTTTTAGATTACAAGAACTAACATCTTCTGAAAATGTAAATCCACATTTATTAGAGTCCAAACTTAAAAAAAAAAAAAAGCTACCTTCAAACTTGTTTTGATGACTAGTAAGGATGTCTCCTCATGCTGTCAAGGAATGGCCTGTATTCCAAGATTACAATGTTCATGTCCCACATATGTGAGTCTCATAACAGATGTCATTTTAATTAAGTTTTTTCTTTTTTTTTTCATCTTTTTTTAAAATTATATAATTTAATTTAATTTTACATATCAGCCATGGATTCCCTTTTTCTCCCCCTCCCCCCGCCCCTCCCTGCCTTTCCCCCAGCCCACCCCCCATCCCCATCTCCTCCAGGGCAAAGACTCCCCCGAGGATTGAGTTTCAGTCCAGGCAGGTCCAGTCCCCTCCTCCCATGCTGAGCCAAGTGTCCCTGTATAAGCCCCAGGTTCCAAACAGCCAGCTCATGCACTAAGGAGAGGTCCCGATCCCAGTGCCTGGATGCCTCCCAAACAGATAAAGTTAATCAACTGTCTCACTTATCCAGAGGGCCTGATCCAGTTGGGGGCTCCTCAGCTATTGGTTCATAGTTCATGTGTTTCCATTCATTTGGCTATTTGTCCCTGTGCTTTTTCCAATCTTGGTCTCAACAATTCTCGCTCATACAAACCCTCCTCTTTCTCGCCAATTGGATTCCTGGAGCTCCACCTGGGGCCTGGCCATGGATCTCTGCATCCACTTCCCTCAGTCATTGGATGGGGTTTCTAGCACGACAATTAGGGTGTTTGGCCATCCTATCACCAGAGTAGGTCAGTCTGGGATGTCTCTCGACCATTGCCAGTAGTCTATTGTGGAGGTATCTTTGTGGATTTCTGTGGACCTCTCTAGCACTTTTCTTCTTCCTATTCTCATGTGGTCTTCATTTATTATGGTCTCCTATTCCTTGTTCTCTCTCTGTTCTTGATCCAGCTGGGATCTCCTACTCCCCTAAGCTCTCTTTCCCTTGACCCTTGACCTTCATTACTCCTACTCACGTCCAGGTTGTTCATGTAGATCTCATCCATTTCTCTGTCATTGAGCGATCCCTGTGTCTTTCTTGGGGTCCTGTTTTCTAAGTAGCCTCCCTGGAGTTGTGAGTAGCAGTCTAGTCATCTTTGTTTTACATCTAGTATCCTCCTATGAGTGAGTACATACCATATTTGTCTTTCTGAGTCTGGGTTACTTCACACAGGATAATTTTTTCTAGATCCATCTATTTCCCTGCAAACCTCATGATGTCATTGTTTTTCTCTGCTGAGTAGTATTCCATTGTGTATATGCACCACCTTTTATTTATCCATTCTTCAGTTGAAGGGCATCGAGGTTGTTTCCAGGTTCTGGCTATTACAAACAATGCTGATATGAACATAGCTGAATAAGTGCCCTTGTGGTATGATTGAGCATTCCTTGGGTATATGCCCAAGAGTGGTATAGCTGGATCTTCGGGGAGATTGATTCCCAATTTTCTAAGAAAGCACCATATTGATTTCCAAAGTGGTTGTACAAGCTTGCATTCCCACCAGCAGTGGAGGGGAGTTCCCCTAGTTCCACATAACTCTCCAGCATAAGCCGTCTTCAGTGATTTTGATCTTAGCCATTCTGACAGGTGTAAGATGGTATCTCAGAGTCGTTTTGATTTGCATTTCCCTGATGATTAGGGATGTTGAGCAATTTCTTAGATGTCTTTCAGTCATTTGAGCTTCCTCTGTTGAGAATTCTCAGGAGGCATCACGATCCCTGACCTCAAGCTCTACTATAGAGCTACAGTAATAAAAACAGCTTGGTACTGGCATAAAAACCAACATGTGGACCAATGGAATCGAATTGAAGACGCTGACATTAATCCACACACCTATGAACATATAATTTTTGACAAAGAAGCCAAAAGTGTACAATGAAAAAAAGAAAGCATCTTCAACAAATGGTGCTGGCATAACTGGATATCAACGTGTAGAAGGCTGCAAATAGATCCATATCTGTCACCGTGCACAAAACTTAAGTCCAAGTGGATCAAAGACCTCAACATAAATCCAGTTACTCTGAACCTGCTAGAAGAGAAAGTAGGAAGTAGCCTTGAACACACTGGCATAGGAGATCACTTCCTAAATATAACACCAGTAGCACAGACACTGAGAGAAACAATCAATCAATGGGACCTCTTGAAACTGAGAAGCTTTTGTAGAGCAAAAGATATGGACAACAAGGCAAAACAACAGCCTGCAGATGAGAAAAGGTCTTCAACAACCCCACATCTGACAGAGGACTGATATCCAGAATATATAAAGAACTCAAGAAATTAGACATCAAAATGCCCAACAGTCCAATTAAGAAATGGGCTATTGGACTAATTAAGTTTTTGTAAACAAAACAACAACAACAACAAAAAAAAAACCAGTAGGTTAATCCATGAAACTACATAAATAACTAAATAATTTGGCTCATGCACTAAAATGTTATAGAATACAGTATATCCTATAGATGTGGTCTGTAGATGCTACCACTTTTTCTGAATTTCAAACATTATGCTGAAACACTTCAGTCCATTATTCTTGTTTTTTTCTTTATATTTTAGCAAAACCAAGTTTCTCTGTATTCTATATTTCATGTAATTTTTGCATTTTGTATCTCTCTTTAAAAGGCTCATTTTTTATTTTTAAAGTATCTACAAGCTAAATGTATAGCATTGCTTAATTTCTTTTTCGCATTTAAGTGGTAGGAATGGGGAAATCTTATTAGACTCTTGAAAACCTTTCCAAGTAAAAAGCAATAAAAAATTCTATTTCACACTAAGAAACTCACCTCTGGAACTGTATAATATTTTTCAAAGTAAAGCTAACCAATAATTAAGGATTGAAAAAAATGGTAAAAATAGACTTCCTAATAAATCTCAAAGAAATAAAAAAAGCAAGCCTGCCTTGTGCTCCCAATACTCAGAAGATGAAAACTAGTTCAGGGAAATCCTGTTTCAAAAAATAAATAAATAAGAAGGAAAGAAAGAAAAACCATGAGTAAGCAACATTAGAAATGAAATGGTTTAAGTTGTAATAAAAGAATTGAAATTCACGTGGCATGGATAACTCCCTTGGAAAACACAAATTTCCAAAACTAACTCAAGAGCAAATAAGTCACTCATTGAGAGCTTTAATTAGATGACTTATGGTATTCTAGAGCTTTCAAGATACAGAAGCATTTAAGACCATAGTTTCAAAAATCATAGTTCAAGTTTCAATGTTTTAAAAATTCTATTCATTAGCATTGGAAATCAGAATTTTTGTGGAAGAAGAATTGAAGGAGATTCCAGACATCAAGGATAGGAGAGAGTCATAAGGAAACTGATGTGTAGCTTAACATTTCAAGAAATTTGACCACAATTGGAAACTAAGGGAAAACAAAAATAACAAAAAGGAGCTTTAGTTGGCTTAAAAGAGATCTTTCAACACATTTATTTATAGGGGAAGATGTTATACAAACAAGCTATCTAAAGGAGACTTTAAAGTTGACCTATATGTAATTAAGTATAAGCACTGTTTCTGATGATAAAAAATCAGAATAGTGGTTACCCTTGGATGGACAGTAGTGACTGACAAGCACGCAATGCTCTACATTTTGGCGTGTCTAGTTATATGGTGAATTCATTTACAATATGTCATGTGTCTTCTGTCATCAATAAGTCAATAAGCATATAGACTTGTAGAATGTATTAAGCTTTACTACATTTCATGATACGGTAATTTAAAATTCACCCTTTCCCCCAAAAGAATACTTGCTCTGAATCATATTTTCTACATGTATGATGTTGGGTTTGTTTGTTGATTTGTTTGTTTGTTTGCTTTGAGAAAGGGTTTCTCTGTGTAGCCCTGCCTGTTCTGCAACTTGCTCTGTAGACCAGACTGGCCTCAAACTCAGAGATCTGCCTGCCTCTGCTTCCTGAGTGATTGAATTAAAGGCATCCACCATCACACCCAGCTTGTATGACGTCATTTAACTGTTACAGCCATTTTATGAGGTGGATTTTCTTAGCCTTAATTTTCAGTGAGAGAAAAAGCAGCCCAGAAACTTCAGTAATTGAAACAGGCAGTGTGTGGCTGCAGAGCTGAAATGCCTGCTTACCCTCTTGCATTGTGTAATGGAAGGGGAACATGTGCTTTGGGCTAGGGAGGAGCTTCAGACTGGAGGTATGGAGAGTATGAAGAGGTGGTCTGTCCTTTATCAATAACATAGGAAGTGAGACCATATCATAACAACAATAAAGAGCAGCACTGGACTCTGAGAAGGGTAGCGGTTGTGAGGACCCAGTGATCATGAGGACCCATACTACCCTGCACTTACTCTATCCTGCACTTGTCTGCGACTGACAGCTGGGTCCCAAGTCCTTTTTTATACTCAGCTTTCCTTCTGGCCACCTCAATTTTTGTTTCGTGAACAGTCATTACTGTTCCGGAAGCTGTGTGACTTGTAAACACTTGTCACTGCTCGCTCCTTACACCAGCACGGAAAAGCCCCTCTTCACCTCGCTTAATGTTTTTTATCTGATGGGATCACTGTCACATCTGCTTTCTGGATATTATTAGCATTTGATTGATATAGGTCTTTCTACCTCTTAATTTCCATCTTCCTGTGTCAGTGGTTTTGGGACTTTTTCACAAAACCATTGCAGAAATGGATTTTTTAAATAGAGTATGAAAGATTGGTTTGTTTTTTTTGTTTGTGTGTTTATTTGTTTGTTTACTTTTTATTAATGAGTTTAAAGTGATTGTGATTTATATTATTTAGAAAAATTTTCCCTATTATCCTGATTCTGTTTCTTCCCTTTTTCCTTATCTTTAATTGAATTGATGTCTCTTAGTTTTATTTTTCTTTACTTACTTACAACTGCATTCTTTCTACTTTATAATGATTACCTTAATTTAACCGGGTTATCATAAGTGTTCAAATATATCTGTTGTATGTCACTCAGTCTCTCTAATATTCCAGAAGAGAAAAGGAGGCTTGGCCTGTTTTATTTTCCCATGTTCCCTTGCAGCCCTCATGTCTCTTCCCTTTTGGCCCTTGCTGGTATTATTTTGAATTCTTTATCTAGGTAGCTGTATTTTTAAGAATAAACAAAATATAGTAGATAAAATTTTATTTAGATTCAATATATTTTATTGCTTTTGTTTGCTGTCTGTCACTTAGCCCATTTCTTCCTCTTGAAGTTCTTATTGGTGGTTTTTATTGTCCAGCAATTCTTTTAGAGAGAACCTTAAAATAATCAACTTCAAAGTGCCTTTCAATTCTAAAAATATATTTCTGCCTGTCACTTGGATAATAGTTTGCCTAGGTATAGAATTCGAACTTCAAAGTTCTCTTCCATTAGAACAAGGACATTTTTTCACTTGTCTTCTTGGATCCTGCATGCCTCACAAGAAATTTAATATCACTCTGATTCTTATTCCTTTGTGAGTTACTGTTCTTTAAATTCTGACCACTTTGGAATTTTAGTCTTATTCCAGATGTTAACAAATTTTACGGCAGTGCATCTAGGAATGTGTATTTGTGTGTGTGTGTGTGTGTGTGTGTGTGTGTGTGTGTGTGTGTGTGTATGTGTGTGTGTGTGTGTCTTTCCTGTTTAATCTACCCTCTAGCTAAGATTGTATTCAGTTCTGAAGAATTCTTCCATAATATTTCCATAAATGCTGTCTGTGGTTGATATATTGTGCACCCCAATAAACCTATCTGGGGGTCAGAGAACAGAACAGCTATAATATTAAACATAGAGGTTAGGCAGTGGTAGCACACACCTTTAATCCTAGCATTCCAGAGGCAGAGATCCATCTGGATCTCTGTGAATTCAAAAAGCCACACTGGAAACAACCAGGCATGGTGACTCATGCCTTTAATCCCAGGAAGTGATGGCAGAAAGGAGAAAAGTATATAAGGTGTGAGGACCAGGAACTAGAGCTGGTTAAGCTTTTAGGCTTTTGAGCAACAGTTCAGCTGAGATTCATTCTGGATGAGGACTGAGAGGCTTCCAGTCTGAGGAAACAGATCAGCTGAGGAATTGGTGAGGTGAGGAGGCTGTGGCTTGTTCTGCTTCTCTGGTCTTCCAACATTCACCCCAATACCTGGCTCCAGGTTTGTTTTTTATTAATAAGACTCTTTAAGATTCATGCTACAGCTGTCTTTCTTTCGATTTCTTTATTGTTTTGTTTAAGAATTACTATTGAACCTATTTTAGAACTCCCATGACATTTACATATTGTCACACTTTTTCTTTCTGTGTTGTCCTTATCCAAATGCCCAGCACAGGGCTGAGCTATCTACCTTCAATCTGACTTCTTCTACTTTTGATTTTTTTTTTCTACAATTGCTTGTAGCTTCTGGTTCACTACAAGTAATATGTTTTCATCAGTTGCCTCCAGAAAATATTTTCTACTGTTCCTAAGAACTGGGGATAAAGGCTACCCATCAAGAAAAATGAGTAGTAAAAACAGAGTTCAATTTACTAAATTGAATTTGCTTTTGAGTCTTGTAATATAATAATAGCGCTCGTCAGCTGTGGCCGTTCAAGAGCAGAGCCGAGTTTGGCAAGGCAGGTCAAGCAAATTGTGATGATGAACTTGAGGGGCTAGTGAGTCTTAAATTTGGAACTGTGATGTATGAGGACCGGAAGATCGTGGGAGTTAAGAGCAGACTAAGAGAGCAAAGAAAGGGCTTTGTGACCCCAAGTCATTGTGGTGGATCAGGTGATTGCAATGATTGAAAAAGTGTCAACATAAGAACCTGAAAGAGATCATTCAAGTTGGAGGCTTATCAGTGAGAAAAGCCTTAGTACTGAGAAGACTTAGAGAACTGATCTATAGGGGTTGTTGAAGTAAAGTGTGCAGTGTATGAGGAGAAGAGATTAAGGAATCCTAACAATCACACACCAGAATAATGATGCCTGTGGAAACTGACAACATTTATGGAAAATAATGGCAGTCCCTTGAAAATTGCTCTTTATGAAAGTTGTCATTTACAAATTATGCTATTACAACTTGGCAAATATAACATGTGAACAACAACAACAAAAACTAGTGTGTGCTTTATATGATTCTTAAAAAATCTTTGGAACAGACAGCTTTCCTGAGGGGTGCTTTCCTGCCCACTGATTACAGGCCCATTTGTACTGACTCTTAAAGAAGGGAGTGACAGTTTGTCTTTGATACAGGCAGGACTCCGTGGAACCAGTTGTCAGTTAGGCAGTTCAAGACATCAGATCTCCTCCCTGAGACAGAAATATGGGTCAGATTGGCATCTTCCAATCAGGGCTAGACTCCTGCATTTCCTGACTTTTGTTTTATACTCCGGTGATTATGAGGGAGGAGTCCAGCTCTAGTGCCTTCAAGCCTGCTAATATCTAATTAGCACCCTAACGTCTTTAATTTTTTTGTCTCTTTTCAATTTCTGGAAAGGCTGACTGACGAAGGAAGAAATTGATTCTGTTGCTGGTTCTGGTTTATGAGGAGTTGTATTACAAGATGTACACAAAGAAGTCATACCAATGGGGAAATAAGTAGCAGCCTTTACTAAAATGAAGCCGCCGGTCATTTGCACGCAAGGCACGGCTAATGGCCTCACATTTAGGATGATTAGATTGCAGGAAGAAAAATATCTATGAAATCATAGCTGTGTACTGCCAGTGACTCAATTAGCTTTTCAGAATTACGTGATTAAGACGGGCAGGGCAATGTAGTAACATCAAATGCGACTATTAAATACTTCACAATGCACCCCACCTTTGCTGTAGACTATTGGCCAAACCTTATGTTGTATTTTGCTGTTATAACTTGGGTATCACACACATGTAAAAGCAAAGTTGTTTTTCCTTTCTTTTGGAAAGCTTTTGAGCTTGCCAGTATAATCTTCATATCAACACAGATATAACATGAAGAAAAAGAAGAAGAAGAAGAAGAAGAAGAAGAAGAAGAAGAAGAAGAAGAAGAAGAAGAAGAAGAATCATTATCATCATCGTTGGTTAAATAAGAGAGATAAAGAATGTAGCCAAAACAATTATACATGGTGTCTGCAACTTAAAGAAAGGACCATTTCCATAATTTTGTTTAAAAAAATCAACTGAAGCAGTAATTTTAATTTTCCTTGAGTTGAAATGCACAGTGTGGGTTCTCCTCATTAAAGAAACTGAGAACACAAATGGAATTAGGGCATGTATTTTTGTGTTGCACATATTGTATGAAGGATAGAGACTAGAGACAGTACGGTTTCTAATTTCTGTAAATAGTTTCTCTGGCACTGAGGACTTTTATGCGAAGTAAAAGTCCATCAGAAGTTTACCTCTTCAAGTGGGAAGTAGTAACAGATCCCTGTAGCCATAGAACTCAGGGGGCTGAGGCAGGAGGATGGCAAGCCAAAGGCTGTGTGGACTACATAGTGGGCTCTCCTCTCATTTGAGAACAAAGGAGAAGAGAGGACAGGAGGGGAGGAAGAGAAAAGCCCAGTTCCCTGAAACGGAGGTTCCTGCCCAGGCTGAGCGTATGTTTCCTTCTGCCTCCACAGAGCATCTGTACGACCACCACTGCATTCCTGCATTTTTTCTTCCTGGCTTCATTCTGTTGGGTTTTGACAGAAGCGTGGCAGTCATATATGGCTGTAACTGGGAAGATCAGGACACGGCTTATAAGGAAACGCTTTCTGTGCCTTGGATGGGGTAAGCATATTAATATACTTTTTATGCTTCATCACTATGACACTGAGAATAACATCATAAAAGTTTAAAAAGAGACTGTACCCAGGTTACTAAGGTGTCTAACTTGAAACATGAAGATGAAATACATGAGAGTAGCCATTTTGAAAACAGCCATGGGGTCATTTGGAACTTTATAAGGGAATAATTAATTAGCAAAGTTTTAGCTAGTAAACTAACACTCAGTGTACCTTCATGGTATACCTTGAGACCTGAGCTACCTAAAGTTGGAAAGACAATGTGTTCCCTACTGATGTTTTCTGAAAATGCAAAATGCTTTGAATTGTTTGGGCACCCAAATCATGTTATCCACAGGTTATATAATAAACCCTAGGTAACCTCTAAGTGTTCTATTTCCCCCCCCCAAAAAATCTCCAGACTGTTAAAAAATGAAGCATAGGGGAGGAGGAGTGGACCCTCAGTGAGGCAAGGAAACTTCACATGTCCTTAAGGAGTTTCTCAAAAGTAGACATGTACAATCTCTGCCAAACTAGGAATTCATTCATTCATTGCCCATCATTGGGAAACCTTTCCAATTGCTTCATGGCAGAGACATCTCAATGATCAGTGATTTCATGGGACTAGTTTGAATGAAAGCATAGTTAATTTTTTAAAAGCTAGTTTTAGAAAACACACAGATATTTCTGATGTTTGCCTTTGAGTTTTAAAATCCCCATAATGGGCCGGGCGGTGGTGGCGCACGCCTTTAATCCCAGCACTCGGGAGGCAGAGCCAGGCGGATCTTTGTGAGTTTGAGGCCAGCCTAGGTCTATAGAGCAAGATCCAGGAAAGACGCAAAGATACACAGAGAAACCCTGTCTCGAAAAACCAAATAAATAAATAAATAAATAAAATTAAATTAAATCCCCATAATGGGATAACTCTACATGAGTATATACAGAGACATACATGTACACATACACACATGCATCAGATGATGAGAACAGGTTTTTAAAAGGAACCTGGGCAATTCTGAGCTAGTGAAGTTACTACAAGACCAGAACAATTCATCCTGAAACACAGGATCAAAACCACTTAAAGATTATCTGCCAGCATTCAGCAGGAGTGTATCCATACTTAGTTGATGTATTAGGACTCTTTGTAGAAGCAAATGGGAAATTGAAGAATATGTTCTACTTAGAGTTTTGTAAGATTTTTGTCTAGATTCCATGACAAAGATCTTCTAAAATGATGGCAGTATTGAACCAAGGAACACTTTTGTTGTGAATTAGGACCATAGATCGAAGGAAAAGAGTACAAGTGCAGGAAGCTCTTTCTTAAAGAGTGATGAGTTCCTTGCCAGTAACCAATAGCTACCTTATTTAATATTGTTGTTAAAGATTTTGAAGAAAGGGTTTGCAGTTCATCTCCAAAGTTATAGGTAATATCAACATTCTCTGAGTAGGCAAAGAGTTATATATAATATCAGTGGAGAGAAGCACACCACAATCAATTTGGAAAACAAAGGAAATCCAATTTATATGAAATAAAGATTATTAATTCCTTAGGTGTTATTTAGGGTATCCATGTTTGTGTGTTTATTTCTAATGAACTCCATCCATTCAATCAAAATATTCAGTCAGCAAATGGAATGTAGGATGAAGGACCTCGGGAGGGGGAAGAGACAAAGAGTGCCTATGTATAATTTATGTTATGAATGTATAGCTCTCAGTCTTTATTTTAAAACGTGGTGACTTCCCTTGGTGTGCTCTTCACCGTTCTTGTCTTTAAAGCTGGTGAATGTACAGACTATCAGTAGATTCCCAGGAGAAAGAAAATAGCAAGAAGTGTGGGAGATAAGAAGAAAGATGACAGGCAGAGGGGCATGACAAGGGGATGATTAACTGAGGGGCTTCGTTTTAATAAAGAAAGCAAGCATGTTCTTCTTAGAAATGCTGCATGTCCAAATATGTTTATATGTGCAGTAAAGGAAATCTTAAGAATTGGTTTGGATTTTCAGGTAATTGAGTTCTCTATTCCTACATCCTTATTGTTATAAGTAAGTTGAAAAGAACGTGTTAAGTGAAAAAATTACTTTTGGGGTCTAATTATAAGTTGGACTTGGTATGGTCAATATGTGGCCAGCTGAACATTCCACTCTTCCAACAGTCCATCACACCAGGGCATCCAGTTTTCTGCCTTTCCGGTTTTATAACTATACATTTCCATTATATACTGCAAACCCCTGGGGGGGGGGATGACTTAAAAGATATCCTAAATCTGTGTTATTGCTTCTCTTGAAAACCAGGTGAGATGCAGTGGTAACCTAGCAACAGCAGGGCAGAGCACCCCGTCAGAAAAATCCACCTGACCTTGTAGTTTTGCACTTGAAAGTTTGTGATACAAGCATGCCTTGGGAGGTGACTCTTCCCACCAGAGTTGCTGGGATCTGAGTATTTGGAGTTTGTCCAGGCTCATCCTGGGCGAGTGTCCGCACTGTCTGTCACTGAGTATGAGATGTCACCTTGCTTTCCTTGCAGGACTGCCAGCTTTAGTCGTAGCCACATCTGTGGGCTTCACCAGGACGAAAGGATATGGCACGGATCACTAGTAAGTCTGTCTATGGTGCTAACCGTGTTGATAATTAAGGAAGTTACCATACAGGTTTTATTTGTCTTGCCTATGGATGTCATTCACTTTATCACTGAGACATTAACAATGCTAGAGGGTGGCTTATAGGCACAGAAGTAAGGAAGGCAATGCAGCTATTCAGAATCCTTGCTTCTGTTTCCAGTTCTTCCTAAGACCAGTATATTTTCCTTTAAAGATACATCAGTATGTACTATACATGTCAAAACTTAAGTACTCTCTGTTAGAATCAGTAAAATCTTGATGCTATTTTTCTGCTATGTTTTAGGATGTGACTCTTCCCTCAGCTTCAAATATCACTGATGTCTGTATCTATTATCATCAGCTATTATTACTTCAGGTTTTGTTGCTGTTTTATGGTGACGCATTGCAATTGATTAGTCAAGAGCCAGCTTCCATATTAGAAGATGCCTAGGCTATAGAAGAAATTAGAAAGGGGTATGATG
The DNA here is from genome assembly GCF_004664715.2 of Peromyscus leucopus. Lineage (NCBI taxonomy): Eukaryota > Metazoa > Chordata > Mammalia > Rodentia > Cricetidae > Peromyscus > Peromyscus leucopus. The sequence goes on from NC_051084.1 coordinate 57,481,654, forward strand.
GCCCATCTTATGCCTGTGATGCTCACAAAGTCCATGAAGCAATTTCTAGCAAAGATTAACTTTACTATTTCTAATTTGAAGCAATACACTTTCACCGTTTCCTACACCAGTTTTCATATTGAGTATATAATTGAGAAATGGAAAGTATGCACATTATTAAATAGATAAACATCACAATGTGACATTCTGTAATTGTTTCCAGGTTTAAGTTAGGAATTACTGATAATCAGGCCACATGTTGTACTCACCAAATTAAAAGTATATAAAAGGACATCATTTCACCTGCCCATCACAAAGACTTCTACTTAGAGCTGGGAAAACTCCTAGTTTTGGAATTCTTTTTTTTATTCAATCAATATCACTGAAAGAAAGTCCTAAGTGTTTATTTGAGGACTCTTATTTACTATAGAACAACTGCTTTAAGTTATTACTTTCTCTATTAAAGTAACTATTTAGGTGTAAATCAAGGATTTATAAAACACCTTACTGGTATTTATGGTTCCTAAGTTCAAAGGCATACCAAGCCATGTTTATCTTCAAACAAATGCACACATTTGTAAATGTGCATACTAATGTTTCTGCATGTATATATAACTAATAGATTAGAATTTTAATTAAGGTGTAACTCAGAGAGTCACACTGATGCTCTTAAATGTACTATGTTCTGAGTCTTGGCAAATACGTTCATTATGGAACCATGCCCTCAACAATTATAGAGCAGGTCATGGTTAGACAAACCACAGTACAGTCACTGCCCCATGGTCTAACTATTGAAGGCAGCTCACTGGTTACATGCACTGGGATGGTGGGAGGGACAAGCACAGTCCGTGAAGCAACGGCATGGCTGCTCACCAGTAGTGAGGTCCGGCCCCTCACGCTTTCCTCATCGCTCTCCCGGACTGAGGGCATCCCATGCTCCATCTGCACACAGCAGTGCTGTGCCCTCTGGCCGCTTCATTTCCTTTTGATTCAGAGAATGAGCATTTTTACTGGAAAGAATTCCATAGCCCCATCAGTGCAAACCTCCATCTCTTGGTGAAGTTAGTCCGTGGAACAAACACAGCTGCACTCATTCTAATTCACAATCTTACTCCCGTGAATTTCTTGGTAGTCTGGACAACAGTAAAATCAAAGGGAAAAAACACACACAAATCTGAGTTATCCATTTCTTGCCTTGATATCTTTTTTTTTAAATTTTTTAAGAGAGATTTTTCTCTTCATTTTACATATCAACCACAGATTTCCCTGTTCTCCCTCCTCCTGCCCTCCAGCCTTCCCCCCAAACCACCCCCCATTCCCACCTCCTCCAAGGCAAGGTCATCCATGGGGAGCCTGGCACATTCAGTTGAGGCAAGTGCAATCCCCTCCTTCCTGCACCAAGGCTTCACCAAGTGTCTCACCATACACACTAGGTTCCAAAAAGCCGGCTTTTAAGTTACTTTCTCCCAGTATCTCAGTGACCTCAAGGAAGACTTTCTAGACACGGTGACTGTTTTAAAGTCCCTCTGAAGGGGTCAGCCAGGGAGGTAAATCAACATTTCTTGTGATCATCTCTTTGCCATGAAAACAAAAGAAGAAATTGCAATATACAAATAATTTGTCTAAAACATTTTAACTGCCTCCAGGTAAAGCCCAGTGGTGAGGGGTATGTAGTGTTTCTTCCCCCATGAAATGCTCTAATTCTAGTGTTCCTACAGCTTCTAAGGTTTAAGTTATAAATCTTGGAAAGGCGCCAATACTACAAGGTCAGATTCTAGCCAATGCTGTTTGCACCACGATCCAGTGGCCTGATGCTTATCACTGATTTTTGTTAGTTTTATCTAATGCTATTTTTAGCTGCTGGCTGTCTCTTGAAGGAGGACTGCTGTATGCCTTCGTTGGACCTGCAGCCGCTGTTGTCCTGGTAAACTCTGAAATTCACTTACTTGATTGCTTAGCAAAAAAGAATTATTGCAGTGGTTCACTTAGAATGGCAATTTTGATGAAGTGTTTGGTGGGGAGAAATTTTAAAGTCCAACTACTTATTACTTTAATTTCAATATCAATTGCTTTCTATCTTATATTACTCTAAAATATTCATATTTAAGTACTAAAGATTATTAAACTTGGGAGAGTGGAATTCCTATTACTGTGATTTCAGATGTGTGAAGAAACTCAAGTGAACTTCAATTAATTACTCCTCTTCAATATATAAAATCCCATTCTTTATTATCATTGAACCTCTGTATTATTTTGTATAATGTTTTACATATGAATAGGAAGATTTATTCAAGAACGCCACTCCCAAATGTCTTTACCTATCTATCATCTATCCATCTGTATGTATATATATGTACATGTCAGTTTCACAAACTCAATGAGACAAAAATTTTAGAATGGATGTTTCATTGTTCCAGTCTGTTCTGTGTATTCTAGTATGTTCAGTAGCATCCCTCCCTCTGCCTACCACATCTCCAGACATTTTTTATATTCCCTATGGGTCAGTATTATTCCAAGTTAAAAACAACCAATAGATGTTAGGTACAAAGAATTTAATTATTTTCTTTTTAGAATAACAAATTATTTCCCTAATTAAAAAAATATAAGATGCAGAATCTTCTACCATCTTTCCATTCTCTCTCTCTCTCTCTCTCTCTCTTATAACCCCCCCTCTCTCTCTCTTATACCCCCACTTCTCTCTTATACTCACACATCATTCTGATGAAAATAAAGGAGGAAAGAAATGATATATTAAATATAAAGATTCACATCACTATTCAATTAGACTATCAGTTAGATAATTACCCTTCACTTCCTTGAGTGCTTCATTCAATAACTTGGAAGCTGGAAATGTCTTCCTTAATAACTCTATTTGAGTCTTCTTCCTTTAAAGATTGTTCGTTCTTTTAAGCTGTAACAGGGAACAAAAACTGCCCATGATTCACAAGAAAGAAACAAAACAAAACCATACCACTGAAGCCATAACTGTTACAAAAGAGCATAGGGAATTTGAAACTATTGCGAACACTTTTGTCTGTTGCATTGGATTTTTGTTAAATCAATTGAGTTCATTTCCTAGGCTGCTAGGTTAACATACATATAACCCTATAGTGAAGAAATGACCAGTATGCATATAATTGGAACACCAATACAATGTATCTCTACTGGTCATAAATCCTCTCATGTTTAAGTTGTGAGTTAAGAGAATCTATAGAACTTAAAAATGAAGTACAATGTGCGTTCTCTGGATGAGTGGTGTATTGCCCAGACACTGAGGGACATCTCCTAAATCACTGCCTAACAGACATGCTTTGGATCTTTCTCATATCAGCAATGGGACAGATTTCAGTCTTCTCTTAACAGAGGAGGAACAGTTGCATGAGAGTCTGTAGCCCACTGATCATAGAGGGTAAAGGGCTAAGTTAGGTGAAAGAGAAAGACTCTCTTCTTTGATTTTCTTGGTTGTCACATGGGGATGGGTATTCATCATCATCACCTTCTACTCATGTGCCTCACAATTTTACTCAAAAGAACATTTTCTTACTGATTTTGATTCATCCCTATTATGCAAATAAAAAAGTGAAAGTAAGGAAGTCTGAAAAATGTTGATAAGTGCTCAGGAGAGTGTATTTTAAGAATTAATGCCTGTCTCCATCTCCTGATGGATTCTGGAGATTGAATAGGCTTTCCCTTCTTAGAGAATATAATGTATCAGAAAGCCCCTGACCCTGGGATAGAGCAGTCGCATAGCTGCTATGACCATCTAGCCATTCTGTCTTCGCTGCTGGGGACAGTGGCAAATCCCAAGTGCCTTTGCCTGCCTAGACTCAGCCCAGCCCCTTACTGGAAGATTTAAAATACGTTGGCTTTTAAGCATAGAATAAAACTCATTTAGCCCATCATTTTATTCAAAGTTTCCTCTAAAAGAATAAGACCAGATTAATTTGGGGGTTTGGTCCCTTTTAAAAGTTAGGCATTTGAAGGTTAATTTTACCGTGTTAAACTGCAAACCATGAAAATAAAATGTGTTTGGTGGATGTATAAATGTTAGCGGCACTTACCACTGTCCAATTGCTTATTACTCCTTTAAGAAGTCATTCATATCAGTCTTCAGAATCAAGGCCTCCATAGAGGGTTAAGACATGTTTACTGGAGAGATGAGGACCTGATCCCCTTCAGTATCATTGAAAGGTCAACTTTGTTTCTATTTGACAGGTCAACATGGTGATTGGCATTTTGGTATTTAATAAACTTGTTTCCAGAGATGGAATCCTAGATAAAAAGCTCAAACACAGAGCCGGGTAAGCTGCCATTGGTAGATTTTGAAGGTTCTTTACAAGTAAATCCTGTAGTCCAGGTCCAGGTTGTCACTTATGTGGGGCTGTGCCCTGAACTCTGCTCTTCATGTACTAGTGTGTCTGGTTTAAGGTTTTTCTGGTATAACACGATATTCAACAGAAGTAATAAATCAGACTGTTAAGAAGATGTGGGTGTACATATTTCTTGCCCATTTATTAAGATCAAACACTAACTCTAGACTCCAAATAGTTGTCCTGAGGTAAGGGATTTCAAAACCCAAAATCTTTTGCTCACAACTGGGACAAGTAAAACTAAATAGAGTGAAATAGTGGTTTGTTTGTTTGTTTTTTCCTCTCTAGCTAATTATATAGACCAGAAAAAACAAAACAAAGCAACAAAAAAACTTCACTTAAAATAGGTACTTATCAAACATTATTCTTGTCATATAGTTTTACGTTTAAAATATAATTTGCTAGAACAATTATTTGTAATTTTCATGTGTGGACTTTAGCCATTTACAAAACCTATAAAAGCAACTACTCCATTTTTACTGTTACTACAATATCAACAAGCACTTCCTATATAGATTTATAGAAGCATTTTAGGTTACAGCAATACCCCACTCTTAAGTATTTGTAGAAATTTGAGTGAGATATTAATGCCCTTGATGTCCTCATGGGTCTTTTCTTGAAAAAAAAAAAAAAAGGTTACAGCTTTCTTCTTTCTGGAAAAAAAAAATGTACCTTCATTCAAAACATATTCCTATAATTGTTTTTTTTAATATTTTATGATATTTTTAACAGTCATAATATATAGTCACTCACTGGTAATAAATTAAAGATCTTTCTGTTTTTGTAATATATGTGATGATTATAACATAAGATAACTCAGGTAGTTCTTTTCTCTAGTAAAAGACTAAATTTAATAGCTTTCAATAAAAAAACAACTCAATGTTGTTCACATAAGTCCCTAGAACTACAATGGTATAATCAAAGTATGGGTCCTTCCTGGCACAGGGGCACTTTTTAAATTACATACTGTTTTTCACTACAGATTAGTTTCTAAACTTTCCTGAGCTAGTTGTCAACACTGAGTTTTCTATTCCACCTGAGATGAGCTTTTCACAGAATCACCCTTGCTAGCTTGCCACATGTGGTTGGGATAGTCACCATTTCTTCTGTTGATCAGTCTAAGTACTGGACAGAGAAAGTTGGCTCTGGTCCCAGTGGCATGAGCATTTCCTAAAGGAGGTATTCGAAGTCAAAACTGCAGCACAGTAGCTGTACATGTGTCTTCGGGCCTGTTACTTCATCTTTCTGAAGCCCTGTCTCCTCGTCCATTAAATAGGAAAATTGCTTTCACCTCATTAAATACATGAAGTAATGTGCATAATGGTTTCAGAAGAACATTCGAAAATGGCAAGGCCTTACTCAACAAACAGTGGGTCTTATGATGGATGAAATAACATGGGTAACAAAGGTCCCTGACCATGATCTCAGCATCCAAGACACGGAGGTCAGAAAGGGAGATGAGCTCATTAAAATGCTGAGGATTCTGCGAACCTGTGGCCAGTGCTTCTTTTCACACTTCATTATTTTGTGCATCCTGTCAAGTTTGATTCACATTGCTCTAGACTTAGCTACCATTGCTGGAGCATGAATTTAAAAGTTATTGCTCTTAATCTTCATATTGGCAATGATAATTATAATTGAAAACCTCTAATTCTAAAAGCATTCTTAGAAGTCACATGGATTTCACTGGCAAATCTGCCTCAGTGTCTTCCTGTTCATATGGGGACTTCTTCAAAGATGCTAAAGTCTTTCTACATGTAGAATTGTGGTCACTGTCCCAAACACAGGAGAGCTGTCAAGGTAACGGCCAAGTTTAAACAACATTTGTTGAATGGAAGTTCTAAGGTAGACTACGTGTATGTAGATTCAGATTTGGTCTCTAATCTCAAGTGTGAATAAAGGAAACTTAAAATACTATGGATGTGTGAAGTTACTTTTAGTCCTCAGAGAGGGAGTGAAGAAAGTAATAAAGCCTTCAAAGAGGAGCTTAATCAGATGCACCGAGAAAGTGTTGAGCATGGTTGATGCTGACTGGCTTAATAATTGATTTCACTAATTGTAAAGTTGACTATTTCAGGGTGGTTGAATATATACATATAAAAATGTCTATATATACGTATAGAGAGGGGCATATTTTGTGAAACTAGATGATGTTATTTAAAGTAGAATATAGGGCCTAGTTATTCATTCTTCCATTTTTTTCTATTTCTAAATTTATTGCTTTTTTATACTTTATAATCACTTATTAGAACTATCCAAGCATATCTTTTGTGCTCAATAAATATTTATAAAGGAATGAATGAATAAATGTTTAATAAATAATAAAAAAGCTTTAAAAGCTGTGTAACATCCAAACTATATTAAAAGTTTTCTAATACATAAAATATATTTACCAAGGGTGATTTATTGACAATAACAGTATATCTTATATAAAATGATTAGTGGAAATAGCTAAAAACAATATAAATTATGATGTATCTTTTTAGAATATCTTTAACCAAAAATTATATTTTCTCAATTTTTTGCAATGGAGTTTTCTTGTATACTTTATTAAACTGCTCTGCCATATCTACTTGAAATCAAGGATGTTAGCTCAGCACACCCTTTACACACTCCATGAACTTTCTTCAAGTAGAGGAGTGAATACTTTCTTTCCAGGGAATCTGTTAGATATTAACAATAAAATAGTCAATTTTTTTTCCCTAAAACTAACAGAAGGCATTGAAAAGGGAACAAGAGCAGCGGACTCCAAGTCTTGTGGTAATAATACAGCAGACAGAACAATATGGGGAGAGTGGGGTAATAATCCACATCTTGTTCCCCAGTGGTGATATATTTATCAGACAATATGGACAAGTCAACTTTGTATTTCATCATTGCTTAGACTTGCAATTTTATGAGTGCATAATTTTCTAGATAACAAAGAAACCTTTTATTTTACATTGCAGGAACTCAATTTAAAATCTAATATATGTTTTTTCCACACTTCATTAATTTATATACAGATCACATATATTTTTCAGGATGTTTCACTCTACTCCATCCCTGCCTATACTATGCCAAAGCTGCAAAACTGATTAGCTGTAAGGAAAGGATGTGTAGGCCTTTTAGCCCACCCCAGATCTCAAATAAAGACAAATAAGTACTTTGAACCCTGCTGTAAATTATCAGAAAATTTCATACTTAAATCAGGTTTTCAGGATTAAGACCTTTGTTTCTTGGGTATTTACCATATTATTATGATTACCATTATTATTATTATTTATTATTATTATGTAACCTTTGGTTGTTCAGTTTTGTCTCAGAGCCCAGGGGAAAGGTATCCTAAATTTGAGAAATAACTAGTATCATATGATTATCTTCTGTGATAAAAGAAATAATAAATGATGAATATGTGCCATTTAAGTAATAATGTGTTTAACAAGGAAGAGACTCGGGTGCATGCTTAGGGCAGTTGCTCTCATTCCTGCTTGTTTACCACAATAATCTATGAAGCTTTAAGAAGGACATATGTCTGGGTCCCCTGAATTAGAATGTTTGGAGATGAAGAAGGTAGATCTATGCAGCGATGAGAAAACTGAACCAGGTACTGCTCTGGGGACAAGTCTTGACAAGCTCATAGGACTATTCAGAGAGTAAACTACACACCATGCTACAAGTGTGTGTACATGTGTGGTAGTGAAAAAGACCCTGCATTAGTTACATCAGTGAAGTGAGCGATTACAACCTACGTGCAAACCTTTGTTTTGTTTTCCTCATGAGATCTGCTGATCAATCTGTGATATAATTCAGGTTTTATTATCCCTTCTAAGCACGATTTACAAATGCATGTACTCACTTAAAAGAAATCAGGCATTCTCTCCTCCCCCACTTATTCTATATAATAATACAGCTCCACTATAACATTAATTTAAAAACTTCCCGGGAAAACACATTTTAGACATATACACCACATAGGAATGGAGTACAAAAGTATACCACAAGAAAGCTTTGAATTTTGACTCATTAATTTCTTTTTGTTTTTCCTAGGAGGTTTGTCTATTAATAAACACATAATGTTTCAGGGAAAAATTTTGCAAGGGGAAATACATGCAAAGTTTTTCTATGTAGCCTCATTTTGCTTCTATAAAGTAGTAGATAACAACTACATAACTAAATTCTGAATTCACCTGCAAAATGTCTTGGGCCAACATAGATCATTAAATGTTGTATGTTTGAATCTCTTACTTTGAACTTAATTACTGTGATAAATATGTTTTATGTAGAAAATAGGTGCTCTTTTATTACATAATATTTTGTCAAGTTTCATCAGCCCCTGTATTCAGATCATTCTATAATTTGAAAAGATATTGATGCTACAAAAAAATTTTAAAATAAGAATCTGTACAGTTAGAAACTACATCTCTTACATTTGAAGATTATATATATATATATATGTATAAATATAATATGATACATACCTTACTTTCTTAGATTTCATGCCATAATGTTAACATTTCTGGAGGTCTTCCTGATATTCGAAATTTCTTCATATGACAATTAAAAACTTTGAAGCTAAGAGTTCTCACATGTTTGTTTACCATGGGTCTGAATAAAGGGTTATTGCTGTATGTCTATGCAAGCACATAGGTGTATTTAACTCAATGTATTAGCCAATTGTATTTTATAGACACAGGGCCATCTGTCATGTAAGTAATGGAAACATACTTTGCAGGCTACAGAGGCCCGCAGTGTTAAAAGGTGAATGTTGCAGAGATGATAACATGGTGTGACGGAATCTATAAAGTGATCTAGAATGTTCCTTGATAAATATACTCTTTCTGCATGAAATCGTATTTAAAAAACTAACTTGCGGCTGCCACTTCTTTGGTGACCATTCAATATTTTTGTTCTTTTTTTTGTGGGTGTTCTGTTTGTTTGCAGTCAGATGAGTGAACCCCATAGCGGTTTGACGCTCAAGTGTGCCAAGTGTGGAGTAGTGTCTACAACAGCTTTGTCAGCCACCACCGCCAGTAACGCCATGTCAGTCCCAATCATTGACATCTTCTTGTTACCAGTTGTACATGTGCATGTGAGAAAATGCTATGATGAAAAAAAAAATTGGGTTTGCTAATCCTTGAGTGTTTATCATTGGCAACTGCCTTTATAATGACTGTAAAAGAAAAGTCAATTTCTCAAGTGTTATTGGCGTTGTGCTTTCCAAGTTAATGGTCTTGGTGCCACGCACAAGAATGCTTTTGGGGAGAGTGAATGGGGGTTTGGTTATGGCCTGGAGCATGGCGTGCAACCGCGTAATATTGCTGTCTTTTCTGTTTCGACAGGGCCTCGCTTTGGAGCTCCTGTGTGGTGCTGCCCCTTCTGGCTCTCACATGGATGTCTGCAGTGCTGGCCATGACCGATAAACGCTCCATATTGTTTCAAATCCTTTTTGCTGTGTTCGATTCATTACAAGGCTTCGTGATAGTCATGGTCCATTGCATTCTTCGGAGAGAGGTGAGGAACAGAATTCTTTTGTGAAAGAGAAAAACAAAAACGGGAAGGTGCATCTTAATTAACCAGTGTGGTCCTTTATTGTGATCTTCAGACAAAGTTGATCTTCTCCACTGACGGTCGCTTAAGATGCAAAGCAAATAAAAGAAGCTTTAAGGCAGAATTCATGAGGCTTTGACACTCAGAAAGGGTCAGATGGAAATACATGGGTTTGTACAAGGGAAACACACCAGAGGTGCTAAAAACCAGGAAGAACAGACTCAAGACAGATGGAGTAAGCTAGGTATGCTGGACAAACTAGAGGGAGAAAGGATAAGGTGGGCATGTCTTAAATGGCACTCTTCCTAAACATCATATTGTGCTGTTTCTTACCTATTTCTTAATCTAGCTACTACACAGAGCGTATCCTCGGTCCTGTTATTAACTAATCTTACTTTACATGCAAATTGCATTTTAAAGTTTCTAAAGATAAATGGTCTTGACTTGTATGTTTGTGCCAACAACTACAGAACCTGCATATAATAAGGCCTTGTAGGCAGTATTTGTCCATAAGAACTACAGGCCTGCAATCAAGGCACATCTCTGGGTCACAGTTGGAGTTTATTTTCCATTAAAGGAAGAGGACAGTCCCTCTGGACTAGAGACACTGAGCGGCCCCAAGCTCATCGAAGACAGCGAGAGACTGCTGATTTGTGTTGTTTAGGGATAAAATATTGTTTTCCAACTAGTGTGAAAATGATCTTGAGTGCTTGCAAGCACTGACACAGTGTTTACAAGGTTTATGAGTCATCACAGCGTTTGCTCTGGGGAAGAGTGGGGACTAAAGAGTAAGCCGACACCATGCCATGTGAGTGGTTTTGAGAGCAGTCCACTGTCAGGCCGCGTTAGCTAGCTTGCTTGAGTAGCTGGTTGTGCCGAGCACACTACAGAGTGCGTGTGCATCTGAGCATACACCCCACTGTTTTACAGTGATATGTGAAGGTACTGAAAGGCCTTAACCTGATTTATTAGGTGGGAAGAACAGTATTTCTACCTTATTTCAGGAAGGCACAGATGTCAGCAATAAACTCACAGGTGTCTTCTAAGAATATTCTATGACGAGAAGCCATGAAAACAGATGAAGTGTGACTTCTTCATCTTGCAAGGGGGAGATATTTCACAACTTCAAAATCTAAAGTAGCTTACAACTGTCAAACCTTGTTCACCAACTTCTACCTAAAATATCATTTCTAAAATCTCCCAAATATTGAGTTCTTTATAGAGCAAAGCAATAAAGGTTAAAAAGGAATTGAATGATAATTTAGATTATATTCTTTTCCAATTATGACTATCTTGTAAATCGCCTGTATTAACATTCCTCTATGACTTTTAAGTAACAGAATTCTCCTAAATTAATAGGCACATAGCCATTTCAATTGACAATTAAGGATGGACTATTGCAGGCTTTAAGCAAAGTGCAAGACATATCTGCATGCAATTTTCAGAAGAAACTAATTCCCCAGTTATTAAGGCATAGACAAGTACTCTACCTTTAAATAAATTCTCTCTCTTAAAGACATGGCTTTATGGAGCATACAGTAACCTCAGACTTACTATGTAAGTTTTATGTTGTGCTAGGGACTGAACCCAGGGCTTTGTGCATGCCAGGTAAGCTCTCTACCAGCTAAGCCACATGCCCAGCTCACGTGTCTTTTTTAGACAGTGTTAGGTGATTAAAATAAACAGAATTTTAAGTGACAGATATTATGATGGCTTATTAACAAATTTTTGCTACTTACTGGGAGAAAAAAATTGGCAGAAAAATTCTTGATACCAATCAGAACTTTTTAGTACTTTCTAATTAGACTGTTGACTGTCAAAAACACGATTTAAGTGCAATTAAGTCAAATCATGAAACAAATGCTTCCAATAAATAAGATATCTGTAAATCCATGTTTTCTCTATTAGCAGGAACAAAAGCATGGCCATTTTCTCTGATACTGTTCAGTGGATAATTCCAACTGAATAACTCTTACTGGTAAATTCATAGTGAATTGATACAGCATTCTTTAGTTCTAACATTAAAAGGAACATATTCTTTGTGGGTTTGTTGTTGTTGTTGTTGTTGAACCATAAAAACACTCTGTAACTCTGCTAAAAATGCATACATTTTAGTTAAGGACAAATGATCTTCAGAATTCCTAAGAGAAATTTTGTTATTAAAGAAAGAAGGGGTTTTTCAATTTGTAAATTGAATGCAATTGTGTACATTACATGGAACGTATCATACATAGCAAGCTTCCTTAGAAGCAAAGCCTCTTTCTACTCTACATGTGTATGACCTGACTGTGGGTCTGTCTCATGTAGCCATGTTGCCCTAACATTGAATCTAGTGTAAGAGGAAAGAAACCCCTTTCCCATGTCCTCTGTGCCTCCCATCAGCACTCTTTCCATTAAAAAGTACCATAAAAAAAGTGTTTGTGAAATGCTGAGTTGTAATGTGTGGCTCTGAAATACTTAATTTGTAATTCTTTTTTTTTAAAAAAAGATTTATTTATTTATTATGTATACAGTATGTATGCCTGCAGGTCAGAAGAGGGCACCGGATCTCATTACAGATGGTTGTGGGCCAGCATGTGGTTGCTGGGAATTGAACTCAGAACCTCTGGAAGGACAGTCAGTGCTCTTAACCTCTGAGCCATCTCTCCAGCCCCCTTAATTTGTAATTCTTAGCTGATAATCCACAGGAGACCTAAATACAGTTTTGTCTTTCTTTCTTTCTTTTTTTAACCCTTTTATTTCTCTGCTCTTTTCTTCAGAATAATTTCATATAATTTGTATAGAATTTTTCTTTCTTAAAAATATGCAAGCCATGTAAGAGATACTTTTGGTATAGAGCCTGAGTACATACATATTCTTATTCCTGTCTATTTTTTTACATACCAACATAATTTGCTTCTTTTTAGCTATTGCTGTTTTTACTCATATTGACTTGCCCAATCTTTGTGGAAGAGGATGAAATATAGCCTTGCACTTACGGGAAGAATGAAAGACTGCAGGGGTGGCATTGAGGATGTAATATACAGAGAATGTTTTAGGTGTAATTTTGCTTTTGACAGGCTCAATTGTCAAAGAAAAAGAATTCCGAATCTGGAAACAAGGGAGAGAGAATTGTGCTGGCGCTGACATCTGAATGTCTGTGTGTTTACGTGGCTGTGGTAAATGTTCATGTGCCAGTGCACTGTCTATGTACTCCCATGTGGAGCCAAAGGAGAGCTTCAGGGGTCCTCTGCCCTTCTCTGCCTTATTGCCTTGAGACAGACTCTCCCACAAAACCTGAAGCTCCACCTTTGGCTAGGCTGGCTGGCCAGCGAGCTCTAGGGATCCTCCTGTCTCTGTGTCTGCCTCCACCCCAAGGGCTGAGATTACAGGTTTACAGCTATGCTGGTTCTTTAACACAGACACCCAGGGATTCAAATTCACGTTCGCATGCTTGCAAGGCAAACATGCTTACCCACTGAGCCATGAGCCCAACCCCCTTATTTATTTCTATAAAAAGGAAATTGACTATCTAAATGCCTATTCCTGATCTCTAGACCTGACGAACTTAGCATTTGAATACCATTTTTGTTTTCTTAACAGGAGAGTTGCTTCTTTTAAAACATCCTTGTCTTTTTGAATTGTTTTAGCAAATGTTTCTAAGTGGGGGCGGGAGAGACAAAACTAAAAAAAGAGAACAACCGTTTCAAAATAGTCAGACATCACAATACATTACACATGACCTAGACACTAATGTGTGTTCTAGACAATCAGATTGAATCTAGTAGAACAAGTATAGATGTTTTCTGCATTCGTTGATTAGAATTCATTTGGACTGAACAGATAAGAACGCATACTATTTACTATTCTTCTCATTGCTATGGAAATGAAACTACACAGAGTTAGGAAACCTTTGGAATAGTTCCTGTTGCTAGGAAACCACTTTCTTGGTTCCTGCACATTCTTCTCATCTCTGTCTCTGGCTGTGCCAGGCTCGAAGACAGTCTTGCAGCTTGATGTCAGAGGGGGAAAATAACGAGATTGTGGTACTAACTAATCTAAAATAAAGCCCTGCCACTAAATGGAAGGGGAAGGGGCAGGGGCTAAAAATTTAAGCCTTAAATGGATGGTCTTGTTGTGTCCCGTGTCCCTGTGTAAGCATCCTGTGACTCTTCCATGACATTAGTATCAGGGCCAAGATCTTCTTCTCTCTCTCCCAAGCTCTGGCATGAAGGCTGGCTGTGCCAGATGAGGCCTCAAATACTCATCCAAACCTGTGAAGCAATTTTGCAGGAAAAATCATTAAAATAAACATGAACTGTGTTCTCTCTCTCTCTCTCTCTCTCTCTCTCTCTCTCTCTCTCTCTCTCTCTCTCTCTCTCTCCATCCATCCATCCCTTCCTCTCTCCCTCCTCCCCACATATCACAGTTCTAGTTAGAGCATTGGATGGCCTTGATGACAGCTACTTACACCATGTGGTATCTGAAAAGCAGTGAATGTATGTTATAGAGCTAGTAAGTGGCCAGGTGTGGAGAGAGGGCTTGACTGGAACATTTCGCTTGGAAGACGGATAAATAACACACCGATTGAGAAACGGTCAAGCCATTTACCTACACCTTCATACTTTTCAGGCTGAATTTAAAATTCCCAAAGAAAATCATTTGAAGAGTCGGTGGTTTCGCTTTGTTTTCGGTAAAATAAAATAATGTGCCTTGAGGTTGGAGAATGGCAAGAGGCAATGAGACAAGTCTCAATTGGGATGTGACATAAGCCAGACTGATGTTTTCAGTCTTACATTTCCTCAGAAGCCACCAACCTCACCTCACTCTGCATCGGGCTTGTTAGACAAGGATGCGTCGTCCATCTTGCTACTTCTAGATCAGGCTTTCCCATGCCATCATCATTCCGATTATAGGGTGACCATCTGCATCCTTCTGAATCTTCAAACATGTGTCCACGTAAGGCACGTAAGAGGTTAACAGACGTGTAAACGCTGCTGAAAGAGATGGCTTCAGTGAACAAGTCCAGACATGGAGGGCTTCAAACACAACGTGATATCCCGGCATGCCTAGCAGGGGGCATCCAACTGTGATTTATGTTACTGAATTCTTCCAGTTACATTTTCCTCCCAGCTACCCCCTACTCTGGGGAGCAGCATCATGCTGCTGTCTGGAGTGAGAGGCTGGACACCAGCAGGTTGACAGGCAGCTCCCACTCCCCCAAGCTCTCACCTTCCAGCTCTGTTATACTGGTACAGTGTGTGTGTCTTTTTGAAAGGAATCCAATGAAAACGTACCTGGCTGTTCCTTTCTTAAAAACTGTCTTTTTGTTTTGATTTGTTCCTTGGCTTAAACTATTCTCATCTTTGTTCGGTAAATTTGAAAGGCTAGAAATAGAATGATGTTCAGGAATGAGGGCTTTCAAAGCAAGAAGCCTAAGTTCCGTTTTCAGCTTTCGTCGCCTATGGTGATAATGTCGGGCGAGTTCCTTGCAGTCGCTAAGCGTGATTTTGCTCTTCTGTGCATCGCCAGGCTGTCTATCTCAAAGGCTGTGGCACCAGGCTGAAATGAAATGCCTCCTGTGAAGGTGCGAGGCATGGTGTCTAGCACACGATTCTTTCCTCTCACATTTGCACACTAAAGGAATACTGCTACATTTTTTCAGACCGCGTGTTTGAAAGATCATCTAAAGAAGTTTCAGTGTGCCCCAAAGAGGGCTATAAAAAAAAACTAGCTTGAAGGTCAGTCAAACGCACAGACGTTTCAGATAGCCAATGGTAGATCCTTCGGCATTGGGGGAATCCCAGTAAAGATTCATCAGGGTTTGAGGCTGAGAGTGAATTCCGAACTTCTCATTGTAGAGCAAAGGACAAAGCTTCCTTTTTCTTTTTATTTCACTAGGAGAAAAAGTCAAGTAATATTTTTTTAAATGTTAAGTCACATGTGCTACTTATGTCAATTGGCATCATATTTGTGAAACTGAGGCTTATTCATTCATTTAATGATTAAACATAAAAAACATCATGTTGAAAAGAATCTGTGCCATTTGTTCTAGTTTGAATCAATAGATGTGATTGTGGACACGAGACTGAAGAAGACACATAGCATGGGAGAAACCCCTTTCCCCAGAAATCATAACAGCTGAACACGAGCATAAAATGTGTGTGTTCCTGACTTACAGTGACCTTGTGAGTTCCCAAAAATTCACAAAGAGTGACTTGAGGTAAAGCTTCTCATCTCTCAGAGGTGAAGATTTGGGGTCTGAGAAGTTCAGCAGCTAAATCCAGAGCCCGTTCCAAACTGTGCAACTCTTCCCAGTGAGGCTTCGAGGATTTGTAACACTGCCAATGTGCTGGGTGCCCCTCTCCCGCAAACCTCTAAATCTGGCATGGACTTTGCACAGTGATTCTCTGCCAGCTGCCTCTAGAGTGAGGACCAATTGAGAAGCTCTCGGCTTTCTGCTGCTGCTGAGAAAACCCAAATGTCTCACCCCATGATGGAGAGGCAGGAGCTAGACTTTCCCTGCAAACTACTTTGAACCCAGATCTCATCCAGGAAACCATATGCACTGAGAAAGACCAATTGTCTCTCTAGGCATTTTTTAAAGCAGCCCCCTCGCTGTTCTGCACCTTAGTAGAGACAGCCCCGATGGCTATCAGATGTCGCCTTCTGTTCTTTCCTTTATCTCCTCACAGACCATCAGGCTTCCTTAAAGTCCCCTAAATATTTTAAAGGTAGTGACGTATCTGTTCCTTGCTGTGCCCTCTTACATTTAGCCCCATCTGGGTCATCATTTAGAATGACAGACCTATTTCAGAATGTTTCAAAGAGAAGACATTTTATAATCTCGATATGAAGTTTGGCATAATTAATGTTAAATATTTCACGGTCCCCCCCCTCACAGATTCATTTAAAAATTGGGTTTACTGGCCTCCAGAAAGGTTTTGAAATGTTAATTTCACAGGAACTCAGATTTGTAATGATAATATATAGTAACAAACTAATGTTAACTGTTTTTAAAAAAAGCTGTTAACTAAATTAAGTAATTAGTTCTCTATAAATAGTAAATAAAGGACAGTTACTACTCATCATCATAAATATAATGTTGGTATAGGAGATCCAGGGGGACTTTAATTTTAGTATGGCATAGGATGACCTGTTTTTTCTTTTTGTTATTTATTTTCATGTTTGTCTAGAACTTGAATTTTAAGCAGTTCCAGTTTGTCATTGGTATAATTCACATTAATTCCCCAAGGATAAAACTCTTTGTTTACCTAATTCATTTATCAAAATGTTTGCACTTGACTGAATCTTTTTCCAGATACTATCTTTCTTATGCCCCTCTGTGGTAAGGAGATTTGCCAAGTGCATCTTGCCTCAACATCTCCTCCCATGGTGTTGAGCAGATATTTAATGCCAATTCATCTTGATAGCCTCAGTGTATTTTTAGATTTAAAAAAAAAATCAAATAAAGCATTTGGAATGAAATGAAATTTCTCCTGAAATCCTTATGAATGAGAGTTGTGCACTAAAAATGTCTCGGAATCTAATTCTTATATTTGACACCTGTAAGAACCTTAAAGTGACCTTGAACATCGTGGAAAGTTTGCATGCTTTTCTGTCTTCTCTCTCTTCCAAGCAGCACTGACTGACCGGTAAAGCTGATGTCAATCTACAGTGTAGACGTGCCCTTAGCCTGCTGTCGCTTTGGGAGTTGTGCAGTCAAAAGTATTGAGTGTGCGCGTGTCTAAGTGTATGTGTTGAAAAGGAGATTTCTTTTATATATCCTTCAATCACCCAAACAATGGTTTGGAAGAGAAATTTATAGAAAATTTGCTTTTCCATGTTGTTTAATGTCAGCTGTTAAAATCCTTGGCAACTTTTTTGGCGATGGCTTCAAAATAAAGAACACTTAGCAAGGACCAGAGAAAATAATACTTACCATCGCACCTGTCAGTTCAAACACACAACTCTCACCCTTTCGAAGGAGAGAAGTAGTTTATTCTAGAGCCAAATATGAGTGACAGGGACCCAGGAACACAGATTTAGGTCAGCCAAAATTCCATGGTCCAGCACGCTAACACTCTGGTGACGTTGTTATAGTAACAACAAAGTACGCATCAAACCACCTCTCATCTACATCGATGGAAACATCACATAGTCAGTGGAAGCAAAACGGGGAGCTGCTGATTTAGTTTACATGGAAACTTTCATTCCCACAGCAGTGTTTCCTATTTTGTAGATGTTGGTATTTAGAAGTAGGTTTAAAGGGAATCTTCATGTGGCACACTCCCCAAAGACAATGTTCCTAATGTATTGTGTGTTTTCCTTTATGAAATGTACTTTAATTGTTGCCTTGGGTTATAAACAGAGTTTAGCCTGACCCTGTGTTTCTGACAATGGTTTATAAGGTTTTAAAACAGCAACAACAACACACATTTACTTTGTGGTTTCCCTAATTCAGATTAAAGAATCACAGAAAAAGAATGGCCATCTGGTAAACACTGAACTCATTACCAGTTTTCTCTTGTTGATGTATTATTTTATAACCTATAATGACTTCTTGGTCTAAAAAGGAATCTCCTGAAAATATTCATGATGAAAGAGTTTTTTGCTCTGTCCTGGGTCTGTCTGCCTCACTGGGAGAAGCAAGATGATTCAGTCCTTCTGTTCATCTGAGTCTTCGGAAAAGGAAACAGAGTAGATTAAAGTCCAACCGGACTCTTAATTGATATGTTGGACCAAAGAAATGTTATTAGGGAACTGATCGTTCTTTTGGAGGACTCTGAGATTAACAATATTAGCATTGTAGAATGGAAGCCATCAAAAGACACCTGCTCTTAGTCCGACTTCACAGATCCTGGCTGCACCACCAGCAGAGAACTCTGGGTAGAGAGATGATGATGTGTGCGCAGGTCTCTATAGGGGCCGGCAGGCAGTCTGTGAGAGCAACTACACAGGTCCACATTCCAGACCCAAACTGCAGTTTGGGGGAGAGTATTGATGACTCAACAATGGCAGGAAGGAGACAACAAATGAATGGACTCAGGTTCTGATCCATTCTGTTCTGTGTTGTTCTGTTTGTTTCCTGGCCAACATATATGTTTTGTACATCTCATGTCAAAACTGAGACCGGATGGTATATAGCTGTGCTTTTCAAAAGAGAAGACCCACATGTGTTTACCCTGCAGTCTCTATAAGAGTGATTCAATAGAGGGGAAACCTATGTTTTCATAACAGTAAAACAGATTATAGTAGATGAGAAGGAGAATATCAAACACATGAAGGCATACAAACCAAGTATTAAAAAATGACTTGGCCATTAATTTGGGATAAGTAGCCATCTGTGAACATATTCACCAACAACTTGAGAGCAGCCCAAGGGACCACAGAAAGGGGGATGTGCATTCTGATGCCGAGGTGTCAGAAAACAGCAGTTGCTTTTGTTACACAACCAGGGGTGTTCCCTTTTCCGCTCTTTGCCTCTGCTGAGATTCCGTGAGAAAACAATTAACGTGACATTCTTAGAAACTCCTTGTGATAGTTGATGCTGCATCCAAGACTTGGTGGGTGGTCTAGGAAGTCTGACTGAGCTAAAGAATTTTGATCTTTCCTACATCAATCAACCAGAAGTCAAGAGATGTGTTTTATATTGTTCTGTTATTTCCTTTTTTTTTTATGTCTGGGGACGCAGACATAAAGGAAGAGAAAGGAATAGTCTTCCCACAAGTTTCTTACGTGAGTCAGGAAAGGAAAAATCCTAAATCAATTCTAGTCAAAAAATTATTGAGTGATTTTATTATTAAAAATGTTTAAATCTGTTATGGATCTTACACAATAGTAAATCACACACACACACACACACACACACACACACACACACCAGCATGCAGTGGTTTGTAACAATAGGAGAAAAACCACCATATGGTAACAATGCCAAGGATCAAGCCAGAAATGGCCATCATGCTTTCTCAAGAGTTCCAGTACTAACTTGGTAGATGATGGCAAGTGATAAATACCCCGGGCAGTGAGGCAAGCCAAGTACACCTGTATTTGTATTAAGAAGTAAACAGTGTCAGGCATGGTAGTACTGGCCTTAATCCCAGCACTTGGTAGGCAGATGTAAGTAGATCTCTGTGAACTAGAGGCCAGCCTGATCTGCATAGCAAGTTCTAGCCCAGCCAGGAAACAAAATGAGTGCAAGTGAAGATAGCATTTTTTCATAATTAAGAGGCTATATGGACAGTATCTAGTTATTATGAAGAAAAAAAAAATTGATGGTTTGTTTTCCTTCCCACAGGTTCAAGATGCATTTAGATGCCGGTTGAGAAACTGCCAGGATCCAATCAATGCTGATTCTTCAAGTTCTTTTCCTAATGGGCATGCACAAATCATGGTGAGCTTTTATTTTCTTTCAGGTTGATAATTAGGTCATGGTTTCTCAAGAAAAAAAAATATATATATGTGTGTATATATATATATATATATATATATATATATATATATATATATATAACAAATTCCTTGTTAATAAAATCGTCTAAAATCACAATTCTACATTAGTTCCTTAAGACTAATACTTTGGAAGCTAGGAAATGACTTAGTGGTTAAAAGTACTTGCTGCCTTTCCAGAGGACTGGAGTTCAGTTCCCAGCACCCACATCCACAGCTCATGAGTACCTGTAATTCCAACTCCAATTGATGGCCTCTTCTGACCTCCATGTGCTCCTGCACACATGAGCACACACACACACACACACACACACACACACACACACACACACACACACTACATAAATAATAAAACAAACATTTAAAATAAATACTTGGTACTTTGACGTCCAATAAATGTTCTTTCTGGATTGCCTTCGAATCAAGGATCTGCCACCATTGACTTCCTTGGGTGTTTAGAATGGTGCTCTGTACAACAGTGGAGAATATTTTCATCTTGTCTGGAGTTCAGTTTAAGATGGTTTTTACACATGAGCATTGTGGACTTTCTCATTTGTTTTTTTTTTTTTTTTTCTGTGTGTGTTGTAGGTTTTTCCCCTTTCTCTCTTTTTTATTAATTTTTGAGAATTTAATAAAGCAGATTTTGATTGTATTCCCTCTCCCAACTCATACTTAGTTGAATACTAGAATCCTTAGAGTAGCTGCAACTCAGAGCAGTTAAATATGTATCTTTAAAGGTGACCCCCAGGTGATGGTGGCTCCCCTGTATAGCCTAAAGAAAACACCAAGAGACTAAAACACAAAGAAAAGGCCCCCTTGCGGTGATGACTCCATACTGTACATGAGCCCAGAGTACTGGTAGAGTTAAGGCTGCTGTAGGCATAAACACTTTGTCAAACTTTAGAAATGAGATAAAATTACTGTCATCAAAACAGAAATGCATGTTAGGTGTTGTGGTGCATGCCTGGAATGCCAGCACTGGCAGGGAGGCGGAGGCAAGTGGACCCCCCCCCCCTCAAGGGCACTCCGGACTGCCCTGCATGATTCTGTCTCAAAACAAAACAACCAACTAACAACATGAGCAGACCTGAGACCGAAGAGGAGCGAGCGTTCTGTAGCATAACTATTCCATTGTTAACATGTTTGGAGTAGGGAACATAAAAAGTATAGCCAAGCAATATGTAAGCAGCTATAAGGTGAGAAATAATACGCCGTTCCTTACAAAAATCAGAGAGCCATAAAAATCTCTGTTTCAGAGCCTGATGGTGGGCTGGCCAGACAAAGGTAAAGGCGTTTGCTTTGCAAACCCAGTGACCTGGATTTGATACCTAGGATCCACTTCAACTTAGGAAAGAACCCAAACCACCAAGTTTTCCTCTGACCTCCACATGCGTATGCATCTACATACACACATAGTACTAATAGTCATAAGTGGTAATAAAAATGAATATTAATAAGGAAAGGGATATAATTGAAAAATGTTTCTTACAACAGGCTAACTTGATTTTACCATTAAAAAAAAAAAAAGCTGATTTGTTTAAAATATGAATTTGGGGGAAGGTGGTACTAATATCCCAAAGATCCCAAAGATTCTAGGCCTAAGGAATAGGTGTTTAACCATCAGCTTTAATCTCTGTACCTGAGAGCCTCTGGTCACAGTAGAGGAAATACGATTCTGTACAGGTGTGAGCATTAGCAAAACTACATCAGAGGATATTGCATCATGGGTAACACACTGAAACTGGAAGCATAAAATACAAAAGACAAAGACATTTATTGAAGGATATTTCTAATAGCATACCTTCTGGTTGCTTTATTAAAGTTAGGCTATTTCCTTCCATTTCTGGTCCTGTTTTTGTTTTGTTTTTGAAGCTCTGGAGAGTGAACCAAGGCCCTGTGTGGCCTATAAGCACACCCACTGAGTTACAGCCCCCGATTTTTTTTTTTAATTTTGAGACAAGATCTCATGTAGCTTAGGCTAGCCTCATCATTTAGCCAAGGATGACCTTGAACTTATGATTCTCCTTCCTTCACCATCCCAAGTGCTACATTACAGAGGTATGTCACCACTTACCCTTTTATTCCATTCTGGGGATTGAACCCAGGGCCTCGGGCATGCTAGGCAAGCACTCTACCAGCTAAGCTATGTGCTATATCCCTATCCCCACCCCTTTAAACTTTTAGATCAAGCATGGTCTCACAGACCTTGACCTCGTTCTCTGGCTCAGGTAGGCCTTGAACATGTAGTCGTCCGGCTTCATCTTCCTAAGTAGCTAAAATGACCACTGGAACCACCAGCAACAGCTAAAATTCTGTCACTTTTATGTGGTATTATGTTACCATATCAAAACTATGCCATTTTCGAGCCGGGCGGTGGTGGCGCACGTTTTTAATCCCAGCACTCGGGAGGCAGAGCCAGGCGGATCTCTGTGAGTTCCAGGCCAGTCTGGGCTACCAAGTGAGCTCCAGGAAAGGCGCAAAGCAAAGCTACACAGAGAAACCCTGTCTTGAAAAACCAAAAAAAAAAAAAAAAAAAAAAAAAAAAAAAAAAAAAAAAAAAACTATGCCATTTTCCATGGGTTTTATACACCATTTTGTCTCTAGAACATTCTGATTATTCCTTGAGAATCTTCTGTTGCGCAGAACAATAAACTGATCCTGGCTAGCCATTACATCTATAAGCTTCAGAAAATTTGAATGTTAATAACATTTGAAATCTTCATTAAATAATGATTCTGTGCCTTATTATTTCCTGTTACAGACAGACTTTGAAAAGGATGTAGACATTGCTTGTCGATCTGGTAAGAATTCTTTGATCTTTTAACTATAATCTGTAGGGATGTGAAATCATTTTGTGGGTTGTGATGTTTAAAAAGGGCGGTGCTTTGTACATCACACTCAGGTGGGTGGATAGTGGCATCTTCCAATGGATGTAACATCAGGGATCTATGTACAGAGGGTACAGAGAAGGAATGAGAACTGAGAAAGAATAAGGAATGGATGGTGGAGAGCATCATAGCAGCAGAAAGCACTAGACATGCCATAGACTTCCATCCTCATAGAAAGAGTGTGAATCACTACTGGTGAACTACCAGTGTGTGTGTGTGTGTGTGTGTGTGTGTGTGTGTGTGTGTGTGTGTGTTAATGGTAGCTGTCCTCTAGCCATGGCAGATTTTTCACTAGAGAAGAGGCTTGTAAGTTTTAAAGAAAATTGTATATTTTCTATTTTGGATATTTTTTTCCCTAGTTAGGACATTGCCTCCCAAAGCACATAAAAATGTGCCACATTTTATCTTTTATTTGTTTTTCTCTGTGCTGTCTTTTTTCATATTAAAAGTGGGTGTATATATATATTTCATCTGAGTATCCAAATATTTGAAATCAAATATCAATTAGTTCAATCAGAGTGCTTTTTGCCTTCAGATTTAGCAGCCATGTGCCATCATTCATTTCTAATAGCATCTTCCAAGGCCTGGTGCTGAAATAGCCCCCAATTTGTCAATAAATTTAAATTATAGTGTACACATGTATGCATACACATCCAGCTTTCATCACAGTTGGCTGTTTTCTTGTATTAATGTGGTCTACACTCACATCTGATTTATGCTTCAGGACAAGTGTCAGCTTGTCATCTAAAACCTCTAAAATGTTTTATGGGTACTCTCAGGGATTCTCTTAAGATTATATAAAAGTTATGCTTCTGGTATGTTTTCCTAGAAAAAAAAATAAACTTCTGCATTTGTCTCTATACACTGTCATCTTAACTTCTTTCAGGATAGCATCTATTGGAGATTGTGTGGCCATTGAATATTTGACGTAGTACCTTCTAAGTTTCCATCCAAACTGTCCACAAAGGAGCTAAATGTCATGACAGCTATTGCAGAACCGAGAAAGGCACCCACTTTGTACCTTCCAGATTCCCTTATGTGTTGTTTTCAGATTCAACTCAGAGCCATTACAATCTGTGCAAATGGCAGATCATATTTCTTGCCATAACCACAGTCACATGGGAAGCCAATCTTGAATTCAATCAAAACACTCTGGGTATGGTCACAGCAGTCGTAAGCTAGCAGCTATGATTTGGCAACCCATAGTGGGCCTGTGAGGGGAGGAGGAATTATCTATTCCTATAGAAAGCAACCTTATCCATCTTCTACGATCTCTAAAATTCACAAGCCATGGCACAAGTTTCCACATTTATAGAATACAATTTGGCTGTGTCGGGAGGCTTAAACTTATTTTAATGGTTAGGTATCTATTTAATTCCTAATTATCCATCCTCAATTTAGCTTCCTTGCCTCTCTTCATGAATTCCTTGGAGTTCTTGACAGAGGAATAAATGAGAACAGACACTTTTGTCTTCTCCTTAACAGCTATTTATGTCAAATCAGTGCTTCTCAAAGTGTGGTACTCAAACAAGCAGTGTGCTACCTGCCACTTCTTAGAAATGCAGTTTTGAAGACCTACCTAGACCTTCTAGTCCAGAAACTTTGGGCCTGGGACACAGTAGCCAGGGTTAGAAGTCATTCAAGTCACTCTGATGCATTGTGAGTGCTGAAAACTCCCATGTCAGACCCTCTTCCCAGAGCTGTACTACCCAGCCCTTCAGCATGTACAATGTTGTCTTTTGGATAGATTGTTCCTTTTTCCCAGTCTGTACTGGAGACTAGGTTAAGCCTTTTCAGCACAGACTAGTACCACTATGTTATTAAGAAACAACTGACAATATACAATCTGTTTTCGTTTTTAGCTAATGCCCTTTTTAGTTGGGCTCATCAGGTGCTTCCCTCCGAGTTTTTCAAGAGATGTCTACATGTGTTGGCTGTAGTGAATTTTAAAGTCTCAGTTCCTAGGCTCTGAGCAGTCTGTTCTAAACTTTGACAGATGCCAGAGTGTACATCTGCTTGTGCTAACTCTTCAGAATGCTTTCTGTGTGGTTTGGTTTTTATTTTCACAACTTAATAATTTATCTCAAAGGTCCGGCTTCAACACTATTGTCATTTGTAGGAAGTTTATATTCAAAGCTTATTTACATTTAACCAAATTGAAGAAGCAGGCTCATCTCTCACATACGGTGGACACTCCATAAAAATAATCACACTTATCAAATGTTTAATGTATAGGGAGCATACAGTAAAAATCTAAATGCATCTTGCATTCAGATTGTGAAATCAATACTCATTACCAAGGTTTCCATCATAGTTTACAACCTATTAATAAAAGTGGGAAACCATCTACACATCCCTACTACAATGCAATAGGTTCTCAGAATATGTATTTAAATTTTAGTGCTTTTGATTTTGAATTAATTTTTGTGTAAAGTTAGGAACTAAAACTGTTCTTCTGTGAATTTGGAAATGCTTTAAATATTGTTTTAATTTTGACTATTATTAAATTAGTCAATACACTTCACCCCTTAAAGTTTAATTCATAATTATTTCTAGAAATTGCAATGTATTACTGCTCTCTTATTATCTTAAGAGGTTTGGGTTTTACTTTTTTCTTACTTTTGCTTTTACAATGTGTAAGTAGCCAAGGCTGCCACAGCCTTCCAAGTGCTATGATTACACACTACCAACATGCCAAATTTAGAAATAACATCTTAAAACTTAATCTTTTCTTATTTTTATATATAAAAATGTAAAATATAAAAAATTTACAACCACATTGTGGATTCATGAAAAACATATATATGAATATTTAACATGATGGTATGGTATAGGAAACAAAGAGACAATAGTACAAGATTAGATACAGCATCTCTAAAGATAACAGGTGTTGTATGAGTGGTTCATGCTTTGGAATATTTCAAAGGCTTCATTTCCTCATTTACTCATAGTAACAAAAGATATTCATAATCTCCTGGTTTTCAACTTCTGTGCTAATTCATAATTATGATTCTGTTCAAAACTTGGACAATAATAGGCAAAATTCACCCTGTCTGAAAGTTTTCATGCTTCCAAAAACAAATGTTCTATAGTTACCTATACATGATGAAGTTTTCTACAATAGTTGCTTTGCTTGGTTAGAATCCTACAACAATTTTGTTTTGAGACTGTCTCACTATATAGCTTTGGCAGTCCTGAAACTCACTATGTAGACCAGACTGGCCTCAAACTCACAGAGATCTGTCATTCTCTGCCTCCCAAGTGCTGGGATTAAAGGCATGAACCACCACACCCATCCCTCAAGAATCCGTTTTAATGAACAAAACTTCTATAAAACTTTAAAAGAAAGACTTATATGAAAGTAACAAATATGTGTGAACAAAACTGTATTTTTAGAGAAATGCTTTGAAGTAGATTGATGGAGAAATTTTCTTTGGCAGTCTACCCTTTGCCTTAAAATTAATACAGAAATTTTTTCTCCTGGCAAGACATTGAGATTTGTTGAAAGCCAGTTAATCAACTTTCAGATATGCTTTCTCTATGCTCATTATCTATGCCAGCATCAGAGAATCAATAAGAATTCAGTAATCTGGATTATGAAGAAACAAGTGCAAATAATTTGTTAAAAGATCACTTTTCTTTTGCTTTATTAAGAGTGTTTCCTAAGAAGATAAATAATAGTATATAGCGATAAAAAGAAATACTTTCTTTTTACTAACTATTGTGGTCTAATTTGCAGTGCTTCATAAGGATATTGGTCCTTGCCGAGCAGCAACAATAACAGGAACACTCTCCAGGATCTCTCTAAATGACGATGAGGAAGAAAAGGGAACGAACCCTGAAGGGCTAAGCTATTCAACATTGCCTGGAAATGTCATTTCCAAAGTCATCATCCAACAGCCCACGGGCCTGCACATGCCCATGAGTATGAATGAGCTGAGCAGTCAATGTCTGAAAAAAGAGAACACTGAATTGCGGAGAACTGTGTACTTATGCACGGATGACAATTTAAGAGGGACCGATATGGACATAGTCCACCCTCAAGAAAGAATGATGGAAAGTGACTATATTGTGATGCCTAGAAGTTCTGTAAATACCCAGCCATCAATGAAAGAAGAAAGCAAAATGAATATTGGCATGGAAACCTTGCCGCATGAAAGGCTATTGCACTACAAAGTGAATCCTGAATTCAATATGAATCCCCCTGTAATGGACCAGTTCAATATGAACTTAGATCAGCATCTTGCACCCCAGGAACATATGCAGAGTTTACCCTTTGAGCCCCGCACAGCTGTGAAGAATTTCATGGCCTCCGAGTTGGATGATAATGTAGGGCTGTCAAGAAGCGAAACTGGATCAACTATTTCTATGAGTTCTCTAGAGGTGAGTCCAAAGAGGTTAACTAGTTCCATGACAGTTGAAGGGCCTACAGGCTGATTCATGTAATGTTGGTGTTAGGAAGATCCATGTTAGTTTGGGCAGAGTTTCTGATAGGTGCCTATTAAGATTCTGGACTTACAGGTTTCCTAGTGGTACGTTGGAATCTCCTGGTTCAAGATGTTATTAAAATGTAGAGTCCAAAGTGTTTAAAGTGATACTAATCAGTCTTAATTCTCTCATACTGGGACTCAACATGAACTATGCATAAAAATACAGCAGGTCCTCCTGGGGTTTCACTGATGTGATAGGGCATTTTCCAATATAAAATAAAAACTGAATGGTGTTGCAAATTCAAAGCTCAATCTAAATCTTTTTCTACAAGGCAATCTGTTAATATGAAATTGAAATGTTTCTGTGAGTAGTACCATAACACTGGTTATAAACATTATTATTATATCAAATCAGTATTATTCAGAATGAATGTCTTGTTCTTAATCCTATGGAATGGTGACCATTAAAAATATTGGTCTTTAACTGTTAAGTATTCAAAGTATATATTCTAAGCATACTAAGACTCAGGACTAGGAGGCAGACAGTGGCCTTTGCCCTGCACAAGGCCATCAACAGTAAACAATTATACCACTCTCATCTTTTTCCTTTCCAAGAAAGTAGAAGGTTACTAAGAATATTATTACCATTCACGCTGTATTATAATTAAACAAGTAGGATTCACAGAATCCACTATCTAATTTTCTAATGATGTATCCCATTACCCTGGTACTGATTTGTATGTATCCTGTATCCTGAAGTCTTGCTATAAACCTACTACTAAGATATATAGTTTATATAAAAAATATATTTTTATTTATCACATATATGCAATTGTTTTACTGTATTATATTATTGCATAAGTCACTATTTAGATAAAAATCACTGTAATTTGTTGGATGGCCTTTCCATCAGAATTATTGTGATAATGCATTTCTAAGATGCAAAAGTCCCCAAAGGCAGTAGCTCTTCTAGATTCCCCAAAGCCATACCTTTCACTCTGTCTAAATTAAAATGGATCATGAAATGTAGATAGATCTAGTTTTCTCAAGCAGAACAAGAAAACTCTAGACCAAAACCAGCATATAAATATACTCCAGAAGAAAGTCTTAAGTTTTGGATCAGCCTCAACTAGAAGAGGGTTTCGACAGAAATCTACGTAAGAATTCTCAGAATCAGAGGTATCAATAGGGACGGCAAAGCAAATTCTGTTCTAGAGTAGCTGTCATGCCCGCTGGACAAAAGCTTCAGTTCTCTTGACTAGTAGACTTGCTACCGCTACCCCATCAGAACTTTATATCGCAGATAATAACTTGTCTATGACAACCATGACAACATAAGCATCAGCTGCAAAATGTTCATGCAAAATTGCAAAGGGGCTTAAGAGGACTGAGTAAGAGTATACATAAGGATATGACATCAAAAGTAATCAGGATAACGGGGGCACTGTTTCTATACAATGAATATTTTAAATTACTAAAGAAATCTGAGTGGAATTGCACTAAAATAATAGGGGTGTTGTGAAATGTTTTACATTTAACATCTAAAACCTACCTAACTAAGGTTGATAGTATGCAGGTGTTTTGTACTTGAACAATAGAGTGTATTTTCCAAATATTGATTAATTTACTTTTTAATTTTAATTTCAAATTTCCATATCCTTATTTTAAGCATAAATATTATATATACACATATATGACAAAAGATCCACATTTTAATGACTTGGAGATCACAAAGCTTCTATTTTGAAAAGAAAGGAAATTCAGAGTAAAATTTAGTTCCTTGTTCATTCTTTAAAAGAGTTTAATTGTAACTGCTTAGGTGATCTTTTAGGGGACAAATGAAAGAGAATATATACATGATGGAGTGGATAATAAAAATGGCATTTATATAGAATTTTTCATTAGCAGATCCTCAAATCACCTTAAAAACATGAAGTAATTGATCTTCACAACATTTAGAAAAGTTGTTATAATCTTCCAAGTGAAGGCATCTGTTCAAAAACACAGAGCAAGTATCTAAGAAATAAAGCTATCGAGTCCTTGGCCCCTCCCAATGAAACAAGAGGTTCACTATGCAGGAACATTCATCCTGGAAGGCTGGTGCAGCAGAACATGACAAGCTGTTGCATGCCCTATTCATAGATGTACTGTAAAGCTGTGACATTAACTCAGGAGTTCTCCTCCAAAAGAGGTGACGGGGAGCTCCGGAAGGGCACACGCTGCTGGTCGATAGCCCAGAATTCAGTAGTCCTGAGCAAACAGCACACAAGCAAATGCACAAGTTGAGGTAGCAAAAGAAGAAAGCCAAAGGGTGAGTGGGTGGAAGCCTGTATTCAAGTAAGCAAGAGGCATCAAAGGAAGGGGCCGGCTCCGACTGCGGCTGCACCATCAGAAGAGGCTCCAGATTCCACGGGAGCTTGTTCTCCTAACCCCCAATTACTGGGCGTAAATGTTTAAGACATTCATGGAGTTCCTTGGCACAAAAGAGTATCCCGATTTTCTCCATGCCCATTATTACATGGTGCCTTTGTTTCTGTTACATGGTGCCGCCCCCAACTGTGGTCATTCCCAGAATGAATCTGTTAAGCCGCTTGGAAAATTCTTAGAATTTGAGCTTTGTAAAATTATGTAAAACTTGTAATATTAAGTTTTCATAAGTGGCCTAGCCCAAGATGTCCTCTAACTGCCTCACTTAGGGCGAAGATAAAATGGTCTTCAGCACTCTAAATAGTCACCTTCAGGTAACTGAATATATCGAGTGCATGATGTGTACATGTGTATGGAAGGGGACAAAGAAAGATTCAACAATGACAAGGCTGGGTCATGATCCTAAGCACTAGTTTAAACTTTAGAAGGTGGTCCTTTCGACCTATTGTCTAAAAATTATAAGTACATTTTTACTTATAAAAAGGCAAGTCAGTTCGGGACATTACAGGATGGCTACACCCATGAATCCACAGCAGCTGTGATTGCCCAAACACGATCAAACCAATCAACATTGCAGTGTAGAGGGGCTCATAAGCCCTGAGCCCTAGCTGAGGAGCTATGACTTCTGGGGGAGCTCAGAGAGTTGGTTTCCTTTAAGGATGTGCCCCCCTCATAAGTTGATCATGCTCCATGGGATGGTCCCACACTGGTGAGTATAGCGGTAACACAAATATAGGGATAGGACTCAGTGGGCTATTAAAAGAGAGAAGAAGATATGAAGTTAGGAGGGATTGAAGAGTAAGGAACAGGAGGAATTAGGGAGAGTGAATACGATACAAATACATTTTATGAATTTCTCAAAGAATTAATTGAAATATTATATTTTTTAAAGGAAGTTCAGCACAACCTCTGAATTGTAGTGTGTGGTGATATTGTGTTCCCCAATATATTGTGCACCCTAATAAATCTATCTGGGGTCAGAGAACAGAACAGCCACTAGACAGACATAGAGGTCAGAAAATGGTGGCACTCACACCTTTAATCCTATCACTTGGGAGGCAGAGATCCATCCGGATCTCTGAGTTCAAAGCCACACTGGAAGCAGCCAGGAATGGTGACTCATACCTTTAATCCCAGGAAGTGATGGCAGAAAGCAGAAAGGTATATAAGGCGTGAGGACCAGGAATTACAGCTGGTTAAGCTTTTAGGCCTTTGAGCAGCACAGTTCAGCTGAGAAGCATCCAGTCTGAGGAAACAGGATCAGCTGAGGAATTGACAAGGTGAGGTGGCGTGGCTTATTCTGCTTCTCTGATCTTCCAGCATTCACCCCAATATCTGGCCCCAGGCTTGTTTTTATTAATAAGAACTTTTTAAGATTCATGCTACAGTACTGCTACCTATTGGTTTATTTTTTCTGAAATTTTACATGTGCATTGATGTCAGTTAAAGTTGGGCAGAATTTGCTCTGAGTCTGAATCACTGACAATTTATTGAACAGCGTGTGACTGTGCATGTCTTACATCTGTGTGGTCAGGACCAGTTCTTTCCCCTTTTCCCTGATGACTCAGGGTTAGCACGGGTTGTGTATCACTGGTTTCTTGCTGGATTCAGCCAGCATGAAGCACTGGCCAGAGTCTGGGTTTGAGGGAAAAATAAAAACTAAAGAGAGCTCTACTCTGTTCCTGCTTTTGACATTCCATTTGGTGTGCCCCTGTACACTTCCTGCTTCTGCCAGGTGTTCCACTCCTGGGATTGAGTCCCGCTCTCAGCTTCCTTTGCCCATCCATCTTAGCATCGGTTGGCTTCTTCTGATAGTCCATTGGTCACCTCAGAGTTCCCGTTGTGGCTTCTCAGCTTCCCTATCACTCGAGTTCTTAGGGAACATGTTCTAATGTAAATGCAGAAGTGATTTCTGTTGCTCTCCTGTCAAGTCTTGCCTAAGTGCCACTTATCAACAAAACATTTGCATAATGGAAAAAGGTTTAGATAGAACAGTACAGCATTATGTTATTACATACAGAAAATTTTGCTACTCTAGTCTCTCTGACTGCTTCTGTACATCAAAGTATCCATCTATCTGGATACGATCTCAGATAAGTCTCACTGCATTTATTAATGGGGTGGAATGAGATACCATTCTAGGCTTTCCCGCTGGATACAGAATACAGAGCACTCCCCATAATGGTTATCAAAAGTAAAATATTTTAGTGATAATGTCACTTCATAGTGACTGTCACACCACCTCGTGCTGGTATAAGGATCATACTACACGAAAACCTTTTGAAGATTTGAAGGAGCACTTCAGATGTAAGGCTATGTTATGATGATGTCATTACTGTCACACTCTGAATGTCTCTAAAGACACTGGAACACTACTAAGTCAACATTTGGGAATTTAGAAAAAATGTTATATGGCCTCACTTGTGCATTAGGAGGTAGGGTCTCAAACAGAAACCAGATAAAACTGACCATGTGCAGAAGCTTTGGTTCATTTTATATATTTTTTTTTCTCATGTTGATCTGGTAAAAGGAAAAATTTCCCATCTTTATTGCTTTGTTTTTGCTCCTGGATTGTAGAATCTTATCTTTTATGCAGGCATACAAACAAAATTAGCTTGAATAAAAGCCATTTCAGAAAATTAATTATTCCCAGACTTCATTGCCACAGCTATTTTAATGGATTTGTTATCAAAGCTTTCTTCCTGTGAGGGAGTCCATTCCTCACCCTGTAATAGAAACTTTTAATAGCGTTCATATTGCCATTCATTAGTCAATGGAATTCATTACTTGCTGTGAATCGTCTAGTGTCTTGTCCAGTTTAATTTTCAGTGACACAAATAATGACATAGTTCCTCTGAGAAATTATTCATCGTTTCACAAGAGTTGCATGTGGAGGCCTCTCTAGGCACACGTGCACTGAGTGGTCCTCTTAGCCTGAGACCATGACACATTTTTTTCAACTTTTAAATCATCTTAAAGAATTTCTCCCTTCTATCAGTAAAGGTATGTCTTCCTAATAAATTGTTTTGATTCTCTCAGCTGCCAATCAGTCCACTTTGAGTGGTTTTCTTTGTGTATTTACATCACTGGGTTATCCACATTCTTCCAGGTTGTTCTTTAAAACAATAACAATAAATCAAAAGCCAGATGAGTTGAAGTTCTGGGCCTGTCATATACATCCCTTCAATCCTTCCCCAATCATTTTGCAGCTGCAAAGATGTGACATATCCTCTGCTAAATGCTAAGGCTATGCAGCTAATTAAGAGAGGATTAAAGAGGTGAACATGTAGGTAGCAAAGAGGAGACAGACAGTTACCTTTCAGAGATCAAATAGGCAACCCATGATGGATTTAATATGGAAGATGAGGGATATGTATAAAGGAGGGGCAATTCGAAGCCTTTGTCTTGGTTGACTAGTTATTAGTATTGTCTGTGATGAGAAAGGCCATGTAAAAAAAGGATATTTGTACAATGACAGATGGTATTAAAACCTAAGGGATAAGCCATGTAATCCAGGAAAGCGTACAGGACTCAGCAGATCTCAGAGCTCCACATTTAGAAAGAACAGGCATAGGAAAGAGCCAGCAAAGGGGATTTCAAAAGGAGCCACAGTAAATGAAAGAAGAAAAAGGGGGGAAAGAAAAAGCTGAGAGCTGATGAGGGCTTTAATGAGGAAGTGATTAACTTTGCACAGCTTCTCAGAGTCCAGTGAGCTGAGGGTGGAAAATCGACCTTGCTGTTTGTCCAAATGGAGCTCATTAGAGGCCTTTGACAAGAATTTTAATGCAGTGTTAAGAGCATCACGCGGTTGCGATGAATTCTAAGTGGCAGATTTTGAAAATGAAACTGCATAAGAGAGAAGAGTGTGTTTCAAGTTACTTGGAAATGAAGGATACATAGACAGAAAGATTTGTATCTTCATAAAAACCAACATCACATTGGCTTGTTTTCATTTTACACGTAACATTTTTTAAATGATCAAATTATTTGTAAAACAAAAAAGTCATGTGGCTTGGACACTTAGTTGATTCTCTTTAGATATATGGTCAGATAGGTAGATATATGGTCAGAGCTGAGAGCATGGGTCAGTCAGGAAAGAGTTTGCATTGTGAGCATGGCGACTTCATTTCAGCCCCTCGAACTCACTTGTAAACAAAGCCAGGCACGGTGTCACATGGTTATAACCCCAACACTGGGAAGGTAGGAAACAAAGAAACCATGGATGGACAGACAGTACCTGGGAGATTCCTGAGGTCTTCTAACTTCCACACACATGCATACCCACACAGGAATGTGTACACACATGTGAACACATACAAAACAAGCAAACTCAGGCACTGTCTCTAACCACTTTCATGCCTCACAGAGGCATTCTACAAGGCACACAAGAACATTGGAGTAAACATGTGAGTCACCATCTCAGCAAAATTCAGCCTCAAAAGACTTTCCCAAACATTGCATATATATGCAGCTAAGGGAGAAACACACAACAACAAAATGGGTTGGAATTTTCCTGGTTTCCCCCCTCATACTACCAGTGTGTCAGGGTCTGACACATAAGATAAACTGAACATTTTGGTAGCAATTGTTACGTCTGTTTGCTATTGTAGCATTGTTCATAATTGGCCTAGTTGAATGGTATTACATTTTTTTGTTTACCCAACACAGATTTTCTGTGAAATAAGCATCCTCATATTGACTCCTTCTTTCTTTCTTTCTTCTTCTTCTTCTTCTTCTTCTTCTTCTTCTTCTTCTTCTTCTTCTTCTTCTTCTTCTTCCTTCTTCTTCCTTCTCCTCCTTCTCTTCCTCCTCCTCCTCCTCTTCTTCAAAATACAATTTGCCTGAAAAAGTTAATCCATTTTATCTTGCTTTATGCTTCCAAAGAATCTTAGTACCATTGCTGTGACTCGTGGCCTGTGGCCTGTCAGGGTTATCTAGTGTGACTCTTGCTCAGTTCCAGAACAGTATACAAAATATCACAGGCATCTTGTTTGTCAAATAGTATCCTGCATGTGTGAGCTAGTAAGACATCACATGGAAAACCACGGGCTTAGAATCAGACCTGAGTTTTCACAGCTCATTTGCTTACCTCCTGGGTGAGTTGGTCAAACTACTGGCTCTTAGTAATATTCATTTATAAAATAACACTATTTTCACAACCATTCCACAGAGAGGTTAGCATGTTCAAATGTGAAATCACTTTATAAGATACGCAAGGTTGCAACAGCCAGTATTGTGGGGAAGTGAATAGTGTCACACACACACATTTATTTCCTTTGGATTTGAAATACCTGACACATTTCCCATACTAGCTGATCTTTAAACCTCCCTGATTTATTTGGTCACCATCCCCACCCCACCCCACCAGGTCTTGATTAAAATCTGTGTGATTCATTTGCTCATGCCTTCATCTAATCTTGCAGACTGCCAGACCCGCTATGCCCTTTGTTTGCATTTAATTTTAATGAAATTAAATAGGGGAGAAATGAGGAAGAGAGCGCTGTTTATAGGAGCATCCCTTTTCTTTGCCATGTCGCACATTGACATGGGTGGCATTAGTATTCGGAGTTGGAATCTGTTGCTGGGGCTCTTCAGGTTCTTTCCTATCTTTTCCCCTAGCTCCTACAACGTGGAGCCTCTTCAGCATGTAGGCATCGGAAATCTCCAGTTCCTAGGCAGCACTGCCTTGTGATCCAAAACAAATGCAGTAACATATGGCCGTTTTCACCTTTGGCAATGGAGAGCCCCTCAGTGCGTGCAGCAGAAGCCTCTCTCCTTCTAGCTGACTGAACCTCTTCTAAGATTCCACCATTTCATTTTCAGAAGGACTGTGAGGCTCAAGACAAAGGTTTCATAGTAATTGCTTTTAACTAGATGTTTCCATGCTTTGATTTTTCTGTATTATAAAGAGTTTTGCTTAACACACGTATTTATAGGGGAAAAAAAGAAGCCTTGCTGAATAGCAATGCCAAGAAGACAAAGCATCCATAGGATAGAAGGATGAAAGCCCTGACATTCAGTCTACAGAATGCCGCCAAGAGCAGTGCCCAGCCAGATTTGTTTAGATGTGTTCTCACACTCCTGCCTCCCCCAAGCATTCACCAGCATGAAGGTAGCATGCTGTTGGAGGCAAGGCGGAAATGAGAGCGCATACCGTACCGTTTGAGCTCCTCTTTCAGTAAGGCGTTTCCTTTCTGCCCTCCCCTGGGTATCCCTTCCAAACTGGATTCCCCGTGCTCAGCA
Organism: Peromyscus leucopus; assembly: GCF_004664715.2. NCBI lineage: Eukaryota > Metazoa > Chordata > Mammalia > Rodentia > Cricetidae > Peromyscus > Peromyscus leucopus. The sequence continues at coordinate 57,517,951 of NC_051084.1, forward strand.
GCTTCACCACAATGAGATTGCGTCAGATCTGTCCCGGTTTCCCCCTTTAGTCTTTCTGTCTGCTGACACGTGTTCTGAGGGTAGGCTGCCCAGGAGGTGCTGGTTTGATAATGCCAAGTTTAGCTCTAGCTGCAGAAAATCACATTTCGTGAGTGCTTTTTTGTCTTTCCTGGCGAGCTGACAGTCATAATAGCAACTAGATCTGCCATAAGTCTGCAGTGTGACTGAACCCTGAGAAGCTAGTGACTTTAAGGTTATGGGCATTGAGCTGTGAGTAGGGATAAACAAAACACACTTTGCCCAAAAGGCTTGCATGTCTCCCATATGTGTCTTCCCCACCCACCCCCCAAAGGGGGAGGGGGATGGCAGAGGTTTCCTTTGTACTCTAAAAATGCGAGCATCTTTGTATACATTTACAGACTCCTCTCCCTCTACACCTCATCCATTTTAAGAATCCGTGACTCCCTGGAGCAGATGCTAAAAATCCGACCCCCATATTACTATCATAAAAACCACATCCTCTCAGGAGCTTACATTCATTTTGTTTTGATCCTATTTCCTGATTTTATCAAGCCCACTGCCTAATTACTTTATTTCATCAATGCGTGTGTATCTATAACTAGATTTGGATGTTGTTTAACAGATTTAGAGTCAGAGAGAAAGACTGTTAGACACTGTGTTGGGGTGTGGAATATCTGTGGTTTGACCAGATAAGAATTAAAAGAAAAATGTCTAGCTCCTAAGAACTAGTAACCAGAAGGACTTGGGTAGGAGATGATCCAGTTCTGAGAAATTTGTGCAAGACTGACACAGGAACTTCAGAACCTAAACAGACAGGCAGACTGGGTTTGCCTGACATGAAGTGAGGTCTCAGCACTCTGGAAGCTGAGGCATGAAAATCCTGAATTCTGAGAACAGCCCAAGCTACATAGCAAGAGCCTGTTTAGAAAATAATCTGGATATCTGTTGGTAGAGCTGTCAAAGTACCTAGATTATTTTTCTGATGCAACTTTTAATCCTCCATGCCTTCAAAGTGTTTTTTTGCTAAAACTAGAATCTCTTTCAAGACTGAATATAGATGGGCTTTTTGCTTAAGAAGCAGCTTTCCTGGCAACTGATGTTAGAACTCAAGGTGGAGAATATCTGTGTTTTTCCAGCCTTCCATTTTAGTGGAAGTTCGGGGTGAAAATGAAAACAATGTAGCTGTTTTTGAAATCAGAAAAATAATCTTAATGAAATGGTATAACACAAAGAGGAGCGGGATTATTTTCATAGAATGTAATGACTTCCACTGGTTTATCTGACTAAACATAACTTTGTTGCTTTTCTCCTTCTTCTGAAAACAAACTAACAGAGAAGAAAATCACGGTATTCTGACCTTGACTTTGAGGTAAGTCCCTCTGAATTACTTCATAAATTTAATTATTGAACTCAAGATTGATTTATAACTACTCAAACAATTAGCTCTGTGGATGTAGTCCTGCCATTGTGTGATCATTATTTAAGGAAGCCACAGTTCTGAAATTAGGATCCTCCCTCTATACACGGTTGGAAGTAGATGGTTTGGCATTCTGACTACTCCTCTAAGGATGTGCACAGCTGATGTTTTCTAGACAAGCAAAGGCCTCTTTCTAACAGTTGGAAGTGATAACTTGGGAAGTGAGCCTGTCAATCCAGTTCGTTGAGAGGTAGGAATGACAATTTCTTGATTTTTTTTTTTTAACCTAAGCCACTTTGGTCCAGTTTTACTTCAATGACTACCTGTAGAAATCCCAAGGGGATGCTTTGGCTAGTTAACAAGGCTTAGTCTGAGACTTTGCTTATGTTGTGCTCCTCTTCCTGTCCTGAGGGTCTCTGTGGTACATTCAGACTCGGGTTTTCCGGTAGCTAGTGTTGATTCATTGTGTGCCTGTGTTTAGTAGATATCTTTTCACAGATATAAACAAGATGAAAAATTTCATTGTTGCATTGAATTTTATATTGGTGCTGGAAGTCACTAAAACAATACCATCTACATAGCTTATGCTCAGCACAAACTTAATGATGTTTAAGTATCACATAAATGCACTTATGCAGCTTGATAATTGAATGTGATTCATAGCCTGCTGACATAATTGGGTATAATATATGATAAATTTCTCCAATGTATTTGTACTCTTGTGATGCACAGACAGAGCTCAATACTCTTAACTGATATTTTGAAATTATAGAGGCCTCCCAGAATATGGAAACTTCTGGTTCAATCTTTCCATTTGCGTAAGTGAATATTGTGGTCCCACAATGTACAATGCATATCAGTGTCCAACTTAGTGATTTTTATCTGTCATAATGGTGGAGGATGCTTTCATGCTGAAAGGGTGTCCAAGGAAAATGATTTTGTTTAGTAGTAACTCAGTGTGTATGCCGCAAAATAATGATAAAGAATCCAGCTTCATTGCTTAAATCACAAATATCTAGGCAGCTCCATTGTGGTCACCTATCATGAAATCTGTATTTTAATGAAACCTAAATTTTTAACCAAAAGTACCAAATGTGTTTTAAAAAAAATCAAACAAACTATTTAGCAATCTTCACATTTGAGTCTTTTGTGTCCTTTAAGGAATAAATACTGTATTAATCCTTTAGGTATCAAAAGAATAAAGAATCAAACTGTATCTGTTTGTATGTGTTATGTACAGCATCCCCTTTCCTGTGACTACATAAAGTAAGTTTTGTGTGTGTGTGTGTGTGTGTGTGTGTGTGTGTGTGTGTGTGTGTGTAGTCCTGAAAGCAATTATCTGTTATGTTATCAGAGAAGAACGAACATACACATAAACCCACTAGACCAGTGACAAACACAGTAAAAACCTAGATCTAACATTAAGCCTCACTACAACCAACAAGTTATGTAATAGCAAAACCAAACATTGAGAAGAAATCCTAGCACTCAGGAGGTGGATCTTTGTGAGTTCAAGGCCAGCTTGAACCACATAGCAATGTGCAGGCCAGGCAGAGTTACATGGTAAGAACAAAGCTGGAAACAAATTAAATCACATTGTGTTACTGAGATCGTTAGAAGAAAACTGTTCATTTTTTATTCCCCCATTTACTCTCTATGGCAACCGCTCGCAGCTTCCCTAAGCAGATGCTGTGCCTTGTATCCACACATCAAGCCATAGTGTTAACAAAGATATGTTAGTGGAGAAAAGTTGCAACACAGAACTGTGTGATTTCCTTAGCTCTGTAACCACTGTAGTCATCGCAAGGAGGAGTTGAAGCTTGAGGGGCAGGGAACACTCAAACATTATTTTTCCCTTATTGACCATTTGGTGTTCCTCCTTTTCAGCACATATACAATTACAGGGATATGACAGATATTGACAGATATCAAAAACAAACAGACAAACAAAAATGGCTGTTTTTAATTTTTTCATGATGCTAACACATATATGTGTAATTTGGGATTGTCAACAAGGAACAGAATACCTCCCTGTCCCCTCTTCTTAATTCAGACTGGACTAGTTTGACTTTATGTCAAGGTCCCTGCTACCCTTCTTTCTGAGTGGGATTTACCATACAATGATCACCTTGGAAATTTTACCCTTGCCAGGCTGCCTTGTGGACTCCTGAAAGCATTGTCCTGTCAAACTTTTTCCTTTACACACTACCCAGGGATCATATACAGTTTTAATATTTTGTTAATGAATTGTCTTTAAAACATGAAGATTTCTCAAAAGATTCAGAACAGAACTATAGCATGACCCAACTCTCCCACTCCTAGGCATGCATCCAAAGCACTCCATGTCCTCTGTTTACTATCACATTGTTCATATTAGCAAGGAAGCAGAGCCAGGCTCTGTATCCATCAACACAATGGATAATGGAAACAGGGTATGTAGATACAAGGAGTTTTATTAAGCCATAAGGAAAAATGAAATTTGGAATAAAATGGATGGGTCTGGAAAACATTACATTAAATGGGGTGACTCAGACTCAGAAAGAGTTTTTTAAAAATAACACTCTGTCTCCTATATGCGCATTCTAACTTTTAATGTTTTTATGCACGTAATAATGGGGTGTGAAGGTATAGACCTTGAAACTTGTTCTACCTGATCAATCTATACCAAATATTACTAACATAGTTCACCTTTAAATTATTTGTCAGATGGTAACAGGTTACTTCCCACTAGTAAACAGATAAAAAATCATAACATATTTGGACCCAGATATGGACATAATTCCTGGGGAAGCCAGCTCTGTCTTGTGGAAGTATTGATCCACTCTGACCTGGTATGGCCCCTCAATCACCAGCCCCTCACAATATGACTTAAAAGAATTAAGCTTAACCCCTTCAACATACATATTTTTATCAATATGATTACTTACATTCTCTAAAGATATTTTCAAAAGGCCACTATAGAGAGGTGAATGAATGTACAGAGCACTAATGAACAAACCTAGCAGTAGGTTTGTCCAGGCAGTCTAGGTCTATAAAACTTCTAAGGCTGGAAATGGTGATTCCCCAAACTTGTTTCTTTTTTTTTTTTGGTTTTTCGAGACAGGGTTTCTCTGTGTAGCTTTGCGCCTTTTCTGGAGCTCACTTGGTAGCCCAGGCTGGCCTCGAACTCACAGAGATCCCCTGGCTCTGCCTCCCGAGTGCTGGGATTAAAGGCGTGTGCCACCAACGCCCAGCCCCAAACTTGTTTCTAATTCATGTGAGCATAGGTTCCCCAGGCCCTCTGCTCTAAGTTGAATTAGGAAAGTTTCTGACATTCTCTAACAATTCACAGCAGCTTAAAGAATCCATACACAGTAGTACATCTTCTCTTTATAGTTCAGACTTTTTCCCTATAGTTCAAACACAACTCTGTGGTTCACACTTCTAAATTTGAAAGTGAAAATCACCAGTTTATTGCAAATCTACTTGTCAGTTCCTTCAAACCACTTTTGGAGGGGGTGAGAATGCATAACAGGATGAGACTGAGAAGGCAGGGCTCCTGCCTGAAGTCATTATCACCAATATGCCTTGAGGCTCACCCATGGCTCACAACAACCTGTAGCTCCAGTTCCAGGGGGCTTTCTGTGCCTCTGGCCTCAGCAGGCACCTGTACTCATATGCAAATACCCTCCTTCAGACACACATGTGTACACACAATACTAAAATAATTTTAATGGACTGGAGAGATGCCTCAGAGGTTAAGAGCACTGGCTGCTCTTCCAGAGGTCCTGAGTTCAATTCCCAGCAACCACATGGTGGCTCACAACCTCCTAATGAGATCTGATGCCCTCTTCTGGCATGGTTCCCTCTTCTGGCATGCTGGTATATATGCAGACAGAACACTGTATACATAATAAATAAATAAATCTTTAAAAAAATTTAAAAGTAAATATTCCTTTCAATGGAGAAATGTTTTTAATGGGAGGAGAAGATAACATTTATAGTAGTTTTCTATGATTTGGGCATCCTCCTTGCTTACATGCCTATGCTACCCCATTCATTTCATTTATTCAGTTAACATTCACTAAGCATCTGCTAACTACCAGACAGTGTGTTAGGTGTCGAGGAGGTACAGAGAAAGCAATCACTGTCTAGGAGTTGTCCTGGTGGGGGGGATGAGTGCCAGCATTAGAAATATTGTAGTACTGCAAAATAGTTTCAGGTACTCAATATCTAGAGAGTGGGGGGCCTACTACAGAGATGCATAACCCCTCCTAGCCCTCTTTTCTCCCATCTGAATGGAGCATAATTTGAAACCCTGAGCAGTCTATAGCAGGATGCTTTCCGAATCTCTGAGATACACCTAAGACAGCAACATGCTGAGCTGACTTGGAGACTCAGCTCACTTACTACTTGCAAGAGCAAACTGCCTCCTTGTGCTTCAGCCCAGTCCTAGTCAATGAAGTGGAGGGAATGGCTGCTGCCTACCAGGGTTACTGGGGAGGGGGGAGGCTTTAGAAAAACAGCAATGGCTGCCTCCTCTTCAGTGGCTCTTGTCTGTGTGGTCCACTCTTAAATGTTTTACATCCTTTGTAAAATCTTCATGAGAATCCTACAAGGTTGCCTCATTGCTGAAGCTGCAGCGACAGGGAGACCCGAGTTCCTGCTCCAGGCCACGAGACTTGAAACTGATGGAATTTCCACAGGTCCAGAGCTATCACACTTAGTATACTCCAAGAATTTAAAGGGTCTTCAAGAGTTCTTAGGATATAGTACTTGCTTAAGACATCAGGTTATTTTATAATCTCTTTTTTAAAAAGTATCCAAATTATAGTGAATGTGCTTTATAACATATCACTATTTCTCTAATACCAATAACTAACAGGTTCCAAAGGTTGCATTTTTTAATTATAAAAGTATAAATTGAAAGAGTTTCCAACACTAAAAGAAATTTTGTTTTTGTTTTTTGTTTGTTGTTGCTGCTGCTGTTAAATGTTTTTAATAAATAAATGAAGAAGAAATAAAGGATTAAGCTGCTTGGGAAAGCATATACATGTAGTCAGCCTGGTGGTCATCTTGAGACAGAGATTCATGAATCTTTCAAAAATTGTTAAATGATATTAATCTGAGTGGAAAGGAATATTACTATGCACTGATTTTTATTGCAAAACACTCCTAAAGTATTTGCAGTGAAATATAATGAAAGTAACTGAATTCTGAAGATATTGCCAAACAGACAATACTTTGTGTTTTTACATAGAAAATACATGTTAGTGTTTTATCATCATTTTAAGAGTTTTAGAAAACCGAGGTATAAATTGAGTTTTTCATAGAAGTTGATTTATTTGAGAAACAGGATATTTCAGTCACAAAAGAAATAAAGAAGTGAGCAAAGCCTTAGGTTAGCCAGGATCCGGGAAGAGTCATCGAAATGGACCGATAAACTTTAGAAGCATGAAAAAGTCTACCTAGGTCTCTAAGATCATCAAAAGTATAAATGCCACACATGAAAAGTTTCTCAAGCAGGTAAGAGGAAGAAACCCTTAATATTTTGTAAAATCTGAAAGTGTGGCTAAGTTTCCAGCCCAGAACATTGCTGGATAGAAATCTGTCGCCATTCACATGTAAAGCTAGCATTCTCATCGAGGGAACCTCTCTCATTCTCAATGAAGGAAGGAAGACGTACTTGAGACCATGGCGAAGGAAGAGTTATGCAGGGGAAGCCAAACTGAACCTGTCAGGGACAGGAGCTGTTCACCGCAGCTGTAGTTGATGGCCCTTCCAGAATGCCGGCTATTACAGCTGTGGTGGTTCCTGGCAGAGCCACAGGGGCCATTTCAGTTCAAAATGATTATCTGGCAAGAGAATATATTTGTCACTAATGTTCGCAAGTAGGGAAGGTTCTATATTTCTGCATCCAAATTACCATTTGCCTCCATCTTTACTGCAGGATATTTTAGCTTTATTATTAGAATACCTTTCATGGAACTATGTGAAATATTTCAAAATGATCTCTGTTTATATAACATTGGCAGCCGCCATAACTTTATATTTTCCACTGTATATTTTTAGTGTGTCCAACCAATCTAATTTAAAAAAAAAATCAAATCCATCAAATTCAGAATCAAGTACCGCTCATTCAAACAGATTGTATCCAGAAAACTCACAGTCTGTTAAGGTATCAAGTTTCCCAATGAGACGTTTGACATAGACATTGCTTTTTAAACATTCTTTATAGAACAAAGGTATTTGATGGCCAGAACCATGACAAGACTTTAAATAAGACACAAACACAAACAAAAAGATTCCTGTTGGAAAGATGTGGACTCGTTCAGCTCTTGGCTGGGGAAGAGTAGCAAATTTGATTGACATTCCCAACAAGGTGGGACTAGAGAGCTTCACCCAAAACACAGTAACATCAGCTCACAGGGTAAAGTATAAACAGAGCTGCCTGAAAAACATAATCATCCGATGTCTGTAGCCAAAGTGTTGTTCCTTTGGTATCAGGCTACTTCCAGAGGATGCATTGCTCTTCTTTAAGGAGGAATGGTTTTGCTAAGGGGAAGAGATTCAAGAGCATGGTTGAAAATAGAGCTAGAAATCAGAATATTCAAACTAAAAGGAAGAAGAGAGAGAATATAGACCACCAGAATCATAATTAATCATTTTTAACTTAAATATGAACTTGTGACGATTTGGCAATTGTCTTATTTGTGTTTCCCATAGTTTTCCCCTAACTTATTTAACGTCCACGTGTATTTAATCACAGCTATAAATTTCCATTTATTTGAATTACAATGCAATTAATTCTGGTATTCTCCATTAGACTTTGAACTGATAGGAAGCAGTAATCTAGCATTTAGCACGATGTGAGTTGTTCATAAGAATGCATTAAATGATGCAGTGAAATGTGCTGAGTGAAATGATGGTGGTGTGACGTCACCCCCACACAAAAGGAAATGACTGTGCGGTGATGTTCATTGCTATGAAAATGTAGTTTTTTTTTAAACATTCTGTGTGTCATAGGGCTGTAATTTAATGACTGTCTTAGGACCTAGTACTTCATAGAACTATTTATCTACCAAGCACGGAGTATACTGAATTACTTTGCTACCTACCATGGTCCTCAGAATCCCTCCACTGAGTTGCTTATGCAAATCCTCACTCTCATAAATCACCATCAGCCATCACTAGTCAAATTATGTTTGCCTGGTGTTTCTTGCTCAATCCCACAAACCTGTTCATGTCCTCTCTTTGAGACTGATGGGAAGTTAATGGTGCTTTAATTGCTTGCTATGTTTCATGCCCTATCATGAGTCATGCTGCCGTGTTCATCCTCAACCACCTGATTTTTCAACAGCCAAGTCCTAGAGCTCCAGCAGCAAGATGGAAATTGGCTACTGCATGACTTAAAATGGCAGGATTCTATCACATGAATGTAGGGCTGTAGAAAATCAAAACACATCAGCCTCACAGTGAATTACCAAGACACTGCTCACGGAGTTAGGAGACTCAGGTCTGCAGAGGAGATGATCGGCTTTGGCAATATGTTAAAAGATTCAGTTTAACTTTCCGTTTGTCCTTCTCCCTGTGTGTCCTCTTTGTAAGCATCTACTTAGAAAAAAAAATGAAGTGTTACCAGTCTTTCCCCAAAAGATATATTTATTTTTCTCAACAAATCCTCACGTATGAAAATATTTGCTAACTAAGACAGTGGGCCAAAAGTTCAAATCAGAGCCCAGACATCAATCTAATAGCCTCATTCAAACCACATTAAGCAAATGGTGTTCGGATGTGTAGGTTTGAAAATACTGTGAACTCTTAAACATGACACCAGAGTCCTGGAGAATGACCAAAATGCTGATTCATAACTTTTGAAAATCAACATCACCACAGAAGGCACTTGTAAATATGGAGAGTTTATTCTCTGACTTTTCTACTAGTGTCCTTTAAAAGCTTTATAATAGGAAAATATTCAAATGCCCCAAATGCCCCAAGATCATTTTTACTTACAAGCCCATTGTTGGGTTATAATGAAATTGAGAGAAATGCATGTAACTCGAGAAGAAGGGAATTAATATACTTGTACCTGTGATTTTAATAGCCCATCCGCCACACAATGTGTGCTCCAAGCCGTGACTGCTAAGATTCTGCACCATCTGGTAAACAAGTATATGACACCTATGGGCCAGATTTCCCTTCTGCAAATCTCTGCAGTTTTATCCACGTGGAGAGTGCAAGGTCTTAGATCCCACACATCTTCCAGGCTCTTTAGAGCTCTGAGTCAGCATTAATGGCAGGACCTGGGATTGTGTTCCCCCTTTAGTACAGTGAGCTCCGTTTGTACTGTTTATAGGAGTAAGACATAAAGAAGCAATATTTCCCATAACAAACATCAAGGGCTCACGTGCTTTACCAAGTCCAAATTTTTAACATTTTTAAATTACTGCAACAATTTTTGCAGAACAGACTTAGCTTTTAAAGGATGAAAATCTTACACAGGAATGATGGCTGTGTTTTAATACACCCATCAGAAGAAGAAACTTACTTTTTTATAATCTTGTGAGAGGAGAGAAAAAGCCCCTTCTTTTTCAGAAGGAAATAAGAATAGGGAAAAGGATCTGGGACATGTCACTTGCAAATGTGGTATCTTTGGGGACTACTGGCTCCTGCCTGACTTAGTTTCCCTTAGTATTAAACAGCTTTTAAGAACATGTGAGTCAAATTAGGAATGAGAGCCACCCTGTTCTCTCTTGCAGAAGGTCATGCACACAAGGAAGAGGCACATGGAATTGTTTCAGGAACTAAATCAGAAGTTTCAAACTTTGGACAGATTTCGGGACATACCAAATACAAGCAGTATGGTGAGTATATTCTGCATCCACAGTGCCCCACGTCAAGCTGGGCCACATGTGAGGCCTGCTGTGACCCTTACCCTCCAGGACAACTAAAGAACAAACAAAACAAAAAAGCAAAAAAAAAAAAAAAAAACTAGTGCACACAGGAACATTAACAATCCCAAAATGCACTTGGGAAAGGTCACCAGAAATGACAAGATTCTTTAGGTATATCATTCTACTTTCAAAGGTCTTCCCTGATAAGCTTTAATTAGGATTAGGTATATATCAAAAACAAGTTGGTTTCATATGGCCATTTTCCCACCAGTTAAAATTCAGTTCAAATCTCCAAAGAGTTTGCTAAATTTTCCCATTGTTATTCTGATGCCTGCCATTTTAAGGCCACAAAAGATAATACTGGTATAAATAAGAAAGCTAAACCAGAATAGTACAATTTTATCTCCAGAAGCCCCATTTGTTTAGGGATGTGAATTTTGGATAAAGGTCAGCATCAGGAACTTGGGTTGTTGGTTGTAACCATTTCCTCCTCATTCATTCATACCACTGCCATCCTAGTATAGGACTCCATGAAATTAACTCTGCGCCGTGACTCAGGGCACGGCACAGTCATCGCTTCAGAGAAGGCTTCATCACCACTGGTAAGTGTACTCTGCCAGGACTCTAGGAATTTGAACTACTTGAAATGGCAGCAAGCAACTACTTGAGCTTGAGCAAGTCTTGCAGGTCTTTGCTCCTAAAGCTTGACTTCCTCTCCTTACATGGGACGCAGAAAGTGGCAATGGATGGTATGTACTGGCTTCAGCCCTCGCGACATTCCAAAAAGCAAAGGTGAGGACGCTGGGGTAGACTGGGGTCTGCTGCCTCCCACCAGCTCTTCAGCTCACATGTGGTGTTCCAGGGGCAATGCAACCCCTGGGTAGTTCTTTACCAAACAGTAATAGATAAATGATCAGATCAATGATGTATGGATGGATGTAGGTAGATGGTAGATAGATAGATAGATAGATAGATAGATAGATAGATAGATAGATAGATAGATAGATAATAGATAGGTAGGTAGATAGATAGATAGATAGATAGATAGTAGAGATAATAGATAAAATGTTAGAGGTGTATAGATAGATGAAAGATGTAATGTATATTACTTATACCTATATTACTTCTATTCTCAATATATATGAGTAACATGGTGTTTGATCATCTTCTAATGATTCGTCTATATGTATCTTATGAGTCAGTCTTAGCCAACTGTCTAAGGAAATTAGTTCATGAAAAGCTAAAGGATGAAACACAGACATCCTCATATTTTTTCTTCATTCGTCTCCGTACTTACACATTCCTGGTCATGGTAAGTTACTGGTAAATGGCAAACATGGATTTATTTCACAGCAATAATAGCTCAGTCCATTTTTAACATCTCTAACACAAATACTAGATATATTGAAGATGTGGACACTTTGTGTCTTGTGAGTGATTCATTCTCATCTACTTCTCCAAATATTAAATCATCAATTTTCAGCTAGCAGCAAATGAGAACAACACCACTGAGATTAGACCTAAATGCATTAGCTGCTCATTTCAGAATATTGAAAGCTAACATGAAAATAAAATGAAGAAACATCGGAACATCATTTTTTTTTTTTTAAGCAGAGGTTGTGTTTACAAGTCTGAAAGGCTTATGCAACAGCTACAGCTGACTAGCTGCTATAATATGATTGTAATTTCCCCTTGTTGTGTAAATTATGACAACAACTGGTCTGGGTATTAAATCATTAATGGCACAAATGTCTGTGTCTAGGTTTCCTAACAACCAAAATAGTCTACTAATTACAGCACATCTCTGCAGTAGTGTACCTTTTCCAGAGGAGAATTATAAATATTTACCATCGGGGAGTGGGGAAGAAACAGTCGTTATTGCTGCTTGACTATTGGCCCAGATATCCAAGAATACAAAGAAAGGGTCCTTTATTCAGCCCTGATTAATAATAAACATGCAAATGAGTTCATTATCCTTAATTCAGGCACATAACTTGTAGGGATACATTTGCTAATGAAAAACTGTGTAATTGGGAAGAGAAAGACATTTTTAAGAGAACTCAGTTTCTCTGTCTTGAGGGGAGGGCTGCTACTTGTCAGCAACTGCCCACCACTGCTGATGATAGGCATTATGCAGAACAATAACAGATGGAATCAAAAGGACACTAAAATATAATTTTGTGGTGGTATTGTGTTCCCCAAAATATCGTGTACCTTAATAAACTTATCTGGGGTCAGAGAACAGAAAAGCCACTAGTTAGGCAGTGGTAGCACACGCCTTCAATCCTAGTATTCCAGAGACAGAAATCCCTCTAGATCTCTATGAGTTCAAGGCCACATTGGAAACAGCCAAGCATGGTGACACACGCCTTTAATCCCAGAAAGCCAGCCTTTAATCCCAGAGAGTGGTGGTAGAAAGCAGAAAGATATATAAGGCGTGAGGACCAGAAACTAGCTGCATTTGGCTGGTTAAGCATGTGGCTGGTTAAGCTTCAGGCTTTCAAGCAGCACAGTTCAGCTGAGATTCATTCTGGATGAGGACACAGAAGCTTCCAGTCTGAGGAAACAGGACCAGCTGAGGAATTGGCAAGGTGAGATAGCTGTGGCTTGTTCTGTCTCTCTGATCTACCAGCATTGACCCCAATAACTGGCCTCGGGTTTGATTTTATTAATAAGAACTTTTAAGATTCCTGCTACATAATTTAGTCCATTTTCTTACTTCAAGGCAGGAAGATATATGCAACACCCCATGAAGCAATGGGCACTTCTAGATAACCCCAAGATGAAACTCTTTTACCCTGAGTGGTTTCACAATTTAGTCAAGATCTCTTTCCCCCAAGCAGCTTCTAGGAATGCATGATCTTTTAGAACAGTCATCCTCTCTTTTGCTTTGTCTACAAAGGAGAGGATTGGCAAATGAAGGAACCAAAGAAAGGATGATAGTAATGAGGAAGGAACAAAGTAGAAAAGAGATTTGAAGGGACTTAGTCCTACTGGACCTTTAAGGCATTCCTGGCTCCATCAGCTATTAAGGATGTTCAAACAGCCTGCCATGCTTGGGATGGTTGTGAATTCTCATATTCACCTAACTGATGTGTCCTGGAACCAAATTTGTGTGTTCGGAAGCTCTATGTATGTTGACTTACAATGGCCCTGTAATTACTAGACTTTTAACACTCCATTGAACCATCTCCTCCTCCTATACGTGAAGTCAGAAGACAAACAATGGTAGTGCAAACTCAGGAACTTATACAAGTCGCATCATTTCATACCATTATAGTCAGGCCTCCGTTGAAGCCTTTTCCAGCCTATGTAGCTCTCTCTGTAGAATTCAATGATCCCTTTCAGCTGTTTCACAGTTCAGCATTCACTTGAGCCACAGAATATATGAGGCTCTTTCTCTTAAGAGAGTCTGTACACTACTCCCATTGCCAGACCCAACACACAGGAAGTTGAGCAGCTTGTGGGCACTGGCCCTGTCCACTGGCCACTAACTCACTGCCTGCTTGTAGCTGGGTCCTGCAACCATTCCACACGGAAGGACATACCTGTTGAAGGGCCTACCACATATTCATAAATGAGAATGAGAACATGGTCAAGCTGGGAGTGCCTTAGGATAATAACAGAAGTTAGTAAGAAAGCCAATTACAAATGAATACTGAATGTCCCGGAAATTCAATTGATTACACACTGAAAAATAACACTATGCAATTGGTAGCTAGATAGTTTGCCAATGCTTAAACTTGGCGATTTTTGTTCAAGTGCTTGACCATTAACATATTTTTTAAAAGGGGAGAAGGATTCCATCTGTTCAAAACTTAACAGCAAATGAACTAGCATTTTGAATTCCTGTCAGAGTTGGTATTATTGGATTTTCCAACACACTGAGCAGTCCCAGAAATCTCTTTTAAACACTGCTCTTGTCTAAAATAGATGAGTTCACTCTGGACTTGCTGTGGCAGAATCCATAGTGATGAATCTTTCCTTTGATGGTTGGTTGTTCAGGGCCCCACAGCACCTCCAGACTTTCAACTATTTGCTTCTGTCTACAAAATAAATTCCAAGTTGAGGAGTTTGCTACTCCAAGACCCTGATACTTTGGCTCTGTTCATCATCTACATGTTTTTGTTTCTGCTCCTTTCTTTCTCATGCCAATTAGAATGAATAAAAGTGACTGTTACCATGGTTTGCCATCTCAGCAGTCCGGGTTTTGATATCCTGTATAACCACCCAGCCTCAACCACACATATTCCTACCAAGCCTACTTTTCTGTGCCATATTGAATGCCACTGTTCTAGGAAACGATGATGTGCTTCACACAGATAAGCCATCCCTGGACTTCCCTTTGATCTCCTGTATCACTTTTACTGGTACACAGACGTGAAACAGACAAGGAGGAAGTGGGTAAAAGAAGAAGATCATAGAAGGCGAAATTATGATCAACATACATTATTTGCTCAATAGAACCATTCCTTTGTGAAATTATTTTACACGAACTCAAAGTATGTAACTTTCTTTTGATTATAATCACCTTCCATAATAAATATACTTATTACATAATAGGCATGGATTTAGTTCCTCACCGACACTTAAAAACTGTTTTCAAGTACACAAAGAAGGTATTGATTCACACATGGCATTAACATCTTTACCACACAATACAAAGGCTATCTCTGTTATGAAAGTATTCAAATTCAGGGTTTAGGTAGAAGGAATGCGTTGCTCAAGGTCACATTCATATTGTGAGAGGAACTGGTATGTGGACGTATGTGTATCGGACTTTTAATCTTGGGTTCGCTAGTGGACCGTTCTGCATTTCCAGATGGGATTTATTATTTTTGCCTTTGGACCTAATATAATAGGCAGGCAAAAGCATCTGGTAAAGAGTACTGGTTGAAGGAAACAGGGCTGAGACATGACATTTTTAGCATGTAAAGCTGAATAATCTCCTTCACCTATCCTAAAAGTTCACACTTCGTTAGATCTTTACTATTAGGTATTTCTCTTTGATTTCTTCGTAAGACTAATTCCAGAAAACATCTAATGTACTCAGTATTTTAGGGTTTAATCTATAGATATAACTACTTCTATAGACTATTTTGCTTGTTTATACCTTGATATGAGGTTTGAAGTACTGAGTGGAACCAATATAAAAACCAAGTAACACTGTGTGTTCCACTTAGTAATTGATCATAATGAATTGAAGACCAGATTTGGGGAGGAGGCTAAGGCATTTATGACAACCAGAGTATTTTTATTAATCAGAGTCTCCTATAAACAAAGAATGAGAACACAATTTCAAACGATCTTAGTAATCTTGGAGAATGAATTCAAGGGCTAATCGAAACTAAAAAGAGTTGGAAAGGAACCAGGGGTATGCAAATTGTTTAGTGCAGCCAAGTTCAGTTGTCTCTCATGAATAATGATAAATTTAAATGAAGTTCTGTATCCAATTAAAACCTGGACTAGTGTAAAAATGACAACCTTCACTTGACATTTCCTCTTGCAACATTAAATAAATTCAGCTTTAATCAATACTCTACTTAATTTGGCTTCCTTCAGATTAACTGCTGTTTTTTTTCAGTGTTTGGGTTTAATCTTCTTCTAAGGAGTTTTCAGTCATGATTTCCATCTCATTCTTTAATGATATTTAGCTTATTCTGTGCCATTCAAATTCCCCCACTTACACAAATATTTAAGTGACATTGGTTTAAAATGAATCGAATTCACTAGTAAATCTTAGACTATCAGATGAAGGCATTGCTGTGGGAGTCGATTCATTTACTTACTGAGCTCTACAGGATGGCAGCTGTGAAAGCCTGCACACTAAAGCTTGTTTAGTGTGGATCAGTGGGTATACACATGTTGAAATGTTCCCCAGTATTGCTGGATGCATTTTCCATACAGCTGTGATCTTTAAAAGGAAGGACAATGGGTCTGTCACTCCACCACATAGAGTATCATAGAAAGCAAACATCCAAAAAGCACAAAGCAAGAGATTATAACAACATATGGATATTAAAATATGCTAATTCCTTGAAGGAGAAAAAGGACTTCGTTTTTTAGTGAACTACTACTAGGTTGAATGACTATTTGGCATTAAACAGGATGTCCTGAGAACTAGATTCAGATTTGTTTACTTTGCTAAAATTTCTGCCACAATCTTTAGATTTTCTACACTTAATCTTATCAATGACTTCACTCTCTTTCATATTTCTTTGAACAGTCATAATGACATTCAGATATATCATCTGCTTTGCCTTCCATGTTACTGTTCACATCTTTCAATTCCTGAAATATCTTTGATAACTAAGAAAGCATATTCTTCACTTTGTCCCATGAAAGAAAATTTAAATTTAAATTGAAAGTACCCTTTGCAGCTACCCTCAATTTTCAATCACCTCTGAATCCTGTAAACTGTATACTCTCTTTCTGGGAACATGAGCAAGCTACTCATCATCCACTAAACAGCTTTGTTCTTCTTCTCAACAGGAAAACCCAGCAGCAAACAAGAACCCATGGGACACTTTCAAACCCCCCAGCGAATACCAACATTACACCACAATCAATGTCTTAGACACAGAGGCGAAGGATGCTTTGGAGCTGAGGCCTGCAGAGTGGGAGAAATGTCTGAATTTGCCTCTGGACGTGCAAGAGGGTGACTTTCAAACAGAAGTGTAATACCATCAAAGTGAACTGAGGTGGAGACACAATCATTTGACACTGACACTGAGATTGGGAAAGCCTGACATTTCCACCTGGACAGTGTGACTTTTCTCTGTCAGGACCTTTCTGTGCCAACATCAGTGTTTGCATATGGTAATTTCTCACTGGTCAGGCTAGTGTACAGTTCTCACCACCCTGTGTTGTAAGTACCCGTGGAATGGATTTGAAGGTAATCTTTCTAGATAAACCTCAAGCAACGATTCATGTTGTAACAGCTTCATGTGGTTTAGTTTTCAGAAAACTTCACCATGAAGCACAATGTATATATTTATGCAGTTTTTAAAGTTTATAACAGTCTGTTTGGCCATTACTACACTTTTTACTTTATAATATAAAAGCAAAGTTTTTGTCATTAAATGAATGTTTGTTGAGCTACATTCTTCATTGCTTTAAATGCAATAAAGTAATAATCTCACTTTTATATGAATAATATATTTCACATCTTTATTATTGCAGTTTTCTCTAGAAGGCTCTGAGTAGCTTTCTCTGCTGCAGCTGTGTATAAAATATTTAAAATGTTGTATGGTGTAAATAAACTTTTGTCTACATATCAGTTTTTTAGTGCATTTTATTTTGGATTTGTTGAACAGGAATTTACATATTTATAAAGTTTTCTTTTTCAATACCGACACTGAAAATGTATTCAGAGTTTTAACAGCATACCATTATTACTCCTTTGAGCCTAATGATTTCTCAATGTAATGACAGGTTTGCATAGTGCTTCTGTATTTCCTACTTAGACACCCTTTGGAACAATGTACCATGTAAATGGGGCTTGTCAGAAATCTGCGACCATCATCCTCTTCATAACGTTATGTTCTTTTCTGTCTTCTGGCAACATGACAAGTGGCAGAAAACAGTAGTTTACTCAACAGAGAATGATGCAGGGAAAATGTGTGAGGTGATTCAGTGTGTTGAATGTTTCACAGAAAACCATTTCTACCGGAGTTCTTTATAACATAAACATGAATGAACTTCTTTAAGACCTTAAATATCCACTCTGCATACACTCCAGCAGAAGGAAAAGGAGAATGGGTGTAGCTGTCTCTGGTTTGAAAGTAAGAAGCCTGAGATTAGCCAGTTGTACAAGCAGTTCCCAGTGCCCTCTCTCATAGTGATGCCTCTTGCTTGCTCAGACACATGTTCGAGGAAGGTCAAGAAGGCATTCGGCAATTGCCAGGGCCTTTGGGTGGCTGGAGAATGTATCTTGCAGTCCGAAGCATTGAAGGTAATGGGAAGAAGATGAGGGGTATCCTCAAATGTCCTCAAATGCTTAATTTGATTAGCTTTCAGTTACACCTGAGCTGTGTGGTCTGTGTTTGGAACTCATGTAGATCAGTTCCTTCTCCTGGCAACCTTGGCGACCTTGAGGGACCCTGGGGGACCCTGGTACTTAGGTTGCGAGGGAGAGACATTGGTGCTTCAGTCTTCAAGTGCGCCTCTGAGCTGGAGCCTTAACCACACAGCTCAGGCAGAACCCCTGTCCCACGCTGAAAATGTTCTCAGTGTCAAGGTGTTGAAAGTATATTTTTAATCAGATTTTAAAGATAAAAGTGGTATCATTATGCAAAAAAGGAGTATAACATAAAGATTTTTTCAATAAATTAAATGCTAATTATGATATAATTGTAGAGTCTATTGAATTTATAAGATGACTTTTTTTGGTGAGAAGGAATATTTGATAAATCTTCCCCTTCTCTGACTCTTTCTCCTTTTTATTCCACCCTACATCTCTCTCTTACATATGTACACACACGTGTCTCTTTGTGTGTGTGCACATACATTAGGACTCATAGTTCTCTGCTCCATCTCAGAAACCTATAGCTATGAATGCAACTGTATAGAAAGTCACTCACTCCAATTTGTAAAATCTAAAAGTTTTTGAAAAATTGCATTAGTCAGATGTTTCAAAATATAAATTCAATAAGTTTTAAAACATAGAAGTTCAATACATTAATGTTTCTTCTAAATATTTACTATCCTAAAATAAACCCTTACATTTCTCGTAATTCAGTATTTCATGGCTGTTAATTGGAAATCGCTTACCAAAATAACTGGGGCTGGAAGTTTGGGTTTGCTAGGAGGCATGCCAAGTTACCAGCATGGTTGATTTCTCTGCTTTTTTTTTTTAATCCATATTTTAAAAATACAGATTGAAAGGTCCTTAGGAATCCAAAGTTCAGGAAGCCTCATTCTAGGCGGTCCCATTCTTTCCCATACCTGTGTGCATGCACACAGGCGCGCTCACACGTGTGCGCATACACACACACACATCTTCAAGGCTGAGTTGCAGCTGTCTCCTTTGATGGGGACTACCATCCAGTCTTGGACACTTCCTTCCCAGCTGATTTGTACTCAGAACCCTCCAGGCTCTTTGTGCCCTCGCACTAGGCAGTTTTTACTCTTTCCACATGTCTACATTTCACTTCTACTTCAAGTGAAACATGAATTTCATCTTGATGACGTTTTCCACGATTTCCTGAGCTACAATGAATTCCTCTTGTGAACTCTCTGGACACTGTTTCTGTACTTCTTTTAGGACCTCCCAGCCTTCTACCTTGTTACTTTTTCTGATATCCCCGGTAGACTGTAAGTGCCTAAAGGGCAGATTTCATGTTGGATCCATTTTGTATTTCTTAAGGGACCTAGCACAATAAATTTCACACAATAAATGTTTGTTAAATTATTTGTGGCATTTATTTTAGTATTTCTTAACAGTCATGTACATCAAGTCAAACACTAAAAAGTATTGAACAACTATGATGGATTTGCTACTATCTCAGGCAGTTAGAATTCTGTTGGATCTATGTTTTAGGTAGCTGAAAATTGATTGGAAATATCAGACACTCGTGCAAAATAAGCAATATTATATAAGCATTAATAAATGCTTATTACCATGCACCATCTCCTTCTGTTCTTAGGAATAACATGTAAACCAACAAAAAATTATTCTGTGGGACTGGAGAGATGGCTCAGTGGTTAAGAGCACTTTATTGCTCTTTCAGAGGACCCAGGTTTAGTTCTCAGCACTCAGGTGGCTCACAACTACCAATAACTGTCTCTTGGCCTCTGGCCTCCAGGGGTTCCACACACACATACACATATTTATACAAATACACACTTAACACACACATACACATACCTACGGACCCATACCTGCACACACACCTACACACACACATACCTATAGACACTTACCTACATACATACATACCTACACACAAATCTACAAATACATACCTACATACATATACCTATAGACACACACACACATACCTACAGATACACACACACACACATGTACCTACACACACACATACCTACACATACACATACCTACACACATACATACACATACCTATACACATACCTACACACACACCTACACACACACACACACCCGTTCATGTATTGATTATCATAAATAGCGAGGCTAAGAGCCCTGCTGAATCTCACCATAAATAAATGATGCCCCCAGTATGACAGCTAAGGTCTTCTGGCTCCTAGGCTGCAGCCATTTCCCTGACAGTGTTTTTTCCACTTAGCCCCTTCAGATGATGAAGTTCTGCATTTTGACTGCACATGTTCTGTGGGAATATTTTCAGATAAGAAACAGAGGCTTTAGAACAGAAACATACCAGCTGTCATAGAGTAGAAGAACTGGAGTCGCTCTAGGAGAAATCTGTCACCTGTCCAGAGTAGCAGGCGATCCTGATTGGATCTGCCTGTTGTCCTCAGTGTGGTTTGATTTGTTCTTGATCTAGGTAGAGATAATATTCCAGTGGTTTTGTTACCACCCATTCATGAGCAACACGAGGCCAATAAACCAACTTGAGCTTCCGTCTTCAGCCCATCTGTAGAAATCAGCCGTCAGGATTAAAAAGTCGGTTATTAAACCCATGCTTCAGAAAGTTTAGTGTGTAGATTTAAAATCCTCCTCAGTTTCTCAAAAGAAAAAAAAAATGGTACCAGTCTCTTGTTTTCTACAGTTCCCGTCAGCATCCACTAATGAAATTCCACACATTCCTCATAGGTCATGAAAGTTACAAAACGAATGTGTCTCCAGTGTCTCTGTCTACACAAAGGTTTCCATGGTGACAAAACCATCTTGTCCCTGAGATCCTTCTAGGGTCAGATTTGCAGCTATAAGTGCAGCGGTAAATAGATTTCAGGACCAAGAAAATTAGAATGTAGGAATGGACAAAAAAAAAAAGAAGTCTGGAAATCGATGAGAATGAGAATGTTAATCAATTGAATGTGTCAAACAACCAGTGTAGAGTTAGAGAAAGAGATTCCTTTGAAATATTGCTATGGGAGCCAGGGCCTTGCTGCAAGGCTAACAGGCCAAGCATGTCAGAGATCAGGCAGAACCTTTTCTTTGTGGTTGTCGAGAAAAGGAGAATCAAAAGCCAGGTGTGGGAGGGAGCAAGTCAGGGAATTCTCTCTTTTTATGCAAAGTCATGTGGTGGTATTGTGTTCACCAAAATATTGTGCACCCTCATAAACTTATCTGGGATCAGAGACAGAACAACCACTAGATACAAAGGCTAGAAAATGGTGGCACTCACACCTTTAATCCTAGCACTCCAGAGGTAGAAATCCTTCTGGATCTCTGTGAGTTCAAGGCCACATTGGAAACAGCCAGGCATGGTGGCACATGCCTTTAATCCCAGGGAGTGGTGGTAGAAATCAGAAAGGTATATAAGGCATGAGGACCAGAAACTAGAAGCATTTGGCTGGTTAAGCATTTGACTGATTAAGCTTTCAGGCTTTCTAGCAGCAGTTCAGCTGAGAGCCATTCGGATATGAGGACTCAGAAGCTTCCAGTCTGAGGAAACAAGATCAGCTGAGAAGCTGGCCAGGTGAGGTTAGCTGTGGCTTGTTCTGTCTCTCTGATCGTCCAGCGTTCAACCCAATACCTGGCTCAGGCTTGTTTTTATTAATAAGAACTTTTAAGATTCATGCTACAAAGTCACCTCTGAGAAGGGGGTTCTTCTACCTCCCAGAGCTTGATTGCTTTTTTAAAAAACTTGTTTAAACTCAAGGATAATTCAAAGATCAGAGCCTGAAGAAAACAAGCTGCCTAACTACACTTTGACTAAATTATCAAATAGTCTGTTCAGATTGGTAGCAGGAAGGTTCAGTTTCTAAGACCAAGAGTAGGAATTTGGAAGGTCTATATCTAGCCTCCTCATGGAACTTGTAAACAAGCAGTTCATCCACAGGCTCGCCTAGGAAATTCAAGGAAGGAGAGATCTTTGTAAGAAGCAGTTTCTAGAACACAAATGGCTAGGGAATTTCCTGATGCTTGCTCTTTTCCAAATGCATAGTATTCCAGAACAGTCTCGCCCCAATATATGAAAGCTGGATGCAGAATGGTAGGAAACTGAAGAGTGACAGAAGGTTTCATGATTGCAAGGAGTACAAATTTGGGAGGGACTTCCAGAAGCATGATCCTGGGTCAAGGATCAGCAAGACCAAGAGGGTTAAAATCAAAAGAAGAGGGGTATATATTGGTCAGGACCAAAGGGACTTCATCCTAGGCAAAATGCATCTGCCTTCTTTCACTAATATCAGAGTCACTCGTGGGACCTTTGTCCAGCTGCGAAACTCTTAGCTTTCAAATGTTTATGTGTTTGTAATTTTTCTAAATTTCCAAGAGTGAAACAACTCGGCTTACCTTCAGACGATCGGTGCAGTTGTGCCTTACAATGGATACCATAATGCCAAGACGAATCCATATACATAGGCTCAGATAAAGTTCAAAATGACCACGGATAGAAATTAAGCCTGTTGAAATGAGAGGAATGATTTCATAATTGCCATTGTTCACCCAACAGTGATTAAGAAAAAGCATTGTCTTAGGGGAAAAAAAAGGCATGGCTCTTTAGCAGAACTAATTCCAAAGTGACAATGGTAAATGCTACCAGTGAAAGGACAGCACCTACTTTTGTTTTTAAAAATGCATTTACTTTTCTTTTATGTGTATGGGTGTTTTGCCAGCATTGATGTCAGTTCAGCACATGAATGCAGGTCCCTCAGAGGCCAGAAGAAGGCACAGATTCCCCAGAACCGGAGTAACAGATGGTTGTGAGACACCTTGTGGGTGCTGGGAATCAAACCCTGGTTCTCTTGACAATCAGCTAGTCCTTTTAATCACTGAGCTGCCTTGTCAGCCCCAACAGATGCTGTTATTCTGAGCTTGCCCATCACCTCTTGACCTAGACTCCTGCTTGTTTCTGTAGTGTCGGGATGCTGTTTTGGACATGTTGAAAAGGTGCAACTCTGGTTTGTAAGTCAGTCCTTAAAATGTCAGGAAGAGCTTACATCTAGGGACAAAGCCAAAAGTCACAATGGGAGCAATATTGCAATAAGAGAAAGGTCTAGAACTCAGTCTGAGTTGAAACAAAGGACTGGAAAGCTTTTAAGAGCAGGGAGGTAGGTATAAGTGTGTCCACTAATTTCCCAAGCAACAAAAAGTCCCTTCTATTTTTATGTCAAGAGACACAAAGCTTAAACTAGCAGTAAGCCTCCTGACAAATGAGACTGCTGCATCCCATGGAATTACAAAGTGGACACACGTTCTTCCTTGAATATTACATTTCAAAGGGATGGTTCCCACATCCTTGAGAAAAAGCCTCTGGCAGGTAAAACGGGTGTGAATCTGTTTTAAAATTTTATATCCCAGAGAGGCAGATAAAGAATTTACAAGTTTTCTAAAGCAAAGGCTGTAAGAAAAGTGAGATCAGAGAAATAGTGCAGAAAGAGACTTGTCTAAAGTTTAGTCAAGTTGGGGAGAACATTAAGGCACTCTTGGTACAAGTCAACTAGGAGAGCAGTAACAGAAAAGGAGGTATATTGAAGAACCCTGTCACAGACTTAGTGGTACAGAACAGTCACCTCAAAGCAACCAGAGCATCTGCAATTCTTCACTTTCCGTAAGAACAGAAGTTGCTGTGTCAAAACAGATCTCCTCTTGGAGACCACCCACACAGCACATGAAGACTCTTGGAGAACCAAGATCTGCCTCAAAACCACCCACTCACAGTTGAAGGGCAGACCTCCATTCTGGGGTGACTTTCCAAAGAAGGAAAGAGGCAGAGTTGACAATCAAAGGTCAGCATTTCAATCCCCATGCTTTTGTTTTGCCAACTCAAAATGTACCCATTTTCAGAAACAAACAAAAATGCCTGAGCTAGTATGGATCTCTTCCTACACCCCAGAAATTTAGACTTATGCTCTGAAGGTCATGAGACATTTTAAATATGTGCTGGAATAAAATATTATCCAAAAAATAATAATAAACTTGTGTTCTATTCTGAACTGGAGAGGTGGGTGACTTACAAAGATATATACATTAATTTATTCAACACATTTATTTCAAACCTGTGGCAGGCATTACACATCCTTAAGCCCTAGTGATTCAATCATGAACAAGAAACAGTACCTATTTTCAAGGGACTTAGCATCGTTGAGAGCACGCAGGCAGACAGAATTTTAATAACATAATAGAGCTGCATTGGAGAGAGGAGAGGATGCTATGAGAACACTGGAAAATGTCCAGATACATACAAATAAAAAACACCAAGAAGGATAATCAAGGTGACAGAGCTATGCCAGCCCTAAAATGGCTGCCTTGAGGTCCTAGACTCTGTCTTGGGGCCGTGCCATGTGATGGCTCTGAGCTCCAAGTAACCAGTGTAAATATAGAAACCGCAATTAGTTGTGCAGTTCACAGTGTCTCCAAGATAGATGCCGGCATCTCCTCTGTGAAATGAAGACTCAAGAAGAGCTTCTTAAGAAGTGCCATGCTCCATTCCATGTCAACAGCAGCAGCATTAAATCTGTCCTGAGTACTACAGAGGTATCTTTATATCCTGTCTTACACAACAAGGTGGTCTGTAACTTAAGCATCAACACGAGTAGACCATAAACATGGTGTTTATTTACTCACCCTAGACATCACTTTCCTGGTATTTTTGAAGTGAGATTAACATTTAAATTGGTAGACTTTGAGAAAAGCAGTTTATTCCCCTGGTGTGGTGGGCCTCATCACATCAGTTAAAGAGGAAAAGATTGATTTGCCTTTAGACATAGATTCTTTATCCTAACTACCTCCACTCTACAGCTTTGACATCAGCTCTTTCTTGAGTCCTGCTGCTAGGTTGCCCTACAGACTTGATTCTTAAAAGTAAATCTCTCTCTTTTCATGTATACACATTTTCTTATTCTTTTGGAGAATCCTACAACTAAACATATAACAATGAATCACATTTGGAAACATTTTCAGTCAAATCAAAAATGCATAAGAATAAAGGCCCTTTTATAATCTGAATAGAAAACAACAAAACAAGCAAACAAACAAACATAGAATACCTCTTTCTTTTCTGTAGCTGAAGTTTCTCTCCACGTCCCACCAAGCCCCAGCAGTCCCACTGCCCACTTATAAAATAATCACTCAGAAGCTTATATTAATTAAAATTGCTCAGCCATTAGCTCAGGCTTATTACTGACTAGCTCTTACACTTAAATTAACCCATAATTCTTATTTATGTTTAGCCACATGGCTTGGTACCTTTTCTAATTCTGCCTTCACATCTTGCTTCCTCTGTGTTTGGCTAGTGTCTCCTGATTCAGCCTTCCTGTTCCCAGAATTCTCTTCTCGTTTGTGCTGCCTATACATCCTGCCCGGCTACTGGCCAATCAGCATTTTATTTATTAACCAATCAGAGCAACACATTCACAGCATGCAGAGCGATATCCACAGCACTTTTCCACATGGGAATTCACTCATGCTCAGGAACTCTTAACATCAAGCCTCTGGCAATAATTAAACTCCTTCCAAAAGATTATGATCTGTGTACAAATGTTCACTTAATAATAAAAATTAACCTAATAGCATAGTCTCTCACTATTTTTTATTTTGCAAAGACAGACTGAGGTCTATGAAACAGGTGATGGGTGGTTCAACAAAGTCTTATCATCAATTGAGACAATTCAGCCAGAAAAATATTGAAGAAGTCTGGAAGAATGACTGAGAACATCCTCAAAACCCAAGTTTGAGTTTGATTCAACCTAAGAGCATAGGTGACAGAGATCCCAGTTCTATATAAAATACAAAAAGGGTGACATTTACTTATAGTATTATCATGTATTCAAAATCGGTTTGTTTTTAAGTTCAGTGTTTAAGATACATTTAATCTTTTAAGTGGGCAGGGATTGCTGGGGATGGAACCTATGGCCTTGGGCATGACCAGGTGAGCATTCCAAAAACTGAGCCACATTCCCAGCCCAGCATATGACTTTTAAGTGATGCAATTTTTTTTTCACTGATATGTACAGGATAAACTCTCTCCAAAATACAATCCAGGGTAATTAGTATTAGTTTCTCAATTAGACAAGTAGGGCATAAAAATTGTGAGTTTAATGTTGTTTGTGACAATAATTCGATAATTGTGGAGAAGAGATCTGTTCTACTCGTTTTATTTCATGGCCATAACATCATATAGAGAGAGAAGGATGCTGCAGGAGGTGACTGACATCTGTCAGTTCTGTAGACTGGGGAGGAAGACAACATAGTCCATCAAGAAATCACAGCAAATCGTTAATAGAGAGAGGAGATGGGAGAGTTTGACTTTGTCCCACAAGGGATTACCTGGTATTTCCTTGGAACATTATGGAAAACTTCAACTCTTGGGGTATAATTAAGACAGCTTATCAAGCAATCATAAATAAAAGGTACATATTGTCTTGAGGAATGTTTTTATTTATTTGGGGATCTGTTTCTCCTTGTAGAATTGCGATTAAAGTGCGGGAGGAAAAGAATGCAAAAGCAGTCAAAGAAAGATGAGTTGTGTCCCCACAGCTCACCAGCATTTCTATCAAATGCTGCTCTAAGTCCAGTTGTGGTACTTTTTTGTTGTTGTCTGGGAACTGAAGCAAGGACCTTGGTCATACCAAACAAGTGTTCCACCACTGAGCTGCATTTCCCAAGCCCTGCCTCATATTTTTCAATGCAATGCCTAGCGACTACTAGTTCTAATTCTTACAAAGAATAAAGTGCTGTCCCCCCAAAATAAAAACTACATCAATAACTTTCTTCAATATTAGCCCAGGGAAAGAGTAATTCTGGAGATAGAAATGTCAAGTGGGCTGTGTATATTGGCAGATAAAGTTTGGTATCCTCCACAAAATGGTAATCCACAGTTGCCATTTGTGTTACATAAACAGGACAAGATGAACGAGTTTAGATCTATTTCTATACGAACGCCGACTGCCTGCTGTCTTTAATTACAACAGCTAAGTGTTTACCCAGTGAGTTCTGTGCTGGAGTCTGACAGGGTTTTTCCGAGGCTGCCCTGGCTTCATTTTCTCCTTCACTGGAACAAAGGGAAACTGAGCACCAGAGGCAGCTGGCTGCACCCTTCTCCAACGACCCCCATCCTCTCAGCGACCCAGAGCTCTGAAAAGCAGAATAAGGGAAGCAGAGCCACACCTGCCTGCATCTAGGCATCTCAAGACTCAGCAGGAAGATTCCACTACCTCACTATTCTAAAAACAGGAATATTCTCGAGGACCCTCATCAACTTTTATTATGAGGTTATTATGGCAGGAAGTACCCCTTGCTTTTATTTTAGGATCTTGGGGGCATGGTTTTAGGAGCTTTTAGGCAGCTGTTCATTTTCCTCTATATTCAAAGTTCTGAAGATCCAATCTCCAGACAGATAAACTGTATCAGATGCCCCATCTGATGAGTGGAGTTGAACAGAGCATCTCTTGCGCAATCTCATCCCTGGACTGTCATCAGATGGCTGACATCTGGTCCCACTTTTCTTCATGGAGTGGGGCAAGCAGTAAGCCTACCCATTTGCCATGCTTCAGATTGATACTCTCAACACTAGCGTGGGCTCTCAGCATTGCTCACCTGCGCACTCCCTTGCCAGGAAGCTCATGTAGTCGGCTGCTTTAGAGAGGAAGGGGGTGAGGTGCGTATGAAACTGTTCTGGCCACTCACATGAGTGGTGCTTGTGATGGAGTGCCAGTCTCAGCGAGGACCGAGTGCTTTGCTCTTAATGCAGAGAAGCACGGAGGAGGAGGAAGCCAAACAAACCTCTACCCTGCCAGGCTTGGCAGAGAACCACAGAGCACTTCACAGAAACCCATTCTGGTCCTCCTCAACAGGGACCAGACACTGGTTATTGGCACTGTTTATTTGAATTGAGGTGCAGAATATTTTATCTGATGAAAAAATTTTAGGCTCTCAAAATACGCAAATTTTAAGTCGCATGTGATATTTCTCAGGACAGGCCCCAAAGCATCAGATCCTAGAGAGAGATCATTTCACATCATTTCTTCTAAAAGATAGTCCAAGGAAATTAGTATTACCATTCTCAGTAACCATACGGCACACATATTTCTCAGGAACTCAAGCAGAGAACCTCGATGTTTATGCCACATGTTTCTGGGACATCACAGAGCTGAGGCTGCACATCTTTCTGTTGAGATCGACATTATGACAGCCACGTGTTTATGAGCAGAATGCTAGCCCTCGCCTACAATTCCAAAAAGCTTCGCTTCAGCACAGCTGTGCAGAGACCTTCCTGGACCTGTTTTAATTAGTATCATTAACTTCCTATTTTTCAGCCCTCGCATTGTAGAGTTTCCAGAATTTATTTGACACTCAGAAAAAAAAATCTCTGAATATCATTTTATCATTGGGATAAATTCTCCTGCTTTATTGGTGCATCCAAAGAAAAGTCCTAGACACTCACCGGCACTTATCTAGCTGCATATAATAAATAGTCCTGCATATTCTGTATGCTTGTATGTCCCCTGATCAGACAATGGAAGTCTAGATATATTTGATGTGTTGAGCATGAAGAGAGCTGAACAGTCTTCTCCATTTCTTGTTCATAGCCAAAGATCCAAATCAAGGTCATTTAGACATGGGTCCTCTTCTAAGTCCCAAGTTATGTTTACATACACCTCATCATTTCAAAATTCTACATATTAGAAGTCCTAATGCTAACAAA
Organism: Peromyscus leucopus; assembly: GCF_004664715.2. Taxonomy (NCBI): domain Eukaryota; kingdom Metazoa; phylum Chordata; class Mammalia; order Rodentia; family Cricetidae; genus Peromyscus; species Peromyscus leucopus. The sequence continues at coordinate 57,547,020 of NC_051084.1, forward strand.
TTTATTTTAAAACATGATGGAAGATACTGTTTTCAAAATACAAATTAGATAATAACATCAATTTACGAGTCTGCCTGGTAATCAATGATTTTGTTTTTTATGATCATTATTTTTAGGGACCAACGGACGAGGAACTAGACAGAGGAAGAAAGGCAGAAAGAAAAGGAGGGAGGAGAGAAAATGAGAATAGGAGTGAGAGAGAATTGTCAGCTGAGTTGAGAGAAACACAAAGGTATATATAGAAAGCAATCTGGAGACAAAACAACTCTGTGCTTCTCTCCTTGCCAAAAGCATGGAAGACTCCTGGGGACCACAAAGCATCCACACTGTGGAGGGAAACTGAGAAAAAGAAGGAGGTGCTGAGGTGCAGTGGGATGGCAAGGCATGGTAAACCTTTGAAGGGGAAGAAAAGTACAGGTGATGGAGACCTTGATAAGTCACCAGCAGGGATGGGGAACCACCGGGTGCTTTCAAAGGCTGGCCTCGGGGCCAGCCCAGCTGTGTGCCAGCTGTTATTGTGAGAAACGAATGAAGCTCCTGTTTCTTCTAACACAGAATTTTCATCTATGTCTCTAGAGAAAACTGGTTCTCTAGTAGTGCATATTGTCTTAGTTAGGGCTTCTACTGCTGTGATGATACACCATGACCAAAAAGCAAATTGGGGAGAAAAGGGTTTATTTGGCTTACACTTCTATATTGCTGTTCATTGTTGAAGGAAGACAGGAAAAGAACTCAAACAAGGCAAAATCCTAGAGGCAAAAGCTGATACAGAGGCCATGGAGGGGTGCTGCTTACTGATTTGCTTCCCCTGGCTTGTTCAGCCCACCTTCTTATAGAACCCAGGACCACCAGCCCTGAGATGGCACTACCCTCCGTGGGCTGGGCCCTCCCCCATCAATCACTGAGAAAATGCCTTACAGCTTGATCTCATGGAGGCACTTCGTCAACTTCCTCTCTGATGACTCTAGCTTGTGTCAAGTTGACACACAAAACCAGCCAGTACACATGGTTTAACGTAATGGCAAAAACATTATTGCACCATAGAAACATTAGGAGTGTCTGGAGAAAATCACGCCATTTTCCAAGCTGCTTGAGGTACATTTCTATATATTGCTAAAGTAGCAATCAAGATTAAGCGCACAATCACTCAGGCTCATTTCCTGACTCCTTGTAAGAATAAGCACTTTATTCCCAGTGGGTTGAAGGGAGCAATTGTTCTGATTAGCTATGTAGGAAGGATTAAAAGAGTCTGTCGGACAGAAAAATATGTGGCCAAGGAGAAAAGGAGAGAGAAAGCAGAGAACATGGGCATGTTCCTACTTCCTGGGAGTGTAGGAGATAAGGCAGCCCAGTGGATGGATGAAGCACAATATACTTACTCTGTGGTCTCCTGAGAGTCTAAATTAGAGTCTACAATTCTGATGAAGAATCTGACTCCTAAAATGTATATACACCATGATTCATTAGATCAGAAAAATATCCAAAGGTAACATTGATGACATTTGCATCAGTGAAGAAGGAATATGACTGTATTCCCACAGCAGAAGTTCCTAAACCCTAGGTCTTATGGGATGCTGCAGTAATGTCAGCCCTGGTTAGAAGGAATGTCCACAGTTCTACACTTCCTTCCTATGGGGAGATATTCACTATCATGCATACCTCATCTCACTCTTAAGTAAAAATAGCTTAGAGCATTATTTTTCCTTTACTTAGTAAATGTTTCTTTTGAATGATAGTTTTTTTTAATTATTTTTTAATGCTACTGAATGCTTCAAAACTCTCTCAAAAGAAGAGAAGAAAATATCTTGTATGGTAATCGTTGTAAACCACTGTATTACAGGAGCCAGCTTGGCATCCATCACTTGGTCACATAATCTAATCAAAGAGGCCTGAAACTCCTTCTTCCTCCTGAAAGAGTAGATGGTCTTAAAAACAAGATAAGATTGAAGGAGAAGAGAGAGAAGGAAGATGGGGAGGAGGAGGAGGAGGAAGTAGAAGAAGGAGAAGGGAAAAGGAAAAAAACAAAACAAAACAAAATAAAAACAGTCTTTCCTCCCTGACTAAAGTAATGAAAGCAACTGGGAACTAGTTTGTTGGAAACATTTTCAGACATTTCCTGATATAACGAGAAAGATTAAATGGGCAGATTAGGGTGTTAACGAGAGAGGAGAGAGAGAGAGAGAGAGAGAGAGAGAGAGAGAGAGAGAGAGAGAGAGAGAGAAAACCTGTGCTACCATTAGTTGGTAATGGGGTGACAATCCTAGTGAGGTGATGTCATCGCCTTGTCCGTAAGAGATTTTTACATTCATTGGTTCCAAGGCAGATCAGTTTTCTAATCTGAAATGATACCGTTCAATATAAATTAATTGTGGTGATCATTTATTAATTTCTGCCTGAGGCCGGCTCCTGCTGACTTGAACTCTGACCCCTCCTCTGCAGAGCTAGCAGGTCCGATGTGAAACAGCAACAATCATCTAAGCTTGTGTTGTGCTCAGCCTCATTTGCCTGCCATACCAACCTTGGGAATGTTCCAGAACAATTTCCCCAGGGCAGTGATAAACCCAAAGTTCCCCTCACACAGGAGAATATTTGCAGCCTTTGCTACAATTGCATCTGCTTTTTAGCCACTGAGTTTGTTCTGGTGTTGCCAAAAGAAGCATTGGGCCTCTGCTATTTACAGAAAGAATAGGATCGAAGAGAATCACTTGCCCTGGCTTATGTGAAAATCCACCTGTAGGTAAACATGGTGGACCCTGATCTAGTAAAGGCTCACAGAGACTTGTAGATACTTATTGTCTGTCCCGTAATGAAAGCCCATGCTGAAATTTCAGAGTGTTACCTAACCACGTGATAATAAATATCATTAAAACTGCTTCAACATCTCTCTGTCGTCCGTGTTGAAAAGAGAAAAGGCACAGCATGTTTCTCTACTCTAAGACGTTTGGGGGCACTTGGAGAATTTCAAATAATAGAATTTTTCTTTTTCTTTTTTTTTAAATCCAACTTATGCTTGCATCACAAGCAAGCATTTGAATTATTTGAGCCACTGAAACACACCAGGGCACTCTGCCCTCCCCGTCACCATCCGCTGCACCAAGTGAGTCGGGAGGTAAGCATCGCTGCAATCAAGCGCCCCATCCAAGCGCTAAGGAAGATGTGTTCCTCTCGGAGCCTGTTTTTCAGATGGTTTTGCCTTGAATGTCTGAAATCAGAGCTTTTGTGGGGATTGCTGTACCACTGTTTTATGATCAGCATAGCCCCACAATGAATTCTCCACTTTTCCAAAGAAAAATAAACGTTTTTATTTGAAGTTCAAAATGGGAGTTGCAAAACTAATTCTGGAACAAAACTTTCCCTAGCACATTTACTACTTCCCCTCATGATCACTCACGTCCTTGAAAAATTAAAATAAAGCAAGAAAGAAAACATGCTGACAGGAAAATTGCTTCTGAATTATCATGTACCCCAGACGGGAAGATATTTAAGAAAACAGTAAAAGAATAATTAAAGGTTAAAAAAAGTTTCTAGCAAACTGATTTAAAGTTTTGCTCCATTTCAGCAATAGGGCCAACACGGGAAGCTTGAGCCACAGAAGCAGTGCCCCACAGAACACCGGAAGCTGTGTTTTCTGGATCTCAGCTGGACTTATGCCATGACGACCCATCCAGAAGCCATGCTCGCTGTATTCAGAATGCTCAGACACTTGATATAACTGTCGATTTTCACAGGGTCTTGAGCTGTACCCAGGACTGGCTTCAAACTGGCAGTCTCCATACACCTGGCTGGGATCACCCAGAGTGCAATGCCACCCCAGACTTTTAAAATAATCCCAATGCTCTTCTTCTCATGGTATTCAGAGACTACCATGATATTTTGACACACAGGAGAAGCATGTGTGCTGCCTTTGCCATTGTGGGTGAAATGAAAAGGACAGGTATTTAAGCGTGGAGGTTCATTACAAGAGATCATTTTTGCAGAGCCATTGCTGTGGATGATTGATTGATAAATAAAACACTGATTGGCCAGTAGCCAGGCAGGAAGTACAGGTGGGACTAGCAGAGAGGAGAACTGAGAAAAACAGGAAGGCGGAGAGGAGGAGACGACAGCCTACCGTCCAGGGAGCATCATGTAAAGGCAACAGGTAAAGCCATGGAACATGTGGCAACATGTAGATTAACAGAAATGGGCTGAGTGTAAGAGTAAGAGCTAGACAATGGTAGGCCTGAGCTAATAGCCGAGCAGTTTAAATAATATAAGCATCTATATGTTTATTTTATAAGTGGGCTTTGGGACTGCCAGGGCTTGGCGGGACACGATGAGAAAAACTCCAGCTACAATCCATTAATGTGATTTATCTGTGAACCTAGTATTGCACTCTGATTTTCTTTTTTTTTTCCCTTGAGTATCTAGAAGTAATTACAACATAGTGATTTTTACCACCAAGGCTCTTCCATGATTAGTGGACAAATACCAAGAGAGTGGAAAATACAAAGACTGTCTTGGCATGGTGATAGAGCAGTGTTAACTTTGAGGATACACCAGGATCTCGGGGACCCTTGGAGCCCAGGCACCCACCACACACTGCAACAGCAAAACCACCTTTTATCAAATGGTAATGGGAAAATATACAGTAGGGATCACATGTTATTAACATTTGCCTCGTTAAGATATCGGGATAATCGATGTTAATTTAAGTAAATGAAATGACAATATAACTTTTGCAAAGTGGAAAAGAACAAAGCATATGCTGACGATTCTGTCTTACAGACTAAGATCTCCTTAAATGAGAAGAAATAAACCACCCGACTTAAGACAAGCTCAGCAAAGGGAAATTATGCCTGGTACTGTAAGGCTAGCTATCTCCGCTCACCTAGTGAGGTATTGAATCTAAGGGGAGAACCTACCTCTGTCACCTTCCCAAACCATTATCATTTTTAACTTCATTCTAAATATGTATCATTATACCCACAGATAAGTGTAGCTCTCTCCCCTCACCCAAAGAAGGGAGAAAAAAAAAAGCTTCCTTTGACAGCAGGTAGAGACTATTACAGAAACCCACAACTGGTGAAAATACAGACAACAACTGATCCCGAGTACCTAGACCCCGTTGATAGAACACAATCTCTATACCTGAGGCTTAGGGAACATTACGGAAGAGAGGGCAGAAAAATCGAAGAGCCAGGGAGCCTGGAAGTGTGCTCTGAGACTCTGCCTTCTCTACGTGACAAAATGTGGTCACCTAAACAAGACTTGCCCAGTGACAACACCAACTGACATGCCAGTGAGGGTGAGGGAGCTCTCACAGAGTCTCACACCTGGATGAAGAGATGCAGGCAATTAAGGATATCTGAAAAAGGGAGGAAGAATTAGCCTTCCACTAACTGGTTATCCAATGCCAAGTGGTCAGCCCTAAAACCATGTGTGTATGAGCAACACTAAATGGACTCAGCAAGCTGTATTTATATATTTATTCATGTATGTGTATAACATTAATAATTTTTTAAAAGCTGTGAAGTTGAAAGGGGACAAGGAGACAGGAGAAGGGATGGAGGGAAGGAAAATATTTTTTAATTAGAGCCGGAAGATGATGTAAATACAGTACATATGTGTGAAATAAAAACTAAATTTAATGAAAAAAAAACTACCTAAAATCTACAACTAAAAAAAAAATGCATCGTTTGTCCATAAAGTATAATAAACACCTAAAGAAACTCAACGAGAAGGAAGAAGTGTGTTGACTATCATTGTCTTATGTAAGCTGTGCCTCTTGCCTGTCTGTTCATCTCTTGCATTACCTTGACCTGACTCGGCTCTAGCTATGCTGGTTTCCATGTACACAACAGGCATCACTTCATGCTTAGAATGGTCAGGCTGGACCACACACAGCTAGTTCACCATTGGCTTAGGCCTTTCTCAGTGAAGCTCATGTGAGCACCTGTTGTGTGTGCACCTCTTTACCATGATCAGGGTCTTCATCATTTTGTTCTGTTCATTCCATATGGCTTCTGCCACAACCAAACACATGATATATCTTCTTGTTTGCTATATTTTTGTATAGTTTCTGTTCTTACACTCTCTGAGAAAATAGAAATCCCCTAAATGCAGGAGTTTTAATCTACTCTATTACTGATGCATTCCATGTAGCTAGAATAGTGCCCGACATGTAGACAATGCTCAGAAAATACTTTTTCAATATGAGTTTGAATGAACAACAGGAATAGTGACACAAAACGGCTAAGGTTGCTATTTCTCATGAGAGGCCCTAGAGAACTATTTGAGTTTTTATCTTGTGCATTATTATCTTAATAAGAACAATAAAAAATTTATACAAAAGGGAGGCATTAAAATTTCAGAATTAATAGAAAATATAAATTTGAGTGTTGGGCAAGAAAAAAATGAGAGGGAGGAAGGTAGGACAGGATTTATGGAAGAAGCAGAAAGAGTTAGGTAATGGCATTGAGAATTGAGCAGTAGGAAGTGAAAGATCATGACAAGAGAAGCCTGATAGAGGCCCCACAAGAGAACAGCATGGCTCTGGCTCTTATGACTATTCTTAAAAAATAGGCTTATTGATATATACATAAATGTTGTAAAATAATCCTTCTGTACACTGAAGATGTGTTGCTCTCATTGTCAATAAAGAGCTGATTGGTCAATGGCTAAGCAGGAAAAGATTAGGCAGGAGAGCCAAACTGAGAGGATGTCAAAAAGAAGGGCCAAGTGACAGGGGTCACCAGTGAGAAGCAGAGGAAATAGAAAATAAATATACTATGCTGAAAAAAGGTACTGCCACATGGTAAAGTGTAGATAAGAAATATGGGTTAATTTAAGATGTAAGAGCTGGTTAGTAACAAGCCTAAGCTATTGGCCGAGCATTTATAATTAATAATAAGTCAATGTGTAGTTATTTGGGAGCTGGATGGCATGACAGAACACCCCACCTACATATAAAAATACATTTTTCCTCATTCCAGTAATTTTACTTACAACAGAATTGGTTTCTTTTTCCCCCAATCTTTAGGGACACTTGGCATTGGCAGCCAGAGGGAAAATCTGCAGTAAAGTCAAATTCATTCTGCCCTAGTCCCAGTTTGGGCATCTCATTGGCTCAGTCCAGGACCAGTTCTGCTGTAGCAGGAGTCTTAGAAGGTCTTGTTAATAAAATCAAACCTGTGCTACGTATTGGGATGAACTGGAAGATCAGAGAACCAGAACAAGCCACAGAGAACCTCACCTGGCCAACTTCTCAGCTGATATTGTTTCCTCAGACTGGAAACCTCTGTGTCCTCATATCTGAATGGCTCTCAGATGAACTGTGCTGCTCAAAACCTAAAAGCTTAACCAGCCAAATGCTTCTTGTTTCTGGTCTTCACGCCTCATATATCTTTCCTTTCTACCATCACTCCCTGGGATTAAAGGTGTGTGTCACCATGCCTGGCTGTTTCCAATGTGGCCTTGAAGTCACAGAGATCCAGAGGGATTTCTTCCTCTGAAATGCTAGGATTAAAGGTGTGAGTGCCACCATTTTCTAGCCTTTGTATCTAGTGGCTGTTGTGTCTCTGACCCCAGATAAGTTTATTAGGGTGCACAATATTTTGGGGAACAGAATGCCACCACATTCTGCTACCAGAGGCATTAGCGACTCCTCATCCATGGAGTCAGAATCAATGATGACAGTGCTCTGGACACTGCCAGGAGAAATTAATCCAGCCCTGCCCTGCCCCAAAGACCCAGCTATACAGGGATCCTGCCTCCTCTGGTCGGCGGCTGTGGCCCAATGATAATTCTGCAGCCATATACTGGCCAGCAGGTGAGGGACAGGGTACATGTTGAAGAGTAGGGGTTTGGTAGGAGGAGTAGCAGTAGAAGAGCCTATTGGAGATGGTAATCCAGAGGAGCTAGTATGAACCCCATTGCCCGTTGGCTTTGGCTTCATTTGAGGTGGCTCCAGTGTTGGGCAGGATGGCCACTGCTTTGAGATCTCTCACTCCCAGGTTAGAGTAGGCCAGAGAGTTCATCCTCTACTTGGCATCCTCCTTCACTGAGGTGGTACCACCCTTGACATCAAGTGCAGGCCTCAACACAGTTGGCATTTCAGAGTCTGGGCAGAAGTCAGATAACTTGGTAGGAGTTAATGTTGCTACCTGGAGCTGATAGTCTTGGCAAAGCTGGTGCTTGGGAGAGAAGGAAACTCATAGGGCTGCAGAGGTTTGGACCAAAACTACAAATTTATAATATATATATGACTTGATTAGTTTGAGCACATGCATATGTGTGAAAATGTCACTGTGATCAAGAAAATAAACAGATATCTGTGTTCTTTTTTTATTTTTAAGATCAGAAAGACCATTTAGAATGAAATTGATTGAGTTAAATGTTTAAATGCACAATAGATTCCTGTTAGGCATTATCTCTTGTAGCAGATCTCTAGAACTTATTCATCTTGCATAACTGAAGTTTTCTACCCATCAGTGACTTTGTAAGAGCTTGGAAATAGCAGGATTTTTATAGGTGAAGGCATACACTCATAGGGCGCATGACTTCACAAAGCATGCACTCGATGTTGCTCAGACATGTAATCCTGCATAGGAAAAAAACTTGCAGCAGCCCTCATGGGCTGAATCCTGGGGGATATCAGTGACAACTGAATGAGTCTTCCTGACCACTGGCAGACCTCAAGAATGAGCTGCCAGCAGCTTAATCCAGGAAGATGACTATTCTCTCCTGCAACCCAAGCTCAAAATAATAGACGACAAGGCAATGTGAAAATGACAGCTACCAAAGCCATGCCTGTTTTATTAGAAGGAAGCAGGTTCTAAAAATGAGAAGAATCGGACCAGTAACCACAAGGATAAAAATGCCCAGGAAGTCAAGAGTGAATGCATATTTACCATCACTCATTTCCCTGTGTAACCAGAAGGGAAAGAGTTTAACGGAGGGAAACAGAAAAGGACGGCACCACATGTAGCCAAGGAACACAGAAAGGGCAGAGGAGCCGTAGCAATGATTCTTAGAACAAAATCTGTACTGTCAGCTTCCTGTGGACAAATTAAAGGCCAAGCAGACATCTTGTTGTTTATGGGTACAAACTAATGTCTACCCCAAACCTATACATGCAGTTATAAAGAAGCACCAGTCATAAAAGATTCATTCCTGTCATTGATGCACCCATCCATTCAATAAATGGTCATCGAATGCCTCCTGTGTGCTACGAGGTTTGCTGAGAAGTAGAGCACAGTGGTAGCGGAAAATGAATATGGTGCCAAGCCTTGTGGAGCATGAGGTATTGTGAAGATTGTGAAGTTCCTCCTGAATTCATGAAGTAAAAGAGTTCCATGGACAAGGGAAGGGCTAGGACACAGTGCCATGAGACATTATCAACAAAGAATTTGACTTGTTTGTAAATTTAGCTCATATTCACAGACAGCAGTGAATGAGCAGTGGTCTGAAGATGAGTACTTCAGTCTAGTACAAAGGCCTTGGGACTGGAAAAACAAAAAGAATGGGTCATCTGAAGAGGACCATGTACTGAAGGATACAGAAGAGCTGCTGATGAATTTGAGACTTGGTAGTGGCCACACTGAATGAAACATTGCAACTGTAGGCCACCTTGTAAAAGGTTGTCTTTATTCCCAGAAACATTTATTTCTTTTATTCAAAGAAACTTTGAAATATTTAAACAGGGAAGTTCTGGTCTACCTTTTGACATCATTATATTTCGAACATGAGAAGAATAGACTAGGTGAGAGTAGATGGGAAAGACAAGTTAGGATGTAACATAGTAACAAAAGTCAACTGTCTCCCTAGAGAATATGGTACATGTAGAAATGTGTGTTCAGATTAAAGTGTTAATTAAGTGGTTAACTTACCTGTACTAATGGTTGGTTGGCTAGATGGTGGGGAAAAAAGGAAGCCGTGAAATATGACTACAATGTCTAAATTTGGCAGTCAAATAGATGGTGGCAGTATTTATTGTATGAACAGCACTTTAAGTGCTACGATTAAAAGCAGAATGAGAAATTGCAGAACATGAGTTTGATTGGGGGTTTGTCAGATGTTTTGGGGAAGATCTAGACAAGGGGGTGATTAAGAATGTATTCAACAGAAAATATTAATGAGTAAGTATATCTCAAGAAGTCTTGCTTTGGAGAACACATGTGCCATCCATCTGCTCATGAGTGGTAGTCATTGAACCAGAATAATAGATGTCATCTAGAGAGTAGAGTTAGAAATTATATGGGAACTGTGACTTCTACCATACAATAAGGAAGTCAAGGAAAGGGTACCAGAATTCATTCAAAGATCAAACAAACAAAAGGAGGAGAATGTTGGCACAATAGGATGCTGACAGCACCATCTGACGTGGCAGCTTCATTGGAAAAGGAAGAAGACACTCAGGATGCTTTTCCAGGATTGGTCTGGTGATGAACAGTAAAAGATGCAGTGAGATTTGAAAAGTTGTTCTTGTCTAACAGTTTATTCTCAAGGCTTAATCTCAAATATAATAGGAATGTGGTACATATCATAGACAGTAAGTCATAAATAGCAAGACCAAGACCAAGTAGCACTCAGCAACCTCCAATATCCTTGACTTCTAGCAAACACAAACAAAATGTACTGAGAAGAGTCAGTACTGACATATTTGAAGAAACATTCTGTGGAGAGCTAAGAATCATGAATTATGCATTGTAAAGAAGTATAAGACTAAAAAATGTACTCAAGTTCAATAGAGCAAGGCTGTTTAAGATCAATTATAAATAAATAACATATCTGATAAGTAGAATATGAATTCCAGAATGATGAAAAGTCAAAGATAACTTTTCTCCTGCCAGAAGTGCATTCTTTCCTTTCTCAAATAAACCCAAGATGTCTGTCTAACTATTTGTAGTGATATCTACTCAAAGAACTGCATGTCCTGATGTCTATTACAGATATATAGGGCCATGTAGTATGAATAGAAATCCTGCATGACATGGGAACATCTAGGAAGTCTCCTTATACATGAAGGCACCTTTCTTTTGCTTTTCTCTCATTTCTGTTGACTGAAATTCCCATGTGTCACTGGAGCAGCTATCAAGCTCTATGAATCTCATTAAGCTCAAATGCCCACCGGAGAGATGCTTCAGGGCTGCCTGGTATGTTTGCAATGCCACCAGAGATCTTGTCTGCCAGTGGACCCCATTCACGTGTGAGGACAGAAATGGTACCTAGATTATTCCATTGCTTTTTTGATTGGTTTTCATCATACGAATCTTGATCTTAGGGTTCCGAGTGAGGTATAATCCATGAGGAATTACAGCAGAATATACTTTTCTGATTTTCATAAAATTTAACCCTATCTCATTTTTCTCTAGCATAATCTATTTCATAGTACAGAATTAAGAGAGTTTCTAGGATGAGGAAGAAAATTCAAAATTTGAATTTCAAAACACAGGTGAGAAGATAGGGGCAGATCACCAGGTCCCTTTAAATGTACACGAACCTGGGAGAGCAGGTTCTTAGAAATACCAGGAGACTGCAGAAAAGAATTTAGAGTTTCTGTGTAGTCAGTGAAGATAACAGAGCCTGGGAAATGGGTCAGGTATGAGATGGGCAAAGGTCCCTGGAATTATAGAAGCTATAAAACAGTGAGTTAACATTCATTTTCTTGAGAATTCTAGGCTAGATTAGTAAATGAATGGCTTGTGAGCAATTTAGGGAGCAAAGTCTTTTAAAGAAGTGACTTAGTGATGGGCCGAAGTAAAATGTTGTAATTCCTTCTTGTCCTCTTGCCATTGTGTCTCCTCCTACTCTACCTCACCAGATTGCTATCGCCTCTCTCAGCTGATGGTACATTTTCCTCACTTGAATATCTTATTAATAGTTTAAGTGTAATTATTCAAGGATAGCCAACAAACAAACTGGTGAAATCCCACAGATTAAATGATAGTAAAATGTTTTAATATAGTTTATTCGGGGAATGGTATAGTATGCACACTGTAGGCCTGTGGGAGTAACCATTTCCAACTGAACACCATTAGGAAGCTAATCTGCCTCTGAGGAGGGGGAGGGACTAATTTTCAACTCTCAACTCAATGTTCCTCAGCTTTTCTTTCTTCCATCCCCATGACCTAAATTCAGAGCACATGTTGGGGATTCAATTATAGAGGAAGAAAAACCAATCATATGGAAAAGAATCATTAAGTAAAAGCTAAAAACACACATTTAGTATAATACATTTAGCATAAAGATCTCTGAATGCCACACTAATGGCTCGGTGCTAAAACTGAAATTTGATCAATTATGGATGAATTTATGAATAGTACCTTCTGGAATAGGAACAGTAAAAGCTGAAAGTAAAGAAATAATTATCATTATCACATTTGATTGAAGAACTTCACCAGCTTCATAATAAAGAAAATCTGCATTTAGAGATTGGTGAACACCTAAAATCATTTTATTGAGACTTTCCCTGACTAGGTTGAGCCAATTGTATTACCCTTCATTGCCTAGAGTGTGCAGTTATTTCAGCTCCTTCAACTAATCTCCCCTTAATATCCCAAGGAAAAATCTTTAGTAGTTGCTGTTGTTATTGGGGATACCTGGAGAAAGCAGACCCCTCCTTAGTGCAGCAGTTAAAACTCTACTACCCAGAAGGAGTAACCCAAGCAAGCTGTACAGTGTCCAGATGCTGGCTTCCAAGCCTCACCCCAGCCAATGCTGGTAACTGTCATACCACTGATGGATGGGTGGTTCACTAGTCTGAATCTGTAATCGGATTTCCACCTGCCTGTTCCACACTGCTATCAAAAACTCCTATGGAGTAGGATGGAAGACCTTGTCTTCCTGAGTATTTTTATCTGCCTCAGGCACTGGTGCCATCGTCTCCATCCATCCCATCTAATGAAGCTCAATGCTTGGACGTTTCCCAGTATCTGCCTGCTTCCTCCTGCCATTTCCATCAACCCCTGGTACTACTGCTACCTTCTCTAAAATTCCCATCCATCACTCAAGTCCATTATCTTCATTCCCTCGGCTGCTGCCCTAGTTCAATCTTCTTTCTATTGCTGTCTGAAGTTATCTTTCTAAAATAAAAATCTAATTATTTCACAGCCATGCTTTAGGAAGCCTTCCTTGGTTCCACTCTGCCAGTCTCTAATAAAACTTTCAAAGCCCTTCAGAATTGAGTTCTACTTTGTCCAGCCTTACCTCTCTCCCTCTCTCTGGTCCTCTTTCTCTACTGCATCTTCACAGAAACACACACACACACACACACACACACACACACACACACACACACACACACCCTATCTACTAATCACTAAGTCTACTAAGTAAATAATAATAATAATAATAATAATAATAATAATAATAATAATAAAGTCTTAACATAGAGCTTTCCCTGTGGTTTGTAAGCACCACTGATGTAAAGTAACAATGGTACTGCATGCTCAATCTCAGCTCAAATTCCATCACCTTTGAGATGTATTCTCTGGTTCTGTGGTAGTTTGAATGTAATTGGCCCCATAATCTCATAGGGGGGACATTATTAGGAGGTGTGTCTTTTTTGGAACAGGTATGGCCTTGTTAGAGGAAGTGTGTCACTGCGGGGGAGGGCTTTGAGGTTTCCTGTGTTCAAGATGCCACCCAGTGTCTCAGTCCATTTCCCGTGGCCTGCAAGATATAGGATTCTCAGCTACTACTCCAGCACCACATCTGTCTGCATGCCACCATGTTCCCCATGACAGTAATAATGGACTGAACCTATAAAACTGTAAGCAAACACCCTCAATGAAATGTTTCTTTTATAAGAGTTGCTGTGACCATGGTGTCTCTTCACAGCAATAGAAACTCTAACTTGGACAGATTCCTAAGGGCCAAATGAGTAATTGTCATCTTTGTGTTTTCATAACAAGACTACAGTGATGTCTTAATTCTTATTTTATGTTATGCTTGTAAAATACAAATACTATCCAAATGGATTCACAACTACAAGGGATAATACAGGACTAAGACCGGGATATTTGTTTGAGGTATTGCTGTCTAGGCAGAATATTACCCAGAGGGCAAGTAGTAGTATGGATGAGAGAAAAAAAAAATTGCATTCCATTGGTTTGGGGTTTTGCCTTGTAGTTCATCATGTTTAGCAGTTAATCTGTGGTTTTGATAATGAAAAAAAAGACATGCAGTGGAATACTCAGAATAATTTGAAGACATTGTTTTGGTGTTGTTGTTTAAGAGACTATACTACGACAGGCATTATGGGAAATAATGAAAGCTATTTAATAACAACTTGTATAAATTGGGCTCAGTTGCTGTCAGTAGCTAATATGGACTAAAATGGTGCTAAATAACTTACATTAACTGTCATTTTATGCTCATGTTGATACTATTATTATTCTCATTTTATAGATTATGAAACAGGCATACTGTTTAGACTTTGGCACATAGATAACAATGAAGGATCTAATATTTGACTCTGAGATCACGTAATTAGTGACCATGTAATTAGAGACGACTCACCAGCATGAGCCTGCAGGAGTGTATGGCTCACTACACTATATTAATGGACATACAGAGTATGGGTTGAAGCAGGTAATTTTCAGTTGTAATTGACTCTTCAGCATATGAGATATTGAGGTCCTTTCTAGAGCCATAGTCCCCTTTTCCACATTTTCAAAACACATTTTAATTGAAATAGAATTATATCACTTCTCCCTCTTTTTCCTCCCTCCAGAACCTCAAGTACCCTCCCTCCGGTCATTCTTCTACCACATCACTCTTGAGTTAATAGTCTCTTTATCTTTGATTATTATTGTTACATACACATATATTATTATTATTACATACACATATATGTACATATACACAAAAATATAAATACAACCTGCTGAGTCTGCTTTTGTTGTCTGTGTGCATATTATTTCAGGGCTGACCACTATGAGTTGGACAACAACTAAGGGGCAGAGATATATTCTTAGAAGACCATACATGGTACCCAGTGGATGGCAGTGAGGAACACGCAAGTCTTGGAATACAGAAATTTGATGGAAAAAAAATGTCAGACTAGAATATGATTATTCTACGTTTTACTAACAAAAAGAAAAATCAACATAAAATACCCAAGCTTTCTTCACCCAACCAGATGGAAGAGAGGGGACATGTGGCAGAGGAGTAGGGGAAGGGAACACAGAAGAGCAAAGTATGATGGCACATATGTGTGAAGATGCCATGATGAAAGCTCTCATTCTGTGAGCTAACCTAGAAAAAATGGTAAAAATTTGAAAGAACTTTTAAAAGTAAAGAAAGCCAATTACTGAGAAGGGACTGAATTTCTGCTATATTGCTATGTCGGCAAAAATTAGGACAGTAGATTGGAGTGAAGAAACCACTTTTGACTCAAAACAATGAAACACAAATAACATTTAAAACTGTGAACAAAGGAGCAAGCTTCCTGTGGCGGGAGTTCTGTCAGGGCACTGGACACAGTCTCTGTAGTCACACAATGGAGAAAACGGCTTTAAAAGAGTAGAGGGGGACACCGGGGGAGAAAAAATAACCACCACCACCAAACGTCACATCGTTTGAGTAAGAAATTGGAAGGTTGAGTGGACTCCCTCTCTCAAAGGCCATGTGTTGGTTCATTATGGGGGTTGTGCACATTCCAAACAACTTGCCTGTTCTGCCTTCCGTGTGTTCTCACCACATCTACTTTAAGGGCCCCTTATAGAAAGTCACTGGTAACCTGAAACCAGCTCTTCCTGCAACTCTTAGAAATAAAACTAATTCTTTGTATTGCCTCTTTGGGACCAGAATTAGGAAACCATCACACAGTTAATCTAGTCTTCTCCACTGGCAAATTCCTAGGGGAGTCTTATTTTAATCTAATACATGTGTAGTCAGTCCTGCATTCCTGATGAAAGGGGTGACAGGTAGAAACTACCAATCAAAGCAGACGAGCATGTCCAACACCCTACACAATGCTTAGACAACATGCTCTTGTATAGATATTCTTTGCATGAGGTAATACAAAGCCAGTAACTCTACTTCCCTGACACTCATTACTTTATTGAAGGCTGAAATAAACTTAATAGGGGATAATTACATTAATGGCTTTGGGTCTTTAAAAGAAAAGTGAGAGATCAGTATTACATTTGTGTGTTCTTAATCCCTTGCTCTTCTCAGGACTTTTCAAAAAATAATTGCTTGTAATTCTGAAAGTTCATGAGTTAATTTCCTTAAGACCCTAGAAACACACAGAAGACAGGAAGGAAGAAATAGGAACACCAACTGTAATAGTTTTCTTAATAGGATTATTAGAGATTCAATGATTAAAAAGATGCTTTGCCAAAATGAAAGAAATTAAGTTCATGTATAGATGCAGAAAACATAAACAAAACAATATATTATAAATTATTGGTGCCAAGTAGCATCTGCTTTAGAATTCATTAAAAACATACATGTATACATGCTTGGGTTTTTAACTATTCTGTTGTATTTTTAAATTGAAGGTGTATGGATGTTTTGCCTGTGTGAATGGAAAAGCACTATGTACATGCAGTGTTTATAGAGCCCAAAAGAGGGCATCAGGTCCTCTGGAAGTAAAACTGCAGACACCACGTGGGTGCTGGGAACTGGACCCAAGTCCTCTGCAAGAGCAACCAGTACCCCGAACTGTTGAGCCCGCTCTCCAACACCATGTTTGTTTTGTTTTTTGAAGCAAAGGGTTTTTACAGAAAATAACAAAACATCTCACCTTATATTCCACTTACATTGTACCTCAAACACTTTTTCCTAAAAGTAACTGCTATAGAAACATATATTCACCTGTAAATATGTATGTGTTTAGTACTTTCAGTAACACAAACAGTGGTTTTGTTTATATTATCTTATGCTGTTTTTACCTATTTAATATATTTTAGGTACATTTTATATATGTGTATATATATATATATATCAATCATCATATGTTGTAGATATATTGTATTCTTATTTATAGCTCCTTGTGATTTGGGTAGAAAATGGAACCCCCAAACTCTCCTGTGGAGTGCTCAGTCCATGTCTGGTAGCACTATTTTGGGAGGTAAAGCCCAGCTGGAGAAAATGGGTAACTCTGAGTGTCTTATATTGTTCCAAATCCTTCCTCTCTCTGCTTCTTGTCCCCTATTAAACATCCATGCAGACCCTAAAGACCAGTCTAGCACATGCAATCGTGAACTGGATCCCCAAATTAATCTTTCTGCCTTTCAAATTGTTTCTCTCAGGTATTGCTACAATGATAAAAAAAAATTCACTGATACATGGCTTTAGAAAAATATATGTATAGCACCAGTACTCTATTAGTGGAAATTTAGGTTACCAGGTTTCTGCTCTCATGATTAATATTTATTGAATATCCTTGAAATTCTGTTTCTGTATATAGGGAACATATTTGAAGACAAATTTCTATTAGTATAATTGCTGGATCAAAGGGCACATGTATTTTTAAAATATGCTAATTGTACCATGTATTTTATATTCACAAAGATAAAAATATTAGTTTCTAGATGAAATATATACCAAAGTATTAATTTAATATTGTTTGAGATAGAGTAGTAGTTATAATTAATAATTTGCTTTCAAAATATGAAGGACCTTAACGTGAATCATTTCATTTTTCCAAAAACAAAGGATATTACAATTCTTTGCTTGAACATTTTACTAAGTTTGCCACAAATAATAAGATCTTAAAAGCACTTTAAGGAGATACTTTCTGAATGAAGCTTCCCGTTTGCCTGTTTTGAAAGCTCTGGAGAAAAAGGAATAATGCGGAAAAAGATTATGTCATAAAAGTTAATTACCTGGACCATTAAAAAGATCTCGTCTTCAGTGACTAAAAGCCTGTGGTTCCAAATCAAAGTGCCATGATGCTTGGGAATTGGAGCGTGACACACAAACAGGACTTCATATAGAAGAGTAAGCAGAGCATGGGGCTCCACCTGTGTAGATATTTGGGAAGCATTTCACGGTCATTATATTCTAAGGTAAAATTTTTTGGACATGCCTAGTCACGCATGCATGAACTATGACTCACCGCCAAATTAAACTGTACCCCAACACAAAATGAGGAGTCAAAGCCTCAAAGTAAGTCCATTTTGTATTTTATTCTGTTCATATATTAGTTTTTCTACTTGCTCCATTCTCTAGGGCCTTTTCCATCCTCTTTTAATTAGTACAAGAAATTCAGTGAGAAAACTTTCTGACTATATTTCTAACTATATATTTAAAGGCAATCTGGATGGTAGATAGATAGATAGATTCTTCAAATTTTATATTTAATCACACACAGCTCCATTTGGGAGCTTTGGTCTCACTGTCAGAATCGCTAAATAGCAAGTTACAGGCAACCAGTGATGGCTCCCTTGTCAATCTCAGTGGGCATGAGCAGTCGCTGGAGCTTGCAGTATCAGTTGCTAGGCAACCTGTTCATCTGCTGAGCCTGGTATTTCAATTCAGCAGCAGTAAACGTCTGTTATGTTGAGGCCATTGGAAACTACTTTCATTACATAATATCAACCAGTATAATAAAGGAGTTCAAATGTTTAGGGGTGCGAGGGTAGTACGGAAAATCAGTGCAGCTGTGGCGACAAGATAACGTCAAATTAGGCTTTTTGAATATGAGAAAGCATAGAATGATGACATATTTAACACTCAGTCCTTCATAACATATCTCCAAAAAAGCACTCTGCCAGGCTATTTACTTGATGCTATCAAATGAAGTCTTGTTATCATTTAAAAAGTTTCTAACTGACATTGACATGAATGTAAAATAGAATTGGCCTAGAGAAGTAAGAATATTAATATTGTCGCTCTAGTAAATGAGAAGAGTGTATCCAGCCATGTTCTGTTCAAAGAATTATTCTGAAGAACAGATTTTCACAAAACTACATTTCAGTGAGAAATGCAGCATCTAAGCCATTATTCCCAGTTGCCAATTTTGCTAAAACAGATCTTCTAAAGAAACAGCCACACTTCCATGACATGCATCGGAACTGACTTCAAACAGTCCATTCTTTATCCGTGGACTTATTTTAGAAGAAGTGCATGATCATTTCAATATGAGGACTCAAAGCCAGATTTTATTCACTTATCCATTTTGTGTCCCAGTTTTTCCTATTTATAAAACAGAACTTGTTTTAAGTCATTCGGCTGCTATAACAAAAGGATCATAAATTGTGTAGCTCATAAACAACAAATGTGCATTTATTATCATTGGAAAGTTTGAGAATTCCAAAAATAAGATGCTAGCTGATTCCATGACTCTTATGAGGGCTCACTCTCTTTGGACAGTGCCTTCTGTGTGTCCTCACTTGGTTAAAGAAATAGATAAGATTCTCAGTCTCCTATCACAAGGTACCTATTCTATCCCTGAAGTGAGCACCCTTGTGACCCTGTCACTTTCCCAAACCCCACTTCCTACAACTATTAAATTGAAGGGTAGGTTTCAATATCTCAATTAGGGGATGGATACCAATATCCAGACCATAGAGGAAATATCCTAATTACAATGAATAGAGTGTAGTTAGACGATATCGAGAAAATAGAATTAGAATATAGTTTT
Organism: Peromyscus leucopus; assembly: GCF_004664715.2. Lineage (NCBI taxonomy): Eukaryota > Metazoa > Chordata > Mammalia > Rodentia > Cricetidae > Peromyscus > Peromyscus leucopus. Next base: position 57,566,599 of record NC_051084.1, read on the forward strand.
GGATTCAATATCAAAAAGCTAGAAGTAACAATATCTTCAACAACATTGATAGGTTTTTATATTTCCATTAACTCTATAGTAAATCTATTCTCATTTTAGTATAGTAAATCTATTCTCATTTTGGTATTGCCACATTCCCTACGGTTTGTTTCCCATGGTCTCAGATGGCCATCAGAACTCAGTTGCAGTCAGTCAGAAGATAAAAGGACATGCATCCACTCTCCTTTCCATCAACCACAGGTTGTTGCACTCAGACCTCTACTCACACCCTATTGGGCTTAGCTGGAGCATGTCTAACTGCAAAGGACACTGGGAAATGAGGCTGTCAGTAGGAGGAGCATATTCTGTCCAGCAAAAACTCCAGGGAGCTGTTACTAAAGGAAGTGTAAAAGAATGGATATCGGTAGCTAGCTGTTTCTGGCATAAGAAACAAAATCAATTCTCAGCAGTATTGTATGGAAGTGATAAAAATGATTTTGACTGTAACAATAAATTTCTTGTATAAGTTGTAATAACACCCCTAGAATGGAGTAAAACAGGAAGGATGGAGATAACTGCACACCTGAGTTCAGTCTTTACTGTCGATTCTTTTTCAGGAATGATCTAGCATCCTGAAGAAAATCAGCCCGGAGATCAAAAAGCAATTTGGGGGTAATAGATGTACTCTATCACTTCATACTGGGGATGGCCTCATCCTAACGCACATATGTCAAAACTTAATGAAAGGTATCTTTTAAACATTTGCGGTTTACTGGATACATCAGCGATCTCACATAGGACTTGTTAAAAGGAGGCAGCATGGAATATGACCAAAGTGTCACAGGGAGGAAGGTGTCAGGTGAGTCACACTGAGTCACTCCAAGGCTGCATTCAGGTGAGAGACACAGTAATTATCATTAATCGACAGCCTTTGGTGGGGGCAGGAGCAAAAAATAAATAAATTCAACTCAAAAGAAATAAAAAAAAAAATGGAACTCGAGGGATGGTACCCTCACAGAGACATACATGCAGGCAAAACACCAATGTACATAAAAAATAAAAATAAAATAAATATAAAATAGTATTTAAAATAGTATTTAGAGAAACCCTGCCTCAAAAAACCAAAAAGAAAGAAAGAAGGAAGGAAGGAAGGAAGGAAGGAAGGAAGGAAGGAAGGAAGGAAGGAAGGAAGGAAGGAAGAGAGAAATACAGCCTAGAAAAGATAGCTGGAAATCAAATACCTTCAGATCAACTTATCCATTTGTTTCTGAAAATTTACTACTGAGTTGTTGATGTGCATTTGTTGTATATTCTGAGGAAGTCCAGAACAAGTAAAAATGTGGCAGAAGATTGTTCTTTTCCCCTTAGAGCAGAGAATTTCACTTTGGTGCATATCATCTGGAGTTAATTTTTATCTTCAGTTTAGAATAGCAAATGAGAGTAGACTTGGCCTCTACTTATCTTTGGTATCCCCTCTCTTCATGACTTCGTAACTTAAATAGAAGAACACAGACTGAAGAGTAGTGAAACATGCATACATTTGAAAACTAAATAAAACAAAAGCTAAAATCTTTATTGTGGTGCCAGGAATGTATTGAGATTTTAGGTTGATAAATGGTTCTAGAGCTACAATGGTGTCTTGTTTTACATATCTTATCACTGTTTCTCCTGTTGTCTTATCTCTCATCTTGTATCAGTAAACATATCTGAAGTATGATTTACTATAATGGGTCACATGTCCAAAGAACATGACATCTTTTAAACTACAGTGCCATCTTCTTCCGAGAGGGTATAAACATGCTACCGTGAATGAAAGGGGTTACCTCAGGTTCGACATTCTTTCATTCAGTCGGGTGTTAAAGTTGAAGCCCCTTTCTTTTTCTCACAAAGTGAACATGTATGCTTATGCAATACGGCAGAGGTAAGCTGAACGGCAGTTAAACAACAAGTGAACAGAGGTAAAATGAACACAGTGGAAACAGTCTTACATCATCCTACTCGATCTTTAAGGAGCCCAAGATTCTATTACATTAATTACACAAGTCAACTCATATGAAAGAAATGATTTATAATTTTAATTCTTTATTTCTCCTTTTTCCTAGTACACTTGCTATGTAACCAATTTTTTTTTTTTTTCTAAACTTGGGAAGCTCTGAAAAACTCTGAAAAAACAGGTCCACAGGTTGCTGCACAAGCTTGAGGGCCTGAGTTTGGATCGCTACCATTCGTCTCAAAAGCAAGGGACAGTGTCAGTTGTTTGTAAACCCAGTACTGGCAGACAGAGACAGAGAATCTCTAAAGACCAGTGAGCTCCAGAGAGACTCTGTCTTAAACAAACAAACAAACAAACAAACAAACAAACCACAAGGGAGTGACTGAAGAAGATATGAACTGTCTAACTTTGGGCTGTTCACATATACCAGAAGTACATACAGCACATAGACACACAAATACATGGTAGATGATAGATTAGATGGATGATAGATTAGATAGATAGATAGATAGATAGATAGATAGATAGATAGATAGATAGATAGATAAAAATTTCTAAACCTATTATAAATCATCACCTGCATGGTTGCATGCAATGTTTTTGTAACCTCTTAATTGAACACTTCATTTGCATGTGAATCAACAATGCATATTAAAACAGTTGATTTTGCACACTAGTATTCACTGTTGGGTAAGAGGATGCTTCCATCCCGATAGCACTTTGCTAGGTAAGGCTGTTGGGTTGTAATATCATGACTATGCTTGTGTAAGGAGACAGATCTGATGTTCATAGGTACATTTTCCTTGTTCTCACCCCTATGACTGGAAACAGAACTTTAAAGATCTCAGGCTTCTGATTATCAATGTTGCTATTAAAAACTCAGATACCCAAGAAACAATCACATCTGTAGGATCTAGCAATCCCTGTCCACCTCTATTAAAATCTCACTACCAAACATTTTCATCAAATGTAACTATAACAAGAAACTAATAGCACAAAACTCCAATGCATGGATATCACCATTAGTAAGATATATTTTTTCAAGAAACTGATAATGGTTATCTTAGTTTGAAATTACAACGAATTCCTACCCTCTCCCTGATCTGTGGTTTTTATCTCTCTCAAACAGCTGGGGATTCATAAAAACAATAATGCCCACAGCTGCTATTTCTCAAGTTCTATTCACTTGAATGTGCTTCGTGTTGATAAATTGGGAAGTTTCTTTACAAAATGACTGTTTCTCCAGTGCTTGCTCACGTATATGAAGAGGTTGCTGCAGTAAAATCTGGGAAGTGAATGCTCATTTCCCTCTCTCCGCCTCCTTTGGGTGTTATCGATAGTCAATTTTAAAGGGGCTGTTTAAAGAAAGTTCTTCCATTCCAAATAAGTAAGCTAAAATAAAATTAAGGATGATGTATTAGGAGCACCTGTTAGAGGCCTTGCCCTTGAATCAGAGATGCCTGCGTGATATAATGCAAAGAAGATTTGTGAACTGAAATTGTGCAGGACTGAAGGAAAGAGGGGAAGTAAAGTGGTTCCCAAAATACATGCCACACTGTACCAATTCCTTGTCTCCACATGGCTAGCATCCTCCACTTACCAACCCGCCTAAATTTATAAACATTTTGCATATTCAACAGAAAATCATGAGCCACATAAGTTATTTGGGCTTCAATAGGGAACACAGAAAAATATGGGCTTCCAAGTTCTGCTTGCAACTTCCTGAAATCCAGTGGGAAAGGCATATAAATTTTATGGAAAAAAAAGTGGCCAGAAAAAAAGCCTGAACAAGCATGCCATCTATATAAAATCTCTGATATATATATATATAGAGAGAGAGAGAGATAGATAGATAGATAGATAGATAGATAGATAGATAGATAGATAGATATAGAGATATAGATATGCCAAGGACTTAATAAATGCAAGCTTATCCTTAAGTTTCCCTTACTTTCTGCTTGCCTCCAGAATTTACATGTAGATATATAACTTTTGAATCACATAGTAGCTATTTCTTAGGGTACATAGATCATGTCTTATTCAATGGCAATACTACCAGAGTTCAACCAAGGTTAAATAATGATAAATAATAACAATATATTCAGAAACATTAATCTACTACAGAAACACTTGTCAACCAAAATGATTATGTATTTTATTCCACAGGCTAGTAACAATGCCATTTATGATGCATTACATATTATATCATGGAGATTAGAAACCAAAAGGCCTTTATAAATCACACCATCTTGCACCACTCATCCAAGCTGTAGCTTAGGGAATTTCAGTGTTGCTCAATTACCTAGCAGCAGTACTAGAAAGAGCCCATGCACACCTCACTCCTAACTTACAGGCCTCCCAGGACAAGGAATTTAAATATGTCTTTTAATAGTGTTTGAAGGTGATAAAGCAAGAAAGACTGGTCTTTTTTTAAGAGAGAATATCTTTTTCCTTGTAGGATGTGGGACAAGGACACTGTCAAAATATCAAGTTTTCCCTGCTGACAGTTTTGGTCTAGAGATATCTGTGTGCTTGAGAAGCTAAAATCTCTTTTGTATCCCCAGAGTCAATTAGGTTTTTCAGGAGCTCAGGGATCTTGCTAGAGACTGAGGAACAAACACACATTTATGGAGAGAAGTCCCCAGCAGAGCATCGTCACATAAGCAGAGTGAGAAGACAGATACAGGAAGAGAAAGGCTAGTGTGTGGCCAGGCACACAGACTGACGCGATGCTGGCTATTTGTGCCAACATCATTCTCTCCTACAACTACAATAAAGGTGACTGTGCAACTCCCCTCCTGAAAGCTGCCAGTGGACTTCAAGATATCTGCAAAATGGGTATCCAGGTGTGTGGTGGCTATGCTGGTTATCTATAAAATCACCTGGGAGACAAGCCACTGGCAAAGCCTGTAAGGGATCATTTTGGCTAAGTTAACTGAAGTGGGAAAATCCACCTCTGAAGTAGAGGGCATCATTCTTTGGGTTTCATTGCCAGGCTGATGAAGAAGTAGGAAGTGATCAGGGCATAAGCACCATTCTTTGCTGCCTCAAAAAGGATGAAACGTGACCAGCCAGGCTTCTCCTCTTCCCCCAGCACCACCCCTGCCTGCTGCCATGTCTTCCTTACCTTGATGGAATGAAGCCTTCAAACCTCAAGCCAGAATAGATCTTGCCTCCTTTAAGTGACTTCTTGTGCAGGATTTGGTCAAAGCACTAAATAAAGTAACTAAAATAAGATATAAGAACATAATCATAGGCTCTTGCTCCAGGAAACACACTGTATGTGGCTCTATCATCAAAAGAAACCACATTTATTTATATTGCGTTCTCATTCTAACACTCAGTTCACTGTGTTATCATTTTAAGTCCAGCTAATCCACGTTCCTTTCTTCTAATCCACCTCTTTTTCCCTTTGGCAGAAGCCATGAGACTTTCCAAAAGCTCATTTACTACAACAACAGGGTCCTTTTTCATCAGAAAGAGAAGTAGCTTATGAGCAAATGTGAAGGGGTGCCTCATCCCCACTCCCTGGATTCAATCATTTACTGAGCTAACTCCAAGGATTTCTTTCCAAATGGGAAACAATTCTACTAACACAATAAAACATGCCGGTGCTGCTCACTCATTTCTATTTGATGAGACTCCAGTTTATTGCCTCTGTAAATTGCAAAGCTGTGACCTTAAATACTAAATGTAAATGTGTGTGTATCTTTAGTGGGGGGGAAGGCCTAAAAATTCAGATCTGAGCATAATTTCTTTAGCTCAGGATTGGTGTCTTCTTTTCCTTTTCAAGAGGAGTAAAATGCATAGTGCAATGTATATGATGCTCAGTGTCCCATTGTGTTCATCCCACACTATCCCTTTAAGAATGTTTCTCATCAACAAGGAAAATTTTATTTACAGTATCTTTCCAGAGTTAAAACTAGTTGGAAAAAAATCAAAGAAATCTCTATTATAGATATGAGTGATGCAAAAAACCTTTATAGAATCTAGAGGTGTTGTCCAGTGGTATAGTGCTCTCTTAGTATGTTCCAGTGACCTGAGTTCAGTACACAACATTGCCAACATCAACAATAAACTCAGAAAGATATGTACCAAAACTATAGCTGATGGTCAAGGTCAGAACAGGTTTAGTGAATGTTATTGTTCTTTGCTTTTGTGATCTGGCCTGAAATGACCAGAATAAAGCAGGCAGAAAAATATGAGTAAGGGATTACCCGGGAGTAAGAAATGGATTCTCAGAATCTAAGGGCGGGCTGAAGAACTGAACTCCAACAAGGCTAGAGATGTGTGAAGCCTCATACTTGTGGTGATATTTTATTTGTGATGAAATGTGATATTTTATTTGTATGTTAATAAATAAAGTTGCCTGGAGATCAGAGGTCAAATAGCCATTAAACAGAAGTCCAGAGGTGGTAGTACACGCCCTTCATCTGATCCCATGGCAGGCAGAGTCTGTGTGGTCAAGGACACAACCAAGCGTGGTTACATGAGCCTTTAATCCCAGTACCAACCACAGAGACCTGGAGGTCTGTATAGACAGGCAGTGACGAGGAAGTCATGTGGCTGGGCTTAGAGCCAATGAGAAGGCAAAACAAAAAAAACAATAAAAACACAAGTCAGGCAGAAAGAAACTCTCTCTGAGGAAGCTACTGCTGGTGGTAAGCTAAGGCTAGTCATGGCTATTGCTCTGATCTCTTTGGCTATTTCCTCTGTATATGGCTCTGTGTTTCTTATTTACTAAGACTGTTTAGAAATTCGTCTACACATACTCACCTGAAACCAGGGATCTCAGTGAAGAACTCAAGGCATTGTTGTCATGTTCCATTACTGGCCTCATTCTCCTGCTTTCTTATTAGGCAGGGCATTTAAACACACTGTAATAAACAAAGAAACATAATGGCTGACAGCCCTAGCTTCAGAACAAAATATCAGAGATGGACACTATCATTACATAATATTCTCTCTCTCTCTCTCTCTCTCTCTCTCTCTCTCTCTCTCTCTCTCTCTCCCTCCCTCCCTCCCTCCCTCTCTCTCTCTCCCCTTCCCTCTCCCCTTCTCTCTCTGTCTCTGTCTGTCTCTCTGCACGCACGCACATGCGTGTGCATTCTAGATATGAATTCCTTAAAGGACTGACCATGTGCCCTTTGAGTACCACGTTGACCCTCTGGGTAAATCCTTATTATTAAGTAAATGCGATACTCTATCCAGTTTACTCCCAAGTGACCTCGTCTAGGCTTGATGTTCTCTGAGTTCATTGTGGCCTACATGTGTGTAGCAGAGCAACTTCTACATATAGTACAAATTCCTACCTATCCCACACCACCTTATGAGGTAGATCTACCTGTGAACAACAGAGCAGGTTTGGGATTTCTGGGGCTCATTGTTTTCTTTTCTCAAAGCTTTGAGAAGCTGGTAATCACTAGAGACTTTGAGTTAGGAGTAACTGACAGACAGAGTTTTTGAGGGCCTAGGAAAGACACAGGTGCATATAAACTCAGAAAAACTGATCTTGAAAGAAAAACTAAAGTAAGATGTCTCTAGATAGCGAAATAGGAGTCTGTGTTAGAAGATATATAAATTAGCAGTTTTTTCTGAGAAAGTGAAAGTACGTGAAAAGCTGTCCACTGTGGGTGCTGGGAATCAAACCTGAGCCCTCAGCAAGGGTACCAAGTGCTCTTAACTGCTAAAACATCCCTCCAGATACCAATTTTTTTTTGAAAGAATAATTTATTTCTGTGTAGAAATGAAGAATGTGATATTATAAAAAGCAGAAATTTAGAGATATAAATCTGAAACCTTCCAAATAACTGATTTAAGAGTTATCAATTTTGCTATGTAGTCATCTGCTGTGGGTAAAGAAGACAGGAGTAGGATTGGATCTGGGGAAGAGGAAGGCATCAAAGCATCAGGAACAATATATCCTGGACCAGTGACTGGTGAACAGAGGGCTGCTGGATGCATGGTGGGGCCCACAAAAAACAAGTCCCCACAAAGTGTGGCTGAGCTGGCTGCATCTGGAAATCATCTTGTAGACATAGTCATATCGCCATATTTATTTTGGAAAATGGTAATTTATTTACAATTGTACAACAAAGGATAGTATTATTATCTATTTTTATTTGAAATAGCTGATGCCTTTCACTGCTAATTGCAAAGATATTCCCCAAGTATTTCATTTTAGTAACAAATTCTACCATTCCTTTCTTATTCTAGTGTGTCAGAAACCATACAAGTTTAGTCTTTTTTCTTAATTCATGAGGCATTCCTCTGATTGGACAGACTTGAAAGTTGTAGAGAGTTCCAGGACAGAAATATCCTAAATCCAAATAATTTAACTTTATCATGTTGGCTTATATGATTAAATATCATTTAATGTCTTTAAACATGGCCTTTTTAGTTATGAATAAGATAAATGGAGATTATAATAAAATGAGTTGACCTGGATCCATTTAATTGCCATAAAGTCAGACTTTCATTTAAAAAAAAAAAAGCTTTCACCGAACTGCCAGTGAGCATATGTTAACGTGTGGTGCACTGCACAATAACCCAGTGGTTTTATTTTGCTACTGGTCGTGGAAGCATGTTGAGTTTTAAACCAGGCGTACATTACTACATTGATTGTTTTTTTTTTCTTTTCCATCTATAAGCCATATTTATTTACATTATTCAAATCTAAGGTCAAGTGCTTAATGCTAACAACCCAGACCTAAAAGTTTGCTTGATATCATCAATATTAATCAACTTTGAGTCCAGTTTCACTATCTAAATCCCTAAGCTTGGCAAGTGGAGGTTCATAGGTAAGAATGGAATTCTTAAAGTATGAAAAGAATGTTCAGACTTTAAAGGCAAGTATAAATTTCATTAATTAATCTAAAGAATGGTATCAATTTAATTTTTGAAAATTTCAACCTATCCGACATCCAAGAGTTAGTCCCTTTATTAAATTTTAACATTGGCATCTTCTATTTATATTTCATGATAGAGTTAATGATTAAATAATATAGTATCAGCCAGACCAAAGGCTTTTGTAATAAAGGAAACAAAATGTTTAGGTTTATGAAAAATGTACAAAACACCATAGCTATAATTTCAAATCTACTTTCATAAAAATAAAAAAAAATTCCCAAAAGAAGCCAGAGAGTAACTAGTATTTGTTAAATTTTGCTTTATTCACCTGAGTCCCAGAACACAACCAAAGCAACAGATTACACATATTTCATCTTGGCCCAGTATCTAAATAATAATCATGTGGAACTGGAGAAACTGATCAGCAGTAACAAGGACTTTCTGCTCTTGCAGAATTTTCTTCCTAGAGTCTGTTTCTGTTGGCTCACAATGGCCAGTAACTCCAGCTCCAATGAATCTGAATCTCTCTTCTGGTCTCCATGGGCACCCACACACAAGTGCATATATGAGTGTGAGAACACACACACACACACACACACACACACACACACACACACACCATTACCAATAAGATAAATATTTTAAAATTAAATAATAATATTGTTCTATTTCCTATCTATGAAGATTTAGTAAACTTAAATGGTTGTTTCCCCTACAATCCTAATTTATTTTGGCTAGGTTACTGGCTAGTTTTATGTCAATGTGGCATAAGCTTAAGTCATCTGAGAAGAGGGAACCTCAAATAAGAAAATGCCTCCCTAAGAACAAGATGTAGGCAAGCCTGTAAAGCATTTTCTTAATTTGTGATTGATAGGGAGGACCCAGCCAATGGTGGTTGGTAGTGCCATGCCTGGGCTGGTGGCCCTAAGTTCTTTAAGAAAGCAGGGTAAGCAAGCCTTGGGGAACAAGCCAGTAAAGTAGTGCCCCTCTATTGCTTCTGCATCAGCTCCTATCTCCAGGTTCCCAGTTTGATTTATTATCGAGACTTCCCTCATGGACCATAATTCAGGATATGTAAGCCAAATAAACCATTTCCTCCCCAAATTGCTTTTGGTCATGCTGTTTCAACACAGCAATAGTAACCCTAACTAAGACAGCTAGAGTGTGTGAGGCCATGGGTTTAGTCCCTGGCACCAACAAAAAATTAAAAATTAAAAATTAAAAAAAAATAAATCAAACAACCATCAAATAAATAGAATGAAAGAAAAGAAAATTTAATTTACCCCAATTTTAGCCCAGTATTAATTTCAGCTAACCAGATTGAATTCACTGGGGTCTGAGAGGGGTAATTCTAATTAGCTGTTCCAAAGGAAGGGACTATGGCTGTGTAGCGATTTCTGCATGACTCACTCAAGTCATTGTCTCGGTTGCAGCAGCCGGGGACACAGGAATAATTGTTCTGCTCTCAGAGCAACGATTTAAGAAATTATTCACATTAGCTGAATAGAGTGCTGCCTTAAAGGGCATAGATGTGTCAAATGGAGAAGCAATTTGGACTTAGGTAAAGAAAGACTCTACTGTAAAGGATTGGTGCTGTTAGAAGAAGGGAGAGCGCAGTTACAATGGGAGATACACTAACTGCCAGACCTGGGGCAGCTCATTAGACAGAGAGGATTTTCTCTTCTATTGTTTTGAAGCAGAGTTGGTTTTTTTTTTTAAATTATTATCAAAAGGCATTTTTAATATAGATTTTAAGCAAGAGGATTTAAGGAGCAAGATGGTCAGAAGAGAGTGGGAACTCGGGCATCATGAGTCAGCCGCGTTTTCTTTTACAGGAAGAGTAGACATGGGTGCACAAAACCACAGGCAGGAAGCCCAGCGAAGGAATGAGGCTTGGAGGCGGCAGGATAGGACGAATGGTCGAAGAGCATTTTACCCTGAGGTCAGTCACCCAATTCTTAGAAGAGCTCTCCCAGGAGCAAATAAATATATGTTGGCTCAGGTTGAGGTGGACCAAAGTTCATGGATTAGGTAAGGAGAGAGTTTAACTAAAACATAATCAGGTCTGATTAATGGACTTTATTCTCCAGGTGATGATTCACAATAAAACCATTTAGCTGGTTCATGGGAGACAAAAGATGGGCTTATCAGGGGCCTTTGGCTTTCTCATAAGTAAATAAAGGAAGTGTGCTTGAACTTGACCTGTGGAGATGAGTGGTTCTTTGCAATAACTTGTTTATCAAAACATAAAAAGAAAACCCATTACTGTTATTTAAGTCATTAGGCTGTGGGAAGGCTTAACATTGTTAAGGTGCATTGGAATCAGTCAGTATTACCCCATTCTATAATATATAAGAGGAAACAAAAATTTTGTAAAAGCTCCTGCAGTAGGAGTCTGAGTCCCCTGAGATTCCCACACCTCGGTGTTCATACTCTGCGTAATTCTCTTCCCTTGCATGTTATCAAGAGAGGGAATGTGTATAGTAATGTCAACTTTATATGCGTGTCAAGGTAAAATAACCACTCAGCTTTAGAGAATATAAAGAGTGTATTCTGAAACAGTATGATTGGCCATGGCTTAGAAACAAGGCTTCAAGTTATTCTGAATGGCATGTTCTACCATGGAAAGTGTTATAATACCTTCTGAAGTCATCAAAAAGTCATTATGTTTACAAAGCATAGGTAGACTCATCAATTAGGGGGACATAGTGAGGCAGGTAAATTGTTTCTATGGAATTTAGGTAATGCCTGTATTAATTAGGAAAAATCTCTTCTGTGCGATTCAGATGTTATAGTATCATAGCTTTAGGGTGGGTGGAGGCTAAATTTTTGTAAGGTTCTGCAAATATTCCAATAGTTTTACCTAGGAGTCAGGCAAACATTAGGTAATACCTAAAGGCTGATGCAAAGTGGCTATTAAAAGATGATAAAGAGGGATTGAGGTAGTTAGTTCTAAATGGAAAAGGTTTGCAGAGCACACCAACATAACAAGGACCTGAGTTCATGTAAAAAGCTGAGGATGGTGGTACATACATGTACTCTCTGTGCTGGGGACACAGAGACAGGAGGAGCTCTAAGAGATTAGTCAGTCGAGCCAAGGTAATGAGCTCCAGGTTCCATAAGGACAAACTGTCTAAAAAAAATAATAAAATAGAGAAATGATTTTCCAAAGACAGCATTGATCTCTGGCTTCTACATATATGTGCACATGCATTCCACCTCCCAAAATACAAAGAGGCTAAGTATGTGAACAATAATTTCCTCTTCTCTAGTCACATGCTAATAATGATGTAAGCAGCATTTTCTCTATGAGAGACAAGGCTCACACCTTTGTCTCTTCTAATTTTCCTTTCCTTTTTCTCATGAATACTGTGGTTGTTTGAATGAGCATGGCTCTCTGAGGCTCTCAGCTACTGTTCCAGCACTACGCCTCCTTGCTTGCTACTATGCTTCCTGCCAGGTGGCTGAGGACTAACTCTCCTACACTGTGAGCAAGCCCCAAGCAAAAACTTCTTTCTAAAAGTTGACTTGGTCTTGGTTCTTCTCGCAGCAGCAGAACAGTAACTGTGACACACACTGATCAGATGACTACTTGTTCCATTTCTGATAGACAGCTAGAAGCCTTGGGCTTTTGATTTGACAAAGCTCTTTAGAATTAGAAAGAAGGAGATGGAACAAATTAATTTTGAATCTTTGCCACATTTCTATCTCTGGAAAATCACGAAGACAAGATAGTCTTCATTCAGGCTGTTGAAGACAGAGGTGGATACTTCAGGGAAGTTCAGTTGACACAGGGTACAACTTTGAAGACATCATTCAGGGTGGGAATCAGTTAACTACTTCCAAGCAGAATGCAAGGCTTTTTTCTACAGTTATAGTCTAATATAAATCTTCACCGTACGCGGATCACTAGCCATCTGCCTGTCTACAGAGGGAGAAGCATAATAGAGCATCCATCCAGTGTTGTGAAAGACAACCACAAAATTAGACATCAGAGAACACACAGACACACAGACACACACACACACACACACACACACACACACACACACACACACACACACACACACACACGAAAAATACCACCCTTCATCTCTCAAGCTAAGCTACATATCTCTAGGAAAATTATGACCTTTTCTCTGCCTCTCCCCTCTTTTCTGTAAACTGGAAACAAACTACTCATTCCTCATGGAGTTCTAAGAAATGAACATTGATGAGAAAAGTGAGAGGAAACTAAAAGAGACCCACCGGCTTCTGAGACACAGCATCCCATCTAACCTATGCAAATCAGACCGAAACGATCAAAATAAGATGTGGGCTTTAAATAAGATATTTAACATCCCAACCTTTCTGACATAATTCTATTTCTACAGGGGAAACAAAGTTGAGACTAAACAGTTATTTTTTAAATAAGTCCCCTTTTAAACATACTTCCAGTGCATGGAGCATACTTTGGTGAAATCAAACCTGCATATACTCACCCTAATACACCTTCAATAAGCCTCTTTATTTGCTCAGTTGTTCATTTAGAACATCAAAGTGCTTTGTATTAGATTAGTGTCCCTGGTATCTTTTGTGCCTTTAAATATGCATAGTCTTATTATAACTTGTTGAGCCATGTTTGGTTCATATCCCTGAGAGGCCTGCTCTCTTTTTTGAATGAAAATGGAGGGGGAGTGGATTTGGGGGAGAAGGGAAGTAGGGGAGAACCTGGGAGGAGTAGAGGGAGGGAAAACTATGATAGAGATGTAATGTATGAGAGAAAAATAAGTAAAAAATGCGTATAACTAAAAAATATGTTAATATTAATAAGGTTGAAATAAACGGATATTTACATTTGCATGGGCAAAGGAAGAAGTAAGAAACTCTTTTTATGTACAGTATCAACAGTCTTTAATTAATATTAATGACTGGTAGCTATTAAAAGAGAAACATTTTAAGAAAGGAATAAAGAGGAGCTAGAGAGATGACTTGACATCGCTTGAGCGTTAAAGGTTGCACTGCAAGGACAATGTCATCTCTGCTTCATGGCATCAGGATGTGTCAAGCATACATGCAGGCTGAATACATTTTGATTCAACTAAAGGAAGAAAAAAATTTCAGCTTTTGTTCTCGGTATATCCCCCCCTCCCCATGCCACACATCACCTGCACATGTGTATCCATGCACATCAACACAATACACACATGCACACCACACACACGAAGATTCTAAATGCCAGTGATTACACAGTCTCGATGTTCTGCAGTGGTGTTGTGTGCTTTCATATTTAGTACTGGATCCTGTTTTGTTTTTTACTTTATTTTTCTTTTAAATTTCAGTGGAGATTTTAATTCCAACACAAGTGTAAGCAAAAAGATCTTAGAGCATTCAAAGACTTGCTCTTGAAACGACTTCAGTAAGTAAGATGCTAAATTTTACTTTTTTTTAAAAAAAAAAAAAAAGGAAGGTACCCTGTTTCAAGGCAATAATGAAACAATAAGATCTGTCAGGGTGCTGAGGAAGCTTGTTCTGTGGTGAGAATCAAACAAGCCTTCTATTAAAGCTGGATTTAAATGGGTTTGAGTGACTTGGCCACCAGGGCAAAGTAGATATAATTGCTTTCATAACTGTAATTTTGAATTATTTAAGAGGACAAAAATAAAACAATAAAATGTGAAGGAGATATTTTCCCAAGACTAAGTAAGAGAAATATTCATTTTTATTTCTGTCTCATTTGCTAACAGGGCTGCCTTCCAGCAGTGGGCATAGAAGGATCTTCGCTAATGAATTTGTAGGTTCTGATGTATTTTTCATTGGCTATATTAGCTTTCCCATTTAATCAAAACATCCATGTCCATTTTATATCCCAAATGAACACAGACGTTTTGGTATTGATGTGCCCTTCTAGAAAATTCTTTGGCTTCTGCACTTTGGTTTGAATAACATCTACTGATAGCTGATGATTCTTATTGGTCACTTAAAGACCAGGAAAACTCTCCAGTTGGAAACCGTTATCACTGAAGTGTGAGCTCATAACTGATCAGAAGATTTTAAAAAATGCAAAAGAGAGTTTCTAACTTAGAAGTGATCAGAATCACACAAGCAATTTGGATATCTAAGCATGTGGAAAAGGAACTACAGAGAACTCAAAAGAGGAAAGCAAGAAGCAAGGAGCTAATTCCCGGAGCATTTCTGTTTTCACTGTGGAAACCAGCTCATAATAGGAATCTCCTCCAGGCCTTCACCCGAGAACACTCATGGTATGACACTTCCCGTCTGTACCTTGGATGAACAGCAATTGAGTACCCTGTGGTCAGAAAAGGAGAACCCAGTGCTACTTCATAATTGATGGGAATTTTATTGCCTTCGTTATCACATATTTGGATACACGTGTGATGTAGCATACAACATTCTAGAAACAGGTAACATGGTATTCTAGAAACAGAGAAATCAATGCAGGCATTCTGTTCTGGTAATTTCTTGCTAAAAATGAGATCTATGTGTAGGCAGGCATAATAATTTCCTGGACTGGCAAAGTCCTGATACCTTACAATGCCCAAGTTTATCATCTTTGCAGGTACTTTTCATTATTATATACATTATTCCAGAATATCACATAACTGAGTTTCAGATTAAACCCTCTTGGAAATGTCCTTTTTCTTTTCTTCACTTGGTGTCTTTTTTATTAAAACAGTCTTTGACTTCTACTCTCCTGTGCTTTATCATCCTCCCTGCTATAAACAAATGCTCCTGGCTCATTTTTCAACTGCTCCATTAATTTGGTGTTTACTTCTTATTCAGATTCCTAATAAATATGCTAATTATGATCATATCTAACAGCATTTACTGAGGCTCCCTACAAGCTCCTCTCTTTTTCCAACTGGACCGACTCACATTTATCATCAGGGTTTAGTTTGCTATATTCCCAGATTGCTATATTCCCAAACGCTCAAGCCTGCTAAGCTTGATTTGGGAAATCAATCCAATTCCTAAGCTAGTCTATCTGCTATCCTAGCAAACTTCAGCCACAGAGCCACTTCCTGTTGGTTTATAAATGTGATACTATTGGCAAATAGAAAACACTATAGATAAACTATATTCTTTACCCTTTCTCCTTAATAAAATCATTTTTCTCTATATAAAGTATTTTCTACAGTCATCTTTCTTACAATAAATTCACATGTTTACTTATCTTCTGTGGTTCTACAAAAAGAGAGAGAGAGAGTTCTATGTTATGTAGAATTCTTGCTTTTAATATATACCCAAATTGATTTACATAACGTGTTAAAACACAGGCTCAATCTCCCTACTTTATTTTTACTATTCTTGTGCATTCTTGTTATTTTCCTAAAAGCTATTTTGACAAATTATCTCATGCTCTAAAATCGCTTTAAAAATGTGTTTCTACCAATTGACTTAATGAGCACAAACCACTTACTTTTAAAAAGTTAGCACACTCACCAGACAATCTTGATTCTACTAATTATAAAAATTTCCTTACTTCAAATTTCATGTTAGCCATCAAGATGATGGTTAATTTTTTTAACAGCATTTTATTTTTTTTCAGCAGTATGTTAGTTTTCTAATCCTATAGCAAAATATCTGAGATAATAAAATTAAAGAAAGAAAGGCTTTTCTTTGCTCACAGTTTTGAAGGTTTTAGTCTATGGTTAGTTGGCCCCATTTGCCTTGGGGCTTTGTTAAGACAGCACATTCTGGAACAAGCTGCTCACCTGATGGCAGCTGTGAAATGAGGCAGAGACAGAAGAAGAAATGGCTCCCACAATTCACTCTGAGGGGGTGGTGAATCCGTCTTGAACCAGGATTAGTGCAGCTCTCCAATTCAGCAGAGAAGTTCCTCTACATTGTATAACAGCGAATGCAGAAACCCACAACTGGTCACAGTGCAGAGGGTAGGTAAGTGACTTTGGAGTGCTCAGCCACAAACGGGACATCTTTATCCCAGAACTCAGAAATCATTTTGGAAGAGTGGTCTGAACGATTATGAAAGCCAGAGGCCAGGGACAACCAAAGCAAAACACCGTTGTCTAGACCCAACAGGACTGTTGTGCTCACAAGCTCATAGCAGCTGTTGTTGCCTGCAGGAGACCTGCACAGGGTCAAGCCAGTGAAAGGTCCAGCATGGGGTGTGAAGGAATTCATGAGCTCTGACCCCTAACTGATAGCTCTGACTGATGACTTCTAGGGGAGGAGAGTCGGTTTATTTAAGGGTAGGATGGCCACACTCCAGTAGATGAGACCATAACCTAACTATATGAGAATCACAAATTGAAATCAGTGAGTTATTGAGTTAAAAAATAAAAAAGACACAAAATTGGGGAGAGGAAGGAGGTGGGATATGGGGGTGAGTCTGAGGTATGAGGATGGCTCTGGGAGAAGTTAACAGGCAGATTTGGGGTGAATATAATCAAAATACATGTGTGAAATTCTAAACACTAAAAAAAAAGTCATTTGCAGGCAAGCCTTTAATATCCCCAGACCTCTCCTCAGCCCCGCCTCTCATAGTGTCCACCACATCATAATAGTCATGGACCACGGACCAGGCTTTCGGCACATGGACCTATCGGTGGGACTATTCTAAAATATAAATATAAACTGTAGAAAAATGATTTGCTGTGCCTCAAAGGAAGTGTTAGAGACAGGAGAAATGTTTAGTTTAATTATGCAGTCAGTACAGTTCTTGGCCTACTGGAATCAGGATGTTTTCACATTTCTTAAGATGAAACCACTTTACCATTTTCCCCAAATTTCCCTCCTTTCTCTCAGATTAGTTAAGAAAAATAAACCTGCCAATACACCACTCTTGAGTGTCCATTTGGATCTTCATTCATATCAACTGTGTTTTGTTTCTACCATATGCTGTATTGTCCAATCCATAGCTACCAATAGAACCACCATGGGTAAGATTTTATAAGCCACTTCATTACTAAAGATTCTAACACTTAATCCCAAATGTGCTAGAAACACATCTCACTATTTTTTATTTTCTTTCTATATTCAAAAGCAACAATAAGAGATTTTAATATTTTGATCCTTTCTAATGGCCACAGAGCAAACACGGGTTCCCTATTTGTTATTATGACTGCTTTGTATGATTACAGGGCATACAAGCATGTAATGTTTCTGTATTACTGTGCAATGTAAGAACTACCTGCAACAATCATTTGAAGTTCTTAAACACCAGTAGCGCAAAGTGTCCCCTGGTTATCTACTAGAGCTTTGTTTCCATGCTGAAGAGAAGTGAAAGAATTATTCATTCATTGAGGTTTGAGTATGCTGCCCCTTTGGGGTTTCAATTCTAATACTATGCAAAAAAGCATATTTGCCATGCCGCCTCTCCTGCAGGAAGCTTAATCTAAATGCTGTACAGGTTCTCATCTTCCTCCTTCCTGTACTGAACTCAAGTAGCTCAGACTTTGAGTAACACAGTTGTGTACTGTTCTCACATGACTGCAGATGTGTACATCACCCAGGAAACCAGAGACGCAATTTTAAAAGGCATTCTCCAGGGCTCAACAATGGACTCTGAACTCCAGTGGAGCCCAGCACTGAACTGCACCCACAGCTCTGTGTACACCCTAAGTCCAACCACGACTGTGTCGGGGCTGGAGGAGCCGTGGCCAATTTGAGGAGGGAAAGGAGCTCAGATGGAGCTGATGGACAGCCTGGTTCTCACACTTTCCGAGGTGGTCTAAATTAAACTTGCCACTCAAAGTATGAACACAGATCGTCTCCTGTTTGTTCAGAGCCTCGTAACGGCTTGAAAGAGGAAGTGACTGCCAGAGGGACAGAGCGACCAGAACAGAACACGAAGTTCCCCATCCTGCTGCACTTTTTATTCCTAGGAATGCTATTTGGAACCCCAAATGCATTTTCTCCCACAGTTAGTGCTAAGCATCATGGACAGACCAGCCCACAGAAACCTATTTAGCCTGAGAACAGCTCAACTGGGGTGCTACTCACAATGCAACGGTAACTCTTCGTTTTCTGACAGATTATTTATTCAAAATGCAAACACCAGAGAGTTGAGCAGAACATTGAAGGGAATTGAAAAGATCTACAGAAAATGCCTTTAATTTGTTTAGTTTGATTAGAAACCCAGATAAAAAAATAAAAACATGACTTGTAATTCTAGCACCCTAGATAGCTCTGTCATATTAAATGCATACTGAGACTTATTCTTATGTGAGCATGTACATCTGTATGAATGTGTGTAATATTATTTTTAACAAGAGTGTGATATCTGCACCCAGTGTTTGAAATTCTACTTATAATCACTTAACATATTAACCAAAAACTTATGGGAGGAATATATTGATCTATACTAAACTGTAATTGCTCATTATATAAAGGAAATGTAACTGGTAAAACAATTTTGATTTTGAGCATTGCTGTGCTCAGAATGTCCTACTTCTTCCCACCTCTACCCTCACGTTCATATATTGAAATCTTAACCCCCAAAAAGATTGTATCAAGAGGTGAGGGCAGGATCTGGAGTGCTTGGTAAGCACTTGTCCAAGCCTGAGGATCCAAGTATGGATGCCCAGGACATATGTAAATGATGGATGGAGGTAATACAACACTGTGCTCATAATACTCTGGAGGCAGACAGGGGATTCTACAGCACTTGCTGCGGGATGTCCTGTATGCTGTGAGAATACATTGCTATGATTGATTGATAAATAAAAAACTGATTGGCCAGTAGCCAGGCAGGAAAGATAGCATAGGCGGGACAAAGAGGGAGGAGAATTCTGGGAAGTAGAAGGCTGAGGCAGGGAGACGCTGCCAGCCGCCGTGATAAGAAGCAACATGTACAGTTTGTAAATAATATGTCTCGATATGATTACTTGGGTCTGGGGGCCTCTGGAGCCGAATAGGAACAGGATAACTACAGCTATAGGTACTCATTTCCACTGCCCCCCATCTAGCTAATTGGCTAGACTGGCCAAATTAACAAGCCCTTGTTTCAAGTGAAAGATTGCCTCAAAATATAAGGTGGAGTTTTTAGTGCCAACCCCTGGCCTCCTCATGCATGCACATATTTGTACCTACACACACACAACAGTGCCCACATACCACATATATATAAAAGTGAAGTGTGGTGATATGTTGTATATCCTAATAAAGCATGCTTGAGGACCAGAGGACAGAGCCAGCCACTAGATTAGATATAGAGGTCAGCAGGGGTGGCACACACCCTTAATCCTATCACTCGGGAGGCAGAGATCCGTCTGGATATCTGTGAGTTCAAGGCCACACTGGAAACAGAACCAGGCAGTGGTGGCACACACCTTTAATCCCAGTACTGGAAAGCACACACATGCCTTTAATCCCAGAAAGTGATGGCAGGGCAGAGAAAGGTAGATAAGGCATGAGGAAACAGAAACTAAAGGCAGTTCAGCTGAGACCCTTTTGGGTGAGGACTCAGAGGCGTTAAGTCTGAGGATTCATGGAAACAGGATCGGCTGAGGAGTTGGCGAGGTGAGGTTGGCTGTGGCTTGCTCTGCTTCTCTGATCTTTCAGCGTTCACCCCGACATCTGGCTCTGGATTTTTTTATTAAAAGATCATCTAAGATTTGAACAACAGTGAAGATTTGGGTTAGGGAAATGGCTCGCTGGACTTTCTGTGCAAGCAGGAGGATCAGAGATCAAACCCTCATGGTAGAAGTTGCCTCGTGCACTTCAGTGGTGACTCCCAACTGATTAAAGGCAGAGTGCTGTGGGGTATCTTTCTATATGCTGTGAATATGTGTTGCTCTGATTGGTTGGCCTACGGCAAGGCAGCTTAGAGGCAGGCAGAAATCCAACCAGATAGACAGGAAGAGAAAGGAGAGGCTGGAAGAGACACCAGCCTGCCGCCAAGGAACAACACGCCAGCAGACGGTAAGCCACGGCCACGTGGCAAAACATAGATTAATAGAAATGGGTTAATTTAAGTTATAAGAACTAGCTAGCAAGAAGCCTGCCATATGCCATGCAATTGGTAATTAATATAAGCCTCTGAGTAATAATTTTATAAGTGGCTGTGGGACCATGGGCAGGGCGGGACTGGAGAAACCTTTTGACTACAGCAGAGAAAAGCATCTGAGGCATGCTTAACTATAAATGAGACATCCATATCACACCCTTCTCCTCAAAGCTCAGAAGAGGAATCAGAAAGACTGTAAGAGCCAGAAGAGGGAGGACCAGATGGGGAAACAGTGTCATTATACTAAACCTTACAGATGATTTGCTTTAGAGTGTTTGAGCCACTGTTATTTTGAAGTTATTAGTTTTCCTTTTAAATGTAACTAAACCCAGTGTTAGCACCCTGGTAGCATGGAGGTGGAATCTGGGGACTTTGGCCTTTTTAGCTTTGACAAAACTGGCTACTTAAGCTACTATTGTCAAATTTTTGTGGAAATCCTGAGATGTTTTCCAAATACCATAACATGGGGAGGGACCAAGCCCATAGCTCTATTCCCAGTGTCCAGGCAACTCCTAACACTTCCAGGCAGCTTTTACTGGCGCTTCAGTCACTCCTGGCCCCCATCCTCCCGTGGGTCTCGTGGATCCTTTTCCTGCTCCACCCAAGTGTCTGTCTCTAAGCTTAACAAGACGCTGAGAGATTTGTGCACAGAATTTGGAGCTCTCCTGTGTGTCTTCTGCTTCCTGGAATTCACCCACCCTGTTCCAAACCACATGGCTACATCTCTCCACAATGAAACAAGGAAAACACAGTCTTCCTGCCAAATACTATGTATTCAGCTAACTGGAGATGGATCAGCTTAGTCTTAGTTATACTTCAACATGTTTCTCTAGAACATTTAAAAACAAACACTGCTTATTGATACATGTAAATGAAAGATAATTTTAATTACTTTCTTCCCATGTTGAAATTTTTAAGTTAAAAATCTAGACCATAGTTTTATTTTTAAAGATTAAAAAAATCAATACATTTAAATAAAATGTATTTGAGACAAGACTTCCCTGTGTAGCCCAAGCTGAGTTCAAACTCCCAATGCACCTGCATCAGCCTTGAGAGTGTTTACCACCATACCATGCTCAAGTATCATTGGTTTAATTTTATTTTTGGATGGTGTGCATATTCTACTTCAATAAATTTTACTGAAGCAGTATTTGAATATAAATTAGGTTTTGTTAATGTTAGACCACATTTCCTCATGTCTAATTATAACATTCTTCTTTGTGTAATAAAAAAATCAAGAGAAGAAAGTTGGTAAAATACTGTGGGTTGGCTGCGGCTTGTGAGAAAATGTCTGTATTGCTATCAAGGGATCGATTATTTCTTTCATAGCTATTGACAATTTATTTGGCCTCTAGTATTTGGTTCAACTTTTGTTTGAGATTCTCAGTCATCATCTGGTAAAAGGATCAAGGTCATATTCAACCTGGGCCTTAAACCTCAGCTACTACTATTTTAACACAAAATACTTATAGATGAAAGGAGCATTACATAAAGGCCAACACCACGCTGTTGGCAGCCTTTATAGTAAATGTTCATTGAGCTGGGATTATTGCATCTCAACTGCCAAAGGCTTCCATCTGACTTCCAAATGCAGGGTTCCTCTCCCTTCTCCTGGCATCATAATTTTCCTTGTCCTTCTGTCCTACCTCAGGTCCTTTTCATGGATGGCCTTGTGAAGTTTTCAGTCTTGGGGAAGCAGGTGGAAAGCAAATAAAGAGTCTAAGTATAGCTGTGGTGAGTTCAACAGGGGAAAAGTGGAATGAACAGTGAAAACATTTTGGTATGCAGGACTCAGTTTAGAGTCAGCCACATTTCTCCAGGGATGTGGTAACTAAGTTGAGGTGTAAAAGAAGAAGAGATGGTTTCTCCTACAGGAGGGGCATGGTGATCTATCTGGTCATATGAGTGAAATATGTTAAGTGGGGCAGAGATGATCAAGAGAAAACAAAGCAGGTGGATTGCCACCTTCAAGATTGGACATTATTTTAAGGGCAAGTGAAACCAGAAGATAATTTTAAAGAGGAAATGACTCTTTGTCAATTAAGGTTTGTGTCTTCTGAAATCATGCAAAGTAGAACTATGACCTTCCCTCCAACTCTTCTCTGCTTCCAGTAATTCTTATTATGAGCTGAGATATAAAATCTACTCATGCCCTGGCAGCCTTTTCTTAAATATGCATTTCACTGTGAGCTGTTTTCCTTAATCTGGCCCGCTTGGTACTGTATCGTGGAAACACATGGCTTGTTCCCAACATACTTTCCTATTTTCTAGCTGCTACTAAACTTTTTTTCCTTTTCATTGAAAATAGATTTTTCCCCCTCACATAATATATCCTGATTAAGGTTTCCCCTCCTATTCCTTCCAGCTTCCTGACACCTTCGCTCTTATCATGATCTACCCCCTTTCTGTCTCTCATTAAAAACAACAACAACAACAAAAAAAAAAAAAACCAAGTAGGCTTCTATAGGGGTAATAATATAATAAAATAAAATATAATAAGATAAAACACAAACTATACATCAGAATTGGACAAAATAAACAGAGGGAAAAGAGCCCAAGAGAAAGCACAAGAAACAGAGACCCACTTGTTCACACAGTCAGAAATCACATAAAAAAATACTCAAGTGAAAGCCATAGTATATATACAAAGGACCTGTAGCATAAAAAGTGAGAGGAAAAAATATAAATAAAATGAAATTAAAAATAAAATAAGATAAAATTGAAGAAGAAGAAAAAAGAAAGCGCCCTGACATGACCTTATAAAACAAAGAACTTTCAAAGATGCTGTTGCATTCCTTTTCTGTTGGCCATCTACTAATGGGCATGCAGCCTACCTTTAAGAGTAGTTTGTTTTCCCAGTGAGACTCCCTTGGAGGAAACCCAGTTTTTATTTGTAAGTGGTTATCAATTGGAGATGGTTTTTGGTCAGCAATGGAGAGATATGTCACTTTTCCTTTTAGCTCCAGGACCCCAACCAGTGCAGTCCTGTGCAGGCCCTGTTCATGCTGCCTCAGTGTCTGAGAGTTCATATTTGAGAACTCTTTGTTTTCTTGACATTCCCTCAACCCCTCTGTCTTTCCATCTCCCCTTCTGTGGGGTTCTCTGAGCCCTAGGTGAGGGGCTTGATGAAGACATCCCCTCTAGGCTGAGTGTTTCAAGGTCTCTCACTCTCTACATACTGTCTGACTGTGGGTCTCTCTGTATTTGTTCCCATCTGCTGTGGGAGGAAGCTTCTCTCATGATGGCTGAGCAAGGAATTGATCTGTAAGTATAGCAGAGTATCATTGGAGTCATTTTATTACTATTTTTTTTAAAATAGTAATATTTGGTCCTTGAGCTATCTAATCTCAGGTTCTTGGTCACAGTATCACATATAGGTCCCATCTTGTGGAGTAGGCCTTAAGTTAAATTAGATATTGGTTGGTTACCCCCCACAAGCTTTGTGCCTCAAGCACATTTTGTAGGCAGGATATCATTGATCAACATCAAAAGGTTTGTGGCTGGTTGGTGTTTACATTTCTTCTTTGGTTAGCATGAAGAGTACTTTCCCGAACCGAAGGTGAAGAAGTCTCTATGTACTAATCAGCCTGACTTCTCCATGTTCAATGAGTTGTGTAGGTGTTATCCTCAGCAAAGGGACCTTGCCATCAGTTTGTGGAGAGCAACTGTGGTAGTTTGAATGTAACTGGAGCACATAATCTCACAGGGAGTGGCACTATTAGGAGGTGTGGCTTTGTTGCAGTGCATATGGCCTTGTTGGAGGAAGTATGTCACTGTGGGGGCAGGCTTTGAGGTTTCCTATGCTCAGGATACCGCCCAGTCTCTCGGTGGACTTCCAGTTGCCTGAAAGATGTAGGACTCTCAGCTACTTCTCCAACAACATATCTGCCTGCATGCTGCCATTCTCCCCACCATGATGATAATGGACTGAACTTCTGAAACTGTAAGCAAGCCCCCTCAATTTAATGTTTTCCTTATAAGAGTTGCCATGGTCATGGTGTCTCTTCACAGTAATAGAAGCCCTAACTAAGACAGCAACTTATGAGACTTTTCCCTTTTAAAATTTCCCACACTGTCTTATTGAGATGAGAAGAGTGCATAAACGTATGATATTCATGTTTCCTTGTTGAGCCGAAACAATTTGCTTACAGATTTTTTTCCATATAATTTGGTGGTTTGGGGAACTGGCTCAGCAGCTAAGTACTCTTGCAGCTGGACTCAGGTTTCCTTCCCAGCATCCACATCAGACAGCTCATACATGTCCAGTTCTAGGGAGCTCTCCTGTCATCCATGGGCACTTATACAGATGTGGCATACACTCGAAATGACACACATATACAAACACACTTTTTTAGGAATCTTACTCCCCTAAAGCCTGAGAAGTAGTGAATTTGAAAGGATGGGGTTTCTGGGATACTAACCTCACAGATAACAGTTTCATTACATGAAATGACTACAAACACTTGTTCATTATAGGGCAGATGACTTTGCTGAGAAAATATTAGAAACAACCTCAATGTTATTAACAGGTGAACTCATGCCACAGCCACACAAAAGAACAGTGCCCAGCTGTGAGAGCAAAAAGAAAACCCTCTACACATATCAGTATGTAGAAAGATCACTAGGGTCAAATTCCAAGATGAAATTCATTATAAAACAAAAAATTCAGAACAACATAAGGGGACAGATGAAGAAATGGCCAGCCTTGTGACTGTAAACCTTTAGAAATGTATTAATTTAACAGACCGCTAGCTTCCACCAACCAAAGCCCTGAGACAGTATCCTAGGCCTATAGCACCAATCTCCTTCTTTGCTTCAAGCCACCTATCTTATGTTCTCACCAGCGTATTTAACAAATTCCTGAATTTATGACTTATTTTGTTCTGTTACTGTAAAAAAAATTCATAAAAAGAAGAAGGAATTATGTGATTATAGTATAATCTCAAAAATAAAAAAATAGTAAAAGAAAAATTTCATCCAACTGTTATCATGTTGGTACATGGAATTTGGCATGACCTGAATCTGTGTCTTAAGGATATGGTCACTTATACATGGCTCCAGAATAAATTTGAACTGAGAGCTGTGTGTTTCATGCATACAGAACAAAATTTAACTCATACCTTTTAACATTATTCTATTTTTACACATATTAAAGCATTATTCACTCAAAGCGCAAATTTACTATAGAAACAGCATAAAAATTAAAGGAGTGAGATAGAAGTTCTTGATTTTTTTTTCTTAAACATTAAAATCTATCTTTTTAGCAATGGAATCAATAGACTATTCACTTCCAGCTTGTTTAGGTTTTTGAACAGAAAATTGGCTTTGAAATAGGAGTTTCTAAAAATTCCTTTGAGGTTTTCTCTGTACCAGCTTCTTATTAAAGTAACTTTGCCTGCCAGTGCTTGTACCGCTCTATTCAGGTTTCAGAAAAGCAACAAGGTAAGAAAAAGGGAAATCAGAGGACTTGATCGATAAAGCCTAACAAGGCCACCAATACCTGGCTCCATGTTTCCTAACAAAGACGTTTAATGGGTTCTATTGTCACCTCTACCAGCTTTCCCACATCATGATGGACATTACAAGCTGTCACTCACACTCTATAAACAACCTTCTCTGGCTAGCACAGTGAAATGCCGCGATATAAGCTGTAGCTTGATTCCAAACTGAATACATTAAAGGAATATTGATCTTAAAATAGTAGTACAGTAAATAATTGAAGGTTTTGCCTGCTGGAATTGTTAGTTTTGTCTTCGTAATGGTCTCTCAAGCAAGCACTTAAACAGGGAAGCCCATTAGCTCTTTATGAGATCAACTTTGTCGACTTATCGACAGGTTTCTTTAAGCACAGATCTCCTTCTGGAGTCTGATTACTCGCACTGGCACAGTGATGAAAAAAAAAAAAAAAAGCACACCGTATTATACGAACACTCATTTAAGGCAGCTATGAACACCTGCCTGCAAGATGAATGCAGGTGCAAAAGAGACACACTTTCTCCCTGCCTCTTATTCTTGCATTATGCACATGCTTGTCTGCAGTCAAAAATAGAGTATTCACTGGAGAAACGGTAGGGCATGGTCGCTCCATTACAAATTGCCTCACTAAACCTGCATCAACACTTTTTTTTTGTTGACAGTCAAGTTGAAAGTCATCTTCTTTGTATAAAAGGCTTTCAGAAGATGCTGTTTTAAACAAAATAAATTGGACCATATTAGAATTCCCAAACAGAAATAGTTACAGCATATCCAATGGAAACACCTGCCGACTTAAGTCACTTGGTTATTAGGGAAGATGATGGAAAGATATCAGTGACTACAAGATGTGGACATTAATTTACAATGTGGATCTAAAGAAAAAAAATTTTTTTTCTGTTGGAAAAATTCCCAGGATGGCCTTTGCACTAGAAAGATTGGTTGTGTCATTTTTCCCTCCCCTCAAATTTATTTCCTGAAATCCTGATCCCCAAGGAGAAGAGTCTTAGAGAGGTAATTATGTCATGAGGCATAGCATTCACATGTGGGAGTGCTGCTGTTTGATGAAAACCCAAAGAGTACTCTAGACCTTTACCACCACTTAAGAATACAAGACTTTTGCTGTGTACAACCTGGAAGAGGTCTTGAACCAGAACACCATGACACAGTCGCTTAACTGACTGAACTAATAGTTTTCTTTCTTTCTTTTTTTTAAAAGAACTTATCTAAGGCTATAAGTGAGGAAACTAAAATAAAACTCTCTGAAATGTCTGAAACACTGCAACTTGGTAAGTTCATAGACTCCAAATCAAAACTGGGCTCTGAATTTGCCCCTCACTACTCTGTTGATCATGGATATTCCATGTCTCTGTCACACAGTTTTCTCATCCAATATAAATAGCATTGCATTCTACATCACAGAACAACATGTTATCATATATATATATATATATATATATATATATATATATATATCACATTTGAATTATTTGAAAAGAATATATTATGGTAGCATTTTGGGATTTTGCTTCTCATATAAATTACAGCATTATTTTGAAATGTCAGAGACCACATTAGGAAAAGCCTAATATTCAGCTCTTTGTTTAAAAAAACTTGCTGGTATGCATAAATGCTTGCATAATATATAACATTCCATAATTTCGCATTATGTAAATAGAAGCAAAACAAGCTGAATTCCGCACTTTGTGGTTTGTCCCAACATTTCAAACTCTAAGCAACAAAGGGCATCCATGCATCAGTCTAGCCCTCCTACTGCCAGAGCAGAATTTCAGAAGTAGGATCAGTGCTCTTGTCTCTGCTGAGATCTGTTTGTACTAAGAACGGGTTCTCTCAATCCGGTCAGACTAAGTGGAGCTGTCCTTCTCTGTTCAGCTCTTCTTCGTAGCCTTGATTTGATTTTCTGGTTCTGTTCACAACTATAATCAGTGCCTTCCTCAAGCCCCACGTGTTTCTTTGGGGTCTGTCCTTGGGTTTTGTTTCTATTGCTATGAAAAAATATCATGGCAAAATGTGACTTAGGGGAAAAAGAGCTTACCTTAGCTCATAAGTTGAGGTTCCAACCCATCACTTTGGGATAGTCACAGAGGTAGAAGGTTGAGATAGCTGGTCCCATCACCTTCTTGGTCAAGAGCGAAGAGAGAATAGATACACATGTGCTTAGCAGTCAGCTAGTTTTCCCCACTCTCATATAGTTCAAGGCTCCAAACCAGGGAATGGTAGCACCCACAGCTGGCTTGACCTTCCCACATCAACCAAAGTAATCATGACAATCTCCCAAACACATGGCCAAGGCCAAAGTTACAGAGAAGGAACACCATCGAGATTCTCTTCTTAGGTGACTGTGGGGCATGTTGAATTGATAATTTACCATTTGAGGCTCTGATATCTTACCTAGAGTTCACTATTGTCCTCCTCAAAATAAAAGGTAGATTCAGTTTTCTCTACCAATCTCACCTACTTTCCATCTATTCATGTCCAGGCACTGAATGGATGCCTAAATGGGCCTTAATTAATCTTGAAAAACTGTAACATTACCGCTTACCTATTAGTCATTAATTAATCCATTAATCACTTCAACTTAATTTTCAATTGTTGATAATACTGATTAAAATTAAGTCAATTAGAATAGAGCTTTCAGGCCCCCACCTGTACTTTCCCATATGTATTCTGCCTCCTTGCTTGCTACTAAAGATCAATTCTCCCTAAGCCCATCTAAACCCACCCATCTATGTGAGCATTGGAGTCTAATCTTTCTTGCCTACTTAAGGACATCACTCAAACAGTTCTCTCCACTCTACCCTACATCATCACACAGTTCATCCACTAATTAAGTACATTAGAATGAATGGTTATTTCTTGCATACTTAATAAACCTTTTCTTTCCCCCATCTGTCTACTGCCATTTAGCTCTCTACTACATTGATTTTGTACTGAAAACAAAATAAAACAAAATACTTCTGCTATACTCTCAACACTTCTTGTTTCACTGCTCTGACAAAAGATCCAAGGATTTTTGTTCACACACACACACACACACACACACACACACACACACACACACCAACTCACTTCTTCCACATAAATCCATTGTGTCATTACTCAATTCAATTGTAGCATCATCTACCTGAAGATAACACATGTTAAAGGATCATACACACAAGACCAACTTCTACTTTAGACATGAGATGTAAACAGTAGAGTCCCACTAGATAACCAGTTTGTTACAAAAGGACATAATCTAGGAACATCGAATTGGAAAAAAAGTCACACAAGATAAGGTATAAGGAAGGATCACTGAGCTTTCATGGCCCTTCCTAGGCCACTGTCTCTACAAACTTTTGCTAGGTCAGCAATCTGGAAGCTCTCTGAACCCAGTAAGAACTTTTATGAAAACCTCATCTCATAGGAAAGTTCATTTCTTAACTCAGGCTCTGGATTTTCTCATCTTCCTGGAGGACTGGGGGAGGGCTGAAAACTCTAAACTTCTAATCACAGTTTGTTCTTTCTGATAAGCAAATGTCATCTAGAATCCCAACAAATGTCACCTCATTAAAATAAAAGAGGCTCCCATTGCACAGAAAATTCTGGAGGGATGGGGGGGGGGTCTCTGTGCCAGGAGGCAGGAATGAAACCAATACATAAATTTCGTGGTATGATTCTCAATGTCACATTTTCCTAGAGAAAAATGCCTTGAAAGCATTATCTACATTCAGAATCAATTGTTCTCCTAATCACTTCTCAATCTTTTGGCTAAGATTAATCACAAATGACCTCTTACCAGCTCTCTTAGACCCATCCCTCTGTGTCTGTTTATGCTCAACTTTATAATAATAACTATTGTTAACTAGGTCACCTATCACATCCACTCAGCCGATTATCATTTCTCCATCCCTATCTTCCTTGAACTATGGACAGTGTCTGACACTGGTGAGCATATCATGATAAATTTTGCAATGTTCCTTTTCCAGTGAGAGAGTCATCTCTTGTTTTTAACATTCTGTTCATTCATGCAACTGTAAACTCGGAAATAATGCATAAAATGTTACATTGAAAATCAAATGGAATTTCAAAAACTCCCCCTATGAAAACAGGTTTCTGTGTTTACACCAGGGTGTGTGACAAAGACATTTAAAATGACCAACTAGCTTAAATGCCGTATACACACAGCCACAGACAAACTCTAAGAGCTTGATATTTCCATTCATAAGACTATGCTTGTTCTGCTTCAAATTGCAAGGTATGAAAACATGTGTAATGGAAGTGAGAAGCCTGGTGTTTGTTTGTTTGTTTGTTTTCAATCTGAATCTTTTGTCCATGGCATCTTTTATAGCTCAATAATTCTAGGATGCAAGAGCACCTTTGACAAGGCACTCCTTTCTGCTGCCTTGGTTCCAAACCCCCACCCTGGTTCTCCTAGGATCGCATCACTGCTGGGACCAGCCACACAGCCACTCTGATTCTCCATCATTTCCAGCGTGTTTCCCTTGGAAATAGGTTTGCTGTTCAACCCAATATTTCCCCCATCCTCATGTTCTAAACTAACATTATTCACAATACTTAACTCCACATTATCTCAAATATTATTTTGGCCAGCAAAAAGTGGTGTATAATTTTGCTATTGTTTTTACAGAGTAAGATGGCAACTCCATCTTTACTTCTGTTTTAGTGTTGGTTTCTGTTGATACGATAAATTATTCTGATGAAAGCAGTTTAAAGAAGAAAGTTTATTTGGCTCATAATTACATGCCACATCAAGGCTTGTAGGGGAGATGGAGTGGGAAGAACTTGAGCAGCTAGTCTAATTGCATCCACATCCAAGGACAGAGAGAAAAGAATTGATGCATGAAAGCTAGCGCACAGATTTCTCTCTCTTCTTTTCCTTCAACCCCCAGTCACCTACTTCCTCTAAGACCCCACTTCCTAATAGCACATTTGTTATGGCTGTGCTCTTAGCACCACACAGCACTAACTCTGGACCAAGCCTACAATAGCATAAGTCTTTAGTGGGCTGAGGGTGAGGTTGAGCCGTAACATTCCACCCTGACTCACAAATTCACTCACATGTTGATTCCAAAATGCAAAGTGCATTCTAGTCAACCTCTGAGGGTTCCCATAACCTATCTTAACAGTTTCAGTATTGCTGAAAGGTTTAAGCCCCAAGTCTCCTCTGAGACTCGGGACAAACTCATAACTCCGAGCCTCTATGCAAACCAAAGAGCACATGACATGCTTCTACCATCATGAAAAATCTCAACCAGCAAGAATCAAGCAAGTACCTGAAGAGACATGAGAAACTCTTTATTCACGTGCAGGCTGACGCTCATGGTAATGCTTTGGAAAGTCTGGCACTCCTCCCCCACTTTCTTATATCTTTTATAGGTCTAATCAGGTTGTTTTTGAGTCCCATGCCTATCAAAAGAATGTTTATCATAGGCAGGCATTTTTACAGGGACAGAGATCACAGGAATGAACATTCTGCAGGTAGATGCTTTGTAGGTAGCAACATAAGTACACAAATATTTTCAGGAAGCAGTAAAAAGAATTTCTTTCTTAGCAAGCAGATCCTGCAACACAACTTTAGTCCAGACAGTTGTGGTAGTCACTTCTTTAGGCAGTTTCTGGCAAGTGTTGGCCTTCCGACATAAGGGTTAGGGGCTTTAGCCTTCGTATAAGTAAAACTTAAACATATTTTACTTCTGAACAGTCTTACAGTCCTAGGCAAAGATGTTTATTAAGCTAGTATAACATAAAGTAGTAATTTGATTTTGTTAATTGCATACATGAGTATAAACTATTCATATTGTCTCTTCATAACAAAGTAAATCATCTTATTCTGAACGGGAGAAATGGAGACACAGTAAAGGACAGAGGAAATCAAAGCAAGATCAAAATATAAAAGGCCAAATATTAAATCAATAACTCTATCTCTGGCATCTGCAGCATGTGGCAACATCAAGTGAAGTCCGAAGGGCTTGAGCAGTCCGACCTCTACAACTTTAGCCATTGTAGCCAACACAGCACCTCCCCTAGGATGTCTCCATTCCTTAACAGATACCCATATTTCTGAGGTATGCAGACTATAATACATATGGTCTTTATTCTAGTTCCTAGCAGAAAGCTTGTGAGCATAGTCTTTATTCCCTACATTCTACCAGCACCCGGGTCTTCTAAGTTTTCATGAAAACTACCCATCAGTTTGTGCCTGTAGCATTCTAGTGTTCCTTGTGTTAAATCTCTGACCTTTTACTGGTTGCTGCTGAAAAACAACTCCAAAGACTTCTGAACCATGTCACGTGATCAGGTAGTGCAACAACCATCTTATATTCTAGTACCAGTGTTCTCCGTGCTTTAGCTTTTCAATTTCTGTGACATGATATTAGAGGGGGAAACATTAAAGGAGGAAATATTTGCTTTGTGTCACCATTTATTGTATAGCAATTTCCTCTGGATAGAAACATTCCATTCGGGAAGGAAACTCATTAAGAAGTTCTAAAGGGAAGTTCATTGTGGCTGGAAGGAGGGGCTAGAGAGCACATGTTACTCTTCCAGAGAACTGGAGTTCTGATTCCAGGACCTGCATCAGACAGCTCACAATGACCTGTAACTTCAGCTCCAGGCAATCCAAGGTGTTTTCTGGCCTCCAGGACACACTCACCTTTGACTTGAGCCACTGATTTTTGGAGTGTTTTCAAAGGAGCAGCAGACAACTAATATATAGACAGTTTTGGGGGGAAATGCTGTGAATACTTTTTTGGCAATTTAAGAGGCAGAGTTCGGCTTTGCCAATTAAGCATTAATGTTTGTGGAAGCATTTTATTTGCTTTCTAAGTTACACTACACTGTACTTTTCAGAAATAACATAAGCTCCAAGGATATCACCTGGAAATTTGCAAGGAAAAAAAAATTAAGAACCTGATGATATAACTCATAGAAACTGACAGTTAACATCCCAGACACTAATATATAACCATTCCTCTTTAGTGAAAACACATTGTCACAGAAGTGGATCTTTAGAAGGCTGTCCAATTTTGACTAGGATCAGCCTTCTCTGATGATGAATATGGTGTAAATGCTTTGAAACTCTGCAAGCCCCTAGGAATGAAAAGAACTTTTCACAAGATGAAGAGAATGGATTTCATATTCTGCAAGGTCCTTTCCATAATAGCACTCACCTTGCTCTTTCTCCTCCTATTTTCAATGGAGCCTGCTCAATTAGGCATAATAGTGGAGGCCGGTGATGGCCTAGATCATTGTTGGTCCTGATCCCAACACTTCATTTTTTCTGTGAGCTTCAACCTTGTTCTTCACTGCTTACCTTGTTTCCTACAGAAGTAGGCGATCTTGAATATTTTCCTACATCCTCAACCCTTTGGAAGGTCTTCTTTGAGCAAGTACAGTTGTTTCAAATGGTGGCTATTTTGAGAAAGATTGATCACAGGTACAGAGGAATTATATGCAAAACCAATTTTAAATCACTTAAGACTGGCTACTTTGGCTTTAAATGCATTTAGTTTTATTTATTTTAAAATCTTCTTGATTGAGACACTGTAAATTTACATTGTTCAAAATGGAGAAGAGAATCTCAAGTTTCATATGTTTTATTCATAAAAATAAGATGTTCAGCTTCCATTGTGAGCTCCCACATGTGAAGAACTTGAATGGAAGTAGTTCCCATGTGTTTATAAAAAAAGATATAGACTAAATGGAAAATAAGTTATTTCTGTAAATTCATCGAAGAATTAACATTACAGTATGAACTATGACCCTGAAATCTGGACAGATGAGCACAGGACTTTGAGAGGACACAAGCTTAGTGGAATGGAAAACTTGAGAGCCAGCAACGGGTAGAAACATGCATGTGATGTTTTGATGAATAACTAGAGGTTAAATGCAGACCAGCTAGAGTGAGACTGTCTGTTACCCTAGTGTTAGGGTGACTGGCCATCACCAATCTAATCATTTTCAAATAGTAAGACCCTAATAACTTCAACTACATTTATCAGTATAGATGTCTCTCTCTTTATCTATCTATCTATCTATCTATCTATCTATCTATCTATCTATCTATCTCTGTCTCTCTCACTCTCTCTCTCTATTCTCTCTCCTCCCCTAACCCCCGTGAGTGTGAATGGTATACAGGCATGGTATACATAAGATTGTGTGCAGGTAACATGTGCAGGTGTGCATATACTTGTGTGTGCATGTACATGTGTGTGGAGGCCATAAATTGACATCAGGTATTTTCTTCAGCCTCTTATCACATTATTATTATTATTATTATTATTATTATTATTATTATTATTATTATTAGAGACAGAGTTTCTCCCTGAACCTGGAGCACACCAATTTGCCTAGGCTTCTTGGCCAGTGAACTCTGGGGATCATCCTCTCTCTGACTTCCCAGCAGTTAGATCATGTGCTCATCACCTTGCTTAGACAGTATCTAAACAAATCCTCATGCTTGTGCAGTGCTTTGTTGGCTAAGTCATGTCTCTGGCCCAGTGAGGCTGTATCTTACAAGCATCACCAATTAGTCCAGGTAGTATTACTCTACTGAGAGGAGGTAGATTGGAGGAGCATAGGGAAGGGATTCAGCACAGTATTCTGTTTCTTAGTTTAGATTCTAGTGAAGTCTGCCTATGAAATCTACTGAGATATATGCTGCGGCATGCAAATAGAAGTTTGCAGAACGACAAGGCTCCCCCACAGGAGCAGTGTCCATAAACAGATCTTGGAGTTTTAAGTGGGTGAGAAGAGGTTTCAGCATGTTTTCCAACTCGATATTGAGACACAGGTGCTGTGGGATGTTTTGTATGTCCTGTGGGAGCCCTTCTTGGGTTCCTTGTGGCGTTACCCA
This sequence comes from Peromyscus leucopus, assembly GCF_004664715.2. Classification (NCBI taxonomy): domain Eukaryota; kingdom Metazoa; phylum Chordata; class Mammalia; order Rodentia; family Cricetidae; genus Peromyscus; species Peromyscus leucopus. The sequence goes on from NC_051084.1 coordinate 57,601,741, forward strand.
GCAGGTCCGTATAGAGGATGATTAGGACCATGGGCCTGAGTGCAGGTGTTTGAGATGGTCTGCACTTGGCTGTGCTGGGGGATGGTCTGTATGTCAAGTTGTTCTGATTGGCTAATAAATAAAACCTGATCCGCCGTGGCTAGGCAGGAAAGATAGGCGGGACTAACAGAGAGGAGAAATAAAAAGGGACAGTAGGGCAGAAGGACTTGCTGCAGCCGCCGCCATGACCAGAGACGCTGCAGCCACCGCCATGACCAGCAGCCTGTGAAGACTCCAATAAGCCACCAGCCACGTGGCGAGGTATAGATTTGTAGAAATGGATTAATTTAGGATAAAGGAACAGTTAGCAAGAAGCCTGCCACGGCCATACAGTTTGAAAGCAATATAAGTGTCTGTGTTTACTTGGTTGGGTCTGAGCGGCTGTGGGACTGGCGGGTGGCAGAGGTTTGTCCTGACTGTGGGCGAGGCGGAAAAACTCAAGCTACACACAGGATTTTTCCCCAGCTAATTTTGAAGAAACTTCCAGCGAAATTGACAAGTCAATGTGACACACTGCAGAGATGAGCAGTGAGATGGGAACCAAAGCAGACTGGGATTCCAATGGAAGAAGGAGAAGTATGTGAAACAGATGAAGAGTTTGGAGATAATGAGTAATCTAACTGTTACAGTTCTAGCTCTCTTATTTACTTTTCACAAGACAACCTTGCACAGAGTTTTGATCAAAGAGATGCCTCCACATTTTAGTGAGTGTGTGTGTGTGTGTGTGTGTGTGTGTGTGTGTGTGTGTGCTTAAAAACATCAAGAATAAAGCTGACTTCTGTTGCTTTATGACCACAAGGACAACAGCCAAAACTCCAGACACAGTAGACACTGCCCTTCAAAGATATTCCTGAGACTACCACACTTAGGACCTGTGTTGAAGTGAGCCTCTACCATTTAGGACTACCAAACATTAAAACAATGTATATCGTTATACAAATTATTGATGAGATGTCACTAGAGATCATTAGCACATGGTCACTCCATATTATTATTGAAAATTTATCTTCTTAATATTTTAAATAACTTTTAAAATATTTTTTATTTCTTTTGTGTAGGTGATGGCACACCCCAGGGCATACATGGGGAGGTCAGAGGACAATTTTCAGGAGTCAGTCCTCTCCTTCTCCATTGGGTTCCCAGGATATACCTCAGGTTTCCAGCCTTGGCGGCAAGCACCTTCACACCCTGAACCACCTCACTGGCCCATCTTTTAAGAGCACTAAAATGTTATCACTAAATTAATAATTGAAAGTGTATTGTTTTACTCTCTGAAATGATGACAATAGTGATAGTCAATAATTAATTAGGATATTAAAAAATAGTTCTCTGCAATATTTTCTGAAATGATGATTCTTTTATTCAGAACACAGTGTAAGTTAAATACATTTAAAGATCATTTTAACATGCCTTTCACTGAAATGTGACTTTGACTTCTCTCTAGTAATTAGGATCAGATCTAGGGCCTTGTACATGGTAGGCCTTGCACATATGAAATGACCCCAGAGGTGCATGTGTCTGCATACTTGGTCTCCCCCTGGTAGAATTGTTTGGGAATGTTGTAGACATTTTAGAGCTAGAGCTTCATGGAAGGACATGTGTTGCCAGAGTTTTCCGGCCTTGCCCACAGTCAGAACAAATCTTTGTCACCTGCCAATCCCACAGCCGCTCAGACCCAACCAAGCAAACACAGAGACTTATATTGCATACAAACTGCATGGCCGTGGCAGGCTTCTTGCTAACTTTTCTTATATCTTAAAGTAACCCATTTCTAGAAATCTATACCTTGCCACGTGGCTCGTGGCTTACCAGCATCTTCACATGCTTCTTGTGCTGGCGGCATCTGGCAGTCAGTCCTTCTGCCTCCTGTCCTTTTATTTCTCCTCTCTGTTAGTCCCGCCTATCCTTCCTGCCTAGCCACAGCCGATCAGGTTTTATTTATTAACCAATCAGAACAACTTGACATACAGACCATCCCCCAGCACAGCCAAGTGCAGACCATCTCAAACACCTGCACTCAGGCCCATGGTCCTAATCATCCTCTATACGGACCTGCTGGGTAACGCCACAAGGAACCCAAGAAGGGCTCCCACAGGACATACATTAACATCCCACAGCAGACATGGGTCCCTGAGATGGAATACCCCAGACCCACTTATGGTCCACTTTCTGCTTCCTAACTACAGACTCAATGTAACCCGATATCTCATAACCTATAACCAAGTATTCTCAACTGTGATGGGCTATTTCCCTTACTGTGAGCCACAAAACTCCTTCCTTGGTTTAGTTGCTTCTTGTCAAGTATTTGGTTACAGCAAGAAATGTTGCCCTGATATTCTTCAACAGGACCTGGGTTTGATTCCCAATATCCACAGGGCAGGTCACAACTGTCTAACCTAGTTCCAGGGAATCCAGTGCCCACTTCTGGCCTCCCTGGAAACCAAGCAAAGACATGGTGCACAGACATACATGCAGGCAAACACCTTGCACATAAGACAATAAAATGAAAGATTGAAAAAAGAAAAGTAGCCTTAAATTGTAACCCTAACTCATCATTTCTTTTAATAAAAATGTATATTTACTTTAATAAAAAACACAAATTCTTTTTGTCACATTTTATACTTATAATAGCTATTTTGTAAAACTTGTTTAGCTCATAGTATTTTGAAATTATACATATCATTATCAGATCCTTTGATATGTAAATCACATATATTACTATGTCACATGACATTTAATATCTTGATAACTGAATTCAATACAATTGATTCTCCTTATTTTCCTAGATGTTATTTTTAATTATATCAACAGATTCTATTGCACAAAGAAGTGACTAAGAATCCTTGATATATCTCATATAATTATTATAATCTTTGACACTGATATTTTTTCTTTATTTTGGAATTCAGAAAAAAATGAAATATGAAAAGTCGAATTTTTTGCAAGTTCATGAGACAACTCTCTAGACTAGGATTAGACTCTGAATGCATTTTGTTGGCTTCAGAGTGTGGTCTCCGGACCCCTGGCCTGTGTATCTTGTTTTGACAGAGGCTTAACTGTTGTTCACAGATCCTGAGGTCCTCTGTGTGCTCCACTGGGCATTATGAGTGGCAGGAGGGGCCACACTGCAGGCACAGTGTGCCTTGTAGATAACTTAGAATGTCATTTCAGTTTCTACTTGTAAAACTTCTGCATTTAAATATTAAAATGAAGTTTTATTATTATTGCCATAATGTAACATAATAATAAGCAAATCTTATATTTATAGCCATACAATTAATTTAAGATTCAAGCATCGGTCAGGTGTTATCACCATCAGTCAGATGAGTCAGCTGAGGCTCCAAATAAATTCTTTCACTGGGTAAATGTGATCCTTCATGATCCTACTCTTAAAATCAACTAGAGACAGGCAGTGGTGGCACATGTCTTTAGTCTTAGCATTCAGGAGCAGAGGCAGGTGTATCTCTGTGACTTCAAGGCCAGCCTGGTCTACAGAGTTCCAAGACAGCCAGGGCTACATAGAAAAGTATCCTGGAGAGAGAGAGAGAGAGAGAGAGAGAGAGAGAGAGAGAGAGAGAGAGAGAGAGAGAGAGAGAGAGAGCCAACTAGGATTTTACAAATAGAAAATCTCATCTTTGTAAAGTCAACTAAAGGACAGAGAAGAACTTCAGTATTTGTCAAGACTTCTCACCCCAAGATCCTAAGTTTATTCTAGAATTTTTCAATACTCTAAATGGACTTGTAAATACTCTGAAAATATCTGTAGCTGACAACATGATAACTTCCCTGTTAGATATTTAACACGTATTACTCAACTTCCCGTCTTACTTTTGTTTTAAAAGTACTGTGCTTGGCCTTCTGAATTTCTCTGTGATTTCTATAAAACACTTCTAAAATTATATAATGCACAATTTTATAATGCACATTACAAGCACTTTTAGCTGTGTGAGGCTAATGTTTAGGCATGCAACCATCTTTAGCTAAGAAGAATTCAGAGAAGTACTGGGTACGGTGGCTCACACTTGTAATTTCTACCACTCCAGAGGCTGAGGCAACAAGATTGCTGAGGGTTCAAGATCACTCTGGGCTACTGAAGGACTTCCAGGCTGGGTTCTAGGCTAGCCTAGATTAGACAGAGGCACTATCTCAAAAAGATAGTAAAAACAAACTAAGTGTGTGATTGAGGTACAATCAGTTGTGTTCTGCTTTGCGACTGCTGCTTTCGTAGGTGTTATCTAAGCTTGTAAAGAGTAGAAAAGGGTCAGGAAGAAAGAGAAGGCCTTGTTTAACATGTCAGAAAGAAGTTTAGGGATTACTAAATCTGAATTAGAAGTTGAGGTTGATCAACTTTGCTTCCTTCATTAACCATCCCAGAGTTCCCAATAGGGTGGTGTTTGGTACCATAGACTCACCCACAACATGTTAAATGGGCCTTTGACTATATGATTCCAGAGTCCCCAAATATAGAGAAATACATGAAAAATAGCTAGAGACATGGGAGCTGATAGATGCAGTGAAGAATAGGATAAAATCAGAGGATGATATAATACATCTGAATATGATAAAACCATAGTCTTGGAGCACATCTACCCCAAAATGCTGTGAGAAAAAATGGAGCATCTCTCTATGGGCTTTTCACTGATCCTGGCTTCTTATGACGGCAAGCATCAGTAAAGCCTTCTTTAATCCCTGACTCGCCGGCAGCTTATGTATCTGCTTTGGATGGAGCTCTCATTACTTTGAAATCTCTCTTCTTCACACTTATTCCTGAAAAAAAAAAAAAAACAGTTCTCAGAGAATATAAATGATCTGCAGGTAGTAGTGTATAGTTTTTGGCACTTTGGGAATAATTAGCCTTCATGTTCTATACAGATGATTATCATAGAAATATAAACAGTGGATTTACTTAGCACAGCCTTCCTTATCATTAACACATTACCTCTAATTATCAGTCTTAAGAATGGCTAAATATCTTTTTCTCCATTTCCCCACCAAAATAGGAGATAAATATTAAATAATAGACAATAGATTTAAGCAAACATCCAGGAGACTGTTAAAGTTCCAATAGATGCCATGTCGGGTGGACAAAAGAGATGGGTAGGACCAAGGGCAAATTGCAGTAATGACACAGAAAAGCAACAATCTAGAGTTCTCAAGGGAATATGATCGAGAGAAGAATACCCGAGGCCTCCATCTAAAATAATTAACATCTTGACCTCCCAATGATCTAGCTCCGCAGCTCAATGCCACATTGTTTTCCATTTCTATCACGTCACTGTCCTATCTCGCCAGCACATTTCTCAACCCCAGACTGACAGAGTCAAATGCATAAGCCCACACCTGCTGTTTGCCATGGTATCTCCATACCCTAAGGCAGTGGTGGCATACAGCTGGCTCCCAATGTGTGTGTTGAACAGATGGATGAGAATAAACTGTTGGTCTCCCTAGCAGCCATAGTTATATATCGTATAAGCTCCACAATCACACATAGGCAAATCATTTTCAAGTGGAGATATAGGTAGGGAAGTTTTTGTAGATGGCAATGTTGACTTGAACTCTCATTGAGAGACTCATAAAAAGGAGGAAATGTGCAAGTAACAGTTGAGACACACATTTCTATTGGCTGAAATAAAGTATATATTCTACATGTCTACAGGAGAGGCCATCCCCGACAGGTGAATAGAGGAGGGAAGGCATTGTGGAAAGAATGACAATAGTAGTAGATGCTCAGTTTTAGACAAGTGTTTTATGTAATTTTCCTTACTCAACTCATCACTTCCTCCTCTCTTTGATTATAGGAATACTTAATAAGCCATTTGCATAGAGGTGTAAACCATGGTCAGGCAGATCTGTCCATATTACTAGTTAAATTGGCTCAGCTCTGGGGCACATACTCTTACCTAGATGCTCAACCTAATGGAATTTAAGCATTTACTTAGTATGAGGCAAATTCCATCATGATTCTCACTTTCCACAGGAACAAACTAAGACTGACAGAGACTGCCCAAGTTTCAAAGGTAATGATGAAGTGAAAAGACAGGGTAGCCCAACCTGAGAGTCTGCACATTAACCTGTATACAACAGAGACAAGTCAAACCCCACAAGCAGCTGTGGAGAGTAAACCATGTAGACGAGAGCACAGAAATCTAAAGCCAACTCTATTCTAACCATTTTAAAGCAACATGGGCTCTGTGAAACCTTTGTCTGAATGCAGACGTCCCCCTACAACAGAAAGAAAGTGGGTTTTGGCTGTTCAACAGAGAATTATTTGATACAGAGTCCACTATTTCACTGTAGAGTTCTGAAATCTGGCCTGGGGGTGGACATCAGAGTCCATTGACACAAGTGAATGTCAACTAAAGAAATGGATATTCCTTTCAGGGCATGTGCCAGTGTAGTCCCATTTAAAATAACATAGGACAAGTGTCGAAAGACATTGTCTAGTCAGCAGTGAAAGGCTATGAAAGAAGGTTTTGCATTTGTTCCTGTTGGAGATTGTCTTGTAAATGTTGCTCAAATAACTGGCTTCTTACTAAATTTCTGATATCAGCTGCTTCATAAAAGTGGACATAATACCTGCAAATCAAGGTTGATCCAAGGAGTTAAATGAGATGACATATTTTGGGTGCTTTTTACAGTGTCTGCACAGAATAAACACCCAATAAACAGCATCATGCCAAATGTGTGCAAACCATGACAATACTTAGTAACAGTAACCACATTATCAGTGGTTTACACAATCCGAGAACAAGTGATCTTGCCAAATGAGAAGAATGGTTGTACGGATGAGTGCCTCACCTGCTGATGTTGACCACATTGATCATGTTGTCAATAGCCATGTGCATCCTAAAACAAACAAACAAACAAAAACAGGCCCTACTGATTAGAGAAAAAGAGACCAGAAAACACGGTGCTAAAGATTCATGGGAGACACTGGCAATGCAAAGAAGTTATGAGAATAAGTGGATGTTCTGAAGAAAATAGTCAATCACCAAGTCAAAATTAAGGCATATTATAATGGAAATTCTCATTGCCATGGAAGAAAGGGTGGAGTCATGGTGACCGTTAACATTTGTAGTGGGATAATTAGGACATCTTGGGCCATTGTTAGGGGAGAAGCAAAGTGGCCCCACTGCTGCATAATGAGTGCCTTAGCACCTAGCTGCCATCATACTAAAGTAGGAAGAAGCCAATGGCAGTGAAGTCAAAGGCATTTCCTTTTCCCAGTAACTCCGATGCATCTCAAAGGCCTGAGAAAATAAATCTGAGCAGTTTTAGAATCCATAGAAAACTTACCTAGCAAAGAAAAGATGAGTGGTGGTGACAGTTTCTTAGGGCCCCCACTGCCACTCAAGCACTCCTTAGAGAATGTCAATTTTTACATTTAAAAAATATCTGATGGCAGGGAGACTACATGGATGCAATATCATCAAGGGAACCCTTGATATACTTTATGCTCATTTTTGCCACATAAACTACTCTAAAATCCAACTCTAAAACTACTCTGAAAAGTAAAATCTATCTTAGGATAGTGTGGCAATTTGAATGAGAATGGCCCCCATAAGCTCATAGATTTGAATGCTTGGTCTTCAGGGATTGGCACTACTTGAGAAGGATTAAGGGATGTGGCCTTGTTGGAGGAAGTGTGTCACTAGGGGGTGGGCTTTGAAATTTCAAAAGCCCAGCCAGTCCCAATGTCTCTCTCATCCTGCTGCCTGTAGATCTGAATTTAGAACTTTCAGCTACTTGTCCAATACCATGTCTGACTGCATACCTCTACACTCTCTGCCATGATGATAAGAGACAAAACATCTGTGTAAGCCAGCCCCAATTAAGTGATTTCCTTTGTAAGAGTTGCTAGGGTCATGGTGTCTTTTCACAGCAATAGAATACTGACTAAGACAGATAGGATCATTGGAAACATATTAAAGCAGACAGATATCCAGATATTATTTTATTGGAGACTACAAAAGAAAGATAAATATATTTGATCAATAGAGTCAGTTTTCCCTGGCATTCACAGCAGAGAGCCAAACCAGAGCTAAATTATTCCACCAAAGGCAACTTCTTTGGCTTTCTTACTTACTCTGTAGCATTCCTAGAGCCAGCTCAAGAAAGATTTCTTTAGAATGTTGGAACCAGGCAAAGCCTTCCATGGCATGCCAGCTAGGACTAACCTTTGTCAGTCAGGAAGAGGGCATCTTTGATTCTGGCTCTTGGGATTTTGTTTGTCTATCTGGGTTAGTTTCAAGAGTGATAGTTTTGCAGGAGGATTTTTACAAAAATGGCATCTTAGTGGCAGGGTTGCCCTAAATGGCAAGTCTAGAAGGAAGAGTTCCCTGGCAGTTCATAGAACTCTCCCATCCTTGAATATCCACAATTTATGCATTTTAAAGTGTTGCTTTCTGGTGTTCACAGCTTTTCCTTTGAAGTCTGTTCTTACAGATTTTTCACACCTACTTTGGTAAACTTTTTACATGGAAGCCTCAACATCTCAAAAACCATGTTGACAAAGGTTTTCACATTATACCATACCATCTCAGGTCTCAAAGACAGTATTGTCATTAATTCCATCTTAATGGCCTGACTGCCTATATTCAAAAGCCACTGAAGAGACTCCCCATGTTCTCTGGAAGTAATAAGAGAGTTCAGATTGTCAAAATGTTAGATACTTTATCGAGACTCATAAAACCTGTGTCTTCATTCATCCACCTCATCTCCTTTCAGATCTATGTATCACATTTTTGGTTCTTTCAGATAATGTCATTGTACCTTGTACCTGAGTAAGTAAAAAATGGATCAAGAGACAGGCTTCATGAGCTTTGCCAACCTCTCTGGTATATTTTCGTCAAAACAGTGTGGACGCATTGTAGAAAGTGATCCTCAAGACTCAGAGTTCTGAATAGCAACTAAGACCTGAGGGTGTATATCTCCTTCCTACTGAGGCCCATAGAAGTAAATGAAGTGGTCATTTTTATGTCTACTTGCCAGTATATTTAGTCTAATATTATCCTAGATGTTTCTATTAGGGAGTTATTTTACTATGAGATTAATATTCCAATTGGTTTATTTAAATGGGGCAGACTAACCTTCACAATGTTCCTTTAGTTAATGATTTGAAGATTTTAGTGGAAGAAAGATTGTCTTTTTCTGAGCAAGAAGGAACTCTTCCAGTAGCCAGCCTTCAGATTTGGGTGAAACATGACCTCTTCTCTGGGTCTCCAGCCTGCTAACCTTTCCAACAGATTTCAAATTTGCGACCATCATCATATAAGCCAATTTCTTAAAGTCACTCTCTCATATACTATATAGTAACCTATCATGTTACTGCAGCAAAATACCCAACAAGAAGAATCTTATGGAAGGAGAGGTTTATTCTGACTTACAGTTCCAGGTGATAGAGTTATCATGACTAGGGTGGTATGGCAGTAGAAATAGGAGGTGGCTGGTCACATTGTGTCCAGCCAGGAAACAGAAAGTACTGATCCACAGGAATCGGTGCAAATAATGTCATCAGTGTGCTGGCTAGTTTTGTGTCAACTTGACACAAGAGACACCCTATTGTCCTTGAAGAAAGTTCGAGTTGTTGATATGTTTATCAAGAAAACACTTTAACCACTAAGGACAATTCACACTCAAGGTGGCTGAAGTCTTGCCATAAAAGGGAATGAGGAAAAAAAGAGATATGAACAAGCTGAAGAAAAATTGGAACAGTGGAATAATTCATGGATGAAGATGACCTGTGGTGTTCTGAGCCAGGCACAGCAAGATTTATCTATAAATCAAACACTTAGGAGGTGGAGGCGGGAGGATCAAAAAATTCCAGGTCAGCCTCAGCTACAGACTGAGTTGGAGACTAGCCTGGGCTAATATCCATAGTGTTAGGAATTCCCTGTGAAAGCTCATTGAAATGTAGCGTTACTGACGGCTGTTAACCAAGATGAGGCCTTTGATTTAAAATCAGTGAATGATTCTAAACAAGCCCCAGAACTCTCCCGCTGTGATCACGATGCATTTCCTACTCAGAGGCTTGGGTTGCTTGCTCAGATTCATTGCCACAGTCTCTTGCTGGAATCTTGACCAAGTAGTTTAACTCAAAATCTGTTGAGCAAAATGTCATTTAGTAAAATTCAAAATACAGAACAAAAGCACAGAATGAATTTATTGAAAGCATATAAAGACAGAAAACCATTTTTACTATATACACTGAAATTTTGCAAGGATAAAATGCTATGTTTGAGTTTTTTAATCATTTTGAGTATGTAAGATAAAAACAGCATGAATATCAAATAATTCAAAATGTCCTCAAAATAATTTTGATAAACTCATTTGCAAATTTAAAAAAAGCCCTAGTAAAGCTGGAACTGAGCTGGAAGCTTCCTCCCTCTTGGTTGACTTTCATGATGCCAGACAATATTAAGCAAGGTATGGGCAGGGGGTCGGTGGGGGGGAGAATTTATGGACTGACTCAGCTATGATGAACACTATAAACTACAATACCAACCTGCCAAACAAGATATGCCCACTTGTGTGATAGTTATACAATGATTACAGAGGTAACGAACTGCCTTTTCATTGAATTTGAAGCCCTTTCCGTGGGAGAAAATGCATACCTGATAGTGATAAACCTAGTAAAAAAAAACATGTGGATGGGGAGATTATAGACCCCAGGGGATTTCTTACTGCTGTTGTTGAGTGAAATTGACATAATGTCAAACTGCCTTCTAAACCTCTATGTTTATACATATCGAGAAATGCTACTGCTCTAAGCCTTAATCAGCAAAGCTTCTCTTAGCAGTGAATGGTGGTAAATCCGGAGACCTAAAGTACTGAAAATAAATGATGGTGAGTATCATCATCCCTAAATAAGACATTTATACCAACCCCTCTGAGTGTCAAGGGACATTGCACATAAGGAAGAAGCAGAAAGAATACAAGCCAAAAGGCAGGTGGAAGAACAGCAAAATGTCGTTTTCTGGCCATGACACAGGCATTGCAAACACAAATACACAATGATTATGGTTGCCTGAAGTGGGCCTGCACAAGACTGGCCCCATTACCAGTCAGTCATGGGTGAGGGAAGTGACTGCTGGGTTCCATGCTTTCCTACCACAATATTGGGTACTGATGGATTTTGGGAACAGAGGATCATTATCTTTAGTTGTGTAGCCAGTAGTGAGACTCCCAGGAGGCAATGCATAGTTCCAATGCTATGGTCCCACAGCTGGCCTTTTTAAATATAGTGGGTCATAACACATAGCAAAAAGATACAAAGCTGGGAAAAACTTCTTGGTAGTGAATGGGGGCTTGACAAGAGTAGAAGAGAGATAAAAGAGGGTGAAGGTGCTCAAAATGATATATATGAATGAAATTCATATAATAATGAGTAATATGAATATGAAATATAAAATAATTAATATGACATTATCAAGAAAAAAACTTTAAAAATCCAAGTAACAACAATAGGAAAAATGCTTAGTAAAAGATTCCTTTGTAGGTCAGAGGTAGAGTGTATGCATTAGATCCCAGAACCACACACACACACAAAATCTACTATCAGAAGATGAAACCCTAGAATGGTACCCCACACATATTAGACACCTACAGTGTGACTCATCTTCTGTAAACCAAGTATAGATATAGATTAAAGAAGTAGTGTGGCATGTCCTAGTCAAGAATGATTAAGTAACCCCATTACTGTCTGCATCACTAAGATGACAGAAGTCATATAATTCCACTTTCATTAACCTGAGTAGCTTGTCTCAAACAGGGATCCAAGGAGAGCGGACTGGACCTCGACTTCTTTAAGCTGTGAATTGTGACCCCATATGGAGTTATTGAATATTGGTATAATGATAAAAACATGGCAATAGTAAAATTATTCAAGATGTGTGATGACTAAAACTGTATTTTAAACCATATACAAGTAACAAATCTGAGAGAATAGAATTCCTCATGGCAATTTCCTGTGCTGCATACTGTCTTCAATGCACCTTGGTTCTGAACCACACACATGCATGTTGCATTGTGTCAAGTCAACAAACACTGTCTGAAGCCCTTCTCCTGGATTTCAGACTACTACTGTGTGTCCATACAAAGCTTCCTGTTTTTATACAATTGTAGTGGTTTAATTATGAAAACAAATGGTCAATATTTTCCTAGTGTCCTTCAATGTGTAAGTATCAAATTCTGTGCTTTTGGACCATACTGTGTTAGAATGTATCCCTTAAAAGATTGACATTTTAATTGTTTACTTGAGCTTTATATTTTAAAATTGTGAGTGACTTTTGACTTGGGGTTAATACAGCCTGTCAAGCAATATCTGAAATAGCCCTAAACATATTTGCCATTTTTTAGTGTGTATATATGTGGCATTCTGAGAGGTGATGATTATGAAATAAAAATACTGATCAATTTTTTTTTTCTAGCTGCTAAATTGATTTTCTTATTGTGTACTTATCAGGCTTCATTAAAAGTAAATTAGATTGTCTCCTGTCCCATCGCCAACTGTGGTGGCCTCGCCTCCTATCACTTTGGCTGAGGACGAGTCACCGGACATTGATGAGGACGGGGGCGTCCACAGCCATGATGGAAGTGACTTGAGTGATGGTATGTCCGAGGGAAGTGATGATTCTGGGCTGCGTGGTGCTCGGCCAGTGCCACAGGAAGCAGGTTCGGAAGGTGGGAAGGAGGGGTTGGCAGTTGGAATGACCGAGGGAGAGTTTGTTTGTGTTTTCTGTGATCAGTCTTTCAGAAGGGAAGAGGATTGCAGCAGGCGCCTCAATCGCCATCTGGTTAATGTATACTTCCTTGAAAAAGCAGCCGAGGGGCAGGAGTGGTGAGCTGGCCGGTGGAGGGCGGCTCGTCACAGTTTGTAAGCAATGCCTCACTTTTAGTTTAAGGCAGTGGATACACACAAGCTCGATTTAATTAGTGTCCAGTGCTGATTTTTAAGTAACATTATTTCCCTAGGACTGTATGTGTTACCTAGTGACTTGCAAAAACCTTAGCAAATCCTAGGGAGTTAATGTAAGGAAACAGATACTTAATCTGTTAGCTTGTGCAGTGCAGTGAAGAAAGGCGGGATGGATGTTGAGAAAGATGCATCACAAGCACAGACTGGAGGCTGGGGGCTAGATGGTTTTGAGGAAGAGGTCTTGGTGGACTCTTTCATAGAGCAAAGGGAAGCAATGCCTTCTGGGATATGAGCTAAGTTTTAATCTAGTCTTTAAGATTAGAAGTCAAAAACAAAAATATTAAGGAAATGAAAACATAATTGATCTTTGAAGTATTGTTATGTGGAATTGAGTGGGACTTTTGAGGCCTTTCTTCCAGAAAACAAGGACTTGGTTGTCAGGCCTATATTAGGCCTAAACCTTGGTGTCATGTAGTTGTACTTAAATCATTTCAATGGAAAGTGTCTTAGTGATTGGAACTTCTAGTGCAGTTTGGAGTTCTTCCATTTGAAAAATGTGATATTTGCATGGATTGTTTTGAATCTTGTTTTCTAGTCCCTCCCCATCACCACCCTCATAGTCTGAAGGTAGATTTTTCTCTTGATAAAGGAACAAAAAAAGCTGAACATCTTGTTTGTAAATAGGTATCTAGTAACTAGTGGTAAACTTGAAATGGTAGAATTCTTTAAAGCCTAATTCTAGGTAGCCTTAGGAAAATGTATCTTAATTATTTTTGAACCTGTATTCACCTTGTTTTTTTTCAAATATCTTTAGTTATATTTTTTTTTCAGAGCTGCTTCTTATTTGGGGCTACTTTTTTTTTTTTAAATTGAGGCATAATTTATAAAAGGGTACATTGTTTGGATGAGACTTTTTACAACTGTGGCTGGATGTCTTTCTTTAGTTTTCCAAGAAGGGCCATTTTAGTTTTTTAGAGTTACTTTTTAAAGTCATGAGGCCAACAACTTGGACTACTATGCATGTAAGTGCTAATGCAAATTAAAGCCCAAGTTGACCTCCAGCAACAGTTCATTCTATGTTGACAGTGAGAGAACACTTTGCCTGTTAGGATACTGTTACTCGTGGATTGAAATGCTGAAGAAACCCCTCCCCCTATTTTGTTTTTTGCAAAAATCAAGTATATTCTAGGTTTCCTGGTTGACCTCAACAGATAAACTGAGAAGATAGTCTTAGTTCAGAAATGATCTGCATGTAGATTTACAGTCTACGTGTACAGCTGGCTAAGTGAGATTGCTTTCACAGTTCTGCATGTATCCCATCGGCTCCCCATTAGTCACTGAACTCTTAAAACTGGTATTGTAACATTATCACAATGTTTTTGCGCAATTTTATAAACTTTACAGTGCAATATGTGTTCCTTTTCTGAGGCAAACCAAAGGTATATTTCTCAAGGTTCTGCTGCTATCAGCAGCGTTGATGGAGGATTTTTTATACATTTGTAATAGATAGAAATAAACCAGAAAAAAAGAAGAAGAAAAAAGTGGTGGAGGAAAAAGTGAACACTGTAAGAGTACTCAAAAGGGCTGAGAGTTGCAAACACCAAGAATGGCTTTGCATAGTAAATGGAATAGAACAGCTCTGAACTATAGCTTACTTTTCCTGGTTTGGTCTGACAGAATGATTGAATGCTTTTGTACAAAAATCAGAGCCTTAAAAACAAGGATTTGGTGAGACTGTAAAATGGTGTGCCACTTTGGCAAAACAGTTTGGTGGTTGGTCAAAATGCAAAACATTGTTACTCTGTTACTCAACAATTCTACCCTTAGGAATATATCCTCAAGCTACTGAAAATGTGCACCTATGAAACATGTACATGAAGGTTTACAGCAGTGTGTTGCTAATAGTAAAAAAGTTAAAACAACTCAAATAGCTATCAAATACTGGAGAGAAATAAAATCTGGCTTATTCATACAATAGAATATTATTAAGACATAAAAATGAATGAGAAACTGACAGATTAAATGACTTTGGTGAACCTTCATAATTTCATTTGTAGATCTTTCCATTTCTAATTTATAAATACATTTGGGTTATAAATTATAAATGTACTGTCTCCTGTCAACATTGTATACTTCTATTTGATGATTTCTGTGTCAAACATTATATGGAAATGTTTCCAAGTATTTTCTGTATTAACTGTGAATGAATAGAACAAAATAAATTGCCTGTGATGAAAAAAAAAAAAGTAAATTAGTAGCATTTTTCCCTTCTGATTTTATGGAATAGTTTGAGAAGCTGGAGTCAGACTCTTCTTAAGGCTTACCTCTAATATATTATATTATATTAGAGGTATAGTTATTATATTATATTAGAGGTATAATATAATATAATCCTTTCTATTCTAAGTTTGGTCTGATGTCCTACACCTTCAAAGGTGCGTGGGAGCTTGGAAAAACTATAACCAGAAATAACGCATTGGGCTGGAAAATAAAATACTGAAAATGCTATACACTCCATAGACTCAATAATACTCCCAAGATTTAAATACTTTTGTAAAAATAAACATGGCCATCATATTTATACATAAGTTTGTTTTTTCTAGTAAATGGTAAATCGTACTAATATCAAAGTATTGACATAAAATAAACTTATATATGTTTTGTTATTGGTATACATTTGATTTATATACCTGTTTTGTGAACCTGGGGTCATGTAAAAATTTCTTGAGTGAAAAGGGCTATGAGTGGATAAAGTTTAAGATACCCTGGAGTGGACAACCTTAAAGGAGATGCTGAAAAGAATGTCCAACTAGGATAACACTGGGACTCGGGGTGGCAAAGAAGAGCACAGGTGGTATGTTTGCCTCAGTCTCGGAGTTAAGAAGAGTGTAGGCTGTATATTTACCTCAATAATAAGAGTTATATGCAACAGAGAGTAGATGTTTCCTTACTGAAGGGGATAAAAATGGAATCTATCAGTCAAACTATTGAAATAATTACTCTTGATGGCATGAGCAGAAGCTTCTGGATTATCAATGGCATTATCAGTTCCACTTCTTGCTACTTTCCTAAGAGTCTTTCATCTTTACCCATTTCCAATGTGACTGGTTACATCCTCCTGTCGGTGAATATTTTCCTGACCCACTTTTTTCCCCACATCAAGAATTTTAATGAGTGATTATGAGAGAATGTGCTGTATATTGTTACTGCTCAAACTACTTAAAAATTACTTAAATGTCCTGTTAAAATGAAGATTTGTGTTTCACAGGTCTCAGTTGGGTCCCTAGGTATTATATTTCTCCTAAATTCCCATGCACTTTTGAAGGTTCTGGGCATCAGACCAAAGCCTGACTAACAAGAATTGACATTAGAGATGAGCTTTAAGCAGCATCAGACTCCAGTCCTCCTTCAACTAGCTCATGAAATCAAGAAGGAAGAATGCTACCAATTTATCGTTAATGAAACCAGGTAAAGACACATTAAGAAAGTAAACTTATCGTGACTGGGGAAAAAAGTATCTGGTTTTCTTACATTTCTCTTGCTTTTTATCCTTTGCTACTAAATCATTGTGGTTGTAAATCTCAACTACTCCATCAACCTGAGTCCTGGACAAAGATGATATATGAGGCAGAACCACAGTCACCAACAGAAAATAAACATAAAATACATATGTATGAGAATTATTTGTTACTCCAACAAGGCTATCTACCTATCAAGACCCATGTGTGAATAGTCTCATACATGACATTCCAAATAATGAATTGTGCACATATTTGACATCTAGAATTTGAATTTGTGAATTCTGGCTCACACTATTGGTAAAGATGGCCATGTCTGTGTCAACCAACCATAGTGTACATTTTGAATGGTCCATGTGGACCAACAGGCCCCAAATTAGTCACATGCTGGTTGACATTTCTCTTTTCAAGCCTACATTCAGCTGATAGGTTTGGCTATTTGAAATCTGCTTCACAGTTCAAACAGAAGACATGCTCTAATGAAGAGTAACTGCAAGACCTAACCAGCACATAATACTGTCAAAGTGTCACAGGAAAAGGACCTGGTTTGGCCCGGGACAGTTTCTCACTTACAAGGAATTGATTTTTCTGCCAATTCCTAAAGGTTAAGGGTGGAAGACATTAAATAAACCATCCAAAGAAGAAGAGGATAAACACAGAGACTGCATCCCAAATCAGGTGCTTGCAGAGCACTTAAGAAAATGGATTTAGCATGCTCCTGCCACATACAGAAGATGTGAGATGACAGATGTGTTAGTTTGCTACACTGTCATAATTATCCCTTACATGTGTGCATTGGAAGAAAATGGAGGAGTCTTCAGGTCAGTAGTTCCCCAATGCTGTGAAAATCACAAACATGTATCATCTTTCAGTGACAAGCAGCTTCAGTGTGTGTTTGAGGTGATGACTACAGGACTTTACAGTTCCCAACAAGTTTAGAAGCAATTCTCTTGAGTAAATGAGAAAATTTTATTAAAAACAAAAGGGAATTAAAGTTTCCTCAAGAAAGCTTGACAGGAAATCTCTCAATACAGAATTAGCTAACAAACGCATTTATGGGATGCTGACTTTGGCAGGGTAGACGAAGACATGGATGTTGCCAACTCCATAGTCCAATCACTGAATTAACTCTGTTTTATCTTAATTAAACTTATTGCTATAACTGTCACCATGTGTAACTTTTCTTTGTCTCTAATATTCCAAGAGAATAAAAATGTAAGGCAGCAATATTCCATTAAATTGATTTCTGAGGAAAATTTGTAAATTACACTCCAAAATGGATATTTTCTATGGATTTACTCCTAGGATTTTATAGTTGGTTTATAAATTAGTTGGAACAATAGTAATTCATTTTTAGTAAAGTGTGAAGTCCATAAACAAAACCCAGTGATTTCATATTTATAGTACTAATAATTAACTCATCTAATCCATGAAACTTAGGTAACTATCTTTTATTAGACACATGTGAAATCCCCCATCACCACTAAAATGTGTCATTGATGTATATCTCTTGTTTTATATTGAAAATCTATTTTCAATAGATTAATTATATATTTTTCTGAATTGCAATATAATCAAATGATTATAGATTATATATTATAGAATCTGAAAAATTACCCTCTTATCATAAAATATGGTGATTTATACTTTAAAATGCTCTAAAAGACCATTTTCCAATTGTTTATGTATATTGTTAAATTTCCTCATTGAAATGTTTTTCATTTTGCAATGAACATAACCATATGCGTGCTTTTGATGAGCAATTCATTTACATGGGTAGATATAATATTCACTTCCTTGGAAATGAACTCCATATTTCAACAGTAAGTTTCTCCACAAAGCTAAATATGTTTTATGTGTCAAACAGTATATTGAGAATGTCTATAGATACTTAGCAATCATTCACAGCCATGGAACCATTTTTAAAGCAATAAAAATCAAGGATACAATGGGACAATGTGGCTAAAATAGACAAAACCCTCAAGTTCAAGTACATGTTTTATTTTAAAGCTTAAAGTTAGTCTGGAGGCTCAACAGTTAGTACTGCTCTTGCAGAGGACCTGAGTTCATTTTAATTCATGCATATCAATTGGATCACAAAAGCCTGGAAGTCTTGCCCTAAGGGATCTGATACCCACTTCTGGCTTCTGGCCTTTGT
This sequence comes from Peromyscus leucopus, assembly GCF_004664715.2. Classification (NCBI taxonomy): domain Eukaryota; kingdom Metazoa; phylum Chordata; class Mammalia; order Rodentia; family Cricetidae; genus Peromyscus; species Peromyscus leucopus. Next base: position 57,620,372 of record NC_051084.1, read on the forward strand.
GGAACACACACACACACACACATACACACACACACACACACACACACACACACACACACCAGTAGATAGTTAAAAATTAAAACCGTAACTCTAAACTTCATTTATTGTTTTATTTCTCTCCTTGCCCTTTCTTTCTTTACTTAATTTTAATTGTTTTTTCACTTATTAACACTCAGAAAATTAGGTATACAGTAGCTTTACTAGAGAACATGATGGAGAATCCTGAGTTTTCTAAACATTCTAGATAATAGTCCACCATTTGACTCTTTGCTAAGGTTCACATCAACACAGTACTTTAGTTGGCGAACATTACTAGTCCATAAGAAAAATAATATTTATTTACTTCTCTAGAGAGCCACAAATTTTAATTAATTCTTTGAAAGAGCTTTTGACCTCCTTGAAAGTGTGCTAGCCTTTATAATAATGATCTCTATTTTTGGTTTGGTCATATTTTCAAAATCACCTTTAGAATGACTTCCATGGCAGATATTGCAATAAAATGTAAAGTAAATTAAAATTAAATAAGACTACTCATTTTTAATGCCCATTTGCATTACACTGCACATAAGGAAAGCAGTCCCTGTGACCTTCAACAAAGGCATAACAAATCCTCAGAATTCCATCCATTTGAAATGAGGCTATTGCCTTGGAGTTTCTTTTTTGCATTATTCTCTATTACTCAGATTTTTCTCACCACCAAACCAATAACAGAAATGACTGCATTCCAAGGTCTTCCTAAATACAGACATCCATCACTGATTAGATTGAGTTCCATCATAAATTATACTCTGTACCTCAAATATTTCAGCTTCTCCATATTAACTTAAAAATATGGATGTTTGGAAAAGGGATAGGGAAGTATTATTCTATGTTTATCTAATACAGGTATATTTTATGCTGAAAGAAGCTTTGCTACTTGAGGTGATAATGCTCCCCATAAGAATCGTAGACTAACAAACGTGACAGTGACAGTGCCTGGCATGGGAACCTTCTTGCTGAGATTTTTGGGGAGGAGTTGAACAGATTCACAAAATAATGCAGGCCATTGCTCTTGCCTTTGGCCGCCTCCCAGAACTTAAAGGTAACACCTACTGATGAAGACGCTATATGCTTTGGACACAGGTCTTGCAGGGACAGAACTGGAACTGACCTGGAGGCCTCCTCCTTGAGGATCAGCCTCATGGTATCTGGAGGTGATATGAAGCTTCCAAGGGAGAAAACAGTCAGTGGGCTGCCCCACCTGTAAAGTCAATGTATCATAACAATGACCACCATAGCAAGATACCCCTCAAGAATACTGCAGTGCCATGCATACCTTGAAGACAAGCAGCAGCTATCTAATTGGACTTAACACCTGTCCAACATGAGGAAATTCATGCCTGGTGCTGTAAACCTAACCAACTACCCATTGCTAGTGAGGTCACAGGCACTAGAGAGGAACCTGCTTCTGCCACTTTCCCCAAACAAGAACGCTCTCTAACTCTGTTCCAAATATTCATCCACAGATAACTGTAGCTCTTACCCTCATCAAGGAAGATCATTTTTGAAGCAGATAGAAATCACTGCAGAAAGACAAAACTGGTCACAATGCAGAGAACAAGTTACTGTTGGGGTGCCCAACCCCAGTTGATACATCTACGGTAAAACTCCTTCATCTAAGACTCAGCGGAAAGATTGTAAGAGTCACAGGATCAGTACATCTGCTATGAGATAGTATTTTTGACACGTGACAGGAAAATTGCACCCATGAAATCTCAACAATATGGTCACCTAAACCACACTTGCACAATGACATCACCAGCTAATATGTCAACATATGGATGGGGGAAATATCACAATGCCCCGTCCCTAAATGAAGAGTGCCTTAATTTGCTTTCTATCACTACATAAAGCATTCTGATCAAAATCAACTTGAAGAAGAAAGGATTTATTTGCCTTACATATTCCAAATTCCAGTCACAGTCCATCATGAGGGAAGTCAGGGCAGGAACTCAACGTAGGAACCTAGAGGCAGGAACTGAAGCAGAGGCCATGGAGGAACACTGGTTATTGCTTTTTTCTCCATGATTTTTCTCTCAGTTTGCTATCACCCAGGCCCACCTGCCCAGGACTGGCACTGCCTCCAGGGGGATGGGTCCTGTGCTGGATAGTTTTATACCAACTTGACACAATTTAACATCATCTGAGAGGAGAGAACCTCAATTAAGAAAATGCTTCCATAAGATCAGATTGTAGGCAGACCTGCAAAGCATTTTCTTAATTAGTGATTGATGGGGGAGGGCCCAGTCCAATGTGGGTGGTGCCTTCCCTGGGATGGTGGTCCTGGGTTCTATAAAAAAGCAAGCTGAGTGAACCATGGAGTGCAAATCAGTGAGCAGCACCCCTCCATGGCCTCTGCATGGGCTCCTGCCTCCAGGTTCCTGCCCTATTTGAATTCCTGTCCTGACTTCATTCAGATGGTAAACAGTGACATGAAAGTGTAAGCCAAGTAAACCCTTTCTTCTCTGACTTGCTTTTTGGTCATGATGTTTCACTGCAGCAATAGAAACTGTAAGACATGCCCTCACACATTAATCATTCATCAAGAAAGTGCCCCCACAGACTTGCCTATAGGCAATCTGGTGTAAGTAATTTCTCAATTGATGTTCTCTTCCCACGTGACTCTAGATTATGTCAAGTTGACAAAATATTAAACAATGCAAGCAATTACAGAGAGTAAATGATCGTTGAGAGAGGGAGAATCAGTCTTCTACAGGATCAGCCCCCTAAGAGGTTATCCAATCCCAAATGGTCAGTCATAAACAAATACACATACATGCAACATGAAATAGACTCAACAGACTGGATATATATCATCTATATCTAACACACACACACACACACACACACACACACACACACACACACGCATATGTCACAATAATAAAAAAGGGGAGGTCATGAATTTGAGAGGGAGTGTGGGGACCTATGAAGAGATGCATGGGGAGGGGGTGGAAATTATATAAACAGTACTCATTTATAAAATTAATTTTAAAGTTGAAAATATTAAAACAGAATCTGAACAAATTTCTTTTCCCCAAAATTAATTATATAAGCATTAATTTAGAGCACATGTCTAAAAATAACCTAAAAGGATTTTTTTTCCAATATTATACCTTCCTCATCTTTCTATCTCCAATAACTTTCTGTTTTATGCTCAAACCTATTTCATATCTTATTGTCTTCAGTTGTTTTCCCTTTATCTCTTCCTGAATATTAGGAAGCACCACAACAAACCAACATTACAGATGAATTATGCTTGCAGATTTAATTCTAAATACATGCATTTATATAAATGACATTAAAAACTGTTAGTAAAACAATGCTGTGACTTATTTCAAGAAGAAAATGCCTGCAATTTATTATTTCAAGTCTACAAATTGTGCATGCCTACACATTGCATCACACTTTCTTCTAAATTATATCAATTATTAATTATATTAAATGCACAGAAAAGTTAAAAGCATAGTCAAGAAGGATTAGATTAATTCTCTAATCTCACAATATGACTAATGCCTTTTCCTCCAAGAAGCAACTACCACTGTGAAGTTGTTACATGGCTCTATATCCACATTTCTCTAAACAACATAGAGTGTGTAGATGTAACCAACTGTCTTATTAAATAAGCAACACAGAACCAATGCAAAGAAGAAAGCCAAGAGATCAGAGCTAAGAGCCTTACCCGTCCGCTGCAGCCAGCCTCTTCAGCCAAGAGAAACCTACTTCCTGTGTGTTTGTCTTTATATAGACTTTCTGTTCTGCCTTCTCATTGGTTGTAAACCCAATCACATTACCTCCTAGTCACTGCCTGTTTGTACAGACCTCCAGATCTTCTATGGTTGGTATTGAGATTAAAGGCATGTGTCTCAATTGCTGGCTGTATCCTTGACCACACAGAGATCTACCTAGCTCTGCCTACCAAGTGCTGGGATTAAAGGCGTGCGCCACGAACGCCCAGCTCTGCTATGGCTTGCTATTAGCTCTGACCCCCAGGCAACTTTATTTATTAATATACAAATAAAATCACATTTCAGTACAAATAAAATATCACCATAAAAGTGGAAGTTGCTAGACTCTAGCCTGTGTGTAATATCAAGCCATGGGCTCTTTCTTATGGGTTAAAATAGTTTTCATTACTATTTTAACGATTCAAACCATGAAGAAAAATATATGGACTGGCAACAATAAGTAGCCTGAAAGGTTTAAATATTTATTTATTTATTGTCCTTTACAATAAAATTGACTCATGCTTAAAGCCAAGTCTTAGAGTGTTTTTAAATTTTATCTAGATGATATAATATCAAAGAAGCTTTTAAAGCTGTTTTTCCCCACCCAACATTGCATTTGGGATGTAATGAATGTTACCTACAGGTCTAATTTTTCCTTATAAACTATTGCACAGCTGAAATACCACTGAAAATATCACACTGTACTGTGTAACACTTTTAATGATAGCCTCTAGGCCATGACCAATGTCTGGTCATTAAAAATACAGCGTGGCTAGGCACCCTCATTCTCCTGTTATTGAAGTAGCAGACCACATCTGCTGTATCTAGGGCTTCCTGACTGTGAGACATGGTCACCAGCTTTGTCAGCTGCTGTCTGGTACAGATGTGCTCACTACACTCTTTCCAGGATGTGTGACTGTTCTCACTGGCATCTTTGGCAATACCTGATACTATCACTCCTGATGAATGCTTATCATTGGCATCTCCTTGCTATGTTACTTGCATTTTTCTGGTTGCCATCAGACAAGTTACAGATTTTCGTGACATTCGTCTCCAAATTGACCCTTTATCACTTTCCTCTGTACTATGAGAGCAGGATATGCCATTTCATGGCGAGCTCTGTTGCTAATCAAGGCCACTGGGGATTGCCAAGTCCAACCAGACAGAGGCTTCTCTTCCCAATCCATCATGCTTTTTTTCCCTAATTCAACATAGTAGGCAGTTACTGCTGTTCACAAGGCCTCATAGCACACATACCTGAGTGACTTTACATGGCTACTGCCACTCCACCCTGTGCCTGACTTGCATGTCTAGTCCAACCCCCATATGTCCTCTGGCAAGTTGTTTAGATAGTGGTTGTTCGATCCCATGCATCTGTTCCTGCTCATATCTTCTAGTTAGTTGTTCTGCGTTAGAGACAGAAAGAAACAGAACATTCTAAATTCATAATCCCTTCTTCATTTCTCTTCACCTGGAATAGTGGTTGCTTTCTATGTTTGCTACTTCTATAAATTCTCTTTATGTTCTTTTAGTATCTAACCTATTTTTACTTGTTCTTTTATATTCAAATTGCCCCCATCCAAAAAATTGATAGTATAGTGTAGACGGGAAATTCTAAACAGTCTTAGTAAATAAGAAACACAGAGCCAAATACAGAGGAAATAGCCAAAGAGATCAGAGCAATAGCCACGACTAGCTTTAGTTTACCACCAGCAGTAGCTTCCCTAGAAAGAGCTTCTTCCTGTCTGACTTGTGTTTTTATTGCCTTTCTGATCTGCCTTCTCATTCGCTCTAAACCCAGCCACATGACTTCCTTGTCACTGCCTGTCTATACAGACCTCCAGGTCTCTATGGTTGGTACTGGGATTAAAGGTTCATGTCACCACACTTGGCTGTGCCCTTGACCACACAGAAACTCTGCCTGCCATGTGATCAGATTAAGGGCATGTGCTACCACTGCCTGACTCTGCTTATGGCTTGCTTTGACCTCTGATCTCCAGGCAACTTTATTTATTAACATACAAATAAAATCACATTTCAGCACAAATAAAATATCACCATAGTATAGTGCCTTCCCAATAGTTCCTAACTGGTAAGAAGTACTGAAGTTGAACATATTATCATGTGTATTTGTTATTCAGCTTCTTAGAGTCACAAGTAATTAAGGAAGTAGATGGCTGAACAAATGATGGGTGGATAGATGGATGGATACGCTGTTTTTCTGAGAGTATAGACAGCTTATGGATTTCCCAGACTAATCTTTTACCTTCACCAAATCTGTGATTTAATCTTTGCACTTAGGTCTTTTGTCATAGAGAAATTGATCAATATTTCTACTTATGATTTGTGCATTTTATGTCCTATTTAACAAACCTTTCATCACCTGGTTGTGTCCCTGTTCAGCCACCAGATGTGAGTTGTTCCCCCGCCCCCTCCCCCTGCCCCACGCGATTGGCCATTGCACGCTGGTGGTCCTGAGATGCAGAGGGGCTGGGGAGCAGAGTCTCAGGAGGTGATGAGTACAGCAGGTATAACTGTACTACCAGGAGACTATTTCTGGCTTGCTTATATAGCTGGAGTCAGTGGGGAGGGGAGGAAAGAGGTCAAGGGAGGAAGTGACAGGGAGCGGGGACGATACAAGAACTCTTCAAGTCAAATTAGTTGACTTCCTGCCATATGGTTTCTGAGATGCCAATTTACTGGGGGTGGGGGTGGGGACTGAAGCTTGACTGACTTTATCATGGCCTTTGTCTCTATGAATTGAGTAGGCCCAAACTAGATTTAGAAAGGGAGTGGCCTCACACCTGCTGTGCTTTCTGAGAGATGTCCAGGGTACAGACAACATTCCATGGTCCCTCATTTGGCTTGGAAACCCATACCTGGTGTAACACAGACAACCCTCCCCCCCCCAATTATTTCACCTAAGTTAGAATTGTGCTTTGTTTTTTTAAAGTTTGTATAAAATTTTATGTAAATAATGTACAAACTGGGACTGTTATTTTAATTTTTCCATTTATATAATGATTCAGTCACACCACATATATTGAAATCAACACTACAGTGAAAATTCATTCTGTTACATTTTAAACAAATGAAGACCTATTTATGGATCTGAACTTTTTTTTTTAATTTGACCTAGTTCCATAATCTGATATCAATATCCACTGGTTTAACAATGACAGTTTGTAAGTGTTGGACCCTGTTGGAGTAAAAATTATGATACCTCATCTCATCTCCATTATTTTCTTCAAGATGTTATGAATACTCTTTGTCTTCCAGTCTTCATCTGAATTTAGCTCCACAAAAAGTACTTTTGGATTTGTCAGAATAATATTGCATCCACTAATAAATATGGACAAAACAGAAAATATTTACTATGAGGAGTTTTCCTACCAACCACATGATTATTTCCACCATTTATGCATAGCCATCTTCGATGGAGATTTAACTTTTTCTCCAAAACAGCCCTAAAGTTAGCATCTAGATACTATAGAATTTTTCTTTTGCTATATCAAATGATGTTTTTAAAGTTTTTATTTAAATAATGTTGTACATTTTGATCATTTCCACTCCCCCAACTCTTCCCAGCCCCTCCACCACCTTCCCATTCACCCATCTTCTCAATCTGTCTGTCTCAACAAAAACAAAAACAAGACAAAAATGAAAGTTAAAACAAACAGAAAACCAATAAGACAAAAAAAAATTGTCAAAACAAGAAGCCTACTGTGCCCCTCCCCCAAATAAAACATGAAGTTTATTATCTGTTGGCCATCTACTCAGAGCTAGATATATTATTAAATTTTAAGATTTATTTTTATTTATTTGTATATGCATGTGTCTGCTTATGTCACATGTGTGAGAGTACTTGCACGAACCAAAGGAGTATGTCAAATCCACTGGATCTGGAGTCAAAAGGAATCGTAAGTCACCAGACCTGGGTGCTGGGAACTGGCCCCATCCTCTGGTACCCAGTGAACCAGCTCTCTACTTTCCAATGCCGCTGATTTTTGTGAATAGGTTTTGTTTCCAACCAACTTGCTTGTCTCGTGTATAAGTTCAAATTTGCAGGCACTCTTGAATTTTCTATGTAACCACAGCATGTAATACTTTGCTTTATGCTATATTTCACATACAATTGTGGAAAAATCCTAAAGATCAAGGTACTCCCTCATGAAAATGGTAGCCAATAACATTGTGTCCATTAACTTCCATGTTTAAAACTAGTCTTAAAAACAAGTTTAACAGTGTTGAGAATTCTCATGTCAAAGCAAATGAAAGAAAACTTCCACTTATATTTTGTTTTGTGCACTGGAACATCCAAGAAGACACTGAGTGATGTGATCGATTCTGTTAGCTTTTACTTAAGTGAAAAAAATCTGTCTTAATTCACCTGTTTCACAGAGCAATGGCTTGTCGTTGTACTTTGGTGATGCATCTATCCTCAATCAAAGGTATAAAATGAAAAAACTTCCTATTTCTTGAAGATGAATTTCTAAACAGCCTTAGTAAATAAGAAACACAGAACCAAATACAGAGTTAATAGCCGAAGAGATCAGAGAATTAGTAAGGAGCCACTAACTACTCTTTAGCTACCACCAAGCCATAGTTTCCCACACGAGAGAGCTTCTTCCTGTGTGACTTGTGTTTTTATTGCTTTCCTGTTCTGCCTTCTCATGGCTCTAAGCCCAGCCACATGACTTCCTCATCACTGCCTGTCTATACAGACCTCCAGGTCTCTGTGGTTGGTACTGGGATTAAAGGTTCGTGTCACCATGCTTGACTGTGCCCTTGACCACACAGAGACTCTGCCTGCCATGTGATCAGATTAAGGATGTGGGCTACCATTGCCTGACTTCAGTTCCTAGCTTGCTATGACCTTTGATCTCCGGGCAAACTTTATTTATTAACATACAAATAATATCACATTTCAGCACAATTAAAATATCACCACAATTTCTTTTCTTAAATGTCAGTTTCTGGAAATGAATATACAAAGGCAACTGAAGACCAACTGGGCCCAACAGAAGAATTTAAACATATCTAAGCACTTGAAAAGCCAATATCACAAGACACTAAAGATAAAAGTTAGACTATGTTCACCCCTGTGAAGTCATCACAGTATGCTGGCTTTGCTGTTCATTCTGGTTTCCAGCTGAGTGGAGGAGGAAGATGATAGCTTGATTGATTGACTGATTGGTTCATTGATTGATTGATTGATTGATTGGATGATTTATTGATGGATTGACTGGTAGTATTCTTTGGGCTCAGAAAAAGTATCTCATGGATTCACTATGAACATATAAATGAGCAATTTAACACTTGAAAAAAAGCCTTGAAAGTATAAAAGCAACATGATCCAAGAATTTCCACCACAAAGCTTTTTTTTTAGAAAAAGTCAGATCTGTAATAAAGTTTGAGATAAAATGAGGCCAATGAGGTTTATTGGAGTTCATTAATTAATTATTCAATTAATTAAGAGACAGAATTGCTATACAGCCCAGGCTGTTCTCTAGTTCTTGATCTTCATGCCTTTATCCCCTGAGTGCTGATATCACATTCGAGTCTCATCATAATCCTCATGTCAGCATTATTGATAATGGTAAAGCCCATGTATATATTAAATAGATTATAATACAATCATCTGACAAAATAGCTTTTAAATGATACTAGAATACAATTTCATAAAGAACTATGTAATTTTCCTAATATATGTTAAAGTTTTTTTAAAGTCTGTATTTAACATCATCTTAATTATAATCAAGCCATGTATATATAATAAGAATAATAGCTTTTTATTTATTATGTTTCTGGCTCCTATGTGAGTAAATACTTTTTAAAAGCTTTCATAGGAATGCTATTAAAATGTTATTATTGTCACAACTTTAGAGATTAAGAAACCAAGACACAGGAAAATTCAGACAATTAACTGATATAAAAAATGGCAAAGTTGAGAACATGCATATACACGTATAGACACACAAACACATACAGAGACATATACATATATACATACATACACATACTGTTATGTGGCAGAGTTTTCCTAGGGAAACACAACACACATGTCTACTCACTTCAGAAAGAGAGCTGCGGACAGACCAAAGTAACAATTGCCTCAGTATCAAATTGATGAAATGGGGTATTTTTGACTGGAGTGACTAACAGAAGTATGGGTGTGGGGTTACTCACAAGGAGCAGGACTGGCTCAAAAGCACCTGAGTCACCAGAAAATTCACCCCAACATGAGTGATGAGTCCTAGTATCTCTTTCTTTCTGCCAATTGGCTGGTAGCGTCTCCATTGGCAGGAACTGTTAACCACATTGTATGCTGTTGTTGGTAATGGCCCTCAAGAATCCTCCGAGCATCTATTCTTCCCAGACAAAAGACCTTTTGTTTACTTCCTGTTTACCACCTGAGACTCATCAGCTTCCCCTTCTCTCTGGGGCAAATGTTTCAATTAGGAGAAAATGTTGCAAGTTGGAGGAATATGCCATTCAACACCTACACACAGAGTATGTAGACATGTGTACACATAAGCAACACATACATATACACATGGACACTCACAGATTTAGTTAAAAAATAACATAATAGTTATGACTACATTGTGAAATCATTAGCAATTTTGTTTTCAAGTTTGTATATGTTTTCAAGTCTCTAAATTTCCCAAATTAAGCCCTTACTAACTAATAAATATATATAAAGATGATTATTTCCTATAAGAGCTAAAGGAAAAAGGCCTACTAACCAGAGGTAGCCCAAGGCTTATTAATGCTTTCCATATGAATGTCTTTGTTGGACATTCTGAACACAGTCTAAGCTCCATGTTGATTTATGCTTTTTTTGCACAGAGTACATCTGTGAAAGCAAAGACAAAAGTCGTAAGTCATTCTGATGTGGCGGCTTTATTTACATTGTCAGCTCGCTTGATATTGGGGAGAGATTTCCCACCCTTCACAGCCTGAAATAACTGATGTGAGGATCCGTCTCCACCTGTGCACACTCATTACCTGAGCTACAAAACAATGAGTTCTGTGAAGGAAAAACATGGCCTTATTAAGCAAAGTGTCATCACGGAAAAGCAATCATTCTTTTTGATTTTTCCTGTGAGGCTACCTTAATAACTCACTCATAGCCGTTATCTCCCAGGAAACATCTAGTTCACAGAGGAAGACTGTTCAACAATATGAAAGTGGTACGAACAGTACAGGATGGATGTTTCCCACCATGAATATCTACGTTTATTAAAAGTCCATATAAGGCAAACCTCACTACTAATTCATAAAGAGTATTCTACAGTACTGTTTAAATGATTTTTAGGATATTGTTACATAAATGAATGATAATTTAACAAGCACGCTTATAGTAAATGTGTAGGATTTGCCATTATAAATAGTTAAATTTTTCAGTATAAAAAATTTCAAAATAAAATTAAATTACTTTTGCTATTTCTCCTCCAGATGCAGCCTGTCACACCAGAAGCTATCTGTCATCATCACAAAGGAAACTACGTAAAAACCTAATTGGCAAACGCAGATTTTGACTTGTGAGACCAAAGATTTATGAGAAATACTGAATAAATAGCATGTTAGGCAAGCACTATTTTAACACCACTAGACTAGAATCCTCTAGTGAAGGGGGGGAATCCATTTTATGGCTTCCAGCATGAAATTAAACAAGAAATTTCTGCAGACAATTACACTGAGCTCTTCATTAAAATGTAGCTTTTTATGGCTGTGGACACACCCCGTAGTCAAGTACACACACATACAAGCACACAGAAGATTGAAGCAGTTCCTAGGATTAGCCAGCTCTTGTACATTTTCTGCCTTTCATCTTTGCAATACTGATGGATGGTTGGCGAAAGAGAAGAAATGGAGAAGCATGCAAGAAAACACAATGGCCTGAGTTGCACCCAATTTCCCTGCTTTGGAACGGTTGTTTCGTTTTCTAAAGCAGAAACAGATTTCGTTTTCCCAAAGACGTTAGGATGGGGACTCATGCCTGTCAGTCCTCACAGTGGAGTCATTACCCACTATTGCGTAACAAATCAGCCTCAGAATTCAATAGCTTAAAACAATAAACTTTAGCATTTTGTAATTTGGATGGGTCAGGAAAGCAGAGGCGCTTTGTATCCTCTCCTCAGGGACTCTTAAGTCCATTAAATAAGGGGGACAATCAAGTGCTGGCAATCATCTCAGGTCACCTGAGGAAGAGTCTGCCTCCAAGTTCATGCACGCCCCTGGTTGTCAGACTGAGGCCTGTTTGCTGCTGGCCATTACAGAGTCTGCTCGTGATTCCTTACCACAGTGACCTCTCTCACACGCCTGCTGCATCAAAGTGAAAAAACCCGATAGTCCCAACGAAGAACTGGGAGGGTTCACTTCAGCTGGTTTGATTTGCAAAATCAATAGAGCAAATAAAGGTTTGTGTTCTTTTTGTTTTTGTTTTTCAGACTATTGTGTCTACTTTGAAGTGAATGGGTGTTGAAGTGAACTTATTATGGGAGGGTGCGTGGGTATTTGTGCAGGGAACCATGCTGGCATGCTGGGCAGATGCAGTGGCGGGCTGACAGGCGACCCACTCCATGCGGAAATGGCTGCGGCCAGTAATACATAACCCAGACGCTGCATCCACGTGGAGAGTTTATTATAATAGAAAGATGAAGAGACAGAGAGACAGAAAGAGGGAGACAGAGAGGGAGGGGGGATACACACCTCACCCTAGTGGGAGGAAAAGCAGAAGAAGAGAGGAGAAAGGGGCAGAGTTTTTCCTTAAGAAGAGGCTTTATGTCAGGACACAGAGCAGCCCCAAAGGGGCGGGATCAGAATATTAACAGGTGTCTCCAAGTTTCAGAGGATTTCTTTGCTCTGGGATGTACAGGTTCCCACCTCAGGTCAAGTCCACTAACAAGGAAAAGCTCGAGGATGCCAGAGGGAAGCGGCAGCAGGGAATTATATTAATCTGCCACGTGGGTTTTGATTTGAAGCATGAAAGCTCTGTAAACTCCCCCAAAGGATTCTGACTCACTGCTGTGCTGGAAACTCCTGATTTTCAGATTAGATGTGTGGTTAGTGTAGACACTGGACTCAGATCACAGCCTCTAGGTGAGTGGCAGTGGGTAAGCCATTACGTTGGATTTCAATTCTCTCCTGTGAAAAATTAAAATGTTTTATGCAACTTATAAGTCTGTTGTTAGAAGCTAATGTAATAGAAATACTTGCCTCTATGCCCTAAACATTAGAAATACCCAGTATAGGTAAGATGTGGTAATGATTATAACTATATAGGTGAGTGTAAGATAATAAAATGTTTGCCACCAATGGTTCTGTTCAAAGCATAATGTGTGATATTTCCTGCCAGCTCCCCGCCAGGATTATTCTTAGGATATATCCTTGGGTCATTTTAAGGATGTATGTTATAATACCTTTAAAGTTATTGAACTACTATATAAATAAAAGGGTGTGTAAAATTTTTTCAATCAATCACCTGAGACTATTTTAGATTGTTGGGGACACATAGGCCCCTAACCTAGAGCAATTTATATTCTGATGCAGTGACTCTCAAACTGTGGGTCTCACCCCTCCTTGAGGGCCAAACAACCCTTTCTCAGGGGCCACCTAAGACCATCAGAAAACACAGATATTGGCATTGCAATTTGTAACAGTAGCAAAATTACAGTTATGAAGTAGCAACAAAAATAATTTTATGATTGGGGGGGTCACCACAACATGAGAAACTGTATTAAAGGGTTTCAGCATTAGGCAATTTGAGAACCACTGTTAAAATGTATAAAACAGAAAAACAAACAACCATTATACTATGATAAATAGCTTTCCTCTTACTGTCCAAATTCTGAGCCAAATAAACTGAGTATCTCATAGGCCAAAACATCATTCAGATGGATGTGTGTTGGAAGATGTAGTGTATGTAGGTGGGCAAGTGAATTTCTAATCCTGAATGCCGGAGATAGTGAGCAGACATGGTGTGGCACCCGGACAGCTTTCTGTGCTGGTTCTGAAATGGGCAGAGCATTTCTCTGCAGGAAAAGTATGGCATCTGCCCCTAGCTCCTCAGAGAAAGGAGGCAGGAGAGAGCGTCCCACACTCCAGTTCCCTAAAGCTGTGCTGCAGAGGCCCCTGCTCATGCAGCAGGAGCCAGCAAGTCACTGCCCCTGGTACTAAATGTGGCCTGTCATGTTTTTTGTGGCCCACATGTTAAGAATAGTGTTTATATTTTTTGAAGACTGGAAAAAAAGGAATATTTTGTGATATACCCACATTGTATAAATTGAAATCCCAGGGTGCATAAATAACATTAGATTGAAACACAGATATGCTCAATTATTTACCCTACTGTCTCTATTTTTTTTTTCATACCACCAATGGCAGAGCGGGAGAGCTGTGGTCATGCCTGCATGATTGGAAAGTGTAGAATATTTGCTGCCTGAGCTTTTGTGGGGCAAGTTTGCCAACCTTTTACATAATGAGAAACCTGGCTTGAGGAAATGTCATTTTCCATCATGACCTTTTGCTGGCGGCAGATCCTCCCCATGTTTCTATCACTCTCTCAGTGCCCACCACCCTCTCATCGCCCACCACTTTCTGCTCCCCCCCCACCCCGCCTCCTCCAACATCCCATTCAATACCTGACAAGCACTTCATAACGTTTCTTAATGCCTCATGTCCAGGTGACCACTATTTGTCTTCTGTTTATTTTTCCTTTAAAATGTCCCTGGCATCATCTTTCCATTTTCCCTAGTACTTCTCACCAGGATCCTTGAAAGGTTTCCAATTAGACTTCTTATTTCTGGTACTTCCAAAGTCTTTTAAATTGAAAATAACTTGAGAGAGCCTCTGCTCAATCTCATCATTAGTAAAATTAGGAGACTGTTAGCCTGTGAGGCAAAACAACTTCCACAAATTTGCAAGTCTAATTTGTGAAGGACCAAGTCTGACTCCCCCTCAACAACAGCTCTGGGATCCTTCTATCCTGATCTTCTTGCTGTTCAAGTAGCATTATTAGGAAATCCTGATGGCTCCCGCTGATCACATCAAATTCATAATACAGGCCAAAGATCAAACTGTATTCTGTAGTACCATCTTTTTGTGAATAAAGTTTTATTGGAAGACAGCTTCGATTATTTGTTTGCGTATTGTCTGTGGCTTCTCTCTCGCTACAAGGACACAACTAAGTAGCTACACCAGAGACAACATGGCTCACAAAACTTAATGTTTGCTATCAAGTCCTTTGTAGAAGACATTTGCTGATCCCTGGTCTAGATCTACTCAAAGAGCTCTTCTGTATTCCTTGTCGCTTTCTGTGGCACTGGTGGCTAGTTGCTTCCTACATCCAGTGCTAACTTCTGTAGTGATAAAGGCACTGTGTTTTTAAGTACACAGAGTCTGAATTGAAGGTTATGCCTCTCATTTGCCTTTGAATCTTTATGTGGTCAATATGATCAGTGAGATATCAGTAGCTTTGGGTACCCACCTTCCAACAGGCATCTTTAAAGGAAGGGCTTGTGTTCCCTCCTCCCACTACCTACTGCTGGCCAGAATGATGGTAAGAAACCAACAAGGGCATCTCGCATGTAGACGACCTCATACATAGTGGTATCCTGTATGGCAGAGCAAAAGTTGGATAAGTCAGGTCAGGAATCCAAACCCTCCACATTGTGAAACTAGAATAAACTTGTAGGAGCATGTAGTGCAGAGGCATGAACAAGCCACGTCCTGAAGTCAAAGCCAATGTCTGTGGCCATCCTTCTCAGGGTAAGACATAGGGCTTCACCACATTTCTAAGTGCCTTTATAAACAGATTTGACGTGCACCACCGTCAGATGTGCTCAAAAAACGAGTCCTCTTTTATGTGGTACACCTGAGTCACTTTCATCAGTAAATCAGGTCTCCTGCTTGGTCATATTTTGAGCCAATGGCGTGTAGATTTGTGTTGGTGGAACAAGAATGAGTAGCTGCAGTGTTGTTTTTAACAACACTTTTCATGGGTTTAACAACCATCTTTTCATGGGTTTTCACCTGGCAAGGGGGCTTGTATATGTCTCTCTCTCTCTCTCTCTCTCTCTCTCTCTCTCTCTCTCTCTCTCTCTCTCCTTCTGTTCCCCATCTCCCCACTAATACATATCTGATACTGTTGAGCTAAAATTCCCCCCAAAGAAACCATATCCTCCACTGAACTTTCTACAAAGGCTGAATGACTGATTAGAACGTCAGTGATTATGGAGAGGTTGCAGTGTGGCAGATACAGAGCCAAATTATCCCAGGCTATCTTTAGCGCCCTCAATAGCTGTTCCTTGCCCACCTCTGTGCCTGACATACATAGCAACAGACCACTGGTTTCCAGTTCCCAGCACCCCACACTCTTAAGAATGTCAGAAGACTGCATCCAAAGCCTGCAGCAGAGTCCCTCACTTTGGTATAACCTATACACCTGGTGTTCCCACCAGTGTATTTGGGGAAATGTGTTGACCAGTGACATCCTTTGTTTTGTTACAATAGAAACTTCATGGAACTGTTACCACATTGGAACATGGAGTCTGGGTGATCTAGATTTGGGATACCCCGTGTGGTCACTCATATTTGCATCCAGAATAAATGATCTCTTACCCCCTCTTGAGGTGAGAGCTATGCGTCTACATTGTCAATGTTTACCCCTGGCACACTCCTTTCAATGCCTGTTTATTGATCCAGCAGAATTAATACACCTAAGAGAAAGATGGACTAATTACTGTGCACATAAATCAACCCCTTCCCCCACCCACCCCCCAAAAATAGTTGGAAAGAGTTCATTCCCTACCATCCTGGCACCACCATAGCTCTGGGTTTCCCCATGAGAAACGCAATTCCACAGTTAACCAGGCTTCGTTAATTAGGATTGTTCTGTTACTTGCCTTTAATCTTTTTTTAAAAAAAAAGATTTATTTATTAATTACGTGTACAGTGTTCTGCCTGCACATATGCCTATAGGCCAGAAGAGGGGACCAGATCTCATTATAGATCGTTGTTAGCCACCATGTGGTTGCTGGGAATTGAACTCAGGACCTCTGGAAGAAGAGCCAGTGCTCTTAACCCCTGAGCCATCTCTCCAGCCCGCCTTTAATCTTAAGTGACACACTTCCCAATACTTTTTCTTCTGGACAAGCCAGTATCCTTCTAGCTCGCAGCGTGAACTCTGCTCACTCACCTCCTCCATTGCTTCGCCCTTGCAGCTAGTTCATGCTGGACTACGCACTCTTGCCTCTTCTGCTTGGCCACACTTTACTAACTCTTTAAAGCAGTTCAAATTTTCCTCCAGCCTGGCACATTTTTGCTTGTCTTTGCATAATTAGAATCAATTGGTACGTATATGGTTACCCGATGTTGGAATACTTATTGTATTACATTCTTGAGCCATGTGATGTAGTCCTTTACAACCAATGACAATGTACTCTAAGAGTTAGGAATTGCTTGCATTTTGACTTTCCTTCCACTGTACCCACACTATAGGCCACCACAAAATAGCTGAGAAACTTATTTGAATGAGCTAGCCAAAAACACATATGAGCTCACAGGTTTGTACGCCTTACACCCAGAGACCTCTTCCAACACTGGAATCATAACGTGCTAATCTTCAGTTTATGACGAAGCACCCACAGAGTAGACAAACAATGGCAATTGGTTTCCCACTGGAGAACCCCTATGTCTACAGTCAAGGCGACATGATATTTGATTTCTCGTGAGGGTTTCACTCTGCTTCCAAGATGGCACCATCCTGTGATGCATCCAGAGAGGAAGCAGGCTGTATCCTCAAACAGTAGAAAGGGAAAAGACACAAGAATATGCCTTTCTTTTCAGTCTTTTTTTAAAAATAAAATAGTATTCAGTCTATTCTATTTTATAAACCTATTTTTTTTTTTTTTTGGTTTTTTTTTTAGTGTCAGGGTTTCTCTGTGTAGTTTTGGTGCCTATTCTGGATCTCGCTCTGTAGATCAGGTTGGCTTCCAACTCACAGAGATCCGCCTGTCTCTGCCTCCCAAGTGCTGGGATTAAAGGCCTGTGCCATCACCACCAGGCTATAAAACTATTCTTATGGGTGAAGCTCTTAAAATTAAATTACCCCACCTTCTTGGGTCTCATGTACCTCAGGGTGGCCTTGAATTTGCTATGTATGCAAGGATAACCTTGCTCTTCTGACCCCGTGGTTTATGAAGTACTGTGAATCTAACCCAGGGCGTCCTGTAAGCTAAGCAAACCTCTACCAACTAAACTATATGACCTTGAATGTCTCTAAATACTACCCCACTTGGTATTAGGGTCCCTGTATGAATTCTAGAGAGAACACAAACTATGTGTAATTCCACATTCAGTTTCTTCCTTTATTACTTATGACATGCTTCATGGGTCTAGAAACTGCAGATCCATGTCATCTCCTAACAGATCATTAGACAGATATATTTAAAGCAACAAAGAAAGCACTAATGAGCTCCTGTTTGTATTTGTCCTATGAAGTAAACATAAATAAATGTACTGGCTTGACAAGAACGTGAATGTCAGAGTCTGAACATTTCATGCTCCAGCATCCAGGCAGCAAAGTCCCCTGTGGAGCCACACAACTTATTTATCTACAAGGTCTAAGTCTATTTGTATAAGCCCAGCCTGCAGCTTTTAAATAGTGATGTGTAGTCTGTCTGCTTCCATTAGCTTACGGCAGAGCTCCTAGAGCAGCGGTACCAATAAATTGATTTCAATGTCAGCCAAAAGCCTACCTAGAGACAAGTGCCAGGCATGGCTGAAGAGAAAATGAAGGCAGAGGCATATGAAAACTGATGTTTGCTCCTTCGAGCATGTGAGGGTTGTTTGCCCCCAATTCTTTTGTACTTAACAATCTGAAGTGGCTGTGAGGATAGTCCTTCCCACCCTGCCCCCCAACCCCCCAGGGGAGGCAGACAGTTGTCTATCTGCAGAGAGACGTGAGATCATGGAACAAGAGAAACTCGTCAGATGGCTCAGGAACAGAGTGGCTCTCAAGACTTTTTGTTTGTTTTAGTAGAATAGTTCCTGTCCATATTCCCCCAAACCTTATTCCTCCACTGTTTCTGAACATTTGGTTCCTTGTCCTGATTTTTTGTCAGTTGCTGTTAGTTTTGTGAAGTCCTTATCAGAAGAAATGTTTCTCAAAAAAAAAGAACATGCCACATAGTAATGTCTGTCTGTAGATCCTAGAAGCATCTTACTCCTTTGCCCTGCCTTCGGCCAGCCCTGCCTGCCATGAAGAAAGCCATGGCCTGCAGAAGCCTCCTTTTTCCCCCCTTTAAGCCCAAAGTATCCACGAGGATGGTAGCAAAATCAAGCGCCCGCCTCGTATTCTAAAATAGTTCCTAGGTGTCGCAGGTTCTCTAAATTTTTGCCTGTCAACAACTGGGGATTTTAGAACGACTATTCTGCCTCAGTTTCTCTCCCTGTCTTCCTCAGGACCTCTCTGCTCTGTTGAATTGTTCTTATAATTCACACAGCAAATGCTATTCCCTCAGTCACAAACCCTCTCTTAATTGATTATGTTGAGGAAACAAAATTACAAACCAAATCTTCTCCCAGTCCACAAATACTCTGCACAAAGTTAATAACTGAATAAGCATCCAAAGCCTAGTCAAAGATTGCAAACAGGAAGTAATCACTTCCTTTTACAGAGTCAAGCAGATGCAGTTCCTAATGTGCACCATTTCAAGGTAAACAACAACACAGGAGTGTTTAAGAAGACTGTGTGCTGGTTCACAACCATTATTCCAGCACTAAGGAGGTAGAGACAAGACCATCAGGAGTTCAAGAACATCCTCAGCTACATCAGAAATTTAAGTCCAATCTGAATACATAGGACTAGGCCTTTTCAAAAAGGAACACCACTTTGACAGCATTGTTGGTCCACATAGGTCATCCTTATGATCAAATAACTGGGTAATCATCTATGTCAGGAACTGGTTTTCTTCAAAGGAAAAAAAAATAAACTCATATCTTCACGAACACATGCGATTTTGCAACTTGGAGTACAGAAACAGGGTGTAACAGCTCTAATAAGGAGTCAGTAGTTTAGTGTCTATGTGCCAGGCAGTAGGGTCGGTGCCCTATGCCCACAATCTTAGAAACACTCAGGAGTCGTCCTCAACATGAGGTACTCTTTCTACTCAGTAATGACTCTGAAATCCCTGAGAAAGGTGAGGCAGGGTCATAGTGCTGAGGAAGTCTCAAACAAGGTCTAGATACATGTTAAGAGTAGAAACCAACTTGTAATTTCAAGTTTCCTGCAGCAAATGCCTTAAGAAAAACAGCCATAGAGAAGCCCGCCTTAGTGTCTACAAGGAGGCACGCTCCTGTTTGTGTTTGTTCTTATACTTTAACTGTAGCATCGTGTGCCTTCTATCTATTATGTCAATGTATGAGGAACGGGGGAGGAGAGGAGGGGGGTCAAATAGGAGAAAGCTGCACAAGTCGGGGAGGAGGAAGAATAGGCACAGACCCACTCTGGACTTGGAGAAAGCCTCCTGAGTTCAGGAACACTTGCTGAATGTGACCATCCCGGGAAACATCTGGGCATAATTGCCAGGCCCTCCTTACACATCCTCACTCAGTTTTGTGAAGTTATGTCGCAGTCTCGAGAAAATTACTTTTTAAAAAAATTTTTTATATTATATTGTTATTCCTCATTCCCTTTCCTTCCTCCAAACCTTCCTATGTATTCCTTTGCTCTCTTTCAAATTCATGACATCTTTGTATTTAATGATTGGCGGGTGTGTGTGTGTGTGTCTGTGTGTGTGTGTCTGTGTGTCTCTGTGTGTGTATGTGTGTCTCTCTGTATGTGTGTGTGTGTGTGTTCCTAAATATCTAAATACAATCTGCAGTCTGTGGATGTATGTTTCATGGCTGACCCTTTGGTATTGGATAACAATTGATGTGCTCTTCCCTGGGGAAGACTATTTCTTGCTGTCAGCATTCCTTCATTGCCTGGAGTTCTCTGTGTGAGGTTAAGGCCTCCTGAGCGTTCCCCTGTCCATGCTGGCCTGTCTATTACTGTCATCCTTGTTCACATCACAGTTAGGCAGCCATGGTGGTGAGACTTTATAGGTTTAGCTTCTGACATTTCTAGAAGACATGATCTCTCTGTTCCTCTGGCTCTTAAAAACCTCTTCCAAATGTTTCTGCAATACAGCCAGGTTTAGGAGCTCTGACTTAAGATCTAACAATTCAAGCTGTTCCCTAGTTTCCTTGCTTATGCCTAAGCTGCTCCTAGAGAATTTACCCTAATAGACTAGTGTAAATGAGATAGAAATGTGCAATACTAATAACTTATAAGCAAACCAATATGTAAAGCCCATTCCCCTGGAATATGTCTAGAAAATGGAATTGGAATTCTCCCAGCATAGCAAGCAGATGTGTTACTGCAGACAGTTCCTCTCTTCTGCTCACCAGATCACAAGGTTGAGATTCCAACCATGGTATTGGTTTTTAAATTAGTTCTTAAATGGGTTCAATCCCTGATTCTACAGAAAAAAAGTTTTTTTTAAAATATAAGAACTTTACTTTTTCCGGGAAAAGAAATAGAGATCTTCAGGTTAGAAAAGGCCCCTGGGCTGCCACAAAAGCAGACAGACTTCACAGGATGTTTCAACATCTCCAGGAGAGAATACTTCCAGGAAATGGCTGAGGTTTGAGTGGGAATGGAACATCCAAGAATTTCCAAATAGGCTACACTGATGAGCCTGCCATTATCCTTCCCTACATCCTCTACACTAGCTCCATTTAGACTCAAGTTAGTGCACAGAGAGCCAAAGGCAGCATGCCTCGTCTGCTAACAGGTGACTGATGGCAGTAATTAAGCAGCAAGCTTGGTCAAAGACTTGGCTTCCTGAATAGCATTTGGATCCTTGGGGCTGAGAAAAAATATGAATTTCTTAGCATCAGCAGGTAAACCGGAAAGCCCACAAAAGATGTTTTCAAGAGCTCTTGGTGGGTGGGCAGAGCTGTTTGCCAGCAGGGCTCTGTCCATAGAGCAGGCAGCCTAAAAGTAGTGTCCTGCACACAATAGGATTGGGTGCAGCGATATGAAGACAAGATGAAAGTGTGTGGGAATATTTTTGATAAAGCAATATAATTTAATAAATAGCAAAGGGAGAATAAAAGGGATATGGTGTCCAGTGAAAGGATTTAAGATGCGAGATGAACTGAAATTATGGATAAAATTAATCATAAAAGATTTCGAGTCCTTCATAGCTCTAAATTCTTGATAACTCTGTCTACCACGTAGAAATATATCCACCATTTACTCCACAAAATCGGAATAAATATCAGCTTACATCACCTTGAAATGAAAATGAAACAAAGGGGCTGGGAGTAATTCCTATATACAATGAAATTAAATTTCATATAGTAATTATCAGGAAATATGGTCTCACAATTGTATAAACTGAGGACATGACCCTCCAAGGTAGGACTGGGGAAGTTTTTATTGTAGATATGAAGGAGAGTACAGCCAGAGGCATCTGAAAGAGTCCAGAACAGAGAGAGAAATTGGTGGAATGGCCAGCACACTGAACCAGGCCAAGAGAGCGAGAGCGAGAGCGAGAGCGAGAGCGAGAGCGAGAGCGAGAGCGAGAGCGAGAGCGAGAGCGAGAGCGAGAGCGAGAGCGAGAGCGAGAGCGAGAGCGAGAGCGAGAGCGAGAGCGAGAGCGAGAGCGAGAGCGAGAGCGAGAGCGAGAGCGAGAGCGAGAGCGAGAGCGAGAGCGAGAGCGAGAGCGAGAGCGAGAGCGAGAGCGAGAGACTAATAGAGAGGGAACCAAGAGAGTTCGTGACTGAAATGTCAAGGTTATATTGGAGTGAGAAGCTGGGGAACGGGAGGCCCATGGACTGGAGAAGTTTAGGGTGAGAAAAGCCAAGAGAAGCCACAAGTACTGAGTGAGCAGGAGGCCACCATGTGCTTTGTATGCTAATAGACACCATAGTTAGTTATTTGTCCCCATTTGTTTCTTTTGGACCTGAAAGCATTAAGAAAAGCCATGATGAAACCATTATTGGTTAGTGCCTCCTGTGTGCCAGGTAGGAAGGTAGGAACTTCATGCAAATAACCCCAGAAATCCCCCAAAATAATGGCAAAATTGGGCATTATTTCTATGTAACTTGAGTTTCTGAAAAATGACTTGCATAGATTATACAACTAAGGAATGACAAAGTTAGAATGGAAATTAAGGACTCTGAGAAATGGAGCCTTTTTATCTTCCCCTTGGTTTCTAGTCTAGAGTCTAAGGATTGGGTTTCCACAAGTGCCACTCTGGCATGGGTTCCAATAGCCGCAAGACAGAGAAGCACTATGCAGCCTTTCTCATCTAAACATGCCATCCCAGTAGGACTTTGGCCCCCAGGTATCTATCCACAGAAGGTATTCTCTCATTCTGATCCCTAGTTCTTCACTGGGCCAAGACTCCAAGACTTTTCTGTAATGTTCTTTGCTTATATCATACCAATATATACATATTACTTTGATTATATATGAATATGTGAACATATAAAATATGTTATAATTTTTATAGGCAGAATAGAATGAGATGAAAATAAAACTACTTTCAGTATAGTTATTCTAATACTTTTAGATACCCTGAATGCAGCATGGTCAAACATGTGACTTGATTTACTTACTATTATTTTATATTTTACTCTACAATAAATATGTTTCTAGGTTCAGTTTATGCTAATATATCTGTGAGACATTTCTTTTAATTTGTGGGATTCTTAAGGTTTACTTTTTAAATTATTTGTCTGTGTATGCATCTGTGTATGTGAGTGTGGGCACCTATGGAAGTCAGAAAGGGGCCCCTAATATCCTGGAAGTGGAGTTACAGGCAGTTGTGAATGTCCTTCATGAATGCTGGGAACTGAACTCTGGGACTTTGCAAGAGCAGCGGGTTCTCTTTACTTCTCAGCCCCCTCTCCAGCTCTGATTTTGATTTTCTGAATCAGAGTCTGCCTTTGTAACCCAGCTCATCCTTAAACTCAGGGTGTCGCTCCTGCCTCATCCTCTCTGGGTGGTAGGGTGGCAGACATAAGCTACGATGTCTGGTTTAAATGATGAATTTTCTATTTACCTGTGACAGTTATTAGACCAAATGTTCAGTCAGTAAATATAGATTTCTCCTGCTTTGAATCAGCTGTTGGTTAATTGAGCTTACTAAATACTGGTACTCTTATATTTTGACAAGTGGGTTTAAATATCCCTTATAAGGTAAAATATTTTTAAACAGTTTAAGATTTCCTGCTCCCAATTTTCTTAAATTTTGTATGTGACTGTCAATAGAAGACTTCCTGCTAAAATAGAGAAACACTCTCCAAAGGCCAGTTTTCACTCTAGTCAGTCTGGGGCACAAAAGGCAGCTGGTCTCTGTCCCTTTGCTACCATCATGAAATGTGCACACAGATAACTATGAATCTCCCCGGAAGCCTCTGTCAGAATTGGGGGGACTATCATAGCTTTTAGCATCAGAGTGACTGATAGAAGTAGCTGCTTGCATACATCTGGGAGTACATATATACCTCCACGATTGATAGTTTGAACTATAGACTCCATACTGATACTCATTAGAGCTTCTGTTCACTTTCGGAGGTATATGTAGTTAAAACTCAATAGTGAAATCTTGAAGTCTACCTATCCAGTAACATCAATGTGGTGATATATTGTGTAACCCAATAAAGCTTGCCTGGGGAATCAGAGGACAAAGCCAGCCACTGAATTAGACATAGAGGTCAGGCAGTAATGGCACACATCTTTATTCCTAGCACTCAGGAGGCAGAGATCCATCCAGATCTCTGTGAGTTGAAGGCCACACAGGGAATAGAGCCAGGCACGGTGGCACATGCCTTTAATCCCAGCACTTGAGATCTCATACCTTTGTTACCAAGTATTTGGGAAGCACATATGCCTTTAATTCTAGCACTAGAAAGGAAGTGAGATGGCAGGGCACAGAAAGGTATATAAGGCATGAGTAAACAGGAAGTCTCACCTTTGAGGCTGAGGATTTTGTAGAGTAAGAACATAGCTTGCTTGCTCTGCTTCTCTGATCTTTCAGCTTTTACCCCAATATCTGGCTCTGTGATTTTGTTTTGTTTTGTTGTTGTTTTTTGTTTTTTTGTTTTTGTTTTTTTTTTTTTTTTTTTTTTTTTTTTTTTGGTTTTTCGAGACAGGGTTTCTCTTGTGTAGCTTTGCGCCTTCCCTGGAACTCACTTGGTAGCCCAGGCTGGCCTCGAACTCACAGAGATCCGCCTGCCTCTGCCTCCCAAGTGCTGGGATTAAAGGCGTGCACCACCACCGCCCGGCCTTGTTTTATTTTTTATTATAAGAACTTTTAAGATTCGTGTTACGTATTACTGTGTGGCAGAGCCCTAATGAGAGATCACTGTCAGTCTGTGATGGGTTTAGAATAAACCTTGGTACAGGAAAACTCACTGCTGAACATAATACAATGGCATACAACACAGTAGCTACAAGAAGGATCTAGGTCCCACACATAGGTGACACTTAGCAAAGGTTTATTAAGTTATGATACTTTCACCTCATAGTAAGTGAACACCCACACCCTTCTCTAGAGAGCACTCCAACATCCAACTTCACCCACCTGCCCCACAGTGACTCTAAAAACTCATCCAACACAGAATGCTCCCACTTCATTCCTGCTAAAACCCAAATTCGGCCATTCTTGTTCCTATCTTCAAATATTGAAAAGAAAAATGCCAACCATGAAGAAATAATGAAGAAACACTTGCTAGGAGCATGACTATTTGGGGTCTAAAATAAGGAAAGGAACAAATTCAAAATATCAGCATCTTAACTCTTCAGCGTGCTTTTGTCAACTAAAAAAATGGACGATTTATTACAAATGTACACAAAAGGTATGATTTCACTAGTATCAAATATTTTAAAATGTCAATATCCTGTGAGAGAGATACTGTCTTTTTTGGTATTTGGTAATTTCAGAAAATAGACCGAGAATTTAGAAATGTTTCTGATATTTTAAAATAAAGGCTAATAATGTCACTTTTAGGAAGAAATAATCACAAATGTACCTTAGGAGTGACAAAAATTAGTGCAGTAAGTGCTCACTAATAATTTAAATACCTAACAATACATGATTGTAACAGGACTCTCAAAAGGTCTTGTTAAATAAAGAACCTAGAGTCAGATATTGGGGTGAAAAGCAGAGAGAAGCCAGCCACATTCTTACCCACTTGGAGATCCTCCACCAAAGAGACCTACTTCCTGTATACCCATGCCTATATGCCTTTCTGTTCTGCCATCTCATTTCCTCTCTGCCCAGCTACATCACTTCCTCTTCCAGCCCAGCTCTGTCCTGACCTCCAGACCTTTATGGTTAACTAATGTTGGAATTTAAGGCATGTGCAACCATGCCTGGCTCTGTTCCTAGTGTGGCCTTGAACTCACAGAGATCCAGACAGATCCCTGCCTCTCCAGTGATAAGGTGTATGCTACCGTTGAGCATGACTTCTGTGTTTACTATAGTGGCTGGCTTTTTCCTCTGATCCTCAGATAAAGTTTATTGGGGGGACACAGACAAAATATCATCACACATGATGAAGTAAATAAATTCCTGTAAATTCAAAAGATAAACAACCATGAGTATATTACAGTCTATATCTAGAGCCATGCCTGGAGATTCACACTTGTAGTCTCAGTATAGGGGAAGCAGAGGCCAGAAGATCAGGAGTTCCCAAAGTTACCCTTGGCCAAATGGTAAGTTAATGTCCAGCCTGTAGTATATAAGACCTTGTTTCAAAAAAACAGCAATAAAACAATAGCAAAACAACAAAAATGAGATTTTGAAAGAATATTTGACAATATGTATTTTTATACTGTAATTCTAAGTTTTAAAAAGCATCAATATAAAGAGGCACATAAAAGATGGTTATAGTGTTATAAAAACTAAATAAAATGCTGGAAATTAATAATAAAGCATGTGTTTTTAACAATGCATACCCCTAGGTAATAGAGTCATAATTGGTTTCCACTTAGTTTTTTAGTGCCTTTCTATTGTTAAATATTTATTATTAATGCATAAGAGAACATTTTAGTCACTATAAATATTTTAAATATAAGGTACTATTTTGGTTTTATTTGGCTGCACCCCATAGACAATTAAAACATATGACCTCAGCAAAACAAAGTTTATTATTTCACACTTAAAAATGGTCTGAAGGAGGCTCGGTAATTCCATGGCTATCAGTGACCCAGGGGCACTCGAGGTAGAGACTTCTTCCTTGGGGTCATCTCACAGCCCATCTGACCAGTCCTCTCTGCAGAAAGAATGAGAGCAGTAGGCAGCACACAGCTGCAAGCAGAAGTAATACTTTCTTGAGGAATGCCTTCAGACCTCACTCTACACCTCTCAGCAGCAAGCTGGGAATTCAAGTTTTCACTCCGAGGTAAGTTACCACTTAGGAAAGTCCAGAGTTTTTGCTAAGGGGATCAGAAAGAATAGCTGGTGGGTTTTTGCTAACCTGACACAAACATAGATGTATCTGGGGAGAGGAAATACGAATTGAGAAAATGCCTCCATAAGAAGGGCGTATAAGCAAGTCTGTGGGGTATTGTCTTGATCAATGATGGATGTGGGAGGACCCAGCTCACTGTGGGCAGTGCCATCCCTGGTGGTTCTGGGTTGTATAAGAAAGCAGCCTGAGAAAGCCTCTAGGAGCACACTAGTAAGTAGCACTCCCCTATGGCCTCTGCTTCAGTTCCTGCCTCCAGGTTTATCCTGAGTTCCTGCCCTGACTTTTCTTCAGTGGTGGATTGTGACCTGTAAACAGAAAAAAGACCTTTCCTCCCCAAGTTGCTTTAGGTCATAGGAAAAGTATGACAAATAAGCAACCAGAAGGTAATATAATACTTACAAAATATAATATAATGTATAACTAAATTCTAAATATTTGAAGCAACAGAAAAAACAGCAGAAGAGAAAAATGGAGGAGAAAATAAGAGATGCAGATAAGAAAAAAAATTACAGAAGTTAAAGAGTATTCTGACCCATAAGAGGAAGAAGAAAACCTCAGCCAGTGAGTTTAACTACAAACAACGTAAGGACAGCGAAGATCCCATTCTAGTTTCCAAAAACCAGTTTCAAAGACCAGTCATTTGTGAAGAGAAACATGCAGAGGTCGATGAATCTCAGCACACCATGCTAGCTTCATCTCTTTCTGGGGTTCCCAGGAGTTAATGAGAATCTTAGAAACAAAGGAGATGATGATGATTAGGATATAATCTTTGATCCTCCATGTGTGAAACAGAGGTGGACAGAGTTGATAGGTAATATGCAGATAGAATACTTCAGCACCATCGTAAATTGCTTTTGTGTGAATTTGACACATAGATAAAACTTAAATATATATATGTATATATATGTATGTATATATATGTAACTTTTAAGATTATAGATGCAGATATGTACTCAAGCTATAGCTACAAGGAAGTGGTCACAATAATTTCAATGGTCTATGAAATTATTTTAAAAGCTATATTGTATTGTGGAATTTGAATTCTATATTAGTTATACAATTTTAGAAAACCTGGTCCATAGGAGATAATAGAACATCTTAGGACTAAAAAAACTCAAAGCATTGTACCACTTTACTCATGCCTATCCCAATGATTTTGATTTCTTATATAGGTGAGAATCAACAAAGTGTGTATTTATGTGCAGAAGGGCTGTTTTACAAAGGGGAGATAGGTATAAAAGCACCTAAATAGTTGCTGTTCACCTTCCATGTTCAATAAAGGCTCCACACTGCCCACCTATGGGTGAGGGCCCCTTCCTGTCTATCATCAGAAAGTCCCTCCTCCCAAACAGAGTGGTCCTTTGGATGCTAATCAATAGCATGCTGATAATTGTTTTTCCACTGAGTGCCAGTAGTAAATTGGAGTACAGCAAGGCAACCATTTTCAGAAACCAGTTATCAGCCCATTGAAAAGCTACTAAACTATTCCATGGAATCTTTGAATTTATTGTTACTATGTGTTCTACTCAACTTGCCTGTGGGAGCAGAGAGCTCCTGTTTTCCAAGTCCTTTCCACTTGATCTTTTAGAATGACACACTTGAATAGCATTTATCAGAGCCTTTGGTACAGTGTATAATGTAGAAAATTTTACTGGAACGCCCATATAAACGTGGTCCTTGACCTCTGGAAGCTTTCTTTGTGAAAATAAGACCTTTCTAAAATTTTAAGAAGAAAAAGAATTTTCACAGCTGCCTATTATTGTGTGTTATTCCTCATCACAAATCATACTGACTGTGTCATGATAACCTGATGAAGCGGGCACAATTATTATCTTCATCTTGCAAATGAAGAAACTGAAACTCAAAAGTAAAATGATGGGCCAGAGATTACAAAATTGATGATAAATAATGCAGAAAAGCCCACATAAGAGCACAAGGGACAAAATGATCTATGTTGTGTACCAGTGTAGCACAGTCATGGCATGATTGCTTTAAAATATGCAGGTTTAACATACAAAATATTTTGAAATTATATATAACATTATGAGAGTGTTAGATATTATACTTAAAGCAGTATGTTTTATATACAGTTAGAAATTAATTATAAACATAAAAGGTTTTTTTTTTTTTTGAGACAGTTTCTCTGTGTAGCTTTGCGCTTTTCCTGGAACTCACTCTGTAGCTCAGGCTGGCCTCGAACTCACAAAGATCCACCTGGTTCTGCCTCCCAAGTGCTGGGTTTAAAGGTGTGCGCCACCACCGCCCAGCAAAGTTTTTAAAGTTTATACTTACATGCAGAAAAATAAAAAGAGAACACCATGAAATTGAAGTAAATATGGAGTTGGCTAATTGCATCTGATCTGCTAGATTGAAGCACGTTTTGTAAGTCAGTACTTAATAAATACTATTAATATTAATTTTCTTTATTACTACTAGAAGGGAATATATGGTTTAAGGGATAATCGAAATCTAGGGATAGTGGGCAGTGAATTACTCTAATGATTAAAATGCTCTTGATTTGAAACCTCAACCTGGGATCAAAATACAGCTTCTCTTTATGAAAATGGGCCAGTCCTGCTTTTCCTTCCTCCAAGATACGTAAAAGATAAAGTCAGTTCTCATTTACCAGTAGGAGACAAGTGGGCATGACAATGTCAGCTGTCAGTGCGGGAGACCCTGGCTTTCAATCCTTTACCCTCTATTCATCTTATGAAATTTCTGGATAAAGTCACTTAGAAATACATCACAAGTCTAGCCAGTTCTCACCACCCATCTCCCCATGGGTTGATCTTGGCCGTCTCTCCACTGATGAATCATAGTCATCCTTCAGAGATATTGCCATTAATGACAAAGACCCACAAGAACGTGGGTACCAGCTCTTCTGGGGTGAAAACATTATCTGATGGGGCTAAGGATATCTTGACCAACAGTCTTCATGACAGGAAAATAACTGAACCAAATGAACTCAACATTATCAAATTACAACATTTATTTCTCACTTTTAACTCTCTATAATTCACAGTTGATGATATTTCTTTTCTACTGAAAATGGATTTTTTTCTCACATAATATATCCTAATTACTGTTTTCCCTCCCTTTACTCCCCCCAGTTCCTTCCAACCTCCCCTACCATCCAGAACCACTCTCTTTCTGTCTCTCATTAGAAAACAAACAAGCTTATAAGGGATAATAAAAAATAAGATATACTTTGATTCCTAATGATATTCTGCTATACTCATGGATTGGTGCCTAGCGCAATTGTCATCAGAGAGATTTTCATCCTGCCACTGATAGAAACAGATGTAGAGATCCACAGCCAAATATTAGGTGGAGCTCAGGGAATCCTGCAGAAGATGGGGAGGAAGGATGTTAGGAGCCAGAGGGGTCAAGGGCACCACAAGAAAACCCACAAAATCAACTTACCTAGGCTCATAGGAGCTCACAAAGGCCGAACTGACAATCAGGGAGAGCCTGCATGGGACTAACCTAGGCCTTCTACATATTTGTGACAGTTAGCTTGTTCTTCTTATGGGACTCCTAACAATGCTAATAGGGGCTGTCTCTGACTCTTTTGTCTGCTTTTGGGACCCTTCCCCTCCTATTAGGTAGCTTCTTCCATCTTTAACATGAGGGAAGGTGCCTAGTCTTATTGCAACCTGATATACCATGTTTGGTTGATAACCCTTGGAAGCCTGCCCTTTTCTGAAGGGAAATGGAGGAGGAGTGGATGGGGGTGAGGGGAGGTGGGGGGAGGGACTAGGAGGAGAGGAGGAAGGGGAAAGTGTAGTTGGGATGAAATACATGAGAGAGTAAATTAATTAATATAAAACACACCCCTAACAAAACAGTGAAACTGGACAAAACAAACAAACAAACAGAATGAGTCCAAGAGAAGGGTTCACACACCCAGGAATGCCATAAAAACACTAAACTGGAAACCATAATATGTATGTAAAGGACCTGTATAGATGAGTGCATGCTGCCTCAGTTTCTGTGAGTTCATAAAGGCTCATGTTGATTTAGACAGGGCCTTGTTTTCTCTGTATCCTCCATCCCCTCTGACTCTTACATTCATTTTGCCTCCTCTTCTTCAGGGTTCTTTTTCTATGAGCCCTGCAGGGAAGGATTTGATGGAGACATCCCATTTAGGGCTACATGTTCCAAGGTCTCTCACTCTCTACATGTCTGGCTACGGGTCTCAGTATTTGTTCCCATTTTGCTGCAGGGAGAAGCTTCTCTAATTAGAGCTGAGCAAGGGGCTGATCAATGAGGCTAGCAGAATGTCATTCAGAGAGACTTTATGCTGAGCGGTGGGCGCACACACCTTTAATCCCAGCACCCAGAAGGCAGAGGCAGGCAGATCTCTGTGAGTTTGAGGCCAGGCTGGTCTACAAAACAAGTTCCAGGAAAGGCGCAAAGCTACACAGAGAAACCCTGTCTTGAAAAAAACCAAAGAGAGAGAGAGAGAGAGAGAGAGAGAGAGAGAGAGAGAGAGAGAGAGATTTTATTACTGTGGGACAGTCTTTCTGTATGCTGTGAATATGTGTTGCTACCATTGGTTAGTAAAGAAGTTGCTTTGGCCTATGGCAAGACATGTTAGAGCCAGGCAGGAAATCCAAAGATACAGGGAGAAGAAATGTGGAATCAGAAAAGATGCTGCAGGCTACTGGGGGAGTAAGATGTAATGGAATACAGGTAAAGTCATGAGACATATGACAATACATAGATTAATAGAAATGGGTTAATTTAAGATAAAGTAACTAGCTAGCAATAAGCCTGAGCCATAGACCAAACAGTTTGCAATTAATATTAAGCCTCTGAGTGATTATTTTATAAAAATGGTTGATGCCCAGGTGGGACCAGGCAGGACCAAGAAAATTCAGTCTACAGTTGGCACCCAACGTGGGGCAAGAATTTCCACATAAATATGAGAGCTTCTACAATGGAGCCAAGAACAGCTTCCTCATTCAGGTCTCATTATAGGCCATGATACAAAGAGGCTTCTCCCAACCACTGCCTGTGGGCTTAGGAGCACAGCCACAGGCTTAAAAACACAGGCATGCTACTTAATACTGCTTCCCAGAATTGGGGAGGTACACATGACTAGTTGGTACCTGTGCCATGTTGAAAAACAGAGCGGGGCAAAGCCAGCAGCCAGGACCACCACTTCTGTCCTAGCTTATCAGTTTAAAAACTATCCTGGTTAGAAAAGGATTAAAGATATATAATAAAACTGATTCAGATGGACAAAATCTCTAAACTGGTTACAGTATGTTTAAAAATATACATAGGCTTGAGAGAAAAAGAGAAAAATGGTAGATAAAGTGATTAAAAAAGAAATAAAGTGATAAAAATAAAATAAAATAAAAAATAAAAGCCACATAAAGATGGAAGATATACAGAGTCTGGATACTATATATTATTGTGTTGTCCATAGGATTTTTTTAAACTGCTATGAAACATTTGATTGCAAAGGCTACTAGATTAAGCCAACCTATATATTTTAGAAATATTTTGATTCCAAGGTTTAAGTCAGAAAATATGTTACACTGGAAAAGAGGTTCTGCTTTTGTTCCCACAGAAGATGAGAAACTGGATTCCTTCCAGGTTAATATGGTTCCATCAAGGAAGATCCCCTGAGAGGTCTCTAATGGTACTTATGGCCCAGATGATCCAATATTCAGAACAGTTTCAAGGCAACTGGCTGAGATGATATAGTCTCACATACTACTACAGCCAAGATTTAGCCATAATTCTAAATTTTCTCAGGATTCTCCTAAGATTGCCAGTGCCCCCAGTCAGCATGAAGTAGTATGAAAAGCTATACCCAAATTCCCAAAATATTGTTTATGAATGTTTGTTTTTATTTAAAGGGGGTTGATTATAAATGGTTAATGATAGTCAATCTCTTTCTAAAAAAGGGGGATATGATATAGAAATGGTGAAGAAAAGGGGTAGATTATTAAATCTACTTTAATCCAAAAACAATTGTCAATCTTACATATTTTATATCAGTATGGATTTTAGTTTATTGATACAAATTTAAAATTAATTTTGTTATACTATAGGTATATTTCTACTCTTTTTTAAGGCATTATGTTGATGCAGCTCATTTTAAAATGTAATATAGTTAAGAAATACAAATTAATAGTCATCTGTAATAGTCAAACTTATAGTCATGTTAGTTAAGCTTTTTAGGTATACAAAGATATATTTCAATTAGATGTATAATCTCCAAACACTTCAAAGACCTACAGAACATGGCATTTAAAATGTTTTAAGAATTTAGACTTTTCTGGACAATGAGACACAACTGCTCCTGGTAGTATCAATTACTTCAAAGAGGATGATGGGTATTGAAGAAACTCATTACAGAGTTTGCTTACAATATGGAAAAGGCTAGCCAATAAACTGGTCAATAAACTTTTCTTGCCTGGACTGCTTGACAATATGCTGTATAAACTAGACATGCAGAACCCATAGGAAAATGACCACTGAACTTTGCCAAAACAAGGCAGGATGGTCCTTCAGGTTTCTGCTTCACAGAAAAATCTGCCAGACATTCTGCAGGACACAGAGAAAAATGACTGATGAACTTTGCCAATAGGTGAAACAGTTCTTCAAATTTCCTGCTTCACTAAAAAGTCTGCCAGAGACTCTAGGCCTGTAGGTTGAAGACAGATGCCCCAAAGTTGCAGGGGAACTTCAGATGACTGTCCAGGCAGCCAGATGTCTCTGTCATTTCAAGAGTTTTGAAGTTGCTTGTAATACACTTCCTGTTTACTCAGATAATATTGTATCATTCTAGGGTCTTTGATGGAGTTGAAGACTAGATAGTTATAATTATAGTTTTCCTTGATTAAAATAAAAGGTAAATTAGATATGAAATGTTAGACTCACAAATATAGGATAGATGATAGAATATTTTCTTTAATTTTACCAAATACAAATATACTAGGTATTGTAACTGTAATTCTTGCTTGATAGCTGTTTTGTTATATGTAATTCTACTATGTTAAAATAAAAACTTTCTTTTTTGATTAGACAGAAAAAGGGAAGTGCTGTGGGATGGTCTTCCTGTATGCTGTGAATATGTGTTGCAACAATTAGTTAACAAAGAAGTTGCTTTGGCCCATGACAAAACAAGTTAGAGCCAGATGGAAATCCAAACAAAGATACTGGTACAAGAAAGGCAGAGTCAAAAAAGATGCTGCGGGTTGCTGGGGAAGCAAGATGTAATGGAACACAGGTAAAGCCACGAGACACATGATGATACATAGATTAATAGAAATGGTTTAATCTAAGATAAAAGAGCTAGTTAACAATAAGCCTGAGCCATAGGCCAAACAGTTTGTAATTAACATAAGCCTCTGTGTGTTTATTTGGGACTGAGCATCTGTGGGACACAGGAAAGCTACATTTTGTTAATACTTAAAAAAAAAATAGTATTTGGTTTTATCCAAACTCTCTGAGCTAACTAGTTTCAAGTTCTTGGTCAACCAAGCAATGTCATGTATGTATTCCATCTTATGGAATAGATCTTATGTCAAATCAGACATTGGTCAGTTACTCTCACAAGTGTTAGTCCACCATTGCCCTAGCATATCTTTCAGACAGGACACCATTGTAGTTTGTGGCTGGGTTGGTGTTTATTTCTCTTTTGGTAGAGTGCAGGTAAATTAGATATGAAACTTTAGACTCACAAATACAGGGTAGATGATAGAGTATTTTCTTTAATTTTACCAAATACAAATAGACCAGATATTATAACTGTAATTCTTGATAGCTGTTTTATTATGTGTAATTTGCTAGGATGAAGGCACCAGCTCTACTTCTCCATGTTCAACAAATTGTTCATGTGTTATCTTCAGCAATGGGACTTTGCTGTCTGTTTGTGAAGAACAACCTATATTCTTGACAACAGTCTGAGTTATTTGGGGATTCTCAGGGAACCCTTTTGGCCAATAACTCAATTAGATGTAACCCAGTCTTGGGACTGAAAGTTTCATTTGGTGGAAAAAATGTCCAGTAGGGCCTGTCTCCTCTGCTATTTGGTACTTTCATTTAGACTGTTTTTCTATATGTATATATTTTAGGAAGCTCCTACTGTACTAGGTTTCTATACCACCCCTCAAATGGCCCTTACTTTTAGTTTTCTATCCCTGAATTTCCTCTATCAAATTCCTTTACCTTCTCCTCTTGATTCCCGGTTCCAACTATCCCCATCCATCTGTAAATATCTGTTATATTTCTCTTCCTAACAAGATCTATCTGTCCCCCAAAGTCCCTTACTCTATACCTAACCTCTGTGGTTCTACAGATTGTAGATTAATTATCATTGACTTTATAACCAATATCTACAAATGAGTGAATATATACCATAATTATTTTTTGGGATCTGGGATAACTCACTCAGGATGATTTTTTTTTTCTAGTTCAATCCATTTGTCTGCAAATTTCATAGTGTCATTTTTTTTAAACAGCTGAGTAATACTCTATTGTGGAAATTTACTACATTTTGTGATCCATTCTTATGTTGAGATACATTTATGTTGCTTCTAATTTCTGGCTGTTATGAATATAATAGCAGTGAACATGGTTGAACAAGTATCTTTGTGGTAGAATAAAATGTCTTTTGAGTATATGCCCAAGAACAATATAATTAGATCTTGAGGTAGATTTCCATCTTCCTGAGGAGTCACCACACTGATTTTCATAGAGATTGTATAAGTTTGCATCCCATCAGCAATGGAGGAGTGCTCCCTTACTCCACATACTCACCAGCATGAGCTGTCACCTATTTTATTGGTCGTAGCCATTCTCATGGATATAAGGTGAAATCTCAAAGTAGTTTAGATTTGCATTTCCCTGATGACTAGGGATTTTGAACATTCTTTTAAGTGTTTCTCAGACATTTGAGACTTGTCTATTGAGAATTCTGTATCACATTTATTAGTTGGGTATTTGTTTTCTTGATATCTAGGTTGTTTTTTTTTTTTAAGTTCTTTGTATATTTTGGATACTAATCCTCTATCAGATGTGGAGTCAATAAAAAATGTTTTTTCCTGTTCTGTAGGCTTCTGCTTTGTCCTTTGCTGCAAAAAAAATCTTTTGCATTTCATGAGGTCCCAATTATTAATGGTTAATTTTTGTGCCTATGCTATAGGTATTCTGTTCAGAAAGTCTTTCCCTGTGCCAATGACTTCCAGGCTATTCCCCCACTTTCTCATCTATCAGGTTCAGTATACTTGGCTTTATGTTGGAGTCTTTGAGCTACTTGGATTTGAGTTTTATGCAGGTTGATAAGTATGGATCTACTTGTATTCTTTTATATGCAGCCATTCAAGTTAGCCAGCACTATTTCTTGAAGATGCTGTCTTCTTTTCCAGTGTGCAATTTGACGTTTTATAAAAAAAAAAAAAAAAAAAAAAAATTAGGTGTCCGCAGGTGTGTAGATTTATGTCTGGGTACTCACCTTGATTTCATTGATCAATGTGTCTATTTCTGTTTTAATGCCGTGCCGTTTTTATTACTTTAACCTTGTAGTTGTCTTTATGACTTTAGCTTTGTATCTTTTAGCTTTGTAGTTCAATTTGAAATGGGAAATGATAAGACCTCTTGCAGTTCTTTTATTTTGGGAGATTGTTTTAGCTATGCTTGTGTGTGTGTGTGTGTGTGTGTGTGTGTGTATGTGTGTGTGTGTGTGTGTATTTCCAAATGCAGCTGAGAAATGTCTTTTCAAGATCTGTGAAGAATTGTGTTGAAATTTTAATGGTGCTTACATTGAATCTGTAGATTGCTTTTGGTAGGATGGCCATTTTCACTGTGTTAATCCTATTTATCCACGAGCATGCGAGATCTTTCCATCTTCTAATATCTTTTTTCAGTTTCTTTCATCAGTGTCTTAATGTTTTTATCATGCAAGCCTTTCACTTACTTGGTTAGAATTATCTCAAGATATTTTATATTATTTGAGGCTATTGGGAAAGATGTTGTTCCCTGATTTCTTTCTCCGTCTGTTTTTCAGTTGTATATAGGAGAATTACTAATTTTTGTGAGTTAATTTTTGTTTCCCGCTACTTTGCTGAAAGTGTTTATCAGTTGCAAGAATTTCCCAGTGGAAGTTTTAAGATCACTTACATATACTATCATATCATCTGCAAATAAAGATACTTTTGACTTATTCCTTTCCAATTTGTATCCTTTTGATCTCCTTCATTTGTCTTATTGCTCTATCTAAGATTTCAAATAGGTATGGAAGGACTTGACAACCTTATCTTGTTCCTAATTAGTGAAAGTTCCTTGAGTTCTCTACAATTAATTTGATGTTGGCTATGACCTTGCTGCAAACTGCCTTTATGTTTAGATATGCCACTTGTATCCTTAATCTCTCCAAGACTTTTATCATGAAGGATATTTTATTTTGTCAAAGGCATTTTCTGCATCTAATGAGATGATCAGGTGGATTTTTTTTCTTTCAGTTTATTTATATGATGGATTACATTTACTGATTTTTGTATATTGAACCATGCCTGCATCTCTGGGATGAATCCTACTTAATCATGGTGGATGATCTTTTTGAAGTGTGTGTAAATTCAGTTTGCAAGTATTTTATTGTTTATTTTCACTTCTATGTTCATAATGAAAATTGGTCTATAATTCTGTTTCTTTGTTGGGTGTTTATATGGTTTAGGTATCAGAGTAAAATGTTGGGTGAAATGTTCTCTAACTATTTGTCACGTCCATTTGGTTTATAACATCAATTAGCTCCAGCATTTCTCTGTTTAGTTTTTGTCTGGAAGATCTGGCTTTTGATGAAAGTCAGATATTGAAGTCTCCCACCATCAGTGTAAGAGGGCCAACATGTGACTTAAGCTGTAGTAGTGTTCCTTTTGTGAACTTGGGTGCCCTTGTGTTTGGTGCATAGGTGGTGAGAATGTAATCCAGGTGGATTTTTCTTTTGATGAGCATATAGTGTCCTTCCATCTCTTCTGATTATTTTTGGTTTAAAGCCTAATTTGGTCAGATATTAAGATAGCTATACTAGCTTTCTTCTTAGGTCCATCTGCTTGAAATATCTTTCCCTAACTTTTTACCTTGAGCTGATGTCCATCCTTGATGTTAGCATGTATTTCTTCAATGCAGCAGAAGGATTGACCCTGTTTCTTCTTCAGTCACCCCAGGTCTTCATAGCATTTATTGTCCAGAACCTAGCTGTGTTTTCCATCTTTTGCAACCTTCTGTCTATTCAAGAACCAGCCTGGGATCCAGTTCTGGTGTAGATTCTGTGTACTTGTGACCACAGTTGCATATCATCCATGATGGGTTCTCTGGCCCTCTTGCTGAGGTTGGTGTCTGCTTTCCTAAGACCATCTGGACAAACTTTGTCCCATATATCTTCTTTATTCCCATGGATGACATCACCAAGTTGCTCAAACCAAAACTGCCTTTTATTCCTTCTTCTTGCTCAACATTCATCAAATCCATCCCCTCATTTGGTCGATTCTACTACAAACAGATCTTGATTCCATAACTTTCTCTTCATCACAATTGCCATTGCTATAATAGAACCCATTTCCATCCTTTTCTAAATAATTGTATCTACTTAAAAACCTGCCTCCTTTGCCCCAACCATGTTCAATAACGATAACTAAAATAGTCTTGTAAAAACATAAATCTCCCTGACCCTACTTCAACTAAAAATACTCCAATTATGTCCCATTTTCGCATGGAATGAAATTTAAAAAAATCAAATACAGTCTATTGCTGTGGGATGGTCTGTATGTCAAGTTACTCTGATTGGTCAATAAATAAAACACTGATTGGCCCGTGGCTAGGCAGGAAGTATAAGCGGGGCTAACAGAGAGGAGAAAAGAAAGAACAGGAAGGCAGAAGGAGTCAGTGCCAGCCACCGCCATGACAAGCAGCATGTGAAGATGCCGGTAAGCCACGAGCCATGTGGCAAGGTATAGATTTATGGAAATGGATTAATTTAAGCTATAAGAACAGTTAGCAAGAATCCTGCCATGGCCATACAGTTTGTAAGCAATATAAGTCTCTGTGTTTATTTGGTTGGGTCTGAGCGGCTGTGGGACTGGCGAGTGACAAACATTTGTTCTGACTGTGGACAAGGCAGGAAAACTCTAGTTACAGTCTATAAGGCTCTTATGTAATCACAGCCCTTCTACTTGAGCCCATTTTGTAGCCTACCTGCTCTCTTTAACTTCACAAAGCACTAAGGTCTTTCTGTCCTTCAAATCCTAAGATACTTCCTTCTGACTGGAATACTCTCTGAGCAACAACATGACTCATTTCAAATATTATCTCCCTGAAAAAGCTGATGGTGTCATCCTTCTGTCTAAAGGAGTTCTTGCTGCTTCCTACATTTCTATTGCAGCCATACTGCCCTCTACATCCCCCTGCCACCATAGCATCTTGCACAACCTGCAGGACATATATTTATTTCTTTGTATTTTGTTAATCCTTCTGCAACTAAGCAGAAACTGACAGGATCAGAACCGTCACGACTTTGCTCACCTTTGTATACACAGTGCACATTCTTCTGTTAAGTTTGCATCTTCTTGTTGTGCTTGATTCAGAAAGCTGCTCCTAGATGGAGAAATTAATGAGAAGTGAGGAGGTCCACTGGCAGGCTTTCTGTTGTGTTGAATGCTCGCCATATGCTAAGCCCCCTCCTTTTTCTCTCTTTTCTGTATCTTGCTGCACAAATAATTAGCTATTATGCCCTGCTGCAAAAATTTTATTTTCCTCTTTGAATGTTTAGTGGTACTCCGCTACATTGTCAATCAGCCTGGATGTCACTCTCTCTGGCTGGTCTAGCTGTATCATCTCCATCCATTTCCCACCTGCTTCTAACACGCTAATAAGGAATACTTTTCGTCTTCCCTTCAGTCTCTCTCCTTCTAGGGATGCTTTACAGGACAGTGTATGCTATTTCAAAAGCCCAGAACAAGTGACCGGCTACCATCTGTTAAACCATCATTCCTCCTTCATTAAAAATCGTTCTTAAATTTAAGCTTGTTTTAGAAAAAGTGTGAGTTTGGAAAGAAAGGAGATGCCACACATTTGCATTCGTGTGTCTGACAGTGTTCTGCATGGCTTTCTGGGTTCACTTAATAAGGAAAATGGGGGAAAGCTTACATGGAAAAATCATAATTTTTACATATCTTAAATACATGTAACCAAATTTAACAGATATATCTACTCACTCTATTTGGTACATGCTCCAGTGTGACAAAGTGATGGGAATCCAGAAGGCTCTATTCCTTTCCATGCAGGGACCGACACACTCCACACTCACATTATGTACTATACATATGTTAATATCCTAAATACATTAACACAAACACTTACATAAAAGGAGCAGATTACATACAATTTGAAAATGGTATTAAGCTAGAGACTTTTCTTATATATGACAACTAGATAACTCTAACTTATACAAAAGCTATCTCTTTAAAATAAGACCAAGGGAGCCAAAAATATCTGTCTTCTGTTTAAGTAAAGATTTCAGATACCGAATGAGGGAGGCCATCTTCACTTAAGTATAATAACAAATTAGAGATCTTCAACAAGGTAGAAACATAGCATTCATTGTAAACCAGGAGAAAATGGAACAATTTTACTAGGTATTTCTGATTCTTTGAGTTTTTTTTTTAAATTATCATTATGCATACAGTGTTCTGTCTGCATGTATGCCTTACAGACCAGAAGAAGACATCAGATCTCATTATAGATGATTAGGAGCCATCATGTGGTTGCTGGGAATTGAATTCTGGACCTCTGGAAGAGCAGCAAGTGCTCTTAACCACTGAGCCATCTCTCTAGCCCAATTTGAATCTAAAGATTTTAAATTGTTATTATTTTTAACGTACTCAGTCTAATTAGCGTTGCCCATTGCCTGTAGATGTGGTCGTCACCCACTGAAGCATGGACAGTCTACAAGTGGTTATTTGTCCCAAAGGAAAATAACTCTTCATTCCTACATAGCCATCAACTGCCTGTAGTTCCCCAGGTAGAGGTGTGGCCTAAGTAGCTCTTCCCCCATCCTTGTTGGAATGTTCACTGACTTGATCTTGTGCAAGCAAGCGCAGCTACTATGAGTTTACATTTGTAGTCACCATGTCATGTCTAGAAGATGGCATTTGACAGCTTTCTTCCATCCCCCATCCTCCTTCTCTTAACATTCACTCTGTCCTGTCTTCCACAATGTTCCCTGAGTCCTAAGGGAGGGGTGATCTAGGTTTTCAAAACTATGGCTAAGAGCCCAATGTCTGCATTAACTATTACCCACAGCAATAAGCTTCTTTGACCAAAGTTGAGAAAAGCATAAATCTATGGTTATAAGCAAATGTTTAGAAGGCAGTTTGATAATATGACTTTTTAGCAAAGCAACATTAGTTCTTCTCTCTAGGTCTCCTAGACATAGGTTTTGACTCTGTTTACCATACTAGCCATGAATTCCCTCCTATGAATCAGGCTCCAAATTCAATCAAAAGAGCAATTGGTTACCCCAACAGTCTTACCATAATTGCAATAATGGGCACATTTTGCCAATCCAGACTGTAGCACACGTACCAGAATAGATAAGACTATTGATGATTTTCCCCCCAGCAGCCTTCATAACACCTTCTAACACTATGAAAACTAGTCACCCGGGGGAGTTTCCTGTTCATTTCAGGGCTTCTCTCTCTGTAATCAAAGTATATGGCCTCTTTAGCAATGGGGTCTTAACCTATCGGTTTGGTAAGCAACCAAGAGGAACAGTAATAGCTTGCATTGTTTTGGTTACCTCTGATGCCTCTCTGACCAATAACTTGTAGGAAGGTAACCCATGTCTGGCATTGAGATCTTCATTTAATAGCCCATGCCTCCTGGGAGGAGCATATTCTCCATGTGGGGTGCCTCTGTTCAAACTTCTTTTTGCTTTTTCATTGTATTTGAAGTTATATCACAAGCTAGTGGGTTTTGTAAGGCTTTGTCATACAAGCTTAGTTTGAGTTAACTCACTCCCTAACCTCTCCTTCCCTATGTCTTCCTCCTCCATTTCCCATCTCCTGTCCTTATATCTGATTAGATTTTCAGTGATTCTTTAAATTTTTTTCTTAATAGTAATTTTGTATTTTAATAGGGCATGGGTTGCTATTTTCAGAAATGAATAATTATGATTAGAAAGATGATGTAGAGAAAAGGGTATGAAGTCAAGGCCAAGATAAAGGTAGTAAGTAGCCTTTTTTGCAATGGTGGATAATTTGAAGGCCATCATACCACCTTTTCAACACCATTTTCTCCATAGATCTGAAGGTCACCCCTGACACAATATGACACTGAATTTCCAAGTCAGGAGTTAGGAGCAGCTATCACTACATTTAAGCTCTGGAAACATTTAAAGATGAAGAACGTCATGAAGTAGATATGCCACAAATATTGTATGATGAGAAATTGTGCTCGTTAGACACAGGAGTCCCTATTGCCAGCCTTAGTTCCACTCAAGAGTGATAGATAGGGTCATGGATACAAATGTCACTATACTCTGTCTGATTCTGACACTTTTCCTTTTATATTAAGTGCTTACCGGCTCAGCTTCATTCTGACATTTACCTTTTTCTGCAATGGGAGCCCCAAATAGTATCTGTCATAGCCACAGGAAGTCCCGGAGCTTGGCCTTTAGGTATCACAGGAAGATTATAACAGTACTCTGAAAAAATATTGTACTTAGGAATTCATAAGCCTCTCAGTCACAAGGAGCATATATGAGGTGAAGGCATTGTAGCTGTCAGTTTTCCACGACTGTGACAAAATGTCTGAGAAACCCAAAAGAGGGAAGTCTACAGCCAGTCACCTAACTTTCTCCAATGACGACCCCCCTCTAATGGTTCAGTTACCTCCCAGTAGCACCACCTGCTGGCAACCAGTCCTCAACTATATGAGCCTTGGGGCACTATGGCATTAACAGTCCTTAGAGAACTATAAGAAGCTCTCATAAAAGCTATCTGTGATAAACATGTAAAACTACACCAGCTTACCAAATATCTTACCTATTTATGTACCCTACATTAATAATGGAATAAGGAAAGTAAGTGGAAATGCATTTAGTTCGTGTGTGTGTGTGTGTGTGTGTGTGTGTGTGTGTACATACATATCTGTGTGTGTACATAAATATCTGTGTGTGTTCATACATATCTCTGTGTTTGTACATACATATCTGTGTGTATGTCATCTACATGTGTACAGGCAAGATTGATGCCAAATGTCTTAACTGCTTTTCACCCTATTTTCTCGAAACGAGGCCTCTCACTGAACCCAGAGCCTTCCAGCCAGCCTCAGGAACATCCCTGTCTCCACTTCCCCGTGTGTCTTTGTCCCCATTTTCCTGTGTCTTTGTCCCTATTTCAAATTTTCTCCTATTTATAAGGAGACAGTCATATTGGATTCAGGCCAACTCTGTCAATTTCATCTTCGTTTAATTTCTTGGAAAGGCCTTAACACCAAATAAGGTCGCATTCTGACATACTAGCCATTAAGACTTCAACGTGTGAATTTAGAAGAGAGATTCTAGGATGGGGGTTGGGGAGGGGGCATGTCACCAGCAGTAAGGAGGAGAATAACCAGGAGGTGGGAAGGCTAGTGATTTATCCTGAGTATGATGACATCTTAAACAGGACCCACATCTTTTATATAAATTACCTCTTACCACAAGCTTGACCATTTATTTTTTTATTTATTTCCTCCATAGGTAACCAAATCATATCATCTTTAGCCAAACAGAAGCAATCGCATGGGCTTTTTCCCAACCTGGATCCACCACCACCCCAAAATAAATAAATAAGCAAACAAACAAACAAACAAACAAATAAATGAAATTCCAGTGTTCCCTGGTTCCTTCAGCTACCTCCTGATCCTGGGGCTAATAAAGAGTGCCGTCAGCAAAGGAGTTGTCACATGCACTGAATTCCTAGTCCCAGACCTGTGTCAGAATAGAAGCATCCATTTTTACCAAAGAATGG
This sequence comes from Peromyscus leucopus, assembly GCF_004664715.2. Taxonomy (NCBI): domain Eukaryota; kingdom Metazoa; phylum Chordata; class Mammalia; order Rodentia; family Cricetidae; genus Peromyscus; species Peromyscus leucopus. Next base: position 57,664,707 of record NC_051084.1, read on the forward strand.
CTACTCTCTTCTCCAAAGTCATCATTAGATTTAGCAATTCCCTTCCTTGGAAGGACAGGTGATAGTTTATCGTCATCCGGGTCCCAGCAGAATCATTGCTAAGAGCAATAATCTGTCTAGAACATGAGATTCTTCATCCAGTCCAACTCTGATCCCTTTTCAGTGCCTTAAACTGCTTGCATTATCCTAATTCTATGTGTGAAATTTTCTTTAATAAGATGTCTAGTATCCATCTAAGTGGTTCAATATGGTGATATTTTATTTGTACTAAAATGTGATTTGTATGTTAATAAAGTTGCCTGGGGGTCAGAGCTATTAGCAAACCATAGCAAAAACTGGGCAGTGGTGGTGCATGCCTTTAATCCCAGCACTTGGTAGGCAGAGCTAGGTAGAACTCTGTGTGTTCAAGGATACAGCCAGCATTGGAGACACACGCCTTTAATCTCAATACCAACCATAGAAGACTTGGAGGTCTGTACAGACAGGCAGTGATGAGGCGGTCATGTGGTTGGATTTACAACCAATGAGAAGACAGAACAGAAACTCTATAAAAAAAGACAGACACAGGAAGTAGGTCTCTTTCGGAGAGGTACAGCGACAGTGAAGGGTAAGGTTTTTAGCTCTTAAGCTATTGCTCTGACCTCTTGGCTTTCATTTCTGTATTGGCTCTGTGTTTCTTATTTAATAAGACGGTTATATCTACAGTTCAATCCTATAATTCTGATAATATTACAGGTGGGTGGGTGGATATGTATATATGTACATATGTATGCATGTAAACAGAGAAACAACACTTGAGCAATAGCTCAACACCAAAGTTAACATTTAGAGGGGAGTTACAAAGATGGCCGATTATTGTTAGTTTATAAGAAAGAAATATAGCTTCAAAAAAGCCCCGCATATCATAGTGAAAGCTAGACTGTAGTGTCTACAAGCCAGATTATTTAAGTGCCTTTCTCTTTTCTTCCCCCTTTTCCCCTTTTTTATGCCTCTTCCTCTCATTCTTCCTTTCTTTAATTTTCATTGCCTTCCCATAAGAATGTAACGCCCTTGTGGCTTCTGATGGATCAGTCATGATCCAGTGGGTGGCACGCATGAAGTTCTCAAAGAGTTAAAGAAAATATCGTAGTTTTAGAAGACTATAGCCACTGAGTGGAGAGGCTTTGCTTTGTTCATTCTGTATTATCTGATGCCTAGACCTGTCATTGCCAATACACTCATGGAAACAATGAAAGAAAAAAAAAAAAAAAAAAACACGTGTAAGAACAGCAAATTTTGAAAGAACAGAAACCAAAAGATTTTCTTTTAAAGGCTCACAAATAGTTCTACTATCCAAACCCAACCGTTGTCAGTATTGAACAGGATCCTTTTCTTTTTTTTTTTTTTTTTTTCTTTTTCTCTTTTTTTTTCATGTGTGTGCATGTAGAGGGGTAAGGAGGCACTGGGGATTGAATGCAAGATTTATGCATATAAAGAAAGCATTCCCCTGGTGACCTGTATACCCCTAACTCCTCTTAACTATATTTTGTTGTTGTTGATGTTTTAGCTGTGGTCTGCAGTGTTTTGTTTTGTTTGTTTTGAGGGAGAAGTTCTAAAGATAAGTTTTCTTTGAGTAACTCAAGCTGGACTTGAACTTAAGCCATAGTCCAAGTAGGCTGTTAGCTTTCAAGTAGCTAGGATTACAGATGCGTACTACCACATCTGTCCAGGATACTTTTCTCTACAGATATGTGGCATGTTTTCTTCAATACACCCATATTCTCTTCAAAGACACAGTAGTATAAATTACAATATGATATGTACTATGCCTGAACAAAATGCTATGGAAGAGAAAAATATAAGTAATGAGTTCTATCTAGCAGGGTTTAGGGAGTGTAATAAAAGCTGAGTTTAAAATATGACAGGTTGTTATGTGACATATCAAAGGAAATTTCAAACTAGGATTCCTATGATACTATATACTGTTTGCTCTTATAAGAACCAATATTATTAATAAACATATGAGCAGCATTTCAAAGTAGGGGATGTCAAAGGCTGTGATACCCATTCCAGTCTGTGACCTATTGGCTTTCTTGTACTGTAGAGTATAGAGATTAGCATGAAGTAAACCTCCAGAAACCATAAAAAGCCAGACATGGCTGTGCAGGGATGGTGGAAGATACCAAGAGCTCACATGCCAACCAGCCTTACTGGCAAAGCTTCATGTTTAGAGAGAAAGCCTGTCTCAGGAACTAGAGTAGAGAGTAATAGAAGACACTTGCTATGTTCTTCACGCACGCGCACGCGCGCGCGCGCGCACACACACACACACACACACACACACACACACACACACACACACACGCACAAAGAGAGGTGGGTTAAAAACTTCCCATTTTCTACCCAATTCATGGTTGGGTTGTCTGGATTCCCTGCTATAGCTGATGCGCTGGCAAATATCTGCTTTACCTTCAGCTCCTTTTCTTTGTGTTAAAGTTCTTTTTTAAAATACAAATGTCAGTGGCTGAGGGGTGGGTCCGTGGGGAAGTGCTTCTGTGTAAACATAAAGACTTGAGTTTGGCTCTCTACCCGCATTAGGGTAGAGATGGGCAAATCCCTGGAGCTTGCTGGCCAGTCAGCCTAGCCAGACCAGTAAGTTCCTGAGAGTTCAAAAAAGTCAGATGGAGAAGCAACTGAAAAAGACAACCAACATCAACCTCTGGCCCCCACGTGTGACCACATGGGCAAAAAAGGAAGGGAGGGAAGGAGGGAAGAAGGAAGGAAGGGAGGGAGGGAAGAAGGAAGGGAGGGAGGGAGGGAGGGAGGGAGGGAGGGAGGGAGGGAGGGAGGGAGGGGAAGAAGGACAATGGAAAATTTAAAAACACAAAAATACATTTTTTATTATGTTTGGTTGCTTAGCACTCTATGAATCAAAAGAAATCTTTCATGAAAATTGAGGGAGAAGGGCTTTTAAAACATAAAGTAAATCATCAATAAGGATCTCTTTTAGGCAATTATAACATTACAAAACTATCTCTTTAAAGGAATTTCATATACACATGAAATCCCCATATATCCTTGAGAATGTTTAGATTTTATCTCATGCCATCATGTGGCTGTTATCACAGGGGCACTCAAACAGCAGACTACAAATAGGGTCAGCTGAACATATTCTATTTTGGTGCATCAGGAGGAGGCAGCCATGTCCCAGTTTAGTCAATCCCATTTTCTGTCTTGCAGGTCACACACCAGCCCTTCAGTTCATGAAGCTCTTCTCTATTTCTGGGATAAAAGCTTCCTTTGCCTGGAGAGCACTTCAACCATGTCAAGTCTGCGAGGAGGGAGCTGAGGGGACCAATTTCTCTGCGCTTGGATGTCGTGAGCAAGACAGTGTAAACCTGACAAGCTTGAAGATTCCAGCGAAATATCCCAATTAAAGTGCAGTTGAAATGCAAAGACCAGGGACACTAACAATATTTGCATGAAGAAAGGAAAGAGCATCAGTGTGTCCCATGTCACAGAAGAAAGGACATGGGCAAAGAAGTTCAAAGGGGCTTCTGGACACTAAGGAGATGGTAGACGACAGGATAAAATAAGAAATCACAAATCCTCGAACTGCACATAAAGCACTCCACTAATGAAATACACTGATGTATTTAGACAGGAAGTAAGGGGAGACTTCTTTATAAGGCTGCCTGGTTCTTATCTAAACAATATTTCCATTTTCCAATATCCATCTTCAATAGCCTGTCCAAGTTGTTATACTTCAACTGCACCCATAAGGCTTCTATGGGTTCATAATTCTTCTCTTCTCCTCCTTCCTCCTTCACAAACTCTAGTGGGAATCACTCCACCATGACCTTGGGCTATCTGGCCTGATGGAGGCAGTGCTTCTTATGTGCCTATGACCAACCTCCCAACCCGCTTAAAAGGGCAGAGACAGGGGGCCTTGCTCTCTTGGGTGATGCAGACCGGATCTGGCAGTGTGAAGCAGCGCATGATCAGTCCCCAGCTTTCCGGGGACTCTGCAACTGGATTTACCTTATCCTGCATCAGTGAGTCTGTTTTCCCCCGTAGAACCTCTTAATAAATTGATATATATAGAGAGAATTAAGGATTTCGTTACAACAGATGTCTATTTTTTCCTTCCTAATTATTCCCGTAACGTAAGAAGAAATTGGTGAGCAAGTTCAATTTCATCATGTAGACAAAGCATATGAAAAGTAGCCCACAGAAAGTGGCCCAGAGAAAACAGCATTAGTGACCAAAGCCCCTGCACTGGGATGCTGTAAATGACTAGGACATCTTAGGAACCCAAAGTCACAAACAGTAGCCCTGGGCGGCTTTTGGTACAGGCTATTTGCATTTTGTTGTCTCACACGTTATTTAAAATTTGAACTAGTTACCAAAATTAACAAACGTGAAGATTTAACTTAAAAAACACAATTTCTCATTTGATTGGGGCACTGCAGCTCTGCTACCTGCCTAAGCTTGTCTTATCTGTCGACAAGTTACATCACTTTTAAAATGAGCATCAAAAAAATAAATGAATAACCTACTTTATAGAATTTTCTGAGGCTTGAATGACTGCGTGACAGCGTGCTGAAAGAGCATGTGACAGTGCCGGGCACTGTATCACTACACAGCACGTATCAGATATCAATGCAAATAATGTCCTCTTGCTTTGGACAAATGATCGTATTAGTCACAGTTCTCTAGAGGAACAGAATACATTGACAGAGGTATAGAAAGAAAGAATTTGTGAGTTTATACTAAAATAGCAACAGCAGCTGAATCACACTTGAGAAGCTGAGCACCTCAGTCCTGCAGGATGGGTGGCTCAGCAGTTCCCAAATGGCTCTAAAAACCTGAAAGGTTCCTGGAGAGCCGCTGGCCCTTTGTTCATATGGAAGTCTGGAAACACTGGTCCTGATGTTAGTGAAGGAATCAGCAGCAGCATCAACAGCAGAGTAAATCAACTTCACAGCCAGAGGGAAGGCCAAGGGAGCAAAAGAAGAGAGATCTTCCTTCTGCCATACCAAAAGGTGTTTGGTCTTTTAATATTCTTTTTTTTTTTTTTTTTTAGCATCTCATAAACGAACACAGCATCTACATCCCTCATACCTCTCCTTCCAATTCCTTCATCCCTCCCCTCACAAATTCATAATCTCTTTTTAAAAATTAATGTTGTTACATGCACATACATGTGTGCATATGTGTACAGTTCAGTCTTCTCCAGGGATGAATGCCCGCATAACTCATCCAATCCCAAGTGGCCAGTCCTGGGCATTACCAATAAGCAAACCTAAATGGAATCAGTGGGGATCATGCCTGGAGGGGACTGATTCTCAGCCATCGCGGACATCCTGTAACTCTTCATCTAGGAGTAATACCATTGAAATGTCAAGTGGTGTTGTTCATGGGTGCATTCTCCCTGTTATGTCTAGAGGATGCCATCTACCTGCAGATATCCTGGGCTTCTGGGTCTTATAAGCTTCCTGTTCACTCTTCCCTGATTTTCCCTGGGCCTTAAGTTTAGTGGTGGCGTTGCAGATGCATCAATTAGGGTCAGGTAATCCATGGTCACTTATTCTCTGTATTTTGTTAAATTGTAGATCTTTGTAATAATCTCCATATATTGCAAAATTAAGCTTCTTTGATGAAGGGTGAGAGCTACATTTATCTGTGAATATAAAAGTAGGCATTAAAATCAGGTGTTATATTGGTTTAGTAAAATGGTAGTAGTTGGTTCCCCTTTCAAGTCTATGACCTCTCTAGCCATGGGTGGCTGGCTAAATTTACAGTATCAGGAATGATTTACCTCCTGTTAAGCAGATCTTAAGTCCAATCAAGCAGTTGTTGGTAATCCCTGAGATAAAAGCATCTCAGTTTCAGCATTGTGGGTATCTTCCCAGTCTAGTCATGATGATTCATAGGCTTTACAACTGGGTAGGATTATCAGTTGCTCCTCTCCCGTGGAAACTTCCATAACACCTTCTGACACTGTGAGAGCCACTCCTCAGACAGGAGGCTTCCAGGTCAATGTCAGTTTAATTCTTCCAAGTCCTGTGTCCTGAGTGCATCATGTCTTCCTAACTACAGCCATCTGACATTTGACAAAGATGCCAAAGACACACATTGGAGAAAAGACAGAATCTTCAACAAATAGTGCCGGGATAGCAGGATATCTGTGTGTTCAAGAATGAAATTAGGTTGTCACCCTTGTACGAAGATCTGTGCCAAATAGATTAAAAAAAAAAAAAAAAAAAAAAAAAAAAAAAAAACTCAATGTGAAACCTTAAATGCCCAAAGCGCTATAAGAAATCGTAGTCAGTGGCCTGCAGGATACAGGTGTAGAGAATGACGTTCAGAATTGGAATCCATTTGCCTAGGAATTAAGGCTAAAAATGATAAGTGGGACCTCAAATATCTAAAAAGCTTCTGTGCAGCAAAGGTAACAAGTAGTCAAGTGAAAAGGAAATCCACAGAGTGGGAGAGACTCTTTGCCAGCCATACATTTGACAGACGATTATTCTCCAGAATATATAATGAACTCAAAATACCAAGTCAAGAAAAGCAAATGAGCCAATTTTACAAATTAGTCAGTGCACTGGTTAACTTTCTGTCAACATGACACAAGTTAGAGTCATCTAGGAAGAGGCAACCTCAATCGAGAAAATGTCTTCACCAGATTGTCTGTAGGCAAGTCTGCAAAAACATTTTCTTGATTGATAAGTAATGTGGGGAGACTTGACCCACAGCTGGCAGCACCATCCCTGGACAGGTGGGCCTGGGTTGTATAATAAAGCAGGCTAAGCAAACCACAGGGAGCAAGCCAGTGAGCAGCACTCTTCCGTGGCCTCTGCTTCAGTTCCTACCTTGAGCTTGTGCCCTGACTTCTCTAATCATGGGCGAAAACTATAAGGTAAGACTCCCTCCCTAAGTTGCTTTTGTCCTTAATGTTATAGAACTCTGAACTAGATCAGATATGAATCTAAATAGGGAGTTCTCAAAAGAAGACATGAAAATGGCCAAGAAAGATCTCAAAAAGGTTTCAACATTCTTCACAATTAGGGAAATGTAAATGAAAACTGCTTTGAGATTTTATTGTACCCCACGCAGAATGACTAAGATCAAGAAGAAAACCGACAATAAATGTTGATGAGGATGTGGGGAAGGGCAGCCATCATTCATTATTGGTGGGAATGCAAACCGGTCCAAACAATTCAGAAGTCAATGTGGAAAATTCTCAAAAGGCTAAAAATAATAAAATAATCTACTGTATGGCCCAGATTTACCACTCCTTGGCATATGCCCAAAGGACTCAACATTCTACTTCATAGATACTTGCTCAGCCATGTTCATTGCCTTTCTATTTACAATAGCTAGGAAGTGAAAATAACCTAATATCCTTCAGTTGATGAATAGATAATGGTAATGTGACACATATGCACAGTGGAATTCTATTCACTTTAAGGAAGAACAAAATCATGAAATTTCCAGGTAAATGACTAGAACTAGAACATATTGTACTGGGTAAGGTAATGCAGACCCAGAGAGACAAAATGCCACATGTTACTCTTTGTGTTCCTTAGCGACTAGTGCTTAGATGTGAGTATATAAGCGAAATTAACCACTGAAACAAGAAAGAATAGAATAACTTGGTGTGGAGGGAATCTAGAGTGGGGAATGGTAGGACATAGATGCTATAAATGGAGAAATGGGGAAAAGAAAGGGACTTGAACTGTGGAGGGAGGAGAGGCATTAATACAGATGGAGGCTGAAGGATGAGGAACAAATACTAAGGGTGTTTAATAAGAAATAGGGAATATATATGTGTGTGTGTGTGTATGTGTGTGTATATATGTATATATGTGTGTGTATATACATATATATGTATATATATATATATATATATATATATATATATATAATTATCACTTGGTGATAATGCTCCCCAAAAAGCCATGGGCTACAGAAACCCCAGTACCAGACGTAAGAAACCTCCTCTCAAGTTGCTGGTCGGGGGAATTGAAGAGATTCTCAAAACAATATATGCTCTTACCTTTGCCCTGGGTTGCCTCCTAGAATCTGAAGGTAAGAACCTACTGCTGAAGATATGTCATGCCCTTTTTAAAATCTGGCCTGTGTGTGGCCTGAATGTATCATCCCCAATCATGGAAGGTCTTCTCAATTCAATCAAGGCAATCAGGACAGCTCTTTGGGTAAGAGGCCCTACTCAGGTGACTAATTTGTGACAAACTGACATGAAAAACAATCACAGAATTGCCCTTTTAGAATCACAAGACAAACGTCCAAATGAACATAGAAAACTGGGCTACAGTTTGTCAACAAGGTATATTTCATGGACTATATAAGTAATGAGATGTATAAACTTCTACCAGTGTTCTTTTAAAGAGGGCATTGCGCGTGCAAGATAGTTTGAAGAACTGCCTTTTGACAAATCTTTCAGTCTCAAAGTTGTACATAAATACAAATAATTGTGCACAAAGCAGCAGAGTTTTTATCCAGTATGAGTGCTCAGCTTTCTCAATACCGTTATCGTCACCAAGACTCACAGAACATTTCAGGAGAGGAGGTAGAAAAATGTAAGAACAGAACTCATACCTGCTGCAGTTACCTATGGAAAACCTACAGGAGACCCATCCAGTCAAATTCAAGCATAGATGACCTCCAGGTCCCATCCCTTACTGAGAAGCTTTTGACGGTTGCTGGTTGCTGGGAGAGGAAGAACCGTGTTTGAATGTGTTCCGCAGGTAGATTGCCCATGTTCAAAGGGTGGCAATGCCTTTACAGCTGTACACATAGAGGCAGCACTAATTGGACTTAGTAGATTATGAAAAAAAAATGTAGGAACAAAGAAGAAAAAAAGGAGAAAGAATAGGAGGAGGAGAAGGAAAAAGAAGAAGAAAACATGAGGTTGGGAGGGAGCCATGTTGAAAGGGTTGGGGAAAGTTGGAGGGGAAAATGGGGATAGATAGATCATGTTTCATTTTATACATGTATGAAATTCTCAAGAATAAAAATTTTATATTAAAAAAGGGTGAAACAATCTTTGTTTGTTTGTTTGTTTGTTTCCTGAGACAGGATTTCTCTATGTAACAGTTCTGGCTGTCCTGGAACTCTCTTTGTAGACCAGGCTGGCCTTGAACTCACTGAGATTCGCCTGCCTCTGCCTCCCAAGTGCTGGAATTAAAGATGTGCGCCACCACCACGTGGTGAAACAGTCTTCTTTAAGACAGTTTTTACTCATTAAAAAAAGAATGTGAAGCAACCCTGGGAGACACCATATCATTAGGACTCATGCAAGGTCACAAGGAGAGAATCCCAAGGCTTACACAAAAATCTCATCAACAGAGCTAGAGAGATGCTCCTGCAACATGCTGCTCCTGTACCCACAGTAGGTGACTCACAACCAGCTGTATATCCAGTTCCAGGGAACTCAACACTCTCTTCTGGCCTTTATGGACACGGGACATGCACACAGCATATCTACATGAATGCAGACACTCACACACATGCACTAAGTAAATATATCTTAATATTTTAACAAACACATTCGAAATAGTGTTATTCTAAACACAGTTTTAAAAATCCACAGTAAGTTAATGTCCTTCTTGATTGCATTCTTATCTAAAAACTTAAAATAAAATAATAGATAATCGTGTTTCTGTGAGATGAACATGTCTATCAACATATATATGTAAATGTCGAGTATAAGTAGAGTCTACAAATATATATGCCTGTAAACATATGTGTATAAATATCAAATGTAAGTTTGATATATATTTTTATGTGCTTGTATATGTATTCACATATATGATTTATGAATATATACACTCACATACTCAAGACTCAGGGCACTTTTGTCTTAATGAATATTCAGTATACTACATGATAACTAAAAGATCAAAATCCTCATTATATAATGAACATTCATAAATGTTGGACTCAATATAGTCCAATATCATAAAATTAAACTTAGTTATCTTTTTAAAATAAAAAAATATATCAATTAAGAATATTATATCCATACTAGTAAGCAATAAATGTAAATTGAACCCCCCAATGGGATTTCGCATTTCATCCAGAAGTTACTAGAGACATTAAAATTTAATGGTCAATGTTAATGAGGGTTATAAAAAAGGAGATGCTTGTCCATTGTTGACAACCAACACCACATGAGCTGCTTGCTATCAAAGACCATAAAATATGCCTAGTCTTCAATCCACAATTCCACTCTTCATCTTCCCCCCCACACACAATTAGCCATTGAGTGTGGAGAATTTGCATGTATAATCATGTTATTCCCAATACTTATTGTAAAAGCAAAGTCCTGGAAGCAGTGCAAATATTCAAATTAGAGACTCATTAATTATCTAATAAAAGAACATATGAAAGACCATTCCACAGTCTTTAAGATACTACCAGGGAAAATGAGCTAATAATGTATTCATTTTCTTCTCAGAGCTCTTGATTTTCAAATTTCCTAAAATTATTTTTTAATGAGTTTAACTTTCATTAACTTAAGTGTTATTTTTATAAAATATCACAGCAAAAAAAAATGCAGAAATTTGAGCACGAATAAAGTTCAGTGAAGCAGTTCCAAGAGGAGAGATTTCATGGATTTAAAAAAAAAAATGCTTTGAGCTCACAGCAGGAATAGTAGAGTAGAAACAAGAAAGAAGGTCTGCTTTCTGAATAAACAGTATACATCTATCTTCCTTGATATACTTGCTCAATAATGCAGAAAAACCATTCAAGATTTCCAATATTCTCTTCAGTGTGGTGAGCAATAAACATCACAAATATTGTCAAGAACACCATAGGACTACGCACCAAAAAGATTATTTCTTGGATCAGCAGCGAGAGGCACTGTGTTGTTTCAACGTCTGTAATGATAACATAAATTACATGTGCAATTATTTTTGATACACACATAAACACCTGAAAAAGGGAATTTTTACTTTTTGTTAAAGTCTGTGATATCAAATGCTAAACCCAGAAAACATTTCTAATGGCCAAGACAAAGAAAGAGGTTACATCTCATGGCCTTTGGCTGCAAAGTCCACCAGTCAGACACCTTCAGCTAGAATGAAAGGGACCAAGTTCACCACTGTGACAGATAGGACAATGATGGCCTTCTTCTGATTCCATTACTTTCAACTCCAGGTGACCTGCCTTCAGGCTGGGTCATCATCAGAACTCAAACAACTCATTTCTAACTCTTGGTTCTCTTATGCTCAGCCCTCAATAACACACAGTAGATTCAGAGACTAGGTGAGAGCTGTGGCCCCCACCCATGATTTGACAGAGAATTTCGAGGATAAAAACAAAACTCAAAAGAAATGCCTCCATAGAGCAACTCAAAATGTCTATATCACACATGAAAAATTATAAACTGTAAGTGGCAAGTGAAGAACTGGAAAAAAATTCTTGCCACAGACATATAAAAGACAAAATATTCTTAGTACCCCCAAAGCTCTTACATACCAAAATGAAAAAAAAAAAGCAAATCCTGACTTAAAATGGCCAAAATATATCCACAGACTCTTCAAATAAAGCTAAATGCAATGTTGAAGTCTATTGGAGGAAAAGAAATTTACTTATAGTCAAGTAAATTTAGATTCCTTATTTTACCACCTAGGTTTGCAATAAAAACATGCGATAATATTTTCCATTGGAACAGTGTGGTGCTCATCACTGATGACTGCATAAGTTGATGAAAAAACTGAGGAAGCCAGATGAAAGCCAACTTGATCTAGCACTGACACTTCTTGGAGTAACACAACTACATGCTGACAGAAGTAATCATCTCACTTGATATTGTCCTTAGTAACAAAAGACTGGAGATAAACTGAATACTCATTACCAACAGATGGTTTAATAAATGATATATACAATAATGGCTCTGTCGTGAAATACATGGAAAGACTAAGGCAGTTATACATGAACAAAGATGATCTCTGTATAATGATCATTAACCTTTAAGACAGTTACAGAACTATGGTGCACTTGATGCACAGCTGTTTGTGGAAAGTGCATCTGCTTCTGTCAGCATGTACGGTCCATAAATGGCTTCACAAGACAATCCACTGGTGGTAGCAATAGCTAAATTTTACATAGTACTTACAATAGCCTGGGTATTATCCTAAGTGGTTTATTTATAATATTTTATCACCTAAACCAGTGGTTCTCAACCTTCTAATGGTGTGACCTTTTAATACAGTTCCTCATGTCATGGCAAACCCAATCATAAAATTATTTTCATTGTTGCTTCATAACTGCAATTCTGCTATTGTTATGAACTGTAATATAAATATCTGTGTTTTCCGATGGTCTTCGGTGACCCCTGTGAAAGGGTCCTTCAACCTCCAGAGGGGTTACGACCCACAGGTTGAGAACCACTGACGTAAACAATGAAGTGTTTGGTACAGTTATTATATTCAGGTAAAGAATAAGTAATGTGAGGCATGAAGAGGTTAAACTATTTACTAACATTAATATAGTTCGTAATTACAAACTATAATTCAGACACAATGAAGCTGTCTCCAGAGCTGGTGTTTTTGATCATGAACTCCTTTGCCTTTGAAGCAGGAATCCAGAAATCAGAGTTGGGAGGGATAATTATTTCCCACTCTGTGTTTTGTACTTTCGTCATGGACTAATTTTTTAAAACTTGGGGGTAAAATTATTCAAAATATCACACAGGTATTCGAGCACAGCTATAAAAGGGAGGGAAAATCTCTCCAAATTTTGAATCTGTCTAATGAAGGACTAGCCCCACCCGATAGGAAAGGCAGCTAGAAAGACAGACAAAACAAAGCAGTGAAGAATGGACAGAAGGAGGTGGGGAAGACGGGTCAATTGGCAAAGTGCTTACGGCACAAGCATGGGGATTTGAGTTCAGTCCCCAACACCACATCAAAACAGCACCTTCTGCAGCATGCACCAGGGATACTGGAATCCTGCAATCCCAGAGCAGGCAGCCAGCCAGTCTACCTGAATCTGTGAGCTCCGGCTTCACTGGGACACACTCCCTCAAAGAAACAACTCCCTCAAAGAATAAGGTAGAGAAACAACTAGTAACAACACCTGACATTGACCTCTGCCCTCCACTGGAATGTGAACACGCACATACAGAGAGAGAGAGAGAGAGAGAGAGAGAGAGAGAGAGAGAGAGAGAGAGAGAGAGAGAGAGAGAGAGAGAGAGAGAGAGAGAGAGAGAGAGAGAGAGCTGATAGAATTAGCAGAGATCAAAGTGGTTAAAAAAAAAGATTTAAAAAATAATTTTAGAAAACTAATTCCATAAAATAGGACATTGAAATCTTGACAAAATGGGAGGACTAGCCAATTAATGTGACTGGATAAAACTGACTAAATATTTGGAAGAGCACTCATTTGAGATGTCACCTAATATCATATACAAAATGTACTGCCAGCTAAATAACAGCATGTCAAGGTAATGCAGGAAAATCAAGAAACACGTTGCTGGACCGGCTACCTTCCTACCAAAGCACACTTAAAGAAATAATCTGGGAGGCCAGAATCATTTTGTCAACTTCAATTTCTGAAAGGTCATATTTAAAATATAATAAGCAGGGGCTAGGAAATGGCTCGGGGAGTAAAGTGTTCGCCAGAGCATAGACCCACAGAGCCTATGTTTTAAAAGTCCAGTAGAGAAGGTGGGGAATTTGAGAGAGACTGGGGAGAAAATTGAGAGGAGTTGGAGGGAGGAGAGCGGGGGAGTTGGGGGGGGGTGAGATTACGTAAACACAGTACTGGCGTATGAAGTTCTCAGCAACAGAAAGCATGGTCTAGCTGAATGTGGCCTGACTACAATCCAATGCACAGGAAGCAGAAACAGGGTATCCATCCCTGTAGCAAGCTGGCTAGTCTGACTAATGAAACAGTGAAGTCAAAGTTTAGAGAAAACCCTTGCCTCAACATATGATGTGGAATGCAATCAAGAAAAACACCTGATGCCAACTTCCAGCCTCCACAATCATAGACACATAGATGTTTATGCAATAACACACATGTGAACACACATGCACACATTAAACGCACACTTTCAGAAAAATTTAAAAAGACATAATAAACACAAATACCAAGCCATGAACTGGGGATCATTTTTCCTAACAAACATAGTAAGGAGTTACTAGCGTTATATAGACAGCACAATTAAAAATAGAAAATAAAACACCATGGTGTTAAAAGGAGATGAATTGACCAAAGAAAAAAGCACAGATTACATGCAATTCATTTAATTGTATCTTCGATGTACATTTCATTATTTTCCCTATTTACAGGTAGAAACTGACAACCAGAAAGATTAACTAGTTTGTCCAATGAGATATGAACAACAACAATACACCTCATTTCACTCCAATGGTTCTGCTTTAAAAGCACCAAAAACAACAAAACACAGCAGGCATCCCACTCTCTGGGCCTTGCTGTGTATCTCTATACCGCTCCTCCTCCATTCAGGTGGGGGTATGTCCAGATGAACCCATTATAAACTGAAAAAAAAAAATGAAATCCAAAAATGCCTTTATCAGACTTGACCTACTAAAGACCCCATGGCAGAAGAAAGCACTAGGATGTCACCACGCACCCTGGTGACAAAGCAGGTCCAGTGCCTCATCTTGCTGCTGGCCAGTACTGCACACACACACACTGCCCTACATCCCACGAGCCAGAAAACCATTAAAGTGTAGAATGGGAAGTATGACTGTAGCTGCACCCATTTTACTTGCATGCCCTCTTAAAGACCAAACATCATCACATAAGCCGCCGTAGCTTGGCCACTGCACATGTGCATATGCCACTGGCGAAGACAAAATGGAAGAAACTTCTATTTCATAAAAGTAAGCGATGAACTCTTATGGGGGTGGCAGTCTATGAAGTAACTCTAACTGATTTAGGGAGCATCTTTAGAACTTCTGCTAGTGAGATAATCTAATATCCAGGTGAGAGTTTGCTCAGGGAGAGGAACTGGACAAACAAATCACTATAAATGCATTTCTGGTTGAATTATTTCTATATTCTATCTATGTAGCAACTTACCAGAAAGCCAGAGGCCAACTAGTAATAACCCGCTAAAGAATTCTGAGCCTACACAAATACAATTAAGCATGTGTTATTTCCAAGAAATGGAAATTATTTAAAAAGAAAAACAGCAATTTCTAACTTGAAATTTTCATTTGCTTGAATTACGTAGAACAGTTTTATAACCTGAGGCCATGTCGATGTTCATGGTCCATTGGCCAAGTTGATGTCTGTGGCCTGGGTTACCACCAAAAGCCATGTGATCTGTGCTGCTGCTGCCTGAAGTCATGCTGATGTCCGTGGATCAGGCTGTCGCTGGGGACCATATTGGTGTCTGTGGCACAGACTGCCACTGGAGACCATGCTGAGGTCCAAGGCTCATCCTGATGCAGGAGGCCAAGTGGATGTCCATGGTCCATGCTGTTGCCAGATAACGTGTAAGTCCTCGATCCATGCTCCTGCTGACTGCAGAGGACAAGGCAGCTTCTTCAGTAGCATTGATGACTGCACACTCAGTTCAGAAAGAGAGACATAAAAGGCTTCTGTGACAAATGCCACCCCCACCCTCCCCCCAAAAAGTAACAACCTAGACAGGAAGCTGTCAGAGAGGACTTTTAAAAATTGATAAGGATGTTGAGATGTAGCTCTCCACAATGGATGGCTACTCGTTGGGATGAGGAAGGATTTGCTTTTCCTTAAGGGTCCAGCCACCTGTAGTTTGATTATGATTCAGTGACTATATGGACAACACAAATTGGATCTTTTTTTTTAATTTTTTCTCGGGTGGAGGCCACAAGGGGGAAGGTATGGACCTGGACATGGGAGGCCTGGGAAGTAAGGGTGATTGGGGTGTGTTATGTGAACTTCCCAAATAATCAATAAAAATATGTTAAAAATGTTTGTTTATTTATTTATTTACATACTGTAAAATCTAAGCTATCAATGTATTGATTGCATAGAGCATTGGATCAGGCACCTTCAAAGCACAGGGCTTTTTTTATTCCAAGTACCTTCTCTTTCTTTTAATTAATTTTTCATTTTACATACCAATCCAAGATCTCCCTCTTCCCTCTTCCTGCCCCTCCAGCCTCCCCCTCCCATCCCACTCCCCATTCCCTCCTGCAAGAAGGGAAGGCCTCCCATGCGGAGGTACATTTAATCGAGGCAGGTCCAAGCCCCTCCCCCTGGCTCAAGGCTGTGCGAGGTGTACCACCATAGGTAGTGGGCTCCAAAAAGCCTGCTCATGCACCAGGGATGGATTCTTGATCCAACTACCTTCTTAAAGGAATAATGTACCCACAAGACTCACAACTCATGACTGCACATCATTTTCTTTACCCAGGTTATCTCTCCCATCTTAACAATAACTACAAACGTAATAGAGCAATTGCTCAATTGCTCTGGATATTGCTGCATACATTTGTTCAGCTGCTCCAAGGGATTTTCTCCTTTCTCATTTTGCATGCACTTTCCACATAATAGGTCCTAAATAAATGTTGATTTATTAAAATATAATTTTTAAGTAAAATAGTTTTGTAGCTAAATTAAAGCCTAAGGGTATTTCTACTAAAAAGTTAATATCTATATTCTGAGTTCAATCAGCGTTCTGGCCAAATCATTGGCTGGAAAAGCTAGATTATTCCTGAAACTGACCGAATTAACTGACTGCTAGACATGAGAATATATTGTTAACTTGGGTCGAGAGGTTATCCCTGAGGCATTTTATAAACTCTTGCCAAATCCAGGATCTATTTCAGTGTGAAGACAGCTGCTCCTCTGAAAATGGCCTCTCCCACCTCCTTCCTCCCTCCTTGTCTTCCTAGCCACCTGTTCCTTCAGCCTAGAGATTTCAGCATTCTCGATAGCAGGGCCTTTCCCCTACTATTTTTTTTTCTGGATCTTCACATCATGATGATGTATTTTGTGTTCCAAAATTCACAGATAGCAATGGAAAAGATACCAGGATCGTTATCTGTAAGAGCAAAAGATTAGCAATGAGAGGATGGGAAGGAAGGAATTCTGGGTGGTTGAATTACTTACGCATGTCCACTGTCACTGGGGTACATTTATTGTGGATAAAGCCCTAAGTGGGAGCAGAGAAGAACAAGGGGTGTCAAGTGCCAGAATTCAATCATCACAATGACCACTACTGCTAAGTGGCATGACTTCAAGTATCCCCTCACCAACAGATGGCATGAAAGTTCATCAGCAGAAAATTGACACTTCTTAACATTCATACAATGAATTAGATATCATAGAGTTGAACCTGAAAGTTTACACTGATTGTGTCCCACAATTGCACATCTAGTAACACAACTTTGAACATATAAACTATTAATAGTACACTCATTTAATCCATTTAAGCACACACCCTGGAAATACACTACGAACAAATACGGTAACATTTATGTCTCTGGAGCAAATACACTAACACAACACACTCTAAATAATGCTTTCAAAATCAAAATAGAAATTCATGTCAAACTTACTTTTATTCTGGGTACTGAAAACTTAAAAGAAAATTTAAAAAATAGGAATTATTGGAGATTCGTGCATATTTTAGTTATTAAGTGGGTACGCATACACACATTGATTAAAAGTCATGAATCTGTTTTCTTTTTCCATTGAGTTCTTTCACAGATGACAGCCCAAGTGTTTTTCATAGTGTAGTGGGTTCCAGTGTTTTTAAAAATCAGTACATTTCACCAGCCCTTTTCATTCTTTTCATAAATATAAAATGCACTGTATGTATTCCTAGCAATGGCTTTGATGAGAGGTGGACAGTAGCAAAGATTTCATCCTACTGATCCTCTGAGCAGCACTGAACAGTCCATTTCAGAAGTGCCATTGAGTATGACAGAACTGAGTCACCAGGGATTTTTTCCCCCTGGTGCAAGATTTGTTATTTGAAATACTGAACATTCATAGAGACAAAAGTGATCATATTGTATATAACATAATAAAGCAGATGTGGCCATTCACTGGCAATGTGCCAGAACATACTTGGTCTAAGTAACAAGGACCAAAGCTCACCTTGAGAAATTACCAACTCCTGGGTCTCTTGTACTTAGAGATCTTCACCTCAATGTTACATGTTCCCAAGGGAGAGTGTTTAAGAGACTTTTATTCTTAACGTGTTAAAGTTTGGGATAAAAGAGCAAAGAAAGCAAAATAAAAGTGTGTGTGTGTGTTTGTATATGTACATGTATATGTACTCTCTGTGTGTGTATACGTATATATGTATATACATACATATACATTACATATACATATAAAGAGAGAGTGAGAGAGAAGGGGGAAGGAAAGGGAGGAAGGGAAAGAGGAAAGGAAGGAGAAAAGAAAAGAAAAAAGATAAAGATTACCATTTAAAAAAAGGAATTTTCTTACTGTATGGACTGAATAAAGCAAATGTATTTTTTCTTAGGATAAAAAAGCCATTTTCATATTTAAGTACAGACTTCTGAAAAAGTTCAAACTGTCTGAAGGTAGTAGGGAAAGTGTGTTTCGTTGCCCCCAGCCACCCTTCTTTTGCCAAAGGCATTGGTTTTGTTGTTTCACGCCAGATATTTCTAAATGTAAGTGAGCAAACACACGATCTTTTTACTAACCATGTGGGTCTTACTAAACAAACCTAATAGGTTTTGTTTTTTCAACATTAACTCACCTTAGAGACTGTTGCACATCAGCACATCAGGAAGAACTCAGTGCTGAGCACTCACTTGTATAGGTGGACTTAGTTGTCAGTACCCTGCCTGAGAAATGTTTGCCTCCTCCACATCTGTATGATTATAAAGAAACAAAGCACTGTACAGAGCTCTGATTAGATCCTAAACCATCCGACCATTTAATAAATTGGTGGGAACAGCAAAGGGTCACATTTTCATGCTTGAAACCATCTTATCTGATCATTTTACTCCCTACAGTCCATTCCACCCCTAATCACCAAGTCTAACAGTAGGCTTTTACTGCATGTTAATTAAGGGTGATGAGACATATTGAGTTTCATTAAAAAGACAATGATGTACCAGTAATCAAAATATTGCTTCATTTAAGGAGATCTTTGACTTTCATTAGGGAACTCCCTCTGCATTTCTTTATATTATCGAGGGAGGGGCCAATGGTGTAAACCGTATTAAATTTGGTTTTATGACACCAGTTTTGACTGCCCTTCCCCATTTCAGAACTACCAGCATCAGTATTCAGGGCTAAACACTTAACTTTTGTGTCTCAGCATAGTTTAGAGACCTTTGAAAATCGAAATGGTTCAACTGTGGAATACACAGGCAGCAAAAGAATTTACTGGAAGCATGTCAGGAGCTTACAAAAGTGCCTAAAGACAAAGCTTTGTAGAAACAGAAACAGAAATGAAACTGACCGAAAGGTGAAAATGAAAACAACGAGCAGAATGTCCAGATGAAATCACACTTGGGCTCATTTGACAGAGTGGCCTGTGGTCATAACCCCAAAGACTTTCGCACCACACCCTGATGAATCCCGCTACCCCTCAACAGAAGTTTTCAATCATCCTTATCCAAGATGCACTCCAGGATGCAACTGTGCATATATGTGTTTAACTAAAGCAACACAGTTAGGCAAGCAATAATTCCCCTGTGCAGTGCACTCTAATAATATCATATATTCTCTTCTACTCCATTCTTAAATACCGATTGCAACCCATCAAACTGATTTCCAGGCCTAAAATGGGTCAGGATGTACATACAGTATGGAAACACTGCTCATGAGGGCATTGATTTGGACCAGAGTGCCATTACTAACAGTAAAGTGAAACTCACTCTTAGGGGAAGAGTCCTGTGTAAAGGAAATGACATGGAAGAGAACTCTGCATTTGGAAGCAGGGAGAATAGAAAGAATGGGATTGGAAACACACACATGCATCTTTCACCAGCGGGATGAAGACAGTATGACCCCAAGTAAAACTGCACCCAAGATCAGTCTGTACAGGTCACCACTGAGCACTCATGCGGCATAAATAATGGCTCTTATGACAGGAGGAAGGAAAGCTAAAAGAGAGGAGAAAGAAAGAGAGGAAAGCATGGAGTAAGGGAGGGATGTAGGGAGGCAAGCCAAAAGCAGAATGGCAGGGCAACATTTCAAATACATACTAGCAGCTGGCACCCAACACAAAGGCTCTGAGAAATCCCCCCTGATCTCAGAGGCAATCCTGCCTTTCTCTGGCCCTTTTCAGGTTTGCTAAACGACCTCCTTCCTCCACCATTTCTTATGCTCCAGACGGATTATCTGACACAAGCTGTCAACATACAAAGAATCATAGAATTAAAAAGAGTCATTGTACAGGATCCGGCTGCCTCCAGACACGCTCGCCCAGATCCCAGATGAAATTCTTGCTGCAGTACATGACAAGGAATAAATCTAAACTCAACCTTGAAGATCCGAGTCGTCGGGGCTCACCATGTTCCTAACCTCGTGCTCCGTTTCAAGGTCTGTCTGTGATTAGGTGACATTCTTTCAGCCTTGCTCTCGGTCCCATCACATGGTAGCTCTCTCTCTTTTCTGGGAGCAGCAAGCCTTCCTGCAAGGTCTCAGCCTTGGCATTTATCCCTCCACAGTTCTATAGTTAGTAGAAAAGTTGAAATATTTCATTTCCTTGATTATGCCTCCACTTTCAAATTACTCTCAGGAAATGTCAAAGCCAGAAGAAATATCTTAGAGACTGTGACTGAATTAAAATGGTGCAAAAAAAAGTGGCCCATCTTAATGAAATTACCCAGGACAGCCACGGTGGCTGCTTAGTCTTCAAAGAACACATTTCCTTGCTGGCTCCCGCCCTCAGGGAATCATGTAACCCTCTTTGCTGTCTGAATGCCCAACACTGTCCAGGAAAGGCCAGATGGAGTTTCCATGCTAAGTAGCCAGATCCCGGGTAGCTGATGTGCCTCACTTTCTTCACCAGAGAGAGAGTGAAAGCCCCACATCCTACGTCTGTTTTAGACCATAACACAACATACGCCATGATGGAAGTACCATTCAGGCCTTGGAAGCCAGCATGTAGGCAGGAATACCCGCCAAAACAAAGACAAACAGCTGATCCGTCAAAGTCCATAGCAGTGGGGAAGTCCCTAAATGTACTAACCTGACTTTTGGGCTCCTGTAACTCTGCTTATGCCTGTTTTTGCTAACTGAGGTGTTTCAACCCGGGTGTGGCTTTTGTGCTTAAAAGTTCATCTTGAGAAAAGCTCAGGGTTGCACTCTAGTCTGGAATACCCAGTCTTGTCACCAGCCAGCTAATAAAGACATTCCATCAGCTTGAACCGATGCCGGAGTAGCCTTCTCTGGTGGATATCTCACAACAACATTTATAACAATTGCATGAAAAATCAGTGACTCCTTGAACCGCTGTTACATGTCAGTTAGAGGGAGCAAATATAACTCCGACACTTTCTAGGTTAGAGCTAAAGAATTTCTCAGCAGGTTGGTGGTGAGAATTTGCACATCCTGAAAGCGATCCTTTCCCTGGATGCACTGTATCTGTAGAAAAAAATGTGAAACATGGTGTGCAAGCATGTTTGGCATTCACAGGTGACAATCAGATTCTTGGAAGCCTAATTATAGCAGAATGGATTAACGGCAAAGAGCTGGAACCTAAATTCGGTAGATGAAAGGCTACAATGACATCATGGTGAAGCTGGAGAGTCAGCCATACATTAACAAACACAAAACTTAACCATGTCTGAGGTCAAAAGAAAAACATAAGATGCATGGGGACTATATTTTCTGCTTTAAAAGAAAAGGGATTAAAAACAGATTGCTTCTAAATATTATTTCTAATTTCTTATTATTATTCATTGTAAGAGAGTATTTTATTGTTATATATTGTATTGTTTTGTTGTTGTTGTTGCTTGTTTGAGACAAACGTCTCACTGTGTAACCCTGGTTGACCTAAAATTCACTATGTAGACCAGGCTGTCTTTGAACCCACAAAGATCTACCTTCCCTTGCCTCCTGAGCATGAGATTAATGGTGTGTGTCCAAAGAGTAATACTTGTGTGTGTGTGTGTGTGTGTGTGTGTGTGTGTGTGTCCAGAAAAGGAAGTTAATAAATAATCAAGGATTTGTAAGAATACCCACAAGCTTAATGGTAAAATAAATGAATAAATAATAATTTAAATAAGTAAACAAAACCCAATTTAAAATAGACAATAGACTAGGCAAGGTGGTGTAAACTGTCAGTACCCGTATTAATCTCATCAGTCAAGAATAAGACCACAATTTAAAATCAAATTGAAGCAAGCTTTAATTAAATACTGGCCAGATTCATGCTCAGGGTTCCAGAAAATGGCCCCAAGTCATGGCTTGCAGGGGCTTAAAGTATTTCCCATCAAGTCCAGTCAGGGGCAAGAATACATCCTGCTGAATTTCCTGCCTGTGGACCTCCTGCCCACATGTGATCAAGTACATCTGGTTCAGTTGGCTCACACAAACTTGTTTAGGGTTTTCACTCTAAAACATGCAGCCTGTCATCTCCCATAAACAATAGCCTCCATTCCTTGGGCAAGGAGCTTGCAGATTAGAGGCATTTTTGTTTCATGGATCTCTTGAGCACAGTAATTAAAACTTAAACTATCACTTTGGCTCTCACAGCAAAGACAGAGATTGAGATTGAGAGGCAGGCGGATTCCTGTGAGTTTAGAGCACATTCCAGGACAGCCAGGGCTCCATGGGAGAGACCTTGTCCCAAAAACCCCAAACAAAAGCAGACAAGACCTAATTAGATGTTTTTAATTTATTTTTATTATGTTTTATTCTGTATGTATTTGTGTCTACATGTAGGTATATGCATGTGAGTGTTTTGGTGCCTTCAGAGATCAGTCCTTGGAGCCACTTGGAGCTGTGGTTACAGGCAGTTAAAAGCCAATAACCAAACTCAGGCCTTTGCGGAGCCATCTCTCCAGCCCCATAGTTCTTGTTTTGTTTTGTTCTGTTTTTAGGAAGAAATATAAGTGGCCAACAGATTTAAAAAAAAAAAATCAATGTCACTTATCACCATAGAAATCTAAATAAAAACAAAGATGAGAAACTATGTCAATTCCTCAGGAGGAGCTGCTATAAAAAAGGTAAGGGATAAACAAATGTCAGGAAGAAGGTTAGAAAAGGGAACTTTTGAACATTATTAGTGAGGATGGAAATTAGTGCCCTTGGTCTGTGTGGTAGTTTGAATATCATTGCCCCCCCCCCCCATCCCAAAATCATGTCACAGGGAGTGGCACTATTAGGAGGTGTGGCTTTGTTGGAGTGGAATGGCCTTGTTGGAGGATGTGTGTCACTGTGGGGGGCGGGCTCTAAGGTTGCATATACTCGGGATACCACCCAGTGTGTCCGTTGATTTCCTGTTACCTGCAAGATGTAACAATCTCAGCTCCAGCACCACCTCTGTCTGCACGTCGCCATGCTCCCCGCCATGATGATAATTGACTGAATCTCTGAAACTGTAAGAGAACTTCCTCAATTAAATGTTTTCTTTATAACAGTTGCCATGGTCATGGAGTCTCTTCACAGCAGTAAAAACTCTAACTAAGACAGTCTGGAAACAAGTAAGCAGTTTCCTCAAAAACCAAAAACCTTAACTAGCACAGCATCCAACAATCCCACTACTGGGGATGTATCCAAAGAGAAGAAATCAGTGTTATCAAAGAGACATCTGCGCTCCCATGATGACTGCAACACTGTCCACAACAGCCAAGAAGTGGAAACATTCATTCACTCTCCACCATCTTAAATGAATAAAAACCACTCAGTACATATACAAAATGGAATAGTAACCACAAAAAAAAACCCTGTAATTTGCAAAAACAGACATGAAAATGGAAATGATTTTGTGAAATGAAATAAACCAGACCCATAAAAACAAATGCCTTATGATCTTATATGTTGAATAATAGAAGGTTAATCTCATAGAAGTTGAAAGTAGAAATGTAGTTAGGTACCAGATGTGGAAAAGAGCAGGGAAGGGAAGGGGAGGGGGCTGAGAAGCACTGATCAATGGACACTGTGTTGGTATTTTATGTATGATCTGACAAATAAAGCTTGCTGAAAGATCAGAGAGATAAAGGAACAAGCCACAACCACCTCTCACCTCACCAACTCTTCAGCCAAAACGACTGAGCTCCTGTCTCCTCCTGCCTTATATTCCTCTCTCTGCCCAGCCATATCACTTCTTGTTTCAACCTCCCTAGTGCTGGGATTAAAGGTGTGTGTGCCTCCCAAGTACTGGGAACAAAGGCATGAGATCCCAAGTGCTAGGATTAAAAGTGTGTGCCACCACTGCCTGGCCTTTATGGTTAACTAGTGGCTGGCTTTGCCCTCTGATCTTCAAGCATTTACCCCAGTATCTGGCTCTGGGTTTTTATTATTAAGCCCAATTAGGATTCGTGCTACAGGACACTAAGTTACAGTTAAGAATAAGTTCTGATGCACTTTATCACATAACAGACGTCTATAAATGAAATGTAGTTTTTCTAATAGTAAAGAGAAGAAAAAGGATATTGCTGTAGGATATCTCTCTGTACATTGTGAATATGCATTGTTCAGATTGGTTGATAAATAAAGCTGCATTGGCCTATGGCAGGGCGGTACATGATGGAAGGAAGAAGGACAGAGTCAAGGAGATGCCAGCCCACTGCCAAAAGAGCAACAAGATGTCAGCAGACCAGTAACACCATGGCCACATAGCAAAATATAGATTAATAGAAATGGGTTGAGTTAAGTTATAAGAGCCAGCTAGCAAGAAGATTGACCCATAGGCCATATAATTTGCAATTAATATTAAGACTCTGAGTGATTATTTTATAAGTGGCTGTGGGACAGCAGGGCTAGGTGGGATGGGAGGAACTTATGGCTACAGGAGATTTATTCAGTGTGGCCACCTTGGGAAGAGAGGCAAAGAGACGCAGTGACCCCTCAAGTCCGTATTTGGGGTACTAACCCTAAGACTGTAAATTACCTTGCAACTGCTTCACCACAACCCTTCCCTCTTTGACAGATGATGACAGGCACCCCGCATTGTCTGTGCTGTGGGCGTCTCTAATCAACAGACTTGCTGATGCCACATCTCACTGCAGTGATATATTGTGTATCAAATGAAGCTTGCCTGAGGATCAGAGGACAAAGTCAGTCACTAGATGACTAAACATAGAGGCCAGGCAGTGGTAGCACACACCTTTAATCCTAGTGCTTGGGAGGCAGAGATCCATCCAGATTTCTGTGAGTTCAAAGCCACCCTGGACTACGTGAGACTGATTCAGTCTAGGAGAGAAACAGATCCAGGCAGTGGAGACACACACCTTCAATCCCAGTATTTGGAAGTCATATACCTTTAATCCCAGCACTTGAGATCTCATGCCTTTGCTCCCAGTACTTGGGAGGCACACACACCATTAATCCCAGCACTAGGAAGGAAGTGAAAAGGCTGGGTGAAGAAAAGGTATATAAGGCTTAAGAAGATAGGAACAAGAAGGCTTTTAGACTGAGAACTCGGAGGCTTTCAGTAAGATGATTCATGGAGATAGTTTCTCTAGTGGCTTGTTCCTTTGTATCTCTGATCTCTCAGCATTTACCTTAATATCTGGCTCCAGGATTTTATTATTAAGATCTTCAGGAATTGATGCCACATCTTACCCCTTCCCTGTCTCCTCCCTGGGGACCAGAATGCCTGGCTGCAGGTTCTTGCTATTCTTTCCTTGTCCTCAAAAAGTTCAGAAGAGATCCCTGCTTCTGCCACGTGGGCTCAGACTCTCTTCAGAACTTGCCATGCTGTTACTACCCTGTCTCTGCCCAGGAAGTTACCAACTCTAATAAATTCTCAGCTCTCCAGCAATCCACTCTTCTCTACAGCCTCCCTCCTCATCCAATAAATACCTGAGGCTAATGTAAAGAGGAGATTTAAATAGAAGTGAAGAGAGGGGCAGATTTAGGCCATCTAGCCAAGAGACTCCCTGCCCTCCAGTCTCACCGCTAAGTCCCAACTTCAAGGCCATTTTACAAGTAGTGAATCTTTCCCCTGGAGACAAGTTCCTCCTCCAGCTTCCCTCAGGGCCACAACATTTTCTTCCCCTTGCTGCAGGTACTAGGGAAGTTCTACTTTCTCTGTCCGTGGTTTCAGTAGTTTGATAGCCATAGAGATCACAACTGTCTGTTTAGAATATATTTGTTCCTGCCAGACAGGCCAGGAAAACTCCCCATTTGAGGTGATCTATGCCTGTGTCCAAAATAAACAAAACACAAGTGGGATCCAAGGTTAGAGCACATTCAGATAGTGTCAGGTTATTGGGTGTTAGAAATAAGCAGGGTCACAAAGAAAGAAACCACCACACTAACTGAAGTGTCTGCTTAAGTCAAACCTTCTTTCTTGATCAAGAGAGTGAGCTCTGAAGAGTGAATGCGATTTGGGAGATGCACTTGGTTTTTATTCTAACTCAGATGCTGACTGTCTTTTCACCATTGACTGGGGTTTGACCTCTTCTTGGATTGTCTAGTCTTAAAAGAATTGGCACCCAGGTAAAAAAGGAGGGAGGGGAAGGAAAGGGGTCATAACTGCAGGCCATCAAATTCTGGGGATGCAGCAGGGAGCCTTTGTGTTAGCAAAGGGAGTTTGGTTATAACATTTGCATAAAAATCTTACTAGGTGGGCGATTAAAGATTTGAATTCCTTGTCCTAAACACAGTTTTATAGTATTTGATAGAAAAGACTCATATTTTAGATTTTTTTGCACAGAGCATAAGAACTTTTCTGCACAACCTCTGGGCTCTAGCTACTGGACAGGCTGACCCAAGCCATGTCACCTCATTGCTTTGAGATAGGGTCTTTGCCACAGAGGTTTAGATTGGCCTTCTGCTCTAGATTCCTAAACTGGGATTCAGGCAAGTGCTGCCAAGCCCAGAGAGACTTCCTTTCAGTTCTAACAATGCTCCTCTTGTCACTGACCAGTATTCTCTGAAGAAGTTAACCTTCTGATTACTTTCCGATGATTTGTTCTCTACTGTCCCTCATTATCAGCATCAGATTTTTCTCTGTCATCTGATTTAATCTCACGTTGAATGCCAGCCACAGACAGCAAGGATTTAGTAGTCCCTGGAGAGTGCTTGCCAGCCAGCCTAGCCCTACGTGGTAAGCTTCAGGTCAATGAGAAATAATGTCTCAAAAAACAAGGTGTATGGCACCTGAGGCTGGAGCCTGAGGCTGTCCCAAAGCTTCCACAGACATGCATGCACATGCCCATTACGTCCATTCATTCACACACACACACACACACACACACACACACACACACACACTATAAAAAGGGTTTACTATCTGAGAATATTCAGATTATTTCTATTATTCCAATTGTTCTTGTGAGAGAAAAAATAATTTAAATCAAAGGCAGCTGACCCACCAAGGGCCAGTATTCCATAAATCTCCCCTACCTTGTAAAGCTTTTATGCAAGCATTTTAATCTCCCCCACCTAGTAAAATGTTGGTCACTCGAATGTCCCTGCTGTGTTCCCAGACCTTGATGCCCTGGAGTGGCAGACCTCTTGTCTCTTTCCTTCATTTCCTTTGGGCTTACTCTTTTAAAACTAGCCAACTCCTCAACACAGGAGGGTCAGGCCCCAGGCAGCGGGGAAAGGATGCAGTTACCACCTGTGTTAAAATAAAGACTAAGTGACCTTCCTGCCCCTGTGGGCTTCCTAACCCTGCTTCGAGAAGCGGGCACTCTTTTAGCAAAAAGAAATCACCTTGCAGTTACTTTCTCATTGCTCATGTACTTCTTTGTGTGGCAGCAAGAACATTTGTTTCCAACACTCTCACACTAATGCTTTGTGAGGAGTATCGATTGAAATCATCATTAAACTTTGTAGAGTGATTGAGTGATCTGCATGTTGATTCAGTTTAACAATTAAATAGGATAGGAAAGGTAAACTTTTTCAATAAAATAATGTGATTTTCACCAATTAAAACTGAGAAAATTTAGTGAGCAGCATGAGAACAATACTAAGTAAATTCTCATAGGTAAATACTAATGTAAAGCAGAATTTAGCACATAATGGAAGAATTGTGAACCTGTAGCAAAAAAAAAAAAAGGTTAGCTCACCAATGATGCTGAAATAATTATGTGGCTGTCTGCTTTCTTCCTTTACACTCATCTACCTACTCTCCCATACAATATAAGAGAGAGGGATTAAAGAGTTATCAATAATAAATGGATAATCAAGAATGGACTCTAATGAGATGTAAGGGTGCCCACTTGTAATCCTACTACTCTGAAGACAAAGGCAAGAAGATAAAGTTCGAGGTCAGTCTGTTCTACACAAGATCATGTCTCACCATGAATGGCGAAGAGGCTCCTGAAGTCCCATTCCTAGCCCAGAAGTCATTGGACATGGATGGTGATGGAAGAGGAAAGCCAGTTTTCCTCAGGGAGGTGCTACTTGAGAAGCTTCCTATCCTCCAGTAGATGCCCTTACACCCATGAATATACAGCAGCACTAAGTGGATTCAGTGAGGGTTTTTTGTTTTTGTTTTTTTGTTTTGTTTTGTTTTATTTTACAATACAATTGGGTTCTACGTATCAGTGAGGTTTTTAAAAGCACATTTGAGATCAAGAAGTGGTGGAGAGTGAGAGACTAGAGGGAAAAGCATGTGAGGTGTAATTTTTTAATAAAACATGTTATATGTATGTACATAATTCTCAAACAATAAAAAGTCTCAATTTTAACCATAAGTAAATTTACAGACTTCAGAGTTGGAGAGATGGTTCAGTGGTTAAGAACACTGGCTGTCTTCTAGAGGACCTGGGTTCAATTCCCAACACCTACATGGCGGCTCACAACTGTCTGTAACTCCAGTTCCAGAGGATCCGACATCTTCATGCAGACATACATGGGGGTCAAACATCAGTGGACATAAAATAAAAATAAATAAATCATTAAAGAATTTACAGACTTGATCACAAAGTAATTAAAGCTTATATATCAAAGGCATTATAAATAATACAAAAGACAGATTAAAAAGGAAAATAGGTATCAGTTATGAATAAATATATTCAAACTATTAACTCAGAAAGCAAAATATTAAGTAAGGAATTACTTAACATACTTTAAAACATACTTAAAATGTTTAACTTTAAGTAACATATTAAAAATGGGATGTCAAAGAAATGATCAGGAAACACAAATATTTTCAATATCAAAATACTGCTTTAGTCTGCCAGATTTGTGAGTATCTATGCATCTACTTATCCATCTATTTATTAATCTAATCATTTGTCTGTTAATTTCCATGACTGGTAGGAAGAAGGGAAATTTATGTTTTTACAATACAGAGTTAAGAATGAAAATTATAATTTATTGTGTAAAAGACTAAGTAGTAACTATTTCCAGCATTTGGGGGCCTTACAGTCTCTATTGCAGCCAGTAAATTCTGCTGTTGTAGAACAAAAAAAATGCATATACAAATAAACATGGCTATGTTTCAATAATAAAAGTTTATGGGCAAATACAGGATATATTTGGCCATAGAATTTAATTCATAAACTCTCATTGTGGATGATAAGAACCAACAAGCCTTTAGAATAGTGATTCTCAACCTGTGGGTCACAACCCCTTTGTGGGTCGCACATCAGACATCCTGCATATCAGGTATTACATTACGATTCACAGCAATAGAAAAATTACGGTTATGAAGTAGCAATGGAATAATTTTATGGTTGGGGTCACCACAGCATGAGGAACTGTATGAAAGGGCTGCAACATTAGGAATGTTGAGAACCACTGCTTTGGAGTAACTTGTCTACTATACACCAAAAGCCTTCAAAATATGTTCACCATTTGACTAAGCAATCTGCTTCTAGAAAACTATTGTGTTTATGATACTGGTATTCATCAAATAATTCCAGTATGCAATTCCCAAACCCCCTTCACCCACCCACCCACCATTTCTTTCTTCCTTCCTTCCTTCCTTCCTTCCTTCCTTCCTTCCTTCCTTCCTTCCTTCCTTCCTTCCTTCCTTTCCCTCTCCTCTCCTTCTCTTTCTCTGTTCAGGCTTCGATAACAAAATTTGGTGGTCAGTTCATGAACAGTCTAATTTTATTTTGACAGTTCTTACAGCAGAAAAGACCAAGATCAAAGGACCAGAGGATGCAGTAGCTAGGTAGGGCCTGCTTTTCTGGTTCAATGAGGACACCTCCTAATTGTGTCCTCACATGTCAGAAGGTACAGGGACCCTCTCTCATGTCTCTTTGTAATAACACTATCACAATCAGGAGGGATCTACCATCATGGCCTGACAACTTTTTAAAGGAACGCCTCCCAAAGTCAACATCTCCAGAATTAAGTTTTCACGTATGGGTTTGGGAAGTTATTTTGGAGATTTAATGTCCACCTCGATAGGTTCTGCACAGCTACATCCTGTTAGTAAACTAGAATTTTAACACTCCACGGGTGCCTCCTCTCTCACTTCCTCTACTCCAGCATGCTGACTCACCTTCCACTTTATGAACGATCATGTTTCCCTATCAATAAGTAATCCAAAACCTTAAATATGCTGCAAGGGTGGAGAAGTTGATGGATTCTGTGGTTAAAAGCATTTACTGCTTTACTAGAGGCTATATGTTTCCAAAGGACATGAGTTCAGTTCCCAGAACCCATCCCAGCTGACTCACAATTAACTCCAGATCTATAGGACAGGTCCCTTTCTTCTGGCTTCTGAAAGTACTTGCGCACAGTACACAGTGAGTGAGTTCCAGGTATCTACTATGTGGATGGAGATGGAAGTAGTAGTGTGGTTTGAGGGTGATGTCCATCGTGGCAGTTCACCACAGTCACTAACACAACAGTAACAACCAGTCTTGCTTAGGCCAGCTCCACAGTAATGCCCTGAAAGTGTTCCTGATGCATCAGCCTGTAGTGTTATTTTTCCAGTCCTTCTGATGATATAGCCCTTCAAACCTTTCTCACTGAAAATGATTAGAGGAAATGCTCCTCAGCCCATAACTAAGACTCTATAGTGTCTACTACAAGGCTTTGTATGCATTTCTTAAAAACTATTTAGATGAGGTTTGGACATTTTCATGGGCTAAGGACATAGTGCAACAGAATGAATACGGATGGGCAAGAAAAGACCATTATAAAATTTCAGCCATGAAACTGCCCCTTACTCAACACGAAATTATCCATTGTCAAATTGGAGTGCATTGTGCTCAACTCTGAAGACATAAACACAAATAGCACTTGCTCTAATTGTAGTCATAAACATCAGACAATAGGAAAATCGTAAGAATAACTGTACATCACCTGCATTATCTCACTTTGTCTTCAGCCAACCTAAAGGGTATAACGGCATCCATATTTCTACATTAAACTTGTGCTTAAAGAGATTTAGAGACTTAACAGCAGCTAGAAAGCTAAACATTGTTCAGAATGCCATTAAAATTCAACATCTGACTACAGACCCTGACACAATAGCACAATCTGTAGGTATTCACTCCGTCTGTCAACAGTACTTGACACTGGCTCTGGTCAGGACTTATGCTGAGGATCCTGAGAGTCGTTCAGTTTATAAAAACACATGAAGTTTGGGATAGGAAGTCATGGCAGGTGACTAGAGGCAGATGTGAGACTTGGCTAGAAGTTGAAGACAGTCTGGGCTTCCACAAACACACACAGAATTCAGTGGAATCAACGGTGTTCACTGAGTTCCTCTGAGCTCCAGGTTGTCTGCTTGAGGTGAAGAGAGATAAACACTTGCCAGGGCTTCCCTGAGTCACTCTCTGCCATGGTGTCAAGACCACACCTCAAAAGACTCATGCAAGTAGGGGAGAAACAATAGATAAGTTTTTATTGTGATGAATAAGTTTTGTAAAGAGGGCATTGGATAAGGGAATTGAAAGGTCAGATTCCCTTCAAGGGAGAAATAATGGAGCCTTAAAGAATGAGTAAGATTTTATAATGAGTCTTTTAGAGCAATCTGCCCCCTTGTAGCCTGTTTAGATTTCTTGTCAGAACTCTAAATTTTAGGGGTTTCTTAAGGCTCTGATTCTATTAATACAATTTAGGCAATGTGAAGGTGAATACTGTCAGATAAATCTTTCAAAGCTGGAAAATCATAGCTACGTATTTCCCGTATTGGGCCAATCTTTATCAAAATTATTTGTTATACACGGTGTCTTTTTTAAGCTTTAAGTATCTGCATTTACATATCTATACCTATGTACACATTCACACATTATAAATATAAATTAACACAATCATATATATATATGTACATATATGACCCCTCTAACTTTAGCAGTTTGCAACATCATACATTAATCTAAGTAACTAGAACTAAATATTGGAACACGGAATCATCAAGTCACCCTTCCCATCTCTATGGCATCAGTACCTCCATCTGGCCCACTTGCTGTTCCTACCCTCTCCTGCCTTCACACCCTTCCTGTCTCCTCTCCTTAACCAAATCCTGATAGCAAATGGTCTCAAAAAGCCCATGTCTCAGAAGCCACAGTGACAGACGAGTTTCAACATCCTCATACACTCACAGAAATAGCTTCATATTGCCTTGGGAAAATATTGAATAAATTTTTCAAAGTATGCTCCAACCTTGTAGGGCAGAAGGTAGTGGGATTCATCCTCTTTCATGGATAATGAAGCCAGATGGAGAAATTATGCCGAAGATGAAGAAACTGGGCATAGAACTCATGTTCCCATATATTGGGTTTTTTTTTTTTTATATTTCTTCTCTGTGGTTAAGCACTGAGTCTTTTATTTTGTTTTGGTTTGATTTTTGTTTGTTTTTTTGGCATATATTTTATTATAAGTAAGTAGTACATGGATCATTTGAAAGACAGTGTCAATGACAGGATTCCAGTTTTAAGGAAAAAGTGCAATGTCAGAAAGTTTTACATGCTGCCATTACTTTGCATACTTGAAAAACGTTTTGATGAGCTCAATGGTGGCAAAGCATTGACTCTTAAGATCGGTTAAAGTATGTATGGTTGAGAGGAATCAGATTTTGCTCACTGAAATAGTGCTTGTTTGACAGTCACAGATTGTTAAACATGCTCTTTTCCTTTGTCGCTGAACTCATGAATGCTATTAGAACTAGGAACAAGTATAATCTTGAGTATTTTTCCTATTCTAAATTGTAGTTCTGAAGCGAAGGAATAGTGAGGTTTTGTTAACTTCAAAAGACTCATTTCTGTGCTTGCTCACAAAATTATGGTGACTCTTGGAAAATATTTCATGAGGTCTTACTTAATTGTTTTTATGACAGCAATAAAGTGTTCCTCAGACATTTGGCCCATCTCACATTAGTGAGTCATATTCTTATGCTAGGACAGGCCATTTGATGTTCCTCCATTATGTTCCTTCTGGGTATATGATGACTCTATAACTCTATAGGTAGACTTGATCTGGAAAAGGTCCAAAGATGACATAGATTATAGAACAGTTGGTAATGTCAAAAAGTTTTGCTGCAGAGGTCAGCATCCCAGGACTGACAGAAGATTGTACTGCAGTTTATCGACTGTTCTTAGCTACAATGAGGGTGAGTTGGGAACATTTCCGACCTCATATACTGTATAACCACCAGTCCAGAGTACTTCACACAGGGTGGCTAAAACAACATACATTCACTCTCTCACATTTCTGGAGCCTGAGTGTTGAAAATAAAGTTTGAGCAGGACTGGTTCTTCTGAGAACAATGAGGAAAATATCTGTTTGCAGCCCCCCCCCCCCCGCCCCCAGCTACTGTGGTTTGATGGCAGTCGTTAGTGTTCTTTACTTTCTACATTGACCTGGTCTCTGCCTCCATCACTAGATAATGTCCCTCCTGTGTGCAGATGCCCCAATGTACCCCTTCTATAAGAACACCAGTCAAATTGGAGTAGGGGTTCACTCTACTCCAGCACCAGCTGATTTTAACTAATTGTATTTGTAACGACAGCATTCATGATATAGTCATGCCTTACCCCAAGTTGTACAGAATATGACCACATCAGAAATAGAATCACTACTTACAGTTTCTGGGCTACTCACTTCAACTTAGAGCATCTAGTCTTAGAGCTACCACTCTGGAAAAGTGTCCCAAAAGTGCTTATGACATGACTATATTTTCTCCCAATTTTCATGGAAGAAACAGGAACCTCTGGTCAACTATTTGAGGATCAGCTAGAGCCACATCAAGGGAAAAAGTATTCTGTACTCTGACACCATGGAGGGCCCAATGAGAGACATTTGGGACCCTGGTTAAGGTGAAAGCAGATGAAATGGCAGGTATACAGTTTTGTAGGTTCTATCATTATTATTGATGGTACCAAAGCATTACCTTCTGGAATGGCTGATTCTGTCCTTACAGATACAGCAATGCAATGTTGTTCAGGGAGTAGCAGAGTCTCTTGATATAATGTAGAGGAAGCCATTTAGAATTCCCTGGAGCCACATGCTTTTTGAAAATGATGAACAGGGTTGACTACCACTTTCTTATCTCAGTGTTCAGAAAAAGGGATAAATGAGTGAGGAGAAGAGCATTGGGAAGAGAGGTCTCATATTCCTCCTTTGAACTTTGGACTTTTAAATAGTCAGCTCTGTGTTCACTTTTGCTTGTTATATAGCCTGTTGCTGTTAACTTCAAGACTTCAAGAATTCTCTGTTTCCCACAGGCCTACTGGCTGAAACTCTGGAAAAGCTTTACAAGCTATTCTCCCCCAAGGTCTCACCACACAAAAACTAAGGTATTAAACTGGGATTTCAGATAGCATTAAAACTGGTAGGCGGGGCTTATGCTCATTGGTTAGTAACAGAATTGCTTCTCAGGCATCCACACAGCTGTCTTCACCTTCTAGCCAGTAATACATAATTCATTGACTCATCATATTTTTAACTCCTCTGGCTTTTTTTTTCTTTCTACTTCCTTTTTGGTATTTAAAGACTAATGAGATTACAGTGGGCCAAACCAGAAAATACAGGCTATTTGCTTCATTTTAATGTTGGCTGATCAGTGATCTTAATTATATCTTCACATCAGCCACCAGGCTAGTATAGTTGAAAAACCAGCAGGTGGGAATTTGGGAAGACCTCTTCTGCCAATCCCATGATTGGAAGACTTGTGATATTCATAATAATTAAATATTATTCAAAGTTAGTATTTAAGCAATAGAAAGAAAAAAACATTAACAAAGAGAAGTAAACTACAGAAATTGTTTTTAATTTTCTTTGACTTGCTCGATGCTTACTAGCAAAATCTTGAGTGACAGAATAAAATAAGTTAGAAAATAATTTAAATCTGGCATCTCACAACGCTGCAATTCCTGTGGACTTTGAGGGTTGTAAAACCAGTCTCTAAGGCTATATTCCCTCCTGTGTCGGTGAGCTTTGGTTAACGTGACACAAGCTAGAGTCACCTAAGAAGAGGGAAACTAAAATGAGAAAATTTCTCCATGACTGGTCTTTAAGCAAGCTTATAGTACATTAAAAAAATAATAATAATAATGGTTGACATGGGAGGGCCCAGCCCATTGTGGGCAGTACTAATCCTGCACATATGGTCCTGAGGTACATAAGAAAGCAAATTGAGCAAGTCAGTAAGCACCTTTCTTTCGTGGTCTCTGTCTGAATTCCTGCCCTGGATTCCTTCAAAGATGGACTGTGATAAGCAGAAGTGTAAGCCAAATAAATCCTTTCCTCTCCATGTTCTTCTCAGTCATGATGTTTATTACAGCAATAGAAAGCCAACTGAGACACCTCCCTTGCTTGTAGCATCATCAGATAAAAGGTAAATAATACGAATGCTAACGATGTTATAAGAATCAAATTCGATAATTTCTAAGAACTGCTTTGTAAATTATATACCCTAATGCAAATGTGGCTCATTACAATTATTATAGAACATCTAAACCTGATTCGGAAATGATAAGTGTTCTCAATCATCACTATTTCATTCAGTAAAATAGTAAACACGGAGGAAAAATGAATTTTGTGCACTAAGAAGTACAAATTGGTAGAAGTTTGTCCACCATTCATGAAAGGGCATTCATGTGTATGCTTGAATGTGTGTGTGTGTGTGTGTGTGTGTGTGTGTGTTCGTGTTCATGAGTATAGATTGTAATAGGAAAGTGCATGTTACAACTTGTACTATGGTAGTTAAATGGTTATCATAATAAAATCAGAGTCTAAAATAAAATAAGATTTTAAAAAAAAAAATTTATGTATGTTGGTGTTTTGCCTGTGTTCATGTCCGTGTGAAGGTGTTGGGCCCGCTAGAACTGGAGTTACAAACAGTTGTGAGCCGCCATATGGGTGGTGGGAACTGAACCCAGGTCCTCTGGAAAAGCAGTCAGTGCTCTTAACCACCAAGTCATCTCTCCAGCCCCCAAATAAATATTTTTTTAAGTCACAATAAACTCTGGTAAAAAGAGATTTAAACACAGAGAAAAGTCTGAAATAATCACTTCAAACCAAGCAAGTAGAGGTAATGTCGTAACAAAGAAAAAGATGAGGCATCTTCAGCCCTCAGGAAAGTCACCTGTTGTCACATTGGATGACATTGGCACAGCTCTGATCATACAGATGTGGCCAGGTGCCTTCCATGTCCCTCTAGTCACTAGCCCTTTTCTCAGCACATCACTGTACACACTCATTCCAGTTCTAATATTCTGCATCCTAAAAATTATTACATTTATGTACTGATATAACATGAATTATGTGCAAAGCACTGTTCTATACTCCTTAATATTAACTTAAAGTGATCATCCATCTTCATAACACCCCTATAAAGTTGGAACTGCCATTAACTGTATTTATAGAAAAATGTAACTAATTTGTTTTCTGAATCTTTTTCTTTTTAAACTGTAACTTTATTTGGAACAGAAGTTTCCGGATATAATATTAACATTATCAAAATCTTTGTCTCCTTTTAAAAAGGAGTATTTTTTTTCCAAGTGGTTTTCTCTGTTCATGGCTTCTACAATTAACATCAAGAAAGGATTTGAAACACAGTTGCTTGCGGCTTTATCCTCATGCAAATGACAAAACATAGTCAGCGTCACTTTACAGACATCTTTGAAGTGCACACAGATTACCCTCACATAAAATGTATCCTGATTAGAGGTGACATTGTGATTTTCTAAATAGTGTCAGTTTTAATGAAGGAAAGTTCTTTCTCCACAAAACAGAAGGCTCCAAGTAGTCCCCTTGTTACTCGCATGTCTCTTGAATAGCACTCATCTTTTCTGTATTTTAAAAGATCATTCTGTTCAAGATCTTTTAATTTATTCTTACTTTCACTTAATAAATATGATTAAAATCTGTCTTTCTTGTACTCTTAGCAGGAAAAGCATGTTCTTGACTTATTTTCTTACATTTTATTATTTTAGAAAAAAATTATCAAATTTATCTCCATTTTGCTACCTCAAGGTCAGGTTAGAAATTTTAAGAAAACACACTAGAATGGTAGATTGCTCTGCCCTTGTCTACGCTATCAGGTATTCAATTAGCCCTATGTGTGATCCTGACTAATAGACTACGCCTCGTCTGTTCTGAAAGCTCCTGGGTGCTGATGATAGACAGCAAAGGCCAGGGACTGGACTGAATGTACCCACTTATGCAGAAAGACATTTCCCTCAAAAGTTTCTGTAAACCTAAATTTCATTTTGTGTTTTTATCTTTAAGGTTTCAAGTATGTACCTGATATCTAAAATTCATATGAAGATATCATTAATATAAACAGTAGTTTAAAAATATTACTGTAGGCTGGAACATATGATACTTGAGACCAGAATACTTTTTATTTTATTTTAATTTTGAGACAGGGTCTTACTATGTAGCTCAGGCTGTCCTACAACTCACTGTGTAGACCAGGCTGGCCTTGAACTCATAAAGATCTGTCTGCTTCTGCCTCTCAAGTACTGGGATTAAAGGTGTGCACCACCATGCCTGGCTTAGACCAGACTACTTCTTTAAAAAGATTAGTTTTATTTTTGACTGGGGCTGTGTGTGTGTGTGTGTGCAGATGAACAACACTGCCTGCAAAGGTCAGAAGAGGTCACCAGATTCCCTGGAGCTGGAGTTACAGGTACTGCTAGCTACCTCACACCGGTGTTGAGAACCAAATGCAGTGCTCTGCAAGAAACTTAACTGCTGAACTGTCCATCTATCCCTAGACCAGAATATTTTGAGAATTAAATCTAACTGTTTGTCTTAGTTTGGGTTTCTGTTTTTGCAATGATACTGCATGGAGAAGGCAACTTATAAAACGAAGAGTTTAATTAGATGCACAGAGGGTTTGAGGCCATGACCATCATGGCAGGGAACACCATGGCAGCAGGCACACAACCATGGCACTGGGTGTCAGCTGAGGGTTCATAACCAGATCCACAAACAGGAAGAAACAGAGAGAGGTAACTGAGAATAGCACTAGTCCATCCCCAATGGTATACCTCCCCCAACAAGGCTGCACTTCCTAATCCTTCCCAAATAATTCCACCAACTGGGTCTAGCTACTCAAACATATAGGCCTATCATGGTGGTCATTCTCATTCAAACCACCACATTGGTAGATAAATTGTATTTGTGAAGTCAGAGGAGATAATGTTCATTGAGAGTTAACTTCTACAAAACATGAATAGTTTACTACTTTGCCTCTTACACTAATGTTTTCATAATAGTTAACAGTATATGCTCCACTGTGATCTTAAGACAATTGTCCCTAAGTAATAAAGTCTCTAGACCAGCCCCAGACTCCTGTGTGATAAGGGCCTAGTGAAGGCATCCCTTAACGCTTGATTTGGAAACTCACTCACCAGGCCCATTGCAAAGCAGGCTTCATGCTCTCTGATAGTTATTGCAAGGTATTTTGCAAACTTAAGTCACCATTTGAGTGAAAGGTGATCTAAACACAGAAACAGCAATAACAGCTAATGTTTGTTTCATGTTTACATTGCAGGTACTCAATTACTTTATAACTATTGGTTGTTAGTCTATTTTTATCATCCAGCTGAGAATTTTATTGGGAGAGTTAAGCCACAGACAGCCATGCTGGAGCCATAAAAGGAGAGAGAACCTTTACTTCCATTGGGCAAGGTGAGTTTCTGGCTCTTAGAAGTTTGTAAAAAGTACTGGTCACCACATGACCTAGTCTGCATGCCAGAAGTCATAAAGGAATCTACTAGTCAAGTTATAATCAAAGTTGCCTTGGATCTTAGTATCAGGAGAGGGCTTGCTTGCATTATTATAATAACAAGGTAAAATCGAGCTTCTTGTCCTTACTTTTTTAACTGAGGAAACTGAAGCTTGGGAAGTTGAGAAAACTGGTCATAGAGTCAGGCAGAACCAGGGTTAGGTCCTTGGAAATCTAGTCCAACATCTGACACTATAATCAATAATTCTTCATTGAAATCCTATCTCTCACATAGGACATTTTGGGAAAATGTGTCTCCAAATATCACATAAGTTATCTGTACTAGTCCTTAATAAACAACTTATACTGTGTATTTATGTTAGTTATGCCATGGTGCTTCATAAATTATCTCAAAACTCACTACCTCAAAAAAGATAATCATTAGCCTTACTCAGTTTCAAAGGGTTAAGAATCTCCAGGCAGCTTAGCTGGTTGGTTGTGCCTCATGACTCACATACTTCCTTACTGCATACTCACATACTGCAGTAACCTGATATCTTTATGGAGGCCAGGGAATGTGTCCTCAGGAGAGATTGTTGGCTCTTTGCTGTAATTCCTTCTCCTAGGACTTCTTAAGTGGCAAGGCAGTAATCTAAGATATAGCAAGCCAAGAGCCATGTGACACGTGTGTGTGTGTGTGTGTGTGTGTGTGTGTGTGTGTGTGTGTGTGTATGTGTGTGTGTTGTGATCTTTCTTTCTTTCTTCCTTCCTTCCTCCCTTCCTTCTTTCCTTCCATTTCCTTCTTTCTCTTTCTTTCTTTCCTTTCAGCTCCTTCCTTCCTTCCTTCCTTCCTTCCTTCCTTTCTTTCTTTCTTTCTTTCTTTCTTTCTTTCTTTCTTTCTTTCTTTCTTTCTTTCTTTCAAATTCTACCAATTCTTAGAGTTTAAGCACCATAACTTCTGTTTTAATCAAGTCAATTCACATGAGCTGCTAATACAACCCAATCTCTAGAAAAATAAGTCAGCTCTAACCTCTAAAGAGAGATCCAAAGCATTTTGAACAAATTTTAAAATCATCTATAATATTTAATCTAA
This sequence comes from Peromyscus leucopus, assembly GCF_004664715.2. Classification (NCBI taxonomy): domain Eukaryota; kingdom Metazoa; phylum Chordata; class Mammalia; order Rodentia; family Cricetidae; genus Peromyscus; species Peromyscus leucopus. Next base: position 57,704,978 of record NC_051084.1, read on the forward strand.
ATCAATTAGAGGGATTTCTGCCTTCACTGGCAAACTATCAACAAAATTTAATTTTATTTTTAATTGTCAGGGCCATTCTATTTATTTACAACATCTCATTTTAAGACAGGGAAAAAGTCTGACCTATGTCATCTTATTGTTACCTGGACTCCATTGTAACACACCAAGAAACACCGAGCTAATCAAGGATGGACACTGACAAGCTATTCCATGTCACCATGCCCTGATCTACAGCCATGATTCACTAAATTGTTAATGAATCACATTAACAAATATACAAAGTTTATTTCAGACTCAAATGACCAGCACTTCTCCCTGAATTATTGGATACCTTTTCCACAGGCTCTGGCCCAGAATGCCCTGCCCAGGGGTGCTCAGTAGGTAGTTTGATTTCTCATCTCTGTTTTCACCACTTCATTTTCACCTACACTAGTAGGACTGACCATTCAGTGGAAGGGAAATGTCCTCAGCTCTGGTGCTGCCTACATTTGGTACCGGATGACTCTTCTGTGAAGTGCCATTTTGCCCACTGCAACATACTTAGCAACATACCATACCTGTGAGATGCTAACATGTCTCGTTATTGCCAAATAGTCTTGCGGGGGAGGTGTATATGTATGGCAAAATTGCTTCAGATGTGACTCACTGGTCTAAGCTATTATGATTTGTGGTGACCTTTTATGTGTGCACCCCAATAAAGCTTAACTGAGGATCAGAGGAAAAAACCAGCCACTGTATTAAACATAGAGGTCAAGCAGTGGTAGCACATGCCCTTAATCCTAGCTTTCGGGAGGCAGATTTTCATCTGGATCTCTGTGAGTTCAAGGCCACACTGGGAACAGAGCCAGGTGTGGTGGTACATGCCTTTAATTCCCAGCACTAGTTCTGTAGTCTGGAGGTCTATACAGACAGACAGGAAGTGATAGAGCTGGGTGGAAAGAGGAAAGTGGTATAGCTGGGCAGAAAGAGGAAGTAAGAGACAGGGACAGAAAGGCATATAGGCATGGGTAAACAGGAAGTAGCTCTCTCTGGAGGCTGAGGAGTTGGTAAGGTAAGGTTGGCTGTTGCCTGTCCTGTTGTTCTGATCTCTCAGTTTTCACCCCAATATCTGGCTCCAGGTTTTTTTTTTTTTTTATTAATAAGACCATTTAGCAATTCGTCTTACAATGAATAAAATCAGATACTTTTCATGTCACATATTGTGGTATCTATTAGATATTCTTTCTTTTCTCTTCCTTTTTTTTTGAGATGGGGGGTCTCGCTATGTAGCACTGGCTGTCCTGGAACTCACTATGTTGACCAGGCTGGCTTCAAACTTAGAGAGATCCACATGCTTCTGCCTCTACCTCTGTCTCCTGAGTGCTGGGATTAAAGGCATGAAACATCACACCCAGCTTATTCTTTATTTCTTACATTAACCTTTCTGAGTAGCAGTCATATACCCATCTATCTATTCACTAAATATCTTATGAAAACATTAAAATTCACTTATTTTGTGCAACAATGACATATAATTTATTCCATTATCTTCTGCTGACACATGAAGACGTTGAGGCAGAATTGAAAAATGTCTAGGTTTCAGAGCTCTCTCTCTCTCTCTCTCTCTCTCTCTCTCTCTCTCTCTCTCTCTCTCTCTCTCTCTCACACACACACACACACACACACACACACACACACACCTATTCCCCCAGAGCTTTACTTTTCTTCCACTAGCATTCCTGACTGATTCCCACTGAGCACTGGATGCTTAAGAAGGGTCACAGATGTTCAGAAACCCATCTAGATCTCTATTAGGAGAACCAATAGAACCTAAAAACCTGGAAGAAAAGAAAGGCAATGTGAACAAGGTGAATAGCACTCCAGGGGTGAGACAGGTAGCCCTCTATTGATAGGGCTTGGAGGGACAGGGTCCAGTGAGACTGGCAGAAAAGAGGACCAGAAGGGTTTCACAGTAGGATGACATCATAGGGAAGGAAGAAAAGGAGAGTTTCTGTAAGGAAGACAACAGATACATTTACAAGACAACTCACATTTTAGTAGAAACTTGACCTATGGCCTTGTATGAAAATAGGAAAGCATCTATGGAAACTGTTGCCATCATTAAAATGTAAGAAAATGTAATGCATTCATTACTCACAAATAATTACTTAGAACCCACTGTTGTGTCAAGTGATGTCCCAAGTACACACCCTCCCCCAGCCCCTTGACCTTTCCCAAAAGCCTCCAGTAGCTGTCTTCAGACTCCTTTGCCTTGATGAATAAGGGTCTTCTCAACTTGACCCCACTCTACCATCTAGGCCCAGCCTTCCCATTTGATGTACAGTAGTTTGCTAATGGTATTTCCTTGAAATGTCTTTCCTACCTTTCAATCTTAGTTTTCTCTAAATATCCCTGTGATGGCTAGTTTTATGCCAACTAAACCCAGCTAAAATCACCAGAGAGAAGGGAGCCTCCATAAGATCAGGCTATCTTGTAGCCTGTAGAGTATTTTCTTAATTAGTGACTGATGTGGGGGCCCAGCCCATTGTAGGTGGTGACATCCTTGGGCTGTTGGTCCTTAGTTCTATAAGAGAGCAGGCTGAACAAGCCATGGGAAGCAAGGCAGTAAGCAGCACCCCTCCATGGCCTCTGCATCAGCTCCTGCCTCCAGGTTCCTGCCATGTTTGAGTTCCTATCCTGACTTCCTTCAGTGGTGGACTACAATGTGGAGGTGTAAGCCAGATAAAGCCTTTCCTCCCGGACTTGCTTTTGGTCACAGTGTTTCATGGCAGCAACAGAAATAAGACAGCCCTCTTCGCAGCATCTCCTCTGTCAAGGATTTACCATCTCTCAAGGCCCAGATATGATATTTCCTACTCTAAAGCTCAGTCTCTAGCTCCAGCTAATAACCACTCACAGGGACTTCCTCAATGCCCTTTGGACCTCTAGGAGGAACCTTTGGGGTTTTCCCTGAATTTTAATGAACTGTTTGTAGGTCCACCTAGACACTTACTAGTAAACCCCTTAAGAAGGCAAAGTTTTATTCACCTTTGCCTTGACTTTGAAAACTATGATGGCTATTCTTGGTAGTCAACATGACTGCTCCTGGAATTACTAAAACTCAAGTGGCCAGCTATACCTGTAAAGATTTTTTTTTTCTTAATTAAATCATTTGAAGTAGAAAAACCAACTTTTGATCCAAATCTTTTGAGGTGGGAAGATCCACCTTTAATCTAGATCTTTTGATGTGAGAAGATTCACATTTAATCTGGGCCACTCCTTCTGCTGCCATTGTTGGACTAGCTGGACAACAGATTGTAAGCCATTCTATTACATATATTCTATCATTCATATATATGTATATGAATATATATATATACATAATCTATATATTCATTCTATCAGTTCTGTTCCTCTAGAAAACCCTAAACAAAGACCATATGTGCTTAGTAAACGTTTATTGAATGAAATTAGAAGTTGAGTTTTCAACACCTCAATTTTTAAAGATTAAGCAAAACCTAAGCCAGCATACCAATTTCCACTTTCCGTGTACGCTGCCAAATATCTTAATAACTTTGGCATTTGAAGAACTTTATTTCATTTCTGGAGTGCTTTATAAATATTCTCTAATTAACCCTCCAATGGCGCTGGGATGGCGTATTGAGTGACTCTTGTCCCTTAGACTATCTATCGCTCTTCTGAAGGTATGGGGCTGGATCTTTCCCAGAGCACAGGCAAAGAAGGAAACCAGCAGGCTCCAAGTGCTTGTCAATCACACAGAGGGGCTGTGGCTAGGGGATTAACACACTGAAAGCAAAAACATTCCTTTCCCTTTCTCCTTTTTCTTTGTTACCAACCACATTCTGTTGACTTTTAAATATTAATTTTTATAAACTCTAGAAAATGATTCCAGTCCCCTATAGCCAATCTATTTTTGGAAAGACCAAATGTCCAAAGCAAAAATATAAATTTGTATATCTATATGGTTGTGTTCAGAGGGAGAGAAAAACAATGGTTAAATGCACTAAGAAGCATCTTTCAGATGCAGGTAACTTTAACCCAAGCCATTCTGGAAACCCATAGACTTGGTAGATAAGTATGTTCAAAAGTTAATTTTAACACAAACATCATGAAGCTGGCTCTCTGTCACAACATTAATTTCACACACAAAAATGAGTTTCTACACAATTTTATAGAATCATATCCTCTAGCTAAATTACACAGAATCATACATAGACAGCTTATACCTAAGAAAGAGTTTTCACCTCAGATTTACTGCTCTGAGATATCATAGAACTGTGTCTAATTTAATTTTCTCCAACATATTACACAATTCTTTTAACACCAATAACATGCTAAGCATATGTAAAAGCATATCTTGTGCTGTAGTTAAACATGTATAATAGTATTCCTAAGAAATCATAGGCAGATTGCCTACAAAGGCATCATTATCAGCATAGCTCTTGATTTCATGCACAGTAAAGCACTTAGTATTTAAATGGCATAACTCTTGAGCATACGTTCTCATTTAAGCAACGTTAAACTCAGAAGATATGATCTAGGGTTCAAATCAAAGAGGCATACAGTACTGATCCCTTTTATGAAGGGATCATTTTCAAAAGTTTTGGTGGATATCCAAAAGCACCAGGAAAAGTTGTGAACCAACACGTATGTAGTGCAGTGTGGATACACTGGACAAAGGGATGAGTTGTGGCCTGGGTGAGACCCATGGAGAGTTCACCATGCTACTCAAAACAGTATACAGCCTTAAACGTTTCAGTTATTTCTGGAATTTTCCACTTAGTATTTTTAGACCACAGGTGAATGGAGTAAATGAAAACAAGAAAATGAAACCACAAATGCGGGAATGACATTCTCTATTGAGTTGTTCAATGGATGGAATTAAGCTTTCCCTTCAAAATTGCTGTAGCAAATACATGACCCTAATCCGTATCCTCGGCCCGGCAGTGTGTATTCTTGATGTGTGTTCAGGATGTGTTGTCATAGACTAGTGCATATTCTTGAAATGATATAGCAAAGACAACATGTCACCTCTGTGGTCTTCCTCCAAAATCATGTAACTTTGATCTAGCAATCAAACACCAGGAGAGAGGCATTATATAATACATTTGACTAGTATTTTTCACAGTTCTCAAGATCAGTCAAAACAAGGACTGTCACTACCTCAAGGTCTCTAAGGAGACATGGCAATTATGGTTAATCACTTAGATAAAAACCTGGAACAGTAAAAAAAGAACATTAGGTGAAAAGTAGGAAACATCAGTAACACATGGCTTCATTAATATTAATGTGTCAGTATTGGTTCATCAATTATGACAATGTGCCATGCAAGTATAGAATATTAGTAATAAAGGGAAACAGGTATGGGATGCATAGGAAATGTTTGCACTGTCTTCACAATTCTTTTGTTTTTTTTTTTTTCCAAACCCCTAAAAGTTCTAAAATAAAAGCTCAGTTTAAAATAATTTGTACCAAAGAACAAGTGCCGATACCTATACCCAGGAAAGAACTCAGACACAGAATATGTAGAGAAAGATGTGGTGTAGAGGTGGCTCAGCACTTAAGAGTACTTGCTGCTCTTACAGAGGACTGAAGTGAAAATCTAATACCCAGATCAAGTGGCTCACAACCACCTGTGATTCCGGCACCATGGTACTCAACAACGCCTCTGGTCTCTTCAGGTACTGCACTCCCATGCACATTACATGCATGCACATACAAATACACATAAATTTAAAAAGTAATAAATCCTTATTTTAAAAATAACAAATTTGTGTAGCTAGAGTTTTCCTGCCTTGCCCACAGTCAGGACAAATCTTTGTCACCTGCCAGTCCTACAGCTGCTCAGACCCAATCAAGTAAACACAGAGACTTATATTGCTTACAAACTGTATGGCGTGGCAGGCTTCTTGCTAACTGTTCTTATAGCTTAAATTAATCCATTTCCACAAATCTATACCCTGCCATGTGGCTCGTGGCTTACCGGCATCTTTTCATGCTGCTTGTTAGGGTGGTGGCTGGCAGTGACTCCTTCTGCCTTCCTGTTCTTTTATTTCCCCTCTCTGTTAGTCCCACCTATACTTCCTGCCTAGCCATGGGCCAATCAGTGTTTTATTTATTGACCAATCAGAGCAACTTGACATACAGACCATCCCACAGCACAGCCAAGTACAGACCATCTCAGACACCTGCACTCAGGCCCGTGGACCTAATCATCCTCTATGTGGACCTGCTGGGTAAAGCCACAAGGAACCCAAGAACGGGCTCCCATAGGACATACAGAACATCCCACAGCAGATTTGTGTCAGAATATATATTTTAAAACAATATGCTGAGGAGGAACTAAAACATTTACAAAAGTGAATATGCCAATGGCAAGATAGAGAAGACAGTGATTAGCAACCACCCACTTGTCAAGAGAGAACAAACTAAAACTATAAGGAACTGGACCACTTCCACCCAGGTGATCACAGCTTTAAAAACCTAACAGCGCTAAATCCTGGTGTGAAGAGGGAAATCGTGACATTGATGCTGGGAAGGGGTATTGGTAAAACTACCCTGCAAAGCTAGTGTCTATTCAAATAAATGGCTTACATCCTGAATGCCACCACATGAATTATAATAACCGCAAATCTAAATAACCACAATCTACATCCCACCAACAAAGAAAATGGGTAATAATTTGTGCATGCACATAATGGGATATTAAACAATAACAAAGAGACATACAGTGACCACATATAAACATTATAAGTGAATCTCACAGAAATGAACAAAGGAGCCAGGCATACAAGGGTCCTACTATACTCTTGGGCAGAAAACAGACCTGAACTATGGAACTGAGAGATGAGAAGCCACAGGCTGTTTCTTGTTTTTGCAGACTGCCAATCTATTGTAGAACCCTAGCTCCAGCCTTCATTGTAAAAACTTCCATTTTAAAAATAGCAACATGTCTTAACTCTAAGACAGTATTTCTTAAATGATAACCACGGATTTTCAGCAGGCTTTAAAAGGAATGAAATATTTGTTAGATGTGAGGCAACCAAGAAACATATAGCTGTGTCTTGGTATCTATGTCTCCAGCTGGGCAAAACTGTCTCTTTGCTGTTAAACACCCTTCAGGCTGTAGATAGGCTGTTCTCATTATAGTTTTAACTAAGGACCAAGGGATGTTCTTCCATGTGTGTACTAATGAATGGTCTATATCCTCAAAAGACCTCAGCTTCATTATAATATCATTTGCATTGTGGTTTTGGCCTCCCCTCCCACTCTCTGGGCTTTTCTAGAGGATCATGGGAAGAAATGCTTTAAAAGGGAGACCCTGACGGCTACATCTTGAGATGGGAAAAAGGATCACTTTCCCTTATGAATGTGCCCTTTGCCTCATAAATATTTATAAAAAAAAAAAAACCATACCCATTCCAATCACCAGACTGTCAAAACACAATCTTTATAAAGTCATAGAGAAAATACGAGTCTTAGATATCTGATATTAAAGAGTTACTGTTTATTTGTAATACTAATCTTAGTGGCTACATTCTACATGGGCAGCCCTTGTGTTTTCTTTAATATAAAGTTTTATTGTTCAATTTTAAAGTTACACATAAAAGTAAATAGTCAGAATGATAATAGGATCTATTTTATGTCCTTGTTTTTCCGGGTTGGTGTACCAAGTAGTGGGTGTTATTACAGCCTTTGCAGGATGTTCCATTAATCATTCTCCCCAACTTCCACCACCACCACGCTCCTCCTTCATTCTCTGGAACTTCTCTTACTGTTCCCCTTAATTTCCAAGTAGATCCACTGGCCGCTTTTGTTGATGAGGACAGGAGAAAGACCCTTGAGGCAGTTAGACCTGGGACCACTCACGAGTCGCCCTGCTTCTTGTCCTTGACAACTAGTTCTGTCTTGGCCAGAACCAAGAAATACCCTTGCTTCTCTCAGCAGTTCTGTCCCAGGTGGTGACCAGAAATACCAGAAATAATCAAGTACCTTGATTTGTGTTCTTGCTTTTATTTTTCCTCTCTGTGCTGGTTACTTTTTGTCAACTTGTCACAAACTAGAGCTACCTGGTGCCCTAGTTAGGGTTTCTATTGTTGTGACAAAACACATTATGACCAAAAGCAAAAGGGTTTATTTGTTCACAGCTCCATACAATAGTTAGTTCATCGTCAGAAGCAGAGCGGGCAGGAATGTGGAGGCAGGAACTGATGCAGAGGTCATGGAGGGTGCTGCTCACTGGCTTACTCAACCTGCTTTCTTCTAGAACCCAGAACCTCCAGCCCAAGGATGGTACCCCCTACAGTGGGCTGGGACTTGATAACCCTTTAAGATAATGCCTTATAGTGGGATCTTATGAAGACATTTCTCAACTGAGTCTCCCTCCTCTCTGATGACTCTAGCTTGTGTCAAGTTGACCTAAAACTATCCAGCACCCCTGGGAAGAAGGAACCTCAACTGAGGGATTGCCTCCATTAGATTGGACTACAAAATGAGGGCATTCTCCTTTCCTAAACCAAATTAAGGAGCACAGCTGAGTAGAAGCCCTGAGAGATTGGATACATCATTGGCCCTAGAAAGTGTCCCTCCAACTCTGGTCTGACACCTGGGTGGAGAGGCACATGAACACCCTGAGGGTGTGACACCTGGACTGAGCAGCTCACTCCTATGCTGTGCCTCAGCCCAGTGAAGTCTTAGTGACTCCTAGATAGTGATCCTTCCTGTGACACAGGCATTCTTTCCATTACCTTCCTCCAAGGCTCTCACCTATAATGAAATCCCTTTCTGGAACTCACTCCTCCGCTGTCAGTGAAAGTCATTCTTGGAGTTGATGAGGAAAAGTACCGGAGGATACTGGCCAGGATGACATTGGTGGCCGTTTATTGTCCAAGACCCTAGCTCCCTGAGTTATGCACACCTGAAGCAAGAAAGCCTCCATCATACTCAAGGAGCACTGCCCCCAATTTCATCACCTACTTTATTACACTTTCTTTTCTACACTTCTAGCCCTTCTTAAGAATGTCCCCCTTCCTCATGGTGTTATGGTTCACTTTGCAGCGCTCTCTCTGTCTCTGTCTGTCTGTCTGTCTGTCTCCCTCTCTCTCTCTCTCTCTCTCACACACACACACACATCTAGATTCTGCATGTTACAGACAATATAAGGTATTTGTCATTCTGAGTCCGGCTTATTTAAAATCTCTGTTATGATTTCATATTTCTTTACAGATAAAAAAATTCTATGTCATGTTTTCTTTACCCATTCATCTGTTATATCATCTAAGATGGTTCCACTTCTTGGTTATGATGAGCAATATAACAATAAAAAACAAACATAAGCTAGTACCTCTGTGGCAAGTAAACTTAAAGTACCCTGAATCTGCCCAGAAATGGAATCTCTAAATCATATGCTAGTTCTACCTGCAGGGTTTTGCAGGCTTTGCACACTGATCTCTTTATTGGCTGTACCGTCTTACATGTCAACCACTGGTGTATAAGGGTTCCTGTTTCCCCACACTCTCTACCCATATTATTGCAACTTCTTTTCTTTCTTTCTTTCCTTTTGTTTTTTGTTTTTTTCTGAGACAGGGTTTCTCTGTGTAGCCTTGGCTGTCCTGCAGCTCACTCTGTAGACCAGATTGGCCTTGAACTCACAGAGAATCTCCCTGCTACTTATTTTCTTGATGATAGGCAGTCTGACCAGGCAAGGTGGATACAAAGAAGTTCTAATGTGCATTTCTCTGAGGGCTAAGAATGTTAAACATTTTTTTCAAACATGTAGCTGCCATTGGAAGTTCTTTTGAATATCTCATTTATTGATTGTATGATTGGAAAGTATATTTTAGTTTGTGTACTCAATTTTATTATTATATTTATTTATTTTACATCTGGGTGTTTTATCTGCCTGTGTGTCTGTGTACCATGTATGTGCCTGATTCCCTAAAAAGCCAAGAGCAGCCAGTGCTCTCTTAACCACCAAATCATCTCTGTAGTCCTGAGTATTTAATGTTTTTTCCTCTTTCTTATATATTGTAGATACTAACAGTCCATTCATTGTATCTCTGGCAAATATTTTTTCCTATTCTGTAAGCTACCTCTTCATTTTGGTGGTCATGTATTTGGCCTTGCAAATTCTAATCCATTTGTCAGTTCTTGGGCTAATTCCCTGCTCTATCCGAATATTTTTCAGCAAACTCTTGTCTGTGTATATATCTTTAAGTATTTTCCCTATGTTTTCCTCTAGGAATTTCAAAGTTTGTTGTCTTACATTAAGGTCTTCAGTCCACTTGGAGTTGACATTTGTGCAGGGTAAAAAATATTGATCTACCATCTTTTATGTGTGAAGATCCAGTTTCCCCAGCACCTTTTGTTGAGACGTTTTTCTTATATACTTTTTCTTCTTTTTTTTTTGTTTTTGTTTGTTTGTTTGTTGTTTTTTGTTTGCTTGTTTGTTTGTCGAGACAGGGTTTCTCTGTGTAGTTTTGGTGCCTGTCCTGAATCTTGCTCTGTAGATCAGGCTAGCCTCGAACTCACAGAGATCCTCCTGGCTCTGCCTCTCGAGTGCTGGGATTAAAAGGCATGTGCCACTGCCCAGCTCTCTCTCTCTCTCTATATATATATATATATAGAGAGAGAGAGAGGTTTGTGATTATGGCTCCGTAGGCATAATTCTAGAGCAGGAATGCTTGGGATTACTTGGGCTGCTCAGAGTATTTTGTACTTCTTTCTATATGTGTATTGAGATTGGTTATTTCTGTGAAGAACATAGTTGGAGTTTAGATGGGAATTGCATTGAATCTGTAGTTTGCTTTTGGTAGTACAGCCAGTTTTACATTGCTATTCAAAGATAGCCTTTGTCTTTTAAGACACATCCTGAGATAGAGACAATATATCACGTCTAGGGTCTTTACAAAGTCCTGCTCCCACGTAGGAATAGCACGTGAAGATGAAGCAAACATGGGCTATGGCTACAAGTGAATTTTTCACATGATTCTCCACTTTTGTGATTTCTTGATATTTATTGAACCAAAGGGAATTTTAAAATAGGAGTATTTTTTTTTTCAGTGAAAAGTGTGAGGATGAGATAGAGAAGAAGGAAGCACTCTTGGGGAATTACAGACAGAAGTGTACACTCCTCTGTCTAATATTAATCTCTACCATCTTCTACAGACAAAATTTCCCCATTTTTAGAGCCTGCAAAATTTGAAACAGAGAAATGAATCATCCTCTCTAACAATTTGCTTACAGCATTTAATTTTACATATATATTTTTAAAAAGCCTGCCAATGCAAGATACTAGTGTGGTATAATTCACTTTACAATTACCCAGGAGCATAGCCCTGCTAGTCTAGATTCCCAGGAATAATTCACCCAAGGAGTTAATTACCATCCAATTTATTGCTTTTCATATCATCTAAGCTGCTGAAGCAACTAGCTACCTGAAAAATCATGTATTTTTTTTTTTTTTTGGAATACTTGTCAAATTTAATTTGGTTGAGTTCTAAGGCAGAATTAACAAGCATTTTTCTACTTCTTGTGCCTGAAGAGTCACAGGTATGTCTGCTACAGTTGACTGCAATGTGCTAGAGTAACCTTCTCTAGGCAACTGTGCAGTCAAAGCCCCCCGAATTTAGCATCTCAAAGGGCACCCCTGTTGAAACCGCTATTGAGTATAACAGCTGTCAACAGCTAATTGCCTGGTAGCATACCTGGATTTCTTACATCACAGCAATTGATTTGAGCTTTGGGCTGGTGTTTGATGTGTTGTATCAAGGGCATATCCATTTTAAGAGGGAGGCTCTTTTAATGCAAAAATCAATGTCTCTTCCTTTTGCTTTCTTCACCAATTTGATAGGAATAAATTTGGCTGTCCTAACACTGAGAAAGGTATATTAGGGGACTCAGAAATTGTATTTGTGTGTTATGTCAAAATATAAATAGAAAGGCTGAGAACACAATTCAGTGGTAGAGCAGTTGCCTGGCGTGGGTGAGGACCTGCCTTAGCAATATAACTACCACTGATACTCAAGTACTGTCTTCTGACTTCTCATTGATTTGCATGATTTATGCAAATATCAAATAAATGTATAGCACCCAATAAATTTGAACTTCAGGTAAACAATAATAATATTTTCAGTATAAGTATGTCCTGTGAATATTTAATATATCTTATGCATATAAAGTACTTATGCAACATTCATGCTAAAGCATTTGTTGTTTACCTGATATTCAAATTTAACATTGTATCCTGTACTTTGTTTGACAATCTTAACCCTTCCCTACATCAACACTAGAAACTTAATTTCTCACACTCACAAGAAGATGAGACATTTTACATCATTTTAGTTATTTCTGGTCTTTCAGAGATAGTGTCTCAAGGGTACCAGGTTAACAGCCAGCCAGCTGTACAGACTGTTTCAAAATGAATTTCAAGGGCAGATCTTTACCGGCGAAGCACCTCGGTCAATTTGACAATAGATTCACTTGGAGAGAGAGTTGTCCTCATAGTTAGAGAACTTGACATTCTGCACAAAGCATGTCAGTAACTTTCCTCTGTGACTTGGGGGCAGCCACAACCTTGTGGAAGAAATCAAAGTAATCTTTACTAAAGAATTGCTTCTCAAACTTTAAACGCATGCAAATTACCTTGGGACCTTGTTAAAATGCAGATTCTGCTTAGGGGGGGATGAAGTGTGCATTTCAAACAAGGTTTCAGGTAATTCCAATACTGCTGGTCTGTGGTTTTCAACCTGTGAGTTGCAACCCCTTGGAGGATTGAGCGCCCCTTTCACAGGGGTCGCCGTAAGACCATCTGAAAACTCAGATATTTATACTATGATTCATATCAGTAGCAAAATTACAGTTTTGAATAAGCAACGAGAATATCTTCATAGTGGGGGGGGGTCACCACACCATGGGGAACTGTATTAAAGGATTGCAGCATTTGGAGGGTTGAGAACCACTGGGCTAGACTAAAGCAACCTATGTAAGAGACCCTGGCCAAACTGTGACACCAAGAAAAGCTGCTCCATGGTAACAACTTGAGTCGCAAGGGCATTCAGAATCAGGGTAAGAGATCTTTGCTCAGAACAGGAATATAGTCAGAATTTCATTAACGAATGATTGAGAATGTATGGGAGCCAGCCCTAACTGTATATATCTGTTGCCTGAGACAGATAAGTAACACAAATAAGTGATAATCACTTGGGTCAGAAAATTAGTGTTTGCAAAAAAATGGCTTAAAGCAAACGAATCCCTAAGATTCTCCAGCTCTAGGCTGGGGCTGTCACCTTAAGATCTATATGTCTTACTAGCCCTGGGATAGATTTAGGGACAGCACAGGAACCTCTTGACATCTTCCAAAATTGGACGCTAATGATGCATTACTGCTAATTAAAATATTTAACAAGCATATGGCTCAGGTGCAATTCCAACTGGAATGTGTGTCTGGCTGGTCCAGAGAGCTTCTAGCCTGTTTGCCATTGGGTGTGTCCCAGCTGCATGCACATCAGAGCTTGCCATTTCCAAAGCCACTTTAACCTTCATTCGACTCTTGGAGGAATCAGTGGTCCAGACAAAGGCCTGAGCCACAGCTGTCAGCAGATTGTAGTAGGCCATGGAAAGTAACACACTTCAGAAACTGAGCACACTATGTGATTGATGAAAGTCATTATTATGTGGGTATCACCATGTATTTTTCAAAATTGCTTTTGCTGAGTTAAATTAGAGTTAAATTGTCAGGTTTCACTGAGGATTAACAAGAAAGAGTCTCATGAAATTAGCTGTTACGAGTTTCTTAAAGCCCACACATAGTTTATTTCATTGTGTGGCCTAACCCAACACAGTTCTAGATCAATTGACTGTAAGTCAATTCAAGGAATGTCTAAATTCGAAAGTTGGTTTAAAAAAAAAAAACTCTTGTTACCATTTGCTGGTTTGGATGTGGCTTTTATGATATGATTAAAAAGAAGTATTTGGTTCCCTTCCCCCAACTCTTCTAACTTTGTAGAGAGTGCAACTATGGCTACCAGAGAGATAAATACTCAAGTCAAGAGTGGAAAACTGAAAAAGAAGGAAAACGGAGATGAGAATTCACTCCCACAACTAAAAAGAGACAAAAAAAAGTGATAATAATCTTAGCCATCTTTAGAGAAGTAACCCAAGAGCCATCATAATAGTATATTTACCTAATGCTAATTTATTGTGACTCTCCCTTGAGAAGCCTGCACCCACATATGTATATGTGACTTTCTGTGACTATCTGTTGGAGAAGCCCACACCCATGCTCACTGCTGTATCGTACTTCTTTCACCAACGACTCTTTCCCTTGACATTCATGCTTAAGCCTGCATTATCTTTTTTTCTTTATTAAGTTTTTTTATTCATGTTACATACCAACCACAGGTTCCCCTCCTGCTCCCCCCACACCCACCTTCCACCCCAAGCCCACCCCCCATTCCCTCCTCCAAAAAGGTAAGGCCTCCCATGGGGAGTCAACAGAGACTGGTACATTCAGTGGAGAGAGGTCCAAGCCCCTCCCCCTGCCTCAAGGCTGTGTGAGGTGTCCCACCACAGGTAGTGGGCTCCAAAAAGCCAGCTCATGCACCAGGCATAGATCCTGACCCTACTGCCAGGGGGCCCTTAAAGCAGACCAAGCTACACAACTGTCTGGCTTATGCAGAGGGCCTAATCCAGTTCCATGCAGGCTCCACAGCTGTTGGTCTAAAATTCATGAGTTCCTGCTAGCTTGGTTCGGTTGTCTCTGTAGGTTTCCCCATCATGATCTTGCTCATAGAATCCCTCTTCTCTCTTGACTGGTGCTTGACTGTGGATTTCTGCATCTGTTTCCATCAGTTACTGGATGAAGGCTCTATGATGACAGGATATCCACCAATCTGATTACCGGGGAAAGCCAGCTCAGGCGTGCATTATCTTTAATAAGATCTCCAACTCAGCCTAGTCACGTCTGCTATGTCTATTTCCTTACCAAAGTCAGGAATCCTGGTTTGGCCTGAACTGAGTCCCTAGAAGTTTGGAGAAACTCTTGAGGCTGCTGGGTGACCATTAAGAACTGTCTCTTTCCTCTCACTATGGACAACTGAATCTTTGCAGAAGTAGAGAGACAGGGATAGAGGAGGGGGCGTCTCTCAGGTTCGCACATCCTCACTGAGGGCAACAGGCTGTGTGTAAATATTTGCACAACTGTAAGAGCACAGCAAAGAGAATTTCACCAGATCACTCCAGGAAGGACCAACGCCCAGGACTCAGGTCCAGTCTGCTCAAAGTGGGGTTTTGTTTTCCTCTTTGGAAAGGTTTGTGAGTGCTGTGATTTCCTTGTTCTTTTTTTTCCCCCAGAAACTCTCAGACCTGTCTCTTTTTTTTTTTTTTAATAAACCAAGAAAAGAAACAAAACCAATGAAACTGACAAACAAAACACTCACCTCTGTGCTGCAGGGTAACCTAGTCAACCTTTAAATTAAAACGCCTGCAGTTTGCAACAGTCTGCCTCGGCCTGTTCTGCATGAGGCCTGCCTCCCTGCTGATAGGAGCAATTCAGGAACTTTATCTTAAGAAAGAAGGGTCTGGAACAAAAAGCAGCAAGGAATACAGGCGGAAACACAGCAGAGCATGAAAAGAAGCTGAGAAGATGGAAGGAAAATACGGCATTACCTGTGGAGGCAGTGGAAAAGGCAGCCGTGAAGCGGGGGATGGCTGGTTTGCGGTGCTTGTCCATAAATAACAGATGCCACCACAACCGCAACTTTTCCGTAACAGATTCTTAGATGCGAGATTTTGTACGCTTGATTAAAAAGGACTGGTAATACGTGTTAGGTGCTCAGTGAGTTATAAATGAAAGGCTGTAAAAAAGAAATTAGGGCAATAGTTTTTATAAACAAAGAAATGGAAGATGTACTGATCACATTTGAAAATGGTCTTTAAGCTCTGAGAAGAATGAAGCTAATAAGAGCCAATAATATCTTTTTATATAAAGAAATCTCATTAAGCCATATTGGATACAGCCAAACTTATTTTAGTACAATTTTAGCTCATAAATCAAAGGTTGAACTGATGTAGAAGGTGATTCAAAATTCATAATTAAAGCGATCTGGCCAGTTACTTTGTAGACAGAATAATCTTTCTATCTCTGTGCAGCTAGAATAAAAGTCCTTGGCTCTGTTCCTCCAACTTCTCTTTTGGTGCTGTCTTTGACTCCTCTTATTTCTTTCATTCTTTTGTCGTGTTACTTTTTTTTAAGGTTTATCTTATTAGTCTCATTTATGTGTGTATGTGTGCATGCATGTATGGTATAGCTTGGTATAGCTTCTTGTTTGTTTTTAATCTGATCATCACTTCTTAGAACATAAGATAACTTTAATCTGAGAAGAAAAAGGAATACGACTTTCCCCACTGGTAATGAGATAAGATATGAGACACACAGCACAAAGTTCCTTTGAGTCCATGCCAATATCATATGGCATGTGAGATGTTCGTTCCTCAAGCAGCCCTGGGAACAAAGACAGGCCTGGGTCAATCCAAAGCAGATGGCTATAGGGGAGATTTGTGATGGAAAGACAAAACAAAAGAAAACAACCCCGCTCCCCTGAAAAAAATGTCACGGGGACCAGCATTTTCATTTTCTCTGTACTGTCAGCATCAGAAAAGCCATGTTACATTTTGGGGGGTTTTGTTAATGTTTTTTGTTTGTTTGTTTTTGAGATGAGATAGTTTCACTCCGAGATTTTATTTTTTCCAAGGTTTTATTTTTATTATGTGCACATACCTGTGTCTGTGTGAACGTATGTCATGTGTGTGCAGGTGCCCATGAGACCCAGAAGAAGATGTGGGATGCCGTGCAGCTGGAGTCACAGGCCACTATAAGGCACCTGATGTGGGTGGTAAGAACTGAACTGGAGTCTTCTAGAAAAGCAAAAAACATTTTTAATTGCTGAGCCAACTTATGACCCCCAAGAAATTGTCGTTGATCAAAAATTGATCATTTTTAACTTGTGTTTTTAAATTTATTTGTTTCTATGAAATGATTTTTATTGTGATCTATACTCCTGACATTGTATATAAAATAGTTTTTGAAGAATTATTATGGTCTTTCCATAAAGCACAATCCATAGATGTAAGATGAAAGGTTAAAAAAAATATTATCAAGCATTTAGGGTCAATACTGAGCCCTGGCAGCCTTAACAAGGTAAGTTTAGCTACCCATCCTCAATCTGCCAATTAAAGAGATAAATAACAATGGGAAGAAGAAAAGGGGAATTTTTTTCTTCTTCTCTTGATGTGGCGGTGTTTAGGCTCAGTGACCCCCAAGTCCATCTTTGTTGTACTAAGATGAGGCTTATGCTTAGATAGGAAGAGAAGCATGAAGCATGCTTTCCTGGTGAAGGAGTGATACCATCCATCACTGACAGCATCTGTTACGCCAGTTATCAGAACTGTGGAAAGTCTCTCCTAGAAGTCAAGTTACTCCTGCGGCTGGCCTCTGGACATTAGCCTTTCCCTTCTCCCAACATCAGATTCCTGGGAAAACTTAATTCTTTAGACTCCACAATTTCAACAGTCTGGGGACAAAAGTGCCCTGCTTTAAACTATAGAATCTTCTGCCAGGAAGGTTGTCATCCCATTGAGAAATAGTACAGATGATACAGTATCTTATTGAAAGTTCACAGTTACCATCGGAATACAAAAGATCCTGAGGATAACTTCATTTATGAAGCTTACACTAGGAGGCCCCTGCTAAATGCCTTTAATTGTCTTACCTGATTCCTGAGAATAATACAGTGATAGGATAATCTCCATTGTTTGGACCAGGAAATTAAGATGTAGGAAGATCAAGCAAATGGCTTTGGAGCCATGGTCATTAAATTGATGTGAAATTGCTCTTTTTACTTATGAACACAAATCGTCATGGCTAATGTTGGTTGTCAGCTTGACTACTTCTGGAATCAACTAAAACCCAGGATGCTGGGCACTCCTAAGAAGGCTTCCTTTAATCAGATTATTTAAAGCAGGAAGAACCACCCTAAACCTGAGCCACACCTTCCAGATAAAGGGACCTGGAAGAAGGAGTTTTCCTTTGTGCCTCCCTGCCCCCACTCTCACCAGCAAGGTCATCAGTCCTGAAGAAATGCCTCAGCATTCCTTCACTGATATCGGAACAAACTTCTTTAGGACTCCAACATAGACTGAACACCTGCAGCTCTCCAGGAGTCCTCTAGGACTCCGGTGCCTGACGGGGACTGCTCAGACATCCAGCATTGTGGACTGAACCTCTACCAGATTCTCAGTCTTCAGTATGAGATAACAATTATTGAACCACCAGGAGCACACCACATCCTGTACATGTACATACACACACAAACATGCAAATATGTAATGTAAGCATATATATGCATAAAGACACATATAATTATCACGTTTGTTCCTTTAGGTAACCCTAATACACCAGTTAAAGTAAGGAACAAACAGATTATGAAAATGCTGCCTAAGGAAGCATAGCTTTTTTGGACCCAATTCCACTCAACTCTATTTCTGTGCCGACTCATCTCTCCAAGAAGGAGGCAGCAACATTAGTCAGACCTCATAGTGCAGAGACAGCTACCCTTTAAACCTCTGTTTACAGAGGTCATGGGGATGTCACCTGAAATGTTCTCCTCTGGTATCACGGTGTAGATTTGGCTGCTTCCTACTAATTTTATCAGGGTGTGTCACTTGGATGCACCCCAGTTCAGCAATCAGAATAACACAATGCATTAAATGGGCCCATGCTTGAATTTCCTAGAAAACAGAACACATAAAAATAATCACCCCTGCTGGAAACGGCCAGATTCTATGTGCAAAGAGGAAAATTAATGAATTCTTTCTTGATAAGCAAAGGATAGAAAGTCCAAGCGAGACGACCAAAATCCATTCTTTAATTTGCAGCCAAGTAATTAAACAGCAGTGAAATGCATCCTAAGTCCCTTGTACAAAACCCAACAAACAACCGGAGAGGGGAATGAGCCTGCAATTATTTCAAGACAGTGGAAGTTTGTATATATGCTAATGACATGATAGAAAATAAATCCCTTATCAAAAGAATATCTAACAACTGAGAAAAGTGCACAGCATCCCTATGATGAAAAGAAATAGAAAAATGTAGTTTTCTTAAAATTGTTGGTCTCTAAGTGCCGCTGCTCATCAGGCAAGAAAACCTGAGGCTGGAGACTATTCAGCTTTTAATCCTCATGTTCTTTCTTGTTCAGAATCGATCATAATACTTTGTTATTGTAGAAATGTAGTTCTTTGAGGCTTGAAGAATATTAAAACTTGAGTGTCAAACATCTCATTAAACTGGACAGTTTTACTTACTTCCAGACAACAGAATAACTTAAATTGGAGCCTGATATTTTTATTACAAAACCAGGGTCCTATATTTTAAGTATAAAGCAATAAATACATGTGTGTTTTATGTGTTCTGTATAAAAAATTTTCTCTGATAGCATTTTACACACTGTAATTATATAGAATTACATGTACTTACTGTTTGCAAAATTATAAATTTTAAGAAGAGGCAAGAGTCAAATTGTAGGCTGACATTTTAAAATATGCATTATGTACAAATTGCAAGTCGATTAACATGCACTTATATATTTACTGAGCTGTGATCTTTTGTATTGGAAGCTGAAAATGTATTCCTGTGTCATTAAAGAAAATCCCAAGCATATTGTCAGTTCTTTATTATGGTACATATGATGTATATTTATACTAACATTTCCTTTCCATTTCTACTTTTTGTTAAGATTTCCTATTCTATTCATCTGAAGATGTGTTTAATTCCTTGGGTAGATTAACATTCAATTCTACTCTTTTAGAAACAAGACATTTTGATTTTTGATAATTGCATTCAGGGGTCACTAATTACCTTTGGTTTTGTTCTAACACTTGACTCCCAGACTATTTTGCTTCTTCTGTTTTCATTTTATGTGGCTGCTCAGATTAGCACGTACGTGATTGTTGGCTTCTGCTGTGTGGTACTTTGAGTGAAAATGGCCCAGGATAGGCTCATATGTTTGCGTGTTTAATCCCCAGTTGATGAACAGCTGGGAAAGGAATAGGAGGTGTGTCCTCGTGGGAGGAGGTGTGTCCTTGGGGGAGGAGGTGTATCACTAGGGGTGGGTTCTGAGATCTCAAAGGCCCAGTGTCTCTGTCCATGTCTGTCTGTGTCTGTCTGTCTGTCTCTGTCTCTGTCATCTCTCTCTCTCTCTCTCTCTCTCTCTCTCTCTCTCTCTCTCTCTCTCTCTGCCCACTCCCTGCAGATCAGGATGTAAAGCTCTCAGCTACTGCTCCAGTGCCATGCCTGTCTGCTTCCCACCATAATGATCATGGACTGACCCTCTGAAACTATAAGCAAGCCCCCAATTAAATGTTTTCTTTTATAAGGGTTGCCTTGGTCATCTTATCCTTTTCACAGCAATAGAACAATAATTAAAACATGTTGTTATTCCCCTGATTTTGTTTTTTGTTTTTTGTTTTTGTTTTTCAGTAGTGAGAGACAGAGACCCAGCTTTCTACTGTCCTCTTCAACAGGCTGAGAAAAAGTCTTTGAAGGACCTCAACTCAACCCCATCCAGGATTCATGGCATTGATGCAGAAAAAGATTTCAGGCATAGCCAGTTGGATTCAGAGTTAGAGATTTTATCAAAAATAATTTCATGTAGACTTTAAGTGAGGGTTTGGAGATGGAGAGATGTGCATAAAGGAGCTAAAACATACTCAAGTGAGCTTCCCAAGGGAAAGTAGGAGGAAGGTAAGAGGTAGCTAAGTGTGAGTATGGGCTCCTCAAAGGAGAGATACTATCAGTCATCTTAGTATTAGCCATATATACTATCTTGGTGGCTTAGTTCAAAAGGTTGCTGTGATAGCTACTCTTGGTAATCAACTTGAGTTGTAATCTGAAAATAGAGGGCACACCTGTGCAGGATTTTTGCTTTTTTTTTTTTTTTTTTTTTTTTTTTGGTTTTTCGAGACAGGGTTTCTCTGTGTAGCTTTGCGCCTTTCCTGGAACTCACTTGGTAGCCCAGGCTGGCCTGCCTCTGCCTCCCGAGTGCTGGGATTAAAGGTGTGCGCCACCACCACCCGGCTTGATTTTTGCTTATTTTGAAGTAGGAAGTTCCCTTTCAAATCTGGATCTTTGAGGTAGGAAGACACACCTTTAATCCAGATCTTTTGAGGTAGGAAGATTCACCTCTAATCTGGTCCACACCTTCTGGAAGAGGGAAGTTTTTGCTCTTTGCCTGCTTGCTCTTGCCTTGCTAGCAAGTCCATTCCTTCACTGGCAGTAGAGCCTACTTCTTTAGGATTCCAGTGTCTACTGAAGACCAGCTGAGACATGCAGCCTCATGGACTGGGCAACCTCTGGATCCTTGGACTTTCTTTTCACAGCCAACCATTGTTGGATTAGCTGGACCACAGTCTGTAGGTCATTCTATAAATCCCTTTAGATAGATAGATAGATAGATAGATAGATAGATAGATAGATAGATAGATTCATTCTATAAGCTTTGTTATTCTAGAAAACCCCAACTAATACAGTTGTCAATAAAACTTATTTTCTTAACACTTTTTCTCTCTTTTGATGGAATTATAGGATGGTTCTGCAGTTGCCTTGAATAAAATTATAATATGATAAAATAAAACCAGGAGCCACACAGGCTTGCATGGAGGAGAGGGGATAGTACATGTCCTTTCTCTGTAAATGGGATTTCTAGTGAGATTCCTAGAAATTTTCAGGTTTATAGCTGGAAGGGAGTAAGGCTTTAAGAAGGAAGCTGTTAGTTCTTCTGGGATTCTTGCTTCTTTACTGATGAGAGGCTTCAGCTGGATTCCTGTGTGAGAAGCTCCTCTAAATTCTCATGTTCCCAAAAGTCCCCATCTTTTCATCCTGCCTTATACATACTCGTCAGTTCTGAAAAGGGACTTCTTAAGTTTGGCCAGTGAAATGCATGGATTAGAAGAAAGAAGAGTCATTATAATTCAAGTATAAATATTTTTATTGCCTGAAAAAGCAAAATCGATCCTTTATACAAATTAACAATAGTTCCATATAAGTGTGATCCAGTGTATCATCCATTGCTGGATTTTGATCTTCTATTCTTTGACTTCATCAGTTGCTGCTTCAAGCTGGATTCAGACATATCTATATTCTGTCAGAAACAATTCTCTGTAGTCCTCTTTAATTTATATTCACAGGGGATTTTATTTTATAATTACATTATTGATCTCTGAAACAGCATTCTACAGTGTTTCTGGACTAAGGGAAAGCTAATGAGTTTAGTGCTAGACCTGACTGGCAGGCATCAGCAAACCAGAGGTAGAAGGAAAAAGCAAAGCCACTTCCATCTGCCCATGGGGTGTGTGAGAGAATATTCAAATGGATCTCTGAGGCCCCTGTGACTTTCTAATTGCTGGTGTAAAAAGAGATTTTGAAGATGAATTTCATGGGACTACCCATTAATAGAAATGATATCATTGTTCCACTTAGGTTAGTGTGGATACGCTTCTGACTCCACCCCCAACTCTCACACATATGTCAATTCTCATAGCTTTTGATATCAGATTAGAAAGTCATCCAAGTCAAGAAGAGCCTATCATGAGAACTAATACTTGCTGAGGACTTAGAATCTGCCAAGTATACTTCTTAATACTTTAAAGATTTTTAAATTCCCAGAACAAAGCTTTCTGATCCCATCTCACTTGTGAAGCAATTAAGACAGTCAGTTACACAACTAGTACCATAAAGGAACCAACCTTGGACAGCTTTAGTGCCCAGGCTGTTAACCAGCACACTGTGCTTCTCTAGATTTGCCCAGAAACACACACACACACACACACACACACACACACACACACACACACACACACAGGCATACAAACACACACACATACACACTCACAGGCAGACAGACACACAAACATACAGAGGGACACACAAACACATATACAGACACACACGCATATAGACACACACACATCTCTCTCTCTCTCTCACACACACACACACAACACACACACACACACACAGAGAGAGAGAGAGAGAGAGAGAGAGAGAAGAGAGAGAGAGAGAGAGAGAGAGAGAGAGAGAGAGAGAGAGAGAGAGAGAGAGAGATCTGAAGCCAGGTACCCTGTGAATACATCAAAGTCCCTACTTTTAGATGACGATATAAGTGAGGGATGCTGTGCTAGATCTTCCATTAGCTCCTCCAGATTGACTTTATCTGTCTTTGTGTCTCATCAGCCTACTCTGCTATCCTGAGAAAGAAGGCAGGAAGAAGAACCCAGTCAGTAATTCTCCCACCTGTTTCATCTTACTGAAAGTCTCAGGGGCAGTCAGGTTCAGGTGAACATGTCTCCTTTGGGAGTTCCTGCCTCCTTGTAATTCCTCGAGTGTTTGTTGATCTCCAAGCCACCATCACCCTTGTTGCTTCTCTTACATGCTGCTCCCACCTTTGTGAAGTCCCTTGTGATGATTGACAAGGATCACCAACTTGATAAGATCTAGAATAGTGTAGGAGACAAACCCTGGTTTTTGGATTGAGTCAACTGAGGTAGAAAGCCCACCCTAAATTTGGGCATATCTATTTAATGAGGTGGAGTTCTGGAATGGATAGAAAGAAGACAGTGATCTGAGCTCCAGCATTCATCTCTCTCTGCTTCCTGACTGCAGATGCAATGTACGTAGCCACCTCACACTCCTGCTGCTATATCTTCCCTGCTGTGATGGGTTGTATCCTCTAAACTGTAAGCTCAAGTACCCCCACCCCTTCTTAAATTGCTTCTAGTTGGGTATTTAATTTCAGCAATGAAGAAAATAGCCAATACAAGCTTGGTGACTAATTGCCCCCATCAGTTACACAACCAGATATGGGCATTTTTTTTGTTAAGTGGACTGCTACCTGCTCTCCCCTCCTCCTCGACCCTTTCCAGTATCTCCAGGATGTCAGGATCATTAAGATATGTCAATATAGAAAGTGTAGTATAAGGTAGGACAGGAAGGTTTGAACTGTCCCCATTATTTTCACTTGCTTATTCAAAAATATTTTCTGAGCACTTATGACTAATCAGGCACTATGTCATGTGCTGGGGGGACAGCCACAATAACCACGACAGAATAAAGCCTTACTAGCATGCAGCTTACATTTCAGTGGGCGGAGCAACAAGTAGTCAGCAAACCATGTAATTTGATATGCTATGAAGTTTGCTATGAAGAAAACAATTATAATAGTGATACAGAAAGCAGCTGGAGGCTGAGGGAATGCTGTTTCCGCACGATGGTCAGCAGAGGTTTCCTTGAAGGGTTATCCTTTGAGTCCAACATGATGGAAAGCAACTGGTGATGCGGAGAGCCGGAAATTCGTATCATTCCATGCCAAAGTGATGAGTACCAAGACCACAAAGAACAGTAGCACTGTTTGGATGAAAGGAAAGAAGGTGAATGCGGCCTTGACATTCATGACAAGGGATGAGGGGAAAGAGATAGATAGGAAAAACAAAACAAAACAAACAAACAAACACATAGGGCCTTCTGATTTCTGATAGAAACTGTTCGTTCTTCGGCACCAGGAAAAATTTGAGATTCTGTGCAGTACCAACTTTGGTTAGGATGAATATGAAGAAATTTGCCTGAAAAGAGTCCAGCTAAGGGGAGCGATCCTGAAGAAACGAGGAGGGCTCGAAGAATCAATGGTTTTTCTAAAAGTTTTTCTAAAGGTTTTTCTAAGGGTTTATTTCTGGTGTGGTGTACTCCAGAGCCAATAATGAGCATTTATGAAATTAAGAGCAATGCTTCTTTTTCCCCTAAGAATAGCACTCCATGGTCTTTGGCGTTTCATATGGGGATTGGTCTTCTGGGAGACAAAAACAGCCCTTTAACTCATGTTTCCCAAAACATTCATTTCTTTACATTTTGAATCTCATATGGCTGGGACTCCAAACTTCAGATGGAATCTAGTTTTAGGGGCTGGGGAGATAAATCAGTTTATAAAGTGTTTGCCCTGTAAGCATGAAGACCTTGATTCAAGCCCCAGGCCCATATTATAAAAAAAATAAAATAAAATAAAGCTAGGTGAAGCAAGCCATGTTTGTGATCCCGGGGCTTTGGAGGCTGAACCGTGAGGACCCCTGGGGCTCTCTAGCCAGCAAGTCCAGTTGAATCAATGATCCCCAGTTCATTGTGAGACCTGGTCTCAAAAACCTAAGATAGAGATGGATATAGGCAGTTACCTGACATTGCCTCTGACCTCCATGCTTACATGCACTCATATATGCCTTCTTGCATACGCATGTTACACACAAATCCATTCTTACACTGTTTTTCTGTGTCAGTTCCTGAATACAAATTTGCGATCCTGTCCTGATTTGATGCATCAACTGTGAACCCACATCTCCTTACTCAAATTTAACATGGAAGACACAGAAATGGAGATTAATCTACATACTGACCATACTATACACTATAGACTGAAAGAGGATGCTTTTCTAACTGCAACTCTAGTGTAGGAAAGAAAGATGCTTTTGAATATTGTAACACGAATTGCTAAACAGTCTTATTCATAGAAAACCTTGCTAAACAGTCTTATTCATAGAAAACCCGGGGCCAGACAACTGGGGTGAAAGCTGAAAGATCAGAGAAACAGAACAAGGCACAGCCAACCTCAACTCACCAACTCCTCAGTAGATACTGTTTCCATGAATCATCAAACTGAAAGCCTCTGAGTCCTCACCCCTGAGGGTCTCAGTTGAACTGCTGCTTAGTTCCTGTCTCCTCATGCCTTATACACTGTTCTCCACCCAGCCAAGTCACTTCCTGGGATTAAAAGCATGTGTGCTTCCCAAGCAAAGACAGGAGATCTCAAGTGCTGGGATTAAAGGTGTGTGCCACCATGCCTGACTCTGTTCCCAGTGTGGAACTCACAGAGATCCAGACAGATTTGTCTCCCAAGTGATAGGATTAAGGGCATGTGCCACCACTCTCTGGCCTCTGTCTAATCTAGTGACTGGCTGTGTCCTGTGATCCTGATAAGTTTTATTGGGGTGTACAATATATCACCACAGAATGTGAATATTAGGATCAAAGCCTGATGAGCTGGGTAGGAAAATATAAAAGCAAAGGCGAAGTCCTTAGGTGTTGAAGGGCCTATGGACATTGTGCTACTTGAACTGATTTTTGTTCATTTGCTGACATTTTTAGGGTTTGGGAGGACTTGTCCCCATGGTCAATGTCAGCACCTCTGGGCAGTGAGCAAATCTAGAGATGACTAGAGTACATTTAGAGGACTGGGAGGTTTCATTTCTCAAGAGTCCTCTCCAAATCACATAGAGATGTCGTTCACCCACCTCTGCCAACACCCTAGCAGTGCTGAGACATGTTAATTCATTCTATGTTAATTCAGCACCCTTCAACTTGCCAGGACTTTCTGATAGGAACTCTTTTTTTTTTTTTTTTTTTTAATGTTCTGTGCCATTTGCTTTACTTCCATTTCTTATTTGCAAATGTTAATTTTTATATTTTTATTTATTTCCAAAGATAGATGAACAACATCCACTAGTGCTAATATATGTGTGTGTGTGCGTGTGTGTACATATATATGTATGTATGTATGTATGTATGTATGTATGTATAACATGAGCACAAGTTTGCAAGGTTGCCAATGCTGGAAGTTTATATAAGGAAACTTCACTTGCATGGCAAAGTGTGTTTTAGCTTCACATCAAGGTTGCATTCAAATCCCCTGGGACAAATCTCCCCAGTGAATAATGTTCCATATAGTAGTCCTATCCCAATCCTGCTGTTCTCACCGATATGCCTAAATACAGGAGCTTTTCCGTACCTCCCAAAGTTCATCTTTGCTGTGATGGCCATCAGCTTCTCTGAGACCCATGTGCTTGGGCCTATGCGGTGATTCACATGCTGAGCTCAACTGAGGTGGAGATAGGAGCCGACTCTGACAGACACCATTATTAATGAGCAATCCATCACTGGCTTCACTCCCGGTCGGAGATGTGCCTCTCTTTATCTCTCAGCTCTCCATAGCGCCATTTCTCATTTTCCCTAGCGTTTGCTCATCACATCTTTAATTGATCTACTCAAGATTCCTTTCATGCTCCTCACATCGTTGACATTTCTAGGTGACCTGCTTCATACGCTTAGCGCACTATGCAGCTCAGTAGACTCAATGAGTCTGTGTTTCACTGTGGAAATGTATCTCCAGATGAAGGAGAAAGGAATGTAAACTGGATCTTAGCTTTTAATAACTGAAGTGTTTGAAGGCATGAAGGTCTTGATAACGTTAGAATTATTTTGTTTTAAAATTACTTTCTTTCTTCATCAATGAGGTAAACCTATCATAAATGTGAGCAATGAAGATGCCGGTTTAAGGAAGCTAGGGAGATGGTTCAGTGGGTAAAATGGTTGCTATGGAAGCAGGAGGACCTGAGTTTGCATCCCCAGCACCCATGTAAACATTAGGTGTGGAGGCATGTCCCTGGAAGCCGAGCTCTGGGGTTGTAGAGTCCTGTGAGTTCATTGTCCAGCCAGTCTAGTCAAAATAGGAGATTTCAGGGTCAGTGATAGACCCTGTCTCAAAATAATAATAATAATAATAATAATAATAATAATGATAATGAGGCAGAGGGCCAGAGAGATGGCTCAGTGGGTAAAAATGTTCCCTAAACAACTCTAAGACTTGAGTTCAGATCCCTGAAACCCATGCCAGACATGGTAGCATGCACCTGTAATCCCAGCATTTCTAGAGCCAAGGTGGGAGACAAAGACAGGAGAACTAGCTGACCAGCCTGGAGTGCCAAGCACAGTGGCAGAAACATGAGTGGCCCTCCTTAAATCAACACACTCACACCATGGCATGCGTTAACATTCACACACACACACACACACACACACACACACCAGTTTGAATGAGTCTAAATTATTTTTAGTCAAGACAGTTTGTCAGAAGAATAAACGGGGACCAAAGAAAACATCAAAACCAAACTGGGTTTCAGAAGAAGGGGAGGGGTGTTTTTCTTGCCTTGTTTATTTGGCTAAACTATATGTTTGTAAGTAGTATTGATTTCGATGTGAAGAACCACCTGTGCAACATCAGCAAGGACATCAATATCATTTAATGAAGTTAATGAAGGTCAGTGGGTAAGAGCATACAACCCAGGTTAACTTACTTGTTTTGTTCCCTCCTCTAAGGTAAACACTTCAAAAGCAAAGTGGTTTCAATGAGCAAATGGATATTTTTCTGGTGTTTCCAGATACATTTAATAATAAAAAAAATCCAAATCCATTTTGAAGAGAGGTCAACCAGTGGGTATTTTGCAGGGCGAGCAGTGTTCTACTCCTGGAAACCTGAGAACATCTACTGAGAAAATCAGAGTTCCAAAACAAGTCAACCTCCATCATATGAAGAGCATCAGTTAGAGTGGAGAGTTCGAGAGAACAACAACAGAACACTCCTTGGAAATCACAGGGTAGTTGTTCCACAGGAGAGTATCTCTAAGTTCCTGGAGTTTGCTGCTCTGAAGAATAACGAACAAAGGGATTGCCCCTGCCAGGGTCGATCTCCTTTTCAAAAACACATATATTAATATGAGTTTCCTATCAGCCATAGTAGCAACAGACTTCTCAGAAGCATATTTGTGAGCAAGAAATAAAAACTATAGAGTTACATTTCAGTTACTGTCTTAAATGAATGTATGTGACCTTGAATAGTTGACACAAATACCATTTTCAACAGAACCACAGAAGTCCCTAGGTTAAATTCAAGGGAAGGCGAATAAACAGAAAACAGTAATCTGGGTCATTTAAACACCTTTCTCCCACCAGCATTTTGTCTACACTAAAGTGGAACAAAACCACAGGAGCTCAGAGATAAACATTACCCCAAAGTACGTTTGCTGCAAAATGATTTTAGGAAGAAGATAAAAATCTATTCTCAAGGAGATAAAAAAGTGGACAGGATATCCATTAAATAAGATAAATAAAACAAGTCCAGGGCAAAATAAAAACAAAATGGAATCCATAGTAGACCAAGTGAAGTCACTGTTGGAAGCAGCTATGAACTGGTTATATTGATAAGATGCCCGAGAGTGCTGTGGAAAGAATGTGAGAGCTGAGAGCTGGGCTGCTTGGATTGAAATTGGTTCGGCTACTTATTTATTGTATCATCGTGAGAAGAATCCCACAATGGCTGGGTTTTTTTTTTCTCATATGTAAAAGGAATTGGTAAGAAGCATGCTCCTGCACTGCCTTGAGGGTTTGAAGAACAGGGTGTCAGAGTATAGTAAGGTGGTCAGGTGAACTCCTGCTTTAAACAAGGAATCTGCCATGGAACCGCTTCTTAGCTCATAGTAAACACTTCCACACATGTTAATTATAGCCAAAACCATAAAAAATGCGGACATCCTGGCAACATGGAGAATCCACAAAGAAGAGGAAAGTAGTCACCATACTCTGGCTACTGAAGAATAAATATAAATACTTAAAACTTCTTGGAAACATGATGATTGAGAAGAGGAAATCCAGAAATGTATAAACGACAACCTTCCCGGAAGCACATGGACAAAACAGGTATTAGCATCACCATGGTTGTCAACTTGACAGTCACCACGGAAACGAACCCTTGTGTGATCGATCCTTCAAGGGATTTTTCAGACCTGATTAACTGAGGAAGGAAGATGAACCCCAAATGTGAGTGGAACCACCCATGAGCCGAGACCCATGCCTGAATAAAGGAGAAAGGGAGCTGAGCAGCAGTCTCTCTCTCTCTCAGCTTCTGGACTGTGGCCAGCTGCCTCATGCTGCAGCTGCCCATGCTGCGGCTGCCCCCGCCCCACCACAGCGCACTGCGCCCTGGAACTCTGAGTCCAAGTGAACTCTTCCTCCCTTAAACTGTTTTCATCTGGCATTTTCCCACGGGAATGAGACAGGTCATGTGACCCAAACGTAACAGCTAGGTTTAGGTATTATGGTGGATTAGTTTGACCGAGAGTGAGTCCAGATTTGAATTCTCCGCTTCTCTTTCTGTGTCTTCTGCCTGCCCCTAACAAAGTGTTAATCTCTGTATATATTGGACAGCACTGGAAATATGGTATGGGAAATAGATGAGGAGTTCATTACAGAGATTCTTAATAGAGTTTTACAAGGGAAGAAGTTACTTTACTGACTCCAACTGACCCCAGAATAGCAATTAAAATCACAACAGATGTTAATCAACCTGTGTCAACACGTTGATTACAGTATTTACAAGATATGTGTCTTAAGGTTGCTTTAAACAGCAAATGCTTGCATCCACATACATTATTCTGGGTTGAGGCATGGAAGAATACGTAACTTAAGATTAAAGCTGTGCATCTGATTTCTGGTGTAAAAGCTGATTGCATGAGATATGCAATGTATTGTAAAGTTGGTTGCTTTGTTCTCTTAGAGGCAAGTTAAACTCAAACTGAAGGACATCAGGCTAAGTGCATAGTTGTAAGAGACCTCAAGGTTTATTAACTTGGCTGCAAGGTCCAGCAGGTCAATTTCTTTGAGATCAAAGAGATGTTTTCAGAACGTTTGTATCGATTAACTTTTCAGATGAACATGACACCTGCAAAAACACTCATACTCATTAAATACTCGTGTGTGTGTGTGTGTGTGTGTGTGTGTGTGTGTGTGTGTGTGTGTATAGTAGGAAAGTTAAAAAATAAGAAAATTAACTATTCAAAAGGACTCTTAACCCTGGACCCTAGGGTTCCAGGACAGTAAGACCATGAAAGTAACTTCTTGTCAGCAAGTTTTAAAATGAAACATTCTATCATAAAACAATCTCAAACAATCTAAATTGACATTTACATATTTAGGAGTGATGGTATGAGTTAAGGTTAGGGTTACCATTATATTTCTAGAAGAGCAGAAAACTTTGAGTGTACAGTAAAAACACTGACACTCATTATCATACGTTAGTCCTGAATGTGATCTAAAGTGTTCCAGGCTGTATTGCCAATGTGTGATGTCATAGCGGGCACAGTACAAAGTACAGTTGTGTGCGCTGTGCTCAGAACCATGGCTGCAATAAAGTCTGCTCAGAACCAGTGACAATGGCCAACAAGTGTCTCGGATTCTTAAGCCTTTGATAGTGAATTAATCATTGGTCACTAAGTGTTTAAGAAATCCTTTACGTTGTGCTGGATTTTTTAATGAACCTCCCCTCCAACACACACACACACACACACACACACACACACACACACACACACACATTCAGTTATACAGCTCAGGATCCTGGAACACACTTTGTAAGTCACAAGTGCAGCACTTCTATTTAATCTGATAGCTGCAGCCAGCAGGCTGGGTATAAGGATTCCTGGTCATTCTTCATAGCTAGAACGGCAACCAAGGGACTGTTTATTCGGCTCCACTGAAGCATGAAAGAAGTCCAGGTTTTTACAAATGAGTTAAAAGCAAGGATTCTTTAAAGTATACGTGATTTATGTAAACACTGTCAAAGGATTAGAAAAAATTAACATTTGGCTTTGACTTACGATGTTAGGATTTAGAAAACAAATATTGACAGGCCACAAGTAGATTGATTTGTAGCAATAACAAGCACACTTGAACAAATTATCCACTCATCTTCAGTGGCTGTGTCCCACTTCCTCATGTTTCTTAAGTCCCCAAGGCAATCTGAATATATGTAGTTTCTAGTTTATAAATAATGTTAAAAACTTAATCAAATCTACTTTTCGAAAGCACCCCTTTTATCTAAATGTTCAATCCTATATTCCCATTTTAGTAAGATCTAGAGTCTACATTTTTAAAAGCAAAGTGTCTCTGGTTAAAAAGTTAAAAGAGGCAGTGGAGAAAATATGCCCTCCTTTCTAGAAAGTTGCTATGGAAAAAAAACTTCTTAAAGTTTAAGATAGATCTGAGATACACATTAACATCAAACTTATGGCATCGCCCTTACTGAGTGAGCCATGGACCTGACCGACCGCGTGCACGGTATTTTTCATATCAAACGTCTTACAGCTGTACTCAGTTTAGTTGATATGGTGAAGTCTGATATTTCCATGGCATTTCTCACTTTAAATGTCTTCAACCTTATTAAACTTTCATACATGGAAATCTGGGGGAAGGTTTTGTTATTAAAAGCTAAAGCAAAAGAGAAGGTTTTATATACTGTGCCCTCTTTAGCCATGTGGTTTCCTGAGTTTAGATCCCACACATGCTACGTAAGACCCAGGAAGCTCTCTGAAAGGCACCACACTTCCAGACTGCCAGACCAGCTCTCCCTCTTTAGCTCTCCTGAGTTTTGCTTTGTCCTTTTCAGCCTGTTTTTGTTTTCCAGACCAGCAAAATTATTCTCTTTTGTGACTATCTTCGCTTTCAATTGTCCATTGATTTTTGCTTGTTTGTTTTTTGAAAAAGGGTTTCTCTGCGTAGCCCTGGCTGTCCTGGAACTCACTATGTAGAGCAGGTTGCCCTTGAACTCAGAAGATCTGCCTACCTCTGCCTTCCGAGTGCTGGCATTAAAGATATGCACCATAGCCAGCTGTCTACTGGATTAAAAACTTTTGAGACAAGTAGTCCAGGCTGCCCTTAAATTGGTGATTCTGAGGATGATTTTTGGTTCCTATTCTGAGTGCTGGGGTTACAGGCATACACCACCACATCTGGTTTTTAATGGTGTTGGAAATGGGTCCTAGGGCCTTGTGTATGTTATACAAGCACTCTATCTACTGAGCTACAACCCCAGTTCCTATCTAAATTTTAAATTACTTGTCATACATATATAATTATGAATCTAACTTAATGATTACTATATTAGAAGTTACTGTAATTAAGAGATTATTTGATAAATATATTGCAATCACTTAAATGTATATACATTTTCTTCAGAAAGTCTATTTTGTACCCTAATTTGTCTCTGAAGTTTGTTTTAATGTATTTGTGTTCCCACTTCTCTATCAAAGAGAATCTGTTAGTCTACATGACCAATTTGGCCATCCTACACTTTTGGATTGTGATTTTTGAAGTTTAGAGGGTGGGAGAGGATCTTTGCCAATTCAATTTAAAGAACTCCAAAAGAGCAGAGTCAAAAAAACAGGAGACCCAATAAAAATGGTTAAAAGATGTTTCAGAATGTGTTGAACAGCCTCAGCAATTAGGGAAATGCAAATTAACTCTACTTTGGGATTCATCTTGCCCTGGTCTGAGCACCAGTGCTGGTGAGGCTTTGGGAACAGGGAACCCTCCACTTTGCAAACGGGTGCAGTCACTGTAGAAATTAGCATGGAGAACACTAAAACAATTTTTGTTTGTTCAAAGGTTCCTCAAGCTGTCTTCTACCTTCCTGTATCTCCTCAGTTTCCCTGTACCTACTCAAAGAACAATACTGTTCTTCCGGTATTCACAGTGTCTTGGAGTCTCTCTGTCATCGTCTGCAAACTATCGATTTTTGTGTGCCACAGTGGATGAACTGGCCGGCACTGTAGTGGGTAGCCATTCCAGCTTGGATCTGGAAGTTGCAACCCCCATTGAGACTCGGGCAACTGTCACGCCTACGAGGCGGGGCCAAGGGAGGCGTCTGGAGACCCCAGACCTGGATGGGGAGTGCTCTCTCTGTTCCTGGACCCTAGACAGTGGAGGTTGACTGAGCAGAGTTCCAGAGAACACCGCTGGACTGCAATACACCTTCCCCAGACCCCCGCAATCTACCTATCCCTTCATTTGTAAATCACCCACTAAATAAATCTTCCTTTTAACTACGTGGAGTGGCCTTAATAATTTCACCAATACGGCACCTCTGGAGGCGGGGGTGGGGGGGGGGATATTCATAGACTAATCACAGAGAGAACTTTTCAAGTTTGACTTTTGATGGTTTTTCGTATGTTCTAAATACATGTCTTTCCATGGTTTTCAAATATCTACATTCAGTAGTCTGGACTTTGCATTTTATTTACAACTTTTAAATAGTAGAACTTCTCAAATTTGATGAAACATGATTTATATGATTTATATAAATCTATTCCTTTATGTTTTGTGTTATACCTATAAAAAAAAGTTGCCCAAATAGTTTCTGAAAAAAGTTTGCCCTAAATTTTCTTCTAAATGTATTAGACATTTGGGTTTTTTTTTTTTTTTTTTTTTTTTTTTTTTTTTTTTTTTTTTTTTTTTTTTTTTTTTTTGTTTTACTTTTTGTTTGCTTGTTTATAGGAGTTGTTCCTTCCTTCCTTCCTTCCTTCCTTCATTCCTTCCTTCCTTCCTTCCTTCCTTCCTCCCTTCCTCCCTTCCTCCCTCCCTCCCTCCCTTCCTTCCTTCCTTCCTTTCTTCTTCTTTTCTTCTTTTTTTTACTCTTTTTTTTCCTTGCTTGTTGGTTGAGACAGTCTCTCTTGTAGCCCAGGTTGGCCTCAAACTCCCTATGTAGCTGAAGCCTATTTTGAACTCCCAATCCTTTATCTTCCAAAGTGCTGACAGAGGTGCTGATATTGCAGGCATGCTCTGTACGGGTCCAAGAAATGCTGAAGGAAAACCCCAGACTCAAATAGTATGCAAGGGCAAAGAGCATTTATTTACCAGCATATGCAGGTCATTCACCTGTACAAAATGGCGACAACTCAGGACAAAGGCACACAGGTCCTTTTAAGCATAGGTAGGGGAATTTCAGGAAAAATTAGGTCATCTAAAACATGGTTGGTTACATAAGCAGCAATTACATTAATATTTTTGATTGGCTGAAGTTTTAGTTTTTTTATCTTTGGGCATACTGGAGCAAGTCCCAGCCTGTTTCAAGTGGTTACAGGAACTGTCCTGTTTTGGTCACTGTCTTGTGATACTTTGGGGGCTAGCTCAGGCCTGTATGTGCTTCCCTCCTCATCTCTGCTGTCAGGGGTGGTGTTGACTAATGGCCCTT
Source organism: Peromyscus leucopus (assembly GCF_004664715.2). NCBI lineage: Eukaryota > Metazoa > Chordata > Mammalia > Rodentia > Cricetidae > Peromyscus > Peromyscus leucopus. The sequence goes on from NC_051084.1 coordinate 57,739,924, forward strand.
CGTTGGAAAAACACTTGTTTGCTCTTAAAAAGCTGAAACCTAGATCTGGTTGTAAAATGAGGAGAATTTAGACCTCTCAGTACCACAACCCATTCAAAGTTGTTTAAATTCATCTATGACACATCTCATATCAAACGCTGTGTACGGGATTGCTCCAGCACTGTGTGGAAAAGGCTATCCTTTAGCTAGCAAGTTGCATTTGTAACTACATTGATGCTTAATGTATGTCTGTTCATTTCCTTTCTCTGGAACTATAATTTGTCTTGATGCCAATATTATGTGCTTTGGAATGTTGTATAGGGTCTTGAAGAAAGGACAGTAAGTTGTAAAGCTTTCTTCTTTTATTACTTGTTTTGCTGCAGAGGAGAGGAAAGCCAGAGATTTAGCACTGTTGACCCAACTGGTCTTGAACCTGGCTCAGGCTTAAGTGATTCTGCCACATCAGCCTTCTGAATGCTGGAATTACAGTTGAGCATTTCCATGACCACTTAAAAATACTTTAGAAGTAGGCATGCCTTTAATCCCAGCACTTGGGAGGCTGAGGCAGGCAGATCTCTGAGTTTGAGACTAGTCTGATCTACAAGACAAGTTTCAGGCTAGCTAGAGCTGAATAGTGAAACTCTGTCAAAAAAAATATACTGGGATTTTTGATAGCGTTTTTCTGAATCTGCACATTGATTTGGGGGATAATTTACATCTTATAATACAGAGTCTTTAACCCGTGGGTGTCTTTTCATTTACTCAGGAGCTTTCTCAGCATTGTTTTACAGTTTTCTAAGTCTTGTACACATTTATCACTTCAAATCTTAAGTATTTTATGCTTTAATACTAATGGAAATTATATTGTTTAAATTCTGACAGGATGCTAGTTTTGTATAAAAAATACAATTGCTGTTTTATATCACCCTTAAACTTTTCGACCTTGTTTAATCCACTTTTTCAAGGATTTTCCTCATGGATCTTGCTGCAAAGCCATTTTTTCTTTTTTATTTCAATATGCATGCCTTTAATTTTTTCTGATTGCTTTTGAAGCCTTCCCTTTGAAGTATGTTTTCAAGATCACAAATGTTTGAAAGGGATGGAATTTTCTCCCACAAGTTTGGGTGCTTTCCTTAATAAGTGCCCCCTCTAGTGAAAAATTTCCCTCTCTATTTCTAGGCACTCTGGCAGCTCTAAATTCTGTCCTTTGATACCTCGGTATAGTAAGTGATTCCTTGCTTGAAATGTAATGGTCCTGTTCCCTGTGGGCTGAAGAGGGGTGGGGGAGCGGGCTTTGGGAAATAGTTGTCTAAAAGTGGGTTTTACCCAATCTACTTCTTTACTTTCAAAGCTGAAATTCCTTCAGATTTTGCTTGCTTTTGATCACTCTCCAACACCATCCATGTTCTTCTTCTTTTTTAACATTTAAACTTTATTTAGAATTCATCATTGTTATACTCAGGAGGGAGTGGGAAGGCATTCTCCATGATGTTATTTAACATTTAATGACATATTTTGTCTCAAAAAGTCTTCACAAGGGTATTTGAAAAGAGTCCTGAAATATACCGCTTCCTGCTCCAATGCATCGTGAGCAATAAGGTCTTTCGTTTTGACCTGAGTCTCTATTTTGGTAGTATGTATGGGACTATGGCAGGCTAACTTGTTATCTTGAAAGTCCAGTAAAGCTAAGACCTTCCACAGTCTTGACAATGAGCTAGTCCCTGTGCCTTTACTTCATTAGACTAAAGTCTGAACCAGTTTTTTTTTTTTTTTAATTTTTGTACTGAATATAATACTCCATGGTGTGATGATATGTTAACACATTTAACACATTTCCATATGAATGGACACTCCATTTGTCTTAATTTTCCTTGCTACCTCCCCATGCCACTCTGAATAATGTAGCAATATATATATAAATATATATATATATATACATATACATGTATGTATGTATGTATATGCTTTGTCAAAATTCCATTTCATTTTGGCACGTGTGTTTTTTTAGTTGCTTGGATTGCCAAGAACGTGGTTCTTCTTTTTTATGTTGTAATTGTCTGTGTCTTGACTGTTGTGTTTATTATCTTTTCACTACAAGAATATTTTAATGTTTGTGTAAATTAAATATAATTGCGTCGGTTTAAAGGTGACTATTTTAGCCATAAGAACCGAAGTAACTCTGTGTGCCACAGACAATACTTTAGTAAGCCATCCTTGTCCATTCACTTTCTTGTTGGACATGAATTGGAGGCCTGAGGGTCCTTCAGACTCTGACCTCTGAGCACTCCAGTCTGCTCTCTGCTCTCCCAGACCTGGTGATGGGGTGGTAGTGATAAGGGTGGTGGTGCCTTATACAATTCAGTCTTTGTGTCTTCAGTGTCGCTGTGCCCCCAGACCCTCCAACACTGTGTGTCCAACTTTCTACATTAAATGTTCTGTGTTCAGATGATTAGTATATGTCTTGCTTTCAGACCCTTCTATATAGTTATTTAACCTCCTAGAGTGTGGTGGTTGAGTAAGAATGACCACCTAGAGGCTCATCTATTTGACTGCTTAGTCATCAGGGAGTGACACTACTCAGAAGGATTAGGAGGTGTGGCCTTGTTGGAGGCAGTGTATCCCTGGGAGTGGGGCTGTGAGGTTTCAAAAGTCCAAGCCAGGACTACAGTCTTTCCATCTGCAGGTCTGGATGTAGAACTCTCACTCCCTCTCCAGTACCATGTCTGCATGCCTGCCATGCATTCTCCATGATGATAACAGACTGAGCCTCGGAAACTGTGAGCAAACACCAATGAAATGCTTTCTTTTATAAGAGTTGCTGTGGTTATGGTTTCTCTTCACAGCAATAGGACACTGACTAAAACTGAGATAAGTTTTAAAATATATTCCTTAAACAATAGTTTATGTTTATCTTCTCTTGGATTTTTCTATATTATTTAATTTTCTACACATTGAAATCTTTGATATATATGAAATTAGGTTAGAATTATGGTATAAGAGAAATTTTTAATCTTATTCAAAATGAATATTCTGTTAGAATAGTAATCATTTCTTAACTAAATCACCCTATGCTCACTGAGTCAGAATATAAAATTGTATTGTTAATTACTATACACTAAGATGTGTATGATTAACTTCTGAAACCTGACCAATTTTTAATTTTCTTCTGGTCTCCCTATGATGTGAAAACAAATACAAAGATTTAATATTCTGAACAATCTTGATACATATCAATGATAGGTTATGTTTTTTTTTTTTTTTATGAAAGAAAGCATTTAATTTGGGGGCTTGCTTACACTTTCAGAGACCGAGTACATAAACATCATGGTACAGAGGGAGTATGGTAGCAGACAGGCAGGCATGCATGGAGAAGTAGCTGGGACTTACATATGATCCTCAAACATGATGCAGAGTGTGTGTGGGGGGGGGGGTAACTGAAAATAACATGAGCTTTTTTAATTGACAAAATACATATTTTTAGAACACCATGTTATAGTTTTCTTTATGTCTCTATTGTACAATGTTCAGTTCAGCATTAATATCTTTCTAACATAACTTTTTCTGAAAGCATTCAAAAGCCTTCCTTCTAACTTTTATGTTATCATGGTCTATTGTCAACCACTCTTCCAGTGCAGCACAAGAACTTTTCTCTCTTTTATCAGTGTAACTGATTCTCCTTTAACCAGCATTTCTACACTCCTACCTCCCTCCCACTCCTACTGGCCTCAGTAACTACTATTTTGACTCTTAGTTTCTACAAGATCAACATTTTGAGATCCCACGTAAGGATGAGGTCATATGGTGGCTGACTTTCTGTGCCATTCATGTTATGCAAATAATAGGCTTCCATTGTTGTTTTTCCCCTTTAACAATGGAATTATGTTCTATTCTGTGTATTGTGATGGTTGCTAGATCCATTTATCAGTTGATGAACACTTAATTGTTTCCAGGACTTGGTTATTATGAATAGTGCCACAAATAAATATGAGCCTGTGGTGGATGTTCCTTTGAAGTAGTATTTCATATCTTTTAGGTGAATACTCAGGAGTGGGATTGCTAGGTCAGAGGACAGTTGTATTTTTTATTTTTGAGGAAGCTGCACACGGTTTTTCACAGGGGGTGTGCTAATATTTATTCTCCAACAGTGAACACGGTTTTCCACTTTTTTACATCCTCACCAGCTGCTTTCCTTCTTACCTTAATTCTTTCTGAAAATAGCTAGCACAACAGGTGTTATACCAATGGGGTTTTGGTTTGCATTTCCTTCATGGTTAGTTGTATTGACACTTTTTGATATTTGTTGGCTATTTGTATATGTTCTTTTGAGAAATGTTTAGGTATATTGTCCATTTTTACCTAGTTATAATTTTCTTTTGCTATTGAGGCTTTGGATATATATATATATATCCTGGTTGTGTCAGATTTTGTAGTTATAAATATTTTCTTCATTTCTGTAAGTTGCCTCTTCACTTTGATTGATATTTCCTTTGCTGTTCAGCGGGTTTTTATTTGATGCATTTATCTATTTTTGTTTCTTTTCCTTGTGCTTTGGGTTCTATAAAGGGAAGACTTGGCCATCCCAGTGTAATGAAGCAACTCTCCAGAGTTTTCTTCCAGTAGTTTCAGCTATTGTATTTTAAGACATTCATCTGTTTTGGTTTGTACCTTGGGAGAGATCGGCTCTGTTTTATTCTTTTGCCTGTGAATATCCAATTTACCCCCATACAAATTCATCAGAATTACCATACTCTCTCCCATGCATGTGCTTAGCATTTTGTCAAAGGTCAGCTGGCTACAGAGGTGCAAGTTCATATCTGGGCTCTCTTTCTCGTTCCAGTAATTTCTGTTTGTTCTCGTGCCTGTATTGTGGCAGTGTACTACAGTTTGTAGTACGTTTGAAGGTAGGTATTGCGATCCTTCTTCCTTTGCTGTTTTTGCTCAACATGGCTTTCAATAGTTCAGTTCTTTTGTGGTTCAATACAATTATCTATAGAATGCCATTGGTATTATAATTGGGATTCTGTTGAATCTGTGGAGTGCTTTGGATATTGAAGACATTTTAACAATATTTATTCTCCCAACCTATGAATATATGCTGTTATTCCATTTTTGTTATGCCGTAGCATTTTCAATATCTGTCATAAATGTTTTATAATTTCCTTTATAGAGACTTTTCCCTCTTTGGCTAAATTTATTGCTAGATATTTTATTATTTTTAACAGCCAGAAACGAGAATCTTTTCGTGATTTCTATTTTGCATAATTCACAATACTTATATGGAAATGTTATTAGATTTTGAATGCTGGTGTTGTATCCTGAGATATTCAATTTTTAGTTTATTATAATTCATTTCTTATGTTTTGGTGGAGTACTGAGGGCTTTTAATATGTAATATTACATCATCTGCCAACAGTGACAATTTGACTTGTTTAGAATTTTGATGTTCTCTATTTCTTTCTCTTGCCTAGTTGCTTTAAGATTTTCAACACTGTCATACGGACCAATGGAATCGAATTGAAGACCCTGACATTAATCCATGCACATATGAACACCTGGTTTTTGACAAAGGAGCCAAAACTATACAATGGAAAAAAGAAAGTATCTTCAACAAATGGTGCTGGCATAACTGGATCTCAATATGTAAAAGATTACAAATAGATCCATATCTGTCACCATGCACAAAACTCAAGTCCAAGTGGATCAAAGACCTGAACATAAATCCAGTTACACTAAACTTAATAGAAAAGAAAGTAGGAAGCACTCTTGAACGCATTGGTACCGGAGACCATTTCCTAAACAAAACACCAACAGCACAGACCCTGAGCACAACAATTAATAAATGGGACCTCTCAAAATTGAGGAGCTTTTGCAGGGCAAAAGACACAGTCAATAAGACAAAAAGACAGCCAACAGAATGGGAAAAGATCTTCACCAACCCCACATCTGACAGAGGATTGATCTCCACAGTATATAAAGAACTCAAGAAACTAGATATCAAAATACTGAACAGTCCAATTAAAAAATGGGCTAAAAAGCTACCAGAGAATTCACAAAACAAGAACTACAAATGGCTGAAAGACATTTAAAGAAATGCTCAACATCCTTAATCATCAGAGAAATGCAAATCAAAACGACTCTGAGATACCACCTTACACCTGTCAGAATGGCTACGATCAAAAACACCAATGACAGCCAATGTTGGAGTGGATGTGGAGCAAAGGGAACACTCCTCCACTGTTGGTGGGAATGTAAACTTGTACAACCACTGTGGAAATCAGTATGGCGGTTTCTCAGAAAATTAGGAATCGAACTACCTCAAGACCCAGCCATCCCACTCTTGGGCATATACCCAAGGAATGCTGATTCATACCATAAAGATACATGCTCAGCTATGTTCATAGCAGCACTATTTGTAATAGCCAGAACCTGGAAACAACCTAGATGCCCATCAATGGAAGAATGGATGGAAAAAATGTGGTACATATACACAATGGAGTACTACTCAGCAGAGAAAAACAATGAAAGCATGAAATTTGCAGGCAAATGGATGGAACTAGAAAAAGTCATCCTCAGTGAGGTAACCCAAACCCAGAAAGACAGTCATGGTATGTACTCACTCATAAGTAGATTCTAGATATAAAATAAAGAACAATCAGACCACAGCCCATAGAACCATAGAGACTATATATATAGTATGGAGGTCCTAGGACAACTGTGGCTTATAATAAATTTCGTTCTACTCAATTATTGAAAAAAAATAGCCAAATGAATGGAAACACATGAACTATGAACCAAAGGCTGAGGGGCCCCCAGCAGGATCAGGCCCTCTGAATAGGTGAGACAGTTGATTGGCTTGATCAGTTTGGGAGGCAACTAGGCAGTGGGACCAAGTCCTGTGCTCATTGCATGAGTTGGCTGTTTGAAACATGGAGCTTATGCAGGGACACTTGGCTTAGTCTGGGAGGAAGGGACTGGACCTGCCTGGACTGAGTCTACCAGGTTGATTGCAGTCCTCGGGGGAGGATTTGCCCTGGAGGAGGTGGGAATGGGGGGTATGTTGGGGGTAAGAGGAGGGTGTGGGAGGGGGGAGAATAGGGGAACCCGTGGCTGATATGTAGAACTGAATGGTATTGTAAAATAAAATAAAATAAAATAAAATAAAAAAAGAGAAAAAAAAAATAAACCTAAAAAAAAAAAGATTCTCAACACTGTGTTCATTCAACTGCTGAAATTGTTGCTTTGGTCCAGATCTTAGTGCAAAAGCTTTTAGTTTTTTTCCTGTTCAACAACAACAAAAAAATATTGACTGTTGGCCTTTATTACATTGAGATACATTCATTCCATTTCTAATTTATTCAGCAATTTTTATCATGGAGGTAGATGTTGAATTTTGTCAAATATGATCATATAATTTTATCATTTATAACTTTGACTTTGTGTATTGTACTTATATGTTTGAAACACTCCTTGCATTTCTGGAATTAACCCAACTTTAATCAAGGTGCTTAGTCTTTTTTAATATGCTGTAGGATTCCATTATTTCGCTGAGTTCTGCCATGTATGCTAATAGAGGATATTGGTCTTCTCCCCTTTTATTTTGGTTTTGATACCAATGTGTCTTAGGGTTTCTATTGCTGTGATAAAAGATTATGACCAAAAAGAAATTTGGGGAGAAGAGGGTGCTTCATTTGGCTTACATATCCCAGATCATAGCCTGTTGCTTGAGAGGTTCTCTCCAGGTCCCACCAAGCCCTGCAGTTCCACAACCCACATATAAAATAATCACTCAGACGCTTATATTACTTATAAGCTGTATGGCCATGGCAGGCTTCTTGTTAAGTGTTCTTATATCTTAAATTAACCCATTTCTATAAATCTATACCTTGCCATGTGGCTCGTGGCTTACCAGTATATTTACATGCTGCTTGTCCTGGCGGTGACTGGCAGTGTCTCCCCCTCCTTCTTCCTGTTCCCACAATTCTCCTCTCTCCTTCTCCCGCCTATACTTCCTGCCTGGTCACTGGCCAATCAGTGTTTTATTTATATAGAGCGATATCCACAGCAACAGCCCATTGTGGGAAACCAGTTCAGGAACCTCGTGGCAAGAACTGAAGCAGAAGAGGAGTGATGCTCACTGGCTTGCTCAATTTGCTTTCTTAAATACCACAGGACCACCTCACAGGAGTGGCACTGACCACTAGTGGTCTGGTCCTTCCCGCATCAATAATTAATTATGAAAATATTCCATAGATTTGATTACTAGCTGGACTTTTTTTTGAGAAAGTAATTTATTCAATTGTAAATCAGAATTTTTATTTAAAAATTATTTAAACATTACCTTTAATAACATGAATTTTTAAAAAGTAAGAAATTTCTTCAAAATACCTTTAACCTTTTTCTACATTTTCAGAATAGACAATTTCTTTGGTTCAAGACTTAAAACCATTAAACACTCCCTCTTTAGACAGGCTGTAACACAACAAGAGTAACAGAGAAGCAAAATTCTTGGCCAATGTGTGGTTTCCATTTTCTTTTCCAGTGCCGACTAATTCAAGATTTTTGTGGGATTTTTGTTCTTGATGGGTATAAATTTTTTTAAACTATTGAAGAGTAAGAGTGTACATAAGTTCTTTTTTTATTGAAACCCCTCACACTGTACATTAAGACAGTGCAATGGTGAATATAACATATACCTATCTCATTGAACATAGATAAATTAGGCTGGTGACTACATAAAGCCTTAATCCTACTGATTATGTTCATGCTACCAGAAGGTACTCTGTACACCACATGAGGAGAAAAGAAAAGCTACAAACCCTGCAATCTACCACAGTGACCTGTCTGAATGATATGCTAGTGCAACATTGCCACAAACATGCTGGGAGTAACCAACTACATTTTAGCTGGATGTAAGGTTGACTCTACAAGATGGAGCCCATGCCTCACACCACTAAGAACCTGAGACTCAGGAGATCATGGGCCTAAGGAAAAAGCAAATACAATTGTTCTGCTGAAGGAATACTGCAACAAAATGATTCCTAAAGACACTGCCGCACCCATAAATCAGTGCCTCATTCAAGCATCATCAGAGAAACCTCCTCTTGGAATAGAGAAAAACCAACACAGAGACCCACAACAGCACAATATGCAAAGAATGAGAGACCCTGGGACAGCCAGTCCTAAATGGGATGTCTTTATCAAGCCTCTACTCTCAGGGATCATAGAGTTATGCAGGAGGTAGAAAGATTGTAAGAGCCTGAAGTAGTGAATGACTCCAAGGAAACAGTGTCTTCAAGATACAATGGGATTGATGCACTAGGAACTGACAGAGACTGTGTCAGCAGGCACAGGTTCAAGTCACACAGGCTTCCGTTACTAAGAGAAGAAGTGGACATGGGCTTCCATTCCTATCCAAGAAGCTATCTCCAACTGATAACCTCTTGCAAAGGAAAAATTCTCTCCAATGGAGTCTCACTGGGTGTATTAATCATACCTGTACCATGGAATTGTACACTGTAAAAAATTGTCACTCCTGTTGGTTTAATAAAGTGCTAGGCAGGAAGTGTAGGCGGCGTTACCAGACTAGGAGCAGGCTGGGAAGAAGAAAGGCAGAGATGGAGTTGCCAGCAAGATGCAGAGGACATAAGATGAGAATGCCAGATTGAGAAAAGGTATCAAGCCATGTGGCTAAATATAGACAAGAATTATGGGTTAATTTAAGTGTAGGAGCTAGTTAGTTATAAGCCTCAGCAATAGGCCAAACAGTTTATAATTAATATAAGCCTCTGTGTGTTTATTTGGGACTGAATGTTTATTTGGCTCTGGGACTGGGCAGGATAGAAACTTCTGTCTACACCCAAGGTTAGGTCTGGTATGGAATAATCTTTTTTTGTACACTGTGAAGATGTGTTTTTGCCAAGGCACCTTGTGATTTGGTTTAATAAAGAAGCTGACTGGCCAATAGTTGGACAGGATAAGGTTAGGCTGAAGAACCAGACTAAGGACACTGGGAAGAAGGGCAGAGTCAGAGGGGTTGCCAGAGAGACACAGAAAGGAAACAGGAGGTGCAAGGTGAAAGAGAGATAACACCATGTGGTATAACGTAGATGAATAGAAATGGTTAATTTAAGGTCTAAGAGTTAGTTACTTATGAGCCTGAGCTATGGGCCAAACATATATATTGATTCCCCAGGGTCCAGGGGGGTTTGCTATGTCCGGCGTGGAATATCAGGGGGAAAAAAATCTACGTACACTATGTTCTTATGTCTGTTAACTTTATTCCTCTAAGACAAAATTACATCAATTCAGCTATAATTCCACCAGGCATTCAAGACAGGAATAACTCTAGACATACCAAGCTCTATATCCATCTACTTTATTTCTCTGGGTTGAAATCCTGTCTACATAACTGCAGTTCTGACCAGCTCCCTAGTTCATAGTCTAGCTAAGGACTAACGTCTATACTTTCAACCTCATTATCGTCCTCTGTATCCTCTTTCTCCATCTCTGCTACTCTCTACTCCTGGCACTCAGAAAACTCTACTCGAGATCTGCCTACCCTCTATGGAACCTTTGTTGTCTGCTCTCACCATGCTGTTCTGTTCATGTCTACAGACAATGCCTGCCTTTTCTTTCCCTGGGCACGGGTTTCCCTGCCTCCTCAGGAATGTTGTTTGATCTCTCACGTTGATATGTAAAAATCCCTTTTGTTCTCAGTCAAAATGCTCTGGAGAACCACTAGGCCTCCTCAAGGCCAGGGATGGTCTGAGGTTCATTAGCACAGGAAACAAAGCTAGGAGTCTCCCACCAGCCTGTCTCCTAAGCTCAGCAGGGCAGTTAGTAACTTAGTAGGTTCAGCAGGTCTGGGGAGCTGAACTGTTTACCAATTGGTCTGGGCATGCAAGGATTTCATAGCAGAAGACAGCTGGAATATGAAAGGCTGGGTAACACCAAACATTCATAATAAATGGCGTGCCTTTTGACAGACCCTTGGCTGGTCAAAGTTCAGCTTTAATACACAGCTGAATCTCTATGATATATTCTTGTAGCCCGCAAGACATATATAATTAATATAAGACTCAGTGTCGGTTATTTGGGAGCTGGCAGATGGGAAAGTCCTCCTACAAATGTGGGGTTCCAGGTGAAGCACTTATCTAATTATTATTTATCAATAAAAAAATCCAAAAAACCTGAGATCTTCTCTTAGCCCCACCTTACTACTTCCTGTCACCTATCTGTCATCAGTCCTCCAAAACCTCTATGGTTAAGTTTGGTCAGCTGGTAGCTAGCTCCATCCTCTGATTCAAAGCAAGCTTTATTGTCTGAATGTGATCAAAATATCACACAACATAGGTCCTATCCCCAGTTGTAGATAGTTATCACAAAACAAACTTATTTTTGTAGACTTTTCATCTCATTGCTTTTGGGGGCAATTTTTGTCTTACTGGCCTCTTGCTTAGATATTATGTTTTCAGATTTTGTGGATTTGTATTGTTGTGCCCAGATCGTGACCCCCAGAGAGACCACCAAAGACGAGCATGCCGGAATGCAAAAGCAAGGTTTAATTCTGGATATCCAAATGCCATACAAGCCTAGGCAGAGACTTCGTCCAACAGATCCAATGCAGTGGAAGCTGGAGGAAGCGCCCACCTGTCTGCAAGCTCAGTTTTTAAAGGGAAAAGTCACAAGGTTACATCATTTAGGGGTGCTAGTACAGGTACAATTCTGATTGGCTTGTGTCTAGGAATTCCAGAAATCACAATTCAGTTTTCCTTCTAAGGAAGTAGTTGCCCACCACCATTTTTCATTGGCTGCCCCCAGATGGGGGCATCTGGTGATTACACAGTCACTATGGAAACTAGGGTTGGGACATTCTATGGTCAAGCAGTTGCCTAGGGGGCCAGGGAGAGGACATTGCATAGTCCAGCAACCATTACCTCCTGACTACCTTGTGACTCTGTACTTCTACACTTCCTGGTTTCTGGAATCTGAACTGACTGGCTTCAGTAACTAATGGCCTATTCCCAAAAGGAGAAATCTTAGGCCTTAATTTTGGGGTGAAAGCATTTCTAAGATAGCTCATTTTGGTCTCACAGTATGTGTGTGTGTTTTCTCCTTGTTTCTATTTTCATTATGGTTTGCTTGCTTCTTTCATTTACCTGCTTGTTTTTCAAAGAGAGAGAGAGAAGGAAAGGGCTTGGTGTTAGATGGGTGAGGAGGTGTGGAGGAGCTGAAAAACAGAAAACTGGAATAAAATATATAGTATGAAAAATTTTTTCTTTATCAACAATGAAAAAGATAGGGCAACGGATCTTCAAATAAATTATTTGAAAATGGAAACAAATGACCTAAACTGGAAGACAAATATAAACATGTGCATATATGTATATGTAGTCTGACAACCTTCTTTGTATTGACACACTTAAGTTTTCACGTATGGGATATGACTGCTTCCCTCCGAGAAGGGAACTGAAGGTTCAGAAGCTCAGTCGTGGCCACTGTGTCTCCCATTGCTGTTCCCTGCTATAGGCCAATCTTACGGAGGTGTTTTCTAAATTGATTGTTTCTTCCCACATATGTCTAGGTTTGTGTCAAGTTGACACAAACCAACCAACATGTAAGGTAATGATGTTTAGAAAAATGTCCTTATTTTCTTAACTATTTTAACAAGAATTGTGGCAATTCTTCTTTAAATTTTTGGTAGAATTCAACAGTGAAACCATCTGGTTGTGGACTTTTCTTTGATTGGAGACTCCATGATTAAGTTTAGTTACACATCATTACTCAGTCCAGGATTTCTTTTTGTTCATAATTTAATGATGGTAAGACTTATGTATCCAAAAATCTGTCTTTTATTCCAGATGACCAAATTTCCTGGCATAGAACTGTGGTTAAGAAATTCCAGAGAGCCATCATATTTCCGTGATATGTCAATGGGGTCTTTCCCTTTGTATATATATTTTCTTTGAGTCTTGTCTCATTTTCTTAGTCTATTTGTCTATTTTGTATTTTTATAGAAGCAACTCTTGGTTTCACTGATGTTTGTGGTTTGTGATGTGCAGTCATTTGTTTATTCTTTCATGTTTTTTTTTTCCCATTCTAGTTTTTTAAGCTCCTGAGACAAGTCATTATTCAAGATCGTCATGTCTTTTTTGATGTGGACACTGAGTACTATACACTTACCTCTAAGTATTGCATATATTGTGTCTTAGAGGATTTGGTATGTCATCCCCACTTTGATTTATTTCAAGAAAAAAAATTTAATTTACTGCTTCAAAGCCAGGCAGGGGGATACGTGTCTGTAATCCTTGCTCTAGGGCATCTGAGGCAGGAATATTGCTTGAGGCTAGCATGGGATACAAAGTAAGTTCAAGGCCAGCTTGTCCTACACAGTGAGACTGTCTTAAAGAACAAAAAATGTAAAACACAGAAATTTACTTCTTGGTTTTTTTCCCCCCTTGAACCATTATTGTAAAGTAGGTTATATAGCAATAGAGAGATGACTCAGTGAACTCAGCTGACTGAGTGTGAAGACTTATGCTTGCCTCCTCAGAGCCTACACAAAGCTGGGCACAGCAGCATGCTTCCGTAATCCTAGGGCTCCTATAGTGAGGTAAGAGGTAGAGACAGGAGAATCCTAGGAACCATAGGCTAACCTGCCTGACATGTGCAGTGGTGAGCAACTAAGAGACAATGTCTCAAACAATGTGGCCACTGACTGAGCTTATGCTCTGACCTCTAGCAGTGTGTTCCATGGCACATACATACTCAGACTTGCCCAAATGCTTGCATGCACACACATTTACCACAAATACACACCATACACACATATACAGCACACACACTCACCACAAATACATATCATACACACGTACATAAAGTAGAGTATGTAATTTGTATGTATTTGTATGTGACTTAGTCAGGGTTCTATTGCTGTAAAGAGACACCATGACCATGGCCATGCTTATAAAGAGTTGGGGCTTGATAAGGTTTCAGAGGCTTAGTCCGTTGTCATCATGGTGCATAGCATGGTGGCATGCAGGCAGACATGGTGCTGGAGAAGAGTTCTACATCCAGATCCTCAGGCAGCAGGAAGAAGAAAGCCCCTGGGCCTGTCTTGGGCTTCTGAAACCTCAAAGCCCACCCCACCCCCAGTGTCATATTTCTTCCAACAAGGCCATACCTCTTAATCTTTCCAAGTAGTGCCACTCCTGGATGACAAAGCATTGAAATATATGATCCAAAGGCAGCTGTGTAGGGAAAAGGAGCTGGCTAAAGAAACCCACCCTGACCCTGAAGCCAAGAACCAGGGAAAGATGGCTCAGATAAGGCCAGTGAAAGAAACATAGTTTGGCTCAATCAGAGCCATCTCTGCTCCTGGCCAACTGATTTGTGAGACCAACCAATCACAGAGCAGGACAGTAGAAAACTGGGCTCTAGGGCCCAGGACCAGGGAAATAAACACAGCCTGGGTTTGGGACCTGAGCCAGAGAAATGAACACTTTATCCCCAAACCCAGAACCAAGGAAATATGCTCTGACTCTGAAACTAGTACCAAAATAACACTCTTGGTCCCTAGAATCAGAGTCAGTGAAAGAAATGTGCCCTGGTCTTAGATAGTGTCAAAAAGCCTAGAAAGGCCAGTGAAAGAAACACAGTTTGGCACTGAAATCAGGGCCATCTCTGTCCCTAGCCCACAAAACTGGCCAATCCCTGGGCAGAAAAAAAAAACTAACCAATCACTAGTTGATTCCACCACAAAGACATCCTATATAAACCTCCCTGCCTGGTCAGTTGTGAGCTGTTCTCTCTACCCTGGTAGAGGCAGCTACTCTCCTGGACTCCTCCTTCCCAAATAAATCTCTTTCTCAAAAGAGTTTTGGGTGTGAATACTTTCATTTACTGGCACAGAAGAACCTTGTTGAGACAGTCCTACAGTGGATTGAGCAAGGGGGAGCTGAACAGAAGAACCTGGGCTCAGGGTTCTCTGCTCTCAGCACTGCCTCAGACAGACAGAGACCAAGCTCAGGCTTGAATACAGGCTCTTTGCTTTTACCTATGAGATTCAGTCTTTGTGGTGATATTTTGGGCATCCCCATGATCTGGGCATAACATTGTGCTGTGGGATGTCGTTATGTATGTTGTGAATATGTGTTGCTCTGATTGGTTGATAAATAAAATGCTGATTGGCCAGTAGCCAGGCAGGAAATAAAGGTGAGGTAAGCAGACAAGGAGAATTCTGGGACGATGAAGGTTGAGTCAGGAGTCACCAGCCAGACAAAGAGGAAGCAAGATGACAAGGCAGAACTGAGAAAATGTACCAAGCCATGTATCCAAACATAGGTAATAATTATGGATTAAATTAAGTGTAAGAGCTAGTCAGTAATAAGCCTGAGCTAATGGCCAAGCAGTTATAAATAATATTAAGCCTCTGTGTAATTATTTTATAAAAGGCTGTGGGACTGTGGGCCACGGTGGACACAGGAAAACTTCCAGCTACAACATTGAGGATGTAACTGTCACCTCTTATAGTGACTGCTGTTCTCAAGCAAGTATCATAAGAATTCTGCTGTAATTAAAGACTTATCTAGATTTACCATTGCCAATATCTGCTCATAAAGATGGGCTAAGATATCTTCTAGGCAAGATCTCTCAAAAAACGGCACTTGTAGGCATAGCACACCAATTATCTCAGCACTTGTGAGTGGAGTCAGTAGACTACTAGAGTTATGGGCCAGCCTAGGATAAAGAAACAAGCCTTATCTCAA
This sequence comes from Peromyscus leucopus, assembly GCF_004664715.2. Lineage (NCBI taxonomy): Eukaryota > Metazoa > Chordata > Mammalia > Rodentia > Cricetidae > Peromyscus > Peromyscus leucopus. Next base: position 57,755,670 of record NC_051084.1, read on the forward strand.
GACAAACAAAATTAAAACAAACAGATGAAAAATAAGACTCTCATAACAATTGTTCTTTTCTTTTTCACAGAAAGTGTCTGCTTAACCTTCAATGCCTAAATTTTCCCCGTAAAGGTAATTTTTATGCAGGTATAGTGGTGTCTGTGATGGGGAAACAGGGTGGAATGTTGTGGAATATTAATTTAAGATGTGTTACATTCATTTATGCTATGTAATATTTTTTAATGATGCAGAGTTGTGTTACATTAGTTTGATTAAATAAAATTATCCTGGGGTCAGGAGGCTTAGTCAGCAACTTGCTGACAGAAAATGGAAGGAAGGAACCATGTGTAGCTAGGGTTTTCAAGTGGGGGTGGAGCAGAAGGATGCTGGATTTGGGGGAGACCCGAGCTAGGAGAGAAGGTTAGCTACTTGCTATGCAGCCTCTCTGAGTGAGCAGAACTTCACCTCAGCCTTTGACTCCTGAGTTCTGTAGAGGAATAGGGATCTAGATAAGGTTCCCTTTAGCTGTGATAGAGCCTGTGCCTGAGGGAACAGAATTCCCACCTAGCTATGGCCAGGGCAGGTGAACCTGCTGCTGGTAGCTGCAGAGTTACAACTGCCAATTAGGACAGCAGCTGCTTAAGAGGCAGCTACTGAAGTTAATAAAACAACAACAGTGAAATCAAAGAACGAGCCATTATTCCATTGTGAAGACAGGGGGATGGGTGAGTCAAGTTTGTTTTGTGAGTAGGAACACCAATGTGTAAAATGATAGCTGATAGCTGTAGCATGAGTCTTAAAAGGTCTTATTAATAAAATCAAACCTGAAGCCAGGTATTGGGGTGAATGCTGGAAGATCAGAGAAGCAGAACAAACCACAGCTTCCTCACCTTGTCAACTCCTCAGCTGATGCTGTTTCCTCAGACTGGAAGCCTCTGAGTCCTCATTGTAGAAATGCGTTACTTTAAGATATAAGAATAGTTAACAAGAAGCCTGCCACGGCCATACAGTTTGTAAGCAATATAAGTCTCTGTGTTTACTTGGTTGGGTCTGAGTGGCTGTGGGACTGGCGGGTGACAGAGATTTGTCCTGAATATGGGCAAGGCAGAAAAACTCTAGCTACAAATGGCGCCCAACGTGTTGGCAAGAGTTTGTACCTAAAACCTGAGAAAAGAGATTCTAAAATAGAACTAAAAACAGCTTCCTAATTGTCTCTCTCAAATGAGCAGCAGTGGGGCTAAAGAAAAAAAGGGAAGAAAAAAAAAAAAGAGGGACTAAAGAAAAAGGACAAATGAACAGGGATAAAGGCCGGTGTTATGAAAAAAAAAAAAAAAAACTAAAGACAAAGTCCCTTAACCAAGAGGCGCTCCAATAAAGTGTGATTTGAGAAGAATCCTCGCGTGGTGGTAAAGAGGATTCAGAACTCAACACACGGAGCGGTGACGTTGGTAAGTTCTCCAGGAACGGTGACGTCGGTAAATGCCCCACAGTTCCTAATTCTCTCTCTCAAATGAGCGGCAGCCACCGGTTTGAGTTACTGGCTGGTTCCTGGCATGTGTGCTTGACCTGCAGTATGGCGGGAATGAGGCCTCTGCAAGTGGCACATTAAGCTGTGTGGTGGATTTAGCCTTTGCTAGTTACAAAACAAAAAAGGTTTCTGGGCTACACGCTGCTTGGATAAAAGCACAGACCCACGATGGCTGGTGGAAAACATACCACCGCCATGTTGGGAAGCTGAAGGGGGCGGAGCCAGCAGCCACAGAGCTGTTTCAGGCTTAGAAGGCTACAGTTTAAAGCAATAAGTTTGCAATAAGACAGATTCAGATGGAACAAGACTTTAAATGCTTTACAATGTGTGTAAAAATGTACATAGGCTTGGAAGAGAGAGGAAAAGGAACATAGACAGTTATATAAAGAAATAGAAAGTTTAAAAAAATAAAGTCTTTAAAGAGAAAGTAAAAGTAATATAAAAAATAAGCCATGTAAAGATGGATATCACACAGAGAGTTTGGATTATATTGTCTTTGGGATTTTTAACTGCAGAAAAACATTTGATCGTAAAAGATGTTAAGTTAAACCAATATGTATATATTAAAGATACTTTGACTTTAAAATTTGGATATAAGGATGTGTTACTTTGGAAAGGAGACTCTGCTTTTGTTTTCACAGAAAGCCAGAGGCTATGGATTTGTTCCAGATTAAGATACATCAGGTTTGACCAGCCAAGACCACCTGAAAGGTCTCCGATGACACCATGGCCCAGATGATCCAACATCCAGAATCGTTTCAAGCAACTGGCTCAGACAATACAGTCTCACGGACTACTCCATGATCCTAAAATTTTCTTTGCGTCCCATAAGATACAGCGCCCCCTCCAGCAGGAAGTAGTTAAGAGAAGCTACGCCCAAATTCCCAAATATACCAAGCTGGCTTTGGAGATGTGTAAAAAGTTAAAACCTTCCTTTTTAAAAAAAGAAAAGGGGAAGTGCTGTGGGATGTTCTGTATGTCCTGTGGGAGCCCTTCTTGGGTTCCTCGTGGCTTTGCCCAGCAGGTCCGTATAGAGGATGATTAGGACCATGGGCCTGAGTGCAGGTGTTTGAGATGGTCTGCACTTGGCTGTGCTGGGGGATGGTCTGTATGTCAAGTTGTTCTGATTGGTTAATAAATAAAACCTGATCAGCTGTGGCTAGGCAGGAAGGATAGGCGGGACTAACAGAGAGGAGAAATAAAAGGACAGAAAGGCAGAAAGAGACGCTGCAGCCGCCACCATGACCAGAGACACTGCAGCCGCCGCCATGACCAGCAGCATGTGAAGATGCTGATAAGCCACCAGCCACGTGGCAAGGTATTGATTTGTAGAAATGGATTACTTTAAGATATAGACTTATGGAAATGAATTAATTTAAGTTATAAGAAGAGTTAGCAAGAAGCCTGCCACAGCCATACAGTTTGTAAAGCAATATAAGTCTCTGTGTTTACTTGGTTGGGTCTGAGTGGCTGTGGGACTGGCGGGTGACAGAGATTTGTCCTGACTGTGGGCAAGGCAGAAAAACTAAAGCTAAACCTCATCCAAATGGATCTCAGCTGAACTGCTGCTAAAAGCTAAAAGCTTAACCAGGCTCTAGTTCCTGGTCCTCATGCCTTATATACCTTTCTGCTTTCTGCCATTACTTCCTGGGATTAAAGGTGTGAGTCACCATGCCTAGCTGTTTCCAGTGTGGCTTTGAACTCACAGAGATCCAGACAGATCTCTGCCTTCGGAATGTTAGGATTAAAGGGGTGTGTGTGCCACCATTTTCTGGCCTCTATATCCAGTGGCTGTTCTGTCCTCTGACCCCAGATAAGTTTATTAGTGTTCACAATATATTGGGGGACACAATATCACCACAGACAGCAGTGCTGCTAAACCCAAAGCATCACACTCGGGGCTTTTGTGGCTCCTTCTCAGAGTGAGTGTGTCCAATCCAGGCATGCAACTGAGCATCAGGTTCTGTCAGTTTCTGCTGCCATCCAGGCTGGTGGACTTCTCCAGGGTGGAAGTGTGGACCAAGGTGGCTGAGCTGCCGCGAACACGAAGGGGTTAGGTATTAAGTATTGTATTTTCTACAAACACGACAGTTTGTAGAAAATTAGACACTGAGGTGGAGACCTAAGTTTGGCGTGACAGCAGTTAAGTTTGCTTATCCAGGCATTAAAATCTAGTAAGTTCCTGGATTTTTCCCTCTCTGACGGTTGTAAAAGTGCCCGATGTTTAAATACTGAACATACTATTTATTTATCAATTCCAAAAAGATAGTCTGTACAGAAGGTGCACCTTTGAAGTTGCTATAATTTTCATCTAGTGAAAGCAAACTGGTCTCTGAGTTTCAGGTTGCTTTACTTGACAATTATGGTAGAGAGCAAATTCAAATATCTGTATAAATACGCTGAGTCAGATCCATTTCTCAACATCATTTTGATGTATATCAGAGGGGACATAGACCCTTTTATATCAAGCGAACTGGATCAAGCAAAAACTCTGCAACAGTCGTAAAGGAATCCATGAGAGTCAATGAGCTGACTGGGGCTTAGTCAACGCGAGAAATTGAAAAGGAATCACGCTGGGAATTGTGGGGCTTCCCTGGTTGAAAATTTCCCCTTTTCTGCTCAACCAAAGGGAAATGATCGTTTTGAAAGAAATGAAATTCCCCTGGAGAAATTACTTCAACTAAATAGGGAAAGATTGAGATGACAGACAGCTACCATGTTGGGAAAGCTACTGGAGGCCGTCCAACTTTGATATGCATGAAACTGGATCTTTTTCACAGAAAACTGATACTCAAAGTAGCAGAGATGAAACATCTGAGGTTCAGCTTTCAAAGCGTCGGGAGGAAGAGTGAAAGGATTATGACCGACGACGACAAGAGTTAAAGTCAGAAATAAAGCTGGGCAGAATGGGCTTCTGTGGTCTCTGGGAGCAGGAGGCTGAGGCTGTATGATTGCTCCAGCTCAGGAATTTGGGGCCTATTTGGGAAACATAGCAAGACCTATGCCCCAAGCAAAACCAACTGAGAAGAGGAAAACACAAATCCAAGACAAAATTCAGTTCATCGTATATTGATATTCTTATGCCTTTGAAATTTCTTGTACATCTGTTCTGGCCATAAAATGTCATTTTAAAAATTAACTTGTTTACAGTTTTATTGAGGCATAATTAGCAAAGATTTTTATTTTTTTTCAAGTGTACAATGTAATGTTTTGATATACATGAACATGGAGGAATGATTACCAAAGTCAAAATAATTAGCATATTTCTCACTTCAACTAGTGTGTCACGAAAATAGTTATATTCTACTCTTTACAAATTTGAGTATAAATCATTATTAATTATAATCACTGGTCTATAGAAATTGTTCAGATTGTAATTGAATCTTTCTATACTTCATTAGTAGCTCCTCCATCACCTGGTACCTGGTAATCATCTACTTTATTTTTATAAACTTTATAGATTTAATTTCAAGTTTTAGAAAAAAATCACTGAATGATAAGCATGTTTTGGTCAAGGCTATGCTTTGCTTTAGATAACTTTGTAGCCCTCTCTTCTGGTCAGTTCGTCCACAGGAAATAGTAACTGACCAAGGGTGAGGACATATATGTGCTTGGTTTCACCTTATGAGATGTCAGTATGTGCTTTGGGTCTTATAGTTTACTCATTTCATGTAGATATCTATTTGAACTCCAGTGATAGAGCCAAAGGTCCAGGGATCAAATTAATAGCCTTCTTGGAGCATATATCAGCCAGTGTGTGCTTTTACTAAGTGGGAAGTGTGGGATTATATATATCGTATCCCATGGCACATACATCCATTTTTGGTTAAAATCATGTTTTTCCAAGGCTGTACATATGCAGCAGTTATTGGTAATGTCAGCTGAGATGCTAGTATGTTCTGAATGCTGTGAATTCTTTTGATAATTAACAAAGTAGGAAATGTCTGTAGACAGGTTGTAGAAATAAAAATTGCTGCCCCCAAATGACCCAGTTACTAAGCAACTCAAGTTGGGTGTTGACCTAAGGTATGTCTTTGCTTTCTACTTATGCTATACTGTTAGTGGTAGCAAGCTTGTGAGGTATGAGAAAACCAAAGTCTATGTACTAAACACAAATTGTAGCCTGCAAAGTGACACCAAATGTTTCATTTAAATTTACTTTTTAAATACTCTGTAGTGATGGGACATGTACAAATTTCTCTTCGTCCCGAAAGTGGGGGGGGGGGGGGAGGAATGCTTTACAAATGTTTCTGAACTCGCAATGTTCTGTGAAGAACTGAAGAGAAATCTTTCAGTCCATACAATAAAGTAAGCAGAAAAACAGAGCCTGGGAGACAAAGACTGCACTGTTGTCCTCGCTAACCAAGCCGAGAGCAATGTGAGGAAGGTAGAGTCCAGTGCCTTCTGTTTCCTAACAAGTGTTCTGACTGCCTCTGTGCTTGAGTTACAATGATGCTTTATTCTTGAATTTCATTATGTAGAGTTTTGAAAACCAGTTGAAGAAAATCAAATCACTAAACAATAAAAAAATGGAGATATTAATAGTGAAGACTCAAGTTTCATGGGTTTTTGTTTTGCTTTTATGTTTAACCATGACTAAGGTTATTAGGAGTTGGTTTAACACCAGGTCCATTAAGCAGAAAGAGAACAGTATGTTCCCCCACCCCAGGACCTAGAACCTCTTTAAACCCAGCTTCTTATCCCCAATAACACTGCCAAGTATGGGTTTCATTGTGTGGATCAGACTTGAATCCTATTTTTAAAAAACTAATAGGTTACTTCCATTACATTTGTACCACTATTGTACTAGTGGGCATGTCTTAGCAAGCTGACCATTGTTGTAGCTTCCAGGATTACACAACTGGGTAAGATTGATGATTACTTTTCTCCTCTGGTTGCGTTCATGGACCTTTCAAACTGTGCAAGCTAGCTGGTAGTGATGAAGCTTCCAGGTCAGTACCAGCTTGATTTCTCCAACTCCTACATGGTTTCCTCAGCAAGAGGTTCTCACCAGAAAGTTCTAGTGTGTAACCAAGAGCATTGGCAATAGCCTGTGCTGTTTGGGGTCTATCCTAACTAACTAACTCACTGTTAACTCACTGTTGATCAGCTAACTCACTGATCAACAAACCCAAAAGAGGAAACCCATTCCTGGCACTGGGATTTTTGTTATCTTGTGATGTCTAGTGGGGCATTGTTGCCCCATTATAGCATAACTGGATTTAAACCTCCCCATGCCCCCCTCTTTCTCTACACACACACACACACACACACACACACACACACACACACACACACACACATATGCTTGGACACCTGAAATCATCCTAGATCTGATTGGTGAATTAACCTGGCCTACAAATATCTTGTCCTCAAATGTGAATAGGATTATGGCTGGGAAGAAATTTAGCTAGGCCATCTAGACTGTACTACTGGTAATAAACCTACTTTAAGCAATGCAATTAATGGGAAAGTTTAGAGTTTGTCATGCTATATAATAAGTAGAACAAATTGAATTAGAAGATTTTTTTTTAATTTTTGAAATGGTTGTGAAATAACAGAAATGAAAACACAATATGTGGCAAAAAAAAAAAAAAAAAAAAAAAAAAAAAAGCTTTGTGTAGCCTACCTGCCCAGTATTGGGCCATAAAACTCCTAACTACTCTGCCTTTTTACAGAAAGGGCGCAAATGCTTAGAATGAAGGGACATCCCAAATATCAGGCACAAGGAAGCTCACTGTCACGTTGTAAATGTGAAAATCTTGTCTTTGCTTCACTACCAGAGTAACTAACAGTGCACACATGTTTATTGGCACAGCT